>NC_143259.1:82555885-83859885 GCF_984573655.1 Nuphar pumila
AGGTCCGGACCCGATACCATACCTGAAAATCGGGCCAGGTCTGGTTCGACCTGGGTCCGAACCAAACCCGACTCGTTGACACCCCTAGTCTCTGTACAAAGAACTGATCTTAGAGTATTTCCAGCCTTGCCTTTAGTATTGGCATTCTCTCTAACTATAAATTCAGGCAATGCTTTAAGATTGCCATAAATATGCCTGACAACCTTGAATCAAATATATGGCAGCATTACCCTATTCCAAATAAAAGTAATAAAATTGCAAGAACACCAGGATGTATCAACGGAACTATAAAGGGGCCGGGACTTCTACATTTAAATCAAGCAAATAAAATATGCTAGCAGTTTTATTTCAGAGAAAGATTCCTTTAGAAGCCAAGAAAAGCACAACAAAATCAAACATCACATGATTAAAGGGAAAGAAAGAGGCATGTTTTCCCCTTGGTATTTTATGATACACTTCCATTTATCAGATCTGGTATCACAGGGATTATTAAGTGCAAAAATAGTAGCATTTAAAGTTTTGATATTTCAATCAACGAAGATAAAGTGATAAATAGGTTCAGCCATTATGTTGACTTCAATAGTTCACAAGTCCACATGATTAAGGTAAGAATACAAATCTAACTTTGCTGGAATGGAACAAACTTAAACAGGATTAAGCATGAATCTTCAGATCAGATATCGGATCACTACTTTACCAAATTCACATGATGCACAATAAGAACCATACCATAGTGCTTCATAAAGGACTTCAAGTAACAATATACACACATTTAAGAAAAATACTTACGAAGACTCAGATCAGATCTTGGGTCACAATTGTACTGAGAGAGGTAGTGCTTCAATGTATAGAATGACCATCGTCCAAATTCTGGCATGGGCATTACCATTTGCACATCTTCAGATATCAACTGCTTGAAATCTTTATCTGGTGACGCAATAACAGCACGTAGTCCCCTTTGTTGAACTTGTCCAACAAGTGTTGCAATCACATCATCTGCCTCAGAGTCTTCAATTTTTAGTACCTACTCACTCATAGACATGTGACAGATTGGTAAACAAATCGTACAGTTCTTCAATATTGCAGTTAATCATAATCTAATGTTCATTGTGGTCAATAAATTAGTTGACTAACTTCATTCAGTTTGAGTTTCTTGTGCAACCAAATTGTTTTCATCCTTATGAGATGTCATCCAGGCCTGAGATGGGAACAAAGTGGAGCATCATGAAACAGAAAAATTTCATAAAAAGAGATGAAGGAATATAAAAACAGAAAAATTAGATTCATAATCAATACTCAGAAAAACTAAAAGATGATGATCAACGGTTAAAACAAAAAACTACAAGGGAAAAAAAATAAAAAGATGCCCTAGATACAGTTTCTGGTAAATCTTAAGCATGATCAATGATTAAACAAGAAAGTAGACAGTGAGTAACACAGAACTTTGAACATTTTGCAGGTATATCAGTTTTTAAATGCAATCAAGATGAAGTGACATGGTTCATTGGTTCTCTTTCCTCTCAAAATAAAATATGAACTGACATGGAAAACATAAGAGGAAGGACAATTTCCCACCATTTCAGGAAAATTACTAAGATGATATGACTACTACAGAAAATATAGGGAAAAAAGGGGAAAAAAGGATGCTTCTATATATCTCCACGGCAACCCTGCAATGATAGAATCAAGCATGTAAGAGACAATGCACATTAGGCCATCAATGAAAATAAGTTTCAATATGCAACAGGTGGAATGAAAATTTGACTCTTCTGTGACAACCAACCATCCATAACATAACAAGAAAATGAAAATTGAGGATACAGAATAGTATGATCATGAGATTTAACAGATTCTATTCCCGTATAACCATTTTTTTAGTTTTTTGAGTAAACGAGAAAATTCCATTGCATAAGAATATACAGAGAACAATTACAGGTCGTCAACCAATGATGTAGCTCAAAGTTTAACACAATAAATCCTAATCTGCTCACACTGGATTGCCTGTTCTCGTAGGAAAACACCACTCCAACTGTGACCCTAGCAACCCTCCCTGGCTTGCAGAAAAATGGTGCTCTGTGTATTCCCACAGGCTCCCATCACAAGGCTGGATGATAATACACCATTTACTCTGTGTATTCGACACTCGTCCATTTAGCAAGAATTAGTGACTCATATTTTGTACTTTCCTCTCTGATCCACACATGGACAACCAGGACAACAAGGATAAATTTTTGAAAATTTGATAGGTCCAATAGAAGGGAAAAGTCAACTACTGCCTACGACACCAAACACATACTTGCCAAATACATCCCCCTGCACACCAAATAGACATTGTTAAGCAATAGTGGTGTGAGCTCATTGGTTTCCAAGGAGAAAAAAGGCAATTTTACCTAATGCACTAAATATACAGTCTAAGGGCAGAACCATCCTATTACCTGTCGGAACAAAACAGCATATATTTTATCAACTTTGTTTTAAATGGCGTAGATTTGTAATATCATAGAGCAGATTGGACTTTTGTAAATACCCTTATTAGGGTTACTATACACTATAAAACACCACCTCTTTTCGAAGAGGTGACGACTTCTTCTCCCTCACTCCTCTCCTTCTCATTCATCTGTCATCTTAAGGGTGGACTTCAATGGTATCAAAGCCAAACCTCAACATTTTCCATATTTTTGTTCGATCTTTTCCTTCTAATATTTCTATTGCTTTCATTTTCTAGTCTTCCTTCCCTTTCTCCTATTTCCTTATGTTTCTTCTTCCGCACCAATGTTGACGCAATTGCTGATGTCAGCAGCCATAGTGCACTCATATCAACATATTTTGGCAGTACTGGGATCTCTAGGAAGCCCATCTTTGGTGTTATCTATCTCCCTGACCCAATCTCTAATTTTCCATAGATTTGCAAGATTCTTGCTTTCCAAGAAACCTTGTTAGATAGTTTTTGCCTTCTAAGCTACTCTTATGACCCAAACACTTCAGCAAACCTTTTCCCTAAGATTGGGGTTAAGTTAACCCCATCCAGCTGCTTTGTTTGGAAAAGGATTATGGTTCCCTATATTGACAGAATGAGACTATGAAGCTCTTATCTGTCATCAATCTCACATATCGACAATTGAACTTTAGAGTGAGTTGATGGTATATTTTGAATAACCCTCACAGCTTAATAAACTCTAAAAATTGGAAATGATTTCAAGCTTCGGAATAATCTACTTATCAATAGTTAATTTAATGTGTTAGAATGGAACGTTGGAATAACAGGCCCAGGTTGCAGAGTTGAAAAAGTTGAGACTTGTGCATTCCACTGGGTTTCTGCCTATAATTTGTTTTGGTAGATGTTTACTTTATCCACACGATGACACCAAAAACACATCATGAAAAAAGCATGAAGGAAAAGGCAAAGCTTGAGAACTCATAATTTATGATGATTTGTAATGGAAGCAATGGCTAGAATATTCTATACAACAGAAATGGTTCCCACAAATTTCAGATGACAAAGAAACAGAAAAAGGTAAAAGAAAGTAGGGAACTACCGGAATGTTGCATGTATGAAAAAGATCCATGATATTTTTTGTTGCACATAGATCAGAAGTTGCATTTTGATCTCTTGAAAATCTTTGAAATGCAGATAAACAGGCTGAAAACCTCCTGCGATGTGCTTTATATGAAGGCAACAACTGTCGACGATATTCATTCCCACGTTCTCCGTCAAACACCTGATGAAACAAATTTAGCAACAAACTTTGGGAAAGAAAGGGCAGTCATGAAAAAGGCACAAATCTCGATGCACTCCGGAATGGATACCAAGAACCAAAAATACAATGTATTTGAATACATGTTAAATTATATTGACCTTTATATATATATATATATATATATATTGTAATACCTGCTAGGGGTAAAATAGTCTTTTCACATGTATTCACGCATATCCATTAGGGATATGAGTTTTTCACTTTATTTATTTTTTCTTTTCTTTGTTTTTCTTTTTCTTTTTGTAAAGAGGGGTCCACCATAGAGTCGTTGGACCCCTCCAACGGTCATAAATATGACCATTGGAGGGGCTCCCAACGACTCTATGGGAGCCCCTCTTTGGTTCCCTTTTGTGTATAAATAAGGGGCTTTACCCCAATGTAAAGTAAGCTTGTTAAAGCTTTTCTCAATAAAAGTTTTCATATTTTTTAGCTCTCTCTCTCTCTCTCATATTGTGGGTGTTAGCCAACTGCCACTTTGTGGCCTATTGTATTTTTGCCCATTAGTGGCATATTGCTTGTAACCATAAAATTAGGTTAGCCACTTGGAACACAGGGTCTTTAACTGGTAAGTTGGTAGAGTTAGTAGATGTTATGTGTAGGAGAAAGATTGATATTTTATGTCTACAAGAGACCAAATGGGTAGGTGAGAAAGCAAAAGTGATAGAACCTTGGGGATATAAGATTTGGTATACAGGAATAAATAGGAATAAGAATGGAGTAGGGATTGTTATGAGTCGTGAGTTTATAGATAATGTAGTTGAGGTCCGTAGGAAGGGTGATAGGATTTTACTTATTAAATTAGTATTAGGTACGAATATTATTAATATTATTAGTGTTTATGCACCTCAAGTAGGTTTAGATGATTCCATTAAGCGTCAATTTTGGGAAGATTTAGATGGAGTAGTACAAGGGATATCTTATGGAGAAAGGCTTTTCATCGGCGGTGACCTTAATGGGCATGTAGGCATTAGTACGGATGGATTTGAGAGTATCCATGGAGGCTATGGTATAGGAGAAATAAACGAAAGTGGAGAAAGGATTTTAGATTTTGGTTTGTCCTATGATATGATCTTAGCAAACACTTGGTTTAGGAAGAGGGAGTCTCACCTAGTAACATTTAAAAGTGGGGTTAATACGAGTCAGATAGATTTTTTCCTACTTAGAAAGAGAGATAGGGGTTGTTGCATCGATTGTAAGGTTATACCGGGAGAAAGTGTAGCTACACAACATAGAGTCTTAATTTTAGATCTTAGAATTAGACAATACCGCAAAAGGGATAGACATATGATAGATCCTAGAATTAAGTAGTGGGCACTGAAAGAAGCTAAACAAGGAATGTTTGTAGAGCGGGTAGTTAAGGAAGTAGATTGGTGTCTCGAGGAGGATTCAGAATCTATGTGGAATAAGATAGCGGGTGGCATGAGAAAGGTGGCTAAGGAGGTATTGGGTGAGTCTAAAGGTGGTGCACCGCTAGGTAAGGATACATCGTGGTGGAACGAGGATGTCAAATTAGCTATTAAGGTTAAAAGAGAGTGTTATAGAAATCTAAGTAAAAATCGTGATAATGAGAATTTGGAGAAGTATATGAATAGCAAAGAAGGAAGCTAAAAAAGTAGTTCGGAACGCGAGGGATAAGGTATATAAGGAGGTTTATGACAAGTTGGATACCAAAGAGGGTGAAAAGGATATTTATAGGCTTGCAAAGATGAGAGATAGGAAATCGAGGGATCTGGGTATGGTTAGATGATCATGCATATAATTCAGGGTTTATTAACATTTAAATATGCATGATTTTATGAAATAATGTTTCAAAAACCCAATTTTATGTTAGTTTTCGAGAAAATGTGCTAAAATGATTTAAAAATAGAAAATGCATGAAAAATAGTTTTATTTTACATTTTTATACATATTTTAGTTTTTGTTATATTCATAGTAGTTTAGTTTTAGTTTTCAATTAAAAATAAAATAAAAAAATAAACAATAGAGAAAATAGTTTTTAAAGTCATTTTAAATGTTTGTTTTTTAAAAAAGAAAAAAATTATATATAAATATAAATAGTTAGAATAGTTTTTTTTAGTTTCTTTATAAATAAGTTTTGATTTTAAGTTTTGAACACTTTCTGATAAAACTAGTTTACATAGTTTTTGGTTTTTTTTAAAACTAAAAAAAAACAAATAAACAAACCGGCTTGAACCGGTTTGCATTTGTTTCAAACCGGTTCCAGCCGGTTTGAAAGCTTTTAAAAACCCCAAAAACAGAAAAAACGAGGGCCTCTTCCATACGCCTGAAGCCCTTTTTCCCCTCTTTCCCTCTCTTTCCCTCTTTTCTCACCATCCTCCATTAATACTGGCATCTCTTCTTCCCTACCTTCCCCTTCTCCCTCTTTCTCTGTCTACACTCCAGCCGGTAGCAATGGAGGACTCTTCAGTCCGGTGAATGGCGCACGGTGGAGGCCGCCGTCCTTCTTTCCCCGATTTCTTCCATTTCACGGTAAGCATTTAATCTTCTTCTTCTTCTTCTTCTTCTTCAGAACTTCTTCTTCTTCTTCTTCTTCTTCTTCTTCTTCTTCTTCTTCTTCTTTTTCTGTTTCTTTAGTCTAATTTCTTGTAATTCGTAGGTGTAATGCTTGATTTTGATTTCATTGTGCATTTTGAATTCGTTATATTAGCATCTGGATTTTTTTTTATTGTCTTTTCAGCAGCCGTGAATTCTGTATCGGATTGGATTTGAGTTGAAATCCAGTGAACATTTTAGGATAACTCAGGCATCTGAGCCAGAGTAATGGCGTTCTGATCATTGGATTAGTTTTTGTTTGATAAGAGGATCATCGTGATCATTCTATTGGAACTGATCAGAGATTGATTGTCAAATTAAAATGCAATCTCTGTTTTCTGGCAAGTATTGTGATTTCTGATTTCCGATGAGAGATATATATCGTGTTTTAGCAATGATCTGAATCATCTAGACCATCTGAATATGCTGTAATCATTTTTTGATCTTGATATTTACTCACCGGAATCCATTTCACAGAAGCTGGAATCATTTACTGATTTTTATATTTACTTGCCGGAAAAATGTTTTTACAATGAAAATCTGTGTCACGGTGGAACAAGATCTGATTGATCTTTTGATTGATTTTCTAAGTGTTGTTTGGCTTGATTGATCACCGATTTACTGAATTTCTAGTTTGATCAATGGTTATCTACTGATATCTCTGGAAACCTCATTATCCGGCAGCCTAAATCCACCTGAACTTCAATTCTGTTCTATCGACATTATGCATTGGATTTATTGACTTCCGGCAAGGGCTGTGTTAATCGATTGACCACCAGTATTGAATGAGCCAGTATTTGATTTCTGTTTGATCAATTGCCTGATATCATGAATCCATATTTTTGATTTCATAGGATTGACAATGTAATTTCTGGATTGATAAATGAATTGTTCAATTGATCAGATATTTTAAACAAATTCAGTCTATCAAAAATTATCCCTGTGTTATGTGTTATTCCGGCAAGAGTGATGTGGTACTGGACCAGTTAATTGGATATCCGGATCCGATTTGAGATACCGAATTATCGGATGATAATACTTTGCTGATTTTTTTAGATAGATATTACTTAGATTACTTAGTGTGTTGATATTAGATTACTTCGTTAATTCATTAACTCATTGTTAGATTACTTAGTTGCTAATCATTTTGCTATTAAAAATAGTTTAGTTAAGAAAGATCATTAGCATTTTTAGTAAGATTTAATAAAAAAAAAATATATATATATATATATATATCATTTGCATTTAAAATTGTCATTTAGATTTCTTTAATGATTTCTTTCGTATTCTTAGCATTTAGTTAGTATATTCTATTTCTTCTTTCTCTGGTACTGCTCGTGTTTCGTTTGATTTGTACAGGATTGCAAGGGAGTGGAGCTGAAGAGATTACGTGACACGAAGTGCAAGAATAGGAGAATTTTTACTTTTTAGTTTAGAATTAAGAATTTAATTGGGTTTGTAAATATTGCACTTTACGCCCTCTGCGAAGGGTATTCATTTGTTGTAATAGTTAGTTGTTTTTACTTTTCTTGAACATTTTACATTTCAAATAATTCGGCAATAAAGATTAGTTTAGATTTGTGTACTTGAATACGATATATTCCCGTTCCCTGAGTTCGACCCGGTCTCATCCACTAGTGAGAACCGGTTTTTATTATTTGATGTCTGGTTTTCACATGTTTTTCATATAAAAATCTTTTCAAAATTACAACGATTTAAAAGAAGACATCATTAGATGTATCAAAGATGAAACGCAAAGGGTTTTAGTCAAAGATGAGGAGATTAAGGAGAGATGGAAAGATTATTTTGATAAGCTATTTAATGAAAGTCATGCTCAGGATCTTGGAGACTTTTCAATTTCTTTTCATGAGATGAATCGTGACTTCATACGCAAGATTCAAAAGAAAGAAATTGCAGAGGCTTTGAAGAAAATGAAATCAAGAAGGGCAGTTGGCCCAGATGGTATACCTATCGAGGCTTGGAAATGCTTGGGAGAGAAAGGTTTAGAATGGTTGACAAATCTTTTTAACAAGATTTGGCGGACAAATAAGATGCCTAATGAGTGGAGGAAGAGTACATTGGTGCCTCTATATAAAAATAAGGGTGATATACAAGATTGCACAAACTATCGTGGTATAAAACTCATGAGTCATACTATGAAACTTTGGGAGAGGGTGATTGAGTCTAGGTTGAGAAAGATTGTCATGATATCGGAGAATCAATTTGGTTTTATGCCTGGAAGATCTACTATGGAAGCTATACATCTTCTTAGACAACTTATTGAGAGAAATAGAGAGAGGAACAAAGATTTGCATATGGTTTTTATTGATTTGGAGAAGGCTTACGATAGAGTACCTAGGGACGTTCTCTGGTGGACAATGATGAAGAAAGGTGTTTCTCTCGAGTACATTAGTATAATTAAAGATATGTATGAAGGAGTAGTAACCAATGTCCGCACTTGTGGAGGGGTGACAACCAATTTTCTTATAACGGTTGGGTTACATCAAGGATCTGCTTTAAGCCCTTTCCTATTTGCTATAGTGATGGATGAGCTTACGAGATTAATTCAAGAAAATGTGCCGTGGTGTATGTTGTTTGCTGATGATATTGTTTTGATTGATGAGTCTAGAGTTGGGGTTAATGCTAAGTTAGAATTATGGAGACAGATTTTGGAAGCAAGAGGTTTTAAGTTGAGTAAGAGTAAGACAGAATACATGGAATGTCGATTTAGTAAGCAACGAAGTAGTGATGGGAGTGTAGTGAAGCTTGGTGAGCACGAAATATCAGTGGATGATTCTTTCAAATATTTGGGATCTATCATTCAAAAGTATGGAGAAATTGATGGAGATGTAAATCATAGGATAAAGGTTGGGTGGATGAAATGGAAGAGTGCAACCGGAGTGTTGTGCGATCGTAGAATGCCATTGCGGTTGAAGGGAAAGTTTTATAGGACGACTATTAGGCCCGCTTTACTATATAGTACGGAATGTTGGGCTGCCAAGAGACATCATATTCAAAAAATAAGTGTAGCTGAGATGCGCATGCTGAGATGGATGTGTGGAAATACAGTAAAAGATAAGATTCGGAACGAGGAGATACGTAAGAAGGTAGGCGTTGCACCCATTGAAAATAAGATGAGAGAGAATCGTTTACGGTGGTTTGAACATATTCGACGAAGGCCTAATGATGCTCCAGTTAGAAGGATGGAGAAATGGAAAAATATATTAGTTAAAAGAGGTCGGGGTAGGCCTAGGAAGACATGGATGGAGGTAATAAGAAAGGATATGAATGCTTTGAACCTCACCGAGGACATGGCATTGGATAGAAATGAATGGAGGAGAAGGATTCATGTGGAAGACCCATAATGATTTTCTTTGTTGGTTCATATCGCCGACCCGAATTGTTTTGGGATGAAGGCGTAGTTGTTGTTGTTGTTGTTGTTGTGGCATATTGCTTGTATGCTTGTGCATCTCTTAGTCACTTAGTGACATTATTTCTTTTCATTAGTATTTCATTACAATACTCACCATAGAAGTAACAATGGAACAGAAGAATTATAAAATGAATAATTTTATTAAGTATAAAATTTAAATAATACAAAAAATATATAAAAAATATAAAATTACAAACAACCTCACTTCAAACACTCAAAAACCTAAAAACCATCCATCACTCTCACCATACCCGACACAAACCCATCCCTATTTAAAGGGGAAAAGAAGAGGGAGAAATAGAGAAAAGAGGGAGTAAAGAAGGGACCACTTCTAGCCGTTGGTGCTAGAACGGCTAGAAATAGTGAAAAAAAAAAACATACCAACCCTACCCACTATATAGATATATATATAGTGGATGAGACCGATCCGGAATCGAAACTTGCAATCTTATTCAAATGTATTTATTTATTAAAAATAATCTATGCACGTCCGGGTCATGTCAGTGTATCATAACGTGTGTGATTTGTGTCACCCATGACATGCATTATAAGCTATGTCACAGGGATTCGGCTAGCAGGGTGCCGCACCCGCATCGACGCGACTCGACGCGGGTGCGGGTGCGGTACCGGGTGCGGTCAACCCGACCCTGGGTGCGTTGACCGCACCCAGGATCATTTTGGTCCACTTTTTTTGGGTTTTTTTAAAAAAAAAAATTGCCCTATGAAATGGGCTGCGGAATTTAAAAAAAAAATCTTGGGCGATATTCTCGTGTGCCCTCCTGATCGCATGTGTCCTCACCTAAAACCAAATCCAAACAGCAAAAAACACAAAAAAAAATGAGCGTCCGTCAAACCCTAATTCGCAACCCGAACAACGAAAACGCCGGATCGACAAAACCCCTTCGAGTCGAAGCTGGATGAGCCGATCGAAAGCGAAAGAAGAGAGGAAAGGCAAAAACCCTAGGTGCAATAGCGAAGAAACGTTCGAGAATCGAGGAGATCGGGGGGGAATAGGGAGAGGTACCTGGGTGGGCCGCATGGCGGACTCGAGGGCGGAGAGGCGGTGGTCGAACAAGCCGAGGATCGAGACCATGTTGTCTGTTATCCCCTGGCTCTTCTGCAAGCTCTCCCTCATGAAGATCGCCCGATCCCTCAGGCTCTCCATGGCGACGTCCATGCCCATCTCCTCCTCCTCCTCCTCTCCACTGTGGATCCTAGGGTTTCACTCCTCCATTCTCGTCCCTCCGACCCTCTCTCTCGATCGACCGATCAATAAATCCCTCCGACGATACACAGAAAAAAAAAAACAAAAAAATTGAAAAGGAAGAAAACAAAAAAGATAAAGAAAGAAAGAAGAGATATCAGAGAGCCAGGCAAGACCGCAGGAGGGGTCGAATATTTTTTTTTTGCAACGTATTGACGAAAATGTACAACTTTAGCATGTGATTTACGAAAGAGCCTCGCTCGTGATTGGGTTTTCCCGTCAATGGGTGAAGGGTATTTTTGTCTCTTTTGATTTTGTTCGTATCCTTTTTGCTGAAATCCAACGGTATGAGATGAGTGATCGTACATCGAACGGTTGAAAACTGAACTGGTGGGAGTTGTGATCGAGGGGCCCTCGTGCCGAGCGTATCGGAGATCCGGGGATGTTGTCTACGGGGAGGGGGATGTCAAAGTCACAAGGGTCAAAACACGTCGATTAGTCGGATCGTCAAGCAGGATAATGATATAAATCGACTCTCTCTCTCTCTCTCTCTCTCTCTCTCTCTCTCTCTCTCTCTCTCTCTCTCTCTCTCTCGCTCTCTCTCTCCTTATATATATATATATATATATATAATTTTTTTTCACATTTTTGCCCCTGCCGCACCCCCGCACCCGGGTTTTTTGGAAGTGCCGAATCCCCGCACCCGCACCCATGTGACATAGATTATAAGTAATGTGTCACTGTGGCTTAGGCCATATGCCCATAAACTTTATTCAAGGAGTCAATGGCATGAAAATCTACTTGCATGGAATGGTCCAGAACAGTAAATTTTATATACATGAAAGTTATTTTTATTGAAAATTTCAATTAATTTAGACATCTTACATCAAAGTACTTTTTTGACAAAGAAAAAAGTCATCAACAAGACATGGTCCAGCTCATCAAAGCTCATCAGCTGAATGAAAAAGAACTAGCCACAGACAGACCGTAACAAAAACAGGAGTCAAGTCAATGTGCAAGAGTGAAGCCACTGAATAAGAAAAGGATGTTGTAATTCCAAACAGTCCAACCCATAGTTACCAGAAGCGCTATTACAAAGTGGGAATCGTGATTCCCAGGAAGCGAGAACCGGAAGCAGTGTGGAATAGCACTTCCTATGCATGGGAATCGTGATTCCCCAACAAGGGAATCTCGATTCTCATGTGATGACATAGCTGAGTTTTATTTTCATTGAAATTATAATTCCCAAGTTGAGGAATTCAATTTCTCATATATAGGAATTCTAGTTCTTCACCATTTGTAGTGTGATTTTGCCTAGTGCAGCCACAAGCCCCTATTTTTCTCTTGTTCATCTCAAATAAATGCACAGATTTACACAGTATATAGAATATAAACGCACATGACTTTTGACTTTTGACTTTAGTCTTATTGTTTTGATTGCAAAAAAAAAAAATCTTTTATTTTTTTTTTAATTACCATATCTGGTTTGATATGTTTTTTTATATGCCTGTTGGACTATTGTGTTCTCTCTTAATTGCAGTTTGTTCTTTGTTTCATAATATAGCTACATGTGTTCAAAACTTCAAATTGTTGAATTCCTGAACAGAGCTTATTAGCATAATTTGTATTACTTTTTGCACAGCAACTCAATAGTTTTTATTTATGTATCTTATATGCAACTTTATTATATTATAATTACTATATTCATACCAGAGTTACCGGAAGCTTCTTAGGTAGGTGGGAAGCTCGCTTCCCGGAAACTCGCTTCGAAAGCGCGATACTCCTCACTTCCGAAACTTCATGGGAATCTCGATTCCCCCACGCTTCTTCTATGCTTTCCACACGCATGGTTTATGCTTCCTATATGCTTTTCTCACATTTTTTTCATGTTTTTCATGTATTTCCTCTCACTTCCCATGTACTTTCTCTAAATTGGTAACCTTCATTGTTAGATTTTAACAAAAATTTAACTCTTTTAGTGAAAAATCATGAAATATAAGAATGATCAATTTTATTTTAGTTTTTATTTGTTTCTTGTTCGATTCCTATTCAGTTACCATATTGCTTTATTTTTTATTCATATTTCTCTTTCAAATTGATACTTCGCTTCCCGCTTCCTATAAATTTTAAAATGCCTCGCTTCTCGCTTTCGCTTCCGTATCGTTTCCCGCTTCCGCTTCCTAGTTTGGCAACCTTGATTCATACCTACATTAATATGAAATACATTAGCAATACATAATTAACCATATGTTGTTAGATGTTTGTTTTGTTAACACACACACACACACACACACATATATATACAACATTATCCACTCTTGTACATTTCGTATTGCTTAAAGGTATCATATAATAGTTGATTATATTGTTAGGCTTAGTTAAAGTTTCTTAGAATTGTAATATGTAAATTTTTCATTGTATCAATGTTTTGTATCTAAACTCCAAAATAGACGTATAAACTTGTACTTTTTAGATTATTCATTTTGACATACTTTTTTTTTCTTCAAAGAACTTTGTTCTTTAAAAGTTGTTTTCTTACATCCATCATTTTATCATTATTTCTCATAATTTCTTATACCACTTCCTGAATGATTCCCCCTATCGCTTCCTATTCGCTACATGCTTCTCAAATCCTCCAAAAATTTGGATTGACCACTTCCCAGTTCTGATTCTTGCACCACTTCCCAGTTTTATTTCCGTTCTTACAACTATGGTCCAACCAACAGGTAATCTAAAGGCTTAAGCTGGCAAATTTATATAATCAATTATTAACAGAACAGCCTCCTGCTGCAATCACAGATCCTTTTACCAACAGAAGGTCAAACCCATCTCCTAAGCTGACACTTGGAAACAATAGTGACATATATCTTTCTAGTGTACTACTATAACCTGGTTGGGTAACTGCATATTCAGTTAATGAAGTTTGGCAATTCATGCATCAACCTATTACCAAGAATTAGAGCACCATGACAAGAATTCTGCATTATCCTGAATAATCAATCATGCATGGCTCATCAAACAAAAAAGTTATCTTTATTCCTTGGTGTATTTTCTACTGTGAAATGGGCTAGTTTTGCCTTATAAAAGAAAGTTGATATGTATTTACCTTGGCCAATCATGTGTCCTAGTGCTTGTAGAAATAAATGACAATAACCTGCTCTTCTAGCAAAACTGAGTAAAAGGCACCTGCAGGTGCTACCTTCGAACTCAATTGGATAGTTGGATCACATATCTTTAACACAAACTTGGTCTCACTCACACTTCAGCATCTATCATAAGATGCAAACAAGACTGGTGCAACACAGCTAATCCTATGTTTCAACCATGCCCGCACTACACATCAAGAAATAGATTTTCATATGAAACAATGTGGCAAAACGACAACTGGAGATCTGATTTATGCCTCGAAAAGATCATACTGATGACATCCTCACCATAGTCACCATTATAGCTAATATTTTAAAATTATCGTGATATTATTGTTCTCTCTCACAATGTTAATGTCATGATATTTTTAAAATAGAATCTTATTTTTATATATTTGAATGCATATTTATCTGATTAAGAAAAGAACTACTGAAACCGCTTATTTCTTAATTTTAGTATTTTTATTTACATTTTTTGTTTTTAAAATGACGAGATATTCTAAGAAAACCCACTTTTTATAAGATGAAAAACTTTCACCGAGAAATAGCCGAGCCAAAACCAATATTGGCAACCATGATTCTCACCAAATCAAACTCTGGGACAAGAGGTCAGCACAGTAAAGAACAAGCTCAATATCCAAGAAGACAGTCAGCTTATGGCAGTAGGTGAAGGTGTTTGGAACCTGGTTTTGCAGGTACTGAAACTGAAATATGATCCATTTTCAATATTAGGATCATTGCCAACTCATGAATTTTTTATGGGATTATCAATATTTTGATGGAAGTCTCCAAATGAACAAAACTCAAACCAAATCTTTCTTATAGGAAAATTTTTCTTCACTATAGGAAAGTTTTAACTCATTTATAAACCCTAAACCCTAAGCTATAATCTTTGCCTGATAATGTAACCTTATCATAATCACTATGTGTCTGCAGAGAGTAGAAGAGCTTCCACTCTGCATGCTCTGATCTCTTAGAAATTACCCATATCACAACCACCTTCTCAAACATGAATAACCTTTTGCAAGAAGAAGTCACTTTTATTCACAAATAAGTATGGAAAAACAAAAATGCCATCTTCTATGCATCGACTCATAACTTCATAAATTTGTTCTCGGTATCCTTCCCAAGGAATTTACTACCGCAAAAGACACCATTACACACACAATAATCCAGGCAACCCAGTTTGAGTGGCGGTTCGTGTTTACTTCCTAGAGTTGTGTCCAAAACACCAACATACACCATTTGCAGGATCTTCAGAGGTTTCCAGTGAATTTCAAACCACATAGAATTAGGCCAAATGAGTTCCGATTCACGCAGATTCAAAGCAACCAACAAAACCCAGTTGCATCAACAACATGCAAGCACCATCATAGTTAGAAGATTGCAAGCGAGAGAGGCAAGGAAAGCACTTACAGCGACAACGGGGTCTCGGTCGACAACCCGCGAGAGGAAGAGGGTTATCCAGTAGGCGAAGGAGTAGGTGCTGGGCTGGTTGCCGTCGTAGCAGAGAGGGTTCACATCGAGGAGGAAGACCCTCCCTGCTCTGCTCCGGCCAAGGGACGAACCATGACTGCGACGTCGGCCTTCCTCTCGGAGCAGCAGAGGCAGCTTCCTGTGGCTGCCATCGTTGGTGCTACTGATGAGGGGTGCCCCCAAATCAGCACTCTTCGAGAGTCTCAGAACTCGACGTTTCGCGGGTTGAGGGGCTCTGGGCGATGGGTTTGGGGGCAGAGGAAGGGTGGTGGCGTGGTTGCGCGTTAGCGTTAGTACTAACCCATCTCCCATATCGCTTCGTCCTGCTCTCTACATCTACCGAAGAGGAAGACTTTTGCTCGCTGCACGTCTCGTATAGGGAATGGCCCAAGAGCTTTAGACTACCTTAGGCCCTGTTTGGATACACTGATTATTGTGGGATCGTGGTCCGGTTTTCTCCTGGAATTTCTACTTCTGTGTTTGGATGACCTGTGAAAAAGGTGGAGTCGGAATATGGTTCCACGATTTTCCCAACAGGTGGATTCTTCTGGCTAGTAATACGAAGCATGGTTAGCATTCTCAGAACTCGGTATCGGATGTGTTGTTGACTCCGGCGAGTTATAGTTTATTTATTTAATTTATTAAAACTGGATAACATACGTACTTTTATAAAAAAACAAAAAGTTTTGTTTAAAGAGCATACATGTATATATGTGAATGAATTTTCTAGATTCAATAATTTTTTTGGCATGTATTTGAAAAAAGGGTGGGGGAATCAACTAAGTTAAAGGGTGCAAAAGGGATTGAGTTTGGTCAATCGAATTTCTTGTCTGCTAAGGTATACTTGAACCAAATTTACATTTACAGAATTAGTCCACCAATATTTCTATATTCAGGTTCAGATATAATCCGAACTATATGTTAGAGACCAATGTGGATCTCACCATTGTAGATCTGATCCGATGAGCTCGTGCTACAAGGAAAGTGTTAAGGAATCCAATCAAGAGAAGGAAAGGAAAGTCGAGAAACATTAGCGGCCAAAATATTGTCTCTCATTCCGAAAGCATCGAAGGAGGGGAAGGGGAGCCATTGGTGAAGAAGTTTGAGTCATTGACTCACCCTAAGGTTATTGTTAACCTCAATCCTTGTCTAGATCAAGCTTACAGTTACTTGTAGTTAGTGGTAGAGGCGAGATAAAATGATGCAATAATACGATGTGGACTCAGTACGCATCGATCCACGATTCAAGATCCAAATGGATCTTGACACGTGTATAATGAGTCTGAACAAGACTCTTGGCAACAAAATTTCGAGACTCGTGCACTCTGTTTCGACAGATACAGTCCAAATAAAAATTATGCGTGACTCACACAGCTTTTCAACGAATTCGAAAACACTAGATTTGAATCAATGATGTATGTTCCACGGACTCGAATCTGGGACAGACGAACAAGGTTATGACATACTTCCGGATTCTATGGACAGCCTGTTCGATGGGGTTTTTAACCCTACAAACAATAGAGTTTGCGAAAATTTTCAACTGAAAAATCGAAGGTCAGATTTAGGCCTTTTTAACGAACTAAAATTCAAAAAATTTTGAGTTTTCTACAAGGTTCTACAATTTTTTGAATTTGAGAAAATGACATGAGATATTAATAAAAGAACTAAATTTTTCACTATTCAACAGTAGCAAAGATTGATATTTTTGAGGCACTAAAATAAAGATTCAATTAAAACTCAAAACATGAGAATTGTATATCTAGGTTCTAGTTTTCCACAGAATCAAACAAAATAAATTTTCATGCAGAAAATCTCTAGATAACAAAAAAATACCGAACACTACTAGGAGTGTTTTGAACCAAACTGGTGATAGTGGATTCTTGTCAGTTTGAGACTTTGACAGTACTTTTCAGGGACTCAAACGGTCGATTCACGAAATGGCTGAAACTACAAAGTTGTAGAAAAATGTTTTAGCTTTTTGAGAAGCTAAAAAACGTAAAAATTTGGCCAGTATCAGGGCCGATACAGGCGATTCTTCAGTCATTCTAGACAACTCGGGATTCGGGAGACCGATTTTGACAGAAAAATCTGAGTTATGTATTAACCAATAAAACTGGATATTTGTGAACAATAGAATCACTCTATAGCATAAAAATTTTTTATTCATTCACTAAAAAAATAATACATAACCTATTACAACTCACAAGCAATATATTTTGATAGAAACAACAAAAAAAAACACCAATGATAAAACAACGAAGATGTAAGAACAAGAGAACCCAAGAATATGATATCCGGATAACAAAGACAATAGATGTCGCTGGGAAGCAGCCGACACCAGAAAGAATTCTCTCAAACCACAGCTTGAACCAACGGCCAACATGAACCACAAACGTCAACACATCAAGGTCGATCTTGACAAGATCACCTTCACACCAAAAAAAATAACTTTTGGTTCCACCTTCACCAAAAGAGTCTTTTTTTCTCAAAACCAGCCACCAAAACAGAATTTTCCCTCACTCTAAAACCAGCCACACACAAAAAATGAAAGTGAAGAAGCTCCCCCCCCCCCCCCTTAGTCAACCTCCACACATTAAAAGGCTTGGGGCTTAGGAAAAGGCCATATTAAAGAGCCAAATGGCCTTCCCAAGCCAAACTCTAAAAACGAGTTTGACTAGCCTATTTTTTGCCATGATCATTAACAAGGGCCAACAACTATTTTTGACTTTGAATAGTCAAAACTGAATTTGAACCAGGCTCAAATTGGTCTACCCCAAAGTGGCGCCAACTAGGGATCCACTGAGATGGATCGAGATCCAAATCCGAATCGTGTAGCAAATTGGATCTTGCACCAAAAACACATTAGAAAATGCAAATACGAAAAATAAAAACTACACACGTTCTCCATACACCCTCTAGCACCACAAAACAATCCTACAGGATACCAGAACTATCCAGATCCATAGAATCTGACTCCTAAAAAAACTATAAAAAAATATATTTAATATGATTCCTCACATGCCAAAATAGAATCGAATAATAAAAATATAATCTATGAGAAAGATACAAAATATCTCAAATATTGTAGCACGATAATCAAAATGGGTCTGGGTTGACAGAGATCCAATTGGATCCTGATAGTCCTGCACGATTGGATCTGCCCTAGATCGCATCCTAGATTGGATCTTGGAAATTGGATTTGGATCCAATTCGTCTTCAAAGCTTGGATCTTCAGGATGCTGTGATCGTTGTAAATTTTTTTCTTTCCTCTTTCCCTTTCCTTTTCTTTCCCTTTTTTCCTTTTTAAAGGGAAAAAAAAAGAATGAAGAGAGAGGAGAAGGAAAGAAGCTCTTTGCAAGGTCTCACTTGACCTTTCTTTGAAAAAGATTTATTTTGAAAAATTAACTCGCCTCCATTTTAAAAATTTTGCTGAAAAAATAGAGATACGTGATTTGCTCGTTAGTACGAGGTTCAACCATTCCTAGCGCCTTTACCAAGGGTAATTGAACCAAGGATCAAATTCATGCCTTTTGCTTTGACTAAAATTTGTCTAAGTGATTATTCTAAAATCTTAAATGCACATTGAATCATGCTTGTGTAATAAACTTTGAAAATGATGATTCGAAATATGATGCATGTTTTTGGAAATATTTCAGAAATTTGGATTTTTTAAGTAATTTTGAAACAAGTTTGAGAATATCCTTAAAGAAGTGATTCAGAAATTGAACTTGATTTGGAAGTTTTGAAATTTTAAATCCAAACTTGGATCTGAAATGAATTTGAGATTTGAAAAAGAATTTTGAAATTTGGAAGTTGAAATTGCAACTGAAATCAAAGGTTGAAATAGAATTGAGATTTTGAGAGTTTTTAAATTTGGAAAATGAAAATTGAAAATGGAATTGAAAGAGAGGGAAATTGAAAAATAAGAGATTGAATTTTGAAGTTGGAATTTGAAAATTAAGTTTATTTCTAGAATTATGAAATCGAGTCAAAATTTGAATTTTGAGACTTGGAATTGATTTTGAAATCAAAATTTGAATTTGGAAATGGAATTGGAAATTGGAATTTTGAATTGGTTTTGGAATTAAAGTTTAACTTTGAAATGGGAAATGAATTTGGAAATTGAAATTAGAGTTTGAGATTGAAATTAAAATAGGAATTTAAAGAATGAATTTAGAAATTGGAATTTTGGTATTTTAAAATAAAACTTTAAAATTAGATTTTCAAATTAGGATTTGAAATAAAAAAGGAATTTGAAAATTGAATTTTGAAATTGGCTTGAATTGATTTCGAAATTTGACTTGACATATGAAATCAAAATTGAATTTGAAAATTGATTTAGAATCTTAAAGTAAATCTCAAAATTTGATTTGGAATCCCAAAGTGAATTTCAAAACTTTGATTTAGAGTTGAATTAAAACTCGAGATTTGAAATAGAAATAAAGAATTTGAATGAAATTTAAAATATGAAATTCAGAAATGAAAATTGGAAATTGGAAATAAGATTTAAAACTGAATGGATTTGAGAATAAAAGGATAAAACTGAATTTATAAATGAAGGTTTAAAATGATTTTGAATTAGAAATGAAAACTGTGTTTTTGAAAGTTTATTTCAAAATCACTTGGAATTTTGAAGATGACTTGAAATAATTTGAGAAATAATGCAATTCTATCTTAAATGATGAATGCTTTAAAATTTATTAAAGAATTGGAATTTAAAAGCAAATTTTATTCTTTAATAGAATTGAAATAAGATTAAATTATAATACATTCATGACTATGGTCACAAACATATTATAATATAATCTATATTTAAATTCTAATAAAGAATAAAAACAAATTTTTGTGTATTTATAGGATTTAAAATAAAATTAACCTTTAATATATCCATGACTATGGCCATAAATATATCTCAAGTTAATTTATATCTTAAATTCTGATAGAGGAAGAAATAATATTTAGAAAAATATGATGGAGATCAAATGTTATTCCATAAAAGATAAAAATCATAAGTATTGTTCACATTTTGACTATGGCCATAAATGTGAATCATTTACTTAGGGTTATTTACCTCTTATTAGAAAGGTGTACGTGCTATTCGTGTTATACCACAGTGTTTTTTGAAGAATAAAATGAAATGCTACAGGAAATTATGAGAATTTAAAGCACAACTATATGCTCATACAGTCTATTCTAAACAGAATAGTAGAAATTCTCATTAATATCAAATTATTACAATCTTGAAATTCCCTAATCTAGGAAAAGAAATTCGCATCTTCCATGTTTTTTCTGCAAATATGAGTTAGCACAAGGCAAAAAAAAATACAAGATATAGAGAAAGATTGAAAATGTTGTATTAAAGCTAAATGCATATGATCATGCTTATTCTTTAGAGGAAATATATATACGTATGTGAAAATGCAATGCCTATGCATGAATGAGATGTATTTGCCTGAGTACTATGTTTGTACTAATGAAGAAATGCACATGCATATGCCTAAGCGTTGTGCTTATGCTAAATGAAGAATGCATATGCATATGCCTATGTGCAATGCTTATGCTAAATGAAGAGTGCGTATGCATCTACCTAAGTATAATGCTTATGCTAATAGAGAATGCATATGATCATGCCTATGCTTTAGATGAAATATATATACGTATGTGAAAATGCAATGCCTATACATGAATGAGATGTATTTGCCTGAGTACTATGTTCGTACTAATGAAGAAATGCATATGCCTAAGTGTTGTGCTTATGCTAAATGAAGAATGCACGTGCATATGCCTAAGTGCTATGCTTATGCTAATGATAAGATGCATATGCACATGCCTACGTGCTATGCATATGCTAATGAAGAATGCATATGAAGCTACAAACATGCAACAAAATGAATTGGAAATGCATGGATTAAAATGCATGTGAGGATGCATATATGAAAATGTAATACATAGTGGAATATAACATAGGGATATGGATGAATATATGAATGTAGGGAATGACATGCAAATGATTAGAATGCAAAGAACATATGATGCATAGCAAGGCATTTATTGAATGTTGTCAACCAGTTCAGAGAAGATTATGTTACAACATGTCCGACTACATGAATGATGTTGAATGTGCAGGAAACAGTGTATAATAAACCTAGTGCAAACTAAGTGTAGTTGAGACAGAAGATAATGATACAACCACTATAAATGACTGATGAAGATAAAAGATAAATGACAACCATAGATCATCAGTTACAGGAAATGTGAAGATGGACAACATATGATTCATTGAATGTAGGCATTAGTAAATAAAGTGCAACTCACACATTGAAATTGCTGGTAACACATGAAGGCTCACCTAACCTGAATATGCATGAACGAAGTAATTCCAAGAAATAATTCTATTGGTTTTACCTCTCTAAAAAAAAGAAATGAAACTGCCCCATGATCAATCACAATTTTGATCTTTACTAAAGTTCCTGAAGCAATGTTTTTCAATGCCCATGGTGCCTCACACTGAAATTGAGAAGAATCTAGTCTTGCAAGGAGCTTAATAAACTGAGGAACAATATTAGGCTAGATGACTTGCAGGTGAAGGTATAGTGAATAGTGCAGAGGTGGTGGTGAAGTGCAGTGTAGTAACTACAATAAGTGTATAGGTGTTGTGCAATGAATGTACAGGTGCAGGGAATGCAAGTGTTGTGTGCAAGTGCAATAGTGAAAGTGAAGGTGTAAGTGTAGCAGGTGTTGCTGCAAGTGTGAAAGTGCAACAAATTGATAGAGTGCATCAGGCCAGCTGGAGGTGGCTGAACACAATGTGCAAAATGTAAAGGTGTGCAAGGCAAGTGTAAGGTGTAGTATGCTATATTGATGTGCAGGTAATGTGCAAGTGATAAGGCGGTGCACAGGTGATGGTATGCAGGTGCAACAATGTATCTAAGTATGTGATATGCTGTGAATGCACATGACAATACGCTACGCTAAACCTTTAGATATCCCAGACAAATGAAGTGCAAATATGCTTAAATAAATGAATAGCATTGATGATGACAATATTGGTGAAAACACCATTGATAGAGATCATTGGAAAACGCTCTCTCTCTCTCTCTCTCTCTTCATAAAACATACTTAAGACTCCTTATTCCAATGTCCTCTTGATAATCTGGTAACTGATGGGTTTGCACAGTACCAACAATAAATTTTTGTTAATAATCTGACATATCTCGGGAACATAAGATTATTGTAGCTCAAAGGAATAAGGCCAGACACAAAGAGTCCAATTCCATATTTAAACACTCAACTACCTTTGAGTAATTGGGAATTACTCATTTCACAAACATACAAGTTAAAGAGTTATTGATAGTTGGTAGCAATGCCTATTAAATGTTGCTGCAAACTAATCTCTGCAAAAATAAAACAAAGTCACTGTTGTGACTGGTTACCATTAGAAATGGAGTGACAATATATCAAGATGCTTACACAGTGACATGATATGCACAGTGAACATGCAATGAGATACTTGATATGATATATAGAATCCACAGACATTGTAACACTTTTGAGTATAAACTGTTCATATAATAATCCCAGATTAGACATGCCACTCAGAGCAATTACCGAATAGGAAAAAGGTCCATATACAGAAATAATGCTACTATGAGAACTTAAAAGTTCAAGCACAAAATCTTGAGAATGACAAGAAAATTGATTTGAAACTGAGATGCAGGATGCAATGTCACCCGCAACAACATGCATTGCTTAATGTAAAGTCCTGGGAGACCACCTAGGGCATTAAAACAAAGGCATGTATCTTCAATAATACAGGGCTTACATGCCCTTTTACCTTCCAGAAAACAAAGCGCCATCAAATATATTTTTTTTAAGCATGATGTTCATTGCTCTACCAGACTACTAATTTCACAACCTCCACAAGTTCTTTTGGATGAAAAAATGGAGCATAGCTCCCCATCCGATCAAACCCGAGGAGCTTGTGTTCGACTTCAGCTTGGTGTGGTGCAAACCCTTGTCCCCTCAAACATGTCTTTAAATCCTTGAATTAAGATCGAAGATATTGTAACTCTAGTAACTCTACCAATCCAGTCATCACATTCAGACACTATTTCTGCAAATCCTCGCCCCCTCAAGGAAATCAGATGCTTCAATGAGAAACGAGTGTGAATACTAATCATAGAAATAAATCTTGACTTCATTGAATACAAATAGAAGAGAAGGAATGGATGTTATAATGTACTACAGCTGAGGTGCATAAGAATGGTGAGCGTAAATACAGTAAACACAATATACATTAGATGCAGTAAATACAAGGACAAGGAGCAGATGCCCAGAAAATGTTGTCATATCCAGAAAAATGATGTGATGTTGTTGCAATTGAATCAAACTTGTGATGCAGAAATGAGGAAACAAGAATTCTCAGACATGTAGGTATGCGATTAACATCCGATCAACAATGGATTCATTAAATTCACATGCTACAAAGTTTGGTATACATAAATGCAAGGATATTGCATCAACCGTTTGAATATTACAACATCAATTGCTTTTATTAGCTTATCGTGAACTAATTTTCATAAAACTGAATTCGTACAAGAGGTCAACGCTTAATGATTAATGCTTATTAGACAATGAATATGTGATGCATGCGTGAAACAAGGTTAATCTAATGAACAATGCGATGAAGAAAGCAAATAAGAATGTTGATGCTGAATCACAAATAGATGAAGAAATGCAAACAGATGATGGAAACAAAAAATACAAAACAGAGGAAATCTTAAGCAGATCGTGATGCAGATGCTGAATATGCGAATGATATATAGGTGATGCCGTGGAAATCGAATCACGAAACATAAGTAAATGAATGAAGACGATAAAGAACATGAAACATAGATGGTGCTGCAAAATGTAATGAAATCACAAGCTAATGTGCAGGGAAAATACAGAAAAGACTTATGCAGCCGATGCAGAAGAAGTAAATGCAGATGCAATCATTAATCGAGAATGCAAATGAAAGTGTATTGTGAAGGAGATGTGCACATGATGATGCATGGGCAATCGATGAGATCATGAGGTATGTCAAACTTAACACTAAAGATAAAATGCACAGAATTATAATAACATGCTGGAAATGAAATGTAAAAAAATGAGAAAGGACAAAGAGAAAAGCTGCTAAATAGTGAGTAATAGAGAATGAAATGTAAGAATGCCATGAGTGAATGGATAGTGATGGATGCCATCAGGTGCAGAGAATCAAAATGTGTGAAACAACAATGAAAGAAATATTGTAAAACCCATGAATTTGAAGGAATTTTCAATGAAATAAAAATGTGTGTTTATGTGAAATAATATGGTTTATGAAATATTCAATATGATTTTGAGGCTTGCGGGCCAGTAGAGCGAACCCGGTAACGAATACTAGAAAGGGTACTTCGATCCGGACTTTAGTAAGATCTGATGATTTGACCCGGTTCACGAGGTCAAGTGGAGAAATTCGAGGTTTTTTTAGATAATAGCGTGAGATCCGAAGCACGTTTATGGTGAGAGAGTACAAGTTTAGAACCAACGGGTGAAAAACCCACTTGAAAATGAAATAAATCCATCAACAAGGTAAAACGTCCAAATATGACATAAAAGGAATTTTCTTGCAAAAGTAAACACCAAGTGATGGTGTGGTGTAGTGGTAGGGCACATGGTTGTTTGGAGTCACATCTCAAGTTCAAAACTCACGGTGCGCCCACGTAGAAGTGAAAATCAATTTTTTTTATGAAATCCGGAACAAAACTGAAAGGGTTATATACAATTTAATTCACTCCCTTTGCAATGAAAAGCAACATAGTACAAGTGGTGGGGCTCATTACCCCTTAGGTTGAAGACTTCGGTTCAAAACCCCTTGTGCATTGGTTTTTCCTTTTTTGCACAAGAAGAGGATGATGGGGATTTAAAAAAATAATAATAATAATAAATAAATAATATATATAGGAATGGTAAAAACGTGGGAGTGGGTTAAGCCTACATTTTTGGCTATTTTTTTTCCTTTTCCAAAAAAAATAAGGGGAATCCCATGTGACATGGAAGAGGGTAGTACCATCAAAAGAAAAAAAAATTGGAAAGTTGAGATAATTTTGCTAAAGAGAAGATGAGGGCGATTTTGGAAAATTCTAAACACCCACTAAAAACGTGGGCTGGAGATTAGGGTTTTGAAAATCAAAACCTTCCCTAAGTAGGGAAGGAAATTAAATGGGGTGAAAGGAGAAAACGGCTGGACTGTTTTCTCTCTCTCTCTCTCTCTCTCATACTCGACCTCCATTGTGGAATGGAAAGGCTTCTCCCTTGTGACTAAGTGGGCTCCAACGTGAAGGACAAAGAACCACCATTATCGCCAGCAAGAAGCTCTGAAGAGGTAAGGGGCACTATACTTATGTGTTGTACTTGTTGCCTTGTAGTACGTATGGGGTTTGATGCTGCCCAAAAATCTGTACTAAACCATGCTAGCCATGAATGGGCATATTCAAGCTCTGACTCATAGAAAAAAAAAACACTTTGGGTTTTGGATGGCCCGAGTGATGGTAGACTGGATATGAACTCATCCCAAACGATTGATGGGTGTTTGTAATACACGGTTAGAGTGGATGACTCTACAAGAGGGTATATGTATATTGAAACCACATGAGACGATCACTTCAACTTTCAATAGCTGTTAAATTTTTTTTTAAGGTATATGTTCAGCAAAATATACACAGACCATGTCACATGATATATATAAAAAATATATATATATAGGTATATGTTATTCCCAGATCTACAGTCCAAGGGTTTCATTGGAGGTCACGTAAATCTGGTTATTTACAAAGACTGTTGTTGAGACCCATGTTGTTCACTCCCTTTAGGTTTAAGCTTGCCTTGACCTAATGATTTTTGCTTGAACATCTACTAAAGGTTGCTTGATAGTCGGTTAGACATGAGCCAAATAAACTACTGATTTATGCTCTAATGCACTATGTCTTGTCTGGAATTAACGTTTTGAATATGAACAGCATGACCTAACATTTAATTCATTGTTGTATGACGTTAGGCTGGAATTTTTAGTTTGAATCATTACATAATGAACTGTGAACTATTACAATAGATAACCAATACCATAGTTCAATAGTGTATAATACACTTATGAATGTCACGGTGGACACATACCTTTTGAAACAGACTCAATCACAACGCACGATTGGGTTGCTCATATACTTTTTCTATTACATCAAGGTGTGCACATATGAAAAAAAAAACTATATATGTATATATATATATATATATATATATATAGTTTTGAGTTCATTACCCAATTGTCCCATATAATCTGTTCAAGTAGGTTTTGGAAGTGTTTTAGTTCTACAGGAATGTGTGCACACATATAGTGGTTTCATTTGTATAAATTTTTTTGTAAATTGGAAAAGAATATACAACCTTGATTTGATGCTTGTTCGGTTGGAACAATGGGTTGGGTTCTAAAATGGTTAGATAAACAATCTGAAAAAAAATAAATAAATAATGAATTTATACATTAGCATCAAGATTTCACGCCCAACATATTATCAAATGTATCATTGCCCAATTCTTTTTCTTGTTGGAGTTACAGATTTACGTTACAATGGCATGTGTTATCGTGAGCCTTGATGGTTACACCATTATTAAGGAAGTTAGTATGTTAAATTTGTTACATGTACCTTGACCATAAAGTTAATATTAGGGCTGTATAAGAAGCACATTATTTCATTTCTAGTTATAAGGAAACACATTCATGTGTATTGAAAGTGTCTATATGAATAAGCAAGAAACATATTTTTTTTTATTAAGCTAGACACCATGCTTACCCGTTTGGGTGCATCAGCCACTCCCAACCGGAGGTGGGTATTAAGGTGATAATCCGATTTGGGTCATTTTATGGCCACAAAACCACTGATCAAGTTGGTCGGTATATGCTGGGACGATGGCTAAGCGAGTTGTATTGATAACTATTGAGTAAGCATGATGTCTTGAAAAGAAAGAAATAGTCTTTGTGCCACGTATATCGCCTAGTTTCGTGGACATGGACATATACTCCATAGCCAAAAATAAATGTTGGAAGATATGAGTTCCAAGTCGAGCCATGTTCTGAGAAATACTACTTTGTTGGTGCTTATGGCACCCTGACTCAAAATGGAATACTATGTGTGTGAACCGCAAGTCGGTTTCGGGATTTTGAGAATCCTCTGTGGTGTAATGACTCACACAGAAAATTAATTAAGAAGTCAAAATATGAGATTTATGAGGCTCTGGGTATACTTGAAAGAAGGTATATGTTACCGGACCCCTCGTAGCGCGATAGCTTGCACTTGGTTATAAGGAAAACGTAAAATGAAATATAAAACCTTTGAGACTCTGGGTATACCTGAAAGACGGTATATGTTACCGGATTCTCCGGGCTCTGTGTACACCTGAAAGACGGTGTATGTTACTGGACCCCTCGTTGTGCGATGACTCGCACCTGGTTTTAAAGAAATGTTCAATGTATACATAAATATAAAAACCTTTGAGATTCTAGGTACACCTAGAAGGTGTATGTTACTGGATTCTTCGGGCTCTGAGTACACCTGAGAGAACAATGTATGTTACTGTACCCATGATCTACCGTGGAGAGGGTCGGATACGATGTTGAATGCCTATACGTACCCATAGGGTAATGGAAAGATAAACTTAAAAAGTTTACATTGATCTCGTAGATGTTTGTGAATAAATGTTGAAATCCTTGCAGTGGATCTTACAAATGATAAAAACACATAGTGCGTGTAAGAATGAACACGCACCTGATATTTTCTTGTTTCATAGCAAAGTAGAAAGCATGTCTATTTCAGTAGAATTTCCTTCGTAGCAAGTTATATTGCCTGAAACTTTACAATTATGATATTTGCAAATGTTGCACATATTTGTACACAGGACACTGAACACAACATATAAATATAATACTTCTTACGCAGACAGGGGAGTCTGACCCTTCTGCATTAAATTTTTTTCAGGTAACGCATAATTGGAGCATCGTGGCGTCGTATTTGGAAGTAGTCAAGAGATCTTAGTATTTCAGTGTTTCCTGTTTAAACTCTGAATAGTTAGATTTGTATTTCCATTTATGAGATATACTTAATGCTTTAATAAATGAATGAAATGATTTTAGTACCTCTCTGGCTTACCTGTAACTCGCCCGACGCTTGGACTTGTCACTTCCGCTATTAAAAAAAAAAAATTTACTCCAAAATTTTTACTATAAAAAGTTGGGGCGTTACAGATTTGGTATCAGAGCAGGACTGAAAAATCTGAGATCTTGGCTCTTTCTGCGATCGCGATGGCTCTGTAAGTATGTAGAAATGTTGTTTTCTTAATTTTGAGACAAAAATATATAATTGCATATTATATTTTCATGGATTTATCACTAAGGTTGTAACGACCTTTTTTATTGCCCAAACAAATGGCTTGGGTAAACTGTTGCAATGATATTATGGAGATGCTACATAACCTAGCCGAAGTGGTAGGCCGACAGGCTGTTGCAATGCAGCTGATGGTCGACAATTTACATCTTGTGACCCATTAGAGGATACATAGAAAATGAGTGCCACTTAATGTATGGTATAAATATTTTTTTTTTTGGATGGGAAATATGGATGCGCTTGAGGGCGTAGCTTCCCAAGCTAGTTTTGTGACAACTCCTGCGAGAGTTGAAGTTCTGGACCGAAACTTAGAGACTGCTTGTGTATTTTACCTTCTCGAAAATGATTGGTGAATCGTAACAAGTATCAAAATCATTATCCCAATCTCATTGGAAACAATGATTGTTTGATAAGAGTCGTTGGATGAGGCTCTAAGTTAGTGTTTTCCTTTTTCTAACTTTGTTGGAGATGTTAGTGACCCTATCATTGATGAAGGGTACCTTCCCGAATAATCTTTCGGACAGAAGGCAAAAGTTTTGTCTGTGCTCGTTGAACCTTTGAGTTCCTCATTGAAGGATGTTGTAGATCCCCAGTTGTACTTAGTGATGAGAACGTAAATGATGTTATATGTTTAGCAAATGGCTTCTGGGTTGCCGATGATGGCAATCGACTCCTGAGAGGGTCATAGATGGGGACTACATAACACCAGACTTCTGGGTGTTATGGTTTTTGAGAGAGCGTTGTGAGAATTCTTGTTTCCCAACCACAGTCAAAAGGGATTGTGGTGAGTTGTGTTGGCTCAGGTGGTGATTCCTGGTAATGCTAACATTGTCATTAGGGTGGTGATGCTCTAATGATGTCATTAGAGTGGTGATTCTCTAATGAGGGTTGTTGAAGTGGTGATTCTTCAACAATGTCGTTAGAGTGGTGATTCTCTAACGATGCCGCTAGGGTGGTGATTCCCTAACGATGCCATTAGAGTGATAATTCTCTAATGAAGTTTGTTGGAGTGGTGATTCTCCGACAATGTCGTTAGAGTGGTGATTCTCTAACGATGCCGCTAGGGTAGTGATTCTCTAACGATGCCATTAGAGTGTTGATTCTCTAATGAAGGTTGTTGGAGTGGTGATTCTCCGACAATGCCGTTAGAGTGGTGATTCTCTAACGATGCCACTAGGGTGGTGATTCCCTAACGATGCCATTAGAGTGGTGATTCTCTAATGAAGTTTGTTGGAGTGGTGATTCTCCGACAATGTCGTTAGAGTGGTGATTCTCTAACGATGCCGCTAGGGTAGTGATTCCCTAACGATGCCATTAGAGTGGTGATTCTCTAATGAAGGTTGTTGGAGTGGTGATTCTCCGACAATGCCGTTAGAGTGGTGATTCTCTAACGATGCCGCTAGGGTGGTGATTCCCTAACGATGCCATTAGAGTGGTGATTCTCTAATGAAGGTTGTTGGAGTGGTGATTCTCCGACAATGCCGTTAGAGTGATGATTCTCTAACGATGCCGCTAGGGTGGTGATTCCCTAACGATGTCATTAGAGTGGTGATTTCTTTAATGAAGGCTGTTGGAGTGGTGATTCTCCGGCAATGCCGTTAGAGTGGTGATTCTATAACGATGTCGTTAGGGTAGTGATTCCCTAATGATGTTGTTGAAGTGGTGATTCTTCAACAATGACATTAGAGCGGTGATTCTCTAATGATGTCATTAGAATGATGATTCTCTAATGAAGTGGTGATTCTTCAACAATGCCGTTAGAACGATGATCTTCTAACGATGTTATTCGAGTGATGACTCTTTCTTTATGATATCAGAGTGGTAATTCTCTGGATAGTTTGTTAGAGCGGAAGTTCTCTAACGTGAGTCATCTAGAATGGTGATTTTTTTGACGATAGCGGCCTTATGCAGTGTCGCTTGAGGTTGTTCGAAGAATATATATATAAAATGAGTTATTGCACCAATAAATTTTATTGTGGCACTGTTTGAATTGCGCATTGTGCATTTGAGAACTATGAAAGATTGCTAGGGATATTACTTAGCAAGCATGATTGTGTAACCTAACGATTAACTATTATTATGCTTCTGTCCTGATAGATGGCATGTAAGGCCAGGTGCAACGATATCATGGACACTGTGAACAACCTTGTCGAGGTTGTGCAACAACAGGTGGTTGCAATGCAACAAGTGGGTGCAAACCTCCAACAGGTGGCCCAAGATAGGCAGAACATAGGTGCAGTCACTTACAAGCGCTTTATGGAAATGGATCCTCCTGTTTTTAAGGGCAAGACGGATCCTGAAGCTGCAGAGACATGGATACGCGAGATAGAACGTATTTTTTGTGTTCTGAATGTTCCAGAGGAACACAAGGTGAACTTTGGTACTTATCGTTTGAAGGACCACGCTGAGAAGTGGTGGGACACGATCTCTGCGGTCAAGTTTCAGAATGAAAAGGTTACTTGGGACGAGTTTGTTGAGGTTTTTAACTCTGCATATTTCCCTAAGCATGAACGTAGTAAGAAAATGCAAGAATTTTTAGACCTACAACAAGAGGCAACAACACTGGCGGATTATATCACTAAGTTTCGCTGTCTAGAACGATATTGCCCAAATATATACACCATGGAAGAGGATCGAGAAATGAAGTTTGCTCGTGGATTGAAGCCAGCTTTGAGGACCAAGGTGTTCACCCGAGGGCCAAAATCACTCGATGAGGCCATCGAAGTAGCGACCCTATTGGAAGAAGACTGCGTCAAAGAGCAAAAGAATCAATGGGATAAACCTGAGCAACAGATCAAGGTGAGTACTAATGAGAAAAATCCTAGTGAAAGGGAGTTCACACCACCTACAAAAAAGAAAATGCGGCAGGAAGGCTACCCAAACCGCCAACAACAAAGGAAATCGCAACAGCCAAAGGTTCAACAAATTTGTCGACGGTGCAATGAGGATCATCCCTTCGGAGTTTGCCCTCTCTATAATGGCAAGTGTTTCAAATGTGAGCAACCAGGACATATTGCTAAGTTTTGCCCGAAGAAGTCTACTGAAAATTTAGTTTAAGCAGATTCGACTCCATTGAAAGAAAAGACGTGCCATTAACTAAGAAATAACATAACTTTTGTGTTGATTGATGTTTGTGATTTCGTGGAAGAAATCCTTTTTAAGGAGGGTAGGATGTAAAACCCATGAATTATTTTAAGGAATTTTCAATGAAATAAAAATGTGTGTTTATGTGAAATAATAAGGTTTATGAAATATTCAATATGATTTTGAGGCTTGCGGGCCAGTAGAGCGAACCCGGTAACGAATACTAGAAAGGGTACTTCGATCCGGACTTTAGTAAGATCTGATGATTCGACCCGGTTCACGGGGCCAAGTGGAGAAATCCGAGGTTTTTTTAGATAATAGCATGAGATCTGAAGCACGTTTATGGTGAGAGAGTGCAAGTTTAGAACCAACGGGTGAAAAACCCACTTGAAAATGAAAGAAATCCATCAACAAGGTAAAACGTCCAAATATGACATAAAAGGAATTTTCTTGCAAAAGTAAACACCAAGTGATGGTGTGGTGTAGTGGTAGGGCACATGGTTGTTTGGAGTGACATCTCAAGTTCAAAACTCACGGTGCGCCCACGTAGAAGTGAAAATCATTTTTTTTATGAAATCCGGAACAAAACTGAAAGGGTTATATACAATTTAATTCACTCCCTTTGCAATGAAAAACAACATAGTACAAGTGGTAGGGCTCATTACCCCTTAGGTTGAAGACTCCGGTTCAAAACCCCTTGTGCATTGGTTTTTCCTTTTTTGCACAAGAAGAGGATGATGGGGATTTAAAAAAATAATAATAACAATAAATAAATAATATATATAGGAATGGTAAAAACGTGGGAGTGGGTTAAGCCTACATTTTTGGCTATTTTTTTTCCTTTTCCAAAAAAAATAAGGGGAATCCCATGTGACATGGAAGAGGGTACCATCAAAAGAAAAAAAAATTGGAAAGTTGAGATAATTTTGCTAAAGAGAAGATGAGGGCGATTTTGGAAAATTCTAAACACCCACTAAAAACGTGGGCTGGATATTAGGGTTTTGAAAATCAAAACCTTCCCTAAGTAGGGAAGGAAATTAAATGGGGTGAAAGGAGAAAACGGCTGGACTGTTTTCTCTCTCTCTCTCTCTCTCATACTCGACCTCCATTGTGGAATGGAAAGGCTTTTCCCTTGTGACTAAGTGGGCTCCAACGTGAAGGACAAAGAACCACCATTATCGCCAGCAAGAAGCTCTGAAGAGGTAAGGGGCACTATACTTATGTGTTGTATTTGTTGCCTTGTAGTACGTATGGGGCTTGATGCTGCCCAAAAATCTGTACTAAACCATGCTAGCCATGAATGGGCATATTCAAGCTCTGACTCAGAAAAAAAAACACTTTGGGTTTTGGATGGCCCGAGTGATGGTAGACTGGATGTGAACTCATCCCAAACGATTGATGGGTGTTTGTAATACACGATTAGAGTGGATGACTCTACAAGAGGGTATATGTATATTGAAACCACATGAGACGATCACTTCAACTTTCAATAGCTGTCAATTTTTTTTTTAAGGTATATGTTCAGCAAAATATACACAGACCATGTCACATGATATATATAAAAAATATATATATATAGGTATATGTTATTCCCAGATCTACAGTCCAAGGGTTTCATTGGAGGTCACGTAAATCTGGTTATTTACAAAGACTGCTGTTGAGACCCATGTTGTTCACTCCCTTTAGGTTTAAGCTTGCCTTGACCTAATGATTTTTGCTTGAACATCTACTAAAGGTTGCTTGATAGTCGGTTAGACATGAGCCAAATAAACTACTGATTTATGCTCTAATGCACTATGTCTTGGCTGGAATTAACGTTTTGAATATGAACAACATGACCTAACATTTAATTCATTGTTGTATGACGTTAGGCTGGAATTTTTAGTTTGAATCATTACATAATGAACTGTGAACTATTACAATAGATAACCAATACCATAGTTCAATAGTGTATAATACACTTATGAATGTCACGGTGGACACATACCTTTTGAAACAGACTCAATCACAACGCACGATTGGGTTGCTCATATACTTTTTCTATTACATCAAGGTGTGCACATATGAAAAAAAAAACTATATATGTATATATATATATATATATATATAGTTTTGAGTTCATTACCCAATTGTCCCATATAATCTGTTCAAGTAGGTTTTGGAAGTGTTTTAGTTCTACAGGAATGTGTGCACACATATAGTGGTTTCATTTGTATAAATTTTTTTGTAAATTGGAAAAGAACATACAACCTTGATTTGATGCTTGTTCGGTTGGAACAATGGGTTGGGTTCTAAAATGGTTAGATAAACAATCTGAAAAAAAATAAATAAATAATGAATTTATACATTAGCATCAAGATTTCACGCCCAACATATTATCAAATGTATCATTGCCCAATTCTTTTTCTTGTTGGAGTTACAGATTTACGTTACAATGGCATGTGTTATCGTGAGCCTTGATGGTTACACCATTATTAAGGAAGTTAGTATGTTAAATTTGTTACATGTACCTTGACCATAAAGTTAATATTAGGGCTGTATAAGAAGCACATTATTTCATTTCTAGTTATAAGGAAACACATTCATGTGTATTGAAAGTGTCTATATGAATAAGCAAGAAACATATTTTTTTTTATTAAGCTAGACACCATGCTTACCCGTTTGGGTGCATCAGCCACTCCCAACCGGAGGTGGGTATTAAGGTGATAATCCGATTTGGGTCATTTTATGGCCACAAAACCACTGATCAAGTTGGTCGGTATATGCTGGGACGATGGCTAAGCGAGTTGTATTGATAACTATTGAGTAAGCATGATGTCTTGAAAAGAAAGAAATAGTCTTTGTGCCACGTATATTGCCTAGTTTCGTGGACATGGACATATACTCCATCGCCAAAAATAAATGTTGGAAGATATGAGTTCCAAGTCGAGCCATGTTCTGAGAAATACTACCTTGTTGGTGCTTATGGCACCCTGACTCAAAATGGAATACTATGTGTGTGAACCGTAAGTCGGTTTCGGGATTTTGAGAATCCTCTGTGGTGCAATGACTCACACAGAAAATTAATTAAGAAGTCAAAATATGAGATTTATGAGGCTCTGGGTATACTTGAAAGAAGTATATGTTACCGGACCCCTCGTAGTGCGATAGCTCGCACTTGGTTATAAGGAAAACGTAAAATGAAATATAAAACCTTTGAGACTCTGGGTATACCTGAAAGATGGTATATGTTACCGGATTCTCCGGGCTCTGTGTACACCTGAAAGACGGTGTATGTTACTGGACCCCTCGTTGTGCGATGACTCGCACCTGGTTTTAAAGAAATATTCAATGTATACATAAATATAAAAACCTTTGAAATTCTAGGTACACCTAGAAGAAGGTGTATGTTACTGGATTCTTCGGGCTCTGAGTACACCTGAGAGAACAATGTATGTTACTGTACCCATGATCTACCGTGGAGAGGGTCAGATACGATGTTGAATGCCTATACGTACCCATAGGGTAATGGAAAGATAAACTTAAAAAGTTTACATTGATCTCGTAGATGTTTGTGAATAAATGTTGAAATCCTTGCAGTGGATCTTACAAATGATAAAACCACATAGTGTGTGTAAGAATGAACACACACCTGATATTTTCTTGTTTCATAGCAAAGTAGAAAGCATGTCTTTTTCAGTAGAATTTCCTTCGTAGCAAGTTATATTGCCTGAAACTTTACAATTATGATATTTGCAAATGTTGCACATATTTGTACACAGGACACTGAGCACAACATATAAATATAATACTTCTTACGCAGACAGGGGAGTCTGACCCTTCTGCATTAAAATTTTTTCAGGTAACGCATAACTGGAGCATCGTGGCGTCGTATTTGGAAGTAGTCAAGAGATCTTAGTATTTCAGTGTTTCCTATTTAAACACTGAATAGTTAGATTTGTATTTCCATTTATGAGATGTAGTTAATGCTTTAATAAATGAATGAAATGATTTTAGTACCTCTCTGGCTTACCTGTAACTCGCCCGACGCTTGGACTTGTCACTTCCGCTATTAAAAAAAAAAAAATTTACTCTAAAATTTTTACTATAAAAAGTTGGGGCGTTACAAATATAGCCAAAGAAAGGGCTAAAATTCTATAGCAAGATGCAAATCGATGCTGCTATAGGCAGATCGATATTGCATATGATGCTTCAACAGAAAAGGAGCAGATGGAAAATCATAAAAAAAGAAGAAATAAGAGATAAAGTGAAAAAAGGAAAAGAAGGGATGATACTCACCGTATACTAGTTGGGAGAGGAGGAATGCTTACTCCCGATGGTGGATCAAGCTTCTTTACCAAACAAGAAAGGAAAAACCAGAGAAAAGAGGAAGGAGAAAAGGGAAAGAGAAGGGAGAAGAGAAGGATACGCGAGGAGAGATGTGTGGAGATGGTGAATGGATGGGTCATGCAAGGTGGAGGGGTGAGAAGCGGATGGGAAATGGTCGACCCCTGCGGCTGTTTATATAACAGGAAGCCGTTATGATTTTTTCAAAAGGAGTCCCTCATAGTTTAAGAAAATTTCATAAAGGTCTTTTAATAAAAAGTTTTCAGAAAAGAGGGTAGAGCCCCTTCTGGAATTTATGCTTTTGAACGAAAAGCCTACAAATGTGAGGGAAGGGATCCAGATAAAGTTTCTGAAAGGCTTTTATAAAACATTTGTTTTGTATATTATTGTAAATAAAGTTATTATTTAATTACTGTTTAATAATTTAACTAGTTTGAATTATATATGTTTGTATGTTTGATGAGTGTTTGAAATGAAGATTGAAGTGTATTTCTAATAGGTGGTTGTGTTGAAATTAAGTTTGAAATATATTTGAAACAAAGATTGAATTGTGTATATAACAAGTGGCACTTTGTTGAATTGAAGTTTGAATTGTATATATAACAGGTGGTATTTTCTTGAAATGTGTTTGAAATGAAGATTGAATTGTATATATAATAAGTAACACTTTGTTAGATTGAAAATTGAATTGTATATATAACAGGTGACTGTGTTATCTAAAAGTTTGAAATAAAGATTGAATTATATATAAAATAGGTGATTTTATTGAAATAAAGTTTGAATTTTATATATAATAGAGAATTGTATTGTATATAAAATAGGTGATCAAAATATGTACTGTTATTTAAATTCAATTTCAGGAAATTTTCTATATAACAGGGATTGTGATGATATGCAATTTCAGAAAATTTTGTATATATAATAGTGTTGAAATTGAAGTTTGAAATGAATATTGAATTGTATATAAAACAGGTGATCAAATATGCAAATTTCCTATAAAAAATTGCACATATACATGTGAGTTTCCTTCAAAATAAGCAACTTACTAACTAAATATATGAATTTCCTATACAAATTTACAAATATGCATACAAGTTTCCTTCAAAACAAGGGAATTTCTAACTAAATATATGTTTTTTTATGCAAATTTGCATATTTACATGCAAGTTTTCTTCAAAATAAGTGAATTTCTAACTAAACATGTGAATTTCTTATACAAAATCATATGTATATATACAAATTTCTTATACAAAATTGCACCTATACAAAACATGTGATTTTTCCTTAAATTTGTGAATTTCCAACTAAATATGCAATTTCTTATTTAAATTAGCATGTAAGTGAATTTTCTCCTTATGTGTGAAATTTCACAAATTCACACTTATACATGCAATTTTTTTATACAAATTTGCACATATATATATGTGAATTTTCGATGCAAATGTTCTTGTTTACATGGAATTTTTTCTTCAAACTATGTGAATTTCCTATTTATGTACAAAATTTCATCAAATATGTAATATTTTAGCTTTAAATTTCATTTACAAACATAACAAAACAATTCTACCTGGTTAACAATTTAACAATACATACAAACTAAACATTTGAAATTTATAACTAAAATTCATTCACAAGCATAAAAAAAACAACTACAAATTCTCTCAACCTTACATGCAAAATTACTATAAGACTTGTAAAATTTTGATAATTATTTAAATCAATAAAGAAGAACTTTTGTTATAATTTTTAGATTTTAATTTTTATTTAATATAATTTGAAGAAAATGAGGATTTGGAATACAAATTCGAGTGAATTTAAAGGTTTTGAGGAATTTCACTTGAAATTAAATTCCATGAGAAATTGGAATTCAAAGTTAATTTAGAATTTAATGCAAATTGGTTTTGGATCCAATCAAATTAATTTGGATCTAGATCTTGAGTAGATCCGAAATCTATTTTAAAAGTGATTGGATCTGGATCCCGAAAGAATCCAAAATCTATTATGGGATGGGATATGGATTGGTATCTAATTCAATGAAATTGGATCCAATCTAGATCCAGGACCAAAAAGGAAATCTGGATTAAAATTTAATTAGATTTTTAGAATTAAATAATAATTAAATAAATTATAGTAGGTAGAGTGGCTCGCCCCTTTATGGGATCCACCTACCTCAAAAGGGAGACTCGATGCTTTTTGGAAAACAATAAGAAATAAAGAAGGGAGGATCAACTCCCCTTCTCTATATGGTAATGAAATAAAATACAATAAAAAGATTAAAAAGTAAAAAAAAAAGATAGGATAAGATAAGAAAAAAATAAAAAAAGAATCAAGGTTTTGGAAAACACTTACCTTGTGAGAAGGAGCACCGAAAAGGAAAAGGGGTGCACCCCTCCTTCTCATTGTCGTGAGTCCCTACTTGGTAGGGAGCCTCACACACCTATATCTCTATCTCTTTCTATAGCTCTCTCTATCTCAATCTTCCTCTCCCTCCCTCTATTGATTCTCTCTCTCACTCACTTATCTTCTCTCTCATATCGTCGTACGGCTAAGGTGTAAGAACTCCATTAACGAAGATTGGTTGTTCATAGGAGAAGTACACATGTCCAAACCATGTTCTATCGTTACTTATCCAACCGATTATCAAGGTAGAGTGGGTCTTTGACCATCGTGCATGTAAGGTCCATGATATTTTTAAGGTAATATTATGTGAAGTATGTTAGTGCACGAGTTTTCTTGTGCGATTCTGAGAATTTCTCGTTTTTGTACCAGTATGAACATACGAAGTTTGAAAATCGCGTAAGTACAATATAAATAGCATATGAGAAAAATTCATGATGGATTAACTTTCAAAATTTTAAGGATAAGTCTATAATATATATGTGTAGTTTGTCCTCGAATTTGGGACCCAAACAACAAAAACCCCCCATCAGTGCATGTGATTTACGAGAGATTACTTAGCAATAGAACGAAAGCCTATACGAGACCAATTTCCATACGAGATGGAATTTTTTTCTTGATAAGAGCTCTAGAAGGGTAGTGTGTTGAAAATTTAAAATAAAGATATGTGTCATGATAAATGTAATTGATATTAATTAACGAATTTGGTAAATTAATGGAAAAATTGTTTTGGGCGAATTAGTCAAAGGGTCAACCAAGCCCTTGGTCGACCACTTTAGGTCGTATTGGGATGGCTATAGCCATGAGACCAGCTGGCCAAGTTGACCAGCTGAGGCAATGACAATCTTGTAAAAGGCTAGTGCATGATCCAAAAGGGAGGACCACGATTGGCCCTACCCACAAAAATAATAATAATAAAAAATAAATAATGAGGGTTGACATTACTTTTCATAATGGTGCAGGGGAGAAATGCTATCATGACATGGGGAGCCACTCCAAGCCCTCAGCTTGGGAGCAGCGCCCCATGGGATCCATGTGATCCCTATGTCTCTTCCCAAGGAAAAGCCATAATGAGATATCTTAGTGCCTCATTGGGTGCATGGGGCGGCAGCCTCATGGAACCTTTGCAAATTCTCTAAAAACCTTTTGAATCTCAGAGTTTGAGTGGAGGGACTGGGCGGCTGTGGGGAGTCGTGACTCTCTCCCAACCCTCCATCCTCCTGGAGTGATCCCAACCATCCATTCACCTTCACTTTCCTACTTATGCCTTTTTTGAAGAAAAAAAATGAGAAGCAAAGAGGGTGATTTTTTTTTAATTTAGAGTCTCTCTCTCTCTCTTCCCTCTCATTCTCACTCTCTTTCCCTTGGTCGAGTGGTGTGGGTGAGCCATCTTGAGCGTAGAACTCTTGCAACCAAATCCTTCTTCTTCTGGTTTTACAAGGTGAAGTTTCATTTGATTTTTTTTCTTTTTTTTTTCACATATTCATTCTTTTGTATATGGGTTGGAACATGAAGCCAAGAGGTTGATGGCATCTGTGCATGCACGTCTCTTGGTGGAGTTTAGAATGTTTCTTTTTATGAAGGTGAGCATTACCCATTTCTGTCCATGGAAAACGAGTGTACTCTACCAACCGATGGTGGTTGGCCTTGGTTTACCCCTTTTCGTTGTTGCATAGTATTTTTATCAAGATTTTGTTGAAGTCCCTGCTCTTACTCTCAGTTTCACACACACTCCCACCTTCTGAAATGATTTTCAGTTAGCCAATGATTTTGTACTCGTTGTATTGCTTCTATCGGTTACTCGCATGTATTTTGCATAGGGTTCAGTCCGGGTTCTGGGTGCTAATGGTACCACTTCTTCTTCTTTTTCTTTTCTTCTTCTTGTCACGATTTTATGTTGGGTGGTTGGTCTGGTCCCTGTTGGGACAGATCCAACCAGGTGCACCTTGGTCCCAGCTGAGCTCGGACTGGTGCACCCGACTCTTCAGAGCCCCTTTGACGCGTGGATGGTTGCCGGGTGCTGACAGCACCCGGGGAGCCTTGCCATCCCCAGGCTGGGCTGAAGGCCCTCCCTGCTCTGCGGAGCCTGGTCTAAGTTGGTTCAGACCAGGGAGTCCCTCGGAACCAGGTCTGGTCCAGAGGACCAGACCATCGCCCAGGTCTCCTCTGCGGCTCGTGGATAGGCGTCAGGTGCTAACTGTACCCGGGTAACCTTTCCTTGTGGCATGGGACCCGCTGTCCCTCTGGCCAGATTGCTGGGTCTGAACCGTGGGTTCAAACCAACATCCTAGCAACAATCACATACTTATGTGCTGCAATTTCATATCTATACACTACTGCTGCACCCATCCCGCTGTTACATCACCATCACTTATGCATTGGCGCCTCATACAGTGCCTTCCATGGCTTTGGGGTATGCGTATTTAGCCTTCTCATTGAACCTCCACCCTAATTCAAGTTTGTACACATGCTAGTCCCATTCATGCACTATAGATCCATATTTTCACATATTTCCATCTTAAATGCATTATCATAAGTAACTTTTTAATAGCATAAATGTGACATTTCATGCATGATCCAGGCATCCTCACATATATATATATATATATATATACACACACACATCCCCAACAACCCATGTATGGCATTTAGGTGAGTAAACATTCTCTATTTAGATATAAGCATTTTATCATTTATATCCTAGACGCAATATGATATCTCTTGCTATATGCATCTTTCATGCTAACTCTGTTTTCCAAGAATGCATAGAAAATCCAGACTCCTTTTCTGAGATTAAAAACTCTGATATTTTCAAATTTCCATTTCATGAAAGAATACTTTTTATCAAAGAAAACCAAAATCCAAATGGATATGGGTTCCTAAGACTAACTCTCATAGATCCGAAAATAGAAAGGGGTCAAATGCTTTGTCTTCTAATTTTGTTGTAGGTACACAAAATAAGGAGCAAATGGATATTGGACAGCGGTTGTTCCAAACATATGACTGGAAGGCCGGAGTTATTTTTCACCCTCCAAAATAAGGATGGAGGAACCGTCACCTTTGGTGACAATAACAAGGGAAAAGTAATAGGTATTGGTAATATTGGTAATCCAAAATTTCCCTTGATAGAAAATGTTCTTTTAGTAGATGGTTTAATGCATAATTTATTATCTATTAGTCAATTATGTGATAAAGGTTTTCATGTTTCTTTTGAAAACGATTTATGCTTAATTTCTGATTTTCAATCTAAAAAGATCATTTTAAAGGTAAAAGAAGAAACAATGTGTATGAACTTTATCTAGATGAGTTACCCACTTTCAATGAAAAATGTCTTATTGTTTCAAATGAAATTCAATGGTTATGGCACAAGAGACTTGGACATGTTAACTTTAAAATTATTTTCAAGTTATCCAAGAATGATCTTGTTAGAGGCCTACCTAGAATACCATATAAGAAGGATCACTTATGTGATGCTTGCCAAATGGGTAAACAAATCAAGAGTTCTTTTAAAGCAAAAGATATAGTTTCAACAAAATGTCCTTTTGAACTTTTACATTTAGATCTATTTGGACCATCTAGAATTCAAAGTTTGAATGATAGCAAGTATGCTTTTGTTATAGTAGATGATTATTCTTGATTTACATGGGTGATTTTTCTAAAAAGCAAAAATGATGCTTTTTCTGAATTTTTCAAACTTTGTAGAAGAATTATAAATGAAAAATCTACATCTATTATTAAAATTCGTAGTGATCATGGTGGTGAATTTGAAAATGAATCTTTTCTAAAGTATTCTGATTTACATGGTATATCTCACAACTTTGCTTTTCCTAGAGCAGCTCCACAAAATGGAGTTGTTGAAAGAAAGAATAGAACTTTGCAAGAATGTGCTAGAACCATGCTTCAAGATAAAAATTTGCCAAAATATTTTTGGACTGAAGCAATAAATACAACATGTTATGTTTTAAACCATGTTCTTATTCGACAAATTTTACAAAAAACATGTTTTGAATTGTATTATGATCGTATACCAAAGATCTCATATTTCAAAATTTTTGGTAGTAAATGCTTCTTGTTAAATTCTAAAGATAATCTTGATAAGTTTGATTCAAAATCAGATGAATCAATATTTCTTGGATATTCTTCTAGTAGTAAAGCTTATCGTATTTTTAATAAAAGAACATCTTGCATTGAAGAATCTTTACATGTTGCATTTGATGAGAATTGTGAGCAGGTTATACTTCTAAGCGAAGGAGAAAAAGTAATACTTCAAGAAGAACCTTTCATAGAGAGTACTTCTCAAGATAATGTTCTTCTTCAACCGGTTTGGAAAGAAGTTCCCAATCATCCACATGAACAAGTTATTGGAGAAATAAAGAGTGGTGTCCAAACTAGAAGGCAATTGCAATATATTGCAAATATTGCTTTCATATCTAAAATAGAACCAAAGAATATCAATGAGGCTTGTGATGATGAATTTTGGCTTTTGGTCATGTCTGAAGAACTTAACCAATTTACTAGGAATGATGTTTGGGATCTAGTTGATAGACCAAAGGATCATCCAGTAATTGGAACAAGATGGGTCTTCCGAAATAAGCTGGACAAAAATGGCGAAGTTATTCGAAACAAAGCAAGGCTTGTAGCACAAGGATATAATCAAGAAGAAGGCATAGATTTTGATGAAACCTATGCATCAGTGGCTCGACTGGAGTCAATTCGAATAATGCTTGCTTTTGCTAGTTACATGAACTTTAAGTTATATCAAATTGATGTTAAGAGTGCATTCTTAAATGAACACATCAATGAAGAAGTTTATGTAGAGCAACCTCCAGGCTTTGAAAATGAGAAATATCCAGAAAAAGTCTACAAATTAAAAAGGACTTTGTACGGACTTAAACAAGCACCAAGAGAGTGGTATGAAAAACTATGAATTTTTCTAGAACAATCTAGTTTTTCCGTTGGTTGGGTAGACTCCACTTTATTTATTAAAAATCTTAATTCAGATATTCTTATTGTGCAAATTTATGTTAATGACATAATATTTGGTTCTACTAATGATTCTCTTTGTAAAGAGTTTGCTAAAGCTATGCAGGAAGAGTTTGAAATGAGCTTGATGGGCGAATTAAACTACTTCCTTGGACTTCAAATAAAACAAACTGAAGAAGGAATCTTCATCAACCAGGCTAAGTATACAAAAGAACTTCTCAAGAGGTTTGGGATGGATTCATCGAAATCAAGAAGAAATTCTATGAGTACAACTACTTCTCTTGATAAAGATGAAAATGGTAAAAATGTAGATACTAAGCTCTACAGAGGTATGATCGGATCTCTATTATACTTAACTGCTAGTCGACCTGATATAATGTTTAGTGTTTGTATGTGTGCAAGATTTCAAGCTAATCCAAAGGAATCTCATTTAACTGCAGTAAAACAAATTCTTCGTTATTTAAAAGATACTTCAGATTTTGGTTTGTTTTACCCAAAATCATCTTCCTTTGATTTAGTTTTATATAGTGATGCAAATTTTGCAGGAAGTAAATCTGATCGCAAGAGTACTAGCGAAACTTGTCATTTCTTAGGAAATTCTTTAGTCTCTTGGTTTAGTAAAAAGCAAAATTCAGTGTTACTCTCAACAACTAAAGCAGAATATATAGCGACTAGTTTAGCGTGTTCACAAGTACTATGGATGAAACAGACCTTAAAAGATTTTGGTTTGAATTACTCCACAACAACTATTTATTGTGATAACACTAGTGCTATAAATCTTTCGAAAAATCCTGTTCAGCACTCAAGAACTAAGCATATTGAAGTTAGACATGAATCATTTCTTAAAAGATCATGTGTTAAAAGGAGATATTTCATTAAATTTTATATATCCACTAAAGAACAACATGCCGATATTTTCACTAAACCACTTAAAATGAAGATTTTATGAGAATTAGGAGAGAACTAGGCATTTGCTCATTTTTGGATTTTTAAAATGCTGATTTTTGAACAAAATCTCAAAATCGCACCATATTAGTCGACCGATAAATTTCTAGTCGACTGATGCTTTAAATTTTTTTTGAAGAAATCGCACCTTATTAGTCGACTGATAAAATTCTAGTCGACTGATATTTTTAAATTTTTTTAAAGGACTCGATACCCCTTGGTTTTTTAACGCACCGTTTCATTTTTACGCACCTTTTTGTTTTTTCTTAAAAACGAAACCCTTTGAAAAACTTAACCCTCTCTCTCTCTCTTCTGAAAAACCCTCAGAGTGTCGTTCGAACCTCTCCTCGCCGGAATCTTCTGTCCGTGAAAGGGAGTCTCTTGACTCTTCGCCGGAATCCTCTTGCCGTGACCGGTGCCTCTTCAGTCCTCGCCGAAATTTGTGGCAGCCTCCTCTCACCTGCTGTCATCAACCGCGGACTCCTCCTCGTCTCTTCCCTCTTGCCTAAAATCCGTGGAGAATCGACATCTCTTTTCAGTGGGTTCTTATTGTTGCTTATTTTGGCCACTACCAACGAATTTGAAGGCACATCGTTCACTCTGCATAAAGTGTTTCTGTTGCACGACGACGGATATCTTCCTCCCACCGGACGTCATTTGGAAGCCGACATCAACACCATCTTCAACTGTTCTTCTCAACAACTGTGTTGATCAATCATTCTCTGCAATTGATTTTTTTTTTTGTGAATCTGTTTCACCCATGCCTCGTCAGAAGACTGCATCCGCAAAAGGTTCTCCTCCTCCTACACCTCTAGTAAAATATAGATTTTCTCTCAGATTACTCTGAAATCCTCTTTTATATGATACTTTTGGATTGGTTTCTACACTTCCTATTTTACCAGGCCGAAATGTCCTCTTTCACATGTTTTCTTGTTACAAAATCAGAGAATTATTTCCAGGAATATCACATCTTTTTAATGCCTGTGCAGACACCCTTCATTATCCTTTTCTGATCCACTTGTTTTATACAAATTTATAAATTGATCATGAAACTGGAGTTCTTTCCTCTCTTGTTCGTGATGTTGAAATTGAGTTTGATTCTAAACTACTTGGACAAATCCTAAAAATTCCACCCTCAGACACTTTTTTCAATACTATTGAACTTAATGATGAAAGAATTTTTGAACAAATTTTTCTTCCCGGTGCACCTCATTGTCCTCCTTTCAAAAATACTAATCTTCAAACTCGTGCACGCATTGCTGGACAAATTCTTGCCCACAATGTTCTACCTAAAACTGGTTCTTTTGATTATTATTCCACAGATCTTTCTACGGCTCTTTATGTCTTATTTGGAAATATTTCTGTAAATTGGGCCAACGTGTATTTTACTAATTTATGGAAACAAAAACCATTTCTGCCTTATGGATGTCTTCTAACTCGTATTTTCAGACATTTCAAAGTTCCCTTAACTAATGAAAAATATATTGAGCAAAAGGAGTTCTTTGATCAAACTATTTTTAAATGAATGAAAATCAAATATCTGCCTCCTTTAAACATTGATCAAACTAAACCATCTGATCCTACTGAACCATCAATTTTTGAACCCTCACCATCTTCTGCGACACCTTCATCTTAAGCAAAACGAAAGAAATTTTCTACTAGTCAAGACAATGATGAAGTTTTGCAGCGACTGGAAGCTTTGGAGCTGCATCAACACACTTTTCGTGAAGATGTGACTCAACAACTTTCTTCGATTCAGAAAGATATTACTGCAATCAAGGACTTGCTCAACTCACTTTTCTGATCTTTGTTTTCTGTCTTTACTAAACTTTGATACTTTATGGGTTGTAATATTTTGAACTTGAATTTACATTTTGCTTATGTTATTTCTGCTCTTATATTTTTTTATTATGACAAAGGGGAAGAAAAAGATAGAACTTGGTGTCTCTTGGTAGACACATAATGGAAATTGCAGAAGAAAAAGATAGACCTTGCATGAAAAATGCGAAATTAAGAGAAAAAGATAGAAATTGAATATTGCATTATGACATGGAAATTACATCACGAGAAAGCAGCATTGAAAACTGCATTTTTGAAAAAAATAAAAAGTTATAAAAATGCATAAAGTAATGATGGAAATGCAAACCAATCAATATGTGATATATGTGCTTTGAATGTACTAACTTTTAATGTTGTGCAACATATTGATAGGGGGAGTAAAATCTCCATCTATGCATCTAAATGTTTTATCTTTGATTAAGTTTGTCATCATAAAAAAGGGGGAGATTGTTACGACAATGAAGCCGTACATGATAACTCAAGTACAAGGTTTTGATGATGAGCAAGTGAATCAACTGCATTTCAGCTAAGGCAATAAAGAAATATGACAAGCATTGAAGAATTCGATGAAGAATCTTTGAAGACTAGTGTGCAAATGTTATATTCATTAAAAGTCTTAGATTCTTGTAAGAGCCTTACTTAGAGTGCATATTTCGATTGCATTTTATCTAAAAAGTCTTTAGAAAAACTTTTCTAAAAGAACCCTTCATGAAAATCTTTTTAGAAAACTCTTTTCTTAAAGATCCGTGTTTATTAGTTGACCAATAGACTCACCAGTCGACTAATCCTTTCGCACCATATTTTCTAAAATATCATTTTTGTTAAATTAGTCGACTGAAGGTTTTATTAGTCGACCGGACAGAATGTCTGTTTTCTGGAATTTAAGCAGCAGTCGACTAATGAATTTATCAGTCAACTGGACATAACATGTGTTTTCTGGAAATTTAGCAGTAGTCGACTAATGCTTTTATCAGTCGACCGGACAGAACTTGTATTTTTCAGGAAATTTTAGCAGCAGTCGACTGAAAGGTTTTTCAGTCTACTGATGATATTATCAGTCGACTAACTTTTCTCTAGTCGACTAAGTTTCAAAAGTTCAGATTTTCAAACGGCTTGATTAACAGATCAGTCGACCGACGATAACTGTCAGTCTACTAATAACTAATTATTAGTCGACTAACTACTATTTCAGTCGACTAATTTTGCCATTTTTTCTGAAACTTTAAAAAGGCGTGTCTTTTCATTTTTTAAACGTTTTGATTATTCAAAATGGACTGTTTTGACACCCTTTCATACCCTCAACGTATGGAAACTTTCAACTATAAATATGAGTGCATTTTACACTCAAAAGCACTGCAATTCAATCAATTTGAATAAATTACTCTTTGCTTTTCACTCATATTCATTTTCTCACTCACGTGATATTTTTTACTTCAGTTTTTCACTCAAATTCCTTTGAGAGATAGTGAATTCGTGAGTAGAGTATTTCAACAACCTCAAAAGCCAATTGCATCTCATTTGCATTCATAAGAAGGGCTCATAAGTTGTATTGTATGTTGTTACTTGTTTCAATTTTCTGTAAAAAGGACTCCTTGGTTTAAAGGAGTTGTTTGCTTTCAGTAGGTGTGTTACTAAAAGTGGGACCAGATTTGGTCTGTATGATCTTGTAGTTACACAAGGTTGATAGTGGAAATCTCAAGCGAGTTTTGCTTGGAGACTGGATGTAGGTCGGGAAAGACCGAACCAAGATAAATTATTGTGTTCTTTGTGTGTTTGCTTTGTGAATTGCAAAATCCGTCAAAATTCCGCAGACAATTTTTAAAAGCACTATTCACCCCCCCTCTAGTGCTCGTTGCCTCGATCCTACTTCACTTTCATGAGTGAGTGACTACTTGTAGATATTGGACGATGTTGGTCCACTGACTAGTGGGACCTAGTTGGACACATGGCACTCTTGTGCCTTGTCTAAATGTTTTATCTATAACCCTTAGACTCAGTTTGGGGTTTTGGCCACATAGGTGTTTTGTACATTGTGGTTGTTCGTTGAGGTAACCGAGCTGATGTACGAGTTCGGAGGGGACCCCATATTTCTCCTTAGTAACCGTGTTGATGGTTCAGTATGAGTAATCGGGTGAGCGCCGTGCCACCCACACGAACAGAAAAGTCCTACATGTGTCGTAAGCCTTAGGATTGTCATCACATCATCATTGGGTTCCACAAGCGCGATAACCAACCGTGGTAATGCTAATGTTATTCCCATAAGTTGGGAATATCCTAGATTTCATCTTCGACACGTAAGTGTGTCAAATTCACGAATCCTTGTATGGATCTGGTTCCACTTTGCTAGCTTTAGAGCAAGATGTTTTGCGAATATTAGTAACCCAGTGACACATATACATATATTTGTCCTTGTGACATATTTACATCGTTCTCCCGCAAGTGCGGCGATCCACCCTGGGTAATGCGAATGTAATTCCCATACGTATGCGAACACTGTGAATTCACTTATAACACGTTGTGTGTGTGTGTGCGTGTGTGATATTTCAGAATTTCCAGGTGGAAGATCATATGATGAGAACTCATCGACAATGATGTATGAGAATGCATGCAATACTTGTTTCAGCATATCTCCTAGAAATGTAGAATGGTACACTCACTTGCACATTATCATGTGGTTGAGATGTGTTTCAGTAGATATGCATATGCATCACTGCCTCTGTTAAATAATTATGCGAAGTACTTAAGAAAATATGTGACATTTAGCTTCGCACGTGCACATGGCACAATTTGACACTTTGTGCGTACCTAGAGAGGTACCTTTGGTCTCGTAGTCGAGGCATTGAGGAGAGCACGAAGTGCATAATTTACTTGTGATAAAAGAATAACAGAAACTTAGACACCATAGGGGATGAGAACCATATTATTGTGGATATTAGACTCAGTTGGAGTCTTTGGGCGATGGCCTTGTTCGTGAGTGAGCTCACATATGACTATACCCTAATAATGAAAAGAATAATATGGTGTTTTGATCACTTTCATGAGCGATGTGCTCTTGCTAGCCATGTGAGGCTGAGCACGTGAATGGGCAGGCTAAGTCCTCATTTGCGTACCCCGCGGGGACCACGAGGCATGAACACCTCAAAAAGAGGTATGACATGATAAATGAGCCTAAGAAAGATAAACCTGTCGCGCCTCATTCACAAGATGGTTCACCTTAGAGAGGGTGGATGGTACAACCCTGAGTGACTAGTCGTTACTATGACACATGTTTGATAGGAGCTATAGCATCCTTTGACCTCCAGTCACTTAGAGTTAGGGAGGTCGAGGTGATTTTTTAAGATACCTCACTACTGTAGTAGTATGGATTGCAATCCTTACCTATGTGAGAATTTCTCTCAGCTGCATGTTGCTCGCATGAGGTTTACTCGGTCTGTAGCATCCCCGGTTACCACTTTACAATTTGAATAACAGATGCTCGGTGCATGACTCATAGAATGCAAGGTTCCTTCTCGTACCCGAAGGAGTAAACAGAAGAACTTAAAGACTAACCAATCACAACTAACGTACGATAGTAGTTTAGCTTACTTGCTTACTTGCTTTAGTACCTGTTACGTCCCTTACTGTTCTTAGCTACATGTTTAGTAGTTGTTCAACTCCGTCCACTGCTTTACTTTGTTAGTACTTGTTACATGTGCACTTACCTGACACAGGCACATGTATTTGTAATCCACATGCTATATGTTTTTGCTACCTGCTTTCTTTGAGAAATGAGATACAATGCTGTTGATTCTTCACCACCTCGCAAGAGTGCTGACCCCGTTTTATGGGGATGAAGGTGATGAGTAGGTACATTGATGATGCGACGACACACGGTGGAGGCTTGGGGATCCACACTTAGCTGCAGATTCTGCCCCTGTTTGGTTTTGGGTTTTGAGGGGAGGTTCTCCCTATTTTTGAGAGACTGATAGACTTGCTGTACTTCATCTCATTTTGTATTTTTAAACTTATGAGGTGTATAATGCTTAAACTTAGATTTTATACTCTGGTGGATTGTAAAACATGTTGGATATGCTTTGCTTGCCTGCGGCCCGCTCAGACTTGCGACCTTGCTACTCAGTTACTCCCTTTTTCCTTGCTTTCCGTTGTTCATCGTATAACCATTTTTTTTTTAAATTCCTTAAAAATTCAAAGGTTTTCGTCAAGGTCGGGGTTTGGGGCGTCACAAAGATTGGTATCAAAGCAGTGTTAAGTGTGGTCTAAGACTTCAGCGTACATCATCCATTGCACTGTTAGTATGTTTAAATTAGAATTTATGTCATTTATATGTTCTTTACTTCTTAGTCAGAATTATATGCTTGATTGTATGTGCATGGGTTAGATGTCAATAAACCCAAGTTACGAGAAGATTTTGGATGCCCTTCAAGACTTGGTTCGAGGTGAGGAATCCTTGGGCTGAGCGGTTCAACACCTAGCTCGAGGTGTTCACATGTTGGCACAGCAGGCACCTCTGTGTGCTAGGTGTCTTGTGGATCACGCGGGATAGATTTGTTCCTATGAGTTAAGCGATTGCCCCTACTATGGTCTTCGGTGGCATATCAAAGAAGAATGCCAGACTAAAGTTCACAATGAGCTCTGGAGGAGCAACGCTGATAATATTGATGATGTATCCTCGATCACTGGACCAGTAATTGCCAAAGTGGACAGTCAGGGTGGAGATAGGCATGGTTCACTAAATTCTCCTCAGTATTCGTCAGAATCTTATCCTTATGCGGTTTCTTCAGAGTTTGTACCAGATCCTTGTCTGCCTACAATACTCATGGAAGTCCAAGAGATATCTGATACACCCTTGCGAATTCCTCCTCGTATCAGGCCACGACGATGTGAAAGTCGGAAGGACTATCAAGACTTTTACACTAGCAAGCCTTGATGATGTTATAATGTTTTGTTGGGGACACTGAGTGAGTGCTGCGTTTTTGGGATTTTTCTTATGTAGTTGGTAGTGTCTTTGTAACCCTGTCTTTAATGAAGGGTATTTTTGGTATATAATGTATGATACTTCCTTATTAATGCAATGGAAATTCTTTTTTTGAAATTGTCTTGGTTGCTTATACGATGTTTACTTGTTTAAGATGGCGTGACGTGTGCATTGCAACGACCTGATGGAATCACTCAACAACCTCACAGAGGTGGTTGGCCGTCAGGCGGAAGTTATGCGGAACATGGGCGATCACTTTCAGCAGACCGCCCAAGGACAGGGGATGCCTGTTCAAGTTCCTGCTACTGCAGTTCCCTACAAGCAATTCATGGGTATGAACCCTCCTTCATTCGACGAGAAATCAACATCAGAGGCAGCAAAAGACTAGGTGCGAGAGATCGAACAGATTTTTTGTGTTTTACAAGTAAACGATGACAGGAAGGTTGATTTCGAGACTTACCATCTCCGAAAGGATGCTGAGAGGTGGTGGGCTACCTTCTGGGAGATCAAGTTCGAGAACCAGCTAGTCACCTGAGAGCAGTTTGTGGATACCTTTTTCGCGGCATATTTTCTGGCTCATGAGAAGAGCAAAAAGATGCAAGAATTCCTTGACCTACATCAAGGAAATTATATATTGGCGGAGTATGTTACCCGTTTCCGCAGTCTTGAGAGATATTATCCCAACCTTTATGCCATTGAGAGGGACCGAGCGTTGAAGTTTGCTTGTGGACTGAAGCTTGTTTTACACACAAAGGTATACACGCGTGCTTCAACGACATTGGACGAGGCTTTAGAGACAACTTCATTGTTGGAGCAAGATTAGTCTGAGTCGCAAGGGACACGACCCTTCAGAAGTCAGCAACAGCAAGGCCAAAAGAGTTGGCCTAAAAAGCGTCAGTTTTAGAAGCACCAAGGTGGAAAGAAATTCCATCCACCTTCGAAGAAGAACCGGTATAACAACAACCAGCAACAACAATATCAAAATCGATGACCCCAGTACCAACATCAACAACGCCAACAACAACAGCCTCAAAGGCAGATCGCAGCAGCAACGGAATGTCCCAAGTGTCCTGTCGACCATCCGAGTCGACCTTGCCCTCATGACACTGGGGGATGGCTCTATTGTGGCAAGATGGGCCACTACATAAAGAATTGTCGAAAAAAGCAGTCAGATGATCAAAAGAGAAACACACCAGGAACATCACAGCCAGTTCAGCAGAGGCAGCCTCAGCAACATCAGCCGCAACAACAACATCAACAGAGGCAAGGCAGCCAGAAAGCAATCGTAGGACATGCTTACGCAGCAACAGTGAAACAAGTGACTAAAGGCGAGTTGGTCCAAGGTACTATTCTAATTGCTGGTTATGCAACTTTCACGTTATTTGATTATGGTGCTTTGCATTCCTTTATATCTGTCAGATTTGCTAGAACATTGCCTTTGACCGTAGAATCTTTGAATTACCCGTTGGAGGTTCATACTCCGACAGGTGATCAATCATTTTGTGATTCTTATATTTCGAACATCGAGGTGTCAGTGGCAGGGCAGAACTTGCCAGCAGACATGATCCTGCTAGACATGACTAAGTTTGACATCATTCTAGGCATGGATTGGTTATTTGAGTATCATGCTCAAGTTTTTTGTCGAGAAGGCAAGGTTGTTCTCTTTCAGCCTGATCGTCTTGTTTTGGAGATCAAGCTTCCTCAACCATTACGAGATAGCCGTTTGATTTCTGCTCTTAAAGCTCAAAAGTATTTGCGTAATGGGGGTACTGCATTCTTGGTCAGTATTGCCCCAGTTGAGCCTGAGTTAGTTCCGATTGAAGACTTGGACATGGTTCGGGAGTTCCCCAATGTGTTCCTTGAGGAATTGCCTGGTTTACCTCCGAAATGAGAGATTGAATTCTGTATTGAGTTGTTGCCTGGAACTACTCCTAATTCTAAGGCACCATATCGTATGGCTCCGACAGAGCTTGAAGAGTTGAAGAGACAGTTGGGAGTACTTTTGGAACAAGGTTTTATCCGACCCAGTGCATCCCTCTGGGGTGCACCAGTGTTGTTTGTAAAGAAGAAAGACGAATCTTTGAGGTTCTGCATTGACTACAGGATGCTCAACCAAGCGACGATTAAGAATAAATACCTGTTACCCAGGATCAAAGACCTTTTTCGATCAGTTGCAGAGAGCAAAGATTTTTTTGAAGATCGATCTTAGGTCAGGTTATCATCAGCTTCATATTAAAAGGAAAGATATCACAAAGACAACTTTTCGAATAAGATATGGGTTATACGAGCTCGTGGTGATGTCTTTTGGCCTCATGAATGCATCAGCTGCATTCATGGATTTGATGAACCATATTTTTTGTTCTTATATGGACATGTTCGTGATCGTGTTTATTGACGACATCTTGATCTACTCAGAGAGTCCTGAGCAGCATCGAGGACATCTATGTATCATTCTGGGTATACTTCGTGAGCATCGTTTGTTTGCCAAGTTCTCCAAGTGCGAGTTTTGTCTTGAACAAGTTATGTTTCTGGGTCATGTGATATCCAAGGATAGAATGTCAGTTGATCCAACGAAGGTTAAAGCAATATTAGACTGGAAGCAGCCTCAGAATGTTTCAGAGATTCGTAGTTTCCTCAGGTTAGCAGAATACTACCGACGATTTATCCAGGACTTTTCGAGAATTGCTTTACCATTGACAAAGCTTTTGCGTAAAGGCATCAAGTTCGAGTGGAATAGTGCTTGTGAAGACAGTTTTCAGATCTTGAAGTCTAAGCTGTCAACCTCACCGGTGTTAGCTTTACCTTCAGGCAAAGGTGGTTTCGTGGTGTATACAGATGCATCTGAAACCAGTTTAGGTTGCATGCTAATGCAGCATGGCAGGGTGATTGCTTATGCTTCAAGGCAGTTGAAGATTCATGAGAGAAATTACCCGATACATGGTTTAGAATTAGCGGCAGTTGTGTTTGCCTTGAAATCTTGGTGACACTATTTGTATGGAGAATTGTTTGAGGTCTATTTAGACCACAAGAGTCTCAAGTATTTGTTCTCTCAGAAAGAGTTGAACATGAGACAACGACGTTAGCTCGAGTTTATTAAGGATTATGACTTTACGTTGTCTTACCGCCCTAGTAAGGAGAACATAATGGCAGATGCACTTAGTCAAAAGTTGAGTAGTGTTCTGACTAGTCTCGTGTGGAGCAAGAAGCTTATTGAAGATTTTGTGGCTCGGAAGCCTTTTTCCGTTGGTGGCGGATCAATCAGATTGTTTGGTCTGACCATTCGGTCAGAGTTTTTGCCTAGAATTATAGAGGCTCAGAAGCTTGATGACCAATATGGTAAGTTTCTAGCCCTGGCAAGATAAGAATGTATGTTCTTTAGTATGAGAGATGATGGTAGTATTCGTGTGAGAGATCGGCTTTGGGTTCCGAGCAACCCTAAGCTGAAGAAGGGGATTCTCGATGAATCTCACATGACCAGGTATACAATTCATCCTGGTGGGATGAAGATGTTTAAGGATTTACGAAGGAAGTATTAGTGGAATGGTATGAAGCGTGAGATAACAACATACATTTCGAGATGCTTAACTTGTCAGTAGATCAAGATTGAGCATCAACGTCCTGGTGGTTCCATGCAAAGGATTGAGATTCTTTAGTGGAAATGGGAAGATGTTACGATGGACTTCATAGTAGGTTTACCGCGAACGAGACACAAGCATGACGCGATTTGGATAGTAGTGGACTGACTCACCAAGTCTGCCCATTTCTTACCTATCAAGATTAGTCAGTCCCTTGAGAGCCTAGCTGGCATGTATGTCACAGAGATTATACAATTGCATGGCATATCAAGATCAATTATTTCCGATCGTGATCCCAGGTTCACATCACGACTATGGGGTCAGTTGCAGTCTGCTTTGGGTACGAAGTTGAAGTTCAGTACAACTTTTTATCCTCAGACTGATGGTCAATTAGAGCGAACTATTCACACATTAGAGGACATGTTGCGAGCTTGTATGCTCGATTGGAAAGGCAAATGGGATTCACATTTATGTTTAGCTGAATTTGCGTATAATAACAACTATCATGCTAGTATTGGGATGGCTCCGTACGAAGCGCTGTACGGGAGACCTTGACGATCACCTTCGTATTGAGATGACATCAGTGATAAATCTAAAGAATCACTGATTGTTCTTCAGCACTACACTCAGCAAGTGCAGAGGATTCGAGAATGTTCGAAAGCAGCGCAAGATAGACAGAAGAGTTATGCCGATAAGAGACGACGAGAATTATCATTCGAGGTTGGTGACATGGTTTTTGTCAGAGTTTCACCGACCAAGAGCGTGTTCCTTTTCGGGAAGAAAGGGAAACTGAGTCCTAGATACGTTGGACCATTTGAGATTTTGGCGAGGATCGGTGAAGTGACATATCGTGTTTAGTTACCTCAGCAGTATACCCACATTCACAATGTTTTTCATGTGTCGATGCTAAGGAAATACATTCCTGACCCTTCACACATCATTCGTTACAAAGACATGGACGTTCAAGAAGATCTGACGATGGTAGAGCGTCCGATTGAGATTATTGATCGACGAGATCAAGTTTTGCCTACTAAGACTGTACCATTGGTTAAAGTACGTTGGCAACACCATGGCATCGAAGAATGCACATGGGAACCAGAAGCAAGCATAAGAGAAAAATATCCTGATCTTTTTGTAACCTAATTTGGGTGATTTCGCGGACGAACTCGTTTTTAAGGAGGGAAGGATGTAAGGTCCATGATATTTTTAAGGTAATATTATGTGAAGTATGTTAGTGCATGAGTTTTCTTGTGCGATTCTTAGAATTTCTCATTTTTGTACCGGTATGAACATACGAAGTTTGAAAATCGCGTAAGTACGATATAAATAGCATATGAGGAAAATTCGTGATGGATTAACTTTTGAAATTTTAAGGATAAGTCTATAATGTATATGTGTAGATTGTCCTCGACTTTGGGACCCAAACGACTAAAAAACCCCGTCAGTGCATGTGATTTATGAGAGATCGCTTAACAATGGAACGAAAGCCTATACGAGACTAATTTCCATACGAGATGAAAAATTTTTCTTGATAAGAGCTCTAGAAGGGTAGTGTGTTGAAAATTTAAAATAAAGATATGCGTCATGATAAATGTAATTAATATTAATTAACGAATTTGGTAAATTAATGGAAAAATCATTTTGGGTGAATTAGTCAAAGGATCGACCAAGCCCTTGGTCGACCACTTTAGGTCGTATTGGGATGACTATAGCCATGAGACCAGCTAGCCAAGTTGACTAGTTGGGGCAATGGCAATCTCATAAGAGGCTAGTGCATGATCCAAAAGGGCGGACCACGATTGGCCCTACCCACAAAAAAAAAAATAATAATAAATAAATAATGAGGGTCAACATTACTTTTCATAATGGTGCAGAGGGGAAATGCTATCATGGTATGGGGAACCTCTCTAAGCCCTCAGCTTGGGAGCAGCGCCCCATGGGATCCATGAGATCCCTATGGCTCTTCCCAAGGAAGAGCCATAATGAGAAATCTTAGCGCCTCATTGGGTGCATGGGGCGGCAGCCCCATGGCACCTTTGCAAATTCTTTAAAAACCTTTTGAATCTCAGAGTTTGAGTGGAAGGACTGGGCGGCTGTGGAGAGTCGTGACTCTCTCCCAGCCCTCCATCCTCTTGGAGTGATCCCAGCCATCCATTCACCTTCACTTTCCTACTTATGCCTTTTTTGAAAAAAAAAAACGAGAAGCAAAGAGGGCGATTTTTTTTAGAGACTCTCTCTCTCTTCCCTCTCATTCTCACTCTCTTCCCCTTGGTCGAGTGGTGTGGGTGGGCCATCTTGGGCGTAGAACTCTTGCAACCAAATCCTTCTTTGTTCCGGTTTTACAAGGTGAAGTTTCATTTGATTTTTTTTCTTTTTTTTCACATATTCATTCTTTTGTATATGGGTTGGAACATGAAGCCAAGAGGTCGATGGCATCCGTACATGCATGTCTCTTGGTGGAGTTTAGAATGTTTCTTTTTATGAAGGTGAGCATTACCCATTTCTGTCCATGGAAAACAAGTGTACTCTACCAACCGATGGTGGTTGGCGTTGGTTTACCCCTTTTCGTTGTTGCATAGTATTTTTATCAAGATTTCGTTGAAGTCCCTGCTCTTACTCTCAGTTTCACACACACTCCCACCTTCTGAAATGATTTTTACTTAGCCAATGATTTTGTACTCATTGTATTGCTTCTATCGATCCACTTGTTCTTCTTTTTCTTTTCTTCTTCCTATCACGGTTTTATGTTGGGTGGTTGGTTTGGTCCCTGTTGGGACAGATCCAACCAGGTGCACCTTGGTCCCGACTGAGCTCGGACCGGTGCACCCAGCTCTTCGGAGCCCCTTTGACGCTTGGCTGGTTGCCGGGTGCTGACAGCACCCGGGGAGCCTTGCCAGCCCCAGGCTGGGCTGGAGGCCCTCCCTGCTCTGCGGAGCCTGGTCTGAGTTGGTTCAGACCAGGGAGTCCCTCGAGTCCAGGTCTGGTACCAACGCCCAGGTCTCTCGTGCGGCTCGTGGATAGGCGCCGGGTGCTAACTGCACCCGGGTAACCTTTTCTTGTTGCATGGGACCCGCTATCCCTCTGGCCAGATTGCTGGGTTTGAACCATGGGTTCAAACCAACATCCTAGCAGACCTGATGGTCTGGTCCTGGCGACCAAACCCGAACCTCTTTCCCTCATTTTCCTTGAGTATGGGTTTTGGGTGCTCTTGAGCCCTTGGGAGCTAGTTGCATTTCGGGGTAGCCCGATTTTAGGTCCTTGCACCTTAGTTTGGACATCTGATCTGAACCATGGGTTCAGACCAGAAACCATGTTAGACCCGCACATAGCCCTATTGAGTTCACCTTAGCGCAACATTGGGTTGCTGGGTGCTAACCCCACCCGGGTGCCCTGCTGGTCGGGTGCCCTTTCCTCCTTGTTAGGGCTGCTACCACCCATAGTCGCCTGATCTGAATTAGGGCATCGGGGCAGGGCTGGACCAAGACCGTGGTCTGGTCCAAAGGACCAGACCCAAACTCCTTGTTCTCATATTTTTGCCCTTGGGCATTTGTTCGGGTCGCGTTTGATTAGGGTGTGCTAAACATGATAAAATGAGACATGAGTGACCGACTACTTGTAGATATTGGACGATGTAGGTTCACTGACTAGTGGGACCTAGTTGGACACATGGCACTCTTGTGCCTTGTCCAAATGTTTTATCTGTAACCCTTAGACTCAGTTTGGGGTTTTGGCTACATAGGTGTTTTGTACCTTGTGGTTGTTCATTGGGGTAACCGAACTGATGTACGAGTTCAAAGGGGACCCCATATTTCTCCTTAGTAACCGTGTTGATGGTCCAGTACGAGTAATCGGGTGAGCTCCGTGCCACCCACACGAACAAAAAAGTCCTACATGTGTCATAAGCTTTAGGATTGTCGTCACATCATCATTGGGATCCACAAGTGCGACAATCGACCGTGGTAATGCTAATGTTATTCCCATAAGTTGGGAATATCCTAGATTCCATCCTCGACACATAAGTGTGTCAAATTCATGAATCCTTGTATGGAACTGGCTCCACTTTGCCAGCTTTAGAGCATGATGTTTTACGAATATTAGTAACTCAGTGACGCATATACGTATTTTGTCCTCATGACATATTTACATCGTTCACTCGCAAGTGCGGCGATCCACCCTGGGTAATTCGAATGTATTTCCCATACGTATGGAAATACTGTGAATTTGCTTACAACAGGTTGTGTGTGTGTGTGTGATATTTCAGAATTTCCAGGTGGAAGATCATATGATGAGAACTTATCGACAATGATGTATGAGAATGCATGCAATACTTGTTTCAGCTTACTGTTCATACAAATATGATTAAGTTCTGCTCTTGAACTGCATATCTCCTAGAAATGTAGAATGGTACACTCACTTGCACATTATCATGTGGTTGAGATGTGTTTCAGTAGATATGCATATGCATCACTGCCTCTGTTAAATAATTATGCGAAGTACTTAAGAAAATATATGACATTTAGCTTCACACGTGCACATGGCACAGTTTGACACTTAGTGCGTACCTAAAGAGGTACCTTTGGTCTCGTAGTCGAGGCATTGAGGAGAGCACGAAATGCACAATTTACTTGTGATAAAAGAATAACAGAAACTTAGACACCATAGGGGATAAGAACCATATTGTTGTGGATTTAGACTCAGTTGGAGTCTTTGGGCGATGACCTTGTTCATGAGTGCGCTCACGTATGACTATACCCTAATAATGAAAAGAATAATATGGTGTTTTGATCGCTTTCATGAGTGATGTGCTCTTACTAGCCGTGTGAGGCTGAGCATGTGAATGGGCAGGCTAAGTCCTCGTTTGCGTACCCCACGGGGACCACGAGGCATGAACACCTCAAAAGGAGGTATGACATGATAAATGAGCCAAAGAAAGATAAACCTGCCGCACCTCATTCACAAGATGGTTCACCTTAGAGAGGGTGGATGATACAACCTTGAGTGACTAGTTGTTACTACGACACATGTTTGATATGAGCTGTACCATCCTTTGACCTCGAGTCACTCAAAGTTAGGGAGGTCGAGGTGATTTTTTAAGATACCTCACTACTGTAGTAGTATGGATTGCAATCCTTACCTATGCGAGAATTTCTCTCGGCTGCGTGTTGCTCGCATGAGGTTTACTCGGCCTGTAACATCCCCGGTTATCACTTTACAATTTGAATAACAGACGCCAAGTGCATGACTCACATAATGCGAGGTTCCTTCGCGTACCTGAAGGAGTAAACAGAAGAACTTAAAGACTAACCAATCACAGCTAACGTATGGTAGTAGTTTACCTTACTTGCTTACTTGCTTCAGTACCTGTTACGTCCCTTAGTGTTCTTGGCTACTTGTTTAGTAGTTGATCAGTTCCATCAACTGCTTTACTTTGTTAGTACTTGTTACACGTGCACTTACCTGACACAGGCACATGTATTTGTAATCCACATGCTACATGTTTTTGCTACCTGCTTTCTCTGAGAAATGAGATACAATGTTGTTGATTCTTCACCACCTCGCAAGAGTGCTGACCCCGTTTTATGGGGATGCAGGTGATGAGTAGGTACAATAGCGATGCGATGACACACGGTGGAGGCTTGGGGACCCACACTTAGCTGCATATTCTGCTCCTGTTTGGTTTTGGGTTTTGAGGGGAGGTTCTCCCTATTTTTGAGAGACTGATAGACTTGTTGTACTTCATCTCATTTTGTATCTTTAAACTTATGAGGTGTATAATTCTTAAACTTAGATTTTATACTCTGGTGGATTATAAACCATGTTGGATATGCTTTGCTTGCCTGTGGCCCGCTCAGACTCGCGACCTTGCTACTCAGTTACTCCCTTTTTCCTTGTTTTCCGTTGTTCATCGTATAACCATTTAAAAAAAAATCCTTAAAAATTCAAAGGTTTTCTTCAAGGTCGGGGTTTGGGGCGTCACAATGCATGAGTAATGAACACCATGTAGGATCATGCTGGAATGCATATCGACCCACCTTCATCAGTGAGATTGATGACATATCATATGTGATCAAACCACTCTCATATGCATGTGATTTGAATTAAATAAAAAGGGGGGTTTATACCTATACATATGTACGTGTTAACATCACATGCTTTGTAATGTTTTGATTTAAATGATATTCAAAAAAATATGTTTGCATATTATAAGTTGGTTGTTAAAATAAAATCCCATGCATGATTAACATGTTCATGTATTGGATCTTACACATTTTAATGTCATTTTCATTTATGTAGAATCAACAAGATCTAATATGCATTCATGATCTCATATTCGTGTAGATCTATCTCGTTTGCACGATCACTCGAACGCACCATGCACGAATTAGTCTTATATTATTTGTTTTAAAAAAACTAGTTATGTATGGGATGCTATTACTTATTTATTTTTTGGCATGATGAAAGAAATGGGCATGTATATATATGTGTGGGTGTGTTTGGGAATGGGCAGGGATCTGTCTGGCCCTAACCCACTTTCTCAGGTGTCCTTGAGACATTGTCGGTCAGTCCAAACCCATCTGGTCGGTCTGACCCGACATGACATAGATCAGCCGACCCTGATCAAGATGTTGCTACGTGCAACAGGGTGCGACACACCCTATTGGGTGCTGCTATGGTGCACTACACCTTGATAAAGGTGCAACAGGGTGCACAACACCCTATTGACACCACTGCTGCTTTCTACCTCTAATCAGGCACAATTGGCTGAGGTCTGCCAACCCCCAACCCAACTATCCATTTTTTATGCACAGTAGGGTACTGCACCCTGTTGAATATAGTAGATTGGGGTCTGACCAACCCCCCAACCTGTTGTGATTAGTAGTGTGCAGCAGGCTGGGGTCAGCCCAACCCTAGCTTGCCTTTCATTTACCCAAGCGACCAACAGGGTGCGCCACAACCATGACAATGTCAGGATGTGGATCTGCCGAAGGTTTGTCGTAGTTCGACTGTAGTAAAAAAATAGAGCAAGAAAAAAAAGAACTGGGTAACTGGTAATATGTATAACGTGGTTACAAGATGGATGGGTGCGTGGTCGGACCAGATGTGATCTGCCGCAACCCAATCATTTATATATATATATAGCACTGCTTTTAATCACAAGATTCTTGTAAAAAAATAAATTAATATCTCTGAATTATATTGCTCATTACGAGTATGGTTTGGTAGCACATTTAGATTCTCAAATATTTTATTGTGCACCCCATTGGGTGGTTGTTCCATTTGGAAACCCAGTAAAATCATAAATGAATGGTTACTTTATTACTCTGGCCATTATGGTATTTGAATGAGAGTGCATGTGAATGTTTTCGCAAAAATGCAAATTTTATCTCATGAAAAGAATGTTATGTTTTTGCTGAGCTTTGTGAAAGAATGAAATATTATCAATGCAATTTGTTTTGTATATGAATGTTGTAACCATGTCCAATGTATGGACTGTCTGTTATTAAATGCATATTCTTGATAATTGCCTAGTTGTGGAAATTGCAGGGTCATGATTATGTGAAAGATTGAAACTGAGCTTTTATGTCCTACAGAACCTTTGTGGTGCCACACAAGTACTTGTGAAATTTTATGTGTGATATGCCATGAATGCATTTTGATGCTACGTGTAACATGCACACCTGTTGGTTTGCCCGAGACTGGGCATGTGGTTGAAAAAGATCAACAGAGTACAATATGTATGCCCAAGTTATGAAATTTAATAATTTTCATGTACACATAACCTAAATTAATGCTTGACTGGTTTAAAGGTACCAGGGCGCTCTTTTGGCACTTGGTTGGTTTAATTACACCATGAGTTTTACTAGATGGTTTATCATAATGTACCTAAAATAAATGGTTTGACTACCACACACATGTAGTCTATTGCCCTGCCATGGAGGTAGGCATGCTATGTACCCTAGAGATGTACTTGAGCTCTCGAAGCCCTAGATACCTAACATGGCAGCTACATATGAGATATCACATGAAATATTATGAAATAACTTAAAAAGATGGATACTCATTTAGTCTTGGGCTACCTTAGAGAGGGTAGGTAGTACAAACTCTATTGGGTTGTTGTTGTTATTATGCTACGAGCGGCAATGGCTTGATGGTCCCTCATCTACATAGTTAAGGGACCCGAACTACCAAATTTTGTCCTAGGTGAGTATGTATCTAAGGTACCTAAAATAAATGGTTTGACTACCACACACATGTAGTCTGTTGCCCTGCCACAGAGGTAGGCATGCTATGTACCCTAGAGATGTACTTGAGCTCTCGAAGCCCTAGATGCCTAACATGGCAGCTACATATGAGATATCACATGAAATATTATGAAATAACTTAAAAAGATGGATACCCATTTAGTCTTGGGCTACCTTAGAGAGGGTAGGTAGTACAAACTCTATTGGGTTGTTGTTGTTATTATGCTACGAGCGGCAATGGCTTGATGGTCCCTCATCTACATAGTTAAGGGACCCGAACTACCAATTTTTCCTAGGTGAGTATGTCTTGTGCCTTATGAAGAAGTCGGATGCATCATCTTTAGCTTAGCCTCTATGGGCTTTTTCTTGGTCATTATACCACCCCCTTAGGAATCTAATTTAGATAGTCATCGAGATATTAAAATACCCAAGCATAATAAACTCTCGGGTGGTCTCATTTGTCTTGACATATTTGAATTGCGCATGCCCGCATGAGAGTTAATCAAGTAAAACATAAATATACCTATATAACTTTACTGCAATTAGTTATTTATGCATGCTTTACTATTAATTTTGACATGCTTTAAGTTTATTTATACTTGTCTTTATTGATCTTAATGTTACAAATGTTGCATGCTCTTGTATATCGACACATTATTTGTGTGCCTTGAAAAATATTCTCTACTAAGACTTGTGAAGTTTAACCCACATTTACTATAATTTTTCAAGTCAAGAATGATCAAGCAGAAGCAGTTACGAGATGCTGCGATTGGTGCCATAGCATCCACACTTTCTTGAGATCTGGGACAATGTTTATTTATTTTTAAACATTCTTAATTTTCAATTTCATAAACCCAATGTATTAACTACTTTTAAATTCATATGTTCAATGTCATTTAATTTCATGTTCATAATGGATGCTAACTCGTGTAACTCGCCTAAGATTTTCACCAATTTAGTTTAAATACTTTTGTTGTGCTTATTTCAAAAAAAAGTCATAAAAAGTTGGGTAAAATTTTAGAGCATTACAATTACAACGAAGTTTTTAAATACAGCCATGAATGAACTTTACATCCAAATGGCATCCAAGTTTTTGTTCAATTCGTCAAAATTATATCCATATTTTTTATTGTCAAAATAAAATATACATAACCATCAATGTATACTCCTCAGGATTGTTCAAAGCTCAGCTAATTTATCCTCATTATCTGGAACCTCATCATTTGATACCCTCTCTTCCTCCCACTCAACCCTCTCTTCTTCTCCCTCAGTCATCTCTTTAGACCACTACAAACAAACTTTCTTTCTTTCACATTTATACAATTTCATCATAGGCTTCATATAAATAGATACATCATTCTGAAAAAGGGTTATCAGTAAATAACTAATAATAGCTTACATAAAAAAATAATAAAACATGACATACGACATACCTATGTGAAATTTAATTCTTCGCCTAAGCTCAAGCATTGCATGTACATTAGGACAAATATCTCATAATCATACCTGTAACAATCATATACCAAGTCAAGAACATGTATATATACAAATTGAGTTAACAAACATATGGAAAGTAATTACGAGTTCGTTTGCTTAGAAATCTCTTGCACAACAATGGCCATCCAAACGGTATAAACAACATAGCCAAACCACCCTACAAAAAAATGAACCTGCAATACAACATTTAACTTAACAATTATTTGAGAAAAATAAGAACATTATTGAATAAGTAATGTTATCATACCATATCTCCAAGGTTTTGGTCAGCAAGATCTGTAGACCCCGTAGCATTATACAACCTAAATTCGTTTGCATTCATATCCATTTCCCACATAATCCAATGATAATTACCCCAATTGACAGGAATCAAGATCCGCAACATAAATCGAGTTTAAGGTCATTGTGCAGTTAGAAATTTATATTATGTAAACATAAACATTAAACATACCTTATCACATTCACAGGATGGACAATAACTAGTCAGTCTCCAAGCAAGTTCGAGCCCCTTCTCGATGTTTTGGCATTTGCAGCATTTACTGTGAATTTCAATGTTTACCGATTAGTTTCTATTAGATGGTAGAAAAACAACAAAAATATCACTTTCGAGACTCACAAAGAAATATAGGGTATAATAAATGGTCTTTAGTAGTGTCTTGCTTGCATTTATTTCATGTGGTACTTTTGGAGTCTCTCTATAATTCTTTTTGGGTATTGTATTATAAAAAAATGATACATTTATGTTAGATTTAAATGAGTTCACATATAAACATTACAATTAAACATGTCGTATACTCACTTCATTGACAAACAATGTTTTTTTTCTGAACAGTACTTCACTATATTATGGTTGTTGCATACCTTCTTCATTCTTATCGCCATGTTTTCATCGCCAATTGAAATTGAATATCAACAAGTATATGTAAATATCATTGGTTGTAAAAACACATAACTCAAAACATTAATAATTATACATCAACTACCTCAATTGCATCCTTGCTTTGTGGGTGACATTGGGGTTGGTGACCTAAGATTGCAAGCCTTTCTTCTGTCATGTAAATGCATAGTACCTTTCATGAGATACCTAAGATAAAAATAGCAGACATAAGACACTAGAGAAATTTATTGAAAAGCATTATGTAAATTACAAGGAAGCATTTTTTGAATGGGTTGCCAAGACCTTGCAATAGGTAACGAAAGATGTGATTCAACAAGTGAAAGAGCAAGTGATGCGCACTCTTAGGCACTCAGAACACTCGATGGTAGCTAGATGGAGTCATATGCAACACTAGGACCCCCCTTCAAAAGGAGTAGATAAATATTAACATCCAAAGTATCTTCTAAGACAAATGGTATATAGGGTATACGATGTGCACTCCAACAAGTAATATAGTGGATGCATGGTGTTTTGCCCATGATGAAAAGTTGGAATATAGGGAATGGTCAACATGGTTAAAAATCCTAGGGAATGCAGGAGTGAAAGAGAACGTCATCATAGAAACAACTCGAATGAACGTCTACCATAGAGTATTATAAACCTTGGAAGAAAGGGATTCAAGAAGAGAGTTGTATATAGACTTGTTATATATTTTTTACAATTTTGATAGGGTTAACATTACCTATAGTTTTTGTAAAGCTTACTTTTTGGTTAAAAAACTAGCACAACTAGCGAGAATGAGAATGACCAAGATTTGGAAAGATCAACCCCCAAACTACACCCATTGACAAAAGGGTGATTTTTGTATACAAATCACAGCAAGTATTGGATCAATGAATAGGTAGAGGTCTGCCTAACCCCAGCTTAACTATAATATATATAACCCCAGCTTAACTATATATATATATATATATATATATATATATAAAATCTTAAATGATAAATGTGGTGCCAAATATTAAATTAAACATAGGTTTACATAAATAAAATATTCACAATAGGGAAACATAAACAATACATCCGAGAAAATCAAACAAAAACACTACAAGACTATTAACTGCTCATATATATGTATAAAAAAAAGTTTGAAAATAATGATAATCGCCAGAATAGAGAAAAAAAATTAACTGAGAAAATCGATGAGCATCGAAATAGAGCAAAAAAAAACTTTCATAAAAATTGCTGCAATAGAAAAGGGTTAGGGTTCTAGAGGGAAAGGGTTAAAGTCGGCCGCATGTGAAAGTCCATGAATTCCATAAACTTTTCATGAATTTTACATCGAAAGTAGACTTTTACAACAACCAATGCAAAACTCTTGACGAAATTTGCACTCTAATCAATTGTATATATATACTTAAAATTGCACTCTAAAACAGAATTTTGCATGTGAAAATCCGTGAATTCTGCATTGAAAGGCAAACTTTTGCAACCACTAACGTGAAACTATTGATGAAATTTGCAAGGAATTTTTTCAAGAAGTGTCATGATTTTTGTCTTATTTGTGCGAAATACAATATTTCTATGAAAATATTATGTGAATTACATTTTTAGTGAGATTTAGCAAGATCAGGTGAGTGTTGTGATGTAATGAGCAAAAATCTAAGAATTTTGTGAGTGCTAAGTGTAAAAAAGACTTAAAATTTTGAGAACCTGCGAAATTGGACATCAGAAGGATTTTGAAATTTGTGGGACATTTATGAAAACACGTCAAATGTGTCATCCAGTACAGTCATTTTTTGTTTGAAATTTACATAATACGATCTTGGTTGGATCCATATTCATGATAGGATCTATTACATAAATTTCAAATTCGAATTAGATCAGACGTTATCCAACGCAGACTCAATCCATGTTTATCCTAAATCAAATTTTGATGTTCGCATAGTATCTATGAATTAGAGATTGTCACATTTCCACTTGCATAGTGGAGTATATCATTGCTTCCAAACCCATCTACCTACGTTCTATTAAAAGTCATGGCCGTCGTTATGAGGTTTCGCTTTCTGAAATGTTAGATTTTGTCTACTTTGGAGTGCACCAAGTTGCCAAAATGGCTAAGTCCATTTACTCTATTCATATTAACGTTGAACGAGTTGGTTTAGCAGGTTCTTTTTTTTTTTCTTCTTCTTTTTTTTTCCTCCAATGAGAAATGAAGAAACCATTCCCGGAGTAAGAGACCTCTCCGCGTTGATCTACTTCAAATCCCTTTGGCCATTTGGGTTAGTTTTAAACATTTTAGCTTTCAAGAGCTGTTGTCCATTTTTTAGCTTAAGCATTTAATTTAACTGTTAATCTAGCTTGTGTGAGAAAAGTTGCAGTCAACCTTTTGGACCAAAGAAAATATCATGTAAACCAGGGATGCAAACAGTTCGGACCTGGAACATCTAAATATATGCAGGAGTCGGATCCAAAACAGCCAAAAATTGCAAAACCTCCATCTTGAATCCAACCCATTTGCATCGCTAATGTGAACACATGCCTTCAAGCACACAGTTGTGGCTATGATTTGACTCCTTTTATCATCTTAATTTATAGAATCTCAAAAACAATGTTGAAGCTATAGTTTGCTCAGTTACAATATTTGCTATGGCTGGTAATCAAGAACATCCCATGCTTAGCCAGTTTGATGAAACAAATTTTAGGACGTGGCAACATAAAATGAGAATTTTCTCACCATGCTCAACACTGCATGAGTGCTAATCAAAGAGCAGTTCAATAGAAAGAAATTGATACCAACGGGGGCTCCACTTGTCTGGTAGGAGCAGCTAGTGCAAGTCACCATGTGTTGGGACGTTGCAAGTTCAAAACCCAATGGTGTAGTTGTATAACTGGTAGGGGTCTGCCTAACCCCAGCCTGTCTTTCAAAAAAAAAAAGTTTAGACCATGGTCAACGATATGGTTATAATCTGAACGTGTTGTATGACCAATTGCTATATCTATACTCGAAGTTAAACTTAAGAAAGCATCTACAATATTCACTTGTAAACAAATACAAAACCGATGATATGAAAATAACAAGCTCTTAGTAAATAGATATTTGAATTTTTAATTATTCAATGATGAACCACTTCTGCCCAAGTCCATGAGATGCAGTTATTGGCCGAAGCAGGTTATATGTCCCTCCCCCCCCCCCCCCCCCCCCGAAGATGGCCGTTAGCCACAGTGCGTGTTTGGGGGTCTCAATGAGCACCACATATATAAGCTCGTGGGGCTCGTATCCCCCTGTGTCTCTGCATCACTTAGCATCATAATTCGGTGCGCTTGCAAAGACATAAGTACCCTTTCCCGCCATTCTTGCTATGAAATGATGATTCTGGAAGATGACAAAAATGTCCTTCATTGGAAAAAAGGGAAACGCCAGTTTGAGATCTTCCATCTAGAAAAGTGAAACACCGATTTGACAATGATGTTAACTCTTTATAGTCCAAACATTCCGTTTTTGCCTTAAGCAGTAAACTTTTGCACCATCTGCTGTAACAGAAGCTCCCTTTGACGATGCAAACTTTGTCATCGTCTCCTGCCACCAGAGTAGCAGTTATACCATCTTCTACTGTTATCGGAGCACCCTTTGCCGTCATTTGCTGCCGCCAGAGCACCCTTTTCCGTCGTCTGCTGCCGCCGAAGCACCATTTTCCATCATCTACTACTGCCGGAGCATCCTTTATCGTCGTCTGCACAGTGGCAACATCATTGCCACCATCAGTTGCATCCACCTTCTAGGTGTTTCTCCTCCACTGTCGGATTACCAAGGTTTCGTTATCCAAACAAATTGATTTGTAAATATGAATGCTAAATCTTACAATTGGTTTTACTATTCAGGCTAAATAACACCTATTTTCAATCGATTTGTACCTATCCACCTTCTAGGTGTTGAAAAATAGTTAGTTAGCATGATTTATTCTTATGAAGGCTAAACATTTCAACGATGTGTACTTATGAAGGCTATATTTCTACAACGATTTATACGTTCGATGCAGCAATGATTTATACGTTTGAAACAATAATGATTTAATTAAACTACCACGATTTGTACTTAAGTTTAATAAATTGTACAACAATGTATACGTATGGAGCCAAACGTTATAACAATATGTACTTATGAAGGTTGCAATTTATACAACGATTTGTAAGTTTGAAGCAACAACGATTTATATATTTAAAGCACTAAAGAGGTGTATTTATGAAGTTACCTCAATTTATACTTAAGTTTGCTAAATCTTACAACAATGTTTACTTATGAAGCCAAATATTACGACAATTTATAATGTTGGTGATTGTGTAACGAATGGGATAATTTGTATTATTATATACTTGGGGAGGCGGTTGTAACATATAATGATGCGGTTAAATTTATGTGTTGTGCAAGTTAGCAATGTTTAAAGCTCGTCAAACAAGAAATTCGTCGACATAGCTCAAAATGAATCCATGAATTTATAACACATTAGAAAATATTTTCCTTTTACAGAACTTCAAAATCATTTTTAAAACTTGAGATATGACTAAAACATTAGAGAATTAATTTTAGAAACAGGGAATTGGATTTTAGCAAACAAGTTTCTATAATTTTAATTTTAGTGTTTCAGAAGCTAAACTGATTCAATTTCTTCCAAATTTGTGAGAGAAGTTACTCAATTCAACCAAGAAACAACTCTAATTTATAGAAAAGAAAAAACAATCCTGGTTTGGAAATGATGAAAGAGAAAGAAGGAATTTCAACTTTTTTGGGGAATTCTCTCAATTTCTCAAGTTATGGAAATAGACCCCCTAAGGGGTCTATTTATAGGTTGAGTGGGGGGGAGTTTAGGTACTTTAAAACTTAAGATATTCTAGGGCTTAGGGCTGAGGTGGCAAGGGGCTCACATAGGAGGGGTGGGTGGGGGGGGGGGGGGGGGTGGCGCCAACCCCATGTGGGTCCTTTTGGAAATTTTCAAATGGGCAAAATTGCCATGTTGCCAAAATTTTGACACATGGCACCCCTTTGCAAGTGGGTGTCCATGTTGGTTTTTTAAAGATAAAGGAGGTTTTTAAAAGTGGGTTAAAAACTCAAGTTTTTAACAAAGGAAAAGGGTTTTTTGAAATAAAGTTGATTTTAAGTTGAAAATGCCAAGTGGCGCCCCCCTTTTAGAAAATATTTTTTTTTTCTTTTAAAGACTAAAATGAAAGTTTTAAAAACAAAATGGTGAAAAACAAAGGAGATTTTGGAATTTAAAGATAATAGATGTCAATTGGATCTGAGATCCATTTAGAATTTTTTGAAATCCAAATTGAATTGAAATTGGATCCAGATTGAATTTTAATTTTTTTTGCAAAAACATTGAGTTTGGATTTAAAATTTAAAGATCATTTTTGAAATTGGGATAAAATTGGATTTTGAATTTAAAATCCAAGAATTGATTTTGAATAAAATTGGATTTTGAATTTGGATCTGGATCCATTTTGATATTTCGAAATTCAGATTGAATTATAAACTGGATCCAGGATATTTTTCAAAAGATTTTTACAAAATGATGGATTTGAATTTGAAATTCAAGAATTGATTTTAGAATTAGGATAAAAATTAAATTTTTAAAAGGGACTAGATCCAAGGTTTTGAATAAAAACTAGATCTGGATCTCGATTGAAGGAAATTGGTCCAAAATGACAATCGTACCCTGAATATTGAAAATCGAAATGAAAAACCAAAATTCATGATGAAAATTGGGATTTGGATCTTGGATCAAGCTCAGAGAATGGAATTGGATCTTGGATATGGATCAGAATCCAAGAAATGAAGTTGTGCCTCAGATATCAGATAAATCTGAGTTTGAGATTAGAAATTGATTTTAAATATCCTTCTGAATGGGTCAGCAGGTGGATCCAGATGGAAATGGATCTGAAATGATTAATTGGATCCTAGATATCTGATAGGATATTCCTGGTTTAAAAGGATAAATTGGACTTTGAATACGGATTGTAGAATGAATTAGATGAAAAATTCAGGCCCGGGATGAAAATTGGACACTAGATCCAGCATTGGATCCACTATCTGATTTGAAAAGTGAAGTAGATCTCAGATATTGATAGAATCTCAGATAAAGGAGTTGATCCGAGTCTGAATTGAGACTTGTCCCAGTTTAAAAATGGTCAAAAATGATGTTATGAAGAGATTTATTATTTTTTTGTTTTTACTCTGCAGGGGTAGAAAACACGGTACTAGACTAGTTTGAACTAATTTGAACTAAATAGGATTAAAATAAACTGAATCTGAAGTTAGTTGTACTTAGGTGAATACGAAGCTAGAACACTAGCTCAACCGACTGGAGTTATCTTAATTTGGACTGATTTCAAATGAGCTAAAATGAGCTGAAACAAAAGTTTGAGTATGTAAAAAGTGACTTTGAACTGGAACTGGGTTATTCAAACTTCTGGTGAACTCAGATTAGACTCACAGAGATGAGATCTAATTGATTTGACGGACTCAGAGACAGTTTGGTTAAAATTCGAGCTAAAATGAGCTCATTTCGCCTGAAATGAACTAAATTTAGCCAGAATGGTCTGACACTGCCCATCGTGAGCTTAGGGGAGCTAGAAATGGTTGACATTCTAAATCTTTTGAATTTAAGATGAGTTTGGCTAAGTCTGACTAAAAAAGGGGCTAAGGGTGACTCAGGGGTAAAAATGGTAATTTTATTGACAACATGAGGGTAGATTGATCTCTAGACTGGGGAAAACCTAGGGGTGAGATTCGACACTGCTCTGCAGGGAGTTGGCATATGTGAAATGAGGGTGTCCAGAATGAACCTGAAACTTTTGGGGTGTTTACACTGTCCTAGAAGGCAAAGACAAAATCGAAGCTGAGGTTAACCTCCTCTTCAACTCCTAGAAACTCTCCTCGCACCGAAGTAACCAAACAAACCTCACCCCCTTCTGCAAATGCCAAGTCATAGGATTAGCAATACGCGAGAAGTCCTGTATGAATCGACGATAGTAACCCATTAATCCTAAGAAACTTCTGATCTCTAAAACTGTCTTCGACTGCTCCCAAAATAACACTGCCTCCACCTTAGTTGGATCAACTTCCACGCCCTTCTCTAAGATCACATAATCGAGGAACATAACCCTGTCAAGCCAAAACTCATACTTCAAGAACTTAGCATACAATTTGTGTTCTCTTGGTGTCTGTAACACGATCTGCAGATGCTCTCGATGCTCCTCCATGCTCTCAGAATAGATCAGAATGTCATTGATAAACACAATGATAAATAAATCCAACCATAAATTGAAGACCTGATTCATGAGATCCATAAACACTGCAGGGGCATTGGTGAGTCCAAAAGACATCACCAAGAACTCGTAATGCCTGTATATGGACCTAAATGTAGTATTCAGAATATCGTCTACCCTGATTCACAATTGATGGTACTCGAAATGAATATCGATCTTAGTGAACACCTTTGCCTTATGCAACTGGTCAAACAAATCATCAATCCTGGGCAAAGAGTAACTGTTCTTACGGTTACCTCGTTCAACATGCGGTAGTTTATGCAAAGTTGCATGAACCCATCCTTCTTCTTGACAAAAAGAATTTGTGTACCCCAAGGTGACACACTTGGCCTGATGAAACCCTTGTCAATAAGTGTATGCAGCTGCTTCATCAACTCAACCAGCTCAGCAGGTGCCATGCGATACAACATATGTGAAATTGGTGTCGTGCTAGGCACTAGCTCGATCGAGAACTCGATCTCTTTATGAGCTAGCAAACCCAGTAAGAATTCGAGAAAGATGTCCAGAATCTCACAAACCACATCCAACTGCTCAAGAGGTGTTGCCTGACTATCCGAAGTGGACACATTGGCCAAGAACACCATACAACCCTGCTTGTGGTACTTGAAAATCTTCATTGTCGAGACGATCTTCACCTCACTCACAAGCCTAGGTGTTTGGAACACCAGTGTAGACAAGTTTGGCGCTCCAACAAAACCTTCTTTCTTCGACACTGATAGGTAGCATTGTGTCTAAACAACTAGTTCATACTCAGAATGGCATCATAAAAAGTCATGTCTAGTATGACCAGGTTGACAGACAATTCATGCCCCTCGATGACCACTCAAACTGCAGGAAGGTACTTCCCACAACAAGTAGACACACTCATACAGCCAACAAGAGCACATCGCTCATGAAAGCGATCATAACACCATATTATTTCTTTTCTAAATTAGGGTATAGTCACATGTGAGTTCACTCACGACAGAAGGGTCGTTGCCCAGAGACTCCAACTGAGTCCAAAAATACAATTCATGTCCATTCATATCCTATGGTGTTTAAATTCAAGTTTCAGCCTTTCATTTCATGAAGTAAGTGCACCCTGTGCGCTCACTAATGCCTCAAGCAATGTACCAGTCGAGGTACGCACTGCTCAGTACGAGTGTCAGGATGTGCCACGTTCAAATTGTAATTAAATACCACATACTTTTCTATCAATTGCACAATCATAAGGAACAGAGGCATTGTACAATTTCATAATTGAAAGACAAGATACATGTTCATGTGAGTGTACAATTCATAATTTCCAAGAGACATGCATAGCAAATTCATCGATTTCATCACTCAAGTAGTTGAAACTACATCATTAAGATTGGCACTTTGCATAACATGAGATCATTCTCGCAGGAAAAATTCATGATTTGGCATACTTAGGTGTTGAGATTGAAATCTACGATATTCTGAACTTATGAAAATAACATTAGCATTTCCACGGTGTGGGGTGCCGCGCCCGAAGACCCGATACAAAAATACTTAACAGTGTTTGTGATTTGTAACCAACGTAGTCTCTATGTACGTGGAGTTGCAATAGTGCTCATCTGCTTACTTCACTAGTCCGTCGAAATGGAAACCAAGGAATGAGTGTTTTCTTTACGCAGTATGACACACACACGTGTCAAAAGTGAATTCTGGAAATAACCCATCTAATGGGGATTACATTGGCTTTTCCATGGTTTGGGGTGCCGCGCCCGCGGACCCAAAACGAAACATTTGACAAGACGATTGTAAAATAAACACTATGTAACTCATACCCAGTTCGGAGTGTAAATTATCTGTGGAAACACTTGGACGGAACACAAGAGTGCCACGTGTCCATTCGGTCGCACCGAAACACTCAACTGTGTATTAACTTATATATATATATATATATATATATATATATATATTACATATATACATGTGCACTCAATGATGCATACCCTCTATATGTATATATATATATACATATTTATATATATGTACATATATATAAGATTACCCGATACAGGTGCATCTCAAGGCATGTGCACGCATGCCAAACACCCTAACCAAATTGCGAAAGGGTGAGGGGAAAGACAAAACATAAGTCTGGACCAACTCAGGTCCGGCTAGGGGTAAGGTTTCGTGCTGGCCTAAAAAAAACAAGTCGTCACTAGGGACAACCGACTAGATAAGGTAACAAGGCTGCAAGGGTTACGACAATGGAATTGCGTACCCGCTGTCAAAGCGGGCCTACTTGAATATGCAGGTCTGGTCCTCCAAACCAGACTGCTGAGTCCACCATGAGGTTCTGGTCCGACTCACAGTTCGGACGAGACTACCGAAGTGGCTCGATTGGGACTGAATCAGGCTGCCAAAAATGGCAGCCGCGAGTAACTTCGCGGATCAGGGTGCCAAAGAAATTGGACAGGGGTCTGGTCCATGGGACCAGAACGTGCTGTTAGTGCACTTAGGTCTGAACTTTTAGTTCAGACCTAATCCAAAAAGGGTTAGCCGTAAGGTGGCCTGGGTGCCCAGCACCACGTGGCTCGCACCCAGCTCCAACAAAAGAAACCGGGCTGGCACCAAGTGAGCCACGTCCTGGCTGGGGTCTGGCGCATGAACCAAACAGTCCCAGCCTGCTGTGGCACTGGTCTGAACCCCCAGGTCAGACCAGTACCTCAGGCAACACGCCTGCTACAAAGGAAAGGTCTGGGCGACCAAGCTGAGCATGCGGCAACCTGCATGGCGCCCAGCTTCAAACCAGGAAAGACATTGGTTTAGCCTAAGGGTCTGGTCTGTTGGACTAGACCTTGCGACCTTCCACATCCACGAGCCCAAACCCATGGACTCGGACAACCATACCAAAGGGTCTGGCACCGGGTATAGGCTTGCCTAGCCGGCTAAGCCATCCGGGTGACCCGATGCGCCAACCACAATGAACCAGAAAAATAAAACAAATAAAAATGAAAAGAGATTTAACGCCGGAGGGCCAGAAACGCTTTTCCTCTAATGGGGCCTGGTCACGCAGTGACCTAGGCCAAAGCATTGTTGGGCCAGTCCCAAATGCATTGGGACTGGGCTAAACCCAGCACACCGAATGGTTCAAAGGGAAAAAATGGCGGCTGCAGTGCACCAACATCAAGAGCCTTCTCTAGGCTAAACGGAATGAGGTCGAGCAAACCCGCAAAAGAAGATGAAATAAATGAATGGGTAGCACTCGAATCAAACACAACTCGAGCAAGATGGTCCGCGACTACGAATCTACCTTCGATCAGGTCAGCCTGATCACCTTGCTTGGTAGTTGTGGCAGCGTACACTCTCTCATTTGTCCTTCGCTACACATACTGTCGAGGTCTTTGTTGTTGTTGTTGTTAGCCCTAAGCCGCCAGCTTGTTTGGAGTGTATTGTGCCACGTGTCCTGGTTGCTGACATTGGTAACACACCCCCTTAAAGAGAATGCAGTGACCAATGGCATGGATCTTGTTGCACCGCCTGCAAACAAACAAAGCCTTCAGTCTAGGTTGAGGTTGACCCTACTGGGTCTTCTGCTTCTTCACCTTACCTACTGCACCTTGTTGCCTGTAGGTGCTTCTTCCTTGCGTCGCCGCTGGTGCCACTTTTGTTGCCTCCCTTCTTCTGCGATCCACCCTTGAATCACTCTCATCCCTCGTTCAGGATGGATGCAGACTCAATCGCATCACTGAACATCGTAGGATGGCTCATCATCACATGAACCTGGAGATCGTCCTTCAATCCGCACACATACTTCATTGCCCTCGCCTTATCATCAGCGAATATATTCAAGCAATAGTGCTCCAAACTTTGAAATTTAGTGGTATAGTCCACCAAACTCATATTCCCTTAGACCAACTCGAGGAACTCTGCTGCATACGATCCTGGGTATAAGCATGAAAGTTTGCATTCAGGAACTCCTCCCTGAACGTCTCCTAGGGGATGTCCTCTACACCTGTGTACTTCATTCATTGCAGGGTGTCCCACCACTTCTTGGCATCGCCCTTCAGTCAGTATGTGCTGAAATCAGTCTGTCTGTCCTCGGGCACAAGCAGAACACGAAATGCTCATTCTATCTCATCGACCCAGCTCTCAGCTACCTCTGGGTCGGCCTTCCTCGAGAAGGTTGGTAGATCCAACCTCAAGAACTTCTCAAACGTGACTATGTCAAGGTTTAGAGTAACTTTGGCTGGATGAACCCACATCATTTGTTGTCAGGGTGTTGAGGGCATTCATGAGAAAATCCCTTTGCTCCTCCTACCAGTCAACTGGAGTGCCAGAAGATGAAGCTCGAGCATGTATATATATCTATAACATAAGGGTTTATTAGAAATTTTGTACCTTGATCAAACCTGCCCCCTTAGGATTAATCACCACAAAAATCACAATCATAAAAATACATTAAATTTTTAATTCACATAAGAAATTAAATCAACTTATCCCTACAACTAACAACATAGAAATTTAGCAATTTCACAACAGTAAAGATAAATGCACTGAATAACTTTTACTAGTGATGTAGACTACTTTTGGAGTACGAGTCATGATTTTCTGATAGTGGTTCTGACAGATCTAATAAGGCTCAAATACCGACGTTGTCTTATATAAAGATAATTTGATATACCAAAAATGGTTCAATGCAAAATTTTGTGGTTTGACTCTGATACTAATTCTGTAATGACCCAACTTAACCTCATAAAAAGTGGATTTTTTTTTTAACAATTACAGAAACAAAACCCAAAGATCTGGGGTCTCACAGATTTAATAAATACCAAACCGCAAGAGATAGTGCATTGAATCAACGAAGAAATAATTAATTGTATTAATTATTAGAATGAATGTCATATGAATAGAAAAAATAAAATAATATATAATATAGAGCCACTCTATCAAGAACTTAGAATATGTCATGCTAAACTGAGAAGCGCCATAGGAAGTCTCTTATCACTAAGCTCTCGGTCCTAAAAAATATTTTTCAAAGACAGGGTAAAAACCAAAGTCATTTGTACAAATTCCTCTAAAAAGCCAAACTGAAAGAAAACAATATAAACCAAATTCATGTATAATTTCAATATAATGTAACAATAATAATTTCCAAGATCAACTTACCATTTAAGCATTTAAAATAAGTATCACGCAATAACAATTATCAAGCAAAACAGACTAAACATGAATACATGAACTAATGCAGAAAAATAAAGATGCATGATTCAATGCACACGCATGAATAATTTATTAAGTTATTTATCAGAGTTACTTTTGTATGCATGTCCCTACTAAATACACACAATATTTTAGTTTTCACTTTTCCTTAAAACTGTGGATACTTAAAACGGGCACCATATTCCTGAAGTCCAAGTTAGGTTCACAGTTGTAGTTTAACACACAAATTGTATTTTATTATTGGGTTTCACACTTAATTCTCAATCGAGATCAGAATTCCTCACATTCTATAAGAATATTAGGATTCCTCACCTAATGCTGGGACATTAATGAAAATCCTCAACCATGGATGTCACTTTCTTGGTATACCAATAACTATAGTTGATTCAACACCACCACCCCTAGGCAAAGTAGCTAAAATCTTCCTAAAACCATGGCCAAGAGGTGAACCGCCACATCGGATTCAGGGGCACAATCATACACGAAGTTTTAGTATCCTCACGGTTTCCCCAAAACCGTCATACAAGATTCTTACACTTTGGAAGGGACATCAAAGGCGAAATTAATTAACATGTTTGGTCTCTTTTACCTTTTTAAATAATTTCAAGTTCTTTACACACGAAACATTTTGCAAATCTATATGCAAGACCTAGTTAAGGCTCTGACCTGCCATATTTTAATAGTATAATTAATTTTGGAAAACCAATAATTCTATATACAAATTTTGCAATGCATAAATTTAAATCTATATCATTGAAGCAACACATGCTCCTGACCCACATGGCCTGCAGTGGTTCACATATGACCACAAAAATATGTTAAAATAATTTATGCATCTAATGTAAATTTTTTAATGAAAATGCAACACACTTGTTTAAAAACATGTCCACAATACACATTCAATCACGCAACAAGAATGCACATAAAACCAGTTTGTATATGCATGAGAACATATGCTTGCACTAGACATTAACATCATCCAATTTATGCATAAACTTCCAAACATGCACATGATCACATTTATGCAGACATCAAATAAATTTCAGAATTTTCATGCATATAACATGCACATTTACATCATAATAATTAAATATATAACATGCACAATTGAATCCAAAACATGGATTTGGCACCCTGCAATCCATATGATTCGAATCCAAACATAGCTACAATGTTCATAAAAAGTATAATGTGAAAACTCTGCCAAGCAAGACTGTGCACAATGAAATCTGATTCATGTGCAAATCGTGTACATATATATGTATTTTGTCTCATCCTACACCACGACACACAAACAACCGCATGACACTGTTATACTAAAATAAGCAATATGTTGTGTAAGTGAACAACACTATGTGGCTGCCCAATAGGTGCAGCTTAGCTTCCCCAAGCACCTCGCTAAATGCATAACAACAAAACAGTTTGATATGCATAATTAGCAAAACAAATTTTTATAATAGCAAATTCCGCAAAACAGTTTGGTATGCATAACAACAAAACCAATTTTGATAGGCATATTAGTAACAAAACATTTTGATATGCACAACAACATATGAACCGATTGCAAATTAGCAACATAACAACATTAAGACATGCTCTCTAAGCATGCTAACAACCATATTAAAAATCAGTTTTGAAAATGTGACATCATGACTAATAACAACCCATCGAGTAGTATCAAAACAAAATTTTTATGATGTGAAGTCAAACTAATGATAATTACATATTGGCATCAAAACAAAGTTTTATGAAAACAAACTAGTGACAGTTGGCCAAAATAAAATAAATTTAATAACAATCCACGAAATGGCATGCTAAATCTGATTTTCAATCCAACATATTCGGTTTAATAATAGTCTCTAAAATATCATGTTAAATCTGATTATCAGTAAAAAAAAATAGATTTTAATAACGGCCCTCATATAAGTGTAAAAATAGATTTTATGATGTGAAATCGAACTGATTCAAATCTGGTCAGCATAATAGCATGACAGAGCAAAACAGTTTGAACACAAGAAATCAGCAGGGCAAAGTATTTTCAGTAAGAACAACTATATGCAGAAATAAATAACAACATGCTATATATGTCGTTATTGTCCTTGAACACGAATACTTAAAACTGGCCCATGCCATAATCGGCAGGGCCTAATACACACACACACACACACACACACACACATATATATATATATATATATATATATATATATATATATATATATATTCAACATAGAATACACTCGATAACTACTGATTTCGTGCATGTTCTCATGAACAAAATATTGAAAAAATATTTACATGCTGCCATAACTCTTTTTTTCTCATGTAAAAAATTAAAATCATAAGTATCAACAAATTTGAAAATATATTTACATATATTTCCAGTTTTGCGCACATAGGGAAATCGATTATCACAAGAGATAACCTATATATATATATAGATGTATTTTTGAATTAAATCTCAAATTTCTCCTTTTTCCTCTAATATGTATACATCAATTCAGATTTACGCCATTTTCTTCATGTAAGACTTAGAGAGAAACCCAAACTTTATTTTGAAAGTGAAAATAGACTGAAAGAATCGTCTGAAGTTGGGTGAAAATGATGAATCTTCCTTCTTTTCTCTTCTTCTCATTGATTTCTTCTTTTTGTCTTTCCTTTTTCCTTCTCTCCCTCCCCTCTAGAAAACGAGATCTAGAGAGAGAGAGACGAGTTAGAACCCTTATAAAAAAAATTAGGTCTTCTAGTGAGGGGGTGACGTCCCCCCCTAGAGTCCTCCCATAAGGGTAGAGTTCTACCATATGTAGAACTCTACCTTCTACCTTCCTTATTCATGTAAAGTTTATCTCTTTTATTTTATTTAAATTAATATTCTCAAGGAATATTTCAAGGGGATTCTGGATGCCCATACAGGGTAAACTTCTACCCCACGCAGAACTCTACCTCATTCTTATTCCATTTTAAAGTTATTTTTTAAACTTTAAATTCAAAGTAGTTTTTTAAACTTTAAATTCAAAGTACTTTTAAAATTGTCATTGATGGATTTTAGATCCAAATTTGGATCTAAGATCCAAATCCATATGGATCCAACCTAGACCAGATCCTAGTTAATATGGGTCTTGAATTGGGTCCATATCTATATCAACTTGGATCAAACAGATTCGATCCAATCCGAAAAAATGTAAAAATAGATGCGTCATTTTTGAAAAATGTGATTTTTGGGCGAACTGTAACCCGGTTTAAGAAAAACAAAATACTAATGTTCTCAGAATTACGAGACACATCTAACAGTATACTTACTTGATTTTTGCCTCTAAATTTTACCTGAATTTAAAGGTTAAAAATGAAAGGTTTTACAAATATTAAACGTCTCATTTTGGTCTTGCTACCCAGCTGACATCACCTATTTTTAAGGATATTTTTCATGATTTTTATCAATCTCATAAAATACTTAGCCAAAATTTCATAATTTTCGACGTTATAAATCATGAAAACACACACTATATTACAAGATAACTCGAATACCTGAAGTCAAGCCACCACCTATTCTAGAGGATCTTAATACAACTGTCAAAAGTGAAAAAGTTTGTGCACCAACTCATATTATCTCCACAATACCTGATGACGGAGGTTTGACTCTTGGAGTACCTGGAATTTGCTTAATTTTGTATACATGGTCATAAAGACTTGATTGGTTTCTTATTATCATGTTATATTAACAGGTGAAGAACATACTATGCTGGTGTGCCGATGTCAACTATTGTGGAAGAAGGTTATGGTCTGGGTGATGTTATCTTGCTTCTTTTGTTTAAACCTAGTGTTCCCAGATACTGCACACAATTCATTGAGGTGAGGCTTCTGTATTTTGCCACCTGAAAACATGCATGTCTATTTCCTTTGTTTGTATCAGGGATTTGAGAATGGTTGACATGCACTCCAGCTCACCCAACTCTCTTCAATTGTCAGATTTGCATCATGCTATGTGCTGACCTCTGGAGCTCACAATACGATAGTTACAGCAGGGGATGGAGAAGATCTAGTTTCAAGTCTTGTCTTAGGGTTTTCTGCTTGTTGTAGCTAAGCTTAATTTTGGTTATGTTGAGCCTAGCTTAGGGTTCCTCCATCATGGTGAAGATGTAGCATAATGTAGTCATTTTTTTTTCAATGTCGAAAGGCTAGTGTAGGATGCATGTTTCGGGTTGTTGCTAAATCCTTGTATATTTCAAACAGGTTTGCTTACTATTGGTCCACGTTTTGGTGGTGCTATTGATGCTGCTGCCTAGCTTAGGGTTCCTCCCACAATGGGGGTTCCTATAAATGAATGGACGTGTATAAATATTGGTGAACTAAGTTTTCTATCTTTTTATTCTCATTTATCATTCCCAACAAAATAGTTCAAATGATAATACATTGGCAAATTGTATCCATTCTCTTGACATTGTTCAGAGTCGAGTATCTTTGCTGTTGTAGCCTATTGTTTCTACTGCTTGTAATGTTTCACTTTTGTTTGATTAGGTCCCACTTTACTTGGTAACATATGAATCTATGCTTTATAGTTTATTTTGTGTTGGACCTCCCTCTGAAACCATTTTTCCTTGATGAAAGAATCAAGAGAAGAGACAACAGAGATAAGAGAGTGGAGCTGCTGCAAAGATATGCACACACACATTTTACTTCTGTAAAATATATGGAGTATGCAGTGCAAGTAGAGAAATACACCCTGTCAAAGGCAAACAATCTGTTCCTCAACATTGACGAAGCTATTGGGTCACTTTTCTTGGATCTCCTTGCTGGTCAGGCACACGTTCGACCAAAAGAAATTGAAACAACCACTGTACTGACACCCTTGGAAAGATGTAGTTTTTGCCGTGGGTAATATCCTCGGAATGCCTCCCAAAGTTTGATATATTTGTTCCATTGCTTGGCATCCGAAAACCTTGATCGCAAACAGACCCATGACTAATACATTCCCAATAGCTTGAGCCACGAATTGCTGATAATATCATTGTGGTAGGGGGGGGCTTTTGATGCTTCCCTTGCTCAGGCCTTGTTTCACCAAACAATGATCGTGTTTGCATATGAACAACAAATGAAAAAGTGCCTTCTGATCTCTCTCTCTCTCTCAAATACCAGGTCTTTAAGCAACATTTTCGAAAAGATAGCCTGACTCGATCCATCCTCCAAATTAATAATTTGGGCAATTTTTAGTCTGCTCCTGTGATAACAAGAACCACATGAAACAAGATTCGGTCCACATTCAAATTCATAACCGAGGCTAAGACCAAACAAAACCCATATTCAAATCGCAAGAGAACTTAGACAAAAGTCTTAAACTGACTAAACAAAAATAGAGGCCAAGATAAAATCCATGATGACAAAAAAACATACGCCCTCCAGCTTGAGAATACTTAGGCTCCTACTGAGAAATGTTTGCCTTCTTTTTTTGCCACAACCTGTCCAGAGCATTGTGTGCATCCTTCTGCAAGACAAGACTCAACATAAGAACAACCGAAAGAAATTTGCAATTGCATTTCTTCAAATTTGTAATACAATTTCTCAGGACAAAATTGTAACACTACATGACTGACAAGATGGTAATTTTCTTTTGTTGGCACATTGAGCCCTTCTCTGCCAGAATAACTCAACACCCAACTTTTCACAGAACAACAAACGCAAAAAATTCACCCAGCAACTAATGCCCCTTTTCGAACAACCATTCCATAATAATATTAGTTGATGTTGTTCGAATGTGCAAAAGAAATGCTGACAGTGATACGCATTCCAAAGGAATTGTTTAACTCTTAGCCCATCAACTGATGCAGTTCACAAAAAATGCTGACATGGTTAATTGGACAAAGAGAAGCTTCAAACAATTGAAACCATAATACATTAACCTCCAATGTGATACGCTTATAAAAGTTAGATAATCCCGACTCCATGTCAAAATATGCTGCAAATATGATGAACTAATTTTAACAAACTTCACATACTAGGCAGTAAAAATCGTATAACAATATTGATTTTGTGTTCCCAATCTATTTTGAATTCACTTCGACTAATTTCAGCTTTTCTTATAATGAAAACTATTTCAATTTGTGTCCAAGAATATCTATCTCAATTTGTGGGTATTAAACATTAAGAAACAATGCTAAAACACATCTATAAGGTTGGATTTGCCCTTTAGTGGCTAGATTCATTCAAACAAGAATGTGTACCACCATCAGGTATCATGGTACAAAACCACCACATATATATATATATATATATATATATATATATATATATATATATATATATATATATATATATATATATACTAGCAAAGTGCCTAGGCATAAATGCATGGAGCATAGGAAAAATAAAAAAGTCTATTATTATAAATGCTAAAACGCTAAAATATGTTTAGTCCAATTAAAATATAAAAAATATTTTTTATTAATTAAAAAATATAAATAATTCCTTGTCATCGTATTCCAAATTCTATGTCACAGGGACACCATTTGGGTGCAGGTCCTTGTTGACACGAGTGGATACACACTGTTGTTATATTTTTAATAATATTTTAATGTTTTTTAATATTATTTCAATAAAATACAACTATTAAAACATCAAGAAATAATTTTTTATCGATTAAAAGATTTAAAAAACAAAAGATTCCGTGCCCTCGCATTCTATTTTCTGAAAAATTTGGAACTTGCGAGTCGAACATGCATTCGTGTCCACGTATCTTTGTGACGGCCCATGATTGAAATGAGAAAAATGGGACTTGCTGAGTCGAACCCGCATCCGCGGCTCTTCCTCCTTCCCTGTCGAAGCACCTTTATGACACAATTGACATAGCCCTACACAAATGATACGGTGGTGGTCGTTGCCGGCGGACCCAACAAAACCCACAGCGAATCGACCAGTCATGCCGCTGAGGTAAGTAACTAAGTACAGTCGGGCGATTTCTTGCGGGAACTGACTTCTTCCGCACCCGAGTGCACGATATCGATTCGTGAGGTCCCCGCGTCGAAGCGCCTGACCTTTCCCAAAGAATGGAGGACATCGAGGATGTCGCCAGCGGAGCTCCTCCGGGGCTCATGCGTTTGCCCATCACCACCGTCGGCGTGAAACCAAGGAAGGCCAGGCCTCCTCGTAAAATTGGCACCCCCCACATCCCCTCTTCCACTGCTTTTATTCCCGGAACACAGGTCCTTTAGTCTCTCTACCATTTCCTTAATTTTCTTCTTTGCTCTTTATTTGCTTCAATCGCCATTATTTCTTGTTGTCACTATCCCTCCACTAACAATTCTCTCTCTCTCTCTCTCTCTCTCTTTCTCTCGTGTGCGTGCAGAGCATATACATTAAGACCTTTGGTTGCTCGCATAACCAGGTAAGAATCTCCCATTGCTATCGTCTTGTTTGATCCATTGTCTTTTCTTCATAGCTGATAGTTAGGAGAATTCCTCCCAATTTGTTTTGATTAGAAGTATCTCACACTATTTTGGTGTCTTTAGTGTTTTTGTTTAATTTTGTTAAAGTGTCTTCTTTTCTTTGGGTTTATTAATAGTCGGCATGGTTGGATGGATTTGCTGTGCGATACAGTGAAGGATGGCATTCATGTTTCTGGTTTCGAGCTTCGATTGTGTTATACTGCATTTCATGTGGATGTGCCGCAAACGTCTTGCATCTTTTCTAACTGTGAGCAATGAAGTTAGTGCACCATGTCGTGCAAGATACATCTCTATCTATAGATTTTGTGAGTTGACGGGTAGCTGCTAAGCAAAAGCGTGGATAGTTTTGAGACTTGATGGGCAACATGAAAAACGGCTATATTTGATGCGACCCCGAGTTTCAGTAGACTAACCTGCAATAGACGAAATATCCTTGGGTATCATTGTGTTGTGGAACTATTCAATAGATTACAAACTTGTCATTATGTCCAAAGTTGTGTTAAGTGAAATGCGCCCACTCCATCTTTTTTATCAATGAACTGGTAGGGATCTGCAGCCTTCACTCATTGATCAACTGTGCTAGGTGGAGTTTTGTTGTAAAATATCAGATTTCTTTTCTTTGAACGGTAATTGAACAGGCTAGATGCTTTTTGTGACTCTTTCATCGAGGTTAAGGGCTATGTTTCTTCCTCTTATGTGGATTGATGTCATCTTTAAAGTTTTACCACTTTGGGCATTTTAGAATCTAGGGTGTTCTGTATTTGGTTATGACTACTGCATCCCTGTAGCGATAGCTATTCTGTTGTCAATGTATTGGATCTTGCTCATATTGTTTGCTGGTGTTGGTATATCCCAGAGTTACCAGAAGCGCCTAGCCTAGTGGGGAAGCACGCTTCCCCGAAGCGCGTTTCCCCCTTTTTTCATTTTTTTTGTATTTTTATGTTTTTCTCTCTTTTTTCGCTTCCTAGGTCGCTTCCGGTTCGCTTCCTAGGTTGCTTCCGAGACGATTCTTGATTCAGTTTTAAGTCATCCCACACTTCCCGCTTCCTAAAATTTTGAAAGTGGCTCGCTTCCCACTTCCACTTCCGGTATCGCTTCCTGCTCCCGCTTCCTCGACTGGCAACCATGGTATATCCAGTTACAAATCAAGTTAAATGGTTCCTGTGCATGTTTCTCCTGTTACCTTACTGGCTGATATGAAATTGAGTTTTGTTTTTCTTTTCAAATTACCTACAATTGCTTGTGTATACTTCTTTTAGCATTTTTGGGTGTAAGAATTTGGTTCACATCTTCAATGATTTTTGCAAGGTATCATATTTCAACTACCAGTTTATAGTTTTTGCTCATATATTCATTTGAAGTTGCACTTTTGTAACTTGATGTTTTGCTAATCTTTTTGATAGAGTGACAGTGAATACATGGCTGGTCAGCTTTCTGCTTTTGGATATGCTTTGACTGACAATCCGGAGGAGGCGGACCTGTGGCTTATCAATACGTAAGATAACTAGTTATACTTCTTGGGGCTTTCTTTCTTCTTCTTTTCTTTTCTCTTTCTCATTTGTTGATGTTTGCTCCTTCACCTAAAACTAGACGAATACATTGGGAACATTCCTGTGGCCCGTTTCTTTACATGTCTATTACAGTAAGCTATGCAAAATTTATCCTATCTAACCTATCATATGTCATAACATATCCTTTATAGTAATAAGTGTGATGTGACTAGGAGTATATTTCATGGAATATATATAGTAAATTCATTGGAGCAAGTTGTCATCATGAAAAAAACAATGTTTGAGGTAGATTATCTTTTATGGGAAGACTTGGAGAAATATTAGTTTGTGGTATATATGTTCAGTGTTAGGAGATTGGTTAGTGGCTAAATCCTTGGAAGTTACATTCTTGAAGATACATATGAAAGTTGGGCAGAGAGGGTGCCTTGAATTCTCTTGATAGATATCTTACATTTCTCATTGTCAACGTGTTTATATATATATATATATATATATATATATATATATATATATATATATATATATATATATATATATATATATATATATATATATATATATATATATATATATATATATATATAGAGAGAGAGAGAGAGAGAGAGAGAGAGAGAGAGAGAGAGAGAGAGAGAGAGAGAGAGAGAGAGAGAGAGAACTGAACATACTAGGCCCCATTTCTCATTCTGCCCCATTCTGCCCTATAGGTTTTAAGTGTTTTATGATAGATCTGAAGTAATATGAATGCAGTGCAATGGATTTATCTCTTCTCGTTCCTCCTCTTCCTTTACCACCTCTCTCTCTCTCTCATGCACATTCATCACGCAGGTGCTAAGAGCATCCTTTTAGTATAACAATCAAGCTAATTTAATATGTTTTGTAATCTAGATCTTCTTGTTTCTTTTTTTGGACACAGATGCACTGTCAAGTCGCCTAGTCAATCTGCCATGGAGACTCTTATATCAAAGTGTAAAACTTTAAGAAAACCCTTGGTAGTGGCTGGATGTGTGCCTCAAGGAAGTCAAGAACTGAAAGGGCTGGAAGGTGTCAGTGTTATTGGAGTGCAGCAGATAGACCGTGTGGTAGAAGTAGTTGAAGAGACTTTGAAGGGTCATGAGGTGCGGCTTTTGAGGAGGAGCACTTTGCCAGCTCTTGATCTTCCAAAGGTATGTGTGTTAAGAGTCATTCGTATACTTATATAACTCTTAAGGCATAACAATGATAAGTGCTCTAAGGCATATCAATGATAAGTGTCTTTTGAAATGAAACACTTCAACAGGTGCGGAAGAATAAGTTCATTGAGATCCTCCCTATTAATGTTGGGTGTTTAGGTGCATGTACTTATTGCAAAACAAAGCATGCACGTGGGCATCTGGGAAGCTACACGATTGAAAATCTTGTATGACTTTTTCTTGTTGTTAAGGAAATCTGTTGTTTTTCCACAACCGTTATCAAGTATTACAAAATGATGCAGGTCAACCGTGTAAAAACTGTTATATCTGAAGGTGTGAAAGAGATATGGTTAAGCAGTGAGGACACTGGAGCTTATGGTAAGTCTTGGATCTATCTTATGTTTGCAGGGAGACAAAGAGAAAAAGGTTCAGACATGAGTGATTTCCTTTTCCATTGTTCTTTTACCTTTCCAATGGCACACCAGTTGTTCTCTGAGATTTATATAATTGTTTTCTCTAGCTTCTTCTCTGGACTCTGCATGAGTGAAGATTTTCATTTGAATACGAGATGCACCCTTAGACTTTCTTTTTCATGGATAATCTTAAGATACTGGATCTAGAAGTAATTAATATATCTCTGAAAATGACAGTAATGCTTCTGGTTTGAGACTGTTGCAGGCCGAGATATTGGAGTGAATTTACCCATTTTACTGAATGCTCTTGTTGCGGAGCTGCCTCCTGACAGAAGTACGATGCTTCGGATTGGCATGACAAATCCTCCATTTATTCTTGAGCATTTGGAAGAGATAGCGAAAGTTATGTGTCATCCATGTGTCTATTCATTTCTTCATGTGCCAGTTCAGTCTGGAAGTGATTCTGTTTTGAATGTAAGTGTTTTATAAAGTTTTGTAAAGTTTATGAGTGTGGTCTCTTATTTCGGAATTTAAAATCCTTCAAATGCACATTTTGCGCCTAGGCTGTTAATCTAGGGTTTATTTTCTAATCTGTAGTTCCTTTTTTTAGTAGGTTCTATGGTTCTTGTCTAATTAATTAGTGATACAAATGTTGAATTTTCTTAGGCAATGAATCGTGAGTATACTGTGAATGAGTTCAAGATGGTGGTAGATACTCTAACACGTCTTGTATCAGACATGCAGATTGCAACTGATATAATATGTGGCTTTCCAGGTTAGCTACAAATATAAGATTGTGCTTTATATATGCATAAATGCATATTAAGGGAATTCTTTTGCTTCTTTGCCATCATATGAATTGCATCATTTGGTGTATAGATCTTGTTTATTAACCTGCCAAACTAAGTCATACTTGGTGGAATCACTGAGAGAGACCTTATAATTTGTTGTTCATGGACAAATCTTCATAAGAATTTTCTTTATGAAATTTAAGAGTTTTCTAATATGACAAGTGTCTTTTTATTGTTGGTTTCTCAGGTGAAGCAGATGAAGATTTTTCACAAACAATAGGTCTGATTCAAGAATACAAATTTCCACATGTTCACATCTCTCAGTTTTATCCCAGACCTGGTAATTTGGAGTTGACGGTCTCTATGTTACATGCTCTTCATGGTTTCTTTGTTGCATTTTGTGGTCTATCAGGTTCATGCTTGTTTGAAATTATTTTTCTGTCATGGATTCCTTCATTTTTAATACCATAGGCCTGTTGCATTTTGTGATCTATCAGGCATTTTGTGGTCTATCAGGTTCATTCTTGTTTGAAATTATTTTCCTTAGTCATGGATTCCCTCGTTTTTAATATCATAGACTGAGTGAAGGACTAATGTGCTTTATTCTTTTATTGGATGTGAGATGACATATCAATTGTCCTAGTACAATTTGGTTGTGATGTATGTTGACACATTAATACTGATTGAATCAAGGAGCCACCATTTCACCATAATGTCTTCCTAGTGAAACGCTGTTGTTCTCAAACAGTTCTATCATGCCATTTATACCAGAGTTACCGGAAGCGCCTAGGTAAAAAGGGAAGCGCAAAACGTCGCGTTTCCAAAGCGTGAGGGGGAAGCGTCCCCCTTTTTTGGGAAGCGCGCTTCCCTTTTACGGGAAGCGCGTTTCCCCTGCGCTTCCCCCATGCTTCCCCCTCGCTTCCCTATTTTTTCCATTTTTTCGCTCCCCCCTCGCTTCCGGTTCACTTCCTAGGTCGCTTCCGGTTCGCTTCCTAGGTCGCTTCCGAGATGGTTCGGAATTTTCTTCTAAGTAGTCCCACGCTTCCCCGCTTCCTAAATTTTTGAAAGTGCCTCGCTTCCCGCTTCCCGCTTCCTCGACTGGTAACTCTGATTTATACATCTTCCTAAAAGCTTTTAGATGTCAAGCATTTGTTTTATTATTTGCTAGCAATATCTCATTGGGTTCAGAAATTGCTCCTCTTTTATGTTATATGGATGCTCGTATGTATGTATGCGTGTCCTTATCAATGTAAATCTATATTGCAGATTAGTTCCATTTCCTATTAAAAAATCAGCCATTGGTCTTTATGCTTTCATATCGAGTTCTTTTTGCAGAAGAATAGGGAAACAAAGTAGAAATTTGTTGGCTATTATTTTTTACTTTCCTTTTTCATTTATTAGTTGGCATTTTTGAGTATTCATGTATTTGTAGCAAGCTGCGCATTCTTGAAGATAAGAACTACTAATCAGTAATTCAGTATAAAAAAGATATGGCAACTATCTACTTGTCCTTGATTCTTTCTTCAAAAGGTGCTGGGATGCTTAAAAATGTCTGTTTTGAGGGTTTTAGTCAAAGATGAGGAGATTAAGGAGAGATGGAAAGATTATTTTGATAAGCTATTTAATGATAGTTATGCTCAAGATCTTGGAGACTTCTCCATTCCTTTTCATGAGATAAATCGTGACTTCATGCGCAAGATTCAAAAGAAAGAAATTGCAGAGGCTTTGAAGAAAATGAAATCAAGAAGGGCAGTTGGCCCAGATGGTATACCTATCGAGGCTTGAAAATGCTTGGGAGAGAAAGGTTTAGAATGGTTGACAAATCTTTTTAACTTGATTTGGCGAACAAATAAGATGCCTAATGAGTGGAGGAAGAGTACTTTGGTGCCTTTATATAAGAATAAGGGTGATATACAAGATTGCACAAACTATCGTGGTATAAAACTCATGAGTCATACTATGAAACTTTGGGAGAGGGTGATTGAGTCTAGGTTGAGGAAGGTTGTCATGATATCGGAGAATCAATTTGGTTTTATGCCTGGAAGATCAACTATGGAAGCTATACATCTTCTTAGACAACTTATTGAAAGATATAGAGAGAGGAACAAAGATTTGCATATGGTTTTTATTGATTTAGAGAAGGCATACGATAGAGTACCTAGGGACGTTCTCTGGTGGACAATGATGAAGAAAGGTGTTTCTCTCAAGTACATTAGTATAATTAAAGATATGTATGAAGGAGTAGTAACCAATGTCCGAACTTGTGGAGGGGTGACAACCAATTTTCCGATAATGGTTGGGTTACATCAAGGATCTGCTTTAAGCCCTTTCCTATTTGCGATAGTGATGGATGAGCTTACGAGATCAATTCAAGAAAATGTACCGTGGTGTATGTTGTTTGCTGATGATATTGTTTTGATTGATGAGTCTAGAGCTGAGGTTAATGCTAAGTTAGAATTATGGAGACAGACATTGGAAGCTAGAGGTTTTAAGTTGAGTAAGAGTAAGACTGAATATATGGAATGTCAGTTTAGTAAGCAACGAAGTAGTGATGGGAGTGTAGTGAAGCTTGGTGAGCAAGAAATACCGGTGAATGATTATTTCAAATATTTGGGATCCATCATTCAAAAGTATGGAGAAATTGATGGAGATGTAAATCATAGGATAAAGGTTGGGTGGATGAAATGGAAAAGTGCAACTGGAGTGCTGTGCGATCGTAGAATGCCATTGCGGTTGAAGGGAAAGTTTTATAGGACGACTATTAGACCCGCTTTACTATATGGTATGGAATGTTGGGCTGCCAAGAGACATCATATTCAAAAAATGAGTGTAGCTGAGATGCGGATGCTTAGATGGATGTGTGGAAATACAATAAAAGATAAGATTCAGAACGAGGAGATACGTAAGAAGGTAGGTGTTGCATCCATTGAAAATAAGATGCGAGAGAATCGTTTATGGTGGTTTGGACATATTCGGCGAAGGCCTAATGATGCTCCCGTTAGAAGGTTGGAGAAATGGGAAAATATATTAGTTAAAAGAGGTCGGGGTTGGCCTAGGAAGACTTGGATGGAGATGATAGGAAAGGATATGAATGCTTTGAACCTCACCGAGGACTTGGCATTGGATAGAAATGATTGGAGGAAAAGGATTCATGTGGAAGACCCAAAATGAATTTCCTTTTTTGGTTCATATCGCTGACCCCAATTGTTTTGGGATGAAGGCGTAGTTGTTGTTGTTGTTACTTTTTATTTATTTATTTACTTTTTATATGTTAGATATTTTAACTTTTATAGGTTAATCTCATATGTTTTAGTACTTATTTGAGATTTTCTATTGCTTATTGGTTGTTCCTTTATAGGACATTATATTTTTCCAATTTTATAATTAGTTTTCTAGTTATGTAATCAGTTTCTTAGTTACTTTTATATGTTAATCTCATATTTTTTAGTACTTATTTGAGATTTTCTATTTCTTATTGGTTGTTACTTCATCAATAAAACATTTCTTTATTTATTTGTATTTTTAGATATTTTTTTAAAGTTTTCAAAAAAAAACTGAGGCTTACGCCTCACCTCAGTTTTTGGTGGAGCGCCTCGCTACGCCTCAATGCCTTTCACAACACTGATAAGCACCCTCACGACGAGGAGTCACCAAGGGAAGCAAGAGCTTCAAACAAGATAACCACAAACAACAGTAAATGGTCAAGGCTAGTGATGCAACTGTCCCTATCCCAGCCAAGTCAGGCCATTTCAGGCTTTCCCAAATCAAAACCTCACACTGTACTATAGAGTGAATGTAGGAAATGGATCTTCTTGTGCCCTCAAAAATCTGCATGTTGCATTCCAGCCAAATGAGCCACGAGATCTGCAGCAGCCATAATCTTTCCATTCTTCCTCATTCCAGGGGCATGCAGGAGTCTAGGTAGATGTGCCAGGCCTGTGGAGTTGAGTGAATCCCTCCTGTGCCTAATGAGCAATCCCTCAAAAAATGGTATCCCCCAAACAGGTGTTCAATATATCTCTGTAGCTATAGTTCAACATGAAGATAGAAGCCCAATGAACCCCAAGTCTATTGAGTTTTTCTTGTGATAAGCTATGTCACATGGGTGCGGGGATGCGGCACTTTCAAAACCTTGGGTGCGGGGGTGTGGCAAAAATATATATATATATATATATATATATATATATATATATATATATATATAGAGAGAGAGAGAGAGAGAGAGAGAGAGAGAGAGAGAGAGAGAGAGAGAGAGAGAGAGAGAGAGAGAGAGAGAGAGGGGTCCGGGGGGTTGCCCCCGGCGCCCCCCCCCCCCCCCCCCCTCAAGAATTTTTTTTAAATTCCGCAGCCCATTTCATAGGGCAAATTCAAAAAAAAAAATCCAAAAATGGACCAAAATGACTCTGGGGTGCGTTGACTGCACCAAGCACCGGGTGTCGCACCCGCGTCGTGTCGACGTGGGTGCGGCACCTGTCTGGCCGAATCCCTGTGACATAGGTAATAAGCCAGCTGAATGTGTTAGCTCTAGGCAAGGGGTGAGAACCCCATAAAAGGGCAGCCAGGAGAGCCTCAGCACCCTGGGGTGTAAGGAGCGATAGCACTGTATTGCAAAGATGCCCTAATGAAATGCTACTTTCCATGGCATGGACAATGATATGAATAGAGTCAGGATGTTAATAGTAAGCTAGAATCTTCGGTGGCAAAGTGCTGGCCACTACGGTGATTGCTCCAATCATAAGCATGAAATGTAATGAAATGCCAGTTTCCCATGTTATGGGCAATGATATGAATAGAATCAGGATGTTAATAACTTAATAGTATACTGGTGAAGTGCTGGTCAGAACCACCACTGGGTGTGAAAGTTGGTCAAAAAGACTGACCTTGTGACCAACTATCATAGCTTTTGGATTTCTCAGCTGTGATTTGCTCATCCCACCTGTGGCCAAAGCAAAAGTGCCCTACGTTTCATGCATACTAGTGAAGTGATTGCCATAGTGAATAGCTCGTCAACACAATCCATGTCTTTGAACATATTTGGAAAATCTGAGAAACTGCTGAATTTCTTCAAGTTTTCAACTAGTCGTTCACTTCAATTCCATTAATACTATTATATTACTTTTGTCTTAACCAGCAGTGAAGAATTCTGAATTTTTATCTCCATTTTCAGCCATTGGACTTCTGATTTTTGCCTCCAATATAATCCTTCTTCCTCTAGTGTAACACAGGAGGCCTTTTTCTCTCCTCCTCATAACCATCTATTATCATTCCAAATCCTTGAAATCCAATATACTCCTCCTGGTGTAACGCAAGAGATCTTTTTCTCTTCTCTCCAAAGCCTCTTCATACCAACCTCTTTATCATTCCAAATCCTTGGAAGATTCCTTGCAAATCATTTTGACCCTTTCGACCACATCACTATCAACCAGATTGCATTAAGCAACAGTCTGAATCAATACTGTCGTGCCAAGATAGGAATTTGTCTTTGAATCAAGCTTCTTCAAAATAACCTTGGTGTTCTTGATCCCTTTCATATGTTCATTTTTCTGTGAGAGGGGATGGTTCGTTTGTACTATTGTTTGAAGCATTATAACCCTATTTCTGTGGAGGTATTCTGCAGTAGATGAAGCTACCACTGAAGTTCTACCTGAGGTCAAATATTCTTGTTGTGAGCTATGTATTATATACAAGCATGTATGTGCAATGAAGTAAGCGGAATTACAAATAACAAAGTGTAGAACACTTACAAGTCCAATAATGGACAAATACAAAGAGAATAAACAATCTCTTTAAGTGCACACATCCACGAAGGGACAATGCCAAAAGGCTAGCAAAAGTAAATATTATTGAAAATGTGAGAGAAAGGAATGAATACATGTAAAGGGGGAACACCCCTATTTATATACAAAAGGGAGAGAGAGTGACCCTTGGGAGCTCCCCACTCTTAGAGTTGTTGGGGAGCTCCCAACGGTCATATTTATGACTGTTGGGACCCCAATGACTCCAAGAGGTGGGGCCCCAAAGCTTAAAAGAAAAGAAATAAAAAAAAGAAAAAAAAGTAAGAAAAGAAAAATAAAAAGTTTTCTAATAAACAACTATAAGTACATGTAAAAAGACTACAATGCTCCTATCATGCAAATACATTATATATATATATATATATATATATATATATATATATATATATATATATATATATAACAGTATGCAGCTAAAAACTTTTATCCAATATTACATATTTAGGGATGAAGATCACAGCTAAAACTTTTTATCCAATTAAGAATGATCATGTGAATGAAACTTTACCTTCTTTACTAAGTTATCAAGATAAACATCATTAGTTAAGAATAACCTGACCTCTTTACTAACTTTTTATCCAATATAAATGATCATGTCAATGCATATCAACATTTCAGTTATAGAAATACTGTATGGATGGTCCCTCTCAAGTTCATTATTCCATTATTTAATTTCCTCCTACTGCTTGAGGTAACAATATCTGTAGAGAAAGGATAGTGAAACTTCCTGAAGTCCAATTAGTGATAAGTCTTCTGGCATGTCTGATTCACTTGTGCAGAGTGTGAGGCTCATTGGCTTCTGATATTAAACTTTACACTTCCATTTTTTCAAAAATCTGCCTAGGAACACCTGCTGCAAGGATGAAGAAGGTTCCTAGCCATGTAGTGAAGCAGCGGAGTCGTGAGCTGACTACCCTTTTTGAATCATTTGAACCATATCGAGGAATGGAAGGCCGAATAGAGCGGGTATGGATAACCGAAAATGCAACAGATGGATTACATCTGGTAATTTGTTTCACCTAATGCTATTTTATGTTGATCATTGACCCCTTATAGACATTATCAAGCTCATGACCTAAAATTTCACTTGATACTTTTTGAATACCCAAGGTAGGGCACACCAAGGGCTATGTGCAGGTACTGATAGTGGCTCCAGACTCAATGCTAGGGACTTTAGTCGATGTTAAAATAACATCAGTTGGAAGATGGTCTGTTTTTGGCGATATCATTGGAACACCCTATGAAAGTGAAGAAACACCACGATGCAGTCCATGTGTTGCTGATTCAATTTGCAAGGATTCTATGAAAATTGATGCTGACTTGAAATCACCCAAGCCATACGCATGTGACACTTGCAACTGTGGACAAGTTCACGATAGTATGCTTCAAGGCTCAACACCTGTTGCTGTGGCAACTGAGAGCAACACCGGCAATGTGTATGTCCATTCTAGCAACAGTAAAAACTTCATGGGGTCATTTAGTGTTCTTCTATCAAGAAAGCATAAAGACACAGCGGGCTTGATGGACAGCTGGAGGCATAGTTTCACACATGACAAACAGAAAGAGGTGGTTAACTTATCGGGTAAACTCAACTGTCTTGATTGGATTCTTGTGGGTGGAGTCCTTGTGAGCTTATTAACGATTATTGGAGTGCTTCTTCAGTTTACTTTCGAGAAACGTTCCAAGTGAGTTCTTGTTTGCACTAAAGTAGTGACCATCCATGAGAGGAAGCAAATAGCTGGAGCAGATTGCTGCTTTTGGCTTTCCTGCATTAGAGTTGGAATCATCGGAGCATGCTAGCTGGAAAGCAATGCTTGCATCCAAACGTACAATGATGTGGAAATTAATCGCCGCTATCTGAGGACTGCTATCATCAATATTTGTTGTGCCTAGTTTTGAACATAATCAAAAGTTGAACAGAAGATTTTGACCGCTCACCTGCTGATCTCTTGTGACTTTGTTTCTGTTCTGGCGGTGAGTAGCAATTGGCTGCTGATTTTGGAGAAAATTTTTAGTTCTTAAAATGAATATGTGACCATGGTGACAAACGTTTAAAATGCCAATTAATTAGCTGTGTTTACTTAGTTTATTGAAATTTTCATTTTCTCATGTTTTTATTGGAGGAATTTTGACAAAAAATTTAAAATGTAAATCAAAATATATGTGAAAAAAAGAGATTCACCCAAATGGTTGTCATGAAAACCAAAATTTTGGCCAAGTATCATTCAAACGTCCTTTTCAAAAGCATCTAAAGGAAATGGAAAAATATTATGGCGGGTTAGAAGTGCACTGATGCATTCCCATGTTTGGATTGTCACAATGACCATATTTCTGAATGTTCAAAATTTTTGTGCTTTCTAAAAATTTATAATTTCTAAAGCCTTGAATCGAGAGAGGTTTTACTAAATATGAATTACTAGTATTGAATGAACAGAGAAGGTAGATAATATGATTATGATTAATAAAAACAAGGAAAAAATAATCACAATGCATGCGGGGTCTATGCTTTGACATGAAGCAATATATTGTGATAAAGAACATAAATATGATATGAACTTGTGTTATGTTAGTTCAACAATGGTATCAAGACATTTTCTAAATGTAGTGATACATTAAATGTTTACAAAACTCACTTTTTGGCAACATTCTGAAAAAATCAAGATATTTCGTTGTATGATATATTAAATGCACACAAATTAAAATTTGAGTTTTTTTGACAGTGGTTGTCACTATGAATTGTGAGCGGTGACTAGAGAGATGGTTTATGCTTCTTCATTCCAAAGATGTAGAAGAAATTGTTTCAGGGTGAATTTTTTCATTCTTGTGTTTCAATATATTTTCATAATCTTTAGAGGAATGAGACAATTTCTTAATAGTTGCAGCTACCTAAAATATTTCATTAAGGTTCACTCAGTATCTGCCTTCCAATCGACCAGCCAATAACGGGAGGGTGGTGTGTGTTCTCCCCCAAAGACAACTGTTAGCCACAGTGCGTGTTCGGGGGTCCCAATGAGCGCCACATATATAAGCACATGGGGCTTGTATTTTTGTGTGTGTCGGCATCACTTAGCATCGAAGTCCGGTGCAGTTGCAAAGACATAAGTACCCTTTCCTGCTATTCTCGCCATGAAACAACGGTTCAAGAAAATGACAAAAAAGTCTTCTATTTAAAAAAAAGAAAACAACGGTTCGAGAAAAGGACAAAAATGTTCTCCATCCAGAAAGTCGAGGATGATGTTAACTCTTCAAAGTCCAAACGTTTCATTTTCGCCTTAAGCAGTAAACTTTTGCACCATCTACTGTAACAGGAGCTCCCTTTGACGATGCAAACTTTGCCACCGGAATTGCAGCCTTTGTCGTCGTCTCGAGTTAAGGTTCCCGCCTTGGTTTTTAGCTTGTGTTACAACACATTGCTGCCTTCTCGTTCCTGCCTTGTGTTACAAAACATTCTCGGGTTCGCGATCGACTGGTTTGATCATTGGTGGGCGCCATAGGGCATTTGTCGGCCATCTCTTTTTACAGTCTTCTCTTCTTTTTCGTTGTCGTTAGGCATTATGGAAGAAATCAATGACACACAAACATTCCAACAAGTGTCATTAAGGCATCGTGAGTACCTTTCCATGTCATCATGCTATCGTTGAAGAACATATGTTGTCGTGAGTGCTATTAAAGCATTGTTTTGTTATTATAGGTGGATCTTGTCCTTTCGATGGTTGGAAACTTAATGATATTTGTAAGACGCTGAGACCTGTTGACAAGAATGTTTGTTTACAGATGCGAGGAAGGGCCTCTACCCCATTCAGTATCCTCCATTCACTTAGTATATGCAATGTATCACAAATCGTGGTTATAGTAACATACTACCGATTTGTGAGATATTGTTTTGTTTGTTAATATCGATTTGTAAACTATTATGCTAAATTTCTGTATCGATTTGTAATATATTTTGCGATATGTATATCAATTTATAAGATATTATGTGTTTTGTAGTGTCAATTTATAAACTATTATGCTGAATTGCTGTATTGATTTGTAATATATTATGCGATATATATATATATATATTGATTTGTAAGATATTATGTATTTTCTAGTATCGATTTGTAAGATATTTATAGAAAGACTTTTAAAATGTGTGCATGCAGAAATACATTGTTACACGCTTGCGGTGGTGATTTTCGTATTCAAATCGCTGCTCATTTAACGATTTCTATTGAAATCGCTTCACAACATCGTAGATATAATTAAATCGCTATCGTCACCACACATATACGACAAATCGTTTCTTTTATTGGCATGGTAAGTAACAACTCGATGCATAGTATAAGCAAATAACAAATCGTTGTTGCTTTTATACGATAATTCATTCAATCGTTTCTTTGACTTGCTTAACCTTATCGGTATCCGTTGTCATATGCATCTTGAATAAATTGTAGTAAACGTATGCGCTTGCTAATGCAAATTGATATCTTGCTTATAATAATGGTGAGCTTATCATCTGGTTGTAATGAAGATGATTTATCTCAATCATTTGAAAGATATGAAGAAGTGAACATCTGTACTAATGACGCACCTGAAGAAGTGAACATGTGCACTAATGATGCATATGATAACAAGAGTGTAGACATTGGATTCACTCTTAACTTGAATGTTCCAGCAGAAGAAATGCAATTTGATAATGAGGTAGACAATCATGACAGTACACTTGATAAAGGTGCAGGCACTGAGAATGTACATGATAGTACACCTGACTCTGTTCCCGTAGAAGGAATGCAATTTAATAATAAGGATGCTGCATATAAATTTTACAATGATTATGCCTTAAAATTTGGCTTTAGTTTTAGAAGGTATTCTTGGTCAAAAAATGCACAGGGTGTCGTCGTGAGAAAGACATATTTGTTCTAAGGAAGGTTGGAAGAAGTCAAGTGGAAATCCAACAAGGAACATGCCAGAATCAAGACGTGGATGTCCAACGATATGGTGTTAAGAAGACTTCCGAATGGGAAATATGTAGTTCGTACTTTAATCAGTGATAATAACCATGAATTAGCAGCTTCACATATGAGTCCTATGTTAAGGTCACATCGTAAAGTAACTAAAGCGCATGTTGCAATTGCCGAAATAGCTGATAGCGCTGGCATTGCACCAAGGAAGACATACAATTTGTTTGCGCACATAGATGGTGGTCGCGAGAATGTGCCATTCACACCTATGGATCTAAGAAACCAGTTGAGAAGGAAGATGACAGATAACATGAAGAATGAAGAAATATGTTCTTTGGTTGATTACTTACAGAAGAAATCAAGCATTGACCCTGGTTTCTTTAGTGCAATGCAACTGGATGAAGATAGATATGTTGTGAATATGTTTTGGGTAGATTCAAAGTCAAGAGTAGATTATAAATGCTTCAATGATGTACTTATTTTTTATACGACAATGAAGATTAATACTGAACAGTGGCCATTTGCACAGTTTGTCGGAGTGAACCATCACTTACAGAGTTATATATTAGGTGGCGCTTTTTTTTACGACCAGACAAAGGAAAGCTTTGAGTAATTGTTCAGAGTATTTACACAGGCAATGAATGGGAAGCAACCTGAAGTTGTACTTACAAATGATGATCACACAATTGCGGCTGCAGTGTCACATGTGTGGCCAGATGCACATCATCGCCTATGTTTGTGGCATATCTTTCAAAATGTAGCAAAGAACATAGGACACATGTTTAATCAGAAGATAGGGTTTGACAAAAAGTTTACTAGGTGTGTACTTGAGAGCATAGACGAGATCAACTTTATGTCTGATTGAGAGGAAATGATTCAGATATACGACCTTGAAGACTGTCTGTGGTTACAAAATTTATATGCAGAAAAAAAGAAGTGGGCATTGGCATATGAAAGACAATACTTTTGTGCATGTATGGTAAGCATACAAAGAGCGAAATCTATGCATGTCACACTGAAGAAAACCCTGTATTCATGTTTAACAATATTTTACTTCATAGAACAATATGAATTATTTGTAGACAGTCATTAGACAGAATGATCTTGAACAAGATGTGAAATGCTTTAATACGCGCCCTGTAACTTTGGGCATGAAAATATTAATGCGATCTGCAGATCTGTATACACTAACTATATTTGAATGAATTAAAAATAAGGTTATACAGGTCATGAATTACAATATAGAAGGATGCATGCAAACCGAGAATATGCACAAATACCATATTGTATAGGAGGGCGAAGAGCATCAGAAAAGGCAAGAGACACATGTCACGTACAATGTTGACAATAGAACAGTTGAATGTACGTGCAAAAAGTATAAATTTAAAGGTATTTTATGTTGTCATGCATTAAAGGCACTTAATGAAGAGAAGATACGAGAAATACCTGAGTCATATTTAATGTGAAGATGGAGGAGACAAGCAAAGATTGAACTGCTGGATACATATGATGTTAGTCAATCTGGTGTTGATGAGAAGTGCCACACATCCTCCCATTACCAACAACTGTGTAGGTCATTTATGCATATTGCAGATTTGACATCGAAAAGTGAAGAAGCTTATGTATGCATGAGGAAAGCATCAAGAGAGTTACTTAAAAACGTGCAATTAATTCACTATCAGTCTGTTGCAGCTCATGAAGACCAGTCGAAGAAAATGACAGCGAACAACGGAGGTGAAAATCATGCTTCCCTTGACACTCCTAAGAAGTTGTGCCAAAGCGTAAACACCATCTTTAACAAGTCAGGAGTGAACGTTGTAGATTATGATGAAAAAATTCACCTAGAAAAGGGTATCAAAAGAAAACCTGCCTCTGATTGCACTCGTCGGAGGACAAAGGGTGGACTAGAATTGGTTTGCAAGAAAATGTCTAAGAAGCAACCAACCTCTAAGCAAAAGAAATCAAACCCTTCGCATGAACAGGTATGTAAGACATTATATTGCTTCCCATGTAAATTGCATTACGTGAAGTAATATCTAACTTGTGTAATTTCCAACATGCAGCAATACCCTACGGACGCAATTTCCAACGTTGTAACCTTCAATCATCCCGACCAATTTTTCTGGAATGATAACTTCAGTTTTACACGTCTTTTGGTACGTAATCAATGTTGGGAGGATGCTTGCATTTCTTGTGAAACTTAATGTAGTGTCTTATATTATTCTGTTTCATGACAGACTCAGATCAATTCAAAAGTGAGCTATAGAACATAGGAATCACGTATGAATTTTGTTTAAGTCTTACCATAAAGTTAGTTGTCATGCCTCTTTGCATGACCCAATTTCCACATTGTCGGATTTGTTAATAGTTTAACAAAACAGGAGGTGAATATGCTTATACACTAGATGGTCTTATTAAGAAAGAGTTTTTGGATGAAGCCATTTTCATGAATCGTGAGTTATAAAAATAGAATTGTATCTTTCACATGTATTAAAAATAGAACTTTGTTTAATAATGTATCTTTCACATGTATAAATCTTTGTAATATGTAACATTCACATGTATAAATCGTAGTTAGTGAAAATCGAGAATTGTATGTGAACTCATTGTTTATACAATTAGTGAAAATCATTTTATCATCTAGCCTTCACATATTCAAATCATTATATATAAATTGTATCATCCATATTATATGGGAGGGCCTCTACAACATCCGGTATTGACTGAGAATAATTCATTCACAAACAAAGCTACACGATGTACAAACTTAGTAAAAAACAAATCATGAATAATTCAACGATACAAATCGATGTAACTTTATAAATACAAATCAATTTCGTTCACAAAGACTAACAAAGACATATCATTATTGCGGTAACTTCATAAATACAAATCGATTTCCCAGCCCTGAGCAATTAACAGGAATGGTTTACAACCGATGTCATTTACAATCGATAACTTTATAATTGATAACTTTAAAACTATAAATCAATGTCATTTATAACCGCAATCATTTACCAAAAAACCTAGTCTTTTTTACTTGACCACAATTGTTTGGTTTAGATAAAAAACATGACCATTATCATCAACAAAACAGATATCATCACCAATATCCTATTAACGGGACATCTAATTGTATAAAAAAAATAGAGATGTCTTTGTTTGTCTATGTGAACAATATTGATATGTAATATAGCGATTTACTCATAACGTTTTGCGATTGTTAATTGGATTTATACTTTACCAAGATTACACATCATGTCGATGCCTGTACACGTGCGTAAAACCCTGCAAAATGTAAAACCCTACAAAATGTAAAACCCTAATATAGATCTATATATAAAACCCTACTCGGCCTGACCCGACCCGACTCGACCCATTGTCAAGGTCTTAAACGCTAATCTATATAACCTCTCTTCCTCTTTCTTTTCTTCGGCAACACAACTTCTTCTTCTTTTTTCTCCTCTGCCTTCTTCTTCTTCTTCTCTTTCTTCTTCTTCTTCCTTGTATTTTTCTTTCTTCTTTGTTCTTTTGTGTTTCTTCTACCTGTGCTTGATGGATAGGGCGGGTGATGCAGATGTCCATCTATTTGATCTATTCCTACTACCGGATCCTACATTATTTGCAAACCATACTTCATAGTTGGAAAAATATTTGCCTAATCTTCGATATACTTCATGACAAATACGTAGGGTGAGCAATCTATCATATAGCCTCTCGATTCCTGACCTTTGAAGCTTATTGTCAAGAGCGCACCAATGCTAGAGTCTATAAGAATCGGCCTCAGTTTGAGGAAAATGGTGCAGTGGGCTGTCATTACTAACAAACTCGTTTGCTTGCAGAGGATGTATCCTCAGCATAGAAGGATGCAACGATGAACGATACAAATGTTTTGGTGATCTCTTCTGTAAAAATTTGAGTCTCTAAAAGATAGATATGCGTTCGACGAAATTGTCCTCCCATAGATATTGTAACTAAATACTAATATTTTTTCTATATGAATTTGGTTGTAAATCATGTGGATTTATAGTTACAAAGTTACGGTGAGAACAATATGTCTTTGTTTGTATTTGCGAATGAAATCGTTTTGTATCATTGAAGTAAAACCCAAAATCCTTAAACCCTCAACCCCAATCGCCCGTAAAAGCAATTAAGAAATTTCGTTGGCATAGACATTGCCCGTAAAAGTAAATCACGATAGCACGTAGCCTTCATACGTCATTGTGTAAATCGCGATGGTACTTATGGTTCACTTAGAAAAAGCTCATTGTCTTAATAATAGACTTCATTATGTAAAATATAATGGTTTAACAATTTACACAATGACGTCTATGTCGGTCACAACTGGATAAAAATCGCTCTATGCATGAGTAGAAATTGTGGTACAAGTGCACTATCAATGCTTGTGCAACTCATGATCGTTGATTATGAATGTTTGTGTAAATCATTTAAGCATTATATAAACACTTGTTCGATTTTAATTTATGAAGGACGATCATTACAACTATTTGTTCAATGACATTTTGCTACACTGATTAAAATAAATTTATACACTTATAGAAAGTCACATTAAAGAAAACAACTCATTTCTACTTTACACAACGCTAATCGATTTTATGAATTTTAATTACGAAGACCGAACATAACAACGATTTGCTTTTACTATATAACAGTCCAACTTATTTGTCGTGTTTAGTGAAATTGAAATTTTATTTATTTCAAGCTAGAGGTATTTACATAATTTGTATACAGAGTCTTACAAATTTTTTTATACAAAATTTGGTTGTACAGTACATAAAATCTGTTAGAAGTCGATGTATATCATATTACTTCTGGGGGGTCGCATTGTTTGTTGCCTTCTAGGTATTCTTGCTGGCAGAGTTTTTTTCTCTTTCACAATTAGATACTTCATGAATTTTCCGCATAGTTTTGTGCAGAATCCAAGCATATCAACCTGCAACAAAAATGTAATGTGACACCAATATATACATTGAGTCCCCAATAATAGAGGGTAATAAACAACATACAACATCGAAATTAGGTTCTTGTCCATTGTATATTGCTTCAATATACTTTATTACAAACACGCCACAATCGACGCCATTATTTTATAAAGGAGCATCTTGTGCTGAGTGAAAGATCCACTCGCCAATGTCGACACCCAAAGCGTCTTTGACGAATCCCACCTGTGGTTCATGTAGAAGAGAGTAAATTCTTGACCTCCATACAGGATACAATATCCTTATAGATGGAAACTTACGAAATGCAAAACATCACGATGTACACCACTGTGTAAATCCAATGAATTGTAGCACCATAGTTGTTTTTCTTTTAAATCCATCACGTATAAGACCCAATGCACTTTAGTTTGCCAGAGTGCTGGAATCAATATCTGCAAATTGATAGGACAAATCGTGTGAGGACTGTTATGCCGAAACCTTGCAAAAGAGGTTTGTTCACTTACCTTTTCACTTGACCAAAAGTCTCTGCAATGATCATCGTTACCCCAGTATGGTAGTCCATCTTGAAATCCAATGGAGTATGGCAATCGACAGATAATACTCTGTTGAACAAAACAATGATAATAGTAATGTTAAAACATGAAGCAACAAGAGTAAATAAAAAAACAAAATAAACATAAAATAGAACTGATATACCATGAAATAAGGGCTGACAATGCATCTAGTATTGGTTGTTGCGTTGCTTTGAATATACTTGATGAAATCGGATATAGTCTGTTTGCAACAAATATGAACTTGTCAACATACATACCCATGGCATACATAAATATACAACAGATAGTGGTTTCATATGTACAAAATTACTGATAGTGTTCCCTTTTGCAAATTCATTTTGCATCCGTTTGATGTTATCTTGGAGCTCTTTGTTGAGTTTTCAGGCATTGCCTTTTGTGGATGTTCCACTGACATTAACAAAATATTCAAGAAACGATATTGAAATTCCGTTATACACAAATCGCATAAATGCCATAAAAGAGACAAATTTTGAAGAAAATTGACACAAAGTTTAGATAATATATGCCTGAATCGCCATCGCTGGTCATATAGCTGTCGTCGCCTTCTCCTTCCTCGTCTCCTTCATCGATAACGATGTTACGACAATGAAGCTATACATGATACTTCAAGTACAAGGTTTTGATAATGAGCAAGTAGAATCAACTGCATTTTCAGCTAAGGCTATGAAAAAATTGAAGAATTCGATGAAGAATCTTTGAAGACTAGTGTGCAATTGTTTAATTCATTAAAAGTCTTAGATTATTGTAAGAGCCTTACTTAGAGTGCATATTTAGGTTGCATTTCACCTTAAAAGTCTTTAGAAAAACTTTTCTAAAAGAAACACTCTTGAAAATCTTTTCAGAAAACTATTTTCTTAAATTTTTATGTTTATTAGTCGACCAATAGACTTACCAGTCGACTAATCCTTTCGCGCCATATTTTCTAAAACGTCATTTTTGTCAAATTAGTCGATCGAAGGTTTTATCAGTCGACTAGACAGAATGTCTGTTTTTTGGAAAATTAGCAGCAGTCGACTAATAGTTTTATCAGTCGACCGGATAAAATGTTTGTTTTTCTGAATATTTTAGCAGCAGTCGACTGAAAGGTTTTTCAGTCTATTGATGATATTATCAGTCGACTAATTTTTCTCAAGTCGACTAAGTTTCAAAAGTTCAAATTTTCAAACGGCTCGATTAACAGATCAGTCGACCGACGATAACTGTCAGTCTACTAATAACTAACTATTAGTCGACTAACTGATGTTTCAGTCGACTAATTTTGCCGTTTTCCTGAAACTTCAAAAAGGCGTGTCTTTTTATTTTTCAAATGTTTTGATCGTTCAAAATGGACAGTTTTGACACCCTTTCATACTCTCAACGTATGGAAAACTTTAACTATAAATATGCGTGCATTTTACACTCATTACAACAAGAATTCAATCGATTTGAATCATTTACTTATTGCTTTTCACTCCTATTCATTCAAGTATTTGTTTTTTCACTCACTTGATATTTTTACTTCAGTTTTTCACTCAAATCACTTTGAGAGATAGTGAATTCGTGAGTAGAGTATTTCAACAACCTCAAAAGCCAATTGCATCTCATTCGCATTCAAAAGAAAGGCTCATAGGTTGTATTGTAAGTTATTACTTATTTTCTGTAAAAAGGACTCCTTGGTGTAAAGGAGTTGTTTGCTTTCAGTAGGATTGTTACTGAAAGTGGGACCGGTTTTGGTCTGTGTGATCTTGTAGTTTACAAGGTTGATAGTGGAAATCTCAAGCGGGTTTTGCTTGGGGACTGGATATAGGTAGGGATAGACCGAACTAGGATAAAATCTTGTGTTCTTTGTGTGTTTTGCTTTTCAATTTGCAAAATCCTTCAATATTCTGCAGAAATTTTTAAAAGCACTATTCACCCCCCCTCTAGTGCTCGTTGCCTCGATCCTAGTGCACTTTCATTTGGTATCAGAGCACAGGTTAGCTATTACTTTGATTTGACCATCATCTAGCATGGCAACTACAACATCTCAGCACAAAGAAGGAAGCTCCTCTGTTCATCCTCCTCTCTTCGACGGAACAAACTATGGTTACTGGAAAGTAAGAATGACAATATTCTTGCAATCCATGGATCTAGATATTTGGAGAGTTGTTTCAGAAAAGTACCAAACTCCATCAACTGATTTCAGCCGATGGACCGATGAAGAAAAGAAGACTGCTTCACTTAATGCCAAGGCAATGAATGCATTATATTGTGGCGTTGACAAGGTAGAGTTCAATCGCATCTCTCAATGCTCTACAGCTAATGAAATCTGGCATACTCTTCTCGTGACACACGAATGTACGTCAAAGGTAAAGGAATCTAAAATTGCTTCTTTAGTTCATAAATTTGAATTGTTCAAAATGAAGCAAAATGAATCTATATCAGACATGGTAACTAGAATGACCGATATAACTAATACTTTGAAATCACTTGGAAAATAATATTCACAAGTGGATTTAGTCAGAAAGATTCTAAGGTGTTTAACTCCTGAATGGGAGAGAAAAACCACTGTTATTGAAGAAGCAAATGATCTCAATACTCTTACTCTGGAAGATTTAGTTGGCAACCTAATGACATATGAGGTCCAACTTCAAGACAGACAAGAAGAAGAGCCTAAGAAGAAATCTCTTGCTTTTAAGGCTACTTCTGACTCAGAAAATTCAGAAGAAGATGAAGATGAAGATGAAGATATTGCCCTCATCACAAGGCAATTCAGAAGATTCATCAAAAAGGGAAGATTTCAAAGAAAGGTAAAGAAAGCAGATTCTTCCAATCCCAATGAAGTCAAGTGCTTTAACTGCAAAAAGGCAGGATATATCAAGAAAGATTGTCCTCTCCTCAAAATCAAGCCCAAGGACTAATTCAAGAAGAAAAAGTCTTTTCAAGCATGTTGGGATGATAGTGATTCCTCTTCCGATGAAGAATCAAATAAAGAAGTCGCCAACATGTGTTTTGTAGCACAAGAAAATTCGGTAAGCCAATTTGACTATGATGAGTTATTTGAAGCATTTAATGATTTATATGCTAAATTTAAGAGTCTTAATTCTAAAAATAAAGAGTTAAAAATTGAAAATTTAACTCTTGACTCTCAAAACAAAGTGTTACTTCAAGAGATAGAAGATCTCAAGAAGGAAAACTCTTGCCAAGCATTAGAGATAAAAGAAATTGGAGTTAGAACCAATCTCTTACAAAAAGAAATATCTAGTCTTAAAGAAAAGTCAAATGATCTTCTTTCTATAGTGACCAAATTCACAAATGGTCAAGAGAATCTAGAAAAACTTCTTGGTTCTCAAAGATGCTCGGTTAATAAAACCGGATTGGGATATAGCTTCTTTGATACTCAAAATAGACCAAACTATGTGGTGAAAAATCAAAGACATTATTCTCAACCTTTTGTTCATAGATCAAATAGAAATGCATCTAATCATGGAAACTATAATGCTTATAAGCCTAGACATTATTCTAGACATGATTATTCTAGACATGATAAATCCTTTTATAGAAAGAATATTTATTATCAAAGAAAACCAAAATCCAAATGGATATGGGTTCCTAAGACTAACTCTCATGGACCCGAAAATAGAAAGGGGTCAAATGCTCTGTTTTCTGATTTTGTTGTAGGTACACAACATAAGGAGCAAATGGATATTGGATAGCGGCTGTTCCAAACATATGACTGGAAGGCCGAAATTATTTTCCACCCTCCAAAATAAGGATGGAGGAACCGTCACCTTTGGTGACAATAACAAGGGAAAAGTGATAGGTATTGGTAATCCAAAATTTCCCTTGATAGAAAATGTTCTTTTAGTAGATGGTTTAATGCATAATTTAATATCTATTAGTCAATTATGTGATAAAGGTTTTCATGTTTCTTTTGAAAATGATTTATGCTTAATTTTTGATTTTCAATCTAAAAAGATCATTTTTAAAGGTAAAAGAAGGAACAATGTGTATGAACTATATCTAGATGAATTACCCACTTTTAATGAAAAATATCTTATTGTTTCAAATGAAATTCAATGGTTATGGCACAAGAGACTTGGACATGTTAACTTTAAAATTATTTCAAAGTTATCCAAGAATGATCTTGTAAGAGGCCTACCTAGAATACCATATAAGAAAGATCACCTATGTGATGCTTGCCAAAGGGGTAAACAAATCAAGAATTCTTTTAAAGCAAAAAATATAGTTTCAACAAAATGTCCTCTTGAACTTTTACATTTAGATCTATTTGGACCATCTAGAATTCAAAGTTTGAATGGTAGCAAGTATGCTTTTGTTATAGTAGATGATTATTCTCGGTTTACATGGGTAATTTTTCTAAAAAGCAAAAATGATATTTTTTCGGAATTTTCTAAACTTTGTAGAAGAATTACAAATGAAAAATCTACATCTATTATTAAAATTCGTAGTGATCATGGTGGTGAATTTGAAAATGAATCTTTTCTAAAGTTTTGTGATTTACATGGTATATCTCACAACTTTGCTTTTCCTAGAGCGGCTCCACAAAATGGAGTTGTTGAAAGAAAGAATAGAACTTTGCAAGAATGTGCTAGAACCATGCTTCAAGATAAAAATTTACCAAAATACTTTTGGGCTGAAGCAATTAATACAGCATGTTATGTTCTAAACCGTGTTCTTATTCGACCAATTTTACATAAAACATGTTTTGAATTGTATTATGATCGAATACCAAAGATCTCATATTTCAAAATTTTTGGTAGTAAATGTTATTTGTTAAATACCAAAGATAATCTTGATAAGTTTGATTCAAAATCAGATGAATCAATATTTCTTGGATATTCTTCTAGAAGTAAAGCATATCGTATTTTCAATAAAAGAACATCTTGTATTGAAGAATCTTTACATGTTGCATTTGATGAGAATTGTGAGCAGGTTATACCTCTAAGCGAAGGAGAAGAAGTAATACTTCAAGAAGAACCCTTGATAGAGAGTACTTCTCAACAAAATATTCCTCTTCAACCTGTTTGGAAAGAAGTTCCTAATCATCCACATGAACAAGTTATTGGTGAAATAAAGAGTGGTGTCCAAACTAGAAGGAAATTAGAAAAATATATTGCAAATGTTGCTTTCATATCTAAATTAGAACCAAAGAATATCAATGAGGCTTGTGATGATGAATTTTGGCTTTTGGCCATGTTTGAAGAACTTAACTAATTTACTAGGAATGATGTTTGGGATCTAGTTGATAGACCTAAGGATCATCCAGTAATTGGAACAAGATGGGTCTTCCGAAATAAGCTGGATGAAAATGGTGAAGTCATTCGTAACAAAGCAAGGCTAGTGGCACAAGGCTATAATCAAGAAGAAGGCATAGATTTTGATGAAACCTATGCACCAGTGGCTCGATTAGAGTCAATTCGAATGATGCTTGCTTTTGCTAGTTACATGAACTTCAAGTTATATCAAATTGATGTTAAGAGTGCTGTGAACACCCCAAATTTTTTAAAATCTTTTAAAAATTCCCTTTTTGCCCCTAAATTCATTTTTTTTAGTAAATAAGTCATTTTAAATCTAAATTCCAGTTCATTTCTCTAGTTTTATTTGAAATTAAATTCATTTCATATGTTTAAATTGATTTCGGATCTGGATCTATTGTCCAGATCCAAATCTGAGTCTTTTTGTTCAAATTTTAAATTAAAATTATAGAAAATGCCGAAAATAGTTTTAAATAAGCTTGGACAGTCAATCCGACATCCGTTTGGATCCATCACATGTATTTCTCAATTTGAGCTTCAAAAACTCGAATATTTTCTCAAAACTCGGGTCCGAACCCATTTTCTGAAGAAATTTCCTTGAAATAGCCTTGAAAACCTTCTTTTTGTAAATATTTCTCAAAAATATAATTTTTTTTTTGCCGTACATTCTAGGATTTTGTATTTCCCAAAATACAAAAAAATAAAAATACTCTGAAAAGAGCAAAAAAATAAAAAATAATGAAAGAAAATTGCAAAAAAATAGAAATGTTTTTTTTAGAGAAACCTGTTTTCTGAAAAACTTTTTTAAGGAGGCCTCTTTTGGAAAAAAATAAAACCTCATGCAAAAGCTCACAAAATCGGGTTAGGGTTTCAAACCCTCTGGAGTTTTCCCTCTTGCGGCTTCTCCTCTCCAAACAGCCGCATGCCCCCATGTGCGAGCTCCTCCATCGCCCTCCAACCTTCCATCTTCAACAACTCCTTCTTCCCTCAACCCTTCATCTCCAACAACAAATCCCCCCCTTCGAGATGCTTCTTCCCCCTCTTTAAGAACCATCAGAAGAAAAAATGAAGACCACCCATCTTCACCCCACCATTACCCCTTTCTCCATCATGCATCATCACCCCCGGCACCCCCTATCCTCCGTTGGCATCGGCTTCCACCCTCGATTGAAGGAAGGAAATCCTGCAATAAAGAGAAGACCCTGCAAGCAAAAGAAAAATCTGTTATCATCTTCAGAAGCCTGCACGGAGCCAAGCGAACCTGGGTTTTCCTCTAATCGGCTGAAGGGATCGACTCCAGCCCACCATCAACCCACTTTGTCGTACTCTGCTTCTCCACCCGGAGTCCCTTTTGCTCGATCCCTCTCTCCTCTGGTTTAACCTTCAGAATCCCCGTGAAGTTACAGGTAAATAACTAGTTCATTATTGTTCCTCCCTTGATTCTCTGTTAAAACTCTTCCTTTATTTTCCTTCTTCCTCTATTTTACGATATTATCTCATTTTAAATTCCATTCTTTTCGTCATTATCTTCTTTATATACCTTGAGGCACGAACGGAAGGGTCGATCTGCAGATAGCATGATCGACCCTCCTATTGTTGCTACATCAATGGAGTAATCCAACTCCGACATTGGCCTTGTTCTTTTTCTTTAATAATAGAAAATTTCCCTTATGTTTCATTGATTCAACGTTATTTTCTCTAATCTTAAATTTCTGTTGATATTGTCGGTATCTTGTTTCTTTACCATATGTCGATTTATAGTTTCCTATTTTGATAGTCTGTTTATATTTAAATTCCTGTTTAATAAAGCTCAATGATTATCCTCTTTCTTTTGCTATGAATTCATCATTATAGCTTCATTACTTGCAGTCGTTACCATTTCAGGTTAGCATATAGCTAAATTTCTGGAAAATGTTCTTTGGATAGTCGTCATTTTCATATCTATTTCGTGACATTTTCCTTCTTTTTTTTGGATTTGATGGCTGTAATCTTCTTTATCCCTAATTTGAATCAATATTTCCTGTTTTGCGTCACTCCCTGTATCTTCATGCACTCATGCTACAGCGTTTGCTTACCTTCAGTAGATTTCCTATAGATGCTTCGATGGTGTTATCCTGTGTTATGTAAACCAGGTATGATTCTCTATGTAATCTTCTGTATACGGTTTTATAAATCCCTGCGTATGAGTTGTTATGCTTCACAAAGTCATTGGTGGCTGATTATGGCATTATCATTTTTGATCTTCCGGGATGGTAAATTCAGCTGATAGGAATGAGTCTGAGTCAGTCACAAAGTCAGAAAATCTGTGCTTACAAATCAACGTTGGCTGACATTCAAGTATCTCTAATATTTGAGAGAGAGGTGCCATCTCGTTGATCCCTCTACAACAAATCTTTGACAAAGAAGGAAGATCAGTGAGTTCCTGCATGATAACGCCATCAGATCTGAGTCCCTAATACCCACCGCTGATCAGAGACAAAGTTCATAGTTCGTGATGGAGTCCCTCCGGTTCTATTGAAATCTTTTCTACAATTGGTTTTGCGCTTTTAATAGCCATGATCAATCCAATTAAATGGGGCTTCTGGAAGTAAAAAAAAAATGGCAATCTCATTGGTACAGAATAACATTTAAGCGACAATAAGGATGACTCGCTGGGGTGTCTCAGCATGTGGGTCTATGAGTTTTGATATATATACAGGAGTTACTGCAAAATCTTCCTTATTGCATCATTTTTTTTCTTCTTCTCTCTTTTTTTTTTCTTTCCTTATCGTTGGTTTGTTGCAATGTTCTAATGAACTTATTGATTGTCCAGCATACATTTAATTATATAAAATAACTTCTAAGGATAATGTATTGTTAGAATGGCCCCATACAATCAGCAAGTGTCGTGAAGCATATGTTCAACAGAGGAAGAGTTAAAAAGAGTCATAACAGGAGTTTTGTTAATGTGATAACCTGTTACTGTCTTCCACGACTCATGTTCTTTGAAGGATATTACCATTTGGAACCTCCAAACAAAGGAAATGATATTGTTGATTCCTCCTTTAGACTCACTTTTGTTAGTGGTAAGTTTTAATGTTTGTGATATGCTTCTTTCAGATCTTTTATTTCAACATTTTAACTACTTCAGCACAATTATGTCTCACCCGGTTTATCTGACATGAAGGCTTCATTGATTTTAGTTTCAGTCATCCCCTGATTAAATCTGTGCATCCAGTACCCTCCATTACCTGTTGTCTACACATTTCAGCAACTCTCACCATGCTCATTCTGTACATAGCCTGCAATTATTAGAGATAATGTTTTTCTCTGATTTAGTTAAAACAATTCCAATGCCTCTCTTAAGTCATTATTGAAGTTGTAACAAGAAGTCATAGAGCTCCAACAAACATGCTCAGGTGAGTCGGCTGGATTTGGTTATCATAAAAAGGTTGGTTGAATGACTGCATGAGAATAGCTAGTAAAAAAAAAAGGGGAAAAGAAACCAACTCAGCCACATGGGCATGAGCCGATCAATAAGAGATCAATACAGTTTGTGCATGTTTTTGGAAAGTTGAGCAATCCCAGCCAAGATCGCCTCGATAATATCATCAGAATCATGGATAAAATCGTGAAGCCTATAGTGCATGTTTTAATGACATCATTAATGGTCATAGCATCATTCTAAATAATCATCAGTCTTAATCCATTTGACTCGGGTTTATTTTCTGAGATTTGCAGGGTTATTCAGATGTTGATAAAGGTAGGAAAATGAGGTCAGCAAAACCAGTCTGGCCCATCTAAATCGTTCGTTCACCCAATGAGGGAATCACATTTGGTGCGAGTGAGGAATTTTCATGGTCGGTGGCAGACCTGTGTAAAAACTCATCTCAGAAAGGTTGTATCACTGAGGCAGTTAATACAGGACTTGGTGAAAGGTAATTTTGTAGTGATGTTATCAAAATTATCTTGTCCTCCTCTCACTATGCTGATAGTTCCTATTTTTTTTTAGCTCAAAACTGAAAACAATATATGGTTATAATGATGTTTTCTAAAATCATTTGGGTTTCGTTTGTCAAATATCCACTTACCTGCTGGGATGGATCAATGTAGCAATGGACGAGGTAGCCTTAAGGGAAGTTGTAACTTTGAGTGATAATTCACCAGTTGTGCTTGCTAAATATGATACAATAGTGCTGGGTTGTCCTTTACCATCCGGACAAGTGCAATTCATTCCTCAACCAAAAACGTGTTTCCCTAGATCGCTGAATCTGAAATATAATTGCATGTTACTTTGCTTCAGCTTGTCCTCAAGGATGAGGTGACTTCAATGGAATCTCTGATTTTGAACATTAATCAACAGGCTCTAGTCAATAAGTGTGATAAAACATCATCAAATTCTCCTCTGCCATCTTACCCTACACCATTCACATTTTACACTCACCCTGTAGCTTTCCTTACTGCATTCATTTTGCTGGCACTACCATAGTTTCACATATCTGCCCCATCTCACATTCACATCTTTTTATGTTTACCTTGGTATCATCTGCTGTGCAACATATGTCACCATCCCTGTGCATTACAAATAGCACCTGTATATTCACAAAATACACATTCCACCTGCTATATCTACAATGGCCTTTGCATAGTGTAAATACCAAACAGCATGTCTCCCGTACATTTGAATATCATGATTAGCATCTCACTTATTACAGTAGCTTTACTCTATTTTGACATGTTCATATGATTTAGCTTATCACAGTATAACATATTCTTCATATTCTTTTGGGTTTTATATTTTACTTATGTCAACTTAAAATTTTGCAGAAATCAGGTAGAGATGTCATTAGTTTAGAATTCTATAAAGAATTCAAAATTGTAATAGGCAGATATCAACGAAAAACTTTACATTTCCCAGCTTTTAGATAGAATAAATGTACATTTAAATATCATAAATTATCTGTTTTCATATTTTTTTCCTTCATTTTCAAAAATTCACGAATGGGAACACGAATGGCATGTGCACCGTTTCGTAAAAGGTAATTAATCCTAAGTTGATGATTTACATCAATGACCATAGTCAGGATGTAAACAAGACTTAGGATTTTTATCTTTTACGAAATAACATTGGATCCACACTGGATCCATTTTCAAAATTCATCATATTTCCTTAAATATTTTCTTCTTTTATTAGAATTTAACTTAAAATTGACTCAAAATATATACCAATGGCCATAGTCAGGGTATATTGAGAGTCAATTTCATTTTAAATTCTATAAAAGCACCAAATATATTTTATTCTTCTCTTGAATTCAAATATAGATTATTATATAATACATTCAATGACCATAGTCAAGGATGTATTATATCTTCAATCTTGTTTTAATTCATTTAAAGAATGGAATAGCTTTTCGAAATCCAATTTTAAATTCTTTAAATTCATTCATCACTTAGGATAGAACTGCATCATACTTTCAAAAATTCAAAAAAAAAAACTCCAAGTAAATGTAAATATCTTCCTCAATCTATCTTCAATCTTTATCAAATCCGATTCATCCTTTCATTTTTCAAAATTCTATTTTCAAACCTCAAAGTTTAATTTAACTTTGAGATTTCATATTCAGATTCAAATCAGATTTCAAAAAAAAACAAATTTGACTTTGACATTCCAAAATTCATTCAAAACTCCAATCCAATCTCCAAGTTCAATTTAACTTGGAGATTCTTGATTCAAGGTCTAATTTGACTTTGAAATCCATTTGTATATTCAAGATTCAATTTCTAAAATTCCTTTTCCCAAATTCCAATCAGACTTAGAAATTCTTGATTCAGATCCAATTTACTTATAGGATTCAGAATCCAACTCCATATTGGATCTCAGACTTCAGATCCAAATCCATCTTAGGATCCAGAACCCAATTCTACATCGGATCTTAAATCAATTTTGAGATCCTATTCCATTCCCAATTCTAAGATTTCAAAATCCAAGTCCATTTCCAGATCTCGTCCAAAACTCCCTACATCCATTTCTATTCTTAATATATCATCCAGATTTCTCAGATCTATTCCAAATTTCAAACTTCTAAATCCAAATTCAATTCCATTTTCAAATATTCATTTCCTTTTCTAAATTCAAAGTTCAAATTCAAAGTTTATTTTTGACTTTGAAACTTCATTTTCAAAGCTTCAAGTCATTCTTTCTCATTTATTCTTCCAAACTCTAAATTACTTCAAAGACTTAGAACTTCTCTAATCTATCTCAAATTCTAAGTTAGATTCAATCATTTTTTCACTCCCTTATCAAGTTTATCTCAGAAATACTTGAAAATTTCTAAATCAATTTTCAAAAAGAGCATACATCCCTGCATTGCACAAAGCATGATTCTTTGTGCATTTAGAGTTAGAATAAATCCTTAGATCATATTTAGGCAAAGCAAAAGGCATAGATTCGATCCTTGGTTCGATTACCCCTGGTAAAGGCGCCAGGAACGGTCGAACCTCGTATCGACGAGCGAATCCCGTCTCTCCATTTTCCCGCAATATTTTCAAAAACGGAGGCGAGTTATTTTCTAAATATTTTTTTTTTCAAATAAAGGTCAAGTGAAAACCCGCAAAATAGTTCATCTTCTCTCTCTTTCTTTCTTTCTTTTCTCTTCTCTCTTTCTTTTCTTTCTTTTATCCTTCTCCCTTCAAAAAAGGAGGAGAATAGAGGTTAGAAAAGGAAAAGAGAAGGAAGAGAGAGAAACCATAAAGAGAGGAAAAATTTGGCGATGATCACAGGTTTGGCGACCGTGATGGGACCCGTTGTTATAATCGCAAAATTTTACTTTTGCAAATCAAACTGACCTTTGAAAAAGTTTTTGAAAATAACTCGCCTCCGTTTTAAAATGCGGGAAAATTCCGTAGAATGGGACTCGCCTGTCGGTACGAGGTTCAACCGTTCCTGCCACCTTTAACAGGGGTAATTGAACCAAGGATCAATCTTATGCTCTACTCTATTCAACTTGTCTAAATCATATTCTAATTTCTAAATGCACAAAGAATCAGGCATGTGCTATGAATTTTCAGAAAAATGCACATTTGAAAACATGATATTTGCTTTGAATGATTGAAATATTTAGAAAATGTAAATCTTGGAAATGATATCACATGAGAAATCGTGAAATGGGATTTGAAATGTACTTCTGAGAGAAGTAAAAATCGATTTTGAGAAATCCTTGACATTTAGTGAAAATCGATTCTGAGAGACTTGGTTTCTCTGAATTCAAACTTTGAAATTGAAATTCTAACTTAGAAAATTTGAATTTGGAACTTGGGAAATACTTGAAATATTCTTTGAAATTCAATGCTTTTGGGAAAATCGATTTTGCTATAAGACTTAGGAGATTTTGAGGAATTCAATTTCCTTGACTTGGATTTTGAATTGGAGTTGACAAATGCATGAAATGAATGAATATGGATTTGAGGAATTGAGAAATACTTTTTGTATTTTTGAGAAATGCAGTGCATTTTGAAGTTAGCCTAAGAGTGTAGGCTGAATGTGGCTAATGTGAAGATCATAAATCTAGATATCCTTCATATTCTGACTATGGCCATAAATACAAATTCCACCAAGTTTATAAACTTCATAGAAGCTAGTGCATGTGCCATTCGTGTAGACCATGGTGAATTTGTAAGAATATGCATGAATCATCATTCATCACACATTAACATTATTTAAAAAAATAAACTATATGCAATGCTGCCTAAGCTAAGCAGGAAATGTAAATTCTTATTCCAAAGTTTAATTACAAATTACATCACTATTGAAATTTAAATACATAAAAAATAAAGTCTTCAATGTACCTGCAAAACTAGAAAACTTGGTTAATGAATATATGTTGGCTTTTCTAGATTTATCCAACAATATCAGGAAATTGTTGGATTTTGCTAGATATAAGCCTTTTCCATGATTCCCTTAAATCAAAATTGATAAAATATGAAATAAAATGAAAAAATATGAAAATGGAATTTGAAATTTCGAAATTGGGGTCCAAATGACCAAAATACCCCTAATAACAAGACTATGGCCTTGGAATTAGGGTTTTTAGAAAGATATTTTGATAAAATGCAAGTTTTAAAATTTGAATGTAATAAACTAAGCTAAATATGATATGACATGCTTAAAAATATGAAAATTAGGGTTAGGGATTTCGAAATTTAGGTCAAATGACCAAATTGCCCCCGATAGCAAGACTATGGCCTTGAAATCAGGGTTTTTAGAAAGAGATTTTGGTAAAAACTTAGGTTTTATGCACTAAATGAAATCAAATGAGCATCAAATTAAACCTAAAGCATCCTAACATGATTATGAACATGATTAAACCCTAAAAATATATGCTTATGCACGAAAATCCAACAATATCACAAAAACTGTGATTTTAACAGTGTTTTTGGATCTTTCAGGAACCCGGTTTTGCAATTTGCCTAATTCAGCCATCAAATGGATTCCAAAATCCATAAAAATTGGTACCTGCACTTTTTATAACCCTAATGTCGAATTGGAATTATAAAAATAATTTTTTGACATTAAATTAATCCGAAAATTGCATTAAACCCTAAAATATGCTATTTTTGACCTAATTCACCAACCAGTCTCAGTCCAAGACCTGAACCAGGGGTCAAATCTCCATGGAAATTTATGAAATTTTACAGAGACTAACTAAGAAGGAAAACAGAGATTTCCAATTTACAGATCGGAAAAAGCATCTCCGGTTAGGGAGAAACCCTTCCGACAATCTGAGCTAAAATATATCACTCTTAACAGGGATTAAAACAGCTATTCCATATTGAAAATACAGACATAAATAGCAATTCTAAATAAAAATCTCTGAAATTTTAGTGGTGAACATTAGACAGAAAAATAACAATACTCACTTTTTACAGATCTAAAATCGGATCTGTGGTTTGGGATTTATGACTAACACAAGTCTGATTAGGGTTTTGGTAAACCCTAACGAGTTTTAAATTTAAAAACAGATTCTCTAAATAGGTAAAAATACTAAACAGTGATAAAAAAATCCAAAAATTTCACAGAAGACATATCTACTCAATGTGAATCCATAGCACTTTACAGATCTAAAATCGGATATAAGATGAGAGAAATATCATAACAGCAAGTTACCTTCTTGATTTTAACCACGATTTTAAAGCTTTAAAAACCCGATTTGATGTCTGATTTTTTTGACAGGGTTCCCGAAATCCAAAACCTCTTATTTTTCTACAGTAACTCAATAACTCATGAATGCATCACATATAAAACAATCAGAAATAAACAATGAGTGCTTCAATCCAAAATAACATCATCTTTACTGTTCTAAACCTAGAACACACAGAAATTTAAGAAACTTGAAAAACCATGCATTAACTAATGTAAATAAATAAAATAAACCATAAAACAGTAAATAAAAATTATTTCTATGCTATAGAACGTAAAACAAACATGAATAAACCATGAAAATAAATTAAAAACAGGGAATCAATGGCTGGAATTTGATATCACCTTTAAAACATAGATTTAACCCATTAAAAAGGGTAAATCATATATTTTATTGGTTAATAATGCAAAGAATCATATTAAAATCAATTCTAATGGATTAAAATCTCTGTAAATCATCCAAAACAGGGTTAGATCACCTTATTGGATCGTTCTTGCTGATTCTTGATGGTTCTTGAGGTCAAATCCATGGTTTAATCCATGAAGATGATGGTGCCAATGGCTAAATCATGCTTAAAACAATGAAAAACATTAAATAAAAAACTAAAAATTAAAGAAAAACATTACCTTGAGGCTGCTGCAATGGAGGAAGGGCTGGAGAAGAGAGAGAAGCTCCAAGAACTCAATAGGAGAGAGATGGGAAAATCGACCCCCTTTGGCCTTCTATTTATAAAAAAAATTTAGGTTAAAAATCAAATGTTTTAAAAAAATTGGACTCTTCTAAGGGGGGGCGATTTTTGGGTGGAAAGACCTAACTACCCCTAGCCTAAATTATCTAAACTAATGCCTAATTAACCCCTAGCTAATCCTAAAAATCCCCCAAATGTGGTGCCACTTGGCATTCTCTCACATTGGGTTTTTAAAACACTTTTAAAAACCTTTAAAAACTAACTTTCAAAAATGAGTTTTTCAAAATGGTTTTGACTCTTCTAAACCTCTAACACTAACCAAGACATCAACTAACCCTAGTCTAGCCCTGACTTACTCGAATATGGTGCCACCCCGAGTGGGCCCTACTTGAGTTTTTCAAAAAGCGATTTTAAAACTTGAAATTGAAGGAGTTTTCAAAAGATTTTCAAAAGTAAACTTAAAATTAGGATTTTTGAAATGGCATAAGGTCCTAACTGAGTTAGAATTCCTCTGGATATGGTGCCAACTGAGTGGGCCCACATCGAATTTTGAACATTTTTGAAATAAACACTGAAAATGGCTTTGAAAAGGGGTTAAAATCAGTATTTGAAATTCAAGATCTTTGAAAATAGGGTCTCAAGCGAACTGGAACTCCGGGTTAGAGTCCTGAACTCTTAAGACTCTGAGATTTTAGATTTTAAAAGCCAAATGAAAGAATTTTCAAAAGATTTTATCAAGAAATGATGAAATAAGTCAGAAAACACAGTCAGGGTTAGACTCCTAACTCGACCGAACTCTAAAATAGAGTCCTGAACTAACTGGACTCTGTGAAATGACCTAGATTTCGAAAGCAAACGGAAAAGATTGAAAATGGAAGTAAAACTGACCTCAAAACAGACTCCTGACCGGATCAGGACTTTGAGACAGAGTCCTGATCGGACTGAAACTTTCAAAATTTTGAGAAATTTGATGAATAGAGGAATTCAGAAGCGACACCACCTCAATGGGTCTCATCTGTGACTTGAAATCGATTAAAATTTGAATTTGAAATGAATCCAGATTGTTTCCTTGAGAAAATATTTCGAAATATAAAGTCCTAGGGTTGGAAAATGACAGAGTATTGAATAAAAACCCAGGTTTTGAAATTGATTTTGAAATAAAGCTTTAAAATTCAAATCTGGATTGATTGTTTTGAAATAGGAGTGCTGGATCTCAAAAATGAGATGCAATGACATGCAATGCTATGCAATGACATGCAATGCTATGCAGAATACATGCAATGACATGCAATGATCTGTAATGACTTATGAAATGGATAAACACTGGATGAAGGTAAAAATTTGGTGTGTTTACACCCGTCTTCGTTCAGTCGAATTTGTGCCTTTGCTTTGCCTTTATATAATCTAAGTCTTTATTCTAACATATGTCAGCTACATTTTCCATGCAAACCTTAGGAGCCTAGACTCTGTCCTAAAGCTGACATCATTGCATATAGGATCTAAGTATGGTTTGGTAGGACCATATTGAGGAGATTATCCATGTTCACATTAGACTTAGATTTTAAATACAACTCTCCTCAATTCTAGGGATTGAATGTAAACAATGAATGCAAGTGTATGCTTCTTTTTTAAATTTATCTCTTTAGGACTTGCATTAGAGCCTTCTGATTTTATTGCATGTTGATCATATTTTGAAAACATCCCTACCTATATTGTCCCGGTCTTCACGTTGCTGGGCTGTCTCACTGAACCATAGTTCGGGAGAGAGCCTCACAACTGGACCACTTATTTGGGCTCGCGCCCCCCTACCACGTACCTAAGGGCCATAGTCCGAGGTATATCGGTAGGTGCTCAAGGATGTTGGGAAGCCTTTACCTTAGAACTGGAGAGATATCTTATATGCCACGTACTTCGAGCTTCGGCTTGAGTATATCGGCATACCTTAATTGGAATCAGATGATATGAATCTTAGAGTTAGGATTAAGGTCCTATTTGCCATTTCAAATATTGCATATAGAGTCGGCTTTAGGGAGTGTTGTTTGTATATCCTTACTTGTATATCTGTGATTATATGATATTATATATATATATATATATATATATATATATATATATATATATATATATATATATATATATATATATATATATATATATATATATATATCTTCCTTATATTTTCCAAAACCCTGGGTATATATTATTCAAAATTTTCTCTTTTTAAACCCAGGTGTATCTTCCATTTATTCTTCTGATTTCTTCAAATTCTTTGATCCTGCCTGCAGTTCTTCAAATTTTTCTTCAAAATATCCTTTTTCAAAATTCTTTTATGATAAATTAAATTTTTGTCAGGATATGTCCCTTTCAAAATTACGTATTTGTTCATTCTTTTTCAGAAAAACAATGTGGTTGTCACAAATTTTTGGGTGACAACCCAATCCCTCGTAATGGGATATTTTCATTATTAGACTTCGATTTCCTTCTTTATCATATTTTCCTCCAATTTTTTTCTAAATATCCCATTCTTACCTTCAGAGAGGACATTGACATTTCATCATGGTTCGGGCAAGGACTGGAAAGGAAACAGTGCCCCAGCAAAGCGACAGTGAAGGAGAGGAAATGAACTCCATCAGGTCATCCAAGCAGCAGAGCCAAGAAGCAGAAAGCAATATTGATTCAGCTACATACAAGTTGTTTCGGAAAGTGATGGCCAAAATGATGTATGAACAGGCTGAGGAAAACCCTGAGAAAATATCTTCTAAAAGCAAAGCCAAGGGAAAAGTCAGCAAGAAGCAAGTTCAGTGTGACAGCACTTCAGAGTCGGCAGAGGAGGACTCAGAGGAAGAGGAGCCGACATATTTTCACAATCCCTTGTATCGACCCAAGAAAGTCAATGAGGGACACCAGTCAGCAAGCAAAGCCAAATGTCAGATCCCAGCAGAAGATCCGATACAGGAGCAAATGCGAGAAATGACTCGTGCGATCAAAGACTTACAAACCCAGGACAAAGGCAAAAAGGTCTACACCGACGCAGATTTTTATGACGGCCTAGAAGGAGATGACAACTGGGAAGATCTTCCTCGTAAATTCATAAAGTTTGATGGGACCGGCAACCCCAAGGCTCATCTGGCTACATTTTTCGCTGAGTACAACCGATTCAGAAAGAACAATAGGGCTTTATTCTTATGCTTTCCACGCAGTCTGGAGGGAGTTGCAGCAAGATGGTATGCCGACCACATCAACCTGATTGAACTGCGAGAATTTGACAAAGTCATCAATTTGTTTATTGAAAGGTTTCTCTTCAATACTGAGGCTCCGCCTACCCTCAACCATCTCTTCAACCTAAAGCAGAATGACAATGAGAGGGCAAAAGATTTCATTCATAGATGGAGATCTACTTGGAACAGGATGAAGGATCCGATATTAGAGGGGCATGCGCTCTCAATAATTTTGAACAATTTCTCTCAACCTCTGAAGGGTTTGATCTCTACTTCTCCGTCTAAATCTTTTATTAAGTTAATAGAGCGAGTCGAATGGCTCAAAATGGGATTAGAGAATGGAACCTATCAGTTTCGACAACGCGAAAGATGACAAAGGCAATCCAAAGGAATAAGGCGATTCTTTCGACAACGCGAAAGATGACAAAGGCAATCCAAAGGAATAAGGTGATTCTTTCGACAATGCGAAAGATGACCAAGGCAATCCAAAGAAATAAGGCGATTCTTTCGACAACGCGAAAGATGACAAAGGCAATCCAAAGGAACAAGGCGATTCTTTCGACAACGCGAAAGATGACAAAAGGCGACTTAAAGGAACAAGGCGATTCTTTCGACAATGCGAAAGATGACAAAGGCAATCCAAAGGAATAAGGCGGTTCTTTCGACAATACGAGAGATGACAAAAGGTAATCCGAAGGAACAAGGCAATTCTTTCGACAACGCGAAAGATGACAAAGGCAATCCAAAGGAATAAGGCGATTCTTTCGACAACGCGAAAGATGACGAAGGCAATCCAAAGGAACAAGGTGATTCTTTCGACAATGCGAAAGATGAAAAAAGGTAATCCAAAGGAATAAGGCGATTCTTTCGACAACACGAAAGATGACAAAGGCAATCCAAAGGAACAAGGCGATTCTTTCGACAACGCGAAAGATGACAAAGGCAATCCAAAGGAACAAGGCGATTCTTTCGACAACGCGAAAGATGACAAAGGCAATCCAAAGGAATAAGGCGATTCTTTCGACAACGCGAAAGATGACGAAGGCAATCCAAAGGAACAAGGTGATTCTTTCGACAATGCGAAAGATGAAAAAGGTAATCCAAAGGAACAAGGTGATTCTTTCGACAATGCGAAAGATGAAAAAAGGTAGTCCAAAGGAATAAGGCGATTCTTTCGACAACACGAAAGATGATAAGGCAATCCAAAGGAACAAGGCGATTCTTTCGACAACACGAAAGATGACAAAGGCTATCCTTTCGGAGAGAAGGCTAATCTTTCAACAACGTGAAAGATGATAAAGGCTATCCTTTCGGAGAGAAGGCTAATCTTTCAACAACGTGAAAGATGATAAAGGCTATCCTTTCGGAGATAAGGCTAATCTTTCAACAATGTGAAAGATGATAAAGGCTATCCTTTCGGAGATAAGGCTAATCTTTCAACAATGTGAAAGATGACAAAGGTAAATCTCTCGAAGGGGTCAAGATGCATCAATATGGACCTCAAGCTCTCGCTTAACATCAGGATAGCTAGAAAATATTGTCAAAATGTTTAAAATTTTGTTGATTAAAAGTAATTGAAAATGATGCTCATTGTTGTGAAAATATTCCTTCTTTTCTACCTGAAGTATTACCTCCAAACAAGATTGACTTCATAGAATCAAGATTTTGAATACAAATTGCTTGCGATTGACCTTCTTCAAAGAAGTTATCAATTTCCTTGATATGAGCAGGAAAGAGAATTTAGTATTGTGAAAGTGATTGATGAAAGAATATTGATAATAGAATTTCACAAATTTAAAGAAGATTCTTGATAAATGGGGCAGTTTGATATCCTGGGAGCTTCTCTCATGATAATCTTTCTGCGCTCTTTTGGCTCTCTTGGGTTTTTGCTACATTCTCCTTCATTTTGGAGATGTTCTGACTTTTTCTCTCTTTCTTTTTCCTCTCTTGCTCTCTTTTTGAAAAGGGTACGTCACAAACTCTTTCATCTTGGAGATGTTTCAATCCTTCTTGGGCGATGGGTTTGGAGATCTTTGGATGATAGCTGAAATTAAATATCTTTTAGGGATTGTCGGTAGGTTCATCGCATCTGCCTTCATCTCGACAGTGCTTTGGACTTTCCCTGGAAGGATCCGTCACAAACTCCGTCATCTTGGAGATGTTTCAAATCTTCTTTGGCCCCGGGGGTCTACTCGCTTAATTCGCCTTCATCTTGACGACAAGTGAGAGATCCCTTTTGCGGATATTTAATTACAGCTTAGGTGATTTTGAGGATATAGGGCTTGGATGAATTCTCTTTTTTTCTAGCGCTCAGGATATTTCCACTGCCTCATTTTCACAAGAATGGTCTTTAAAAATGTGCCATTGACTGCGATCAATATCAATCATCTATGGCTTTGCAAAACATTGAATCTTCTTTTCTGGCCATATCGAGGATTTATCCTTCATCCCTTTGGTTGGCCAATAGAAAGAATCTGGATTTTGAATCCTTCTTCACAAAAGCTTTACCCTTTTAGAAGTAGTACTGAAGGTAAACTGAGGTAAAATTTTGTGAAATAAAATTCTAAAATCAACAGGTAATTGATTGACAAATTGACAAAGTGTTCTTGAAATCCATAGTAAAAGAAATCGCTTGACATCCGAGTCGACACATCCATGACGATGGTACTCAATTTTGAAGGTAAATCCAATACGAAGTTGGAATTTTGAAGGTAAGTCTTGGCATAATGCTGGATTTTGAAGGTAAGCCTGACTCAAAAGTTGGTTTTGAAAGACCATCCGAATCAGGACTCAGGTTTTACAAGGAAAGATGGAAGATTCGAGTCGAAACTCGAGCCTTCGAAATAAACTAGGAAGTTTGGTTTCTAAGGAGAGAAAGTTCAGGTCGAAACCCAAATCTTCAAAGGAAAAACTAGGCCAATTCAGATTTTTGAGTTGAAACTCAAATATTTAGAGAAAAGTAGGAATGTTCGAGTCGGGGCTCGAATCTCAAAGGAAAACTGGGAAGTTCAGATTTTGAAAGAAAGAAAACTTGAGTTAAAACTCAAATCTTCGAAGGAAAGCAGGAAAGTTCGAGTTAGGGCTCGAATCTCAAAGGAAAATCTTTAATCAGAAGATTGAATTTTGAAAATCGATAGTGCGAGGACTAGGATTGAAAGTTTTGAGAATGACCAGTTCACGGACTGGATTATTTGACTTGCAATGAAAAGGACCATCATATTTAGATGTATGTGGTCTGATTTTCAGGATTAACCCCTTATCCTGAACGGAGATATCAATAGAAATTGGAAAATCATGGAAAATGATTCAGGTTTATCCCTTATCCTGAAGGGGAATTGATGCAAAATGAAATGCAAATGCATATGAAAATGTGAATGCAAAATTAATGCAATTGGGTACATATACATGCAAAATGAGAAGTTGGTTTATCCTGCCTGCATACAGAATGTTTTGAGGTAAAGATAAATTTTTCAAAAAAAAAAAATGCCCCAATGTAACTAGGGAGGAAAATTTTGAATACAAAGAAGGATAATCGAGGAATAAGGTGACAGGCTTCTTGATTGAGAGACATCCTCAAGACCGTTCCTTACAAGAGACATATTTGTGAAAAGGAAAGAGACGCAAATAAAATGGTGCCAAACTATCGGCAAATTTTATTGATGCTTAAAAATCAAGGAAAGGAAACATAATTATATTATCCCTTTGAAATGATAAAAGCAAAATGAGAAGTGAGAAAGTGTTTGCACATGGGATCTTTAAAATAAAAGGAGAATGTTATTTTGAAAGTGAGAAATCATTTTGGGGAAGGAAACCAACTGCAAGGTTGATTTTGAAGAATGATCAGCGTGAGAGCTGATCTTTGAAAGGGGAATCAACACGAGGGTTGATTTTGAAGAGAGATCATCATGAGGGTTGATTTTGAAAACGAATTGGTTTAACAATAATTTTGGAAAGAAAATCAACATAAGGGTTGATTTTAAAGATAATGGTTCGAAACCAGTTTAAGAAAAGAAGATCACCGCGATGGTTGATTTTTGAAAAAGATTGGACCGAAGTATTAAACTTTTGGGTGATCATAACGAAGATGTTTGTAGAAAATTTTCAAGAATTTTACAATTTTTGAAAAACCCTCATAGATAATTTCATTTCTCTCATAAATTGCCCCTCATCTTGAAAAGAATGGGCAAAGAAGATTCTTCAAAATGGAAACAGGTGCCCTAATGGGGCAAAAGAAAGAAGTATTTGATGAAGAAAATTGACATTTTATTGATAAGCAGAACTGATAACAAAAGATTGCATATTTATAAACACTCAACCAAAAGGTTGCAAAACTGAGCGGACTTGCCCCTACGAGGTGACTGGAAAAACGAAAGAAAGAAAGCAGGAAACTTTGGCATCATCAATTTTCTGAATGATCTGGGAAAGGCTTGGTCAAGATGGCCAGCTCGTCTTCTTCTTCATTTTCAGCAAGGAGGCTCTTGTCAATGCAATCGTGAACAATATTTTTGAAGACAAAACAATGATCGATGTCATGCCCCACTGCCTGATGGAACTTGCAAAACTGATTCCTGAACCTTCCCATGATGGTGGGAGGAGTTGTGGCCTTTGGGAGCTTCACTAATCCCTTGGTCAGCATGAATTCAAGGGCTTCTTCGAGTGTTTGTTTGAGAGTAGTGAACACTCGATCACTACTCCAACCTTCATGCTTTATCTTTTCCTTTTGTGGAAAGTGGGGCTGAGATAGCTTGCTATTCTGTCTTTCCTCTCGATCCGCATGGTTGCCCTTACTACCTTTGTTATCATTGCGGCTGATGTTGGTGGAGGAGGTGAAATTTGCCTTTTTCTTTGGATCTAGATTGTTCTTGACGAGGGTGATACCATCGTAGACACTGTTCTCCAACCCCATCTCGAGCCACTCGGCTCGTTCGGTAAGCTCTATGAAAGACTTGGAAGGCGAGGTGGAGATAAGACTTCTTAAAGGTTGTGAGAAGTTGTTTAGGATCAGCGATAAGGCATGCCTCTCTGATATAGGATCCCTCATTTTGTTGCAAGTCGCTCTCCATCTATGAATGAAGTCCTTGGCCTTTTCACTATCTCCCTGCTTCAGATTACAGAGGTGATTTAACGTTGGTAGCGCTTCAGTATTGAACAAAAATCGCTCGATGAATAGATTGACCACCTTATCGAATTCTCGCAGCTCGATTGGATTGATATGCTCGGAATACCACTTGGCGGCAGTGCCTTCTAGGCTACGAGGAAAACAGAGAAATAGGGCTCTATTGTCTCTCTTGAATTTGGAGCATTCAGCGAAGAACATGGCGAGGTGGGCTTTGGGATCACCAGAACCATCGAATTTGATGAACTTGCGAGGAAGGTTCTCCAGATCTTCACCCCCTTCGAGGCCATCATAGAAGTCCTCGCTGGTGAAGACTTTCTTGCCCTTGTCGCGGGCTTGCAGATCTTTTACCACTTTGGCCATTTCCCTGAACTGTGCTTGAAGCAGTTTTTCTATTGCTTGGCCCTTTGGTTTGCGAGTTGCTCCATGAATGATCTCGCATTCTTCCTCGGTATCATCTGCTGATTCTTCTTCGTCCGAAGTATCTTGAACATGCTCCTTGGTTGATTTATTGGCCACATGATCTCTAATTTTCTGACTGAATGGATTTTTGTCTGAGCTGGTTCCAGCCTGCTCACTCATCATCCTCTTCATCATTTTCTAAAACATCGCGTACATCTGAGGATCTATGTCATCGTCCTCTTGCTGCTGTTCTTGACTTCTGACGGGTCGCGGGGAGCCCATCTCTTCTTCTGAGGCTGAGGAGTACTGTGGTGATGCAGTTCCTCTTCCTGACCTTGTTCGAACCATCAAATGCTATGGATGCTCTCTGCAGGATGAATTCTTGATTAGACTCTGAGGGAACTTTGGATTGGGAAAAAAAATGATTATTGACAATATGGTAGACAATTGGAAGAATATCCCATTACTAGGGATGGAGTCGCCGCTGAAATCACGACAATTGTATTGTCATTCTTTGTAAGAGAAATAACAACGGAAAATGTGCCTTGTTACCTAGGCGAGGTCGTCAACCGTGAGGAAAAACAACATTTTGAAGGAAAGAGATATCTCTTGGAAAACAATCTGCAAACGGATTTAGAATAAGGAGGTTGCAAGTGGGTAAACAATTTCCACCGCAATAATCAAGGTATGCACGAGGACAATAAGGTGAAGAATTTTTGCAAATAGACAAAAGATATGAAAATCCAATGAGAGAAAACATATGATTTTGGGAAAATTGCAAGCAGGATAAAAATGCAGCTGAAAATTAGAGATCCAGTAGAACGGGAGAATAGAAAATCACCTGGAGTTTTGAAAGAAATGGGATATTTGAGAAAATCATCCAGGGTTTGAGAAAATAAAGGAAAAGGTGAGAATATGGATATTTGAAAATATTTTGGGAAAAATATGAGAGAAATAAAGGTAACACAAACAATCACATCCTGCACAAACATTTATGCACATACAACACTCCCTAAAAGGCTGACTTTAGATGCATCATTTTGAAAACAGCTGTAGGACCTTAATCCTAACTCTAAGTTCAGATCATCTTTGTCCAATTCAGTTATGCCGATATACCCGAATCGAAATCCGAGGTACGTGGCAAATAATTTCAACTTCGGTTCTAAGGTAAGGTTTTCCAACATCCTTGAGTGCCTACCGATATACTTCGGACTGTGGCCCGCGGTACGTGGTAGGGGGGTGTTAACCCAAATAATTGGCCCAGTTGTGAGGCTCTGTCCCGAACTAGGGTTCTGGAAGAGAGCCCAACAACGTGAAGACCGGGTAATGATAGGTAATGGAGGTTTTGAAAAAAGGATCACATGCAAGAAATAGATGGCTCTAAAACCTAAAAAGATAGACTTTTGAAAATCTTTGAAGAAGCATACATTGTTTGCATTCAGATCCTAAATTGAGGAGAGTTATATTCAGACCTAAGTCTATGTGAGCATGAAAATATCTCCTCAATATAGTCCTACCAAACCATGCCTAGTCTATATGTAGTCAATGTTAGCTAGGTCAGAATCTAGGCTCCTAGGTTCGCATGATATCAAAAGAGCTGACATTTTGTGAACATAATTTCGATAATTGAACTAAGTCAAGCATAATTTTAATCAGACAAGGACAGGTCCCATCACGGTCGCCAAACCTGTTATCGTCGCGAAATTTTTCCCGTCTTCCCCTTCCTTGCGGAAGAGAAAGAGGGAAACACTTTCGCGATTCAAACTTGACCGGATTTTGGAAAATGTTTTGAAATACTCGCCTCCGTTTTAAAAATTGCGAGAAAATCCATGGGATGGGGCTCGAACTGTCGGTACGAGGTTCGACCGTTCCTACCGCCTTTAACAGGGGTAATCGAACCAAGGACCAAAATTGTGCTTGACTTAGTTAAATCATCAAAATCGTGTTCTATCCTATATGCACAGAGAATTCAGGCATGTGCTATGAGACTTTGGAAAATGTAGGTTGAAAACATGATGTATGCTCAGAAAACCTTTGGAGTTGAAAAACATTTCTTAGGAAAAAGGTCAATTTCTCAGGAAACTCGGATGAAAAAGATTTGAAATCTCGGGAAAGTTCATAAAGTTGTGGGAAAATCATGAATGGTTGAAAATCCCGGGAAAATAGAAGTGATTCTTGAGAAAAGGTGAACATTTGAAAAAAAGGAAACACTTCTCAGGAAAACTCTGACTTTGAGGATTTTCTTAGGAAAATGATGGAAAATTTATAGGAAAACTCATTTGAGAAGAAAAACTGAACTTGGGAAATTGAAATCCTGGGAATCTTACCCTTGAAATACTTGGAAATCAATTTTTGATTCTTGAGAAAGATTGGAAAACTCTTTTTGAAAATCTTAAGAAAATAACATTTTTCAGGGAAAATCGAGGGAAAACTTTGATTTTGGAAATCCAACTTGGAAGTTTCTTGAGAGACTGGTTTCCATGGAAAAATGTGAAAACTTAACTTGGGAAAACCGATTTTGGAAAATCCTCAGAGTTTCTTGAGAAATTGATTTCTTGAGAATGAAACTTTCTTAAGAAAATCACGAGAAAACCAATGATTTCATGATGCAAATGATATGAATGAATGAATGCACTTTAAAAGATTTTCTAAGAAATTTGTTGGAAAATGTGCATTAAGTCAAAATAAATCCTTCACATATCCTGACTGTGGCCATGAATATGTTCAGAGTTTAATTGTTTTAATGCACAATACTTTGAAAATATTGGAAATATGATGTGCATTTTTAAGATAGCCTAAGAGTGTAGGCTCAATGTGACTAGTAGAAAGATGATGGATCTGGGTCTCGTCCATATTCGGACTAGGCCCGTAAATATGGATTCCACCGAGTTCATCAGCTCCCTAAGAGTTGGTGCACGTGCCATTCGTGAACATCCATAGTGCTTTTGAAATAAAATGCATGAATCATAGAAACAGGATATTGCATGAATTTAAACTATATGATATGCATCCTAGTCTAAGCAGAAAATTAAATCTCTTATTCCAAAATTTACATTATTACATCACTAAATAAATGAAATAAAAGAAAAATGCAGACTTCAGCTCCTTCTTTTGAATGTCCCTGCCAAACTTGAATTAAGGTTAGCTCAAATATGTGGGTTTTTCCAAGATTTTCCAATAATATCACGAATTTATTGGACTTAATTGAATATAAACCCTATTCTCATGCTTCCTTGATATTTGAAATGATGTAAATGCAAGAAATTCAGTGGAAAATAGTTTGAAATTCGAAATTGTGGTCAAAATAACCAAAATACCCCTAATTATAAAGTTAAAACTCTAAAATTAGGGTTTTTTTGAAGGAAAACTTGGTAAAATCGAGATTTCAAAATTCAAGTTGAAACAAATGATGATGAAATGCAGTATGAGACATTATGACATGCTGCTAAACACCTTAGGACTGTAAAATCAGAATTTGACATTTTGCAATTTATCCAAAATAACGAATTTCGCTTGTTTTTCGCTTGGATTCGGGTCCCGCGGGGCCCTGTTTTGGTATTATGGCTAAATCAAGCCTCAAATGAATTCCAAATTGCACCAAATTCGGTATGAAGCATTTACCTACTCTAATAAACAGCCTAGAATGCTAAAAATCACGTAATGATATGATTTAAATGCTAAAATTTAAAGAAAGTCCTAAAAGGGGTGGATTTTGCCTATGGACCCGAATAAAATGCAATGCTTAATATGATAATGCAAGATTTACACCATGAAAACTTCTGATATTTTGCATACTGCTAAAGGACCCGAAATGGAACATTTTTGGTTTTTACAGCCTCAGGATTTGAGCCATGGTGAGTTCGGTAACAGGGATTTGGTTCTAACAGAGGTAAAAATCAACCTAATCTAACATAAAATGCTAAATAAATAGAGAACAGCCATGTAAAATTCTGATATTTAACAGAGATACGCTAGACACCTACAGGGACAACTTTCATGTTCATGACTTCAGCATTTGATCAACAGAAACACAGATAAGAATATAATTTTTCACGCATAAAATAACAGAACAGACAAATGTGACCAAACCGGTGACTGACAAGAAAAATCGAAAACAGGTACCATCACTGTTCTAAAAATCACAAGCTTTCATATTCAAACAGAGGACATCGCGGACATAACTTTTAATTTTTACAGATTTGGATTTGGATCAATACCCAAGGAGAACTCATCAACATAAGTCGATTCAAAGTTTCAGAGGCCTAAATCAGGCTCGGACACGTGTCCTGCACTCTCGGATTTTTTTTAGACATAAAAAACCATCATAAAAATCTGATAAAATCAGGTTAAAAACCAGACATCCTCCCGAGTTCCGAACATCTTTTGGATGGAAAATATAATCTCTCATGAGGGAGATCTCTATTTTACAAGTTGGAGATAAAAAGTTAAAATGCATCCCGGGTAGTAAAACCCGACTTACCGTTTTGAATGTTTACCACAGTAAACGAATCAAAATGCTTCCGAATTTTTTGCACATTTCTAGGGACACCTAAGGGCGTATTTCATGATTTTTTTGGAATTTTTATTTAAACATAAATGCATAAAATGACGTGTGGACTAAATGACAAAAACAGAGAACTACTGAAACTGAGCAGAATTGAAATAAATGCTAAATTAATCCTAATTAATTCATGAAACATGCTAAATTAATGAAATAAAATACAAATTAAATCTAGCTAAATGCATGAATGCTAAAAATCATCAAGGAAGCATAATCATGTAGTTTTATATATGTCGTTTTATGAGAATAGATCAATTCATCTCTCGGATGAGCTCTTTCTTCAAACGACTCCCGAATCAAATTATGAAATCAAATCAAGAGGAAAAGAGGTGCACCTTGCTTCGTTACGCAGCTTTGAAACTCTTGAAAAAGACTTCTACCAAGGGCTTGGTTCGTCCTTCGCTCCGGGCTTTGGATGATTCACCAAAATCGACCCACTACACCTTCTCCACTGAGCCCAAGGGGGGCGTGAATTCCAAAGTTCAAAAATCATTTTCTGAAGAAAAGCTAGGTTGAATTTCAAAGTCCAAAAGAAGCTCTTTAAAAATGGTCTTCCTATGCTGGGCGTGGAGCCTTGTTTTTATAGATTTTCTGAAAAAATTCGAATTTCAAACAGGCTCAATCTGAGCCCTCCATGTGACGCCATCTCAGGGGATGCTATTTTGATTTTTTTTGAGAAAATAAAATAGGAAATTTGTGGGTGAGACACCTCAGCAGGATTTGAAATTTTTCAAAATTTGGTTTGCTTGATTTTCTCTGCAGGAAGCTCCCAGATTGCGCCACCTCAGAGGGTGCTCTCTTGGAGTTTAAAATTCAAATTTGCCTTTTGTAGGGAGCCCTCAGGTGGCGCCACCTCATAGTGGGCTACTTTTATTAAAACTAAATAAAAAATAAAATTTGAAGCCAAGTGGGACTCTGGATTGGTGCCACCTCAAAAGGTGTTCTGAGGTGTAAAGCTGGAAACAGTAGGAGCATGCCATGTGGTGCTATCTCTGGAGGTTCTTGCCATGTGTTAGAAGGACAGGAGTGGAGGAAGCAGACTGTGCCACCTCAGAGGAATTCAAATTCTACTTTTCTGCAGGGAAGGAGAGGCTGACATGTGGCGCCATCTTAGGGGGGTTTCACACTGCCATGTGGTAGAAGAACAAGACTGGAAGAATCAAAATGCGCCACCTCAGAAGGGGGGGTTTTCTACTTTTTCTGATGCAGGGAGGTTTGGACATGTGGCAGACAAGTGTCAGTTGTCTGGAGAAGTCTTCTCAAATGGCGCCACCTCAGAAGGTGAATTTGAATTTCAAATGGAGGTTGGCTCTGGAGGAATGAAGGATGGACATGTGGCATTTCCTCAGAGTGGCTCCTACGATGCCATGTGGCAAAAGGGAAAAGCAAGGGACATGTGGCGCCCTCATATTCAAAGTAGAAAAAGGTAGAACTCCAGGATTTTCGCCACCTAGCTCTTGTCTGAAAATTTTTGAATAGTTGCTTTTGTGAAGGAAGCCAAGAGTGACATGTGTCCTCTATTTTTTCTGAAGAAGGCTGGAGGAGACATGTGTCACCTGCTTTTTCTGAAAGAAGCAGAGAATGACACGTGGCAGAGGGGAGAGAAGGAGGTCCAAGCCACGTGGCGCCATCTCAGACAAAATGGAAAAGGTGAAGTTCAGGATTTGCGCCACCTCTGGAGAGATTTGAATATTTGAATTCTAGCTTTCTCTGAAGAGAGTAGGAAGTGACACGTGGCATTTACTTTTTCTGAGAAGAGCAGAGAGTGACACATGGCATTTGCTTTTTCTGAGGAAATGAGAGATTGACATGTGTCTTCTGCAGGAGACACACTTCAAATGGCGCCACCTCAGAGGGGACAAGCCTACCTTTTCTGGAGGAAGCTAGGAGTGACACGTGTCTCCTACTTTTCTGAGAAAGGTAGGGAGAGACATGTGTCAGGCTACTTTTTCTGAAGAAGGGAGAGGTTGACACGTGTCCTCTGCAGGAGACACTCTTCAAATGGCGCCACCTCAGAGGAGACAAGTTTTTTTTTTTTTTTGGACAGGACAACACATGACACGTGGCATCTCATGGATGATCTTTGGAATGACACATGGCGCAGGGTGAAGATGGTGGATGCTGACACATGGCAGATAAATGAGATGACATGTGGCGGCTTCTTAAGGTAGCCCCACACTGACACTTGGTATGGAAATGGGAGGAGAGAGAAAATGACAAGTGGCACCAATCCAGAGGACAAGGCTCCTATATTTTTGGGTTTTTCAAAATTCAAATTTTCAAAAGAAAAGCCTGTGTGACACCACCTCAGTGTGGGTCCCACATTGCTTCTTTATTGAAATAAGGATAAAACAACTTCTTTTTGGAATTTTCATAAAATCTGGACTAATTGGTAAAAAAGAAATTTTTGGAAAGAATTGGCCCCTGTAGGGCAATTTTGTAAAAGAATGATAGTTGAAATAACTGACAAAAGGAAAAATCTGAGTTGAAATTTATTGAAAATTATCCAGATTGTTTTCCTGAGGAACTATTTTGAAATTTAGAGTCCTGGGGGTAAAATGGGAAGAATTGATAATTTGAAGACCCAGGGTTTTGAAATCAATTTTGAAAAGAGTTGAAATTCAAATCTGGATTGAAAATTTTGAAATCGAGAGTTCTGGACCTCGAAATGACATGTTGTGCAGTGCAGTGGTATGAGATGCTCATGCAATGATATGCAATGTCATGTCTTATGCAATAGAATTTTGAACCAAGACTTGAAGATTCCTGTCTTCTGTCAGGAGTAAAATTTTGAACATCTGAGACAAAATAGAGAAATTTTGAGAGCTGCAGATGGAATTTGGACTTTTGCCAGGTCCGAGCTCAGAAAATGACCATTTTGCCCTTCGGCGATTTCAAAGGCTGGATACTGATGCTTGGTGGAAATGTTGGGGAGGTGAGTGAAAATTTGGGGTGTTTACAGATAGATGGAGGGATAAAGAGAAGAAAAGTATGACCAAGGTAGATAAATCGATCCTGTCTGTCATGATTTACTGTAATAGGTATTATTATGTATAGCGATTACTATGATAACGATTACTATATATAGCAAATAATGTGATAACGATTACTATGTATAGTGATTACTGTGAATGATTTACTGTGATAGATATTATTATGTATAGTGATTACTGTGATAGCGATTATTATGTATAACGATTACTATGTATAATGATTACTGTGATAGCGATTACTGTGAACGATTTACTGTTATAGATATGATTATGTATAGCGATTACTGTGATGGCAATTACTATGTATAGTGATTATTGTGATAGCGAGTGTACAATGATTATTATTTATAACAATTACTATGTACAATGATGTGTAGAAGTACAAATAAGACTAATTTTGATTTGATATGAATAATATGCTATTTTGTGTTACATGAAGGTCAGAAGATCGAAGTAGAGCACCAGGTGAAAATCTCAGAGGGCGGTGTCAGTGGCTTGTAGTTCTGTCATGGTATGAACAACTGCGTGAATATCAGAAGGATCAATTATAAAATATGCACTTCGGCGGCCTTGTGAACCAACATTAGTTTGAAACGTGCTGGAACACCATGACCCACCTGGTAAATAAGTGAAATCATAAGACAATCACATTCCAGTTTGATTCTTTTGAGATCATCATGACCCTAGAAGATGTGACACGAATTACTGGCCTTAAGTGCCATAAAAGTGCTGTTCTATTACGGGATTCAAACTATAACGCAAGGGACAAGTGCACGACCCTTCTAGAAATGTCGATGAAGGACTGGAGTCAATGTATTTATGGTGAAAGTAATTCTACATCGATGAAAGTTTCTTCTTTCTGTAATAAATGGGAAGGTCGGTTCGCTACATGTGCATCTGAAAGAGCTGACCAAAAGTTGTGCGGCTTCCTTCTTTATTTTTTTGGACTTACTTTATTTTCTGATTTGTCTGATTCGAGGATAAGTTACCTGTGGCTGCAATTCTTGGAAGACTTAGATAAAGTCAACAACTATGCATGGGGTGCTGCTATGCTCACACTTGTACAATCAACTTTACCATGCGAGTAAGGGTATAAAAACCATCGCAGGGTTTTCGTCATTTGTCCAGGTAATTGTTTATTATATATTTTGTAGTTGTAGACTATGTTGAGAAACTATGTTTTGATGATACATGATAAATATGATATGCTTTCATGATGCATATATATGATACATGATAAATACATGATATGCTTTCATGAGATATGATAAATATGATATGCTTTCATATGTGAAACTGAATATGTTATATTATGACTGGATATGATGTGCTATGTATTTAACGAGTATTTGATGCAAGGTTATTTCACTTAAGAAGAGTGAAGACAACTTGATCAAGTGCAACTATTTGATGCAATCATACTACTTTGAAGAAAAAGCTTGATGGGCCATACATTCATAAAGATTATTCAAGAAGATCGGCTACCTCAAGATGAAGATTTTTTCTTCTTTAGAGTCATATGTAACAGAACCTTCAGAAGCATGCATATTTCATATTAGACTATATGCTTTGAAATCATACAAGCCATTTATTTACAAAAAGTTAAGCTTTCATAAAAGGATACGTTATGTATATTGTAGCATTTCAAAATCACCTTTTTGAAACAAATCATTGTACTTTCTACAAGCATTTATGAAAAAGACATTTTGACAAGATATAATAGCTCATGATTTCAAAAGCATTAATTGTACTTTCTTACAAGCATTTATGAAAAAGACATTTTGACATGATATAATAGCTCATGATTTCAAAAGCATTAATTGTACCTTCTAACATGCATTTATGAAAAAGACAACTTGAAAAGATATAAAAGCTAATGATTTCAAATATGAAAGAAAAAGACAAAATGAATTAATTCATAATACACATTTACGTAAGAAATTTTGGTTCATAATACATAAGCATTTATGTAAGAAAAGACAAAATGTGAAAAGATGTATTGGTTCATAATACATAAGCATTTATGTAAGAAAAGACAAAATGCATTAGTTCATAATACACAAACATTTACGTAAGAAATTTTGGTTCATAATACATAAACATTTATGTAAGAAAAGACAAATTATGAAAAGATAATACACAAGCATTTATTTGAGAAATGACTATTTGTAATATAAGTATTACTCAAGCATTTAGTGTACTTCACAACCATTCATTTTAGAATTGACGATTTGAGAAAATAAATATTATTTTATTAAAATAAGAAATGACCATTTATTTCTTTAAGCATTAAATGCCACCTCAAAAAGCATTTGAGAAATGTCTATTTATTTATAAATAAAACCCACACTCAAGAATGTCGACTTACTCATAAACATTAAATACAAATATAATATATGTTGAAAAGACTTTAGTTACTTTTTTACAAACCCATAGAATGTCGACTTACTCATAAACATAAAATACAAATATAATATGTTTTGAAAAGACTCTAGTTACCTTTTTACAAAACCATAGAATGTCGACTTACTTGAAGTCATCATTCTCTTTGTACAAGCATTAAATACCTCCTGTAAGAAATCCTTGTTAATATCCTTCTCAAAGAATGTCGACTTTCTTGTAGTCCTCATTCTCTCTGAAGACTTTGAAAACCACAACATAAAGAAAACACTTGACATGACTATGTACAAATAAATATCTCAAAGCACTCATTGTACTTACACTCATTTAAAGTAAAGAAGTACTTATGTACCTCAAATCATTAATTAGAATAAAGACAAAACTACACTTCAACGTTCAAAAATACTACAGAATATTTATTATGAGAAAAGACCTAATACAAAGAATAACTCATTTTAAAATACACCAACGAATAGTGTATTCCAAAAATGCTTCGTATGGAAAGAAGACTTTTTGAAAAAGCAATATAGTACACTTATCTTTTCACACTAAGTTGTTTTTGAAATGACCTGACTTCTCATATCTCAAAAGGACAATCATTTCAAAAAGACAACGACTAGTTTTCTAAAGACTATATATACAAACAGAACAGTGTGAAAATACAAGCAAGCTTTCAACGAGAAAAAATCCTGCTTGACACTCTGAGAAAAGAGCTTAGAAAAAGAAAAAGAAAAAGAAAGAGAAAAAGTCAAGAAAAGCTTTCAGAAAAATACAAGAGTGTGTAAGAAAAGAAAAAGATCATTCTGAGAATTTTCATACGTGCATTCATACTCTGCATATCATTCTGAAGGTTCTATAGGAAAGTGTTGTAACTTTCTGATCTCTGTTGTATCCCTTCTCTGTTGAGAGAAGTAGACCTCTGAGGAAGAGGGTGTTTCCCTTCTCTGTTGAGAGAAGTAGACCTCTGAGGAAGAGGGTGTTTCCCTTCTCTGTTGAGAGAAGTAGACCTCTGAGTAAGAGGGTGTTGTACTATTTATCCGGTGACTCGGATGTTATAGTGGAAGGCTCAAGTGTTTTACTTGGGGACTGGATGTAGGTCTGGATATTGGCCGAACCAGTATAAATCCTGTGTTTATTGTGTTGTGCCTTATTGCCTTATTTTTTATTTTATCGATCTGCATCGTATTTCACTATTCACCCCCCCTCTAGTGGAATTTCATTTGGTATCAGAGCAGGTTCTGCTGGTTTCGACATAACAAGTCTTACAGCACAAAAATGACATCAACTTCTTATGCTCGTGATATTGAAGGTCAACACTCATCTCGCCCTCCTTTTTTTAATGGCACTAACTATGGCTACTGGAAATGTAGAATGACCATATTTCTTAAGTCTGTATATTTTGCTGTATGGAAAATTATAGAATGTCCATATTCTTCTTCTACATCAGACTACTCTTCATGGACTGATGAAGAAAGAAAAATGGCAAACTTAAATGCAAAAGCCATGAATGCTCTATATTGTGCCATAGACCAAAATGAATTTAACAGAATATTCATTTGTGATTCTGCTCATGATATTTGGCATTCTCTGGAAGTTATTCATGAGGGAACAAACAGAGTAAAAGAAGCTAAGATCTCATCATTGGTTCGAAAATACGAACTTTTCAAGATGATCAAAGATGAAACCATTACTGAAATGTTCACTAGATTCACCAATATCACCAATGATCTTAAATCTCTGGGAGAAACTCATTCCCAGACTGATAAAGTAAAAAAGATTTTGAGATCTCTCACAACTGACTGGGAGAAAAAGACTACAGCTATAGAAGAAGCCCAAGATCTTTCCAAGCTTACTCTGGATGACTTAATAGGCAATCTTATGGCCTATGAAGTTCATATGAAGGAAAGAAGGGAAGAAGAACAACCTACACAGAAAAATCTTGCCTTCCCAACTCTCTCAGAGGATGATGACTCAGAAAAAGATTCTGAAATTGCTCTTCTTACCCGAAGTTTCCAATGCTTCATGAGAAAGGACAGGTTTTCCAAAATGCTCAAAGAAAAGCAGGATTCTAAAGAAGACACCATGTGCTATCAATGCAATAAGCCAGGTCACGTAAAACGTGACTGTCCTCTACTAATGAGAAGACCTAAAGTCGAGGAACCAAAGAAAAGGTTCTTCAAGAAGAAGGCTCTCCATGCTCAATGGGATGATTCAGAACCATCCACCAGTGAAGAGTCAAGTGATGATGAAGCCGAAACTGCAAACATGTGCTTCATGGCAAATGAAAGCTCTGTAAGTGAAATTTCTGACTTTTCCTTTGAAGAACTTCTAGATGCTTTTCAAGAACTATTTGAAGAATCTAGAAAAATGAGTCTCAAAAATAAAGTTTTAAAATATGAAAATTTAGAGCTTTCCCAGAAAAATGAAAAACTCAGTATTGAAAATTCTGAGTTGAAAAAGAAAAATTTTATGCTTACTTCTGAAATCTCTTCTACTAGTTCCATGACTAAAAATCTTCAAGTAGAAATTTCAGAATTAAAAAGTAAAACTGAAAACCTTATGAAAACGGTTTTCAAATTTACCAAGGGAAAAGAGAACTTGGATAAACTCCTATCCTCTCAAAAATTCTCTTTTTACAAGAATGGTATTGGTTACTCTCATTTCAGCAAACCTTCTTGTATGAATCAAAAGACCACTTTTGTCAAATGTTCTTCTGAACCTAAAAAGGAGTATTATAATCTTAATTTTAATTCCATGCACTCCTCTAAGATTATAGATAAACCCAAATCAAAGTGGATATGGGTTCCAAAATCTAACAAAAAAGGACCCGATCGGGTACCAAAAAGAGTTTCTACTTGATCTATTGCAGGCATTGAAAAAGAAGAACAGATGGATATCAGACGATGGATGTTCAAAACATATGACAGGACATCCAGATCTTTTTGCTGTTCTTCATCATAAAGAAGGAGGAACCGTCACCTTTGGAGATAACAACAAAGGTTTGATAATTGGTATTGGCAATATTGGTAATATCAATAAACCTCTTATCAAAGGCGTTCTCCTTGTTAATGGTTTAAAACACAATCTCTTAAGCATCAATCAAATGTGTGACATAGGATATAATGTCAGTTTTAAACATGATGCATGCCTCATAGTGGACACAAACAAAAATATTGTTTTAAAAGGTATAAAGAAAAATAATGTATATGAATTATAATTACTGAACATTGTCTCATAAGCAAATAATGGCTCTCAAAATTTATGGCATATGAGAATGGGACATGTTAACTTTAAATATATCTCTAAAATGGCTAAAAATAACTTGGTTCGTGGGTTACCTAAAATACCATTTAAAAGAGACTATTTTGTGATGCTTGTCAATTAGGAAAATTGTCAAAATCATCCTTCAAATCAAAGAATGTTGTGTCAAGTAAAAGACCTTTAGAGCTTTTCCACCTGGATCTTTTTTGTCCTTCTAGGGTAGCTTGTCTTAATCATAATAAATATGCTTTTGTCATTATTGATGATTACTCAAGATTCACTTGGGTAATATTTTTGAAAAACAAAAATAATACGTTTTGTGAAATTGAAATTTTATGAAAAATTTACAATATGAAAAATCCTCTTCAATTGTTAAAATTCGTAGTGACCATGGAGGAGAATTTGATAATGACCTTTTTTGTAACTTGCATGGTATTTCACATAACTTTGCCTTTCCTAGAGCTGCACCTCAAAATGGTGTAGTAGAAAGAAAGAATAGAATCCCTCAAGAATCTGCCAGAACTATGCTTCAACATAACAATCTTGCTAAATATTTTTGGGCTGAAGCTGCTAATACTGCATGCTATATTTCAATAAGAGTACTAATACTATTGACGAATCTATGCATGTCAGTTTTAATGAATCTATTGGTCAATCTGTTCATAATAAGACTAATGATGATGATCTTGAAAGTACAGATTTTCTTTTAGATAACACAGCTGAATCTAATGAAGATGATCATCAAAGAACATTTGCTGAAATCAGAGATCATCCTCAAAAGCAGATTTTGGGAGACCTGACCAAGGGGGTTCAAACAAAAGCTCAGTTGGAACATATTGCAAATATGGCCTTCATTTCTCAACTTGAACCTAAAAAGATTGATGAAGCCATCATAGACGAGTTCTGGATGCTAGCAATGACTGAAGAACTTAACCAGTTCCAACGAAATGATGTGTGAGATCTTGTACCAAAACCAAAAGATCATCAAATCATTGGGACAAGATGGATCTTTAGAAATAAGCTGGATGAATCAGGTAATGTTGTAAGAAACAAGGCAAGGCTAGTGGCTCAAGGATACAATCAGGAGGAAGGTATTGACTTTGATAAAACATTTGCTCTTGTTGCTAGACTTGAATCTATAAGAATGTTTTTAGCATATGCAAGCTATATGGATTTTAAACTATATCAAATGAATGTTAAAAGTACTTTTCTAAATGGTTTTATAAATGAACAAGTTTATATAAAACAACCTTCAGGTTTTAAAAATGAAAAATTTCCTGATCATGTTTTTAAACTAAAATGTGCTTTATATGGATTAAAACAAGCACCTCGTGCGTGGTACAAGACTTAAAACTTTTCTATTTTGCACTCGAACTAAACACATTCAAATTAGACACCACTTTTTAAGAGAACAAGTCTTAAACAACATAATTAAACTCGAATTCATACCCACTAATCAACAATTAGCAGTCATCTTCACTAAACCTTTGAAACATGAAGACTTTACATGAATTAGAAGAGAATTAGGAATATGCAAACTAAGTGACTTATAATCAATCACATTTATTAAGACTAAAACTTCTTATGAGTTCTATTAAAATCTTATTATCAATGTTTTTTTATGTATTTTTTTTTCACTATTCAAAGTCAAACTATATTCACGTATACTCTAAACACTCATAAAAACACATTCATCATGACACATTCTTTATGTCTTTCAACTTGTCATCTTTCAAGTACACATCAATAATAACTCCTTGTCCTATTTCCTTTTCACTCATATCCATAAGAAAAAAATAATATTAAGTAAAGCTATCATGACTCTGTTCACATCACTCATCTCATAACACCTTTTATCACTTTTGTCTTCTTGTGGAAACCTCTCTTACGATAAGCTATTCGAGATTCAACATGATATTGTGTTCCTCACTTATGTTATTTTTTTCAAGTGATATATCCCTTTTCATGACTTCCTTTCCTCCTATCAAGACACTTCACTAAACTTTATGTTAAATAAATCGAGTGTTTATCCTTCTTATTTTCTTCACCACCTTTTTCAAAATCAAGTTGTCATATTTCACATCATCTGTTATATCATATCCTAAGTACAATCTATTATCGTTCTTTCATCCTTCACACCTTTTATGAAAAATTATTCGAAAAACTTGTCCTTCATTTTTTATTCTCATAAGTACTATTAGTACCACTTTTTTTCTCTCTCTATCTCATACGAAGTGAGACTCCATCTGTGATCTTTGACCTCTTACAATTTATCTTTTTCAAAAACTATGTCCTTCAAGCAAAACATCAATTCCTATAAATCATAACTTTACTTTATGTCATACATCAAGTGTTTGTTGTCCTTTATGACCACTCTTATCTCTCTACAAATTCGTATCACCCTTCTTTATGTCTACTTTTACTCCTTCCACGTATATCCATAAAAATACTTCTTATATAAGCAATTATTACTCTTCACTCATGAATATCTTTTTGTCTCATCATCTCTCTTACCAATATTCAAAGTCAAAGTGTGTCATTCTCATATTTACGTATACTCATAAAAATTACAAATATGAAAACACATTAATCATGACACATTTTTTTTAAGTCATTCTTTTCTTTCAAAAATGTCATATCTTTCAAAGTACACATCACATGATCACCCTATGACCTATTTCCATAAAAACTATTTCTATATTAAATAAGCAATCATGACATTTCTTTATCTCTATTCATCTCTCTCACATGAATTGAGCTCACTTCCTTCTTTACTCTGTCTCAAAACAATGGATCACCCCATGTATTATTTGAAATCCATTTCTTGACTTGTTGTCTTCAACTTACTTCAACCTGGTCTATAATATTAACTCTTCGACTCTGATCCCTCCTTTTTGTCAATGACAAAGGGGGAGAGAAAACTTACCTCTCCTATGTAGGAGAAAAACGTTTAACTCTTTATCTCATACACATGAAGTATACACAATTTTTTTTTTATGTTAATTCTGGTGTTTTTTATGATTACTATTTCTATGCATTTTTTATTTATGATATCATATTTAAATCATCATAATATATATGGCTTAGTGACAGGGGGAGCATATATTGTCATCATAAAAAAGGGGGAGAATGTTGAGAAACTATGTTTTGATGATACATGATAAATATGATATGCTTTCATGATGCATATATATGATACATGATAAATACATGATATGCTTTCATGAGATATGATAAATATGATATGCTTTCATATGTGAAACTGAATATGTTATATTATGACTGGATATGATGTGCTATGTATTTAACGAGTATTTGATGCAAGGTTATTTCACTTAAGAAGAGTGAAGACAACTTGATCAAGTGCAACTATTTGATGCAATCATACTACTTTGAAGAAAAAGCTTGATGGGCCATACATTCATAAAGATTATTCAAGAAGATCGGCTACCTCAAGATGAAGATTTTTTCTTCTTTAGAGTCATATGTAACAAAACCTTCAGAAGCATGCATATTTCATATTAGACTATATGCTTTGAAATCATACAAGCCATTTATTTACAAAAAGTTAAGCTTTCATAAAAGGATACGTTATGTATATTGTAGCATTTCAAAATCACCTTTTTGAAACAAATCATTGTACTTTCTACAAGCATTTATAAAAAAGACATTTTGACAAGATATAATAGCTCATGATTTCAAAAGCATTAATTGTACTTTCTTACAAGCATTTATGAAAAAGACATTTTGACATGATATAATAGCTCATGATTTCAAAAGCATTAATTGTACCTTCTAACATGCATTTATTAAAAAGACAACTTGAAAAGATATAAAAGCTAATGATTTCAAATATGAAAGAAAAAGACAAAATGAATTAATTCATAATACACATTTACGTAAGAAATTTTGGTTCATAATACATAAGCATTTATGTAAGAAAAGACAAAATGTGAAAAGATGTATTGGTTCATAATACATAAACATTTATGTAAGAAAAGACAAAATGCATTAGTTCATAATACACAAACATTTACGTAAGAAATTTTGGTTCATAATACATAAACATTTATGTAAGAAAAGACAAATTATGAAAAGATAATACACAAGCATTTATTTGAGAAATGACTATTTGTAATATAAGTATTACTCAAGCATTTAGTGTACTTCACAACCATTCATTTTAGAATTGACGATTTGAGAAAATAAATATTATTTTATTAAAATAAGAAATGACCATTTATTTCTTTAAGCATTAAATGCCACCTCAAAAAGCATTTGAGAAATGTCTATTTATTTATAAATAAAACCCACACTCAAGAATGTTGACTTACTCATAAACATTAAATACAAATATAATATATGTTGAAAAGACTTTAGTTACTTTTTTACAAACCCATAGAATGTCGACTTACTCATAAACATAAAATACAAATATAATATGTTTTGAAAAGACTCTAGTTACCTTTTTACAAAACCATAGAATGTCGACTTACTTGAAGTCATCATTCTCTTTGTACAAGCATTAAATACCTCCTGTAAGAAATCCTTGTTAATATCCTTCTCAAAGAATGTCGACTTTCTTGTAGTCCTCATTCTCTCTGAAGACTTTGAAAACCACAACATAAAGAAAACACTTGACATGACTATGTACAAATAAATATCTCAAAGCACTCATTGTACTTACACTCATTTAAAGTAAAGAAGTACTTATGTACCTCAAATCATTAATTAGAATAAAGACAAAACTACACTTCAACGTTCAAAAATACTACAAAATATTTATTATGAGAAAAGACCTAATACAAAGAATAACTCATTTTAAAATACACCAACGAATAGTGTATTCCAAAAATGCTTCGTATGGAAAGAAAACTTTTTGAAAAAGCAATATAGTACACTTATCTTTTCACACTAAGTTGTTTTTGAAATGACCTGACTTCTCATATCTCAAAAGGACAATCATTTCAAAAAGACAACGACTAGTTTTCTAAAGACTATATATACAAACAGAACAGTGTGAAAATACAAGCAAGCTTTCAACGAGAAAAATTCCTGCTTGACACTCTGAGAAAAGAGCTTAGAAAAAGAAAGAGAAAAAGAAAGAGAAAAAGTCAAGAAAAGCTCTCAGAAAAATACAAGAGTGTGTAAGAAAAGAAAAAGATCATTCTGAGAATCTTCATACGTGCATTCATACTCTGCATATCATTCTGAAGGTTCTATAGGAAAGTGTTGTAACTTTCTGATCTCTGTTGTATCCCTTCTCTGTTGAGAGAAGTAGACCTCTGAGGAAGAGGGTGTTTCCCTTCTCTGTTGAGAGAAGTAGACCTCTGAGGAAGAGGGTGTTGTACTATTTATCCGGTGACTCGGATGTTATAGTGGAAGGCTCAAGTGTTTTACTTGGGGACTGGATGTAGGTCTGGATATTGGCCGAACCAGTATAAATCCTGTGTTTATTGTGTTGTGCCTTATTGCCTTATTTTTTATTTTATCGATCTGCATCGTATTTCACTATTCACCCCCCCTCTAGTGGAATTTCAGACTAAGATCATTGAAGGTTATAGTCTTACTAATATATTAATTTTGTAGGCCTGGTTGTGGGAGCATATTATCGCCTTGTGTCCTCAGTGGGGCCCTGGGATTTGTGGTTTTTCAAAGATCGACCGGTGGGCTGAAATAAATGTTAAGAAAGATAATGCTAAGTTCATTTTAGATGGTCTACAATTAAATGAGGTAAATAGTTTAAAATCGTTTACAATCGTTTCAACAATTATCATTCATTAGTATAAATCATTGACATGTTTAACATTCTTAAGTAATCATCATTGCAGAATTTTGTCTTCGTTAGTATAAATCGTTCTAATGTTTAACATTCTTAAGTAATGATCATTGTAGAATTTTGTATTCCTTAGTACAAATCGTTATCGCTTTAGCATTTATCTTTCATTAGTGTAAATCGTTATAATCATTAGCATTCTTAAGTAATGATCATTGCAGGATTTTGTATTCTTTAGTACAAATCGTTATCACTTGAGCATTTAACTTTTATTAGTATAAATCATTATAATCGTTAGCATTCTTAAGTAATGATCATTGCAAGATTTTTTCTTTGTTAGTACAAAGTGTTATCATTTTAATATTTAGCATTTGTTATTGTAAATCGTTGTAATATGTAGCATTCACTAGTGTAAATCATTTTAATACAAAGCTCTCATTAGTAACAGTCATTGTAATATATTTAACACTCGTTATTATAAATTATTTTAATATTTAGCATTCATTAGCATGAATAATTATGTCTATACCTAAACCATAATCTCCAATGTACAGATTGTGTGGAGACCGTATGAAGATGGGGAGGACGAGGACCAAGAGGTTGTTGTTCAGGCTGCGAGACTGTCTGGCTGCGATATTTGGCTGTTTAGCAATTATGAAGCCGAGTTGCAGCATGGTAGTCGAGTTCTCCTACAAGTTGGCTTGGGACAGTCTAACCCAAAACAGCCTGTGGAAGGGAGAAGGAAGATGAATAGTGGTGGGGCTAGAAACGTGAATTGGCACGAACGCTTCAGAGAACAATTGATTATAAAGAACGACAATATGACCCCAACTATTTTAAAAAATATTGGGAACCCATACATCAAAATCTAAAGATTGAGAATAAGCAACGTGAAAATGTTGGGAACCCATGTGTCCCTCCTGTCCTCCATCATGTCATCTCCCAACATAGAAAACACATCCATCGTGTCCCTTCGGCTGTAATAATGATTCTCTTAGTTGCAGTACACGGTGAGGAGCGAACACAACTCACAAAGAAGTATGTAGTCTCCGCCACACGGTTAGAGATGTTGGAGAGGGAGAATAAGGACTTACAGAAGCAGATAAAGAATTTGGGGAGATAAATGCGGTCACAATATGATACACTGGTAGAGATGATGGCCAATGTTTGTAATAAGATCAAGGGAACCAAGAGGCCACCGAGGAAAAAGAGTCTACCAGAAAAAAAGAAAGACGATTTGTATATCACAGTCCATCTAAGTCGTCAAGTGCCACTGAATAAACATTATATGATTTTTTTTTATCTCGATATTTATTTGTTGTAATTCTATAATTCTTTTTTGTAACGTGACATCCTATAAATGTATAATTCTTTTTTTAATAAGCATAACACACAAGTGCCACTGAACAAATCATTGTAATGTTCGACCTTCATAAAAAAAAAATCAAACACGCATTTAGCGTTGTGTACTACACAAATTAAGAATTTCTTTTACAAGGTCTTCATATTGCGATTTACATAAACATTGATAAAAGGCTGAAACAATTTGTACTTTCGCGATTTGCTTGATTCTGATTGCCTTGCAACCAGTTCTATAAGAGATCACGATTTGTTTTTAATAAAAGGTGTTCTATCATGATTTGTACAGCCATCCCACCAAAACTCATCAAATAATCGAACCAAATCCGTTTGAATATCCTATTGTGATTTTCCTTTACGAGCTTTGTCTAAGCGAATAATACGTTCCATCACGATTTACACAATGACTGATTCATAAATGGCAGAAAAGAAAAATAAACAAATCGACACGATGTTTAGACTTAGTAAAAAACAAATCGAGTTAACTTCAATGATACAGACGTTATTGTGTAAATTGCTCTAGGATAATATCTGGTATAATGCTTCAGATACAATATATATACAACAATTTGTCTTATCCCAATTTACACAATGACTGATAAAAGGCAAAAAGTAAAAAAAAAAATTGACACAATGTTTATTGGTGAAGTACAAATCTAGGTAACTTGATAAATACAAATCGACTTAGAACCATAATTCTTTAAGTTTCATAATATAATAATATTTTTCCTATCACAATTTGATTTTACAAGCTATGTCTATGTGAACGATATGTCCTATCGCGATTTACACAATGACTGATTCATACAACAACAACTACGCCTTCATCCCAAAACAATTGGGGTCAGCGATATGAACCAAAAAAAGAAAATCATTTTGGGTCTTCGACTGATTCATAAAAGGCGAAAAAGAAAAATAATAAACAAATCAACACGATGTTTAGACTTAGTAAACTACAAATCGTGACTTAGTTGCAAATCGATTTCACTGTAACGATATGTGCCATCATGATTTGCTTGATACCGATTGCCCTATCACAAATTAATTTTATGAGCTCTGTATATGTGAACAATATGTCCTATCACGATTTGCATAATGACTGATTCATAAAAGGCAGAAAGAAAAAACAATAAACAAATTGATACGATATTTAGACTTAGTAAAGTATAAATTGAGGTAACTTCAACGATACATCATGACCAATGGTTTGGCTTAGATACAATACATGACCATCATCATTAAAGAAGACAGACATCATCAACAGCATCACCCCCACATCCAAATAGTGATGTGCTTCGAATGCAATCCAAGTGCGCATGAAATCCAGCTTGCTAGTGCAGAAAGCTTTTAGGCAGAGCTGACGAATCTGCATATGGTATGGATTCCAACAAGCATGAATATATCGATGTAGAATATCTGCGCTTGCTCTGGTATGACAATAACGATTGAGGATGATTATGGTCATTATATTTTGCGTAAGCTTTAATATACTTCATGATAAATACATTACAATCGTATGTGTCATGAATATATCGATGCATACACAGAAGATAACCACCATAATCATCATCAAAGATTATGCAGATCTTTCCTCATGACGTGAAACAACTACGTTATCAGCATCAAACCCCATCTATCAAGCAGAGGTAGAAGAAACATAGAAGAATAAAGAAGAAAGAAAAATACAAAGAAGAAGAAGAAGAAGAAGAAGAAGAAGAAGAAGAAGAAGAAGAAGAAGAAAAAGAAGAAGATGAAGGCGAAGGAGAAAAAAGAAGAAGAAAAAGAAGTTACACTGCTGCAGAAAAGAGGAATAGAGGTTAAATAGATTAGGGTTTTAGACCTGGACAATGGGTCGGGTCAAGTTGGGTCGGGTAGGGTAGGGTTTTGCATAGAATAGAGTTTTACACAGATCTATATTAGGGTTTTACAAACATATCGATATCGTTCACAAAGACAAACAAAATCATATCGTTGTCACGATAACTTCATAAATACAAATCGATGTCTTGATAATTATTTGTTGGGATTCTATAATTCTTTGTTGTAATTCTATAATTCATTTCTGTAACGTGACATTCTATAAGTGTATAAATCTATTTTAATAAGTGTAGAACACAAATGCCACTGAACAAATCATTGTAATTATCGACCTTCATAAATAAAAATTGAACAAGCATTTAGCGTTATATATTATGAAAATTATGATTTGCTTTTACGAGCTATCTTCCTATCGCAATTTACACATTGATTGATAAAAGGCTGAAACAGTTTGTACGTATAAAGGCTACATGCTATCACAATTTGCTTGATACAACGATTTGTTTTTTATAGAAGGTGTTCTATCATGATCTATACACCCATTTTTTTATAGAATTTAGGGTTTAGGGTTTAAGGTTTAGGGTTTAGGGTTTAGGTTTAAGGTTTTTGGGTTTTACGGGTTTAGGATTTTGGGATTTAGAATTTAGGGTTTTAGGGTTTAGGATGTAGGTTTTGGTGTTTAGGGTTTTAGGGGTTTAGGGTTTAGGATTTAGGGTTTAGGGTTTTATGTTGCAGGATTTAGGGTTTAGGGTTTTAGGGTTTAGGTTTTGGGGTTTAGGTTTAAGGTTTTTGGGTTTTACCAGTTTAGGGTTTAGGGATTTAGAATTTAGGGTTTAGGGTTTAGGGTTTAGGGTTTAGGGTTTAGGGTTTAGGGTTTAGGGTTTAGGGTTTAGGGTTTAGGGTTTAGTGTTTAGGGTTTAGGGTTTAGGGTTTTAGGGGTTTAGGGTTTAGGATTTAGGTTTTAGGGTTTTATATTGTAGGGTTTCAGGGTTTAGGTTTTGAGGTTTTGGGTTTAGGTTTTAAGTTTTAGATCTATCTAAATTCCAAATGGATCCTCTTAAATAAATAGAATTTGGGTTCATTTGATAACCAAATAAATTTAATTTAAAATATATATATGTAGATATCTATCTATCTATCTATCTATCTATCTATATATATATATAATAGTTTAGATTGGGTTTGGATTTCACGAGAGCTAAATGGGTCTCACAACCTATGGATTTTGATTTCACTGTAACAATTTGTACAATCACGAACATAAAGCGAAAAAGATTTGTCCTATCGTGATTTACGTTGATGAGCTTTGTCTATGTGAATGATATGTTCTATCACGATTTACACAATGACTGATAAAAGACAAAAAAGATATAGAAAAAACAAATTGACATGATGTTTATTGGTAAACTACAAATCTAGGTATCTTGATAAATACAAATCGACTTACAACCAAAATTCTTTAAGTTTCATAGAATAACAGTTTTTGTCCTATCGTGATTTGCTTTTACGAGCTTTGTCTATGTGAACGATATATCATATCGTGATTTACACAATGACTGATAAAAGACAAAAAAGATGTAGAAAAAAATAAATCGACACGATGTTTATTGGTAAACTATAAATCTTAGGTATCTTGATAAATACAAATTGACTTACAATCAAATTTTTTTAAGTTTCATAGAATAACAGTTTTTGTCCTATCGCAATTTGCTTTTACGAGCTTTGTCTATGTGAACGATATGTCCTATCATGATTTACACAATGACTGATAAAAGAAGAAAAAATATAGGAAAAATAAATCGATACGATATTTATTGGTAAACTATAAATCTAGTTATCGTGATAAATATAAATCGACTTACAACCAAAATTCTTTAAGTTTCATAGAATAACAGTTTTTGTCTTTTCACGATTTGCTTTTATGAGCTTTGTCTATGTGAGCAAATCGTTGTAATATTTGCCCTTTGTAAATGAAAATCGAGATTTAGTAGCCGAGTTTTGTAAAAGGCTAATGAAATGATATTTTTTAATTTAATTAATGCACAATACAATTTATTTGTGCATAATTTTTTAAAATGAGCGGTATGTGAAATAATGTTTCTTTTATAAATGAAAGACACGTCACATAAGTTCAGGAGGCTGTCGCTTTGCTTTGCTTCGTGAGTAAGAAACAGACGAATCAAGATTTTCTTTATAAACGACGTGTTTGTGGGTCGAATAAATAACCTGCTTCATTGCAAAGGGGGTGTCGATGATAAAGAAGGAGACGACGACAACTACACAACCAACGATGGCGAATCAGGCGTATATTGTCTAAAACTCATGATGAATTTTTTCAAAATTTGTCTCTTTTATGGCGTATATTCGACTTGTGTTGTGTACTATAGAAAGGAATTTCAATATCGTTTATTGAATATTCTGCTAATGTCAATGAAACATCCATAAAAAAACGTGCATGAAAACTCAGCAAAGAGCTCCAAGATCACATCAATCAACTGCAAGATGAATTTGCAGAAAGAAACACTATCAGTAATTTTGTACGTATGAAACCACTATCATTTATATATTTACGTATGCCATGGGTATGTATGTTAACACCTGCATATTTGTTGCAAATAGACTATATCTGATTTTGTTATGTATATTCAAAGCAACACAACAAACAATACTAGACGCGTTGTCACCCCTTATTTCATGGTATATCGGTTCTCTTATATGTTTATTTTCTTTTTTTATTTACTCTTGTTGCTTCGTATTTTAACCTTACTATTATCACTGTTTCGTTTAACAGAGTTTCATTCGCCGAATGTTATACTCCATTAGATTTCAAGATGAACTACCATGTTGGGGTAATGATGATCACTGCAGAGACTTTTGGTCAAGTAAAAAGGTAAGTGAAGAAACCTCTTGTCCAAGGTTTAGGCATAACAATCCTAACATGATTTATACTATCGATTTATAAGATATTGATTCCTACACTCTGGCAAACTTCTGAGCATTGAGTCTTATACGTGATTGATTTACGGAAAAAACAACTATGGTGCTACAACTTATTGGACTTTCACGCTAGTGTACAACGTGACATTTTGCATTTGGTAAATTTTTATCTATAAGTGTATTGTATCTTGTACGGTGACCCAGAATTTACTTGCTTCTGTATTAACCACATGAGGGATTCGTCAAAGACGTTTTGGGTGTCAACATTGATGAGTGGAGGTTTCTCTCAGTACACGATGCTCCTTTACAAAATAATGGTGTCGATTGTGGCATATTTGTAATAAAGTATATTGAAGCAATATACAATGGACGAGAACCTTATTTTGACGCTATAAGCTCTACACTTAAACATGTTTTATTATCCACTATTATTGGAGACTCAATTTATATATTGGTGACACATTACCTTTCTGTTGCAGGATGATATACCCGGATTCCGTACAGAACTATGCAAAAAATTGAAGAAGTTTCTAATTGCAGAAGAAAAAAGAATTCAACCGGCAAGAATACCTAGAAGGCAACGAATGACGCGACTCCCCTAGGAGTAATTTGATGTACAAAGATTTTTAACAGAATTTGTAGACTGTATATACAAATTTTGTATACAAAATTTGTAAGACTGTGTATACAAATTATGTAAATCTCTCTGGGTTGAAATAAAATTTCAATTTTACTAAACACGCCAATAAGTTGGACTATTATTTGTAGCAAAGGCAAATCGGTTTCTCTGACATAGACGTCATTTTGTAAATCTCTATAGGACACTATCTTGTATAACGATTCAAATACAATATATGTATAAAGATTTGTCTTATCGTGATTTACACAATGAATAATAAAAGACAAAAAAGATAAAAAAAAATTATTCGACACGATGTTTATTGGTGAACTACAAATCTAGGTAACTTGATAAATACAAATCGACTTACAACCAATATTCTTTAAGTTTCATAGAATAACAGTATTTGTCCTATCACGATTTGCTTTTATGAGCTTTGTCTATGTGAACAAATCGTTGTTATGTTCGCCCTTCGTAAATTAAAATCGTAAAAGTGATTAGCGTTGTGTATAGTGAAAATTATGATTTACTTTTATAGTCTTCCTGTCGTGATTTGTACAAAAATTGATAAAAGGCTGAAACAATTTGTAGGTATGAAGGCTACGTGCTATAGCAATTTGTACGATATTTTCTATAGCGATTTACACAATGACTAATTCAACGATATAAATTGATGTCCCGTTTAGAATTAGTAAAGTACAAATTGAGACAACTTCAATGATATAAATCAAGTTAACTTCTTAAATACAAATCGATTTTGTTCACAAAGACAAACAAAGACATATCATTGTCGTGGTAACTTCATAACTACAAATTCACATGATTTACAACCACATTCATATCTTTTATGGGAGGACATTTCCATCAAACGCATATCTATCTTTTAGAGACTCCCATTTTTACAAAAGAGATCACCAAAACATCCATATCGTTCATCGTCAAGTTCATTTCCTACTGCAAAGCGATTCTATGTGCAGTTGAGGATACATTCTCTCCAAGCAAACGAGCTTATTAGTAATGGCAGCCCAGAACATCATTTGACAGATATTTTTCTAACTGTGAACTATGGTTTGCGAACGATGGAATATATCAAAAACTGTTGTGCATTACTTTAGAGAGAAGTATGGAGCCCTCACCATTGTAGCATACTTGTCTTGGAGTATATCAAAAATTAGGCAGATTAGGCAGTAGGAATAGATCAAATAGATGGTCATCAACATCACCCATTGTCTATCATGTAGAATATCCGTGCTTGCTCCGGTATGCTAGCAATGATTGAGGATGATTATGGTCGTTATATTTTATGTAAGCTTTGAACCCCATCTATCAAGTATAGGTAGAAGGAACACAAAAGAAGAAAGAAAAATACAAGGAAGAAGAAGAAGAAGAAGAAGAAGAAGAAGAAGAAGAAGAAGAAGAAGAAGAAGGAGAAGAAGACGAAGGCGGAGGAGAAAAAAAAAGAAGTTGCGATGCCGCAAAGGTTAAATAGAATAGGGTTTTAGACCTGAACAACGGGTCGGGTCAGGTAGGGTTTTACATAGAATAAGATTTTAAACAGATCTATATTGGGGTTTTATAAACATATTGATATCGTTTTCGCGATAACATCATAAATACAAATCTACTTCTTGATAATTATTTATTAGGATTCTATAATTTTTTATTGTAATTCTATCATTCTTTTTTGTAGCGTGACATTCTATAAGTGTATAAATCTATTTAAATAAGTGTAGCACACAAATGCCAGTGAACAAATCGTTGTAACGCTCAGCCTTCGTAAATAAAAATCGAACAAGCATTTAGCATTATATACTGTAAAAATTACGATTTAGTTTTACGAGCTGTCTTCCTATCACGATTTATACAATGATTGATAAACGACTGAAATGATTTGCACAAACATTGATAAAAGGCTGAAACGATTTGTATGTATAAGGACTACGTGCTATCTTGATTTGCTTGATACCGATTGGTTTGTAACTAGTACTATAAGAGATCATGATTTATTTTTTATAGAAGGTGTTCTATCATGATCTGTACAACCATCCCACCTAAATCCATCCAACAATCGAACCAAATCTGTTTGAATATCCTATTGCGATTTGCCTTTACAAGCTTTGTCTTAGTGAATGATACATACCATCGCGATTTACACAATAATTGATTCATAAAAGGCAGAAAAGAAAAACAATAAACAAATTGAGATAATGTTTAGACTTAGTAAAGTACAAATCGAGTTAACTTCAATGATACAGATGTCATTATGTAAATCGCTATGGGACACTATCTGGTATAACGACACGATGTTTATTGGTAAAGTATAAATCTAGGTAACTTAATAAATACAAATCGACTCACAACCACAATTCTTTAAGTTTCATAGTATAACAATATTGGTCCTATCGCGATTTGCTTTTACGAGTTTTGTCTATGTGAACGATATGTCCTGTCGTAATTTACATAATTCTGATTCATAAATGAATGACACGTCACACAAGTTCAAGAGAGTGCCGCTTCACTTTGCTTCGTCAGTAAGTAACTGATGAACTGACGTTTTCTTTATAAATGACGTGTTAGATTTTGTCATTGTGAACAATATGTTCTATAGCGATTTGCTTTTACAAACTCTGCCTATGTGAACAATATGTCCTATAGTGATTTACACAATGACTGATTCATAAAAGGCAGAAAAGAAAAACAATAAACAAATCAACATGATGTTTAGACTTAGTTAAATACTAATCGATGTAACTTCAATGATAGAAATCGAGGTAACTTCATAAATAATGATGACAATGATTGCAAGTTTTAGGGGTTTAGGATTTAGGGTTTAGGGTTTGGGGTTTGGGTTCTAAGTTTTGGTTCTATCTAAATTCTAAATGGATCCTCTTAAATAAATAGAATTTATTTTCATTTGATAACCAAATACAATTAATTAAAATATATATATATATATATATATATGTAGATATATATCCCTAAACACTAAAACCCTAAACCCTAAACCCTAAACACTTAACCCTAAAACCCTAAACCCTAAAGCCATGGACATAAAGCAGAAATGATTTATCTTATTGCGATTTAACTTTACGAGCTTTGTCTATGTGAACGATATGTCCTAAAGCGATTTACACAATGACTGATTCATAAAAGCCGACAAAGAAAAATAATAAACAAATTGACATGATGTTTAGACTTAGTAAACTACAAATCGAGGTAACTTCATAGATAGAAATCGATTTACCTTTTTATAACGTGACATTCTATAAGTATATAAATCCTTTTTTAATAAGTGTAACACACAATTACTGATTCATAAAAGGCTTCAAACCAAAACAATAAACAAATTGATATGACATTTTTTAATTTATTTTCTAGAGCAATTTACAAATGAAACAACATTTTTTAATTAATGCACAATGTAATTTATTTGTTTATACAATTATATACTTTATGTGTGATTTTTAAAAAGGAGCAATATGTGAAACAACATTTTCTTTATAAATGAAGGAGACATCACACAAGTTCAGGAGGTTGTTGCTTCACTTTGCTTCACGAGTAAGGAACAAACAAACCAATATTTTCTTTATAAATGACATGTTCGTGGGCTGAATATATAACTTGCTTCATCGCAAAGGGGGTATCGATGGCGAGGAAGGATATTTCAATAACTATACGGCCAGCGACGATGAATTAGGAGTATATTTTTTAAACCGCGCTATGAGTTTCTTCAATTTTTGTCTCTTTTATGTCCTATATTAGATTTCTTTTGTGTACTGTAGAAAGAAATTACAATATAATGTGACAGGTCGTTTATTGAATATTCTGCTAATGTCAGTGAAATATCCACAAAAAAAAGGTGCTCGAAAAGTCAACAAAGAGCTCCAAGAGAACATCAAGCGACTGCAAGATGAATTTGCAGAAGGAAACACTGATAGTGTAGAAAGCTTTAAGGTAGAGCCGATGAAGCTACAGAATGTATGAGATCCCATAATTATCGATATGTTTCTAAAGGTAGAGAAGATGAAACCACACGATTATAGCATATTTGTCATTGTTATATTTTGCGTAAACTTTGATATACTTCACGACAGATACGCCACAGTCGTGGTCCCCTCATTTGTTTTAGATTGAGCACATATAAGGCTTTGCATGAGTTCAAGCCTCTGGGCTAGTGCATAAAGCTTCGAGGTAGAGTTAACAAAGTTGCGTAAGGTATGGATTCCAAGAGGCAGAGAAGATAGAGCCCGCATGACTGTAGCATATTTCTCATGAAGTATATCGAAGAAAAGAGAAAGCGAGGTTAAATATATTAGGGTTTTAGACCTGGAAAATGGATTGGGTCAGTGATGATGGACAACTTGGACAACGAGTTTTAGTCCTGGACAATGTATTTTTTTTAACAAGCGTAAAACACTAGTGCCACTGAACAAATCGTTGTAATGTTTGGCCTTCATAAATGAAAATCGTAAAAGCATTTAGCATTGTATATAATAGAAATCATAATTTGCTTTTACGGTCTTGCTATCATGATTTACACAATGATTGATAAAAGGTTGAAACGATTTGTACGTATGAAGGCTACGTGCTATCGTGATTTGCTTGATACCGATTGGCTTGCAACCAATTCTAATTAATTATGTGACATAGCATTCTATGATTATATAATTCTTTCTATAACAGATCGAGAATTAGTTTTCATAGATGAAGTGTCTGATCACGACATGTATAGCCACAAACATAAAGCGAAAAAGATTTGTCCTATCGCGATTTGCTTTTATGGGCTTTGACTAAACCTCGTGATGAGTTTCTTCAAAATTTATCTCTTTATGGCATATATTCGATTTGTGTTGTGTACTGTAGAAAGAAATTGCAATATTGTTTATTGAATATTCTGCTAATGTCAGTGGAACATCCACAAAAAAAGGTGCCCAAAAACTATGCAAAGGTCTCTAAGATAACATCAACCGGTTGCAAGATGAATTGCAGAAGGAAACACTATCAGTAATTTTATACGTATGAAACCACTATCAGTTTTATATTTACGTATGCCATGGGTATGTATGTTAACACGTGCATATTTATTGCAAATAGACTATATCCGATTTCATCATGTATATTCAAAGCAACACAACAACCAATACTATATGCGTCGTTACCCCTTATTTCATGGTATATCGGTTCTCTTATATGTTTAGTTTTTTTTTTATGCGCTACTACAAAAAAGAGGAATAGAGGTTAAATAGATTAGGGTTTTAGGTCTGGACAATGTATTCTTTTTTTAATAAGTGTAAAACACTAGTGCCAATAAACAAATCGTTGTAATGTTCGGCCTTCGTCAATGAAAATCGTAAAAGTGATTAGCGTTGTGTGTAGTAGAAATTATGATTTGCTTTTACAATATTCCTATCATGATTTACACAATGATTTACAGTGGAAGTTACGATTTGTAAGTATGAAGGCTACATGCTATTGTGATTTGCTTGACACCGATTGGCTTGCAACCAATTATAATTCATTATGTAACGTAACATTCTATGATTATATAATTTTTTTATAACAGATCGCGAATTGTTTTTCATAGAGAAAGTGTCTGATCATGACATGTGCAGCCACATACATAAAGCAAAAAAGATTTGTCCTATCGCGATTTGCTTTTATGGGCTTTGTCTATGTCAACGATATGTTCTATAGCAATTTACAAATCAATTTAAGTAACAGTTGCAAACCAATATGAGTAAATCATGATATTACATATAGATGTCGTTCACAAAGATAAACAAAGACTAGGTTTTTTCATAAATGATTGCAGAACGATTATGGTTGTAAATCATATTGATTTGTAGTTTTGAAGTTACCACGACAACAATATGTCTTTGTTGTGGCCGACATAGACGTCATTGTGTAAATCGCAATAGGACACTACATGGTATAACGATTTATATACCAAATAAATCACCATAGAGGCGATTTACTAATGGTGTAAAAATTAAGCTACAACAATTTAACAACGATCATGCACATGTAGTAAATGTAACAACTTTTTACTTTTAAGATAGTTTATTTATAGAACTTTTTGTACAATGATTCAACTACAGTATATGTATAACGATTTGTATATGTGAAGGTTTGATGAGACAACATTTTTTACTAATGGTATAAGTACTGAACAACGACGATTTACCTATGGTATCAAAATTGTAGCTCTGTAGGCTAGATAAGACAATGATTTATACATGTGAATGATATATATTATAATGATTTATACATATGAAGGATACATTATTAAACATAATTCATACGCAATTCCTGTGTTCCATAACTCACTTTCGAATTGAACTGAGTCTGTCATAAAATAAAACAATATAAGATACTACATTAAGTTTCACAAGAAATGCAAACATCCTCCCAATATTGATTACATACCAAAAGACTTTTAAAACTGAAGCTATCATTCCAGAACAACTGGTCAGGAGGATTGAAGGTTTCAATGTTGTAGTGCACGTTTGTAGGGTATTGTTGCATGTTAAAAATTACATAAGTTAAATATTGATAAGCTATACATAATGCAATTTACATGGGAAGCAATATAATGTATTACATATATGTTCATGCGAAGAGCTTGATTGCTTTTGCTTAGAGGTTGATTGTTTCTTAGATCTTTTCTTGCCAACCAATTCTAGTGCACCCTTTGTCCTTAGACGACTACGATCAGAGGCAGACTTTCTTTTGATACCCTTCGCTAGGTGAATTTTTTCATCATAATCTACAACGTTGACTCCTGACTTGTTGAAGATGATGTTTATGCTTCGGCGCAAATTTTCATGTGGGTCATGGGAAGCATGATTTTCACCTCTGATGTTCGCTCTCATTTTCTTGGACTGGTTTTCATGAGTTGCAACAGACTGATGGTGAATTAACTGCACATTTTCAAGTAATTTCCTTGACACTTTTCTCATGCATACATAGGCTTCTTCACTTTTCGATGCCAAATCTACAACATGCATAAGTGACCTACATAGTTGTTGGTAACGAGAGGCTATGTGACACTTCTCATCAACACCAGATTGACTGACATTATCTGTATCCAACAGTTTAATCTTTACTTGTTTCGTTCATCTTCACATTAAATATGACTCAGTTATTTCTTGTATCTTCTCTTGATTAAGTGCCTTTAATGCATGACGACATAAAATACCTTTGAATTCATACATTTTGCATATACATTCAACTATTTTGTTATCAACATTATACGTAACATGCGCTTCTTACCTTTTTGGATGCTCTTTGCCCTCCTATACAATATGATATTTATGCATATTCTTGGTTTGCACGCGTCCTTCTATATTGCAATTCATGATCTGTATAACCTCCTTCTTAATCCATTCAAATATAGTTAGTGTATACAGATCTGCAGATCACATCAATATTTTCATGCCCAAAGTTACAGGGTGTGTATTGAAGCATTTCACATCTTGTTTAAGCTCATTCTGTCTAAGACCGTCTACAAATAATTCATATTGTTCCATGAAGCAAAACATTGTTAAACATGAATACATGGTTTTTTTTCAGTGTGACATACATATATTCAACTCTTTGTGTGCTTATCATACCTGCACAAAAGTATTGTATTCCATATGCCAATGCCTACTTCTCTTTTTCTGCATATAAATTTTGTAACCACATACAGTCTTTAATATCGTACCTCTGAATCATTTCCTTTCAATCAGACATAAAGGTGACCTCGTCTATACTATAAAGTAGATACCTTGTAAACATTTTGTCAATCCATGTCTTCTGATTAAATATATGTCCTATGTTCTTTGCTGCATTTTGAAAGATATGTCACAAACATAGGCGATGATGTGCATCTGGCCATACATGAGACACTGCAGCCGCAATTGCGTGATCACCATCTATAAGTATAGCTTCAGGTTACTTCCCATTCATTGCCTGTGTAAATACTCTGAACAACCACTCAAAGCTTTTCTTGGTCTAGTCATACAAAAAAGTGTCGCCTAATATACAACTCTGTGAGTGATGGTTCACTCCGACAAACTGCGCAAATGACCACTGTTCAGTATTAATTTTCACTGTCATATAAAAAACAAGCACATCATTGAAGCATTCATAATCTACTATTGACTTTGAATCTACCCAAAACATATTCACAATATATTGCATTGTACTAAAGGAACCAGGTGAATGCTTGATTTTTTTTGTAAGTAATCAACCAAAGAACATATTTCTCCATTCTTCATGTTATTTGTTCTCTTCCTTTTTAAGTGGTTTCTTAGATCCATAGGTGTGAATGGCATATTCTCGTGACCAACATCTATGTGCGCACACAAATTGTATGTCTTTCTTGGTGCAATGCCGACGCTATCAACTATTTCATCAATTGTAGCATGCGCTTCAGTTACTTTATGATGTGACCTTAACATAGGAGTTATAAATGAAGGTGCTAATTCATGGTTATGATCATTGATTAAAGTACGAACTACATATTTCTCATTCGAAAGTCTTTTTAACACTATTCTCACTGGACATCTACATTTTGAATCTGACTTGCTCCTTGTTGGATTTCCACTTGACTTCCAACCTTCCTTAGAACAAACATATGTCTTTCTCACCACGACACTCTGTGAATTTTTTGACCAAGAATACCTTCTAACACTGAAGCCAAGTTTTAAGACATAATCATTGTAAAATTTATATGCATCTTCCTTATTATTAAACTATATTCCTTCTACGAGAACAGAGTCAAGTGTACTATCATGTACATTCCTAGTGCTTGCACCTTTATCAAGTGTACTGTTATGATCGTCTACCTCATTATCGAATTGCATTTCTTCTACTGGAACATTCAAGTCAAGAGTGAATCCAAGGCCTGCACCCTTCTTATCATGTGCATCATTATTGCACATGTTCATTTCTTCAGGTACGTCATTACTACAAATGTTCACTTCTCCATAACTTTCCAATGATTGAGATAGATCATCTTCACTGCAACCTGATGATAAGCTCACGACTGTCATAAGCAAGATATTAATTTATGTTAGCCAGCGCATATGTTTACTACAATTTATTTAAGATGCATATAACAACAAATACTGATAATGTTAAGCAAGTCAAAGAAACAATTGAATGAATCACAATATAAAAGCAATAGTGATTTGTTATTTGCTTATACTATGCATTGGGTTGTTATTTACCATGCCAATAAAAGAAACGATTTGTCGTATATGTGTGTTGACGATAGCGATTCACGTGACAACGATTTAATTATATCTATGACGCTGTGAAGCAATTTCAATAGAAATTGTTAAATGAGCAGCGATTTGAATACGAAAAATCGCCACCGCAAGCGCGCAATATTGTATTTCCACACACACACGTTTTAAAATTCTTTCTATAAATATCTTACAAGTCGATACTAGAAAACACATAATATCTTACAAATCGATATACATATCGCATAATATATTACAAATCGATACGACAATTCATCATAATATCTTACAAATCGATACTACAGAACACATAATATCTTACAAATCGATATACATATCGCATAATATATTACAAATCGATACAGAAATTCAGCATAATAGCTTACAAATCGATATTAACAAACAAAATAATATCTCACAAATCTATAGTATGTTACTACAACCGCGATTTGCGTTACATTGCATATACTGAGTGAATGGATGATACCGGATGAGGTAGAGGCCCTTCCTCATATATGTAAATGAGCATTCTTGTCAATAGGTCCCAGCGTCTTACAAATATCTTTAATTTTTCAATTGTCGAAAAGACAACATCCACCTGTAATAACAAAACAATGCCTTAGTGGTACTCACGACGACATACGTTCTTCAACAATAGCATGATGACATGGAAAGGTACTTACGACGTCTTAATGGCACTTGTTGGAATGTTTATGCACCATTGCTTTTTTCCATACTGCCTAACAAAAAACGAAAAAGAAGAAAAGACTGTAAAAAGAGATGTTCGACAAATGCCCCTATGACGCCCACCAATTATCAAACCAGTCGATTGATTTATAGTTATCTCCACGAGGTAGGAACGAACCTGAGAATGTTTTGTAACATAAGGTAGGAACGAGAAGGCGACAATGTATTGTAACACAAGCTAAAAAACAAGGTGGGAACCTGGACTCGAGATGGCGACAAAGGGTTCTCCGGCGGCAGCAAACAACGGTAAAGGGTGTGTCGTCAAAATGAGCTCCTGTTACAGTAGATGGTGCATCGTCAAAGGATGATCCGTTGGCATCATAGGAGTTTACTGCTTATGGCGAAAATGAAACGTTTGAACTTTTTGAAGAGTTAAGATCATCCTCCCTTTTCTGGATGGAGGACATTTTTGTTCTTTTCTCGAACCCTCATTTCATGGTGAGAATGACAGGAAAGGGTACTTAAGTCTTTGCAACCGCACTGGACTCCGATGCTAAGTGATGTCGACACACACGGGGATACAAGCCCCACGTGCTTATATACGTGGTGCTCATTTAGACCCCCAAACACGCAGTGTAGCAAACCCTGCGTCTTGGGGGGAGAACATGCAACACCCTCCCTTGAGGGAGTGAGAAAAAGTATCCTCAGTAGGTGTGTGTCCCCATTCGTTACTGGGAAAGTAAAGCATCTCGACTCGTTAGTTCTAGCCCCAATGGGAGCGGGGCCTTGGCAGATGAATGGGCAGTCAAGAGCATAGGCCATGGCTGCAGTGGCTCAGTTTGACATGCGGACACAACAACCGTAGGTATGGTATGGCAGGCTGAGCCAGTGCAACTAGGTCTTCGTGCTGTGTGTGATTTTTTCCAGTTATAAATCCAATAATATAAGACTAGTCACTACTGGTCAAGGAATCGTTTGGTAAGTCACAAATTCTTTTTGTCTTTATCTGTAATTTTGCGAAGATAATTAATAAATAGGTTAGGATCTTTTTGGACATCGGGAAGGAAAATTTATTTAAAAATAAAATTTTAATATTATTTTAATGGTTTTAACAGGTGTCATATTTTGATTGACATGAAATATTTTTTAATTATTTTCTAGCTGATTCAAAATGATTCGGTATCGGGCGATTCACCAGAATCCTTGGCCAAACTATTCATGGCCGATACCAAATCTGATAACATTGGCTGGTATAACTGGTGGGGCTCTAACTAACCTCAGCTTGCTTATCTCAAAAAAAAAAAATTCTTTGGGTTTGGCTTCTTTGACATGCTTTTTTAGCGTTTTTACATAAAAAAAACAAGGGTAATTTACATGTAGTCGCCTAACCAACGGCCAAATAAAGTTAGGCAGCTCTAGTTTCCAAAGTTTTAAGATGGGCGCCTGTTCCTCACATCACCGCCTTGCGTACTGTCGGCCTGGGTGTGATGTCAAATTACACTTTTACCTTTCTCATTTTCTTTTTCCATCTTCTCTCTCTCTCTTTTATGTGAGTAGACCTTAATGTTATGTATAATAAACTTCAAGCATCACCCCCACCCAAATTCTCTCTGAACGCACCACCGAAATCCCAAATACATTTCCATCTGAAGGAGGCCAGCACTGATATTTGATATTTCCATCTTCTCTCTCTCTCTCTCTCTCTCTCTCTCTTTTATGTGAGTAGACCTTAATGTTATGTATAATAAACTTCAAGCATCACCCCCACCCAAATTCTCTCTGAACGCACCACCGAAATCCCAAATACATTTCCATCTGAAGGAGGCCAGCACTGATATTTGATATTTCCACCGGATATCCTCCGTCCTACATTTGAAGGTCATCGTAGGGATGACAGTGCACGGGGGGGGGGGGGGGGCACCCTACCTCGCCCTCTTTTTACCAGGGTTGTAGAACATGAAACTGGGATGGAGGTGAGGATGAACTTAATCTTTCTTCTGCCTCACCCCCATCTCTAATCCTTTTTTAGGGATGACAATGGACTGAGGGAAAATGGGGCTCCGCCCAGCCTCGCCCTGTTTGGACCGGGGATGGAGGACATGAAATGTGGATGGAGGTTAAAATCCAAACCCGTGCAGGGATGAAGGTGGGGATGGAGGTATGGATTTTGAGACGGAGCCGGGGTGGAGACCTTATTCACAGACCCCACCTCGGTCCACTGCCATTCCTAGGTCATTGTCGGGCTTTTGCTGCTCTTAAGAAAAAGTAAGTTTTCAGGCTCATCTTTGTTTTTGTGAAAGATAAAGTGCAAAACAGTCATTTTCTGAAGAAAACCAACAAGAGTTAATCGTTTAACTAAAGTTAATGGACTGAAAGCTAACAAAGTGGTGATGTTAGCAATTTTCTAATAGGTTAGACGCCTATCTTAAAAGTTTGACTTTTCAGGTGGTTAAACGTAATTGTGTGATGAGTTAGGTGCCTATACGTAAATTAAGTTAAAAAACAATATTAACATGAAAATTTGAAAATTACACAAACAAATAACAGTTTAAAACAGAAAAAAATTTGTCAGGCTTTTTCTGTCGCTATGGTTGCACAATTTCTCTTTGTCTTAAAGGGCAATCATGTGTTCTAATAAGGGTAAAATGGAAACCTTTTTTTTTATGACGAGGAACTCTTGCCGAGAACCAAGCCATGTAATAAATCAAACCCTCAACGAGGCAAACCCCAAGTACCCACGACTACGGGTGGGTTTACCTGGACCCGACATGACCCTATAGAGTCCCCCTATGGTGATAAATAATAAGACCCGAGTCGGGACTCAAAGATCTCATTAAAACATAGATCCGGGTATAGTTTGTGAAATTTTATACCAGACCTGGGTCCGACCCGAGTTCCGATTAAGACCCATAAATTTTCAACGTAAAAATGATATAAAATATTATTTAACCGGGTATGGTCTGGGTCTGATTCATGTAGTTCTTATCGGTTCGAGTATGGTTTTTCTTATAGTGGACCCGATTAGACCCAAGTTTGAAACCCAATATCATACTAAAAAATCAGGTCCAAGTCTGGTTTCACCTGAGTTTGAACTAAACCCGACCCGTTGACACTCCTGCCTTACGTGGCCAACTTCGAAAGCTACCCAGATAGAAACTTAACTGTTATATGTTTTTCACTATTTGTTTTGACGGAGCTTAACTGAAGATCCCTAATTGGCCATCCTTAAGAAAAGTTTAGTTATGTATAAGGAATTTCCAAAAAAAATGTGAGACTAACATAGACTATCATGTAAAACGTTGGACTTTATTAAAAAATTATCTTAAAAAAAATTGCTGTATATCGAAAACGAAGTGTGACAATGAACAACCACCGTCCATTGTATTAATCCAGGGGATAGGGATGGCCTCATCATAATGTGGATTCATGACGATAAAAGCTGTGGACGGTGGCGATTTTTTAGGGCTTTTTTTATAAACATAAAGGAGATTGAAATTATAATAAGGAAAATCAATCCTACTCACTTGCGAGTTCATTGGTGTAAAAATCTCAATTACCCTTTGCTCGCCAAGGTCTGCACCCAGTTTCAGCCTAACGGTATAGTCATGCCTTATCCCAAAGCTTAATTGTCACCACTCCAATAATCAAGGTTTATCGCAATCGGTTGATTCGACAGTAAATAAATAACTAGAATGTCAAGTTGGCATCATGCAGCTACTGGATCGTTTGAGAATACACGCATCAATGGTGTAGGCAGAGTAACCGGCAGCAGGTGATTGAGTTCAGTTGTTCCTCTTATAAAATCAGAAGCGCCCCTTGTTTTAAAGAGAGGAGGATGGGTTATTCACATTTCATTTGAGAGGCGAATTGAAAGCTAAGTAAATGCTAATTCTAAAGATTCTCTTAAAAAAATAAAGATATCTCCTATGTTACCCGTAATATTGACTCGAGCTTCAATTCACCCTGGGGTCACCCGTGTGGCCCATGGGATGGTTGTGAGGGTACTAAGATGAAGTCACGGGATCAAACTCCACTGTGTGTCCGTAACTTTCAGAGGTGAGCCATGTAAGGCCCATAGGCCACACTTTGGGTTTTTCTCGCTTAGACGAGGGTTCCTGGTCATGAAAAGAAAGAAAGATTACAATTGAACCTTCAATCCTTGTTTGAAAATAATTGCACGATGGATTGAAATAGATCACCCGGGGTGTTTAATTAGCCTTCCAAAATCAACATCACATCACAATACATGTAAATCATAACTATGTCCAAAATATCTCTGTTTTTTCAAATTTGTTGTGATATTTTCAAAGATTGATTTAATATCCAAAAAACATGATATTTTCAAAAATATCATTGACTTTGGAAATACTTAACAACATTTTTATCTCAGATATTAATGTCATAGAAATAGTTTTATAATTTCTATATTTTACAAATTTATATATCATTTATATATTTAAAAAAAATTATTCAATATTTTTCCAGTTAATACCAGTTTTTAGAGTATTGCAAGATTTATCTCGACGAGATATTTTGGAGAATGGGATTTGTGACATTGCATTCAAAATGAAAAAAGTGGTATGGACGTATGGTGTCTAATTAATTAAATCCCATTGTTTTCATCCTTGCCAAGTGTCAGGCAAGCCCAAGCCCAAAAGAAAGCCCCCACAGCTGACGGGCTTTATCTTAAAGATTGAAGGTGATCAGGTGTAGCAGTACACTAAAAGTGTGCCATCACATTGCACCTTATCCTCCCTCCCTCCCAAAGAGATCTTAGGGGTAAACGAGCTGAAGGAAACAAAGTTCTTTTTGCCTACAATTTTCATAAGAAAGCCATGTTTTAGTATGAAAAAGGGATCACAAACCCTCTTATTGGAAAGCATAAGCACACTGGTTTTTGTGTGTTTACATGAGACACCTTTCCCATGGGCTCCCGTGTAATAAGCATGCCCTAAAGGTATGTTTGATGCACCGTCCTCAGCGTGATTCAAACGAAAATTATGCTAAGAACGACGATTTTCAACAAACGTTGGATGCGGCAGACGACGTTCCGCGTGTCCGCCGCGTCCGCCGCATTCTTATAAGCATGTTATTTTTGTTCCACCCTCCCCCTTAACAAAAATAACATAAACTAAATAAACGAAAATTTTTCGATGGGCGCACTGAACCATCTCGCACGCCCGACACTATCTCTCGAAGCTCCCCTCTCTCTCTTTTTCTGTCAAAACCCACTCTCTGAACCTCCATTCCTCGACCCCTTTCCTACCCCGTTCCCCTCCGACGACCATCGCTCGACCCCGTTCCCTCTCTGGCGACCATTCTCTCTCAAACCCACTCTCTCAAACCCATTCTCTCTCAAACCCACTCTCTCAACCCCCTTTCCCCTTTTCCGACCCCGTTCCCCTCCGACGACCATCATCTCGCTCTCCTCCCTCAACTTGGCTATCTCCTCCCTCTTCCGCACCCTGAGTGCCTTCCTGGCCATCTGGAGCTCAATCGCCCGCTTCGACTGCGGATTCGATGAGAAGAGCGAGATGAGGAATGCCAGAATATCTTGCAGAAAACTCAGAAACGGCTTTGGAGGGTCGGGTGCCTACACCTGGGGCATGTACGCGTTCACGCAGAGCGACCCAATTCCCATATGATCCCACGACTCCCAAAACCTCAGATCCCTCTCCTCCACCGGAAGCGCCGCCATTAAAACCCTAGATTCATCTAGGACGACAAGCACGGCCTCCGGTCGGTGCCAGGGAGAGAAGTTGGGGAGCTTAATGACGTGCTTGAGCTTCCCTTGCGACTTCAGGTCCAGAATTTTCATGTAAGGAATCTGGTTGCGAACGGTCGGGAGGTCTCGAGACCATGACTTCACCTCCTTCGACGACATCGACAGCAACTCCGATCTCTTTGCCCGTTTCTTCTGGGAGACCTTCGCAAGGGCATCACCTCCGACCAACGAAAACGAAAGCACCGTCAGCGTCATCAAAAGTTGCAGAAGATGGTGTCATTTTCTCCTTCGATCACCGCCGTCTGATTCTACCACGAAACACCTGATCCTAGGGGTTCTGGATCGAATGTGGAGCGAAGGATGTGATCAGTGAAGCTCGACGATCCCGAGAATTGGGTTTCCGATTAGGCATTTTGAAAATGAAGAATTGAGAACGCAGGCATCCATGATAAATTGAAGCAACAAGACTCAAGAAATTCAAGGAAAATTACAGATTCCGTCATCAAACAACGAACATTTGAAACATAGCATCCGAGTACAATCCAAACAAACGTTGGACTTGGAACAATTGTTACAGAACGAACAAAACCAATGTTCTGTTCCATCCTTTTTGTTCATTTTGTCCAAACCTGAACAAACCATCAAACATGCCCTAAATGTCTTCTAGGAAAACATGGGTCACAAGCCTCCTCATGGGGAGGCATAATCCCACTGGTTTTTGTATTTTAGATGAGAGGCCTTTCCCATGGAAAAGTGAAATTCTCACCAAAAAACTAACTTAGGTAAATGTAGGGTATTTGGTAGGCAAGGCGTAGATTCTAATTCTCATATTTTTGAGACAAAACCCCAACAAAATTTTGGTCATTAAATGGAATTCCTCCCCCCCCCCCCCCCCCCCCAAAAAAAAAAAACAAGACAATATCTAAACAAAGGCAAAGGAGCAAAGTTCTATGTTGCATTGTTGTCTAATGCCTTACTAATATTCTTACATAATAACTAAAAATGCCACAATGGTGTGTTACGACAATGAAGCCATACATGATACTTCAAGTACAAGGTTTTGATGATGAGCAAGTGGAATCAACTGCATTTCAGCTAAGGCTATGAAGAAATTGAAGAATTCAGTGAAGAATCTTTGAAGACTAGTGTGCAAATGTTTAATTCATTAAAAGTCTTAGATTCTTGTAAGAGCCTTACTTAGAGTGCATATTTAGGTTGCATTTCACCTTAAAAGTCTTTAGAAAAACTTTTCTAAAAAGAACCCTCATGAAAATCTTTTTAGAAAACTCTTTTCTTAAATTTTCATGTTTATTAGTTGACCAATAGACTTACCAGTCGACTAATCCTTTCGCGCCATATTTTCTAAAAAGTCATTTTTATCAAATTAGTCGACCGAAGGTTTTATCAGTCGACTGAACAGAACATGTGTTTTCTGAAAATTTAGCAGCAGTCGACTAATGCTTTTTATCAGTCGACCGAACAGAATGTTTATTTTTCAGAAGATTTTAGCAGCAGTAGACTAAAAGGTTTTTCAGTCTACTGATGATATTATCAGTCGACTAACTTTCCTCAAGTTGACTAAGTTTCAAAAGTTCAGATTTTCAAACAGATCAGTCGACGGACGATAACTGTCAGTCTACTAATAACTAACTATTAGTCGACTAACTGATGTTTCAGTCGACTAATTTTGCCGTTTTCCTGAAACTTCAAAAAGGCATATCTTTTCATTTTTCAAACATTTTGATCGTTCGAAATGGACAGTTTTGATACCCTTTCATACCCTCAACGTATGGAAAACTTTAACTATAAATATGAGTGCATTGTACACTAAAAAACAACAAGAATTCAATCGATTTGAATCATTTACTTATTGCTTTTCACTCCTATTCATTCAAGTATTTGTTTTCTCACTCACGTGATAATGTTGAGAAACTCTGTTTTGTGTCACATAATATGATACACTGTCGTATTTGATTTTATATGATATGATAATATGTCCTCTTGAAAAATGTTATATTATGACTGAATATGTTTTGCCATAAATCTAACGAGTATTTGATGCAAGGATATCTCACTCAAAAAGGATGAAGACTTTCTGTTCAAGTACAACTAGTGCAATCATACTCCTTGAAGAAAAAGCTTGATGAGCCATGCATTCCTAAAGTTCAACTGAAGAGATCGGCTACCTCAAGATGAAGATTTTTTTCTTCTTTAGAGTCATATGTAACAGAACCTTCAGGAACATGCATATTGCATATTACATACTCATTCATAAAAACTATATCATAAAAGTATACGATAGTTTCAAAAAGCTCCTTTTTGAAAACTAATAATTGTACCTTCTTACAACCCTTTATGAAAAAAATATTTTGACATGTAATAATTGTACCTTACACTATATACAAGACAACATGAAAAGAAATGTAGAAAAAAGACAAAACATGAAATCGGCTACATAGAGAAAAACAAATATAATATGTTTGTGAAAAGACTCTAGTTACCTTCTTTAAAGAAATGTTTTTAAATATGGGAAAAAGACAAAAACATGAAAATCGGCTACACAAAGAAAACAAATATAAATTATTTTGATAAAGACTCTAGTTACCTTTTTACAAACCCATAGAATGTTGACTTACTTGAAGTCATCATTCTCTTTGTACAAGCATTAAATACCTCCTGTAAGAAATCCTTCTCAAAGAATGTCGACTTTCTTGTAGTCCTCATTCTCTCTGAAGACTTTGAAAAACACAACATAAAGAAAACACTTGACATGACTATGTACAAATAAATATCTCAAAGCACTCATTGTACTTACACTCATTTAAAGTAAAGAAGTACTTATGCACCTCAAATCATTAATTAGAATAAGGACAAAACTACAAATCCAACGTTCAATGTACTATTGTAAGAAATAGACTTTTTACATAAAATATGTATTACCTAAAATATTACAACGACTAAATGTACCCTATATTTTACTTTTATGGAAAAAGGCATTCTCGAATTTCTCTAAAAGATGTTTTTGAAATGACATAACACTACGATTTCAAAATGTAATGACTACTTTTTCAAAGCTATATAAACACACTCAAATAAACTATTCAAGAAGAGGAATGGAATAGATGTGTGAGCTTACAACGAGAAAAATTCTATTCATTATTTAAAAAGAGAGCCTTGAAAAATAAAGAGAAAAAGAAAAGAAAGAAAAGAGAAAAAGTCAAGTCCAGCTCTTTGACAAAGAGTATCCTCTGAGTGACAAACAGAACATTCTGAGAATCCTTCATTCGTGCATTCATATCATTCTGAAGGTTCTATAGAAAGTATTGTAACTTTCTGTTATTCACTGTATTCCTTCTTTGTTGAAAGAAGTAGACCTCTGAGAAAGAGGGTGTTGTCCTTCTCTGTTGAGAGAAGAAGACCTCTGTGAAAGAGGGTGTGCCCCTTCTCTGTTGAGAGAAGAAGACCTCTGAGGAAGAGGGTGTTGTACTATTTATCCGGTGACTCGGATGTTATAGTGAAAAGCTCAAGTGGTTTGCTTGGGGATTGGATGTAGGTCTGGGTACTGACCGAACCAGTATAAATTCTGTGTTTTATGTGTTGTGCCTTATTGCCTGATTATTTTATTTTATCGATCTTTATCGTATTTCACTATTCACCACCCCTCTAGTGGAATTTCATTTGGTATCAGAGCAGGTTTGCTGGTTTCGACATTACAAGTCCTCCAGCACAAATGGCATCTACCTCTTATGCTCGTGATATTGAAGGTCAACACGCATCTCGTCCTCCTTTCTTCAACGGCTCCAACTATGGATACTGGAAGTGCAGAATGGCTATATTTCTTAAGTCCATAGATTTTGCTGTATGGAAAATTGTTGAGGATCCATACACATCTCCATCCGCAGACTATAACTTATGGTCTGATGAAGAAAAGAAAATGGCAAACCTAAATGCAAAGGCTATGAATGCCTTATATTGTGCCATTGATCAGAACGAACTCAACATAATATCTATATGTGAATCTGCATATGATATTTGGCATTCTTTAGAAGTTATTCATGAAGGAACCAACAAAGTGAAACAAGCCAAAATCTCATCTCTTGTCAGAAAATATGAGTTGTTCAAAATGAACAAAGATGAACCCATCACAGAGATGTTTACCAGATTCACCAACATCACCAACGATCTGAAATCTCTGGGTGTAACATATTCCCAGACAGACAAGGTGAAGAAAATCTTGAGATCTCTCACAACTGATTGAGAGAAAAAGACTACAGCTATTGAAGAAGCTCAAGATTTATCTAAGCTTACTCTGGACGACTTAATAGGTAATCTTATGGCCTATGAAGTCCATATGAAAGAAAGAAGGGAAGAAGAACTACCAACCAAGAAAACTCTAGCCTTCCCAGCTCTATCTGAGAATGAAGACTCAGATAAAGAATCTGAAATTGCGCTACTAACCAGAAAATTCCAGCGCTTCATGAGAAGGAACCGGCTTCCAAACAAGCACAAGGAAAGAAAAGATCCTAAGGAGGATCCCATGTGCTATCAGTGTAATAAGCCAGGTCACTTGAGGCGTGAATGTCCCCTTCTCAAAAGAAAGTCCAAGACTGAGGAACCAAAGAAGAGGTTCTTCAAGAAAAAGGCTCTGCATGCTCAATGGGATGACTCAGAACCATCCACCAGTGAAGAGTCAAGTGATGATAAAGCCGAAACTGCAAACATGTGCTTCATGGCAAACGAAAGCTCTGTAAGTGAAATTTCTGATTTTTCCTTTGAAGAACTTTTAGATGCTTTTCAAGAACTATTTGAAGAATCTAGAAAATTGAGTTTCAAAAATAAAGCTTTAAAATCTGAAAATCTAGAGCTTTCCCAGAAAAATGAAAAACTCAACAGTGAAAATTCTGAGTTGAAAAAGAAAAACTTAATGCTTATGTCTGAAATCTCTTCTACTAGATCCAAAACTAAAAATCTGCAAGTAAAAATTTCAGAACTAAAAAGTAAAACTGAGAACCTCATGAAAACGGTTTTCAAGTTTACTAAAGGAAAAGAGAACTTGGATAAACTCCTATCTTCTCAAAAAGTCTCTTTCTACAAGAATGACATTGGCTACTCTCATTTCAACAAGCCTTCTTGTATGAATCAAAAGACCACGTTTGTGAAAGGTTCGTCTGAACCAAATAAGGAGTATTATAATGTTAATTTTTCTAACTCCTCTAAAGATGTAGACAAACCCAAATCCAAATGGATATGGGTTCCAAAGTCTAACAAAAAAGGACCCGATTGGGTACCAAAAAAGAGATTTACTTAATGTTTTGCAGGCTCCAAAGAAGAAGAACAGATGGATACTAGATAGTGGATGTTCAAAGCACATGACAGGACATCCAAACCTTTTTGCTGTTCTTCATCATAAAGAAGGAGGAACCGTCACCTTTGGAGATAACAACAAAGGTTTGATAATTGGTATTGGTAATATTGGTAACATAGATAAACCTCTTATCAAAGACGTTCTCCTTGTTAAAGGCTTAAAACATAACCTACTAAGTATCAGTCAAATGTGTGACACAGGTTATAATGTTAGCTTTAATCATAATGCATGCCTCATAACAGACACCAACGAAAACATCATCTTAAAAGGTATAAGAAAGAATAACATATATGAACTATACCTAGAAAACATCACAGAACATTGCCTCATAGCTAATAATGACACTCAACATCTATGGCACATGAGAATGGGTCATGTCAATTCTAAATACATGTCTAAATTAGCTAAAGATAAGTTAGTACGTGGGTTACCCAAAATATCTTTTAAAAAGGATTATTTTTGTGATGCATGTCAATTAGGAAAACTGTCAAAATCATCTTTCAAATCAAAAAATATCATTTCAAGTAAAAGACCTTTAGAACTTCTCCACCTGGATCTTTTTGGTCCTTCTAGAGTAGCTAGTCATAATCACAATAAATACGTTTTTGTTATTGTAGATGACTACTCAAGATTTACTTGGGTAATATTTTTGAAAAACAAAAGTGACACGTTTTGTCAATTTGAAATCTTATGTAAAAAATTACAAAATGGAAAATCTTGTTCTATTGTTAAAATCCGTAGTGACCATGGAGGAGAATTTGAAAATGAACTTTTTGAAAATTTTTGTAACTTGCATGGTATTTCTCATAACTTTGCCTTTCCTAGAGCTACACCTCAAAATGGTGTAGTAGAAAGAAAGAATAGAACCCTTCAGGAATCTGCTAGAACTATGCTCCAACACAATAATCTTGCTAAATCCTTTTGGGCAGAAGCTGTTAACACTGCATGCTACATAACAAATAGAGTTCTCATTAGACCCTTATTAAATAAAACTCCTTATGAACTATTCTATGACAAAACTCCAAGAATAAACTATTTCAAAGTCTTTGGTTGTAAATGTTTTATCCTAAACACAAAAGATAGCCTAGATAAATTTGATGCTAAATCTATTGAAGGCATATTTTTAGGATATTCAAGTCATAGTAAAGCATACAGGGTTTTCAATAAGAGTTCTAATACTATTGAAGAATCTTTGCATGTTAGCTTTTGTGAATCTATAGATCAATCTGTTCATAAGCAAACTAACGATGATGATGTTGAAAGTACAAATTTATTGTTAGATAACACAGCTAAGTCTAATGATGATGATCATCAAAGAACATATGTCGATATCAAAGATCATCCTCAAAAGCAGATTTTGGGAGACCTGACAAAGGGGGTTCAAACTAGAGCTCAGCTAGAACGAATTGCAAACATGGCTTTCATTTCTCAACTTGAACCAAAGAAGATTGATGAAGCCATCATTGATGAGTTCTGGATGCTAGCCATGACTGAAGAACTGAATCAATTCCAAAGGAATGAAGTTTGGGATTTTGTACCTAGACCAAAGAATCATCCGATCATTGGGACAAGATGGATCTTCAGAAACAAGCTAGATGAAACAGGTAATGTTATAAGAAACAAGGCCAGACTAGTAGCTCAAGGATACAACCAGGAGGAAGGTATTGATTTTGATGAAACATTTGCTCCTGTTGCTAGACTTGAATCTATTAGAATGTTTTTAGCATATGCAAGCTATATGGATTTCAAATTATATCAAATGGATGTTGAAAGTGCTTTTCTAAATGGATTTATAAATGAAGAAGTTTATGTAAAACAACCTCCAGGATTTGAAAATGAACAATATTCAGATCATGTTTTCAAACTCAAACGTGCTTTGTATGGTTTAAAACAAGCACCTCGTGCTTGGTATGATAGACTTAAAACCTTTTTGTTAAAAACTGGTTTTTCTGTAGGCAAAGCAGACTCTACATTATTCGTTAAAATAGTGAATAATCATACCCTAATTGTTCAAATATATGTAGACGATATCATCTTTGGATCTTCTAACAACACTCTTTGTGAAGAATTTTCTAAGTCCATGCAAAAAGAATTTGAAATGAGTATGATGGGAGAACTCACCTACTTTCTTGGGCTGCATATTAAGCAAACCAAGGATGGAGTTTTCATCAATCAATCTAAGTATGCTCGTGAACTTCTGAAGAGGTTCAACATGAACTCAACTGCTTCAAAATCTACTCCTATGAGCACTACTATTGTTTTGGACAAAGATGAAGATGGTAAGTCTGTTGATACAAAGGTATACCGAGGTATGATAGGATCACTTCTATATTTAACTGTTAGCTGTCTAGATATTATGTTCAGTGTTTGCTTGTGTGCTAGATTTCAGTCAAATCCAAAAGAACCACATCTTAAAGCTGTAAAAAGAATAATGAGATATTTAAAAGACACAGTTGATTTTGGATTATTCTATTCAAAATCCTCTACATTTGATCTAATCTCATACAGCGATGCTGACTTTGCTGGAAGTAAATCTGATAGAAAAAGCACAAGTGGAACATGTCATATGCTAGGGCACTCACTTGTATCATGGTTCAGTAAGAAACAAAACTGTGTACCCTTATCAACTACTGAAGCCGAATATATTGCTGCTAGCCTAGCCTGTACATAAGTTATCTGGATGAAACAAACCTTAAAAGATTTTGGTTTAAATTTTGAAAATACAACTATTTTCTGTGACAATACTAGTGCTATAAACTTATCTAAGAATCCCATTTTACACTCACGAACTAAGCACATTCAAATAAGACATCACTTCTTAAGAGAACAAGTCTTAAACAACATTATTAAACTCGAATTTATACCCACTAATCAACAGTTAGCAGACATATTCACTAAACCATTAAAACATGAAGACTTCACACGTATTAGAAGAGAACTAGGAATATGCAAACTAAGTGACTTATAAATTAATCACACTTATTAAGATTATTGCTTTTGATAAAATCTTATTTTAAAAGGCTTTGTCTTATCGATTTTTTTTGTGTTTGTTTTACTATTCAAAGTCAAACTATGTTTTCATATTTTCGTATACTCTCAATACTCATAGAAACACATTCATCATGACACATTCTTTATGTCTTTCAACTTGTCATCTTTCAAGTACACTCTCATAATGACTTCTTGTCCTATCTTCTTTTACGCATATCCATAAGAACCATTTACTTTAAGTAAAAAGCTATCATGACTTGGATCACATCACTCATTTCATTACACCTTTTATATCTTTTGTCTTTTTGTGACAACCTCTCATACGATAAGCTAGCCGACCTCCAAACATGATTCCTCATAATTTTGATTATTATTTTTAATTAATTATATTCATGTGATTATTATTCTTAATTATGAAGCAGTTATATTAAGTAAAAAGCTATCATGACCTTGTATCAATATACTTCTCTAAAATCTTAAAACCTCTTATAAAAATTCAAAGTGATTATTATTTTTGTATAACCTTTTAAGTGGTTATATTTCACGTAAACTTTTACTATATCATCGGTTATTTCATAGCTTAAGTATAATCTATTATCATCCTGACACATACTTTATGAAATTTTTAACTCTCCTTTTTCGACAACTTGTCCTCTAGTGTTTTTAGTACTACTAGTACCACCATTTTATTTCCTCTTTCTCTCATATGAAGTGACTTTCCATCCGTGACCATGACTCTCTCATATATTTTATATCTCTCTTAAATCGAGATTCATAAAAGTCTTGTCTTCAAGCAAAACTTTATCTATTGGCTAATCTAACTCTACTTTATGTCATATCTAAATCAAGTGATTGTTGTCCTTTATAACCTTTATCATTTTTCTACATATCCGTATCATCTTTTTATGTCTATTCACTCTCCTTTCACGAATTAGGAATACTTCCACATAAAGTAAAATCATGTAGAAAAAGTTGCTTGTTTTATTAGGCCATTATTTTTTTCACTCTATAACTATTCTTTCAAACTTTTTGAATTATTCGCTCTCTCAAGTTCAAAACATGACACCCCATACTCTATTAATGACTTGTCTCACTAGTCGATAAACTCACCCATAGTAAAATTCATATATATGTATACAAATTTGTTCAAATCTATGTCCTTCTTAAAATACACACCAATATAATACACTATCTTCCACCATTGATTTGATTTGTCATTCACAAGCCCCTTAACTTACAACTCACGAATTTCTTTATTCAAACTACAATCCAAAAATCATTCACTTCCAATATCATTCATTTCTTATCACCATTATTTGTCTTCTTCTATTTATTAGATTGATTCATATCTCATTCCCACAATTTTCTCTATTCTCTTACAAACCCTTACTCGTTCCAAGATCTTCTCTCTTGCTCGTTTTCTTTGTGCTCTTGCAATGACATTCTCTGGCTCATCCGACTTACTCCAAGCTTCTGAGTTGAGATTTTCTGATCTCGTTCACACTTATCACTCCATAAAATCTTTGACCATCCTACCAGGCAGCTTGATTCACCTTGAAGCCCTTCCAGCATTTGACCTACAAACCTCTCTTTCTGAACTTATTCATGTTCTAGCTTCTCCAAAACAAATGCCCATCTATCCTCACCTTATCAAAGTTTTCTACACCAACCTTACTATCGACCATGATCAATCGTCTATCACTTCCATGGTACATGGAAAAATTTTCTCCTTTGACATATCTCAGTTAGGCAATATTTTGAATATTTCTTCTTACGGTATTGAACTTCCCCACGTTGTTCCTCTCGACCATTCTGTGTTTCAGAAAATCCTCCTCTCCACTCTCTCCACTCACTTCCCATGGCATGAGAGCAATCTCCAACCTCATGCTCTGCTGTTGTCCAAAATTCTTTCCTCCAATATCGTCCCCAAATCGCCCTCCAGGGGATTTATTGCAAATGAAGTCTCCCTTCTTCTTTATGCCATCTTCTCTGCCTTTCCTATCAACTGGTCCAGTGTCATCTTCCACAACATGATCAACTTTCGTTCTTTTAAGTCTCTTCCATTCGGATACTTCATCTCACTCATTCTTGAATTCTTCCAGATTCCTCTTACAACCGATGTCGTCTACTACTCAAACAATATTATTGATGACTCCTCTCTTCATGAAGAAGAGTCCTCTCCTCTAAACTCTGACGATGAAGGCCCTCAAGAAGCAGATCAAGCAGCAACTTCTGACCTTGACATCTTCACAGCTATTGTCAATATTCAGAACACCCAGGATCTCCTTCTGAAGAATCAAGCTTCACTACAACTCGGCCAAGATGCACTACTCCAAAAGTTTCACCCTTCCTCCGGCTCCACATAAACTTATTTTTTTTGGTCTGTAATAACTTTTAATTACTTTTGGTCTGTAATAACTCTCTTACTCTGATCCCTTCCTTTTTGTCTATGACAAAGGGGGAGAAATCCTGTCTCCATTATTGGAGAAATACTCTCTTTAAACATTTTTCAATATTTTTATCATATTATTATTTCTATGCATAATGTCTTTTTGACAGGGGGAGCATATTTTGTCATCATCAAAAAGGGGGAGGATGTTGAGAAACTCTGTTTTGATGTCACATAATATGATACACTGTCGTATTTGATTTTATATGATATGATAATATGTCCTCTTGAAAAATGTTATATTATGACTGAATATGTTTTGCCATAAATCTAACTAGTATTTGATGCAAGGATCTCACCCAAAAAGGATGGAGACTTCCTGTTCAAGTACAACTAGTGCAATCATACTCCTTGAAGAAAAAGCTTGATGAGCCATGCATTCCTAAAGTTCAACTGAAGAGATCGGCTACCTCAAGATGAAGATTTTTTTCTTCTTTAGAGTCATATGTAACAGAACCTTCAGGAACATGCATATTGCATATTACATACTCATTCATAAAAACTATATCATAAAAGTATACGATAGTTTCAAAAAGCTCCTTTTTGAAAACTAATAATTGTACCTTCTTACAACCCTTTATGAAAAAGATATTTTGACATGTAATAATTGTACCTTACACTATATACAAGACAACATGAAAAGAAATGTAGGAAAAAGACAAAACATGAAATCGGCTACATAAAGAAAAACAAATATAATATGTTTTTGAAAAGACTCTAGTTACCTTCTTTAAAGAAATGTTTTTAAATATGGGAAAAAGACAAAAACATGAAAATCGGCTACACAAAGAAAACAAATATAAATTATTTTGATAAAGACTCTAGTTACCTTTTTACAAACCCATAGAATGTCGACTTACTTGAAGTCATCATTCTCTTTGTACAAGCATTAAATACCTCCTGTAAGAAATCCTTCTCAAAGAATGTCGACTTTCTTGTAGTCCTCATTCTCTCTGAAGACTTTGAAAAACACAACATAAAGAAAACACTTGGCATGACTATGTACAAATAAATATCTCAAAGCACTCATTGTACTTACACTCATTTAAAGTAAAGAAGTACTTATGTACCTCAAATCATTAATTAGAATAAGGACAAAACTACAAATCCAACGTTCAATGTACTATTGTAAGAAATAGACTTTTTACATAAAATATGTATTACCTAAAATATTACAACGACTAAATGTACCCTATATTTTACTTTTATGGAAAAAGGCATTCTCGAATTTCTCTAAAAGATGTTTTTGAAATGACATAACATTTCACATTTCAAAAAGGCTACGATTTCAAAATGTAACGACTACTTTTTCAAAGCTATATAAACACACTCAAATAAACTATTCAAGAAGAGGAATGGAATAGATGTGTGAGCTTACAACGAGAAAAATTCTATTCATTATTTGAAAAGAGAGCCTTGAAAAAGAAAGAGAAAAAGAAAAGAAAGAAAAGAGAAAAAGTCAAGTCCAGCTCTTTGACAAAGAGTATCCTCTGAGTGACAAACAGAACATTCTGAGAATCCTTCATTCGTGCATTCATATCATTCTGAAGGTTCTATAGGAAGTATTGTAACTTTCTGTTATTCACTGTATTCCTTCTTTGTTGAAAGAAGTAGACCTCTGAGAAAGAGGGTGTTGTCCTTCTCTGTTGAGAGAAGAAGACCTCTGTGAAAGAGAGTGTGCCCCTTCTCTGTTGAGAGAAGAAGACCTCTGAGGAAGAGGGTGTTGTACTATTTATCCGGTGACTCGGATGTTATAGTGGAAAGCTCAAGTGGTTTGCTTGGGGACTGGATGTAGGTCTGGGTACTGACCGAACCAGTATAAATTCTGTGTTTTATGTGTTGTGCCTTATTGCCTGATTATTTTATTTTATCGATCTTTATCGTATTTCACTATTCACCCCCCCTCTAGTGGAATTTCAATTTTCACTTCAGTTTTTCACTCAAATCACTTTGAGAGATAGTGAATTCGTGAGTAAGAGTATTTCAACAACCTCAAAAGCCAATTGCATCTCATTTGCATTCAAAAAGAAGGCTCATAGGTTGTTTTGTAAGTTGTTACTTATTTTCTGTAAAAAGGACTCCTTGGTGTAGAGGGGTTGTTTGATTTCAGTAGGGTTGTTACTGAAAGTGGGACCAGTTATGGTCTGTGTGATCTTGTAGTTTACAAGGTTGATAGTGGAAATCTCAAGCGGGTTTTGCTTGGGGACTGGATGTAGGTCGGGTTAGACCGAACCAGGATAAAATCTTGTGTTCTTTGTGTGTTTGCTTTGAGATTTGCAAAATCATTAAATATTCCGCAGACAATTTTTTTTAAAAGCACTATTCACCCCCCCTCTAGTGCTCGTTGCCTAGATCCTAGTGCACTTTCATTTGGTATCAGAGCACAGGTTTGCTATTACTTTGATTTGACCATCATCTAGCATGGCAACTACAACATCTCAGCACAAAGAAGGATGCTCCTATGTTCGTCCTCCTCTCTTCGACGGAACAAACTATGGATACTGGAAAGTAAGAATGACAATATTCTTGTAATCCATGGATCTCGATATCTGGAGAGTTGTTTCAGAAAAGTACCAAACTCCATCAACTGATTTCAGCCGATGGACCGATGATGAAAAGAAGACTGCTTCACTAAATGCCAAAGCCATGAATGCATTATATTGTGGCGTTGACAAGGTAGAATTCAATCGCATCTCTCAATGCTCTACAACAAATGAAATTTGGCATACTCTTCTAGTAACTCACGAAGGTACGTCAAAGGTAAAGGAATCTAAAATTGCTTCTTTAGTTCATAAATTTGAATTGTTCAAAATGAAGCAAAATGAATCTATATCGGACATGGTAACTAGAATGACCGATATAACTAACACTTTGAAATCCCTTGGAAAAGAATATTCACAAGTGGATTTAGTCAGAAAGATTCTAAGGTGTTTAACTCCTGAATGAGAGAGAAAAACCACTGCTATTGAAGAAGAAAATGATCTCAATACTCTCACTCTTGAAGACTTAGTTGGTAACCTAATGGCATATGAGGTCCAACTTCAAGACAGACAAGAAGAAGTGCCTAAGAAGAAATCTCTTGCTTTTAAGGCTACTTCTGACTCAGAAAATTCAGAAGAAGATGAAGATGAAGATATTGCCCTCATCATAAGGCAATTCAGAAGATTCATCAAAAAGGGAAGATTTCAAAGAAAGGTAAAGAAAGCAGATTCTTCCATTCCCAATGAAGTCAAGTGCTTTAACTGCAAAAAGGCATGACATATCAAGAAAGATTGTCCTCTTCGCAAAATCAAGCCCAAGGACCAATTCAAGAAGAAAAAGGCATTTCAAGCATGTTGGGATGATAGTGACTCCTCTTCCAATGAAGAATCAAATGAAGAAGTCGTCAACATGTGTTTTGTAGCACAAGAAGATTCGGTAAGTCAATTTGACTATGATGAGTTATTTGAAGCATTTAATGATTTATATGCTAAATTTAAGAGTCTTAGTTCTAAAAATAAAGAGTTAAAAACTGAAAATTTAACTCTTGACTCTCAAAATAAAGTGTTACTTCAAGAAATAGAAGATCTCAAGAAGGAAAATTCTTGCCAAGCACTTGAGATAAAAGAAATTGGAGTTAGAACCAATCTCTTACAAAAAGAAATATCTAGTCTTAAAGAAAAGTCAAATGATCTTCTTTCTATAGTGACCAAATTCACAAATGGTCAAGAGAATCTAGAAAAACTTCTTGGTTCTCAAAGATGCTCGGTTAATAAAACTGGATTGGGATCTACTTCTTTGATACTCAAAGTAGACCAAACTATGTGGTGAAAAATCAAAGACATTATTCTCAACCTTTTGTTCATAGAACTAAACTTTCTAGTTCTAATAGAAATGCATCTAGATATGATTATTCTAGATATGTTTATTCTAAATTCTTTTATAGAAAGAATATTTATTATCAAAGGAAACCAAAATCCAAATGGATATGGGTTCCTAAGACTAACTCTCATGGACCCGAAAATAGAAAGGGGTCAAATGCTCTATTTTCTGATTTTGTTGTAGGTACACAACATAAGGAGCAAATGGATATTGGACAGCGGCTGTTCCAAACATATGACTGGAAGGCCGGAGTTATTTTCCACCCTCCAAAATAAGGATGGAGGAACCGTCACCTTTGGTGACAATAACAAGGGAAAAGTGATAGGTATTGGTAATATTGGTAATCCAAAATTTTCTTTGATAGAAAATGTTCTTTTAGTAGATGGTTTAATGCATAATTTAATATCTATCAGTCAATTATGTGATAAAGGTTTTCATGTTTCTTTTGAAAATGATTTATGCTTAATTTCTGATTTTCAATCTAAAAAGATCATTTTTAAAGGTAAAAGAAGAAACAATGTGTATGAACTATATCTAGATGAGTTACCCTATTTTAATGAAAAATGTCTTATTGTTTCAAATGAAATTCAATGGTTATGGCACAAGAGACTTGGACATGTTAACTTTAAAATTATTTCAAAGTTATCCAAGAATGATCTTGTAAGAGGCCTACCTAGAATACCATATAAAAATGATCACTTATGTGATGCTTGTCAAAGGGGTAAACAAATCAAGAGTTCTTTTAAAGCAAAAGATATAGTTTCAACAAAACGTCCTCTTGAACTTTTACATTTAGATCTATTTGGACCATCTAGAATTCAAAGTTTGAATGGTAGCAAGTATCTTTTGTTATAGTAGATGATTATTCTCGGTTTACATGGGTGATTTTTCTAAAAAGCAAAAATGATGCTTTTTCAGAATTTTCTAAACTTTGTAGAAGAATTACAAATGAAAAATCTACATCTATTATTAAAATTCGTAGTGATCATGGTGGTGAATTTGAAAATGAATCTTTTCTAAAGTTTTGTGATTTACATGGTATATCTCACAACTTTGCTTTTCCTAGAGTGGCTCCACAAAATGGAGTTGTTGAAAGAAAGAATAGAACTTTGCAAGAATGTGCTAGAACCATGCTTCAAGATAAAAATTTACCAAAATACTTTTGGGCTGAAGCAATTAATACAGCATGTTATGTCTTAAATCGTGTTCTTATTCGACCAATTTTACATAAAACATGTTTTAAATTGTATTATGATTGTATACCAAAGATCTCATATTTCAAAATTTTTGGTAGTAAATGTTTCTTGTTAAATACCAAAGATAATCTTGATAAGTTTGATTCAAAATCAGATGAATCAATATTTCTTGGATATTCTTCTAGAAGTAAAGCATATCGTATTTTCAATAAAAGAACATCTTGTATTGAAGAATCTTTACATGTTGCATTTGATGAGAATTGTGAGCAGGTTATATCTCTAAGCGAAGGAGAAGAAGTAATACTTCAAGAAGAACCCTTGATAGAGAGTACTTCTCAAAAAAATATTCCTCTTCAACCGGTTTGGAAAGAAGTTCCTAATCATCCACATGAACAAGTTATTGGTGAAATAAAGAGTGGTGTCCAAACTAGAAGGCAGTTAGAAAAATATATTGCAAATGTTGCTTTCATATCTAAATTAGAACCAAAGAATATCAATGAGGCTTGTGTTGATGAATTTTGGCTTTTGGCCATGTCTGAAGAACTTAACCAATTTACTAGGAATGATGTTTGGGATCTAGTTGATAGACCAAAGGATCATCCGGTAATTGGAACAAGATGGGTCTTCCGAAATAAGCTGGATGAAAATGGTGAAGTCATTCGTAACAAAGCAAGGCTAGTGACACAAGGCTATAATCAAGAATAAGGCATAGATTTTGATGAAACCTATGCACTAGTGGCTCGATTAGAGTCAATTCGAATGATGCTTGCTTTTGCTAGTTACATGAACTTCAAGTTATATCAAATTGATGTTAAGAGTGCAATCTTAAATGGACACATCAATGAAGAAGTTTATGTAGAGCAACCTCCAGGCTTTGAAAATGAGAAATATCCAGAAAAAGTCTACAAATTGAAAAGAGCTTTGTATGTACTCAAACAAGCACCAAGAGCGTGGTATGAAAGACTACAAAATTTTCTAGAACAATCTGGTTTTTCCATTGGTCGGGTAGACTCCACTTTATTTATTAATCTTAATTCAGATATTCTTATTGTGCAAATTTATGTTGATGACATAATATTTGGTTCTACTAATGATTCTCTCTGTAAAGAATTTGCTAAAGCTATGCAGGAAGAGTTTGAAATGAGCTTGATGGGCGAATTAAACTACTTCCTTGGACTTCAAATAAAGCAAACTGAAGAAGGAATCTTCATCAATCAGGCTAAGTATACAAAAGAACTTCCCAAGAGATTTTGGATGGACTCATCGAAATCAAGAAGGAATCCTATGAGTACAACTACTTCTCTTGATAAAGATGAAAATGGTAAAAGTGTAGATACTAAGCTCTACAGAGGTATGATCGGATCTCTATTATACTTAACTGCTAGTCGACCTGATATTATGTTTAGTGTTTGTATGTGTGCAATATTTCAAGCTAATTCAAAGGAATCTCATTTAACTGCAGTAAAACAAATTCTTCGTTATTTGAAAGATACTTCAGATTTCGGATTGTTTTACCCAAAATCATCTTCCTTTGATTTGGTTTCATATAGTGATGCAGATTTTGCAGGAAATAAATCTGATCGCAAGAGTACTAGTGGAACTTGTCATTTCTTAGGAAATTCCTTAGTCTCTTGGTTTAGTAAAAAGCAAAATTCAGTATCACTCTCAACAACTGAAGCAGAATATATAGCGGCTAGTTTAGCATGTTCACAAGTACTTTGGATGAAACAGACCTTAAAAGATTTCGGTTTGAATTACTCCACAACAACTATTTATTGTGATAACACTAGTGCTATAAATCTTTCGAAAAATCCTATTCAGCACTCAAGAACTAAGCATATTGAAGTTAAACATCATTTTTTAAGAGATTATGTGTTAAAAGGAGATATTTCGTTAAATTTTATTTCTACTAAAGAACAACATGCTGATATCTTCACTAAACCTCTTAATAATGAAGATTTTATGAGAATTAGGAGAGAACTAGGTATTTGCTCATTTTTGGATTTATAAAAATGCTGATTTTTGAACAAAATCTCAAAATCGCACTATATTAGTCGACCAATAAAATTCTAGTCGACTGGTGTTTTAAATTTTGGAATGTATCGCACCATATTAGTCGACCGATATATTTCTAGTCGACTGATGATATTTTTTAGAATGAGTCGCACATTCTTAGTCGACCGATAAAGATTTAGTCAACTAAAAATTTTTAAATGAAGGGACCCGATACCCCTTAAATTTTTAAAACACCCGTTTTTTTTAAAATAAGAATCGTTTCACTTCATTTTCGTATCTTTTCGTTTTTCTTAAAAATGAAACCCTTAAAAACGAAAACCCTCTTTCTCTTTTGCCTCTCTTTCTTCCGAAAAACCCTCGGAGTGCCGTTCGATCCCATTTTTGCTGGGATTTTCTTACCGTAACAAGGAGACGCCGGAGTCCTCTGGCCGTGATCTTGAAACGCCGGAATCCTCCTGCAGTAACTGGCGCATCTTCAAAACACTTCAGAACCCTCTTGTGTGACAGTGCATTGCCGAAATCCCCTTGTGGCCGACTTCTCACTCACCGTCAGCCATTGTATCCTTCTCTGGTTCTGTTTCACATCGCCGGACAACGTTCTACTTCTGTCGGAAATCATTTGTAAGCCGTCATTGTTTTTGGTAACTCTATTTTTTTAACCATGCCTCGTACGAAGTCTGCATCTGCAAAAGGTTTAGGTTCTCCTCCTCCTACACCTACTTCAAGACATGGTTTTTCACTAAGATTACTTCGCAATCCTCTTCTCTATGATACTTTTGGATCAATTTCTGCACTACCTATTTTACTAGGCCGAAATGTTCTATTTCACTTATTTTCTCGTTACAATATAAGAGAATTATTTCCTGAAATTTCACATCTTTTTTATGCTTGTGCAGATACCCTTCACTATCCGTTTCTTATTCACTTGTTTTACACGAATTTACAAATGAATCATGAAACTGGAGTTTTGTCCTCTCTTGTTCGTGATGTTGAAATCGAGTTTGATTCGAAATTACTTGGAGAAATTCCACCTTCAGACACTCTTTTCAACAATATTGAATTGAATAATGAAAGAGTTTTTGAACAAATTCTTCTTCCAGGAGCACCTCACTGCCCTCCTTTCAAAAATACTAATCTTCAAACTTGTGCACGCATTGCTGGACGAATCTTTGCCCACAATGTTCTACCCAAAACTGGTTCTTTTGATTATTATTCCACAGATCTATCTACGACTCTTTATGTTTTATTTGAAAATATTTCTGTCAACTGGGCCAATGTGTATTTTACAAATTTGTGGAAACAAAAACCATTTCTTCCTTATGGTTGTCTTTTAACCCGTATTTTTAGACATTTCAAAGTTCCTTTATCAAATGAAAAATACATTGAGCAAAAAGAGTTCTTTGATCAAACAATTTTTAAAAGAATGAAAATTAAATATCTGCCTCCTTTAAATGTTGATCAAACTGAACCATCTGATCCTAATAAACCATCAATTTCTGAACCTTCACCTTCTGCAACACCTTCATCTTATGCAAAAAGAAAGAAATTTTCGACAAGTCAAGACCATGATGAAGTTATGCAGAGACTGGAAGATTTAGAGCCGCATCAACATACTTTTCGTGAAGATGTGACTCAACAACTATCTTCGATTCAGAAAGAGATTACTTCAATCAAGGATTTGCTCAACTCACTTTTTGAATCTTTGTTGTCTGAACTTTCATACTTTATGGGTTGTAATATTTTAAACTTGTATCTCTATTTTGCTTATGCTATTTCTGCCCTTACTCTTTTTTATTCTGACAAAGGGGGAGAAAAAGATGATAGCAATTACATTGAAATTGCAGGAGATCTTGCATGAGAAATGCAAAATTAAGAGAAAAAGAAAGCTTTGAATGAATGTATTTCTAAATGCATGAAGAAATGATGAATGGAAATGCAAACCAATCAATATGTGATATATGTGCTTTAAATGTGCTAACTTTTAATGTTTTGCAGCATATTAATAGGGGGAGTAAAATCTCCATCTATGCATCTAAATGCTTCATCTTTGATTAAGTTTGTCATCATAAAAAAGGGGGAGATTGTTACGACAATGAATCCATACATGATACTTCAAGTACAAGGTTTTGATGATGAGCAAGTGGAATCAACTGCATTTCAGCTAAGGCTATGAAGAAATTGAAGAATTCAGTGAAGAATCTTTGAAGACTAGTGTGAAAATGTTTAATTCATTAAAAGTCTTAGATTCTTGTAAGAGCCTTACTTAGAGTGCATATTTAGGTTGCATTTCACCTTAAAAGTCTTTAGAAAAACTTTTCTAAAAAGAACCCTCATGAAAATCTTTTTAGAAAACTCTTTTCTTAAATTTTCATGTTTATTAGTCGACCAATAGACTTACCAGTCGACTAATCATTTCGCGCCATATTTTCTAAAAAGTCATTTTTGTCAAATTAGTTGACCGAAGGTTTTATCAGTCGACTGAACAGAACATGTGTTTTCTGAAAATTTAGCAGCAGTCGACTAATGCTTTTTATCAGTCGACCGAACAGAATGTTTGTTTTTCAGAAGATTTTAGCAGCAGTAGACTAAAAGGTTTTTCAGTCTACTGATGATATTATCAGTCGACTAACTTTTCTCAAGTCGACTAAGTTTCAAAAGTTCAGATTTTCAAACGGCTCGATTAACAGATCAGTCGACCGACGATAACTGTCAGTCTACTAATAACTAACTATTAGTCGACTAACTGATGTTTCAGTCGACTAATTTTGTCGTTTTCCTGAAACTTCAAAAAGGCGTATCTTTTCATTTTTCAAACGTTTTGATCATTCGAAATAAACAGTTTTGATACCCTTTCATACCCTCAACGTATGGAAAACTTTAACTATAAATATGAGTGCATTGTACACTAAAAAACAACAAGAATTCAATCGATTTGAATCATTTACTTATTGCTTTTCACTCCTATTCATTCAAGTATTTGTTTTCTCACTCACGTGATATTTTCACTTCAGTTTTTTCACTCAAATCACTTTGAGAGATAGTGAATTCGTGAGTAAGAGTATTTCAACAACCTCAAAAGCCAATTGCATCTCATTTGCATTCAAAAGGAAGGCTCATAGGTTGTTTTGTAAGTTGTTACTTATTTTCTGTAAAAAGGACTCCTTGGTGTAAAGGAGTTGTTTGATTTCAGTAGGGTTGTTACTGAAAGTGGGACCAGTTATGGTCTGTGTGATCTTGTAGTTTACAAGGTTGATAGTGGAAATCTCAAACGGGTTTTGCTTGGGGACTGGATGTAGGTTGGGTTAGACCGAACCAGGATAAAATCTTGTGTTCTTTGTGTGTTTGCTTTGAGATTTGCAAAATCATTAAATATTCCGCAAACAATTTTTTTTAAAAGCACTATTCACCCCCCTCTAGTGCTCATTGCCTAGATCCTAGTGCACTTTCATGGTGGAATGATCAAGGGCACTATATCTCTACTTGATTAGAGCAAGAAAAAATCGGGTTGTGTTCAGCAAGTGGTTGGCTTAGCATAATTGCATATTAGCACCAAAGTTTGATTGCAATATGAGAGAGAGAGAGAGAGCTGCGTAATTCACATTCATGGACCTAATAAACTTGAAAAATGTGAAATCGATGCCTTTCCTATTTCTCATTTCTACATATTTGATTTAAAGCACTATGACAAATTCTATGAGTTTTTTTTTTCTTTTCTTGCTAGAAGAAGGAAAAAATTACCCTCTCATCAACTAGACATTGGCAAGCCTCTGGTTGTTAAGACCCTTCAGGCTTTCCTTGTTAACCATGAACTACAGCAAGCTTCAAACTTGTGGCAAAAGTCGCTCCCATGGATTTCGAAAAGTGTTGCCCCATGTTAGTGATAAACCATAGTTGCTCCTAGCCAAGGTGGAGCCTTTGTAGGCCATAAACACCAGAGCTATGTCATGAATGTCATTGATATTTTGAAAATATATTGCAATTTTATTGCAAATATTTTTGAAGGCAGATATAATATTAAAATTATTATGCTTTTATCGCCATACTAATGCAACAAGAGCGCCTTTTCTAATTTTTTTCTTATATTTTTAAATTTTATCTTGATATATTTTATTTTTTTAATTTGTTTTTATAAGTGATTCAATTTTCCTAAGAATTTTACTTGCTTTGGTCACAAGTGGGGATGAACAATCACATCTGAGAAAGTACTACAAGCTGTGATGGTTGGTCACAAGCGTTACCAATTTTCACATGATTCTAAGCTAGAACAATTACACTCGTCAATCATGACCACAAGTTCTACTTCTTTCATGTTTCACGGCTCTGAATCGTTTGGCCACCGATTCATGTGTATCGATACCGATACTCAACTGAATCATATTCTATATTGACCCAAAAATAATAAAAGAAATTATTACGTGTCAATCATATCTGAGCATGTTAAAACCATTAAAATAATTTTAAAATAATATTAAAAAATTAGTTTTGGTAGTTTTTACATTTTATTAAAATATAGCCGATTCAAGCTTGCAGGTATCGAATTTTTGTCGATACTGTGTATAGACTGATACAGGCTTATACACACCGATACTGACAACATTGATTATGACGGTGATCGTTCATTTTACTTGCCCGATATTTGTATCAAAGACCAAATGCTACCCCACCATCGAGAACATAACTCATCGTTTGTCATATGTGGATCAATCTTTTGTTCAATCCTTGCCGTAACAGTTAGACTTATCTTACATTTTCACATTGTGGTGGACTAATCCTAGGGAGGGTGGTGTGTGTTCTCCCCGAAACACAAATTTGTGTGTTCCCGTGTATACGGAGGAATATCTTGGGACCCATAATAATTCATATGCCAATGTTGCCCACGATGACTTTATAATAAAATAACATATAAAAAAAGTAGATATGCTTTTGACGGAAATATCCTCTTGTAAGATAGATATGTGTTGGATGAAAATGTCCTCACACTCTCCTTAAATAGATTTGCATGTTTCGCCTTTGTTTTTAGCTTGTGTTACAACACATGGCCGCCTTCTTGTAATTTCCTGATGAGTTGTGGAGCCTGATTCATAGTGTTTTTGCCCTTGCAGGAAGGGGGGTCTAGGGGCTCCCCCCGGCACGGGTTCCGCTACTCTCTGATTTGAGTATGATACTGACAACATTGATTATGAAGAATTTTTTTTTTTGGCTTATGTTTGAGACTCAGTTTCTTATGGATCAGACCCAACTTGTTTAGGTTTAGGGTTGTCGCCATTGCCTTGTATAAATTCTTTCTTTTCTTTCTCTCTTGTAACTGTTGAAAAGAGCAATAAGATTTCTCTTTTAGCGACCGTGGTTTTTTTATTCTCTCTGTTGAAAAAAGCGATTTACAGTAGAAATCAAATAAGAAAGTAGTGATTTACAGTAAAAATTAAATCAGAGAGTAGCAATTTACAATAGGAATCAAATAAGAGAGCAGCGATTTATAGTAGAAATCAGAGACGAGAGTAGCGATTTATAGTAGAAATCAAATCAGAGAGTAGAGATTTACAGTAGAAATCAAATTAGAAAATAGCGATTTACAATACAAATCAGATTTCTACTGTAAATCACTACTCTCTTATTTGATTTTTACTGTAAATCGCTACCCTCTTATCTGATTTGTAATGTAAATCGATATTCTCTGATTTGATTTCTACTATAAATCGCTACTCTCTTATCTAATTTGTACTGTAAATCGCAATTCTCTGATTTAATTTCTACTGTAAATCGCTACTCTTTTATCTGATTTCTATTATAAATCGCTATTCTCTGATTTGATTTGTATTTTAAATCGCTACTCTCTTATTTGATTTCTACTGTAAATCACTACTCTCTTATCTGATTTGTACTATAAATCGCTATTCTCTGATTTGATTTCTACTGTAAATCGCTACTCTCTGATCTGATTTCTACTGTAAATCGCTACTCTCTTATCTGATTTCTACTGTAAATCGCTATTCTCTGATCTGATTTCTACTGTAAATCGTTACTTTCTGATTTGATTTCCACTATAAATCGCTACTCTTTGATCTGATTTTTACTATAAATTGCTACTCTCTGATTTGATTTCTACTATAAATCTCTACTTTTTGATTTGATTTCTACTGTAAATCGCTACTCTCTTATCCGATTTCTATCATAAATCGCTACTCTCTTATTTGATTTCTACTATAAATCGCTACTTTTTTATCTGATTTCTATTGTAAATCGCCACTCTACTCAGTTTAATGTTGCCATCATTATCTCTGTTGTAAATTGTTATTCTCTGTCTACTCAGTTTGTCGTTTGCACCCTCGTATCATGATGAAGAATAGACAGAATGTTGATTTTTTTGGTAGTTCAACTATTTCTCATAAATAGACGATGATAAAGGGTACTCTGATAATAATAGACGATGATGACAGCAAAGGGTGCTCTGGCGATAACAAACAACGAAAAAGGGTGCTCTGATGATAGCAGATGACGACAAAGGGTGCTCTGATGATAGCAGACGACAACAAAGGGTGCTCCGACAACAACAAACGACGACAAAGGGTGCGTCGTCAATCGGAGCTCCTGTTATAGCAGATGGTGCATCGCCAAAGGGTGATCTAGAACGTTTAGAGTGACATATTGCGAGGAGCTTCTGTTAAAGCAGAGGAGTTTACTCCTTAGGGAAAAAATGATGATGATTTTAACCCTTTATGGTGAGAGGACATTTTTGTCCTTTACTCAAAACATCATTTTATGGCGCTAATGGCGGAAAAGGGTACTTAAGTCTTTGCAAACACACTAGACTCTGATGCTAAGTGATGCTAACACACATGGGAAAATGAGCCCCACATGCTTACATATGTGGCACTCATTCAAACCCGAGAACGCGCACTTGCGTGTTTCAGGGGGGAACATATAACCTGCTTCGCTAATCCTAGCCTTTCCGATATACCAGCTGAATGGTTAAGATGGACATAGGGATGGCAGTGGAACGAAGGAAACCGGGCCCCTATTCTGCTTCGCCTCATTTGGATCAAGGATGGAGGACATGAAAGGGGGGATGCAGGTTAAAATTAAACCCGTGTAAGGATGAACCCCGCCCCCATTCCCGATCTTCGTTAATAAAATAATTAAAATACATTTAAAGATAATATTGGATCTGGGAGAAATCCATGTTTGAACCGAAGATGGAAGACATGAAACATTAATGAAAGTTAAAATAAAAAACAGTGTGAAGATGAAGACGAAGATGGAGGTCCAAATTTTGAGATGGGCTAAGGGTGGAGACCTTGTCCCCGGCCTCCACCCCAATTCACTGTCTTCCCTGTAATGGACATAAATTTTCTGACATAGGATCCCTTTTACCCACTGTACAGGGTGTTGCGTGTTCTCCCCTGAAGACATATTGTTTGCTACAGTGCATGTTCGGGGGTCTGAATGAGCGCCATGTATATAAGCACGTGGGGCTCATATCCTCATGTGTGTCGGCATCACTTAGCATCAGAGTCTGGATGCGGTTGTAAAGACTTAAGTACCCTTTCCTGCTATTCTAGCCATGAAACGACGGTTTAAAAAAAATACAAAAATGTCTTCCATCCAAAAAAGGGAAACGACGGTTCGAGAAAAGGACATCTAAAAAAGTGAAACACCGGTTCGAGAATGATGTTAACTCTTCGAAGTCCAAACGTTTCATTTTTGCCCTAAGCAGTAAACTTTTGCACCATCTACTGTAACAGGAGCTCCCTTTGACAATGCACCCTTTGCCATTGTCTGCTGCCATCGGACCCTCCTTTGTCGTTGTCTGCTGCCGCCAAAGAACCCTTTGCCGTCGTCTCGAGTCCAGGTTCCTGCCTTGGTTTTTAGCTTGTGTTACAACACATTGCCACCTTCTCATTGCTGCCTTGTGTTACAAAACATTCCTAGGTTCGTTCCTACCTCATGGAGATAACTATAAATTGATCGACTGGTTCGATCATTGGTGGGTGTCATAAGGGCATTTGTCGGCCATCTCTTTTTATAGTCTTCTCTTCTTTTTTGTTCTTGTTAGGCAGTATGGAAAAAAACAATGACGCATAGACATTCCAACAAGTGCCATTAAGGCATTGTGAGTACCTTTCCATGTCATCATGCTATTGTTAAAGAAAGTATGTCATCGTGAGTGCCATTAAGGCATTGTTTTCTTATTGCAGATCGATCTTGCCTTTTCGACGGTTGGAAAATTAAAGATATTTATGCGTTGGAACCTGTTGACAAGAATGCTTGTTTACAGATGCGAGGAAGAGCATCTACCCCATCCGGTATCGTCCATTCACTCAGTATATGCAATGTATCACAAATTGCGGTTGTAGTAACATACTACCGATTTGTGAGATATCGTTTTGTTTGTTAATATTGATTTGTAAGCTATTATGCTGAATTTCAGTATCTATTTGAAATATATTTTGCAATATGTATATCAATTTGTAAGATATTATATTTTGTAGTATCGATTTGTAAGCTATAATGCTGAATTCCGTATCGATTTATAATATATTTTGCGATATGTATATCGATTTGTAAGCTATTATGTTGAATTGCCGTATCGATTTGTAATATATTATTATGCAATATGTATATTGATTTGTAAGATATTATGTGTTTTCTAGTATCGATTTGTAAGATATTGTAGACAGAATTTTAAAACATGTGCGTGCAGAAATGCATTGTTGTGTGTTTGCGGTGATGATTTTCGAATTCAAATCGTTGCTCATTTAGTGATTTCTATTGAAATCACTTCACAGCATCGTAGATATAATTAAATCGCTGTCACGTGAATCGCTATCGTCAACACACATATATGACAAATCGTTTCTTTGATTGGCATGGTAAGTAACAACTCGATGCATAGTATAAGCAAATAACAAATCGTTGTTGCTTTTATACTGTGATTCATTCAATCATTTCTTTGACTTGCTTAACCTTATCGGTATCCGTTGTTATATGCATCTTGATTAAATCGTAGTAAATATATGCACTGGCTAACACAAATTGATATTTTGCTTATGACAGTGCTGAGCTTATCATCTGGTTGCATTGAAGATGATCTATCTCAATTATTGGAAAGTTATGGAGAAGTGAACATCTGTACAAATGACGCATCTAAAGAAGTGAACATGTGCACTAATGATGCACATGATAAGAAGGGTGCATGCATTAGATTCACTCTTGACTTGAATGTTCTAGCAAAAAAAATGCAATTCGATAATGAGGTAGACGATCATGACAGTACACTTGATAAAGGTACATGCATTGGGAATGTACATGATAGTACACTTGACTGTGTTCCCGTAGAAGGAATGCAGTTTAATAATGAGGAAGCTGCATATAAATTTTACAATGATTATGCCTTAAAACTTGGCTTCAGTGTTAGAAGGTATTCTTAGTCAAAAAATGCATAGGATGTCGTGGTGATAAAGACATATGTTTGTTCTAAGAAGGTTGAAAGAAGTCAAGTGAAAATCCAACAAAGAGCAAGCCAAATTCAAGATATGGATATCTAGCGAGAATGATGTTAAGAAGACTTCCGAATAAGAAATAAGTAGTTTGTACTTTAATCAGTGATCATAACTATGATTTAACAGTTTCATTTATGACTCCTATGTTAAGGTCACATCGTAAAGTAACTGAAGCGCATGCTGCAATTGCTGAAATAACTGATAGCGTCAACATTGCACCAAGACATATGATTTATGTGCGCACATAGATGGTGGTCGCAAGAATGTGCCATTCAAAACTATGGATCTAAGAAACCACTTGAGAAGGAAGAAGACATATAACATGAAGAATGGAGAAATATGTTCTTTGGTTGATTACCTACAGAAGAAATCAAGCATTGACCCAGGTTTCTTTAGTGCAATGCAACTGGATGAAGATGGATATACTGTGAATATGTTTTGGGCAGATTTAAATTCAAGAGTAGATTATGAATGCTTCAATGATGCGCTTATTTTTGGTACGATAGTGAAGATTAATATTGAACAGTAGCCTTTTGCGCAGTTTATTGAAGTGAACCATCACTCACATAGTTGTATATTAGGCAGCATTTTTTTGTATGAGCAGACCAAGAAAAGCTTTGAGTGGTTTTCAGAGTATTTACACAGGAAATGAATGGGAAGCAACTTGAAGCTGTACTTACAGATGGTGATCACGCAATTATGACTGCAGTGTCTCATGTATGACCAGATGCACATTATCGCCTATGTTTGTGGCATATCTTTCAAAATGCAGCAAAGAACATAGGACACATATTTAATCAGAAGACAGACTTTGACAAAAAGTTTACAAGGTGTGTACTTGAGAGCATAGACGAGGTCACCTTTATGTCTGATTGGGAGGCAATGATTCAGATGTACGACCTTAAAGACTGTGTGTGGTTACAAAATTTATATGCAGAAAAAGAGAAGTAGGCATTGGCATATGGAAGACAATACTTTTGTCTAGGTATGATAAGCACACAAAGAACTGAATCTATACATGCCACACTGAAGAAAACTCTGTATTAATGTTTAGCAATGTTTCGATTTATGAAACAATATAAATTATTTGTAGACGGTCTTATACAGAATAAGCTTGAACAAGATGTGAAATGCTTCAATACACGTCCTGTAACTTTGGGCATGAAAATATTGATGCGACCTACAGATCTGTATACACTTACTGTATTTGAATGGATTAAGAAGAAGGTTATATAGGTCATGAATTGCAATATAGAAGAACACATGCAAACCGAGAATATGCACAAATACCAAATTATATGGGAGGGCAAAGAGTATTCAAAAAGACAAGAAGCACATGTTACATATAATGTTGACAACGAAACAATTGAATGTATGTGCAAAATGTATGAATTCAAAGGTACTTTATGTCATCATGCATTAAAGACACTTAATTAATAGAAAATACAAAAAATACCTGAGTCATATATAATGCAAAGATGGATGAGATAAACAAAGATTGAACTGCTGGATACAGATAATGTCAGTCAATCTAGTGTTGATGAGAAGTGTCACATAGCCTCCCATTATCAACAACTATGTAGGTCATTTATGCTTATTGCAGATTTGGCATTGAAAAGTAGAGACGCCTGTGTATTCATGAGAAAAGTGTCAAGGGACTTACATGAAAACGTGTAGTTAATTCACCATCAGTCCGTTGCAACTCATGAAGACCAGTCCAAGAAAATGGGAGCGAACAACGTAGGTGAAAATCATGCTTCCCTTGACACTAATGAGAATTTGCGTTGAAGCATAAACATCATCTTCAACAATGCAGGAGTGAACGTTGTAGATTATGATGAAAAAATTCACCTAGCGAAGGGTATCAAAAGAAAACCTGCGTCTGATCACAGTCGTCGAGGGATAAAGGGTGCACTAGAATTGGTTGGGAAGAAAAGGTCTTAGAAACAACCAAGCTCTAAGCAAAAGCAACCAAACCCTTCTCATGAACATGTATGTAATATATTATATTGCTTCTCATGTAAATTGCATTAATTGTAGCTTATCAATATCTAACTTGTGTAATTTCCAGCATACAACAATACCCTACAGATGTGCACTACAACATTTTAACCTTCAATCCTCCTAACCAACTTTTCTGGAATAATAGCTTCAGTTTTACAAGTCTTTTGGTATGTAATCAATGTTGGAAGCATGTTTGCATTTCTTGTGAAACTAATGTAATGTCTTATATTGTTCTGTTTCATGATAGACTCAAATCAATTTGAAAGTGAGCTACGGAACATAATAATCACGTGTTGATTCTGTTTAAGTTGCCCCATAAAGTTAGTTGTTATGCCTCTTTGCATGACCTAATTTTCACATTGTCAGATTTGTTAAGAGTTTAACAAAACAGGAGGTGAATATGCTTATACACTGAAGAGTTTTTGGATAAAGCCATTTTCATGAATCGTGAACCACAAAAATAGAATTGTTAATATTTTAGCTTCATCCAAAAAGCTATGGAACACAGGAATGGCGTGTGAATTCTGCTTAATAATGTATCATTCAATGTATAAATCATTATAATATGTATCATTCACACGTATAAATCATTGTCTAATCTAGCCTACAGAGCTACAATTTTGATACCGTAGGTAAATCGCCGTTGCTCAGTGCTTATACAATTAGTGAAAATCGTTGTCTCATCTAGTCTTCACATATACAAATCATTATACATAACTATAGTTGAATGACAATTATGCTACAGTCAGTATCGTCATTCACTCAGTATATGCAATGTGTGATGCCCCAAACCCCGACCTTGTAAAAACCTTTGGTTTTTGAGCAATTTTTTTTTTAACATATAGTTTGAAATCAATCAGCGAAAGTACAGAAGGAAAGTAGTGGTAAAACAAAGGCCGTAAGTCTGAGCAAGCTACAATAAGTAAAGCAAACCACGAGTCAAACCAAGTTCATTCCACTATCACAATGTTTACAAAATTACAAAATGAGACTGGGTACATCAAAATGAAAGTCTCTCAAAATGAGAGAAAAAACCCCTCAAACCCCAAAACCAGAAGGAGCCAAGGTCCGCTGCTAAGTGTGGGTAACAAGTTTCCTGTTGTACACCATCACATCGCCGCTGCGTCTACTCGTCACCTGTATCCCCATAAAACGGGGTCAGAACTCTTGCGAGTTGGTGAGATAAACCATTCATATATTATCATTTTTATGAAAAAGCATACAGTAAGCAACATGATACAAATATGTTAAGTAACATGCTATAACTAACATGATGGAACAGTTAAAAACATTTAAATAAAAGTACAAGTGCGTCAACTAGAATAACAGAACGAGAACTAAGTAGTAAAGTACAACAATTAAATAGAAGTACGAGCAGTGCTAAAGTAAACAAGTAACAACTACACTATATCAGTCTGTTTAGTTAGTAATTATATTCTTTTGATTACTCCTTCGGGTACGTGAAGGAAACCTCGCATTCTGTGAGACATGCACCCGACGTCTGTTATTCAAATTCTAGTGTGATAACTGAAGATGCGACAGACCGAGTAAAACCACCTGCAGGCAACAATCAACTAGGAGAAACCTTTCGCAGGGGCAAAGGATTGCAATCCGTACTACTATAGTAGTAGAGATCCCTGAAAAGGGTAACCTCGACCTCCCTAACTCCAACTGACTGGAGGTCAAAGGATGCTACAGGTCCTCAAAAGAATGGGTCGTAGTAACGACGTGTCACTCAGAGTTGTACCATTCACCCTCTCCCTGGGTGACCATCTTTGTAAATGAGGCGCAACAGGTTTATCTTATTTAGGCTCATTCATCAAGTCATACGTCCTCTTGAGGTAGTTATGCCTCGTGGTTCGCGCGGGGTACGCAAACGAGGACTTAACCTGCCCATTCACGTGCTCAGCCTCACACAGCCAAAAAGAGCACATCGTCTATGAAGACGATCATAACACCATTTTCCTTTTTTTTTATCTAGGGTATCACAATACGTGAGCACTCCCTCTCACGAACACAGAGCCATTGCTCGAAGACTCCAACCGAGTCACAAACCTCATCAAGTAAAAGTGCTATACCCTATGGTGTTTTTAGTTTTCAATATATATCACATCGAGTGTGAAGCATGCCTCTGGTGCGTAGATATGTTCATCAATATACGAACGTGAGCCAAACAATAGTAACACTCGACAAACCAAAACCAGTGACATACGTGTCAGGATATGCCAATGTGTACGCGCGAAACCAGAAAAACTACACATACTCAAATTCGCACAAGTATCGAGTAATGAACAATGATGCAATAAAATATTATTAAATTGGCATAATTCACTATTTTTGAGTGGCACTAGGCTCAAAATGCATACACAATTGCTATTGTACGTGCAAGGAGTATCCCAAACTTGGAATACGTATTTCCCAAATACGCGTAATTCAAACATCGTATTGTGGCAAAGCTCGCATAGCAAAGCCTTCCCTGAAGGGCCTTCGCACAAACGACCCTCACGAGTGTCGAGAACGAGACCTAACTTAATCCCATACTAATGGGGATTACGTTAGCATTCCCAAAAGCGTAGCCGCACACTACCCGCACACACGAGACACGAGCAAAGCCAACTGTCGGAGTGTCCGACGAAGGTGGGAAAATACATGCAAGCGTGTAGCGTGACACATGTCAAAAGCTTCACACATCACTGCCACGATGGGACAACAAGGCATGGGCACCCGATACCCAAGATCGCAACGATCTGGTTGCTCATAAGCGAATTTCTTTGCTTTATTACTAGCTTTCCCGTCTCGTAGGTTTGCGGCAACGAAGGGGAAATCACAGCCACCTATTGAGCTTCCGCAAAAATATCAGCGAGGTCATGTCAACCAGGTCTGAGCCCGCGTATGGCTTAGACCATGGGCTGTGGATGGAGCATAGTCTCCAGCCCATGGTTGCACTAGTGGCAGCAAGGTTGTCGGGTGCTTTAGCACCCAGTGCTGAATTGGCTCCAAGGGGAAGGTCAAGGCCCAGATGGGGCCTGCTGCGTGACTGGGCCACTAGGCCCAAGTCCACCCTGGGTCTGCACTGTACGTGCAGACCAAGTGCTGCAGCACTGGCCCAAGAGGCCAACACCTAGCTTACCCGTGTGCATTAGCACCCGGCTAAGCCAAAATAGGGAGAGTCCCAAGTGGGATCGACTGAGCTAAATGCCCAAAGGGGCGGGGTAGGACCATGCCAGCACGGTCTGGTCCAGGGATGACCAGACCCAGCTGGGCCACAAGAAGAGCCTCTGGTCTGAATCCAGGGGGTTTAGACCAGAGGTAGCAAGCCCATCCTACACCCAAGGGGTGCGCAACTAGCCCAAAGACCCCCATCCGGTGGGTCAACACACCATCACAGTCTGGACCCTGTGGGTCCAGACCCTGCTGGGTCAAATAGGTGGGGAGTGGTGCTGAGGAGTCAGCACCCCTGGTCTGACCCCGAGAAGGGTCCAGACCAGGTCCCCCAAGACGTGGCCAGCACCTACTGATAGGTGTGCCCAAGAGAGGTGGGGCGCCTAGCACCCCGGTCTGAGTGGCGCCGACCAAAGGCATGATCTAGGCCTTGTGGGTCCAGACCCTGCTGGGTCAAAAGGGTGGGAAGGGTTCAGACCAGGCCCTGCCCATAGCCTGTGCCCCACAAGATTGGTGTGCTAGGATAGAAAAAATCCGGATACTAGGTGCACCCGGTTTCCAGCTACCTCTATGCAACCCTTGAAGAAGAAAGGGGGTTGGGCAAGCTCCCTTGTTCAAACCTGGTAGGGGTTAAAACCAGGTCTGCTTCCACAGCCCATGCGACCCATTAAGTGGGTGCGCCAAGGAGGAGACAACCCGGGTGCCAAGGGCACTCGACTCTTGTTGCCACAGGGCAACCGTGTGGGGGATTGCCCCCAATGGTAGCCACACTCCATGAGTGGGTCCACTAGGGTAGGTTTGGGTCCCTTAGAGGCTCAGACCAGCCTGCTACCACAAAGGGGACACAGCATCCCAGCTGGGGCTGTTGTAGTCTCTAGTTCAATACACAAGGGGCGTTAGGGAGGAGCCCAGACTGACCTATCCTTGGTCAGTCCAAGGACTTACTGCAGGGGTTGCAACAATCTCCAAAGGCCATGGGGACCAAACGTGGACACACAAAAGGGCTTGGGCTGGCTGCGAAAGAGCCCAGCCCAGTTGCTAACAAACACAACCCCTCGAGGGGCGTTCCACTAAAATAAGGGAGAAAAAAGAAGAAAAATCATGCTATATGTATATGAAGAAAAATGGAAAGGAGGAAGAGGAAACCAAGGGTTTCCATTCAGCATTCTCATGGGTTCAAAACACCCCAAATCCATTTGCACATGGTGTGTGCAAGTTCAGTTTGGGTGCTCATGCCCAAACCAAATTACATTTCCAAATAAAAATAAAAAAAAAACAAGAAGAAAACTCACCTTAGTGGAGGCTGAGGTCCTTCTTCTCAACTGGGGAAGTGCTGCCGCACTCACACACACAACCAAGTGAAGAGAAGAGTGGAGGAAAGAGAGAAGGAAAAATTGATTTTTCCTTTCTCTTTCCTCTCCTTCTTCCACTTAAATAGAGGGGTTGTGAGATGAAGGGTGGGGAGTAAAGGAGGGATGAATGGAGGGCCTTCCATTCCCATGCCCATCCCTACCTCTCAAGCTATGGTCAAGGGTGGTCAAGGGCTTGCCCCAACCACCCCCACCAACTCTCCCTAAATCGCTCCTTGATTTAGGGGGAGTTGGTCTTGTTGACTTGTCAAGGACAAGCCCTCCCCTAAATTCTTTTCTTTTTTAATTAAAATCCTTTTCCCTTTTTTTTTGAAGGGCATTAAATGCTATATGGGCTACCCCTCTAAGGGGCACCCAGCCCATCCTAAAAGTTGTTGGTTTTTGGCCAACCACTTCTTGAAATGCCAAAAACCAACCCCAAGTTTTGTTTTTCCCATACTTTTCAAAAAGCCTTTACAAAGTGCATTTTTTTGAAATTTCTTGTTGTCTTACCTCAAAATAGCATAGCTGAGGTGGGTCCCATGCTAACCACCTTCCACAAATTCCCAAAACAAGCTTATTTTAGAAATTTTTGAAAAATCCTCATTTAGGTTTTGTAAAAATTACAATTTGCTTTATTAAAAACCCAATTTGCTTTCTATTTAAATAGATGGTTTTAAATAGTTTAAATGTTTTAATTTAAACTTATATTTTATAAATTACAACCTAAATTGTAACATCATCTATTTGGATTTTCAATTCTGATAAAATTTTACCTTGTTACAACTCGTACTTATCGATATGCCATTTTTTGCAAAATTACATAAAATAACAAGGTATTTTCCTTGTTTAGGTTTCAAATTCGGAGTGTGTCTAATTAAATATATTATAATTCTAATCTATGAATCTTGAACCTGAATTCATTGTGGTTCATCCTTAATCGCTTCGTAAATCAAAATTTATGCGATTAAGACCTCGTATAGCTATATATGCATAATTTATGAGAAATTCTCACGATAAAACAAGAAATGATCGACACTGAAATATATTTTATATAAAATTTTCTCAGAAATACAGTGGGTCTTACACAATGTATCGCAAATCACAGTTGTAGTAACATTCTACCGATTTATGAGATATTGCTTTCTTTGTTAATATCAATTTATAAGATATTATGCTGAATTTCCGTATCGATTTGTAATATATTTTGCCATATGTATATCGATTTGTAAGATTTTATGTATTTTGTAGAGTCAATTTGTAAGCTATTATGCTGAATTTTCGTATCGTTTTGTAATATATTATGCGATATGTATATCGATTTGTAAGATATTATGTATTTTTTAGTATCGATTTCATTCACAATGACAAACAAAGATATATCGTTATCACAGTAGCTTCTTAAATACAAATCGACGTTATTTACAACCACATTCATTTACCAAAAATATGAGTATCTAGTTACAATACATCATAAATACAATTCGATTTTGTTCACAAAGACTAACAAAGACATACAGTTGTCACGGTAACTTCATAAATACAAATTGATTTCATTCACAAAGACTAAAAAAGACATCATTGTCACGGTAACTTCATAAATACAAATCGATTTCATTCACAAAGACTAACAAAGACATATTGTTGTCGTAGTAACTTCATAAATAAAAATCGATTTCGTTCATAAAGACTAACAAAGACATATTGTTGTCGCAGTAACTTCATAAATAAAAATCAATTTTGTTCACAAAGACTAACAAAGACATATCATTGTCACGATAATTTTAAAACTACAAATTGATGTGATTTACAATCGCAATCAATTACGAAAAAACCATCTTTTTTGACCTGACCACAATGGTTTGGCTTATATAAAATACATGACCATCATCATTAAAAAAATAAATATCATCACCAGTAGGTAATTATCGGGACATGCGTAAAACCCTGTAAAATATAAAACCCTAATATAGATATATATAAAACCCTACCCTATCCTACCCGACCCGAGCCGTTGTTCAGGTGTAAAACCCTAGTCTATTTAACCTCTCTTCCTCATTTCTGCGACAACACTTCTTCTTCTTCTTCTTCTTCTTTTTCCTCCGCCTTCGTTGTCTTCTTCTTCTCCTTCTTCGACATTTTCGTTAAACACATATCTATCTTTTAGAGACTCCCATTTTTACAAAAGAGATCACCAAAACATCTATAACGCTCATTGTCGAGTTCATTTCCTGCTGCAAAGTGATTCTATATGCAGCTGCAGATACATCCGCTCCAAGAAAACAAACTCGTTAGTAATGGTAGCCCACTGCACCATTTTCCTCGGACTGAGGCTGATAGAGACTCTAGCATTGGTGCATTCTTGACAATATGCTTCACAAACTTCAGCTCAAGCACTGTCTCCTTGAAGGAGCCGATGGGCTACATCATAAATCACTTTTACATATTTGTCTTTGATATACTTCATGACAAATACGTAAAAGCGATTTATGATGTAGCTCATCGGCTCTTCAAGGGGACAGTGCCTGAGCTGAAGTTTGTGAAGCATATTATCAAGGTGCACCATTACTAGAGTCTCGATCGGCCTTAGTCTGAGAAAAATGGTGCAGTGGGCTGTCATTACTAATGAGCTCATTTTCTTGAAGAGGATGTATCCGCAGCTGCACATAGAATCGCTTTGCAGCAGAAAATAAACTCGATGATGAACAATATGGATGTTTTGGTGATCTCTTCTGTAAAAATGGGTCTCTAAAAGATAGATATGCGTTTGACGGAAATGTCCTCCCATAAATAGCTTTCCATATTCCCGCACCAGGATTGCATTAGAAGCACATCACTATTTTGGACGTGGGTTTCATACTAGTGATGATATTTGTTTTCTTTCTTGATGATGGTCATGTATTGTATCTAAGCCAAATCATTGGTCATGATGTATTGTAACTAATTACTAATATTTTTTGTATATGAATGTGGTTGTAAATCATGTAGATTTGTAGTTATGATGTTAGCACGTAGCCTTCATAGGTCATTATGTAAATCGTGATGGTACGTATCGTTCACTTAGACAAAGCTCACTGTCTAAAAGACAAATGTCATTGTGTAAATCGTAATGGTATAACGATTTACACAATGACGTCTATGTCAGCCACAACTAGATGAAAATCACACTGTGCATGAGTACAAATTGCGGTACAAGTTTACGGTTAATGTTTATGCTAATTGTTTCAGCCGTTTATCATTGTTTATATTAATCGTTTCATCCGTTTATCAATGTTTCTGCAAATCATTTCAGACATTTATCAATCATTGTGTAAATCGCGATAGGAACACAACTCATAAAAGCAAATCAGTGGCATTTTCACTGTACACAACACTAAATGCTTGTTCGATTTTGATTTACCAACACAGATCATTACAATGATTTGTTCAGTGGCATTTGTGTGCTACACTTAAAAACTTATAGAATGTCACTTTACGGAAAAAAATTATAGAATTACAATAAAGAATTATAGAATCCCTAAATTAATTATCAGGACGTCGATTTGTACTTACGAAGTTACCACGACAACAATATCAATATATTTGTAAAACCCTAATATCTATATAAAACCTTATTATATGTAAAATCCTACCCGACCCGACCCGTTGTCCAGGTCTAAAACCCTAATCGATATGGCAAGATGACTCTAAAAGCAAATAAAAATTTCCACTATGAACAATTGTTTGATTTGCCTTTGCTACAAATAACAGCCCAACTTATTGGCGTGTTTAGTAAAATTAAAATTTTATTTATTTCAATCCAGAAAGATTTACATAATTTGTATACACAGTCTTACAAAATTTGGTTATACAGTCTACAAAATCTGTTAGAAGTCGATGTACATCATATTATTCCAGGGGGGTAGCGTCGTTCGTTACCTTCTAGATATTCTTGCTGGTTGAGTTTTTTTTCTCTTCCGCAATTAGAAACTTCATCAATTTTTTGCATAGTTCTGTACAGAATACAGGCATATCAACCTGCAATAAAAATGTAATGTGACACCAATATATACATTGAGTCTCCAATAATAGAGGATAATAAATAGCATACAGTGTCAAAATCAGGTTTTCGTTCATTGTATATTGCTTTAATATACCTTATTATAAATATGCCATAATTGCCACCATTATTTTGTAAAGAAGCATCATATGCTTTACGAAACCTCCACTCGCCAAGGTCGACACCTAAAACATCTCTGACGAATTCCACCTGTGGTTAATGCAGAAGCAAGTAAATTCAGGGTCACCGTACATGATACGATACCCTTATAGATGGAAACTTACCAAATGCAAAATGTCACGATGTACACTAGTTGGAAAGTCCAATGAGTTGTAATACTATATTTGTTTTTTTTATAAATCCATCACGTATAAGACCCAATGCTTAGCAGTTTGCCAGAGTGTAATAATCAATATCTACAAATCGATACAATATCTTACAAATTGATAGTACAAATCGTGTTATGACTGTTATGCCTAAACCCTGGACAAGAGGTTTCTTCACTTACCTTTTCACTTGACCAAAAGTCTCCGCAGTGATCCTCGTTACCCCAGTATGGTAGTCCATCTTGAAATCCAATGGAGTATAGCAATCAACAGACACAACTCTGTTGAACGAAATAGTGATAATAGTAAGGTTAAAACATGAATCATCAAGAGTAAATAAAAAAAGAAAATAAACATAAGAGAACCGATATACCATGAAATAGGGGGTGACGATGCGTCTAGTGTTGGTTGTTATGTTGCTTTGAATATACATGATGAAATCAGATATAGTCTGTTTGCAATAAATATGCACGTGTTAACATACATACCCATGGCATACGTAAATATAAAACTGATAGTGGTTTCATACATACAAAATTATTGATAGTGTTTCCTTCTGCAAATTCGTATTTTATCCAATTGATCTTCTCTTGGAGCTCTTTGTAGAGTTTTTGGGCACCTTTTTTTGTGGATGTTCCACTGACATTAGCAGAATATTCAATAAACGACATTGAAATTCATTTTTATAGTACATAACACAAATCAAATATATGCTATAAAAGAGGCAAATGTTAAAGAAACCCATCACAAGGTTTAGACAATATACGCCTGAATCGCCATCATTGGTCGTGTAGCTATCGTCGTCGCCTTTGCTGGTCATGTAGATATCATCGTCTCCTTCCTCGGCAACGATACCCCCTTTGCGATGAAGCAGGTTATATATTCGACCCACAAACATGTCATTTATGAAGCAAACATTGGTTCGTATGTAACTTACTAATGAAGCAAAGTAAAGTGACACCCTCCTGACATTGTGCGACATGTCATTCATATATAAAGGAAACATTGTTTCACCTACCGCCCGTTTTAAAAAACTAGGCCCAAATTAATTGCATTGCACATTAATTGTCTCACCAAACATCGTTTCAACTGCCTTTTACAAAACACGTCAATGTGATAGGATGTATCAATCAAATCACGTTAGCACTTATCATTGCAGTGAAATCGATTTGCAACTAAGTCACCATTTGTAGTTTACTAAATCTAAATATCGCATCGATTTGTTTATTGTTTTTCATGACATATCGTTCACATTGACAAAGCTTGTAACAACAAATCGTGATAGAAAACATATTATTAAAGGAAACGTCGGTTTGTCTGTTCCATACTCACGAAGCAAAGCAAAGCGACACCCTCCTTACATTGTGCGACATATCATTCATATATAAAGGAAACATCGTTTCAACTACCGGCCATTTTTAAAAACTGTGCGCAAATTAATTGCATTACGTATTAATTTCCTGACCAAACGTCGTTTCATCTGCCTTTTACAAAAGTTGTCAACGCGATAGGACGTATCAATCAAATCACGTTAGCACTTATCGTTGCAATGAAATCGATTTGTAACTAAGTCTCCATTTGTAGTTTACTAAATCTAAATATTGCATCGATTTGTTTATTGTTTTTCATGACATATTGTTCACATTGACAAAGCTTGTAACGACAAATCGTGATAGGAAACACATTGTTAAAGGAAACATCGGTTCATCTGTTCCTTACTCACGAAGCAAAGAGAAGCGACACCCTCCTTACAATGGGCGGCATATCATTCATATATAAAGGAAACGTCGTTTCACCTACCGCCCATTTTCAAAAATCGTGCACAAATTAATTATATTGCACATTAATTGCCTGACCAAACATCGTTTCATCTGCCTTTTACAAAAGGCATCAATGCGATAGGACGTATCAATCAAATCACGTTAGCACTTATCGTTGCAGTGAAATCAATTTGCAACTAAGTCTCCATTTGTAGTTTACTAAATCTAAATATCGCATTGATTTGTTTATTGTTTTTCATGACATATCGTTCACATTGACAAAGATCGTAACAACAAATCGTGATAGGAAACACATATTGTTATATTATGAAACTTAAATATTTTGGTTTTACGTCGATTTGTATTTATCAAGTTAACTATATTTGTAGTTTACCAATATTCGTTATTAGAAGTAATTATGTAAATCGCCATAGGAAAATCATTCAGTTTATCTATTCTAAACATCATCTCCAAATCCTAAACCCTAAACCTTAAACCCTAAACCCTAAACCCTAAACCCTAGAGCCCTAAACCCTAAACCCGAAACCCTAAACCCTAAACCCTAAACCCTAAACCCTAAACCCTAAACCCTAAACCCTAAACCCGAAACCCCTAAACCCGAAACCCCTAAACCCTAGAGCCATAAACCCTAAACCTTAAAACCTAAACCCTAAACCCTAAACCCCTAAACCCTAAACCCTAAACCATAAACCCTAAACCCCTAAACCCTAAACCCTAAACCCTAAACCCGAAACCCTAAACCCTAAACGCCAATCCCTACAACAAGCAAATCGTGATAGGATATCATTCACAAGCTTGTAAACGCAAATTGCTATGGGACAAATCGTTTCCGCTTTATATATGTCCGTTGTTGTACAAATCGTGATAGAACACTTCTATAAAACAACGATAGCAATTTGCAACTTTTACATATATAGTTATCAAGTTTTAAAACCCTAATGTACTTTATAAAGTCTAAATATCATGTCAATTTGTGTACACGTGCACAAAACCATATTCTATGTAAATCCCTAAACCCCTAAACCCTAAACCCTAAACCCTAAACCCTAGAGCCGTAAACCATAAACCCCTAACCCCTAAACCCTAAACCCTAAATCCCAATCCCTACAACAAGCAAATTGTGATAGGATATCGTTCACAAGTTCATAAACGCAAATCGCTATGGGACAAATCATTTCTGCTTTATATCCATTGTTGTACAGATCGTGATAGAACACTTCTATAAAACAATGATTTGCAACTTTTACTTATATAGTTATCAAGTTTTAAAACCCTAATGTACTTTACAAAGTCTAAACATCATGTTGATTTGTGTACATGTGCGTAAAACCATATTCTATGTAAATCTCTAATATAGGTATGTGTAAAACCCTATTCTATGTAAAACCCTAATCTATTTAACCTCTCTTCCTATTTTCTGCGGTAGCGCAACTTCGTCTTCTTCTTCTTTTTTCTCCTCCGCCTTCATTTTTTTCTTCTTCTTGTATTTCTTATGGGTGTGAGGAAAGATCTGTATAATCTTCGATGATGATTATGGGTGTTATCTTTTGAGTATACATTGATATATTCATGACACATACGACTCTGGCGTATTTGTCGTGAAGTATATTGAAGCTTACGTGGAATATAATGACCATAATCATCTTCAATCATTGACGCCATACTTTGATAGACAAGGGGTGATGCTGATGCCCATCTATTTGATCTTCAATATACTTCATGACAAATATGTAGCCCATCGGCTCCTTCAAGGAGATAGTGCCTGAGCTGAAGATGGTGAAGCATACTCTCAAGAGTGCACCATTTCTAGAGTCTCTAAGAATCAACATATTTTCAATGGTGCAATGGGATTGCATTAGGGCCTCCATTGGTAGATAGATTTGCCTTCTATCGTTCTTGGTGATGTCTGTTTTGAAGCACATCACTATTTCAATGTGGGGTTGATGCTGATGATGATGTTTGTTTTCTTTGATGATGATGATGGTCATTTAACTAAATACTCATATATTTTGTAAATGAATGTGGTTGTAATGTATCGTTGAAGTTAACTAGATTTATAGTTTACTAAGTCTAAACATCGTGTCAATTTATAGACAAATCGTTGTACATATAATGTATCTAAATCATTATACCAGATATTGTCCAAGAGCGATTTACACAATGACGTCTGTATCTTTAAAGTTACTGGATTTGTTTTTTACTAAGTCTAAACATCGGGTCGATTTGTTTAGTTTCCTTTTTTGCCATTTATGAATTTCATTTTGTAAATGGCGATGGAAGGTATCATTCGCTTAGACAAAGCTCGTAAAGGCAAATTGCGATAGGATATTCAAACAAATTTATTTCAATTTTTTGATGGGTTTTCATGGCATGTCTGTACAGATCATGATGTAGCAAATCGCGATAGTACATAGTCTTTATATGTACAAATTGTTTCAGCCTTTTATCAATGTTTGTATAAATTACGATATGAAGACAGCTCGTAAAAGCAATTCGTAATTTGCGCAGTACACAACGATGAACGCTTCTTCGATTTTTGTTTATAAAGGCTCAACATTTCAATGATTTATTCTGTGACACTTGTGTTTTACGCTTATTTAAAAATATATATATACATTTATAGAATGTCACTTTACAAAAAAGAATTATAGAATTACAACAAAGAATTATAGAATTACAACAAATAAATATCGAGATAAAAAAATCATATATTTTTTATTCAGTGGCACTTGACGACTCAGAGGGACTCTTTTTTTTTCTTGGTGGACTCTCTTTCCTCGGTGGCCTCTTGGTTTGCTGGATCTTATTATAAACACTGATCATCATCTCTACAAGTGTATTATATTGTCTCCTCAAATTCCTCAACTGCTTCCGTAACTCCTGATCCTGTCTCTTCAACATTTCAAACCTTGTACCGGAGACAACCTTCTTTTTTGTGAGTTGTGTTAGCTCCTCATCATGTACTGCAACTGAGGGAATCGTCGTTGTGGCTGGAGGGACATGATGGACGTGTTTTCTATGCTGGGAGACGACATGATGGGGGACAAGATGGACACATGGGTTTCCAACATTTCCACGTTGCTTATTCTCAATCTCCAGTTTTCGATGCATGGGTTATCAATATTTTATGAAATAGTTGGGGTCATATTGTCGTTCTTTATAATCATACGATATGGCGCGAATACTTCCTCTGTTCCAGCTATCCAATTGTTCCATGAAGCGATCGTGCAAATTCACGTTCCTGACCCCATTACTTTTCATCTTCCTTCTCACTTCCACAGGCTGCTTTGAGGTAGACTGTCCCAAGCCAGCTTGTAGAAGAACTCGACTACCATGCTACAACTCGGCTTCATAATTGCAAAGCAGCCAAATATCGTAGCCAGACAGTCTCGTAGCCTGACCAACAATCTCTCGGTCCTCGTCCTCCCCATCTCCATACGGTCTCCACAAAACCTGTACATTAGAGATTATGGTTTAGGTGTAGACATAATTATTCATGCTAATGAATGCTAAATATTAAAATGATTTATAATAACAAGTGCTAAATATATTACAACGACTGTTACTAATAAGAGTTTTGTAATAAAATGATTTACACTAATGAATGCTACATATTACAACAATTTACAATAATGAATGTTATATGCTAAAATGACAACGCTTTGTACTAACGAAGAAATAATTCTGCAATGATCCTTAAGAAAGCCAACGATTACACACAATAACGATTAGTACTAATTAATACATAATCCTGAAATGATCATTACTTAAGAATGCTAACGATTACAACAATTTACACTAATTAAAGTTAAATGCTAAAACGATAACGATTTGTACTAAGGAATACAAAATCCTTCAACGATCATTACTTAAGAATGTTAAACATTAAAACAATTTGTACTAAGGAAGTGAAAATCCTATAGAAATGATTACTTAAGAATGCTAAATATTTCAACAATTTATATTAATGAATGATAAATGTTGAAACGATTGTAAACCATTTACCTCATTTAATTGCAGACCATCTAAAATGAACTTAGCATTATCTTGCTTTACATTTATTCTAGCCCACTGGCCGATCTTTGAAAAACCACAAATAGCAGGGCCGCACTAAGGACGCAAGGTGACAATATGCTCCCACAACCAGGCCTACGAAATCATATATATTAGTCAGAATATAACCTTCAACTATCTTAGTCTACAACTATAAAATATATAATAAACAATTACCTGGACAAATGGCCAAAACCCTGCGACTGTTTTTTTATCATTACCCGCATGGTAAAGTTGACTGTACAAGTGTGCGAGCATAGCAACACCCCATGCATAGTTGTCGACTTTATCTAAGTCTTCCAAGAATTGCAGTCACAGGTAATTTATTCTCGAACTAGACAAATCAAAAAATAAAGTAAGTCCAAAAAAATAAAGAAGGAAGCCGCACAACTCTTGGTTAGCTCTTTCAGGTGCACATGTAGCAGACCGGCCTTCCCATTTATTATGAAAAGAATAAACTTTCATCGATATGGAATTGCTTTCACCAGAAATACATTGCCTCTAGTCCTCCATTGACATTTCTACAAGGGTCATGCACTTGTCCCTTGCGGTATAGCTTGAATCCCGTAATAGGACAACACTTCTATGGCACTTAAGGCCCATAATCCGTGCCACATCTTCTAGGGTTATGGTGATCTCAAAAGAATCAAACTGGAATGTATTCGTCTTATTATTCCACTTATTTACCAGGTGGGTCATGGTGTTCCAGCACGTTTCAAAAAAATGTTGGTCCAGAAGGCCGCTGAAGTGTATATTTTGCAATCGACCCTTCTGATATTCACTCAGTTGTCCATACCACGATAGAACTACAGGCCATTGACATCGCCCTCTGAGCTTTTCACCTGGTGCTCTACTTCTCTTGTGACCTGCGTGTAACAAAAAATAGTATATTATTCATATTAAATCAAAATTAATCTAATTTGTACTTTTACATGTAACTGTACACAGTAATCACTATAAATAATAATCGTTGCACACTCGCTATACATAGTAATCAATATACACAATCATACTTATAACACTAAATCGTTCACAACAATCATTACAGAAATCGCTCTATATAGTAATCGTTATCACAATAAATCGTTATACATAGTAATTGCTATCACATTAATCGCTATACATAGTAATAACTATCACAGTAAATTATGACAAACAAGATCGATTTATGTACCTTGGTCACACTTTTTTCCTCTTCATCCCCTCCCTCCATCCTCTGAATTTCTTCTTCCTTCCTTCGCTCCTTCGACTCCATACTCTGCTTTTCAATTTCTTCCTCCTACTTTTTCATTTACCTTTCCTTCTCTTCCTCCTGCTTCTTCCTTTCCCTTTCCTTCTCTTCCTCCTCCTGCATTTTCATTTTCATTTCCTTCTCTTCCTCCTCCTGCTTTTTCCTTTCTTTTTCCTTATCTTCCTCGTCCTCCTTCTTCTTTCTTTGCCTTTCCTTCTCTTCCTCACCCTCCTTCTCATTCCTTTGCCTTTCCTTCTCTTCCTCATTCTGATGCTTTTTCCTTTGCCTTTCCTCTTTCATCTTCATCATTTGCCTTTCCTTCTCTTCCTCCTCCTCCTTCTTATTCTCCTTCATTTGCCTTTCTTTCTCTTCCTTATCCTGATGCTTCATCCTTTGCCTTTCCTCTTCCATCTTCATCATTTGCCTTTCTTTCTCTTTCTCCTCTTCCTTCTTCTTCAATTGCCTTTCCCTTTCCTCCTCCTCCTTATTCTTTTTTTGCCTTTCCCTCTCCTCCTCCTCCTTCTCTATTTGCCTTATCTTCTTTTGCTTTTCAAAATATTTCTGCTTCATCATTTGCCTTTCCTTCTCTAACTCCTTAAATTGCCTTTCTCTCTCCTCCTCCTCCTTATTCTTTTTTTGCCTTTCTCTCTCCTCCCCCTCCTTCCTTTGTCTTTCCCTCTCCCTCCTCCTCCTCTTTCTTCCTTTGCCTTTCTCTCTCACTCTCCTTTTTCATTTGCCTTTGCTTTTCATTCTCCTCCTTCTTCCTTTGTATTTTCCTCTCCTCATCCTTCTTCTTCATCTTTAGTTCTTTCCCATACTTTCTTTACTCTTCAACCTTAATATCTGATGAATAATCCTCCATATAATACACTTTCAACGCTTTGTCCCTTTCTTTATCTGTAACGCCCCGGATTTCCAAAACAAAGCTAAGTTAAAATTTTCATGAATTTCTTTTTTTTTTTTCTTTGCAGCGGAACTTAGAAAAGCTTTTAGCAGCGGAATAAGACGATAATGAGTCGTCAGTTTTAGAAAACTCCGAGCACGTTGCAGGTATGTGGCCAAGCAATTCATTGACCACCAAGGTGTTCCATTTTATCGAAAAACTCATGTTTATTACAACACTACTGCTTAGAAAAGCAGTGTAGGTTCAATAAAAGGAAGCAGTACAACTCTGTCTAGAGAAACCCTGGAACTCGATGCCGCCTTGCTCCGCATATCGCCACGCAGGTCCAACACCTGAAATCCCCATTAAACGGGGTCAGAACCACTGATGGTCTGGTAAGCATGCAGTCATACATCCATTCAACTCAAATACGATAATGACCACTCAGGGTCGCAATGCGCAATAACGACGCTCAAGCCTCCAAGACTTAGCGTATTTCGCAAGAGCCTCCTCAGGGCTATGAGTTGAGCATCCGCTCAAGTCCTCATGACTTAGAGCAAGCCTTTTCAGGGCTGTGATTTGAATAGCCGCTTAAGTCTCCATGACTTAGCCATGACCTCTTCCGGGTCTCAAAGTGATGTCTAGCTCAAGTCTTCATACTTGGCACATCCGTATCCCACGCATCTAAGGACAACTCCTCGAGCTTCGCTTAGTCGTGCGGATACAACACGGGTCTTTGCCCAGTCGGTCCAGTAGTATACCGAACATGACACCTTCACAAAGGTTATGCAGGACTGACTCAACACGTCATCCACTCATACATTCAAAGCATCGTTGTACCTAGAACTAATGCATTGTTTGATAATTAACCGCTCCCGCCTTTGGTACGCAGGTAGAGCTATTGTCCGGGCATCAACGCGACGTTCTGGGGGTTGATTATTCTATGTATTTTAGATACCCCAGAGGCCTGTTGACCCTATCCATAGTAGGGCAGTGTGTTTCAACTGGGAGAACCCTACTAGGCCCATATTCGGATGCATCCTCTACTTGCAGTAGTTGGGTTCAATCCTTAGATCTTAAGGATAACCACGACCCCAAAACCCATGAGTGACTGAGGCCATCGTGGACTCTATCAGGTCCAAAGTAAAATACATGTCACTCAAGGCTGTACCATCACTGTCATTCCACAGTGAGCATAATTCCTGAAGGGGTCTGCCAGTCTTACAATTACTTGGACAGAATCTGCATGCCATTTAGAAAGCCCGTGCTTTCAGCACTACGGGAGTATGTACCCGACCCCATTCAGTCTTCCCCAACACAGTCATTACTGAGGGGGTACCCCTAACACGATCTTCAACCGCGGGGTATGTGCGACCTTAAGTCTTATTCATATGCATGCAGAACACCGCTCTTTGGCACTTCGGCCACCACGAGCATCACACCTCTTTGGGTGGAAACAACACACTCTGGCTCTTCGGCCCTTACGAGTCTGGTTGTGTAACCGTTCTCAATGAGCATGCATATGACTCGATCTAAATAGATCGGCTACTCGGCGTATTTTTACGCAACGAGTCCAAACCTAGCCAAGGCGCAACCTCTACTCCGGCTCAGCGGCCCTTACGAGCAAGGTGCCCTTGCAGGCACAAGGATACGAGCCGATCTGGCATCGTTCCATCAACGGACATCATTATGCCGTTCCATTGGTTCCGGCAGCTCTTCTGCCAACCATTTCGTCAGCACCTCCCCTGCTCTATCGGCAGTGGTGCGACGAACCCTTCTACGTTGTAGAGGGCAAACCATGAACTGGGTAGAACTCTGCTATATGTCAGAGTATCCTGCTACGTTCTTTCTGAGCTATTCTTAGCTTCTTCAGAAATTTCAGCAGCACTTCCTCTCTTTTACGGAGAAAGCGTGCGTTTCTTTTATTCATTTCAGTGGCATCTCCCCTCTTTGGTAGGAAATCGCCACGCTTAATTCGGGAAATGGATGCGCACCGTTGTGCGTACTTTGCATCCATCAAGGTTGCAGGAACCCTTGGCCATAGCCAGGCCATACGAAATTGACTTAGTCATTACGTAAAGAGCATTTTGCCAAAAACCGAAGCCTTTCCAATAGGGGCTTCATTCGTCAAGCAGAATCTTGAACGAGGAGCGGTCAAGGAATCGCATGGGCGATTTGGAGTTTGATCTCCATTTGAACGCTCATTTATGCGTTATATATGTAGTATAAGCAGAAGCCTGTGCTTTATACAGCGGCGGCGTAAAGAAATGCATATACTATTGTTCAGGGTGTGTAACTGAACGAAATATTCTACATATATAACAAAGCAGAAGCCTTGGCATCGTTCGACGCGACGGCGTAAGTAAAGACATTGCAGAAAGCAGGAGCCTTGGCATCGTTCGACGCGACGGCGTAAGTAAATGCATAATCGGAAGTGCAGAAATCGGAAGTGCAGAAAACAGGGAGCCTTGGCATCATACGACGCGACGGCAAAGGTAAATTACATAGCCTGTGCGATATAAGACGCGTCGGCAGAATCAGCAGATATACACCTAGATCTGTATCCAACGATAGTTACGAGGCGAGCGAGTGAACACCGAAGTGTCCTAGAGGGCTCAACCAAGAACTAGGGTGAGATACTATTTTGAAGAACGCATATACTGCGCATTCGAACATATATATCCGACGATAGTTACGAGGCGAGCGCGTGAACACCGAAGCGTCCTAGAGGGCTCAACCAAGAACTAAAGCAAGATACTACTTCAGAAAGTATATTCTATATACAAACAATCAAATACTTGAGAGAGATGGATCAACGAAGCGAACTTACTTCAAATCGTGGAAGAAACGGCTCCGGGTTGCTTCCTTGGCTTCGAGCCTTCCTTCGAGAGGTCAGACTAAGTCAGATGAAGCTGACTTAGTTGAGAAAGAGGTAGAGCAGGTCAAGCTACTCAACCTAAGTGGTTTGAACCAAACAGGGTTCATTCCAAGTCAACTGGGTTCAACAGGTTCGAACTCAGCTCAAGTAGGCTAAGTCTGGGTTCAGAAATCCAAACCGGAATCTGGACCAAAAAGGACTTTGACTTTGACTTTAAACCCAACTAGGTTCAAGTCAAGTCAACTGGGTTTGGACCAGGTCAAGTGGGTTCAGACCCAGGTCAGGTGGGTTAGGACCAGGTCAGGCAGGCTCAGGCTAAGTCAGGCAGGCTCAGACCAGGTCAGGTGGGCTCAGGTGGGCTAGGCTAGGTAGGGGAGGTTTAGGAGAGAGAGAGAAGGCAAGAGAGAGAGGGGGTCGATTTTTATGAGAAGAGAGAGAGTGGGGAGGGCTATTTATAGCCCAAGCCCACCTCCTCTTGGATTTTCTCATGCCCCTTTTACCCCTTGGCTTCTTTTAAATTCCTGGAGGTTCCTTTTGGGGTGGGGCCCACAAGATATTTCCATAGGATATTTTGTGGGTCCCACAAGATATTTTCTGAGGAATATTTCTGTGGGTCCCACCAATATTTCCGTGGGTCCCGCAAGAATTTCGGGTTTTCAGCGATTTTTTTCCGAAAAATTCTGAGTACGCCATTTTCTTCGTATTGACGTAACTAAGGAAGTTGGCTCGCAGGAATCCTTTGATTTCATTCAGGTAGGAAGTTATGGCTTCCAGAGTGTTTGAGCATATATTCGCGATTCGACGAATATCCTAAGTATAACTGGCTTGCAGGAATTGATTCGTTTTGCATTCTGAGAAGAAATGCTATTTTTACCGGTGAATGCCTCATGAATTTTATTCAGATATTTTCTGAAAAATTGCGGGTCTTACATCATTACCCCCTTAAAGGAATTTCGTCCGCGAAATTCAGCTAAGAGTACAAGGTGAAGAGTTCAGGATATTTATCCCGCATATCCGATTCGGGCTCCCAGGTGCAATCATCGACTCCGTGATGTTGCCATCTCACTTTAACAAGTGGGATGACCTTCGTTCTTAGCACTTGCTCCCGTCGGTCCATGATCTCCACTGGCCTTTCTTCTACCGTCATATCTTCTCGGATGTCAATGTCTTCATGTTGAATGACGTGAGAAGGATCATGAACGTACTTTCTAAGCATTGATACGTGAAATACATCATGTATTTGCGCGTATTGTGGTGGCAATGCTACTCGGTAGGCAGTCTCTCCGATCCGGCTCAAAACTTCGAAGGGACCAACGAATCTGGGGCTGAGCTTCCCCTTCTTTCCAAAATGAAACACACTCTTGGTTGGAGAGACCTTGATAAAAACCTTATCTCCAACCGCAAAAGCGAGTTCCCTACGCCGCTGATCGGCGTAGCTCTTCTGTCGACTCTGAGCAGTCAGGAGCTTCTTTCTGATCATGTGGACCTGCTCAGTATAATGCTGCAACACAATGGGCGAGTCCAAGGTTCGCTCACCCACTTCACCCCAATGGATTGGTGATCTACAGGGTCGCCCGTACAAGGCTTCATACGGTGCCATCCCAATGCTAGCGTGGTGGCTATTATTATAAGCAAATTCAGCCAACGCTAGGTGGGAATCCCAATCACCTTTCCATTCCAGCATACAGGCTCTTAGCATATCTTCAAGAGTCTGTATGGTTCGTTCTGATTGCCCATCTGTTTGGGGATGGAATGCTGTACTGAACTTGAGTTTCGTCCCCAGGGCTTTCTGAAGTTGCTCCCAAAGTGAGAGGTGAACTTCGGGTCACGATCGGATATGATCGAAATCGGCACTCCATGGAGTCTAACGATTTCCCGAATGTAGATCTCCGCCAATCGTTCAGTTGAGTATCGAGTGTTGATTGGCAGGAAGTGAGCAGACTTGGTGAGTCTGTCCACGATCACCCATATCGAATCGTGTTGTCTCTTGGATCGAGGCAATCCAACAATGAAATCCATCGTAATGCCTTCCCATTTCCATTCTGGAATCTCGATCCGTTGCATCTTTCCACCAGGTCGCTGATGTTCGATCTTAACTTGCTGGCAGATCAAACACTTCGAGACAAACGTAGCCAAATCACGCTTCATACCCTTCCACCAGTACTTCCTCTGCAAATCTCGGAACATCTTCGTACCTCCAGGGTGAATGGTGTACTTGCTATTATGAGCCTCCTGGAGTACTTCCTGTCTTAGCTCAGGGTTATTTGGAACCCAAATTCTTTCTTCCATCCATATTCCTCCATCTTCTTTCAAATGGAAGAAAGTGTTATCTTTTTCAGCACGAGCTTTCAATTCCAAGTACTGGGGATCCTTGAACTGTTCGGCTACGATGCGATCGAGGAACTCAATGTGGATCGTCAAACATGACATTTGGATTCTACCTGAATCAGCCAAAAATGGCTTCCACTTGACGAAATCCTCCATCAACTTCCATTGTCCGGTTAGGCTGGCCAGAGTGCCAACAGTCTTGCGACTAAGGGCATCTGCTACAACATTCGCCTTTCCAGGGTGATAGGAAAGCGTGAATTCATAGTCTTTGAGGAATTCCAGCCATCGCCGTTGCCGCATATTGAGTTCTTTTTGAGAAAAGAGGTATTTTAGGCTTTTATGGTCCGACATGACCTCAAATTTCTCTCCATACAGGTAGTGTCGCCAGATTTTAAGCGCGAACACTACCGCGGCAAGCTCCAAGTCGTGGGTTGGATAGTTTTTCTCATGGACCCTCAACTGTCGTGACGCATAGGCGATTACTTTGCCATGCTGCATCAACACACAACCCAGACCCGTTCCTGAGGCATCGGTATATGCCACGAAGCCTCCCTGACCAGAAGGTAAGGTAAGGACAGGGGCAGTGGTAAGCCTCTGTTTGAGAACCTCAAAGCACTCCTTACACTGGTCAGTCCATTCAAACTTGACTCCCTTTTTAAGCAATTTCGTCATCGGTACTGCGATTCGGGAGAAGTCCTGTATGAACTTCCGATAATATCCGGCAAGTCCAAGGAAGCTACGGACCTCAGTAATATTTTCTGGCTGCTTCCAATCCATCACAGCTTCCACCTTCGCAGGATCCACTGCGATTCCATCTTTTGAGATCACATGACCAAGGAACATCACTTTGTCTAGCCAGAATTCACATTTTGAAAACTTAGCATAGAGTTGGTTATCTTGAAGGGTTTTCAAGACGATTTTCAAGTGCTCCACGTGTTGTTCCTTGTTCTCAGAATATACGAGAATGTCATCAATAAAGACGATGACAAAGCTATCCAAATATGGTCTGAATATCCGGTTCATTAGATCCATAAAGGCAGCAGGCGCATTAGTGAGTCCGAAGGGCATTACTACGAACTCATAATGGTCGTATCTCGTTCTGAAGGCAGTCTTGGGTATATCCTCTTCCTTTACTCTGAGCTGATGGTACCCAGACCTGAGGTCGATCTTGGAGAACACCCTCGCTGTTCTGAGTTGATCGAATAAGTCCTCAATCCGAGGCAACGGGTACTTATTTTTAACAGTTGCCTGGTTAAGCATCCGATAATCGATGCATAACCGAAGGGATCCATCCTTCTTCTTTACAAATAGTACCGGGGCTCCCCACGGTGATACACTCGGTCGGATGAACCCTTGTTCCATCAGTTCTTCCAACTGACACTTCAACTCACTGAGTTCAGCTGGCGCCATTCGATACGGGGCTTTGGATATCGGCGCTGTTCCAGGTAAGGATTGAATTCCAAATTCAACCTCACGAAGTGGCGGAAGTCCTGGCAATTCCTCAGGAAACACATCGGGAAACTCCCGCACCACTTCCAAACTCTCAAGGGGTTGGTCATTGGATTTTTCCACCGAGAGACTCAACAGGAAGGCCACACAACCCTTCCTAATGTATTTTTGTACCTTAAGTGCTGATATGAGCCTTTTCTGTGGAACTGGTTTGGATAACCGGTACTCCATCTTAGGCAATCCGGGTCGAGATAGAATCACTCTGCCCTCGCGGCACAGAATCTTGGCATTATTCTGAGCCAACCAATTCATTCCCAGAATGACATCGTACTGTACCATATCGATCAGGATGGCGTCAGTAGGCAAGTGTTGCCCTGCTATCTCAATATCCAAATTTTTCACACACCGGATACATTTGGTGCGTGAACCCAACGGGTTATATACTTCGATCATTTTATCAATCGGTTGCACCGAAGCGTGGAGTTGTTCGGTGAAATCGTCAGAGATAAACGTATGAGTAGCACCACAATCAAACAAGACGTAAGCTGCATGTCCATTAACAGGTACGGTGCCTTCAATCAGGTCACCATTTTCGACTTGTTCAGTCGTTACAGCATATACACGACCTGCAGCAGGCCTTTGTTCTACTCTAGGTGGAGGTCGTTGAAACTGAGAACGTTGTGGTGCTGGTCGAGAGGGTCCGGCAGATCCGGCACTACTCCTCTGTTCATCTGCAGCCTTCTTGGCGCAATCCCTTATAAAGTGGCCCATCTTGCCACAATACAAGCACCCACCAATGTCACGAGGACATGGCTTTCCGGGGTGGTTCATACGACACCTTGGGCAGCTGAAGTTGGACTGCTGACCATTCGGAGTTGGGTTCTGTCTTGGCCTCACGACTTGCTGAGTGTTGTTCCCTCCTTGGAACTTCTTCTTTTGAAAGGGTTGTCGTGAACCCTGGCCACTTGGGAATGTCCTTTTACGATTCCCGCCATTCACTATGGGCTTCTTTGCTACGATCACTTTAGATTGTGCCCAGTCCTCTTGGATTTTTGAAGCTGCTACTACCGCAGCCTGAAAGGTCGAAGGCATGCTTGTTATCACTCGAGATCGCAGCCCTTCGCGCAGACCATTCACATATTTGTCGGCCCTTTCTTGGTCTGTTTCAAACAATTGAGAGCAGTAGCGCTCTAGATTCTGAAATTTGGTGGTATAGTCCATTAGACTCATACCGCCCTGTTCCAACTCCAGAAACTCCATCTTTTTCTTGTTTCTGGAATGCAACGGGAAGTAGTTATCCATAAAAGTCCTCCGAAAGTCAGTCCAAGGAATGACTTCGACTTGTGAGAACTGGATAAGTTTAGTGGTATCCCACCACTTCCGTGCATTATCTTTTAATCGATACGTGCCAAAGTTGGTCTTCTTCTCTTCTGGTAATCCCAGTACTGAGAAGGCACGTTCTGTCTCTTCGATCCAACTCTCCGCGAGCTCAGGATCGGCTCTGCCAATGAAAACTGGCGGGTCAAGCTTGAGGAACTTCTCATAAGTCATTCCTCCCAGGTGCTCGTTTCGTGGTGCGACTGGTTCTGGCCTCGTTTCACGGATGGCGGTAACTAGGTTGTTGAGTGTCTCCAACAGGAATCCTTGCGTATGAGACTCCTCGCTTGGTATGGTTCTCCTCGTCGTAGGAGCCATTTATCTATGCACACACAGGCATTTGTTCTTAGTTTCTCGATGTATATGAGGAAGTAAAAGTTTTATTTACTTAATATACATCACATTTACACAAGCATCGCCTTAAACAAAACGTCATGCCGCACTGGCAGACTTTAGGCGTTGAGAAACTATATACATGAGTCTATTGACTCCAAAACATCACCAGTCTCTTTAAGACTTGGATTTCTTTGATGAAGACGAACTCCAAAAGGTCCATCTATTGCCACATGGCCTTGGTGCAGGCACTACTAGCTTTGGCTTGGGCGACACTTCCGCACTAGCAAGCGAATATTGGGGATATATGAGAGACTCCAGTCCACTTTCCCAGTCAGCAAGATCAAGACTCTGGGAGTCTGGAATAATGATTGGCGAACAGAAAGAATCCCCTCTTTTGTTCCTGCCATTTAAGCTCGGCATATGTGATGCCGGATGGTAGCTTGGCGAGTGATAGACCTCCGCAGGGAAGTTCAAATCAAAATCCCTCAGCCTTGGTAATTCATCAAAAGATGTTGGGGTATGGTTGCTCCCAACACTAGAGTGATGCGGTCCACTGACACGCGAAGTCTCATCCCTGAGACCCTTTGAAGCCCGCCGACCCATATCGGCGGTATATTTCCTTTGGCATTCGTTGGCGGAATGCCCATCTTCGCCACAATATTGGCAGTCTTGGACTTCATACGGGCATATCCACTCATCGTGCATGACCTTGCAGCGATAGCAATATCCACGCGAGTCATGAGTTGCCATCTATACAAAGATGCACCCAGATCAGAACAAAAGTATAAAAACATATACTTACAGTGCGATATCGGGACCATGACGGATCTTGAACCAGGTTTCTCAGACTCATGCTCTGATACCAATTCTGTAACGCCCCGGATTTCCAAAACAAAGCTAAGTTAAAATTTTCATGAATTTCTTTTTTTTTTTCTTTGCAGCAGAACTTAGAAAAGCTCTTAGCAGCGGAATAAGACGATAATGAGTCGTCAGTTTTAGAAAACTCCGAGCACGTTGCAGGTATGTGGCCAAGCAATTCATTGACCACCAAGGTGTTCCATTTTATCGAAAAACTCATGTTTATTACAACACTACTGCTTAGAAAAGCAGTGTAGGTTCAATAAAAGGAAGCAGTACAACTCTGTCTAGAGAAACCCTGGAACTCGATGCCGCCTTGCTCCGCATATCGCCACGCAGGTCCAACACCTGAAATCCCCATTAAACGGGGTCAGAACCACTGATGGTCTGGTAAGCATGCAGTCATACATCCATTCAACTCAAATACGATAATGACCACTCAGGGTCGTAATGCGCAATAACGACGCTCAAGCCTCCAAGACTTAGCGTATTTCGCAAGAGCCTCCTCAGGGCTATGAGTTGAGCATCCGCTCAAGTCCTCATGACTTAGAGCAAGCCTTTTCAGGGCTGTGATTTGAATAGCCGCTTAAGTCTCCATGACTTAGCCATGACCTCTTCCGGGTCTCAAAGTGATGTCTAGCTCAAGTCTTCATACTTGGCACATCCGTATCCCACGCATCTAAGGACAACTCCTCGAGCTTCGCTTAGTCGTGCGGATACAACACGGGTCTTTGCCCAGTCGGTCCAGTAGTATACCGAACATGACACCTTCACAAAGGTTATGCAGGACTGACTCAACACGTCATCCACTCATACATTCAAAGCATCGCTGTACCTAGAACTAATGCATTGTTTGATAATTAACCGCTCCCGCCTTTGGTACGCAGGTAGAGCTAGTCCGGGCATCAACGCGACGTTCTGGGGGTTGATTATTCTATGTATTTTAGATACCCCAGAGGCCTGTTGACCCTATCCATAGTAGGGCAGTGTGTTTCAACTGGGAGAACCCTACTAGGCCCATATTCGGATGCATCCTCTACTTGCAGTAGTTGGGTTCAATCCTTAGATCTTAAGGATAACCACGACCCCAAAACCCATGAGTGACTGAGGCCATCGTGGACTCTATCAGGTCCAAAGTAAAATACATGTCACTCAAGGCTGTACCATCACTGTCATTCCACAGTGAGCATAATTCCTGAAGGGGTCTGCCAGTCTTACAATTACTTGGACAGAATCTGCATGCCATTTAGGCAGCCCGTGCTTTCAGCACTACGGGAGTATGTACCCGACCCCATTCAGTCTTCCCCAACACAGTCACTACTGAGGGGGTACCCCTAACACGATCTTCAACTGCGGGGTATGTGCGACCTTAAGTCTTATTCATATGCATGCAGAACACCGCTCTTTGGCACTTCGGCCACCACGAGCATCACACCTCTTTGGGTGGAAACAACACACTCTGGCTCTTCGGCCCTTACGAGTCTGGTTGTGTAACCGTTCTCAATGAGCATGCATATGACTCGATCTAAATAGATCGGCTACTCGGCGTATTTTTACGCAACGAGTTCAAACCTAGCCAAGGCGCAACCTCTACTCCGGCTCAGCGGCCCTTACGAGCAAGGTGCCCTTGCAGGCACAAGGATACGAGCCGATCTGGCATCGTTCCATCAACGGACATCATTATGCCGTTCCATTGGTTCCGGCAGCTCTTCTGCCAACCATTTCGTCAGCACCTCCCCTGCTCTATCGGCAGTGGTGCTACGAACCCTTCTACGTTGTAGAGGGCAAATCATGAACTGGGTAGCACTCTGCTATATGTCAGAGTATCCTGCTACGTTCTTTCTGAGCTATTCTTAGCTTCTTCAGATTTTTCAGCAGCACTTCCTCTCTTTTACGGAGAAAGCGTGCGTTTCTTTTATCCATTTCAGTGGCATCTCCCCTCTTTGGTAGGAAATCGCCACGCTTAATTCGGGAAATGGATGCGCACCGTTGTGCGTACTTTGCATCCATCAAGGTTGCAGGAACCCTTGGCCATAGCCAGGCCATACGAAATTGACTTAGTCATTACGTAAAGAGCATTTTGCCAAAAACCGAAGCCTTTCCAATAGGGGCTTCATTCGTCAAGCAGAATCTTGAACGAGGAGCGGTCAAGGAATCGCATGGGCGATTTGGAGTTTGATCTCCATTTGAACGCTCATTTATGCGCTATATATGTAGTATAAGCAGAAGCCTGTGCTTTATACAGCGGCGGCGTAAAGAAATGCATATACTATTGTTCAGGGTGTGTAACTGAACGAAATATTCTACATATATAACAAAGCAGAAGCCTTGGCATCGTTCGACGCGACGGCGTAAGTAAATGCATAATCGGAAGTGCAGAAATCGGAAGTGCAGAAAACAGGGAGCCTTGGCATCATACGACGTGACGGCAAAGGTAAATTACATAGCCTGTGCGATATAAGACGCGTCGGCAGAATCAGCAGATATACACCTAGATCTGTATCCAACGATAGTTACGAGGCGAGCGAGTGAACACCGAAGTGTCCTAGAGGGCTCAACCAAGAACTAGGGTGAGATACTATTTTGAAGAACGCATATACTGCGCATTCGAACATATATATCCGACGATAGTTACGAGGCGAGCGCGTGAACACCGAAGCGTCCTAGAGGGCTCAACCAAGAACTAAAGCAAGATACTACTTCAGAAAGTATATTCTATATACAAACAATCAAATACTTGAGAGAGATGGATCAACGAAGCGAACTTACTTCAAATCGTGGAAGAAACGGCTCCGAGTTGCTTCTTTGGCTTCGAGCCTTCCTTCGAGAGGTCAGACTAAGTCAGATGAAGCTGACTTAGTTGAGAAAGAGGTAGAGCAGGTCAAGCTACTCAACCTAAGTGGTTTGAACCAAACAGGGTTCAATCCAAGTCAACTGGGTTCAACAGGTTCGAACTCAGCTCAAGTAGGCTAAGTCTGGGTTTAGAAATCCAAACCGGAATCTGGACCAAAAAGGACTTTGACTTTGACTTTAAACCCAACTAGGTTCAAGTCAAGTCAACTGGGTTTGGACCAGGTCAAGTGGGTTCAGACCCAGGTCAGGTGGGTTAGGACCAGGTCAGGCAGGCTCAGGCTAAGTCAGGCAGACTCAGACCAGGTCAGGTGGGCTCAGGTGGGCTAGGCTAGGTAGGGGAGGTTTAGGAGAGAGAGAGAAGGCAAGAGAGAGAGGGGGTCGATTTTTATGAGAAGAGAGAGAGTGGGGAGGGCTATTTATAGCCCAAGCCCACCTCCTCTTGGATTTTCTCATGCCCCTTTTACCCCTTGGCTTCTTTTAAATTCCTGGAGGTTCCTTTTGAGGTGGGGCCCACAAGATATTTCCATAGGATATTTTGTGGGTCCCACAAGATATTTTCTGAGGAATATTTCTGTGGGTCCCACCAATATTTCCGTGGGTCCTGCAAGAATTTCGGGTTTCCGGCGATTTTTTTCCGAAAAATTCTGAGTACGCCATTTTCTTCGTATTGACGTAACTAAGGAAGTTGGCTCGCAGGAATCCTTTGATTTCATTCAGGTAGGAAGTTATGGCTTCCAGAGTGTTTGAGCATATATTCGCGATTCGACGAATATCCTAAGTATAACTGGCTTGCAGGAATTGATTCGTTTTGCATTCTGAGAAGAAATGCTATTTTTACCGGTGAATGCCTCATGAATTTTATTCAGATATTTTCTGAAAAATTGCGGGTCTTACATTATCATTCTCAATCTTTATTATATTTTGGTGTCTTTCATAACGCTCAGATAGATGGGACTGACAGATCATTTCATTAATTCTCATAAAATCGAATCACAAGGGATTTCTTATCTAACGAGCTTTAGACATTGCTAACTTGCACAACACATAAATTTAACTACATCATTATATGTTACAACCGCCCTTCAAGTATATAATAATACAAATTATCTCATTCATTAAACAATCACCAACATTACAAATTGTCGCAATATTTAGCTTCATAAGTAAACATCGTTATAAGATTTAACAAACTTAAGTACAAATCGAGGTAACTTCATAAATACACATCGCTACTCTTTAAATGTATAAATTGTTGTTGCTTCAAACTTACAAATCGTAATAGAAATTACAATCTTCATAAGTACACATTGTTGTAACGTTTGGGCTTCATACGTAAATATTGTTGTACGGTGTATCAAACTTAAGTACAAATCATGGTAATTTCATTAAATCGTTATTGCTTCAAACATATAAATCGTTGATGCTTCATAAGAACAAATTGTGCTAACTGTTTTTCGACGCCCAGAAGGTGGATAGGTATAAATCGATTTGTTTCAAATATGTGTTATTTAGCATGAATAGTACAACCAGTGTAAGATTTACCATTCAGATTTACAAATTGATTTGTTTGCATAACGAAACCTTATACGAAACTCACCGAAACGATAGGAGTTTTGGTAATCCGACAGTGGAGGAGAAACACCCAAAAGATAGATGCAACCGATGGTGGCAACTATGCTGCCACTGCACAGATGACGGCAAATGGTGCACCGACAGCAGCAGACGACGACAAAGGGTGCTCTGGTGAAAGCAGACGATGGCAAAGGAGGGTTCAGTAGAAGAAGATGATGACAAAAGAAACTCTTGTTATAGTAAAAGTTGCAAAAGTTTACTACTTAGGGCGAAAACAAAATGTTTAGATTTTGAAGAGTTAACATCATTCTCGAACTGGCGTTTCACTTTTCTAGATGGAGGACCTCGAAGCGTCGTTTCCTTTTGTTGAAAGGAGGACATTTTTAACCTTTTCTCGAACCATCGTTTCTTGGCGGAGATGGCAAGAAAGGGTACTTAAGTCTTTGCAACTCCAATGATGGGTGATGCTGACACACACGGGGATACGAGCCCCATGTGCTTATATACGTGATGCTCATTCGAACCCCCGAACACGCACTGTAGCTAACGGCCATCTTGGGGGGAGTGGGATATATAACCTGCTTAGCCTCTTTATCATCGATCTAGAGCAATCGATTGTATGATTAGGTGATTTGACAATAAACAAATTGTCTGTGTTTCCATCACGGCCGTTCATTATGCAGAATGAAGCCCACCAAAAGCGTTGACACCATTATTTCTCAAAAAATGGTGGTGATTAGAAGTTGGAGGCTATGGACGGTGGTGATTTCAAAACACAAAAAAATTGTGTTCTGCCCAGAACACCTGATTCCGTTGTTTCGATGAGCGATGGTGGGGTCTTATCCAACCAATGCACGCCCGGTGCTATTTCCGGCAACTCCGGACGTTCTCTCTCCGCCCCCCCCCCCCCCCCCCCCCCTGAGCAATTTCTCTTAGCAATTTCCATTTCTTGGGAGAAGTAACTGAAAGGTTCGTTTGGCACACCGTCAAGTTTCATTCAGACAGATGACAACCTAATGAAGGATCGACCAATTCATCACAACTAAACGCTACCAGGCTGATTACTGTTAATTGTTTGGAGAGATCGGCTTTAAAATTCTCTACATAACAACAGCAAAGAATGAATCTGGAAACGATCATGATACTACAAACCCGTCCATACTTGTGTCAAGCCCGTCAATTTCCGGCCTATATGAGCAGCAAATTAACAAGAATCACACATAAATCTTATTACAGAGAAAACTAAAAACAACAAAACCACCATTGCGTCCACAAGGGCTCCTCACATCTGACTTAGGTGGGTCGGATTAATGAGTTCAAGTTGAGGCTTGTGAATCCTTTCCCAACAAACAAACAAACCCATCATCCCGATTAATTCTTACACCTACTCCTCTTCGGCTTCCGGCAAACACCGGGATTGAACTCTATGCGAATCGGCCGGAATGCAGCTTTGATTTCATCGAAACTAAGATCGATCAACCGAATTACTGACGAGTCAACCTTCCTCTTGCGGGAGCTGGGCGCGGGCTTTGGCTTCCTTGGTGCAGGTGGGCAGCTGGTGATTGCCGGTATCCGGTTCTGTGGAGATGGTGGTGTCAGGCAGCAGGTGTCGGGGTCACCGTGTCCGTGGTCTTGGACACCAACAAGTGGGTTAGCTGGGGACACCCCGATCTGGTCCGAGCACAGATCTCTTGCTTCTTGTGTGGCAGACATGGTCGACCAAGCCCTGCAAGATGTGCAGTGCAGCAGAATAGAGTTGCTTATATATGAATTACAAGAAACAGGAGATGATGAACAAAAGGAAGAAGAGAGGGAGGAGAAAGGACGAGAGGCAACAGTGACCATGACACGACAAAATCGACAGACGTGCGGTGGAAGGAAGATTGAGTAGGAGAAAAGCAGGTCAATCAATAAAATATATTCGAGGGAAAAAAGCAAAGTTTTCATCGAGGGACCCACTTTTTCTTCATATTTCAAAAGACGCGAATAGTCTTTTTACAAGAATATTTCAAAACTATTTATTTTTTTTTGCTGAAACTGTCAAATAAAGACCTAAAGTTAATTTCATGGTTAACATCCACGGGTGTTAACGGGGAGGGTTTACCCGGACTAAATCGTATAAGGTCCTGGTACGGTGATAAATAAGAAGACCCAATTAAGACCCGGGTCTAGACCCAAAAGTCTGATTAATACATGGATTTGGGTATAGTTTGTAAAATTTTATTCTAAACTCGGGCTTGACCCAAGTTTCGATTAAGACCCATAATTTTTCAATGTAAAAATGATAAAAAATATTATTTTACTAGGTCTGGTTCATGCAGTTCTTATCGGGTCCAGGTATGGTTTCTCTTATAGTAGACCTGGTCCCAGACCCAATACCATACCCAAAAATCAGGTTCAACAAACCTGAGGTGTTGAAATCTCTATTAACATCTACATGGAAGGGTAAATGTATGGTACTATGGAGCTAAAAATCTCCTTTTCATTTTTTTTTTATTTTCTTATAGTTTGGACTTTATAGTGGTGATCTACATGATCTATTTAGTAGAGATGAATGGGTTTTGAATCATGTGATTGTGACATTTAAGTAGGATTTTAAAGGGCTTAAAAATCAACAACTCTACCAGATGCCAAGATTTCATAACTCAAAAAATCATTCTTTTACATCTATAAAACATGAACAAATAACCTTGTATCGGCAGACAAACCATGTTGAATACGTATGTGTGGCCAGATTAAATTGATATAGATTGTACTTATGACTTTTAGCTTAATGGTTTCTTACCTTCATTGGTAACAAAACATTTGTTTTTGAAAGGCAAGCTCGGGTTAGACAATGTAACATTCTAAAATTTTAAGTGCAAAATTAAAAAAATATTGAGACCTATTTTGGAAACTTTCATGCATGTGGTTGCATTCGTATCGAAATTTTGAGAAGAACGAATTTTATTTCATTAAAAACAGAGTTGAAAAAAAATTCAGAGCATACCCAACAAATTTTGGGGGCAAAATAGTTATTTTTAGAAAGTTAGGAAGACAGTTATGACCTAAGGGTCATAATTATCTAAATCTGGATTGACCAATTTAGTCCACTGCACAAGGGATATGGTTGTTATTTTTAATTAACTAATTGGCAAGTTAGTACTTTTTTTTAAAGGGATTTATTTAGAATTAAAATAGATAGGTAAAGGTATTTTAATTATTCTTCTTTTATGGGACTTAGTTGAAATTTAATGTGTAAATGGATGGGAACCTAGTTAGACAAACTAAAAACCCCATCCAAATTTGATTATGGTGGGATTTAGATTGAATAGTGGTAGATCCAACTCATGATCCAAACTCAAAACCCACTCATGGTTTTCTCTCCTCCCCCCTTTACACATGACAACCTTTTCTCTATACATGGCCACCTTTTCCCTACACTTGGCGATCACTTTTCTAAGTGTTACCTCCCTTACTCCTCCCTATAAATACCCCACCCCCCCCCAACACACACACACACACACCACTAATACTTTCACTCTCATTTCATGTTTATTCTTTTTCTTTTCTACTTTTTCTCTCTCACTCTTCTTTTTCTTTGGTTTTATGCCACCTCCACTACACTCTCAACCAGCCATCCACTATCGTGACACCCAATTGCCACCCTTCTTACCACCCATTTTTGCTGAAAAACTCCTCCACCACTCCTCACGTTGCCACCTTCTCACCTCCACCCTTGCTTCTCCTCTCCATTCTGCTAGACGCCACCACCTTGACCCCTACCAACTTCTGTGCACACCACCACCACCTTGTCGGTGCTGCACACCCACAATTACCACCTTGTCACCACTCCCCTCCTTGTCACACTGCCTATCACCTCGCCACTATTTTTGTCGGGCACTACCTACATGCCACTGTACTTACTATTGTCATCCATCTCTGTGCACAACACCACTGCACTCTTACTACCACTATCGTTGTTGCTACCTATAAAACCCACAAAATTTCAATATTTTATGAGAAATAATAGTAAATTAAGGTTAAAATATTATTCAAAATTACGATAAAGATTAAATTATAATTCAAGCATTAATCAGGTTTCAGAATAAATTTTAAGTTGAGAATTTATTCTGAATCAAGGTTTTGATTTTTATTCGGATTTGAATTTGAATTCAGATTTAATAAATATGTCTCAAATATTATAATTAGATTTGAGTTTGATTCGAATCTAAATTAAGACTTAATTGAATGTTAATTTCAGTTTGAAACATACAATAATTTGTATTTTTGTTGAAATTGCATTTAAAATCTTAAATTGAATATAGAAGTAATACCTGTGAATTCTTCAGGGTATTTTTAATAAATAAAATAATAATAATGATGACTATTACGAGAAAGAAGTGTAAAATTATAAATTAGCCTAAAATGAATTATAAGAAACATCCTATGAAAATTTAAAGTTGATTTGAGTTGATTTAAATGAAATTCACATTAAGAAACAATTTTATGAAAAAAATAAAATTTAGTAAAAATAACTGATAAATGTCATTAAAATAGGTAATATAAATTTGAATTTAGTTTTATGAGTTTGAAATCTAATTTATAAAAAATAAAATAAAATAAAATAGTCAAAATGACAATGGGTCCTACCGACCCTGATAGAAATTGCTTTCGAAGTTCATTTCTGAGAAAAACAACATTTTTAGAAAAATGCATGTAATTTATACTTGTTATGTAATTTAAGTATGATCTGTAATCTTTTGAATTTTTTTATATGAAATTTTCCTTATAAGTTTTGTTATTTTGATTTTCTATTATGCAACATATAAAACAAATTTTGTGAAGTCATGAGAGAATATTGGGATTGAGATGATTTTCTATTTCTATTTGTTATATAACTTAAATATGATTTTGGTCTTTTTTCTTTTTGTTCTTTTTCAATTTTTCGTAACATCTTTTAACATTTTCCTCATAAGTTATATTCTTTTTATCTTCTATGATACAACATATGAAAGCTAATGTATGAGAAAAAAATTGGGATTATGATGATTTTCTATTCCTATTTGTTATGTAATTCAAATATGATGCATGTTCATATTATTATTTTTAGTTTATTCATTACATTGATCTCCTATGGTACAATGTATAAAAGGCAAATGTCGAATAGTCACGTCAGGAAGTTAGTCTTTGTAACCTTTTTCAAAATTAAATCACTTCAAATGATACTTCACAGAATTTTGAACTTGTTTGCCCTTACCATTGTTGGGAGAAATTGTTAATCACACCCTCAAATTGTGCATAGCCCTATGAAAATAGGTTTCAAAATGACCTTAATTACTAGATCCTTGTACTATAAGATATTTAAAAGACATCCCTATGTTCTCTCATATATTAACCTCTTCCCCTTGGCCCTTCCAAATGGTATAATCTTTTCACTTCACATTTTTTTTAAATATAGTAAGGAGTTCAGATTAACTTACCTAATTCTAGAGTAGGCCTCCCATGAGGGAGACGTCTATTTCAAATTAGAATGGCTGGACAAAAAAAGAAGAAAAAAACGTGAAAAAGGAAAGAAAAAAAAGAGAAAGAAGAAAAAAAAGAAGGGTAAAGAATAGTCAAACATATAGCAAGTTTGAAAAATTCAAACTTGATTTATGGAAAAGTTGGAAACCCCCAAGGGGGGGTGTCGACCAGCCCTTATTACCTGACATTAGGCATAATGTATTACATATATACTATGATTATATATATATATATATATATATATATATATATATATATATATATATATATATATATATATATAATCCCTACCCTAAGCTAGCTAAAATCAAATACAAAGAAAAAAAGAGAGAGTAAATAAGAGAAAAGAGAAGATAGATAGGAAAAGATTTGAAAATACTACCTTGATTGAGATCAAGAGCTAGGATTTTCTCCAGCTCTTGACCTCACCACAGCCCTATAAAACCATGGGAGGGGCTCATGCCCTCCCTATTTGCACATTTGAGATTCCCCTCTCCCTTGCTCCTTATTTTCCCTCATTTTCCCCTCTTCTTCCATAGGTTTTCCTTGTGCATCCTTCATTGGCCCAACAAGGAGCACACATACATATGTAAGAGGAGCGGAAGGAGATCATGGTTGTGGTCATTTCTCGTATTGGATGGCTGATTTGTGTCAAAACATCAAACTCGCAAGCGTAGGAGCCATTTTTGCCAAAAAAGTAGGGGGTTCTATACTCTACATGTAAACCAGCAGAATTCATGGGCATGAATTCCTTTGATTTTTGTGAGGATAGACCCTAAATCATGCCTCCCACACAAGGGTTTGGCTTAGGGCTATCTAAGTATGTGATAGAAAGAGGTTTTTGAAAGAAAACCTCTCTAAAAACCATATTCTCTAAAAAAATAATTTCTCAAAAAATAAAATCATAAAAATTTCAACATACACATGTTACCAGTTATTTTTCTACAAATTTTGATTTAGATTAGTAGATCATGTTCATATGGATGTACTATAAAAATTAAAACAATTTCTATGGTCATTTTCATAAGAAAATACATGTTTTGTGTTAACGGATTTCTCAGAAAAAAATTTGGTAAATTTAGCAAAAATTATGATATGTCTCATTATTTTCATGCAAAATTTAATTAAAAATTATAGTGTATGTGCATGTGAATATTCTGAAATTATAGCATGATTTTTCTGATTTTTATTTGTAAAAAAATTATGTAATTTACTTAATTTATTCTGAAATTCACCGATTCCATTTTTGAGGAAATAGTTTTTGTGAGATGGGTTTGTTTTCTGGCCCAACAACAACGAAAATAAGATTTGTCTATTATAGTTTATCTTAGCTTAGTATAGTTAAAATTTTATATTTTTCTTGCTTAGTTCATATAAAAAAAATAAAAAATATGAATTCAGGTGGCCTGTGTTGGCCCCACCTGAATGCATATACCTATTATTACGTATTTCCTGCCTGACACCTGATCGATAAATTGTTTGTATCTCTCTCATCCAGAGGAGTTTTGATGAGAAGTTTATTGTGTTGAAAAGCTAACAAAATTTTATATCTAGTGTAAAATTTTGAGCTCTATTCATGGAATGAACATTATTTTGTGACAATCAGAATAAAAAAGCATAGATCTACACCAAAACATTTATAACTCTCTCATACAAATGAATTTTTATGAACGATTTATGGTGTCAAAAAACTGACAAAATTTTCTACAAACGTTCAAAAATTTGGCTCTTACTATTGAATATAAATTTTTTTATAGCTTTTGTAACAGTCAGATAGAGTTAGACTTTTCGCAAGTTTAGAATCGATTTAAGAACTGATCCGCGAATACTTGTATAAATTATCCATTGATATGCGAGCCTTTACAAATAGTTTTCAGCCTGTGTATACACTGTAAAAATCTGATTTTCTGCAAAGAATGATATGACCAACTATGGGACATGAATTGAAAGCTTGATGAATGAATGTGCTCGCGTATATGGCCATGCGCTAAATAAGGGTCTGTAAAGTTTGATTTGCCATCTTAATGATAAATGCTAAAATGTTATCCCTGTCGTACGTTTGCGCATATTTCTACTATGATGATGTGAATGCATGGATGAATGCAAAGTTACGAAAGTTATCACATTATTTATGTGTATACGTGCATGTTTACAAATCAAGAAATATGAGCATGTTATTGAATGCAATATTCTAAATATGCATTCATCTCCCTCAAAGTGGCTAAATCCTCTTTGATGGATTCAAATATGGTGTTGCATGTAAGACATTTAATTTAAATAAGTGAAACATGTAACACTAAATCAAGAGCTTGCAAGGAGAGGGCAGGTGATACAAATGGCTTCGTGCAAATATGCCTTTAAGCACAGAAGGTTGCTCCTCCCCAACCACGAAGATAGGAGAAACCCTCTATAATAGACTGCAGTGTAGGAAGAAGAAACTCATAAGTGAAAGTCTGATACATCGGGATGATAGTATTGGGAGCTTCTCTCACTCTTGTCGTCCTTCACCCGGTATTGGTGAAAGGTACCCGGCCAGGCCAAAGCCGCCTATGTATAAAAACACCGCTTGCACCATGACCCTGATCTAGGTATATGCCTGTGTTTGCACCCACATGGCTAAAAAAGAAACCTAAGTATGTGTGCATTAGAAAATCATGACATGCATTATATAAGAAAAAAAAGATAATTAAATATAAGAATCAATTCATGCATATGAATGACTTCTGCATAGGTAAGTGCATGCATTTTTACTTGTTTAAGTTTGAATGAATAATGAATAAATGTTAACTTTTGTAATTGTATGCTTATCTGAGATATTTGCAGTACATGTTAAACTTTATCGTATTTGATTTTGTTAAATGCATGGAAATCTGAAGTAATTCTTGTTTATGAATTCTAGATTATATGTTTAGTATAGCTCTACCCTACTGAGATAATTTTTGTCTGACCCTGTGAATTCTAATATTTTTCATGAAGTGAGTGAGCTCACTGTAAACACCTTAAATTTTCCAGGTTTATTTTTAGACACCCCCTTTCACAGATGCCAATCCCTGTAGTATAGTATAGGAGTCTAACTCTTAGGTCCATTCCAGTTTAGGTGTTATTTTACCTTATTTTATCAAAAAATTACCATTTTACCCCTAGGTAACCTTAGATCCTTGTCATTTAGGCCCAACCAAGCTCATTTTAGGCTTAAAAGAACTAGAATGTCAATCATTTCTAGCTCCTCTAAGCTCACAATGAGTAGACCCTGTTCATTTCTGCTAAATTTGGTTCATTTCATGTGAAATGTGAAATGAGCTCATTTTTAGCTCAAATTCCATCCAATTGTCTCAGAGTTAGTCATTCTCAATAGATTATATTTCCGTATATTTAGCTTGAGCTCATCAGGAGTTCAAGTGGTCCATCTTTAGTTTAAACCTATTTTTCTACATTGTTAGAGCGCATTTTTAGCTCAATTCAGCTAGAATTGAACTAACCCCGGTCAACTTAGCTAGGATTTAGCTTGTTTAAGCTCCAAATTTAGTCCATCTTAGTTCAGGTGACTTTGATTTGAGCTCAAACTCAGTATTCTCTCGTTACTCACTTCACTCTATAGTGAATTCCTCATCATTTTATGTAGAATTGTGTCTGTTTTCAACAATTTGGTCTGGGAGTCAAGTTGAGTCAGTGTCTTTTTAGTTCACCTGAGTTCAAAAACCTTAGAACCTAGTTCAAACCTTACTCTCTAAGTGTCACTCTTCACCCTACAGGGAAAAATCATTTCTTGGTCATTTCTATCAAATTTTAAGCTAAGGGTAATTTCTAGTCTGGACTCGAACCAATTTTGTTATCTGATATTTTATCTATATTCGAGATCCAACTCATGTTTTAATTTGGACATTTGATATATGACCAGATCCAATACTGGATTTGATGTCCAATATCCATTATCTATTCTAGACCTAGATATTTTCATCCAATCTGCTTTGTTATTTATATCTAGAGCCCAATTTGTTTTCTGAACCTGAATTATCTCATCAGATATCTAGGGTCCAATCATTTATTATTCTAGGATCTATTTTTCAATTCTTATTTAATATCTAGGATCAATTTCCATCATATCATCTTGATTCGGCATCCACTTCTACAAGTTCAGCATTGATTCATGATCCAGCTTATCATTTTAATATCCAGGATCTATTTTTAAATGTCTTATCACTATCCAGGATCCGTCCATCATTATAAAAACATGGATCATGATCCAGATCTATTTGTCATTTGAAACCTCAAATCCAGATCTGAATTCAAAGCTTTCTTTCAATTTCAAACCTGGGTTCAAAATTGATCTTTACATTTTAATCTAAACCCAGTGTTTTACATTTGAAATTTTGAAATGCCTTTTTCAAAATAACAATGTGTCATATCCAGTTTGGATTATGATTTGGATTTTTATTAGGCTCGAATTTCAAAATAAATCTTAGATCCAATCCAAATTCAAAAGACCCATCTAGGTGGCGTCACCCATGGATTCCTTTGTGTTCTTGTTATTTTAGAAAATTAGTTGATTTAAGACTTCATTTTCTCTTTTTATCTTTTGTTTTTATTCTTTTATTTTTAACTTTGTTTTTAACCTTTTATCATTTGTTTTATAATCAAATATAGACCCCACTTAGGTGGCGTCACATTTGGATTTCTTTGTTAGAGTTTTAATTAGTTTGAAAAACAAAAAGTCAAAAATATATCCAAATGGGATTCTACTAGGGAGGTTGACCCCTCTAGTCTCCAAAATTTTTAAAGTTGCTAATTATTTGCTAACCAAATCAAGCAAATGTAGGACACTAGATTCTCTATCCCATTTCAAAATTTTCCTATAAATAAAGCCCGAGGGAGGACGTCCATCCCACGATGCATGCTCTCTCTCTCTCCCTCTTCTTGATTTCCCTTCTTCCTCTCCTTCTTCTTCCCAAAGTGTCGTCCCCCTTCCTTTCTTCTTCTTTCTTTTTCATTTTTGGTTGCAGCAAAAGGGAGGATTACCTAGAGTAGGTAACTTCTTTCCCTCTCCTTTTATTTTATTTCTTTTATTTTCATTATTACTTGCTGTATTTTTCCTTCAAACAACCACCATGAAAAAGAGATTCGACCTCTCATAGGTTGAATCTCTCTCAAAATGGCTACAACAAATGAATCCCATGCAATTCTCATTTTTTTTAGTTTATTCATAAGCATCATAGATTTAAGTTTGCATTGCAGTTTTCATCCATACAGAATCAAGAGTATTTTCTTTTCTTTTCTTTTTCTTTTATGCATGGTAGATTAGATTTTGAATATTGTTTAATAGTCATACTTAAATTTTGATTATGGCTTTGCATTAGCATCGTTATTTTATGTGCTTATTTTTATTGTTTTGAGCTGAATTTTTTATGAAAGATATATCCATATGTTTGCGTGAATCTGGAAAAATTTAATGATTTTTCAAGATCTTTGGTCTATTTTTAAAATCAAGAACCAAAACCTATTTTCTGTACCGTCAAAACGTTGTGCAGAATCTAGGTCAACTTGCCAGAATCATATCTCCCTAACCGGAGATGATTTTTTAGATCCGTAAAAAGTGATATCTTTGTCTGCATGTCTAGTTTATTCTGGCTAAATTTGGTGATTTTTTATGAACTTTTGCTATTTTAGTTTAACCTGAAAGCAGAACCTATTTTTTGTACCGTCAAAACATTGTGCAGAATCTGGGTCAACTTTCCAGAATCATATCTCCCTAACCGAAGATGATTTTTATAATCCGTAAAAAGAGATATTTTTATTTTCATGTATAGTTTATTTTAAATTTTTTTTATAAATTTTTATAACTATCTGCTATTTTATTACAGCCTGAAACCATGATAGGTACATAATAGCCTGTTTCCACTTTTTAATTTAATATATTGCATGCGTGTTTATTAAATTTATTTTCTGATTGCATGATATTTTTAGAGTTGTTAGAAGTATTCATGTTAATTTTCATGATTTTAAAAGGTTGTTTAATAATTTATTTTGCCATTTTCCAAGAACTGGATTTCTGCACAATCCACTTCTACAGAAATAAGGGCAAATCTAGTATTTTCTTGCTTATATTTCAATTTTATGAATTGTTTTTTGTGATTTTAGATTTTGATCATGTTACTAATCATTTCAGGGTGCTCTCCACTTGATTTGGTGTAGATTTGAGTTCATTTAGTTTTCAAATTAAGCATATTTCAAAAATCTTTTTTAAAGACCCTAGTAATTAAGGCTAATTTGGTAATTATTCTAAGTTTCTAGGAGTATTTTGGTCCTTTTGCCTTTAATTCCAAAATTCTTATTTTATAATCAATTTAGTTTTATATTGTATTAGATCATGTATTTTCATTTAGATTATTTAGGATTTTATTTTATAAATGCATGGAAAATGCTTATTTCAGGATAATATCCCTCAATTTTCAGATATTGTTAGATAAATCCTAAAAAGTCTATATATTTCTACTAACATGTTTGCTAATTTTACAGAAAAGTTTAAGACTTTATTTTCTTCTTTTATTTCTTTATTTTATTATTCAATTTCTCAATGTAAATTATAATCAAATACCAAAAATAGTGGAAAATTACTTTTCTACATAGCTTAGGATTGCATTTGCATATAATTTATTTTCTTAATATTAATTGCTATGGTTTGTCATTCATATGAATATTTCAAATTCCACTTATGGTGAAACACGAATGACACATGCACCTTCTTTTAAGAAGTTAATAAAATTGGTGGAATTCGTATTTGTGATCATAGTCAGAATATGAATGAAATTCAAGTTTTATTAATCTCTTTTAAGTTATAAAAAGCCTAAACACTTAGGTTATTTTTCAAAAACCATTGCATATTTCAAAATATTTTAAGATATTTTCTAAAACCACTTCTTTTAGAATTAAATGAGATATATTTAAAACATACTTGTGGCCATAGTCATGAATATGTGGCTAATTTATTTCATTTGCATTCTATAAGGCACACAAACCCCTTTTATCAAAAGAGTTTTCTAAAATAAGGGGATTTACAAATGAACTTTCTAAAATCTTTTAGAAAGTATTTTCACAGACTGCATTCATGTATCACTTAGATTAGGTTGTATCATGCATGGGCTCATAAGGCTACATGCCCAATCATCTGATCATTTTTAGAAATTCAATTCCAAAATTTTCTTTAAATCTTCTTTCAAAGTATTTTCAAGAATTTCATACATGCATCATGTTTTTCAATAAATCCTTTTTTAAAAATCATATCAATATGTGTTTGATCCTTTCTGCATTCTAGGATTTAGAATAATTTCTCAGACATTTGAATAAACAAGGCATATTGTTCAATCTTTGGTTCGATTACCCTTGGTTAAGGCGCCAAAAACGGTTCAACTTCGTACCGACAAGCGAGTCCCCTCTCTCAAATTTTTTTCATATTTTTTAAAATAGAGGTGAGTTTTCTAAGAACCTTTTCAAAAGGTCAGTTAAAGTGCAAAAGTAAAATTTTGCATGATAACACTCACGTGCGATGGTGGGAGGTTGTGACGGTGATCAAGTCATACCTTTCCCAAACCTCTGACGTTTTGGATTGAGAGCATTTTAAATAGCTCAAAGACTTTGATATTTGATTTAATTTGTTAATGAACATTTATGTTTAATTTATACATGTATGGATGTTTGATTTAATTTATAAGTGTTTAATTTTTGAATTAAATGCCTGTATGAATGTGATTGTAAACGAAAAGTAACACGCAAAGTTTTAGTCCCAATTGATTTTTTGTTGTAATTTTATAAAGAGATTTAAAGACATTTTAAAAAAAAATCTATGATTTTCGGGATTTAAAAATTGGGGTGTCACACTACCAATCTCGTCGGATTGTTCCAACAATATCCACCATGTTACGCAGTGTTCACTTTACCCTCATCAAACTAAGTGAACTTTCGAGTTAGGTATTCTTACCTAAATTGCTTGGTATTATGTGAGATTAAAATATATATAAGTTTGTTCATAATGCATACATATATCATGTGAAATTATCTTGGTAAATACTTTGATTTTAGAAGAAGAAAACGAACACTATGAAGCATAGAAGTCGACTCTTGTAGACCAGGGTCGACCCTTTTTTACTTCATAAAGTAGCTAGTCAGGCTTGAGGGTCGACCCTTTTTTTTAAGAATCGACACTCAGGTTGGTCGTGTTAATCTGCACCGGTAAGAGTCGATCCTTATCTTTGAAGAGTCAACCCCTATTATGTATTGTGTGAACCTGCCCCTTTCAGAACATATATAATGCAACATAACAATCATAATCCATTCATCTAGACAACTATAACAAATAAATTCATGCACCATGTTACAAAACAATGACATATCAATGATAAAGCATTTAAATCATTAGGGACAAGTTTTCAACAAAAGTTCATCAGAAAATGAATCTACTCAATTGCAATGTGTTATTTCTCTTGCTCATCATTCTTGTGGGTATGCACACGACAAGTCTTGAATCAGAGATCACTTGGGGGTTTATTATGCTATGCATTTTAATTACCCGAGTGACTTACTGAAATTGATCCACTGAAGGTGGTTTATGACAGAGAGAAACCCCACCAGTTGCAATACAATAGGATATATCTTAACAAACTTCTATAGAAGAACTTGGGCATATCACCTAGGACAATATTGGTAGTTCGACCCTCAAACTTTCGAGGACTAGGAACCAAATGAGTTTTCTGGCTCTCAAAGATTTATAACATGATCCATCAGAGTATATATTATCTACCCTCTTTAAGATAGACCCAGACTAAATGAGTTATTGGGTTCTCTTTATTAAGGGCAATGTGTCAATGCATTTTTATACATGAGTCATTTATTGTTCAGCCCTCTATGACTAATTATCCCAAGTACTCCTCTATGATAACTTTTCAAATTGCCTTTCATGGCAAGAGCATCATACTTCCCATTCATGGCGGTTACACAGTTTATTAGCATATTTATGTGGATAACCCATTTAATAAGTCCTTGGTTTCTTTAAACCAATTGCTTAGTTATGTACTTATGAGCATACATGTGTGCATGCATGTTTTTCATGACTTCTTACACTATGACATCATATACTTATGAACATTCATATGTGCATGCATGTTTTTTATGACTTATTGCACTATGACACCACATGTTATATTTTTATTGACATGCTGTTCACATTATAATCACATGTCATATATCATATCATTATTCTGCATATTATAACATTACGATAGAATTTAAATCTTTATATTCAATATATCATTATTTTGCACAACATACATCATGACAAAATTTCAAGATTTACATTCAAAAGATTTTTACAAAAGGTGACATAAGCACATTGCCTCAATATGCCCACATACTGTTTATTAGTATGTCACATATCCATCCGATTCACTTTTGGAACTATCTCAGGCATTCAAACAAAACAATCGTCTAACTCAAAACTAATAATGTAGAAATTTAGCCATCGTTATAAATTTTGTAATAAATCATACAGAACAATGTAAAATCTAGGATTTTAACTAAAGCCTCTTACATATGTTAAATACATACTCTAAAAAACCTAGACCTTAACTCATTGCAGATCATGAAATAAATGTCTAGAACATAGATTAGTTTTTTATCAACAATCAGTCTTCTCCAATTTTGTCTCTTTAAAGAAAAAATTAGTTATAAATCATCCAAAAAGAATTAGATATTTAAATTTTTACTATGGGTGACTTTATATATCATATATAATCCCACAAAATTCCAAATTTTAATTCGATTCCAACTAAGAACCAAAAATCTTGGAACACGTAATGTTTTTGTTACTTGACAGAACATGTTTTTGAGAATTACATATTATGTACCAACTTCCATAAATTTTTGTTTCCAAACCATGAGGAGTCAGCATCTAAAATTTAAACCATGTATTCTTCCATATCTGGACTAACACATCCTAGAATTTTAGCCACAAATCCTGGGTATTTTAGAAGATATGATTTTTACAAAATATTCTATCTCTATAGACTTATAGTAAAAAAAATATATTTTGTGCCAACTTATATATGACATATCTCTCAGTCCACAACTCATCTGAGACTAAAATTTAATTTGAGATTAATTTCACATGTATGTAAGATCTTCACTAAATTTTAGGATTTATGGGTCTGTGGTTTGGGAGAAACAAATTTATATTTCTAACGGGTCTGATCAAAATACCACAAAATAGAATATAGCAAGAATCAACCAAGAAACTTCAAGTTTTTAAAAAGAGTTTTAAGAAAACTATCCAATGATTTTAAATCCATCAATAACACATGAAATCCATTTATATAATTATTTAACATGTTGTACATGCTAAAATCCAACACATAACATGAATATCATACAAAAAATCAACTATTTTCAAAAGAAAGCATGTTTGCTCTCTATTATGGATAAAAATCAATTTTATGAAAGAAATCATGGTTTTAAATTCTCCATGCAAAAAACAATATCAGTTCCTATGTGATTTTAGGCTAACATATGTGCTAATGTGCATCCGGAGATCATCCCACGACATGCTTATGCATCTTAGCACCATACACATGTACACAGTTAAGGTGAACCCACCTCAAATCATTGGATTCTACGAACACTTCTTCCTGAAATTCATCTTTGCTGATTAGCTTCTTCCTACAGTTGCACACACAATGGAGATCAGCTACACCCTAGGCATCAATGGGGGATTTTTTCAGAGAGGGGTGTGAGGGAAGAAGAAGAGAGTAAAACATGTAGGAGATAGGGAGAGAGAGAAAAATATATGGAAGGAAACTTCAATCTAAATAACCTTTCTCGAGAGGTCCCCTAATTAAATAAGGAAACCTAGCTAATTAGGACTCTTAATTAAATGAAAAAACAATTTATGAATCCTAGCTAATTAGGATTCTTAATTAAATAAAGAAACAATCTATGCAACCTAGATAATTAGGACTTCTAATTGATTAAGCTAAGTATGAAGGAAAAAGGAAGGTGGGAATGTCCCACCTCGGGTTGGGCTTGACTTTTCTTGAGTTCTTATCGTGGACTCTATAATCCAAGAGGATCAACATCAAATGGGCATCCCTCTCCATGGATCTTAATTACACTATTTGGGGTTCATATCTAGATCCATATACTAAAATTGAAATCCAAACAAGAATTAAAATGAGAATTTCATTTTTTTTCTCAAAAAAATTATCAAAAAAAAACTCAGGTGTTACATCCTTTTCCTCTTAAAAGAACTTCGTCCTCAAAATTCAATACAAGGACTACTCGAACAAACTGAGGTATTTCTTTTTTATATTAGCCTTAGGCTCCCATGTACATTCATCAATACTATGATGTTGCCAATGCACCTTGATGAGAGGAATTATCTTTGATCACAACACCTATTCTCTTTTGTTAATAATCTCCACTAGCTTCTCCTCCATTATTAAGTCTTCTCGAATATCTATGTAAAACTCAAGATTTTTCTTTGGCAATTAAAATGAATAAATGATGAGCTTTAAGTTCATCTATAACATGTATTCATAATGGTCGATCCAACTCATACTCGTTCACATTCGAGGGGCGGAAGATCCATTTAAAGCCATCCAAGGATCTACCACCTTTGTCTTTATCTTCGTCATCTGCTTCATCTTCTCGTACTCCAGTTTCCACTCAAATTTCCCACCCCACTTCATCCAAACTTGCTCCTTCAAAAGTTAAACTTTCAAGTGCTTTTATTGCTAGACACAAGCTCCAAGAGGCTCTGAGTCAATCTAGCATGTGTTACTTCTTGTTCTCTGTTGATTCTGATTCATCGCGTGGTGAGTTAAAGTCTGACACCATAGATCCTAGAGTCACACCCCTTTTAGAGGAATTCTGTGAAGTCTTTTCCGATGAATTACCGGACAGATTACCCCCTCTGCGGGAAGTCCAACATCATATTGATCTATACCCTGGCGCGGTATTGCCACATGCTTCACATTATCGCATGAGTCCTACGGAGTACGAAGAACTTCGTAGACAGGTTGAAGAATTGCTGACTAAGGGTCACATTCGTGAAAGTCTTAGTCCATGCGCGGTTTCTGCTCTTCTTGTTCCCAAGAAGAATGGAACGTGGCAGATGTGCATTGATAGTTGAGCTATCAATAAGATAACCATCAAGTATAGGTTTCCCATCCCGAGATTGGATGATCTGTTGGACCAATTGACTGGTTCAAAGATATTTTCTAAGTTAGATCTGCGTAGCGGATATCATCAAATACGAGTTAGGTCTGGCGATGAATGGAAAACCGCATTTAAAACTTGTGATGGTCTCTATGAATAGCTCGTAATGCCATTTGGTCTATCTAAAGCTCCATCTACCTTCATGAGAATCATGAATCAAATTTTTCGACCTTACATCGGTAAATTCCTAGTCGTTTATTTTGATGGCATTCTCATATATAGTCGAACCGAACCTGAACATCTAGAACACTTACATTTAGTGTTCGATATCCTCAGAAAGGAACAATTTTATGCATCTATCGATAAGTGTGTCTTTTGGGCCACTGAAGTTTTATTCCTTGGTTACGTGGACTCAACGTCAGGTATATCTGTTGACCCTTCGAAAGTCGAGTCGATTCGAGATTGGCCTGTGCCAAACTCCATTACTGTCGTGCGTAACTTTCATGGGTTAGCTTCCTTCTATAGGTGGTTCATTTTGCATTTTAGAAGTATTGCTGCTCCGTTGACCGATTGTATTAAATGTAAGACCTTTCAATGGAATCTGGAGGCTCAACAATCATTTGAGCATTTGAAATCCTATCTTTGTTCGACATCAATATTAGTATTGCCTAATTTTAATCTTGCTTTCGAGTTGTCATGTGATGCATCTGGTGTAGGTATAGGTGTTGTGTTGAGTCAAGAAGGTAAACCTGTGGCTTATTTTAGTGAGAAACTGAATGAAGCCAAATTGAAGTATAATACATATGATAAGGAATTCTATGCTATCGTCAGAGCATTAATGCACTGGAGGCATTATTTGGTGCATCAAGAATTTATTCTCCATACTGACCACGAGGCTCTCAAATACATCAATGGTCAGCACAAGTTGAATGCCCGTAGAGCCAAATAAGTAGAATATCTGCAAGAGTTGACATTCATTCTGAAACATAAGGCAGGAAAGGATAATGTTGTCGCTGATGCCTTAAGTAGGAAAACCATTCTCCTGTCTACCATGAAATCATCTGTTTAGGGTTTTGAGGAATTCGCATCATTATATGAATCAGATAGGTATTTCTCAAAAATTATTAATGAAGTGACAAGTCATCCTCATGACAAATTCTCACTCGTTGATGGGTTTTTATTTAAAGGCAATTTACTTCGTATCCCAGACTGTTCCCTGAGGCAACGTTTGATTTCTAAGATACATAATGAGGGACATTTTGGTCGAGACAAGACAATGCATTTAGTGTCTTCAACATATTTTTGGCCCCATATGCGAAAGGAAGTGAATAGATTCATGGAAAAATGTCATACATGTCATATCGCGAAAGGAAATGTCACAAATGCTAGGTTGTATTTGTCGTTGCCTATTCCTGAAAAACCTTGGCAAGATATAACCATGGATTTCATTTTAGGATTACCTAAGACCTCTCATGGTCTTGATTTTGTCTTTGTGGTCGTCGACCGATACACAAAAATGGCTCATTTCATTCCGTGTAGAAAAACCATGGATGCATCTCATATTGCGGATTTGTTTTTCAAAGAAATCTATAAATTGCATGGCATTCAAAAAACTATCACTTCTGATAGAGATGTTAAATTTGTAGGTCATTTTTGGCGTCAATTATGAAAAAAGTTAGGAACCAATCTACAATTTAGCACTATGCATCATCCTCAGACCGACGATCAAACTGAAGTTGTTAATCGATCCTTAGGAAATTTGTTGCGAGCTTTAATTAATGATAATCCTATGTCATGGACTCAAATAATTGCACAAGCTGAATTTGCTTTTAATAAGTCTGTAAATCATTCTACTGGATTTAGCCCTTTTACTATTTTGTATGGTTTTAATCCATGTTCTCTTGTTGACTTAGCTCATGTTCCTGTTGTTGGTCCTGTTTTAAATTTAGTTCAAGATCGTATTTCTTTGTTGCAAGATATTCATGAACTACATTTCAATCTTCAAGACAACATCAGTAAGTATAAAGCAAGCTATGATAAGAAGCATCGACAAGTATTGTTTGAACTTGGAGATCTGGTATGGGTTACTCTTACTAAAGAACGTTTACCTCATGAGTTGCATGGTAAGTTGGTGCCTAAGCGCATTGGTCCTTATGCAGTTACTGACATCATTAATTCTAATGCTTACAGGGTTCAGTTGCTGCCTCAATTCAAAACTTTGAATGTGTTCAATGTTAAACACTTGGAGCAGTACCATGGTGATGCTGAAGGCGAGGAGTCGACTTCGAGGATGAATCCTTTTTAACATGGGGGGTGATGCAGAGCATCCAGAAACAGAAGCAGATTTGGATCCCAATCCAAATATCCAAACCCATTCTGGACATCGCTACCCAAGGTGATCCACACGCTTGCAGGACATCCGTGGTCCTAGTGGATCTCCCAGTTAGTTGATGCTCATTGGATCCTTTTATTGCTTTGATTCCATTACGGAATCATATTTTTGGATTTTGCTTCATCAATAGTTATTTCATGTAATTTTTTTTATTTTTTTTAGGAGCCAGATTCTACAGATCTGGATAGTTCTGGTACCCTGTAGGATCTTTTTGTGGTACTAGAGGGTGTATGGGGTCCAAGGGTAGTTTTTATTTTTTTCGCAAATTCGCTTCTATCTTGGTGTTGGTGTAGGATCCAATTCACAACCTATTTGGATTTGGATCTTGGATCTTGATCCGTCGTCATGAGAGGGGTCCTAGGTGGCACCACTTTAGTGTGGTCCATCTTGAACCTCATTTGAATTCATGTTGACCAGCCCAAAGTCAAAAATGGACTATTGGTGGAGTTATTAGCATTTGACAAAATCTAGGCTTGCACACTCGTTTTTTGTGCAAAGCTTGGGAAGGCCAAGGTCTCTTTATTGTGGCTCTTCCCAAGCAACCTAAGCCCTTAACTAAGGAGGTAGACCAAGGGGTGAGGGGTCTTCTTTATTTTTGAAATTGGTAATGTGGCTGGTTCTAGAGTGAGAAAAATCAAGTTTTTGGTGTGGTTTGTGCTAAAAAGAAAGCTATCTTGGTGTGAAAGAAAAACCGAACTTCATTTTTGTGTGGAAGGTGCTCTTGTGAAGAGGTTCTATTCGTGGTGGCTGTTCTAAGTTTGTTCGTGGTGGTTGTTCATCCATTCCTACTATTCGTATCTCTCTTGTGGCATCGGTTGCTTTCCAACGACGGCCATTATCGATTTCAGCCCGGATATCTCTATCGGTTCTTCGTTCTATTTCTTTAGCTACTTTTATTCGCATTTGTTGCGATTGTTCATGATTTGATGTTGCTAAATTGTATTAGACCATTAAAGAGTTGTGAAGGCATGTTAAAAGTATTTTTTTATGTTAAAACTTGTCTCATTTGATCTTAAGTTATTTCGGGTTGTTGATGTGTGTGAATGAACTCGGGTTCTTTCAAAAGAACCAAATCGCTGTTACGTGATAACAGAAATGTCTCTGCTAAAACATCTGTGTAGGACTCATTTCTGAACTAATTTTGGTGTTCTTTAGCTTATTGAAAAGCTAAGAAGATTTCCTACAACTTTGTAGTTGAAAAGTTTCTGATATTCGTTCATTTGAACCCCTGAATCTGTCAATCAAAGTCTCAGACTGATAGTCATCCACTGTCACCAGTTTGGTTCAGAATCAACTTAATAGTGTTTGGTATTTTCTGATTATCTGGAGATTCCTTGAATGAAATTTCGATTTTTGTGATTCTATGGAAAGTTATAATCTAGACCTACAACTTTTATGTTTTTAATTTTGATTGAATCGTTTCTTAGTTGCTTCAAAAATATTGATCTTTGCTGCTACTGTCGAATCTTTGAATTTTATTTTCTGAAACAATAACTCATACCATTCTAAAATTCAAAAATTCGTATAAGATTATAGAAAATTCCAGAAATTGCGATCTTTAGTGTTATGAAAAGGTCTAAATCTGACCTTCATTTCGTCAGTTGTGAATTTGTCCAAACTTCAATGTTTGAAGGGTGAAAATTCCTTTCAAACAGTCTACTCCCTGAATTTCGATAATCTGTGTTGGACTTGTTTAGCAGTCCCGGTGTTGAGTGCGTGGAGCGGTTGTTCTTGCTCCGAATCTAGTATTTTTGGATTCGTTGGAAATGTGTGCAAATCACGCATAACTTTTATTTGGATCTCCTTTGTCGAAACAGAGCACACAGATCCTGAAAATCAGTTTTTCAGAGTTTTATTCAGACTCTATATCATTTCAGCTTCCGCGTGTGTTTGGATCTTGGATTGTGGATCAGTGTGTACTGAGTCCACCGTAGCATTGCATCACTTTGCATTTCCTTGTCTTCCTCGTCCTCTTTCTTCTTTTTCAATTGCTTTTGCTTCTCCTCCTCCTTCTTCCTTTGCCTTTCCCTTTCCTCCTCCTCCTTCTTCCTTTGCCTTTCCCTCTCCCTCTTCCTTCTTCATTTGCCTTTGCTTTTCATTCTCCTCCTCATTCTGCCTTTGTTTTTCCCTCTCCTCTTCCTCCTCTTTCTTATTCTTCTTCATCTTTAGTTCTTCCCCATGCTTCCTTTGCTCTTCAGATCCTTCGCATAATACAATTCCAATGCTTTGTCCCTTTATCATTCTCAATCTTCATTATATTTTGGTACCTTTCATAACACTCATATAGATGGGACTGGCGGATCATTTCAGTAACTCTCATGAAATCGAATGACAGGGGATTTCGTGTCCGACGAGCTTTAGACATTGCTAACCTGCACAAAACATAAATTTAATCGCATCATTATATGTTACAACTGCCTCCCCAAAGTATATAATATTACAAATTATCCTATTCGTTAAACAATCACCAACATTACAAATCGTTGCAATATTTGACTTCATAAGTAAACATCGTTGTAAGATTTAACAAACGTAAGTACAAATTGACGTAACTTTATAAATACACATTGCTACTGCTTTAAATATATAAATCGTTGCTACTTTAAACGTACAAATCGTTGTAGAAATTGCAACCTTCATAAGTACATATTGTTGTAACATTTAGCTTCATACTTAAACATTGTTGTACAATTGATCAAACTTAAGTACAAATTGTGGTAATTTTATTAAATTCTTACTGCTTCAAATGTATAAATCATTGTTGCTTCATAAGAACAAATCATGCTAACTATTTTTTGACGCCCAAAAGGTGAATAGGTATAAATCGATTTGTTTCAGTATGAAAATAGGTATTATTTAGCATGAATAGTAAAACTAGTTGTAAGATTTAGCATTCAGATTTACAAATCGATTTGTTTTCATAACGAAACCTTACACGAAACTCACCGAAATGATACAAGTTTTGGTAATCCGACAGTAGAGGAGAAACATCCAGAAGGTAGACACAGTCGATGGTGGCAACGATACTGCCACTGCGTAGATGTTGGCAAAGGATGCTCCGACGGCAGCAGACGACGACAAAGGGTGCTCTGACAGTAGCAGACAAAGGCAAAGGTTGCTTTGGCGGCAGCAGACGATGACAAAGGGTGCTTTAGTGGCAGCAGATGATGGCAAAGGGTGCTTCGATGAAAGCAGACGATAGCAAAGGAGGGTCTAGTGGCAACGGACGATGGAAAAGGGTGTGTCGTCAAAGGGAGCTCCTGTTACAGTAGATGGTGCAAAAGTTTACTGCTTAGGGCGAAAACAGAATGTTTGAACTTTGAAGAGTTAACATCATTCTTGAACCGACGTTTCACTTTTCTAGATGGAGGATCTTGAACCGTCATTTTCCTTTTTTGAATGGAGGACATTTTTGTCCTTTTCTTGAACTGTCATTTCATGGCGGGAAAGGGTACTTAAGTCTTTGCAACCACACTGGACTCCCACTACAAGAAAAACTCTAATTAGCGATAAAAAATTATAAAGAATTTTTTCTGTCGCAAATTTGTGATGGATTAACTACAGAAAACTATTCATCGCTAACATTTGAATTATTTGCAGAATTAGCGATAGAAATTTTTTTGTCTTGAATTAGCGATGGATTCGCGATGGAACAATTCTATCTCAAACTTCTTCGCGATGGCTCAACAGTAAAAATCTTTTGTCTTTACTCTGTCACACATTTGCGATGGTGTTTGCGATAGAATTTTGCCATCGTGAATCCATCGCTAAATTTCTCGTAAACCCATAATGTGAGCCCCTTTTTCCTTTTTGTTTTATCAGTTTCCCGCCTGCCGCTCATCTGCCGCCTGTCGCCTGCCCGTCGACCTCCTGTCGCCCGCCCGACTGGTGCCCGTCAACCTCCCATCGCCTGCCCGGTGCCCATCGACCTCCCATCGCCCGCCCGATGGCCATCGACCTCCCTACGACCTCCTTTCTCTTTCCCCTCCTGTTCTCTCTCTTGTTGCTCCCCCTCTGAGTTTTTTGGTGAGCCCCGTCCGCAGGTAACCCTCCCCCTTTCTCCTATGGTGTAGCCTCCCCCTTCCCCCTATGGTTGCCAGAGGGCCAGCAGAGGCCTAACAACCTTTGTCGGGCCCTTCCCACTCCTGTGTAGTCGACGGGGGCTGGCAGAGGCTCTGATTGCCTCTGCCAAGCCTTCCCCTTGCCCTTGATCTCTTTGGCAAGACAGGGGGATCCGCCCCTATCCTCTTTTTCTCCGGCATGACAAGGGGCTCCACCCTTGTCCTTTCGAATGCCGATAGGGAGACCCCTGTCCTCTAGACTTTGCCAATAGCCCCCCCCCTGTCCTCTTGACTTTTTCGATAAGGGCCCCCCTATCCGTTGTCGGAGAATGATCGACAGGGGGAGAAGCTCCCTGCCCTTTTGTTTTCCCTAGCAGAGGGTGGCTTCGCCCCCTATCCTCGATAATTTTGACAGGGGGCGAAGCCCCCCTGCCCCTTGTCTTTTTTTCCCAACAGGGGGTGGATCTCTCTGCCAAAAATTTTTGCCTCAGCAAGGGGCGAGACCCCATTGCCTCGTGATTGATATGGGAGGGGGCGAGACATACCTGCCTTGACGTTACTACCGGCAGGGGCAGCACCCCTGTCTGTCTCACTTTCACCAGAGGGTGGCGTCTCCCTGTCAGGGCTCATTTCTGACAAGGGGTGTCACCCTCCTTGTTATCGGGTAATAAATTTCATTTTAACAGAGTGTCTCTTGCAGATTTCTTAATGGATCTCGCTTGTGTCCCGCAACTCATGGTAAGTAAGTGACAAAAGCAATGCAAATTTGGTAAATACCTATGGTGAGTAGGTTATGTATGTGCATCATAGGTTATTTAATTTCTTGGATGCAACATTTTTCTGTTCACACACTCACTTAGTTGTGGATATCTAGGACTGCTTTGATGGAGTTCGGAGATCATGCTGAGCATGATTTTAATGTATGAAAATAGAAGTGTTATTATTTTTGTAGTTCGGATTCTATGTTAGTCATAGTAGTAGTAGTAGTAGTAGTTAGCGGAATATTGGAGTGTGTTTGCTGCATGTACATGTTTGACATTGTTTTGATATGAATGATTTAAATGTATTGCAATGTTTGATGTGATTGTATCCATGCTTGTATGAAGTTACTTTCAATTTGATTATGAGTTCCATGTAAAATTGTGTCATGAAAATATGCTTCAAATGAATGTATCATGTTATGAATAAGTTTGCACTTGGAAATGAATGATAAGTTATCAATGCTTCAAATAAATGGTTTTACACATGAAAATATTAAGTTATCAATGCATGCATCATAGTGCTTGTGATTGTATGATTATATATATATATATATATATATATATATATATATATATATATATATATGTGTGTGTGTGATATATATAAAATCATTACATCTACCACGAATGCATGATAAATTTTATATTTTTTTCATCATAGCATTCTGATGATTCTCTTTTAACTGGTTAGGACAGATGCTTGTCCAAATCACTGCATGTTGTATTTCAAAGATCAGAAAAATAGCAGATCATGCCCGTCATGTGGGCATCCTTAGTTCAAGCCAAAGACAAGAGGCAATGGTAGCATGAGGTCAAAAGAAGTGTCATACAAGTCGCTTCGCTACTTCCCTCTCACCCCTAGATTGCAACGATTATATATGTTTTTGAGGATAGCTAAATACATGAGATGGCATGCTTATAAAGTTTGACATGATGAAGACAAAATCACACATCCTATTGACGTGGAAGCTTGGAAGCACTTTGATTGTACTCATCATACCTTCACAATGAAAGTGAGAAATGTTAGACTCAGTTTATGTACAGATGAATTTAACCCATTTTGGGGTAGATCAACTCTATACTCGTGTTGGCCAGTATTTGTAACCCCATAAAATCATCCTCCAAGCTTGTGTATGAAGCATCAAAATCTTTTCTTGTCTCTATTGATCCCTAGTCCGACATCTCTGGGCCAAAATCTTGATGTATATCTAAGGTCATTGCTTGATGAACTGAAAGTACTGTGGGATGATGGTGTTCTCACATACGATGCCCACAAAAAATAAAACTTCAATATGAAGGTTGTTGTTCTATGGACAATCAGTGACTTCCCTGCATATGGTATGTTATCTGGTTGGAGCACACATGGGAGGTTAGCATGTCTGTACTGCATGGAAGATACAAAATCTTTTAGATTAACACATGGAAGGAAGTCGTATTGGTTTGATTGTCACCGTCGATTACTACCTAGCGACCATCCGTTCCGACGATAAAGGAATATGTTTCGAGCAGGCACAACTGAAATAGAAGGTTCACCCACAAGGTTGTCTGGTATAGAGATTTTAAGAAGATTGTGATACTTTTCATATAAACTGATAGATGCCCGTAGCCCGATGCCCTTCCTTGGATTTGAGAAGGATCACAATTGGATAAAGAAATCTATATTTTGAGAACTACTATATTGATCGACCTTATTGATACGACATAATTTGGATATAATGCATGTAGAGAAAAATGTATTTGATAATGTGTTCAATACGGTAATAAATGTGAAAGGGAAAACGAAGGATAATCCAAAGGCCCATATAGATTTAAAAGTAATATGTAAAAGAACAGAATTGGAACTCAAAGACTACAATGACAAAATACTGAAACCAAAGGCAATGTACGTGCTTGGACCAGATCAAGTAAAGCAGGTATGTCAATGGTTGAGACAGTTAAGATTTCCAGATAGATACGTCTCTAACATTGCTCGGGCTGTGAAGATAGACAAGGGACAATTATATGGGTTGAAGAGCCATGATTGTCATGTCATTATGCAATGGTTGATACCCCTTGCATTCCATGATATGTTAGACAAACCTATATGCGGGGTATTGTCTAAGTTGAGTAGATTTTTTAGAACATTATGTGCATCGAAAGTTGTAGTATCTGAGGTAAAGAACCTCGAGGATTCCGTTGTCACTACTATTTATTAGTTAGAGAAGATATTTTCGCCATCATTTTTTGATGTTATGGAACATGTGATCATACATTTGCCATATGAATTAAGGGTTGATGGTCCTGTGCAATATTGGTGGATGTACCCATTTGAAAGGTATATTTTTTTTATATTTTTCTCTTGAATGCTATTGAGAAATTTATTGTAATTCGAGATGTATATTGTTGACAGATGCATGTTTGAACTCAAAAAAAAGGTTCAGAATAAAGCAAGAGTAGAGAGCTCTATTTGTGAGAAGTACATTTTAGAAGAGATGTCAAATTTCTCATATATGTACTTTGAACCTCACATTACACATGCCCACCTCGTAATGATGATGGAGAACAATTTATTGTAGCTGACAAACTATCAATATTTCAACCACTTGGGCATGCCTTTGGCAGTTGCTAGTCAAGACTCGTGGAAGATCGAGAGTAAGATGCAGCACAAATCTATATCCTTTTTAATTGTTTAGCAATCGACCTATACATTGAGTAAGTATACTTAATATGTAACACTAAGTTCTATACATGCATTCATGGTTCGGTAATATGAGTATTTGTTAAGTACAGACGATTTGATCTGAAGTTGCGAAGAGAACTTCCACATCTCACTGATGAAGAAGTACAAAAAGAAGGTGAAAATAAGTTTGTGGCATGGTTGAAAGAGTTGGTAAGGATGATGACGGACATTCTTTCTGTGTAAACAACAATAAGTTACTTAATTGGTCGTGATCACAATCATTGTTTATGCTTGTAGGTCTGTCATGGTGATGTTAAAGATCAAGGAATATGTGATTTACAAAATGGTCCGACCAAAGTTGTGCAATGTTACATCAAATACATTGTAAATGGTTATCGATTTCATACAAAAGACTACAGTGTAAATAAGTCAACGATGAATAGTGGCATGTGTGTTAAGGATAATAGCTACAGTGAAAATGAACATGACTACTACGGTGTTATATAAGAAATAATGGAGTTGACTTACTTAGGCATAAATAATAGGGTAACTTTATTCAAGTGTCATTAGTTTGATCTCATGGCAACAAGAGTCGACAAAGCCTCAGGCATTGTGAAGGTGAATCATAAATCAAGGTTTGGAACATATGAACCATTCATATTAGCTTCACAAGCTCAACAAATTTCTATACTTCATATCCGAGTACAAGGAAGTTAGATAGAAATGAATGGTGAGCAGTTTGCAAGGTGAAATCTAAACTATACTTCGAGTATGATCAGTTACAGGAAGACAAGTTAACTGAAGAAAGTGATTACTATCAATCAGATGATATGTATGATTTCTCTTATGGTCACGATATCGCACATGGTATGTATGTTATATCTTTATTGGTCGATAGCACATACATGGAAGAATGTGATCCAAATAATATACCAAGTGGATGGGCACCTAATGAAGAAGAAGAAGAAGATGACGAAGAGGAGGAGGAGGAAGGAGAAGAATATGAAAGTCAAACAAGTGATGAGGAAGAATTCTCGAGCTAGTGAAATACATCTTGTAATACATACATCTATTTGATGTGAATGATTTAAATATATTGAAATGTATTGCAATGACTTGAATGATTTGAATGTATTGCAATGTTTGAATGTATTGCATGAAGTTAATTTCGATTTGATTATGTATCTTCGATAGGTATAGAGTTATGATTTGAATATATTGAAATGTATTGCAATGATTTGAATGTATTACAATGTTTGAATGTCTTGTATGAAGTTATTTTTTATTTGATTATGTATCCATGATGATATAGAGTTGTGTAACTGATCAAATTGTATTGTAAGTTAAGGATAAGTTATCCATGATTAGCAAGTGATATCATATCTTATGTTTTAATGTATTACAATATTTGATGTGAATGATTTGAATGTATTGTAATGACTTGAATGATTTGAATGTATTGCAATGTTTGAATGTATTGCATGAAGTTATTTTCGATTTGATTATGTATCTTCGATAGGTATAGAGTTATGATTTAAATGTATTGAAATGTATTGAAATGTATTGTAATGGCTTGAATGATTTGAATGTATTGCAATGTTTGAATGTCTTGCATGAAGTTACTTTCGGTTTGATTATGTATCTATGATGATATAGAGTTGTGTAACTGATCAAATTGTATTGCAAGTTAAGGATAAGTTATTCATGATTAGCAAGTGATGTCATATCTTATGTTTTAATGCATTACAATATTTGATGTGAATGATTTGAATGTATTAAAATGTATTACAATGATTTGAATGATTTGAAGGTATTGCAATGTTTGAATATATTACATAACATTTTTTATTTGTTAGAATATGGTTCGTGGAGGTTACAGTGGTCGAGCACCCAGTGGTAGCCAGTCTCAACCTTCATCTTCACGGGCTGCTTTGATAGGTATATCATTTAACTAATTGTATACTTGATTAGTTTAAATACGCATTGTGTAAATTTTGTAACTTATTTTTCTATAGATGATGCTTTGCATGCACATGACTCACCTACACTAGTTGTTCAGACAAGTCACGAGACAACGCTTGATGCAGGGTCTTCTCAGTCTGACACATGATGACTTATTCAAATAATGTATATCGATAATCGACTGTAAGTATTTCATTTTGACTTAACATATACTTATCTTATAAATATTGTATATTGATAGTTAATGTGTATCAATTCATGTGCAGTGTGAGGTTCGAGCCATAAGAGATAATACGAGAGATTGGACATTCACTAGTTCAGCATCTACCAGGATCGGTCGCTCAATGAAAAGAGTACCCGAAGGAGGTGTTGGACAAATTATGGTCCTCATTCATGGTATACAATCGTTTCTCATAGTAAATATGTTTTATATTTAATTTTTTGTTATAGTCATGTCTACAACTTTCTGAAATTATTTGTAGGTTTCGAATCGCTTCGCGACTACGATGGAGGAGCAGGACGTGAGGAAGGTGTGGCAGAAGGTAGCTGCCAGTCAATTTGCAGACATGCTGCATAATATGAAGACTGCAACAAGAAAAGCATCTGGCGGGTAGATGATCCACTGCAGTGGAAGGGTCATGTCCCTCCTACTATCAAGTCAAATGTTTGGGATGCAATGTGCGACAAGTGGGCAAGGCATGAATTTTGAAACCGCTCAGCGAAGGCTGCACAAAATTGAGCGAAGATGCCTGATGCTCATCTACACACAGGTAGATCTAGGACTTTTGGGAGCCACCTAAAGAAAATGATAACTCATCAATATATATATATATATATATATATATATATATATATATATATATATATATATATATATATTGTCAATTTTATAAGTATTGTTGCATACCTGTTAAATAATTTTTTTATCATTTAACTTTGTAGGAAGCAAAAAAAGGAGGCATTATGCCATATAAGGATGTGTTTGTTGAAATACATAAACGTAAGACCACGGGAGAGTTTGTATCAGAGAAGGCGATAACGACAATGATATGTATTTATTGTATTAATAAACATTGTAATATACATGTTATCATAAATATTGTAATTCTTAATTATTAATCCACATTGTAATCATTACTTTGTAGGAGTCATACGAGCAACAGATGGTAGAACGATATGGCGATGACTCCACTCAGCATCCACCTTTTGATCCTGCAGCATGGGTAACTGCAACAGGTGAACCTAGAAAGGGTCGTGTGTTCGGGTTTGAGAGTAATATGAACACCTCACCAGTCGTTGCCTCCTCCAGTCACGGCTCTCAGACTTCTCCCATCATCATCAACTCCAAGCATCTGACTCACCCACCTAATTCTTGGGATGGTGTCCGCCAGCTTGTTAAGGATACAATGTGTGACTATTTACATGAAGCAATTTCCGACATTGTCCGTAATAAGTTATGCAGCTTTTTTCGGGACAAAAGAACTTCGTCTGCAGGTGCCTCTCAGGTATAAAAGTTTCATGTGATTTGTTTCATGTTGTTAGATTTCAAGCTAGCATATGCATGATTAGAACACATATTTACATGATTGAATCATTATGAATTTTTTATGTCAGCCTTAGAACACATCTGAATTCTTTTAATATCCTTCACTTTATTGTTAGCTAGATTATGTATAGTTCACTCATGTTACTTTGATTGCCTTAACTTAGGTGCAATGCATATAATTTATTTCATTATATTTTGTTTATCAATACTAACCTTTCTTTTCTCTTGTAGGATGCTGGAGATAATCAACGTAGAGGAGCTGAAAGAACAAATCGAGACAATGAAGAAGATGATGCCCAGAATCTTAGTGATGATTAGATTCATGCGTTGAATTTGTTGCACCTTCTTGTTTCAAAAGAAAATATTTATAAATGTTCACTTGTAAATAATTAGAACTTAGCGAGGATTATAGTGGATCGATAAATTATTTTAGTTGTTTTTTATATGTATTTTTTGTGTACTTTATTTTTTATACACAGGAAATATAAATTGTATCACGAAATTTTTTTCTCGATATTTATGTTTTAAACATTTTTTTATTTATTTTTTATTGTTTGTGATGGATTAGCGACGGATATTATCTGTCACTATTTAGTATCAGCATCTAATTTAGCGACGGATTAGGGACGAATATTTATCTATCATAAAAGTGAATCGGCCAATGTTTTTGCGATGAATTTTAATCTGTCGTTAATTCCATCGCTACAATAGCGACGGATTAAAATCCATCGCCAAACCAATTCTCTGCATATTAACGACGACCTTGCGACGAATCATGGCATTCGCTGATTCATCGTAAATTAGTGACGGAACTTGCGACATATAGTTTCTATCGCTAATTAGCGACTAGAATTTTATGTTGAAAGTTATCCATCGCTAAATTGTTTAGCGACAGATTGAGGTTGTCGCTAATCCACATATTTCTTGTAGTGTCTAATGCTAAGTGATGCTGACACACACGGGGATACGAGCCCCACGTGCTTATATAAGTGGCACTCATTTGGACTCCCGAACATACACTGTAGAAAATAGTGCACCTTCGGGGGGGGAACATATAACCTGCTTCACCAAATTATTGCTTATATTTGGGATGTGCTGCAGGAAATGAATGGAATTGGTGATCATTATGGTTCTATACAATATGACGGTACCTGATCTCATCAATTTTTCATCACTTGATGCCATTCATCTACAAATTCAACCTCATCACAAATTTTTGTGGGCTATTTTTTGTTTTAATATGATGAGGAACCCTCATTGAGAGCCGATCACTTAATGAACCCACCCCCTTCAAGGCAAACCTTGGGTAGGGTTACCAACACCCAATCCCTTATTGTGCCCACCAGTTAAAGACACCCGAACACTCGGTGGGAGTTGAACCTGGAACAAAAGGGTCAGCATCAACACTCGGTGCAGCCCACCTTCATCATCTTCAAAAGCATTGTGGTGGCCGGGAGCCAATCAGGCGAAACGTTTTGCATAGAACATCAACCCAGAGAGTTCTACTATCTTGTGTTGGCGTTTAACGGTAAATTTGTAAAATGTGATCTTACCGGATTCTCTCCTGCCCTGACTCTCCAATTGGCTAGTGGCTTGCCCTTCAAGAAATCCAATATTGGACACTTTCTTTTGGAGGATTCCAATATTGGACACTTTCTTTTGGAGGATCTTTTCTCACACGGAACAATGTAGAAATTTATTAGCATGTACTCCAAAAGGCTCTGGCACTTGTTTCACCACGGCGTTCCTGAGAAGCCAAGTAAATAAATTCAGCTTTCACCTGATGCGAAGAATAAGGTCAGAAGAAAGTAAGCATGTGTATAATGATGGCTTTAGTTGACACATAAGCATCAAAATTTTGATGAAAGTTACGTCACATAGATACGGATACATTCTGACTTGTGACACGATCTTAACACTTAAATTTCATTGTTTTTTTCCAAAATAAGATGGAAGGGTGCAGTTCTTTTTAAATTTTAATCAATAAAAATCATTTTTGAAATCCAAGTCTTGAATCTTTATATTTATTCCAAGAAAGAAAATGTATAACAAATTCTCAGCTATTACATATTTTTTTTTCACAAAAAAAAAAAATGCTTGCTTGACTCATCTCTCTGGTTGCTGCCGCAGCTGTTGTTGGGGTTAACCTCTTTCTTTGGGTAATTCAAAAATTGCCTGAGATATTCTCTTCTATGCCTCTGCATTCGTTGCAACACGCTTTTTAACGTTGACATGATTTCTGACATTCTTTTAAGTTTGAAGAGGAGTATTGAAAGTAAAACGGGTATACTTATCTTTTCCAAAAAAACATATTTCAGACCCCTACCAGTTATACAACTATATATACCTTAGGCATTCGAACTTGCAACGTCCCAATACAAAGTGACGTGCATTAACTGCTCCTGCCACACAAGAGGAGTCCCCGTCGGTACTTTTATTGAAATATTACTAAGAGGTACGAGGAACCTTTTAAGATATTTTTGAACTTGAGAGGGTATGAGGTTTGGATGCCATCCACCCATGTGTTAAAAGGCAGCCAGAAGACCTTGTTTATGCTGATCATTTTTTTGCACTGTAAATGCAACTCTAAAAAAAAAAAAAAATAATGTGAAACCTGTCCATCCACAGTATCGCAGCTGCCGTTCATCACATGAGGCGAACGTCATCACATGCACCTTTGACGGACCCTTAGAGCTGCATCTGACCTGATGCACTTTGTTTTTAAACAAGTCTTTGTTAGCGTGTCGTAACATTTTGGTGTCGTGTCATAAGGACAAGCAACCAAAATGGCATGCCGTATGACGCAGAACCCTCGCCCCCAAAGCTAAGAAGAACCTCGGGTGGAGCTCCACGACCACCCTGCCTTATACGTGACCCACCACTGAGAGCTCCACGACCACCTTGCCTTACGTGACCCACCACTGAAAGTGGACTGGACCTTATTGATTAACACAAGTTTTTTATGTGATACACATCTTCCAACGATAATCACTCCAACGTGTGTGGAAGGTACCAGACCACCCACTGTTTTAATTGATGATGCTATTATTTTGAAGAGAGGGTTGTGTATGTTCGCCCCCGATGATTCACTGAATCCCACGTCCGTGTTCGGGGGATCGAATGAGCGCCACGTATTCATGCACATGGGGCTCGTATTCCCGTGTATGTTGACATAACTTTGCATCGGACTCTGGTGTTGTTGCAAAGACTTAATCACCCTTACTTGCTTTTCTTGCCCTGAAATGACGGTTCGAGGAAATGACAAAAATATCCTCCATTCAAAAGTTGTGAAACGACGGGTGGGGAAAAGGACAAAAAAGTCCTCCTTCCAGAAAGTTTGATGTTAACCATTTAAAGTGGAGACGTTCGCCTGCGCCATCTGCTGTAACAGTGCTCCCATTATCAACGCAAACTTTGCCTTCGTCTCCAGTCGAGCTTTCCGCCTTGTTTTTTATCCTGTTGTACAACACATTGTCGCCTTCTCGTGCCTGCCTTGTGTTACAAAACATTCCATTGTCTTCTCTTCATTTCTGCTGTCGTTGGGCATCATGGAAGAAAGCAATGATTCACAAACATTCCAACCAGTGCCATTAAGGCACCGTGAGTAGCTTTTCATCTCATCATGCTATCGATGAAGAAGGCATGTCGTCTTGTGTGCCATTAAGGCATTGTTTTGTTATTGCAGGTACATCTTGTTATTACGAAGGTTGGAAACTTATCGATATTTGTAAGACGCTGGGACCTGTTGACAAGAACGCTTGTTTGCAGATGCTAGGAAGGGCCTCTACCCCCATCAGGTATCCTACAGTCACTCATCATATGCATTGTATCTCAAACCGCTGTATTAGTAACAGACTCTCATTTTTGTGAGATACATTTTTGTTAGTTAATATCGATTTGTTTGCTATTATGTTCAAGTTCTTCCTTATCGATTTGTAATTTATTGTGCGATATATTTATCGACCTTTTAGATAGTATGTTTTTGTATCGTCGAGTTATAAGTTATAAATAGTGAACTGCCGTATCGATTTTCAATATCTGACAAATCGCTATACATATCGTTTTGTAAGATATTATATGTTTTGTAATATGTATTTGTAAGATATTTGTACACGGACTGTGAAAACGTTTGGGTGCAGAAACACATCTTGACACGCATGGCGGGGCGATTTTCGCATGCATATCGTTGCTCTCTCAGCGACTTCTATTGAACTCGCTTTAGAGCCTCGTGGATATTATGAGAGCGTTATCGTCAACACACATGTACGACATGTTTATTTTATTGGCATGGTAAGCGACACGTCGATGCTCAGCATAAGCAAACATCAAACCGCACTTGCTTTGATACTTTCATTCATTAAATCGTTGCTTTGACTTGCGTAACCCTAGTGGTATCCGTTCTTATATGCATCCTGATTAAATCGTAGTAAACCTATGCCGCTTGCTAACGGAAATTGATATATTGCTTACAAAACATTCCACTGTCTTCTTTTATTTGTCGTTGTTGTTAGGCATTAAGGAAGAAAGCAATGATGCACAAACATTCCAACCAGTTCCATCAAGGCGGCGTGAGTAGCTTCCCAGCATCATGCTATCGATGAAGAAGGCATGTCGTCTTGTGTGTCATTAAGGCTTTGTTTGGTTATTGCAGGTAGATCTTGTTCTTACGAAGGTTAGAAACTTAGCGATATTTATAAGACGCTGGGACTTGTTGACAGGAATGCTTGTTTGCAGATGCTAGGAAGGGCCTCTACCCCATCAGGTATCCTACATTCACTCATCATATGCATTGTATCTCAAACCGCTGTATTAGTAACAGACTCTCGTTTTGTGAGATAATATCGACTTGTTTGCCATGTTACTGCAAACACAAATTGATATATTGCTTAAAACATTATTGAGCTTATCATCAGGCTGTAATAAAGACGATGTAGCTCAATCAATAGAAAGATCTGGAGAATTGAATATCTATACTTATGACCCAACTGAAGAATTGAACATCTGCACTGACGATGCACATGAAAAGAAGGGTGCAGGCATTAGACCCACTATTGACTTGAATGTTCCAGTGGAAGAAATGCAATTCAATGATGAGGTAGACTACCATGACAGCGCACATAATAAAAGTGTATGCACCAGGAATGTACACGGAAGTACACCTGACTTCAATGTTCCAAGAGAAGAAATGCAATTCAATAATGATCCTGATTTTGATGTCAGTACACTTAATAAAACCGTAGGAACTGGGAATGTACATGGAATTGCACTTGACTATGTTCCTGTAGAAGGAATGCATTTTAATAACGAAGAAGATGCATATAAATTTTACAATGATTATGCCTTAAAAGTTGGCTTCAGTGTGAGAAGGTTTTCTTGGTCAAAAAATGCACAGGGTGTCTTGGTTAGAAAGACATATGTCTGTTCCAAGCAAGGTTGGAAGAAATCAATGGGAAATCCAACTAGGAGCACGCCAAAATCAAGATGTGGATGTCAGGCGAGATTGGTTTTGAGAAGACATCCGAATGGGAAATTTGTCGTGCGTACTTTAATCAGTGATCATAATCATGATTTATCTGCATCATTTATGACTCCTATGCTAAGGTCACATCGTAAAGTAACTGTAGCTCATGCTGCAATGGCTGAAATAGCCGATAGCACCGGCATTGCACTAAGGAAGACATACAATTTGTTTACCCGCATTGATGGTGGTCGCGAAAATGTGCCATTCACACCTTTGGATCTTAGAAACCACTTGAGCAGGAAGAGGACAGATAACATGAAAAACGGAGAAATATGTTGTTTGGTTCGTTACTTACAGAATAAATCAAGTAATGAACATGGTTTCTTTAGTGCAATGCAAGTGGACGCAGATGGATATGCCGTGAATATGTTTTGGTCAGATTCAAGGTCTAGATTAGATTATGAATGCTTCAATGATGTGCTTGTGTTTGATACTACAGTAAAGATTAACACTGAACAGTGGCCATTTGCGCAGTTTGTGGGAGTGAACCATCACGCACAGAGTTGTATATTAGGCGGTGCTTTTGTGTATGACCAGACCAAGGAAACCTTTGAGTGGTTGTTCAGAGTATTTACACAGGCAATGAACGGGAAGCATCCTGAAACTGTACTTACAGATGGTGATCACGCAATTGCGGCTGCAGTGCTTCATGTGTGGCCAGATGCACATCATCGCCTGTGTTTGTGGCATATCTTTCAAAATGCAGCAAAGAACATAGGACACATATTTAATCAGAATACAGGGTTTGACAAACATTTTACAAGGTGTGTACTTCATAGCGTAGACGAGGTCACCTTTAAGTTAGATTGGGACAAAATGATTAAGACATACGACCTTGTTGACTGTCTGTGGTTACAAAATTTATATGCAGAAAAAGAGAAGTGGGCATTGGCATATGGAAGACAATACTTTTGTGCAGGTATGATAAGCACACAAAGAGCCGAATCTATGCATGCCACGCTGAAGAAAACCCTGTATTCATGTTTAACAATGTTTCGTTTCATGGAACAATATGAATTATTTGTAGACGGTCTAAGACAGAATGAGCTTGAACAAGACGTGAAATGCTTCAATACACGACCTCTAACTTTTGGCATGAAAATATTGATGCGACCTGCAGCTCTGTATACACTAACTGTATTTGAATGGATCAAGAAAGAGGTGTTGCATGTCATGAATTGCAGAATAGAAGAAGTGGTGCAAACCGATAATATGTACAAATACCATATTTTTTGTCAGGGCGAAAAGCATCAGGAAAGGCAAGAAGCGCATGTCACGTACAATGTCGACAACGGAAGGGTAGAATGTTCGTGCAAAATGTATGAATTCAAAGGTATCTTATGCTGTCATGCATTAAAGGCACTCAATCAAGAGAAGATACAAGAAATACCTGAGTCTTACGTAATGCAAAGATGGACGAGACGCGCGAAGATTGAAAAGCTCGTTATGGATAATGCGAGTAAATCTGGTGTTGACGAGAAGTGCCACATAGCCTCCCGTTACCAACAACTGTGTAGGTCATTCATGCATGTTGCTGATTTGGCATCGAGAAGCGAAGAAGGCTATGCATGTGTGAGAAAAGCTGCAACGGAGTTACTTGAAAACGTGGAGTTAATTCACATTAAGTTTGTTGCAGCGAATGAATACCAGCCGAAGATAATGGGATCGAACAACGTAGGTCAAAATCATGTCTCGCTTGACACTCCCGAGAAGTTGCGCCGAAGCGTAAACATTATCTTCAACAAGTCAGTAGTGAACGTTGTTGATTATGATGGACATATTCATGAAGCACAGGGTATCAAAAGAAAACCTGCCTCTGATCGCAGTCGTCGGAGGGCAAAGGGTGCACTAGGATTGGTTGGCAAGAAAAGGACTAAGAAACAACCAACCTGTAATAAAAAACAACAAAGCCCTTCGAATGAACAGGTATGTAAACATTATATTGCTTCCCATTGCGTGAAGCTTGTCAAATAGCTAACTCGTGTAATGTCCATCATGCAGCAATACCCTGCAGAAGTACCGGCAAACGTTCAAACCTACATTCCTCCCGACCAGATTTCCGGCAACGATCGCTACAGTTTTACAAGGCTTTTGGTATGTAATCGATGTTGCGAGGAGGTACACATTTCTTGTGAAACATAATTCAGTGTCTAATATTTTCTCTTTCATGATATGCTATGATGCAGTCGACAGATAGGTTTGGGACACAGGAATCTTGTGTGGGCTATTAACTTAGTTGTCATGCCTCTTTGCATGACCCGATCTCCACAATGCCGGATTTTTTGAGAGTTTATAGTCGTTTGTCATTGACGACTTGCGGTTCGTGGTTGAATTTGTTCAAATCGATAGATAGCGGGTTTTTGCTTCTGCAGGAAGGCGAATGATGACATCACTGTATGGCGATTTGTGGTTATCGTTGAATAGCGATATGTGACATCGCAGCGTAGAACGTTGTTGATTATTGTTGGACTGTCAATCTTAGCGTGATGCGAAGGATTGTTCAAGTGTGTTGCGATGTGTGGCATCGCAGCGTAGGACTGTCAATCACTGTGCTGCAATGCCACAGATCGCTATTCAACGATAACCACAAATCGCCATACACCTCCAGTCAACTTCTTCTCCAGCAAATCTTTCGCGTTCCCGACACCTCCACTTGCCTTTTGAAATCATTATTGTTATCTTGTGAAAAGTTGTATCCATATATTATAAATAAAAGGCTACTCAATGTGTATTTTCCAACGGATACCCATAAATGTTTGAGTTGTCGTACAATATTCATTGATCATGTTGGTTGAGCAGTACATCTTTTAGGTCATAAATAGTCGCACAAGCATTGGAAGGTGTGTTTGTCTTCTACTTCGTGAACCAGCAACAACCAAACCGACGGTTCCTTCATAAACCTGGAGATTCGCCCTCGAACATAGAAAATTATAGTCGGTGAGGCAGACGAAGACAGCTACATGACCAACAATGGCGAATCATGGGTATATTGTCTACACATAGTCTACATGTTCAGCAAAATCCGTCTCTTTCATGCGTTTTTTGCGATTTGTTTTTGTGTACTATATAATGTAATTTAAATATCGGTCATTGCAATGTCCGCATTCATTTCAGTCGAACATCCACCGACGAAGTTGGGCGAAAACTTAGTCAATCACTCCTGGAGGACATCAACCGAATGCGCAGTGAATTCGCACAATGCAACATGATCAGTAATTTTGTTAGTATGAAACTAGTAGTAGTTGTCTATAAACGTAATCCATGTGTACGTATGATCGATACAACACCATATTTGCTGCAAACAGACTATATCCGATTTCATAAATTATATTAAAAGCAACGCACCAAGCCAGACTGTGAGCGTCGTCAGCCCATATTTCATGGTATATCGGTTGTATTTTATGTTGCTTTTCATTATTGATTTAGTCCAATTGATTCGTATGTTAACGTTGGTGTTAGCAATGTTTCTTTCGGTTTGCAGACTATATTACGCCGTTTGCCATACTCCAGTGGATTTCAAGACGACAAACCTTATTGGGTTAACGGTAATCACTGCAAAGACCTTATGACAAGTGAAAAGGTAAGCAAACAAACCTACAGTGCAATATTACAGCGTGACAGTGGTAACAACATTTTTTCGATCTATTTGCAGATATTGATTCCTACACTCTGGCAGTCTGAAAAGCATTGGGTCTTATACGTGATGAATTTACGCGAAAAACAACTATGGTGTTACAATTCGTTGGAAGTTGACAGTGGTTTACGGCTAGACATTTCCCATCTCGTAAGATTCCATGAGTATCGTGTAGTGTACTGGGGTCATGAATTTACTTTTGGTCACATTATTCTCAGATCGGTTTCCTCATAGCCATTTTGGGAGTCGATGTCAGCGAGTGGATCTATCGCACGGCATACCATGCTCCTTTACAAGATAATGGCGTTGATTGCGGCGTATTTGTAATGAAGTACATTGAAGCGATATACAATGGTGCAGAACCCTGTTTCGACGCTGTATGCCATTCCTTGGCCTCTGTTATTGGCAATTAAGGGCATGTCTATTGCTTCTAGTTTACAATCTGTTTTTGCAGGTTGATATACCCGGATTCCGCGAAGAACTCTGCAAAAAGTTGACGTCCTTTTTAATTTCGGAGGAGAAACTGACGGAGGCGAGGTCTAAAAGGCTTGTAATTGATAAAAGATGTGCGCTCAACCCGCGTGATTGACAGTCGCAGGGTGAGACTGCGATGTGTGCAATGAACAAAGACTTCTAATGTTCGAAATGATAATATTCAACATCGCTATGAAATGTTGTATGCTTAAACATCGCTTTAATGTCGCGTTCGTATTTTACGAATAGTACAAAGCGATGCGCTTGGTGGTCTAACGTCAAACTACACTGCTACGACCATGAAAACCTGTGCCAGCATTTGAAAATTGCTTGAATTTTAAACGACGGTTTCTTCAATTAGGATCTTACAGACCTATGAAAAAGGTATAGACGGATACGACAATTGCGTCGAAGCCGCCTATGCACTCGATTCAAGAATAAGTCGTGTATGCAGGAATTGTCGATTATGTCGGTTCCTTATTCGCGAAGCAAAGTGGAACTGTGTGTTGTGTCATTCAAATATTAATGAAACGTCCTATCACCCTCCGTCAGTTTTCGAGTATATACGTCAGTTTCATTAAACCAAAAGCAAATTTTAAATAAAAAAGCACTTCGCATTAATGAAAACAATGTCATGCCAGAGGGCTATTCTGAATGGTAGTCAATGTGATTGGACCGAATCTTTGGGTCTCAAATAAATCCACAAGTACGTCTAAAGAAATCGTCTTAGGTGTACATTACAGTCGGTTCATCAATACAGCGATTTCTAAGAGCAAACCTTTCTTATTGATAAGTTCACGTAATGCGATATTTAGAAATATCTTTCGCCAGAGAAAAATATGCTAGTCGTACTTGTGCTGGTCGAAAGCACCAGCAACGCAACACAATATGCTGGTCGAAACAGAGAAAAACTACAGAAAATGGGTTACCGCCTGAACTAGGAACCCAAATCTATCATCAAAATTGCACCCAAACACCCAAATAGCCCTTCAAATCAGTCTCAATCTATCACACACCAAAAAATGACCAGATTACAATTGATTTGGGCAAACAAAACCCACCGATAGCATCACAATCACAAACTTTATGCATTCAGGGTACTGTTCATCAGTTTTTTCAGAAAATACAAGAAAATCCACTAAAAATTGAGATTTCATCCGACCATTAAAATTCTTGATTCATTCAATCACAAAAATCAAGAGCTAATGGAATCCAACATCAATCGACCAAAAGTTCAAGACTTCAAGGTTGGTACGGACGTCAGCTGTGGAGAACACAAACTGAGGTGGGTCCCAGCACGACCGATGCAGATGAAGCTTCTTCCTCTCACCGATCTTCAACAAAGCACCCTTTCATTTTCAATAGAGCTCTGATATCATATTGAAATCGGGAAACCAGCAAGAACAAAAGGAGAAGAGAGGAGAATAGAGAGGGAAGACAACTTAAGCTTCATTAGCAAAAAACCCTGAAAAGGTTACAACATATAGGGGTCGACCCTCTTTTACACTACATGACAAAAATTTAGATACCCACTAACACCTTGAAACATTACTACCCCTTACTAGTAGAAATATCTTCATTGCTTAAGAACAACTTTACCAGCATTGGTTATGCGTATACAACACAAAACTATTTCTGAATACAATTTACTTTTCATAGAACACCCGTCAACGGAACGAGATGAACACCCATCACCGGAACGACAAATCCGCTTAGACCTCGCTAGGGAGAGGAAGAGGACTTGGCGGAGCTCCTGCTGGCCACCCTCAGCGCGATTGCACCTACTGGGTTACTGTCGAGGAGGACGGCGAGAACGGTGATAGAGGGCCTCGTTAGGTTGTACAGACAGAGCAATCGATAGGTTTCACTTTATACTATTCTGTCTGCCATTCGTTTTAAACTCAATCAATTTTCCGCATATTTCGTCGCGTATTACCGGCATATGTTCCTGCAACAAAACAGGTAATGTGAAACCAATATATAACAGGAATACCCAATAACATCGGATACGAAGCTCATACAGCGTGGAAACAAGGTTGTTTTCCATTGTATATTGCTTAAATATGCTTCATTACGAATATGCCACAATCGACCCCATTACTTTGTAACGGAGCATCGTCAGCACAGAGCAACATCCACTCACCAATGTCGACACCCATTTGCCCATTAAGGAATCCCGCCTGTGAAAAAGGGATAATATATTACAGTCCGGTCCACCTCGAATAGCTACTTCACCTTTGGGTACAAGCTTACCAAATGCATAGCATCGCGTTCTACGCCACTGTGGCAGTCCAATGAGTTGTAGCACCATAGTTGTTTTAGCTGAAAATTCATCTCGTATAGGACCCAATGGTCTGGATGTTGCCAGAGTGTAGGAAGTAAAATCTGCGAATCGATAAAATCATTTTTCGTTCCAGAGACTTATCGTGATGGGGATGTTACGAATAAACCTTGGATAAGAGGTTTGTTCACTTACCTTTCCAAATTTCGAAATGTCTATGCACTCATAATCATTGTTCCAACAAGGTAGTGCATCTTTGAATCCTATGCCGTATGGCTTTCGCCGGACGTACATCTGTTGCACGAAATAGCAAGGTTTAACCACCAAGAAACGTGAGTACGTCATGAAAGCAAACAGAACAACAGCGGCACAGACATACCATGAAATACAGGCTGATGATGCATACTGTATTGCTCGTTGGGTTGCTCTGAATGTAATTGACAAAATCATACATTGTCTGGTTGCACAAAGTTACGAACTTCAGAACATGCAAACCGATGACCTAGAAATTGATAGTGGACAAATACTTACAAAATTACTGATAGTGTTCCCATCTGCAAATTCATCTTGCATCTGCTCGATGTCATCTACGAACTCGTCAGGGCGTTGCCGCCCACCCGAGACTGTGGATGTTGCACTGAGTGCACCATGAGCGTGGTATTCAGGATTGGACATTGAAATTATTGTCTACAGTAAACAACACTAGTCCAAATACGACATGAAAAGCCAAATGTTCACTAAACCGCTCAGGCGTTTCAAAGAATATACCTCTTAAGCGCTAGTCCTGGTACTGTGGATGTGGTTGTATTCTTGTTCAGAGCCGCGCGTGGCCGTTTTGCTGCCATCGTCCACTCCATTGGCAACGTGCCTGGTCGTTTAGCTCCCATCCTCCTATCCGTTTGCTCTGTGCCTGGTCGTTTTTCTCCCCTCGTCCACTCCTCTGGCGCCATGCCTGGTCGTTTTGCTACCATCGTCCTCTCCGTTGCTGCCGTGCCCGGTCGTAGTGCTCCCATCGTCTTTGGCGTCGTGCCGGGTCGTATTGCTTCACTAGTCCTCTTCTTGTCCGCCATGGCTGGTCGTACTGCTTCGATTGTCCCCTTCTTCGGCGCCATGCCTGGACGGAGATATCGATGGCACCTTTGCAACGGAGATACTGAAACACCGTCCTCACCTACAAAGGTAAAGTCCTTTAACGTGCAGCCATTTTTTGAAAATAGCCCGCTAATTAATTGATTGCGTTTAAGAAAAATATAAATATGGCTTTTCGCATGCCACCTTTTTTTGATAACCGCCGCCAAATTAAATGCTTGCGTTCGAAGTATTCAAAAATACGTCTTTCCATGCCGCTCATTAAGTTTTAAATATTCAAAAATACGTTTTCCACGTGTGATTAGACATTCGAACAATACCCACAAATCACTATGCTGCGATGCCACAGATCGCTCTCCGACTCAAAGCACGAAGCTCATTAATTGATTGCGTTTAAAAAAAATATAAATACGGCTTTTCGCATGCCGCCTTTTTTTGATAACCGCCGCCAAATTAAATGCTTGCGTTCGAAGTATTCAAAAATACGTCTTTTCATGCCGCTCATTAAGTTTTAAATATTCAAAAATACGTTTTCCACGTGTGATTTGACATTCGAACAATACCCACAAATCACTATGCTGCGATGCCACAGATCGCTCTCCGACTCAAAGCACGAAGTATCCAGCGATGGCAACAAATCCTTTCCTTATCTATTGATTATTTAACACAAATACCTTTTCACGATTATCGTAAGTTTTAAATATTCAAAAATATGTTTTCCACGTGTGATTAGACATTCGAACAATACCCACAAATCACTATGCTGCGATGCCACAGATCGCTCTCCGACTCAAAGCACGAAGCTAATTAATTGATTGCGTTTAAAAAAAATATAAATACGGCTTTTCGCATGTCGCCTTTTTTTGATAACCGCCGCCAAATTAAATGCTTGTGTTCGAAGTATTCAAAAATACGTCTTTCCATGCCGCTCATTAAGTTTTAAATATTCAAAAATACGTTTTCCATGTGTGATTTGACATTCGAACAATACCCACAAATCACTATGCTGCGATGCCACAGATCGCTCTCCGACTCAAAGCACGAAGTATCCAGCGATGGCAACAAATCCTTTCCTTATCTATTGATTATTTAACACAAATACCTTTTCACGATTATCGTATATGGATACAAACCTTTGTGCCGTCAGAACTCGTTAAATTATTGTTCATGGCTTAGATCGCCAATACTTTATGCGCTATTCTTTTGAGGCGAAGACAAATACAGCGATTGCGAAGACAAAGATCTCTGTAAAAGTAATTTCAATTGTAATCATTGCATTTTTGGAAAAATGAGAAGCTTGACTTTTGAACAAAGATCTACGTTTACAAACAAATCTTTTGAACTTGTGCACTCGGATTTATGGGGACCGACATCCGTAGTATCTAAGGGAGGATTTGCTTACTATGTTATTTTTTTTATGATTATTCAAGATTTTGTTGGATATACTTCCTTAAACATAAGCATGAAGTCTTTGCATCGTTTAAGACATATCATATGATGATTAAAAATCAATTTAATGATAATTTAAAAATCTTTATAGTTGATTCCGGAGGAGAGTATCTTTCAAATGATTTTAAAAACTATCTTGAAAACCATAGAATAGTTCATCATAGATCTTGTCCAAAAACACCACAACAAAACAGTCTAGCTGAAAGAAAACATAGGTATATTATTGAAACAACTAGAACTTTACTCATTTCTCAAAACATTTCAAAAAGTTTTTGGGCCGAGGCGGCTCTTACATCCGTTTATCTTATAAATCACTTTTCTTCAAAAAATCTAAACAAAACTTCAACTTTTAAAATTTTATACCAAAAGGAACCTGACTAAAATAGGTTAAGAATCTTTGGATGTAAATGTTTTGTCCTTACCGACAAAAATGACAAACTCTCACCAAAAGTCATTCCTTATGCATTTCTTGGATATTCTGAAACTCAAAAAAGATTTAGATGCTATGATGTTAAGAACGACAAACTATATGTTTCTAGGAATGTGACTTTCTTAGGAAATGTTAGTGGTTTGGAGAAGGATGAATCCCATAAAGAGAATATGGATTACTCTTTCTTGTTTAAGTTACTATCTAGAAATGATGATATTTTTAGTGATGATGAACTCAATTAGTTAAGTAAAAAAGAAAATATAGATGAAGACAACCATCCTTCTTATCAACCTACTAATCCTCCCATAGAGGAAAGTTTATTTATTACCGAGACCCAAAGTCGGAAAGATGTAATAATAAAGAATTAAACAGTAAAAGAATTTCACATTACCGCAACTCATTATACAATTACAACAAATGTATAGCGTGATAAAAATGAAAATCTAGGATTTATTCCAAGTCACTGGACGAATCTGATGAAATTTCATAGACTTGTCTCTCACTTTTTATTGGTGGACTGTCTATCCTGGGTGGCCTCCTCGTTGCGAAACCTTGCCTAAGAAGACTGGTCATCATGTTCACCACTGCATTCAATTGGGTCCCCATAGTGCTTACTTCTGTCCTTAATTTCTTATTCTCCCTCTCAATAAGTTCGAACCTTGCGGCAGAGACAGTCTTCTCTTTTGGAGCAAGAGTTCGGTCTTCCTCGTGATTTGTTACTGATGGACTAGTCGTATTAACCAGATCGAGACGACGTTTTAGTTGTAGAGGCTGGGCTACAACATGAGAAGGGACAATTGGGAGGCATGAGTTGACAATTTTCTCAATCTTCCGATTTCGCCGCATTGGTTCCCAATAGCTTTCGAAATAGAAGGGATCAAATTGTCGTCCTTCATGATCATACGGTACGGCAGGGAAACCACCTGAGTTCCAATTTAATAATTCATCCCTGTAGCGATCGCTCCAATTCACGTGCCTGCCCCCACCATTATTCATCTTCCTTCTCACCTCCAAAGGCTTATTTGGGATAGACTGCCCCAAGCCAGATTGTAGGAGAACTCGACTACCTTGCTGCATCTTGGCTTCAAAATTGCAGAATAGCCACAAATCGCGGTCAGACAATCTGGCAGCCTCCGCAACAACGTCTTCATCATCGCCTCCATCTCCATAAGGTCTCCACAAAACCTGTACATTGGTAATTTTTTTTAATAACGAATGACAAATATATTAAAATTTATTTACGCATGATATGGCAACAACGATATGCACTACGGAAGACAATCCTGCAGCGATGTATACTTAAGAATGCTGAACATTACAACGACTTATAATACTCAATGGTAAATGCTGACGCGATTGTAAACAATTTTAGAACGTTTACCTTGTTTAATTGCAGCACATCTAAAATGGACTTAGCATTATAAACTGCGACGTTTATTCTGGCCCAGCGACCGATCTTTGGAAAACCACAAATCGGAGGGCCACACCGTGGACGCAATGGGATAATATGTTCCAACGCCCAAGCTTAACAAAAAAAATATTATTAGCAACGCCACAGACTGCAATGAGATTTGTCTACAAATACTAAGTATGTAATCAACAAATACCTGAACAAATGGCCAAAATCCGCCAACTGTTTTCGTACCATTACTCGCACGGTGGAGTTGATTATACAGGTGTGCGAGCATAGCGGCACCCCAGGCATAGTTGTCGACTTCGTCTAAGTCTGCCAGGTACTGCAGCCACATGGAACTTATTCTCGAACCAGAACAATCGGAAAATAATGTAAGAGCAAAAAAATATAGAAGGAAGACGCGCAACTCTTGGTCAGCTGTTTCAGATGCACAAGTAGCGGAGTGGCCTTCCCATTTATTACGAAAAACTGAGACCTTCATTGATGTGGAATTGCTTCCACCAGAAATACATTGACTCTATTCGTCCATCGACATTCCTAGAAGGGCAGTGCAGTTTTCCCTTGCGTTATAGTTTGAATGCCGTAATAGGACAGCACTGCCATCGCACTTAAGGCCAGTGATCCTCGCCACATCTTCTAGAGTCATGGTGATCTCAAAAGAATCAAACTGGAATGTGTTAGTCTTATCATTCCACTTATTTACCAGGTGAGTCATGGTATTCCAGCAAGTTTCAAAATATTGTTGGTCCAAAAGGCCACCGAAGTGCATATTTCGTAGTCGGTCCTTCTGATATGCACTCAGTTGACCATACCAAGACAGAACTACAGGCCATTGACAGCGACCTCCGAGCTTTTCACCTGGTGCTCTACTTCTCCTGTGACCTCCCTGTAACACAAAATAACATATTATTCCTACAAATTATAAATTACTTCCATTTGTACTTATAAATACTATTCTACTAACCGCTATAAATAATATCGGTTGCAGACATACTATCGCAGTAATCGCTATAAATATCAATACCTAACACAGTAATCGCTATACCAAAATCGCTAAACATATTATTAAATCTTCGCAGACAGGACGAATATATTTACCTTGGTCGCTATTTTCTGCTGTTCTCGCTCCAACCTGGGACTTTCTGGTGGGTCCACTGCCTCGAACTGCCTTTCAATCTTCATCTCTACCGGCTCCACCGTCGCCTTCCTTTCTCTCGCCTTCCTTTTCTCATCCTCCTTCTGCTTCCTTTCTCTGTCCCTATTCTCCTCCTCCTCCTTCTGCTTCTTTTCTCTGTCCTTTTCCGCCTGCTCCTTCTGATTCCTTTCTCTCTCGCATTTCTCCTCCTCCTTCTCCTTCCTTTCTCTCTCCCTTTTCTCCTCCTCCTCCTTCTGCTTCCTTTCTCTCTGCCTTTTCTCCTCCTTCTTCTCCTTCCTTTCTCTCTCCCTTTTCTCCTCCTCCTCCTTCTGCTTCCTTTCTCTCTGCCTTTTCTCCTCCTCCTTCTCCTTCCTTTCTCTCTCCATTTTCTCCTCCTCCTCCTTCTGCTTCCTTTCTCTCTGCCTTTTCTCCTCCTCCTTCTTATTCCTTTCTCTCTCCCTTTTCTCCTCCTGCATCATTTCTCTCTTCTTTTTCGCATCCTCCTCCTTCTTCTTCCTTTCTCTCTCCTTTATCTCCTCCTCCTTCTGCTTCCTTTGTCTCTCCCTTTTCGCCTCTTCTTCCTGCTTCTTCCTTTCCCTTTCCCTTTCCTTTTCTTCCTCCTCCTTCTCCTTCAGCCGCCTTTCTTTCTCCTCGATTTCTTGTTTCCTTCTTTGCCACAGTTCTTCCACCTGCTTCTTCCTTTCCCTTTCATTTTCTTCCTCCTTCTCCTTCCGCCGCCTTTCTTTCTCTTGCAGTTGTTGTTTCCTTCTTTCCTGCAATTCTTCCTCCTGCTTCTTCCTTTCTCTTTCCTTCTCTACCTCCTCCTCCTTCTCCTTCCGTTGCCTTTCCTTCTTTTCCTCATTCTCCTTCTGCTGCCTTTGCATTTCCTTAGCTTCCTCGAACTCCAACTCCCTCCTTCGCCTTTCCTTTTCTTCCTCAAACTGAGGAATATTCTGTTCCTTCTCTTCCTCCTCCTTATTCATTTGCCTTCGCCTCTCCTCCTCCTCCTTCAATAGCCTTGCCTTGTGTCGCATTGCTCTACTCTCCAAGTTTCTCCTATGAGCCTCTGCCATCATATTGCTAACATCCCTTTCCCACTCCTCGGCCTTCTTCTTCCTCTTTTCCATATGTTGTGCGTTAATCCTCCGCCTTCTATTTATATTCTCATTAATATTTCTGGCCTTTGCCTTCTCTTTGTCATCCTTGTTCTGCATATTCGTTCTTCAGAGTTCTTCCTTTGGTCTGCAGCCTCGATATCTGATGGATAATCCTCCGCAAAATACGATTCCAAGGCTTTTTCCCTGTCTTCATCGTTCTCAATCTTAAGTATATTTTGGTATCTTTCAAAAACATTAGATAGATGGGACTGACGTATCACTTCTCTAATAGACAACCCATAGAACGACGGGGTATCTCTAATCTGATGAGGCGCAGACATTGCTAACCTGCACAACACAATACACGATCATCATCATTAGAAATCGTCGGAATATTTGGGTTCATAATACAAATCCTTGTATAAGAACCAATCTTCAGATTGAAGAAAGAAAACTTACACGAAACTCACCGAAATGATGAGAATTTGGATATTTCAACTGTAGAGTAAGCAACAGTAACAACTAATACGCAACAGAAGGTGGCAACGATGCTGCGACTGCGCGTAAGACGGAAACAGATGCTCTGGTAAAAAGGAAAGGATGCTCCGGCAACTCGAGATGAAAGCAAAGAATCTCCGGTAGAGTGCTTAGAGCGAGAAAGGATTTTTTTGAACTATTTGTATCATACAACATAACGCTTGCTACATACGCAAACTCTGCGGAACGTTTTCCCGCGATATCGATGGAGGGCAGTTTTGTCATTTTCACGAACCGACGATTCAGTTTTCTAGAAGAAGGGCATTTATGTCCGTCCGAGGAAGAGGAACCGACGATTCAGTTTTCTAGAAGGAGGGCATTTATTTCTGTAAATTTTCAGCGATATCTATTGTCATTTCATTCCCCATTTTAACTTCAACGATACATTACAACCACCTGCGGAACGTTTTCCCGCGATATCGATGGAGGGCAGTTTTGTCATTTTCACGAACCGACGATTCAGTTTTCTAGAAGGAGGGCATTTATGTCCGTCCGAGGAAGAGGAACCGACGATTCAGTTTTCTAGAAGAAGGGCATTTATTTCTGTAAATTTTCAGCGATATCTATTGTCATTTCATTCCCCATTTTAACTTCAACGATACATTACAACCACCTACGGAACGTTTTCCCGCGATATCGATGGAGGGCAGTTTTGTCATTTTCACGAACCAACGATTCAGTTTTCTAGAAGGAGGGCATTTATATCCGTCCGAGGAAGAGGAAGCGAATGGCGGTAAAGGTTACTTAAGTCTTTGCTGCAGCACCAAATTACGATGCAATATGATGGCGACCCACATGGGGATACATGCCGGTCTGCATCTTATACGTGGCGCGGTTTGGAACCCCCAAACATGAGATCTCAGTACCGGCTCTGTAAATTCTTCCGCAAATCGCTATAGCGATTTGTAGTGTCTTCCGCAAATCGCTATAGCGATTTGTAGTGTTATTCAGTAAGCAAATCGCTACCCGAATTAGGACCAACTTGTCAGGGTCATATCTCCCTAACCGGAGGTCATATTCCAAATCCGTAAAAAGTGGTGTCTTCGTTATTGAGTCTAGTTTATTTCTGTAAATTTTCAGCGATTTCTATTGTCATTTAATTCCCCATTTTAACTTCAACAATACATTCCAACCACAATCATCAAAAAAAAGATTGCCCAAGCCTAAGAAGCTTCTTGAATCGTTCCTTCAGTTCTTTGCCGGATTCTGCACTGTTGCTTTTGAAATTGTTGGGGTCCTCTCGAGCGACCTCTCCAAGCAATGGGAGTCCCATCATCGCCAAATCTTCCAAGGTGATCGTCATCTCTCCCCACGGAAACACAAAGGTGTTGGTCTCCCAGCACCATGCTTCAAACAAAGCCCTTATCACGTTGGCCTGGCACTTTATGTTCCCTAAGGATGCCTTCAAAGCCCCGTAGATCCCAACCTTGTTCCAACCTCCTCCGAACTTGGGTTCCAGTCGCCGGAACCAGTCGGACAGCCCGGGCAGCGGCCTCATTGCACCTTCTAACCTGCAATTTTCGGACCAATCTGCCCTGCCGGACTTGATTTCGGCTTCGAGGGGTGGCATTTCCATTGACGTCTCAAACGCCGCAACCTCCTCTTCTTCTTCCCCTCTCCAACGGTTGCCTGCAACAGTTGGGCTTCACCCTTCCAAACAGCTATGCTCAGAGCAACATGTCAACGTCCCACTGATAGGCAAAACAACATTTCAAAGGTTATTTATCATAATGCCAGCTTTAGTTGAATCTGTTTTGATTGCAATGTTTGAAGCATCTCTTTCTTGCTTTGATTGTTTGTGTTTGTTGCTTGCTGCTTAAGTGCTTCTCAGTAAGCAGAATCTGGCCCTCATGCTCATCTCGATTGGATTACTGAGATTCCACCAATAAGATATGTAGCCCTTCTTGTTGTTAACTCTTTACATTTGCAGGTTGTTTCTTCAAATGATTATAATAATGACAAATATGTGAAGGAGTTCAGTATCAGTGTTTCTAATGCGCTTGCTACTTGTCCTGCTCGGGTTTTGCCAACTCCTCGTGTGAGTTGATCATATGTAATTTATTGTTTTGTTCATTATTCTGATCAACTCACACGAGGAGTTGGCAAAACCCGAGCAGGACAAATAGCAAGCGCATTAGAAACACTGATACTGAACTCCTTCGCATATTTGTCATTATTATAATCATTTGAAGAAACAACCTACAAATGTAAAGAGTTAGCAGCAAGGACTACGGATCTTACTGGTGGAATCTCAGTAATCCAATCGATATGAGCATGAGGGCCAGATTCTGCTTATTGAGAAGCACTTAAGCAGCAAGCAACAAACACAAACACTCAAAGCAAGAAAGAGATGCTTCAAACATTGCAATCAAAACAGATTCAACTAAAGCTGGCATTATGATAAATAACCTTTGAAATGTTGTTTTGCCTATCAGTGGGACGTTGACATGTTGCTCTGAGCATAGCTGTGACTTGCAATAAATTTAGAGGCAGCTCATCAGTAAGGACCCACAACAGTCAATGTGCAGGTCAGTCGGTGTTTGATGGAGCAATATAGGATCTTGTGATGGATGTGCACAGAAGCAGAAATAGAAGGGAGAGAGAGCGAGAGATGGTTGATGAGCCCGAACGGGTAGCATCCTGTGAGAGCAAAGGGCCATGAACACGCTGGGAGGAGCCCTCAGACCCCCCTTCTGTAAGGGTAAAAGCTCTGAATCAGACTCCATAACTCTTCAAGTTGAATGATGCTACTCACACTGAGAGGAGCCCCCAGACCCTCCTCCTGTAAGGGTAAAAACTCTGAATCAGGCTCCACAACAGTAAATGTGCAGGTCAGTCGGTGCTTGATGGAGCAATGTAAGATCTTCTATTGGATGTGCATAGAAGCAGAAATAGAAGGGAGGGAGAGTGTGAAAGGGTTGATGTCCAGGGGAGATATCTTTCTCGGATAATCCTGTAGTGCAGAGACTGGGTCTTAAATAATCATCTTCGGGGCACTTAAGTCTTTACAACCACTCCTTTTCAAGAACTGTCATTTTTTTTTGCACCAATGGAGGAGAGGGTACTTAAGTCTTTGCAATCGCATCAAACTCCAACGCTATAGCGATTTGTAGTGTTATTCAGTAAGTAAATCGCTGTACCTAACCGGAGGTCATATTCCAAATCCATAAAAAGTGGTGTCTTTGTTATTGAGTCTAGTTTATTTTTGTAAATTTTCAGCGATTTCTATTGTCATTTCATTCCCCATTTTAACTTCAACGATACATTACAACCACAATCATCAAAAGAAAGATTGTTCAAGCTAAGAGTCTTGAGAGAGTAGAGAAGGGCCTCACCACCCACCGAATAACAAAAAATACAACGACTCAACTTCAAGTGCAGTAAGGACCCAGAGTCGAATAAATTTAGAGGCAGCTTATCAGTAAGGACCCACAACAGTCAATGTGCAGGTCAGTCGGTGCTTGATGGAGCAATGTAGGATCTTCTGATGGATGTGCACAGAAGCAGAAATAGAAGGGAGAGAGAGCGAGAGAGGGTTGATGAGCCTCCGGACCCCCCTCCTGTAAGGGCAAAAGGCCATGAACACGCTGGGAGGAGCCCTCAGACCCCCCTTCTGTAAGGGTAAAAGCTCTGAATCAGACTCCATAACTCTTCAAGTTGAATGATGCTACCCACACTGGGAGGAGCTCTCAGACCCCCCTTTTTGTAAGGGTAAAAACTCTAAATCAGACTCCACAACTCTTCAAGTTGAATGATGCTACCCACGCTGAGAGGAGCCCCCAGACCCTCCTCCTGTAAGGGTAAAAACTCTGAATCAGGCTCCACAACAGTAAATGTGTAGGTCAGTCGGTGCTTGATGGAGCAATGTATGATCTTCTAATGGATGTGCACAAAAGCAGAAATAGAAGGGAGAGAGAGAGAGAGAGTGAGAGCTGAATGATGCTACCCACGCTGGGATGAGCCCCCAAACCCTCCTCCTGTAAGGGTAAAAACTTTGAATCAGGCTCCACAACAGTCAATTTGCAGGTCAGTCGGTGCTTGATGGAGCAATGTATGATCTTCTAATGGATGTGCACAGAAGCAGAAATAGAAGGGAGAGAGAGAGAGTAAGAGGGTTGATGTTCATGGCCTCCTCCAGGGGAGATTTCTTTTTCGGATAATCCTCCAGTGCAGAGACTGGGTCTTAAATAATCATCTTCGGGGCACTTAAGTCTTTACAACCACTCCTTTTCAAGAACCGTCATTTGTTTTTGCACCAATGGAGGAGAGGGTACTTAAGTCTTTACAATCGCATCAAACTCCAACGCTAATTAATGCTGACAAACATGGGGATACTAGACGCACATGCTTACATACGTGGTGCTCTTTGGGACCCCCGATCATGAGATGTAGCTAACTGCCCTGTTCGGGGGGGGGGGAACATATAACCTGCTTCGTACTTTGAACGAGAAAAAGGACCGAACGCTATCTACGGTCAGAGTTGGATGTAATCCAATACCCTGAACAAACAAAGAATCCATGGACCCCATAAGGGACATAGACTATTTGACACAGCCACATGACAGCATTTCATGTAGGGCCTGCACTATGCAGCTGTGGGCTCCATGCAAAGCTATCATGTGATTGACTAGTGTCACGTAGCCATGGCCAACATTGATCTCAATTCCTACACAATGTTGTTAGTATCGGCATCGGTCCTGAATCTTTTGGGCAACAAATAGGGATCGATACCGATTCTTAGGTGAACCGTTTTGAATGAATTAAGTAAAAAAATAATTAAAAAATATTTTGTGTCAATCAGAACGTGACATGTGTTAAAACAATTAAAATAATATTTAAAATTAATTTTAAGTATTTTTTATATTTATTAAAAGTAGCCGATTCAAGTTAGTATCGTATCAATTTTATGAGTATAGGCCGGTTCAGGCCTATACTGACAACATTGCTCCTACGGACCTGCACCATGGTATTTACAGAAAAGCGTCTGACATTTGATTATTTGTATTCCAATTAACTGCCTAGTTTGTTTGAATGTATTTCAAATGCTTATAACCCTTTTTTTTAATGAAAGCAAATTTTATTAAAAAGGTTAAGGAAGAGTGCAGATCTGGAGGTGAATAGGGGTGTCAACGGGTTGGGTTTGGTTGGAATCCAGGCGGAACCAGACTTGGACCTGATTTTCGGGTAAGGTATCAAGTCTGGACTCAGGTTTAATCGGATCCACTATAAGAACTACATGAACCAGACCCAGACCATACTCGTTTAAACCATGTTTTTTATCATTTTTACATTGGAAAATTGTGGGTCTTAATCGGAACGCGGGTTGGGTCCGAGTCTGGTATAAAATTTCACAAACTATACCGGGGTCCATGTCTTAATCAGACTTTCGGGTTCGGAGCCGAGTCTTAATCAGATCTTATTATTTATCACCATACCCAGACCCTATAGGGTTTGGTTCAGGTCGGGTCCGGGTAAACCCGACCCGTTGACACCCCTAGAGGTGAACCATTGCAAGCCTAGAACACGTTAGTATTCCCTGTAAGCTTAAAAGCAAATTTAGGATAAATAACCAGTCTTGCTTTCTTGCACATCAAATAATCACGCAATTAACTTCACATTTAACAAATCTGTTTCGCCAGCAAAGCTTCTTAGAGCCCTTATGGGCTGGCGGACTGCAGGCCGGCCAGCCATGGGCTGGGGGTTGGGCCTTAAAATTGGACCCTAGCTCAGCCCGAACCAGACTTTTAGCTCGGCCCAGCACGAAACGGTCTGGCCAGGCTCAACCCATCAACCTTAATAGTTAGGAACTCTGTGTGTGCACGCCCTTGTAGTTGTGTCTGCGTGTGCATGTGGTTGTGTGTACGTGTGGCTACGTGTGTGTGACTGTGTATGGCTGTGCGAGTATGCGTCTGTGAGGCTATGTTGTGTGAGGCTGTGTACGGTGGGACCAAGCCAGTTCAGGCCGCATGACCCAGCCCGTCCAATAGGCCCTCGAGCCAATGGGTAGGCCATAGGTCGGACTTTTGGCAATGGGTCGGCCTGAACTGGGTCCGTCAATTGAAGACGGGCCGGGCTTGAACAGGCCTGGCTCGTAAGTGGGCCTGCTCGTTGATGACTTTAGGACCCAAGCTTCTCCATAAGTCATAAATTAGAAAAGCAGATGCCTAAATATAACAACTAAGACCTTCGGGAACCAAGGGGGCTCCACTTGTCTGGTAAGAGCAGCTAGTGCACGTCACCTTGTGTTGGGACGTTGCAGCTTCAAAAGCCATTGGTATAGATGTATAACTGGCAGGGTTTATCTAACCCCAGCTTGACCTTTAAAAGAAAGGCTTAGACCTTCCGTAGTTATTTTAATAGTAGATAAGTTAAACAACTTTTTATAAAAATTACCTTTTATTTTTGTTTTGTTTCCATTGAAATCAACTACTTGCCGGGGGCGTTTGCCTGTCATGGAAGATGGTGCCGGCGAAAACTGAATTGGGCCACCCCCCACGGGAACCCTTTCCGCTGAAAGTGGGTTCTCGTGGATTTTGGGCTCTTTTTCTGTGAGAAAAAAGAGTGCCCAGTTTGTTTGATCATGGTGGGGCACGCAAAAATGCACACCCGTCTATGTGTTTTTGCGGAAAAGCCCCAGTTTCAGTGACATGCAAACGCCCCCTAAGTGTTGACTATTACATACATTTCATACGCAACAACTTATTATGTATTTCTCTTACATAAGCGCATAGTCTGCCATGTTCTTTTTTCGGACTTAGTCTCTATTTTTTTATTTTATCTTTTCACTGGACACAAATAAAAAAGAGAGATGAGTTTGTCGATTAAGATAGCAGAAAGTTTTCCAACGAAAATGGTAAGTATGAAAATCAAATCTCTGGCTCCTGTTGCCATGTATAATGTCAGGATGCTTGTGGGGGGGAGGGAGAAATTTCAATTAAAATCTCACTTTTACTGGATATTGGAAAAAGTATCTCATGTTTTTTTCTGAAAAAAAAATTGGACAACTTTTTGCTGAAGCTCTTAAATGGAGGTTTCAATCAGAGTGACTCAGGTTAACCGTAAGTTATGTCCGATAAAATTACTACACTGCCTATACGATGTTGTAAAGTAAGCAAAACGCATTTTTTTGAATCAAAGGTTAAAAACAAGATGGGGCAAATGTTTGTTACCAGCCAAGGGGGTCTCCGCTTGTCTGGTAGGAGCAGCTAGTGTACGTCACCTTGTGTTGAGGCGTTGCAGGTTCAAAACGCAATGGTATACTTGTATAAATGGTGTGGGTTTGCCGGTAAAGACCCAAAATTTTTAACCAGAAAATTCATCAAAATTTTCTTCTTCAAATTCTAATAGGGGAAAAAAATAACTTTGCTTTAACACACTATCACAAGAGTTTGAAATATAACAAGTTTTAAGCCCAGCCTGAAATCCTAGAAGATCTGGTCCTTGGCACCATGTCGGCATCTCGCCATCTAGAGTTCAACATCTTTCCTCACATGTATTCTCTTTAATGGGTTAGACTTGTGAAAGTCTGGTCAATATATACATCAAAATTTGTAACTATGTAACATTATCACATCAGATTATTCTAATATAGATAACCATAGAAACAATAAGTCTAGCCGATATAAAATGAAAACAATGTAACAAGTGTACTTATCTTAATTGAGAATTTCAGGCATGTTTTAAATACAACATTATGTGATTAGAAAGGTCTTTATTAATTTCTCTTTATTTGAAAGCTTCCTCAGGTACGTCGAGGATGCATAAACATCATAACAGAGCATAACAAAACACTTTGGTTATTTATTGTGTTATTGTATTTTATTGCCTAAATGTCTAACTGTCTGGGAGTCCAAGCGGGTGGCCAATGGCCATGAGATAGTTCTTGCTTGTCACTAGAAGATGAAAATTAAGATGCATTGTGTATTAACTGCAGTAATTGGAGACTTATTACCTAGGACACATCGATAATTCTGACCTCCTAACCTCTGAGTGACTGGAGACCAACTGAGACACCTAGCTTTCATGAAATATCAAGAAGATAGATGAACCTATCATTTGTCACTCGTGGCTTGTACCGTTTACTCTCTCTAAGGTAGCAAATGATCGTAATGGGTTATGAAGGTTACTTATCTTATAACCCATCTGATTGCTCTGGTGCCTTGAACCATTCAAGCATCTCACTCGTGAAGGATTATAAGTATATATAGTTATGTATACACATGCAATGTTATAATGTTCCTACTGAGACTCGATGAGACTGACCCCTATATCATAAACATTTAGGTAAGAAATAAATAAGCTGGAGTGATGGCAGGATACTACAGGATGTGTCGAGAATCAACTATTTTAGTCCTAAGATTTGTTTTGGAAGAATAGTCTATGATTATTAAAGCTTGTTATTTGTTTTTGACAATGTTGTGGGCTTTAGAGTCCAACTTTTATAAACAATTCATTTGTTTGGTGAATGGTTTAATTTGGTTCATGGATTAAAATATCTTGTTTTCATCTTGGATTTTGGATTGTTGATTGAACTTCATTCACGATTTGGACTCAAATCTAAGTCTATTATAGGGAATGTATCTAGTCCTATGTGGAGAGTTAGTGTACCTGTCACCCACACAAAATTCTAACCAAAACAAAAAATGAATACTTTCATTGTTTTCTAAAGAATTAAAAAATATATATAGAGATTTTAAGTATATTTTTGGGTTAATTTTTTTGAGTGTTACAATAGAAGAGTCCAAAGACCTAGAATCTATGATCTAAATCAACTCATAGGCTCTTTTCAAACTTATGAACAAAGATCTGCAAAAAAAGACTAATTTTCAATTAGAACAAGTTTTGCAAAGCAAGATGTTCTTAAGAGAAGCAAGAGGTGGACATGGAAGAAGAGGTCAAAGAAGTCATGGCCAAACAAATAGAGGTGGATGTAGTTTTTTCAATACCAATAATGGAGTTAGAAGAGGACAAACACAAGCAAGAGGTCGTGATGGTAGAATGGGTAATTGGCAAACGTATGATCACTCCAATGTTCAATGTTTCAATTATAAGAAAGTATGATCATATTAGTATCGAATGAAAATTAAAGGACTCTACTAGAAATGAAGTGCAACATAAGTCTTACATAAAAGAAGATTGATAAGGCAGCTTCAAGTCTCTTGTTGGCATGAAAAAAAGAGATTTTGATTAATGAAACTCTTGGTATCTTGACAATGAGGCTGGTAGTCACTTGTGTGAAAAGAAGGAGATGTTTGTGGAGCTTGATGAATTGGTTAATAGTAATATAACCATTAGTGATATTTTTTATTTTTTTATGAAAGACAATTGTAATATTTTAATTAGATCTATGAATGGTAAGCATGACTTCATTTCTAATGTTTATTATGTTTCAAATATAAAGAACAATATTTTGAGTTTAGGCTAACTATTAGAAAATAGATATAATATTCAAATAAAGGATTTAACCCTTACTATCAAATATCAAAATGAATCGGATGTTCTTACTTTATGTACCAATCAATGTGCTAAAATGTTGAGTGCTTGCATGGATGAGAAGCCTTGGTTGTTGCACTTGAGGTTTGGACACCTCAATTTTTATGGTTTAAAATTATTGTATAAACTAAGCATGGTGAAAGGATTGCCCTGAATTGACCATCCTAATCAATTTTGCGAGAGATGTGTTATTAGAAAGCATAGTATTTCAAAAAAAAAAAAACAAAGAAGCATCTTGAGATAGTTTACACGAATGTATGTGGCCTACTTAATATGGTATATTTTTTAGAGCACAAATATCTCTTCACTTTCATTGATGATTTTAGCTATAAAATTTGGATTTATTTCATAAAGGCGAAGTTAGAGGATTTTGAAATTTTCAAGCAATTCAATGCCTTGTTTAAAAAAATAAAGTGGGTATTTTATAAAAGTTTTGAGATCGAATATTGGTTGTGAATACTATTTAAAGGATTTGGCATTTTTTTTTTTTGCAAAGAGAATGGTATTTTATATCAATTCATGACACCCTACACCTCAAAAAAACGAGACAACAAAAAAGAAAAGTTAGATAATTTTTAATATTACAAGGAGCATGTTGAAGTGAAAAAATATGCCTAATGAGTTTTGGGTCGAAGCGATTGCATCTACAATATATTTGTTGAATAGATATCCTACTAAGAAAGTTTGTTTTATGACTCCACAAGAAGCATGGAGTAGATATAAATCAAGTGTTAGTCATTTGCGAGTTTTTTATTGCATCGAGTGTGCTAACATTTCGAATAAAAAAATTTCAAGTAAAATAATAAGATACAAAAGTGTGTTTTTGTTGATTATCATGAAAGCTCAAAAGCTTATAAGCATTATGACCTAGAAAACAAGAAATTGGTCATAAGTAGAGATATTTTGATACAAATGCATCAAGGAATTAGAAAAATAACACTACAAGAAAATAGGTTGTTAGCGACGGAATTTCGCGATGGAATAATTTTGTCGCTAGTTAGCGACGGATTAACGAGCGAAAAACATCCGTCGCTATAATCAATGAAATTTACGGAAATAGCAACGGAAGATATTCCGTCGCAAAATCCGTCACTAATTAGCGACAGATTTTGTGACGGAATATTTTGTTGTAACAGACGCAACATTTAGCGACGTTGTTTGTGACGAAAGATTTTTCGTCGCTAATTAGCGACGGAATTGGCGACGAAAACAATTTCGTCACTATGTTCATAAATTTGATTTATGGCGGCTTAGCGATGGAATTAATCTGTCGCTAAGCCGTCGTGAATTCTCGCATAAACCTAATTCCAGACCTCTTTTCCTTTTCTTCTTTCGCTGCTCCCGCCGTTCACCGTTCGCCCGCTCCCGCCATTCGCCGGCCCCACCGTCCTCCAGCCCCACCGTTCACCACCGCCCGGAGACAGGTATTAAGCTAAAATACCTTAAGGGGGTCCCCCCCCCCCCCCCCGCCGCGTTTTCCGGCAGGGGGTCGACCCCCTGTGTTCCTGCAGGGGGTCGACCCCCTGCGTTTTCGGTAAGTCATTGGGTACTGGGCTTCTCAAGGACTATGCAAAATGTTTTCATTTGCCTTAGTTTTCTTTTGTGGTGACTTCATTTTAAAATAGTGTTTTTTGCAGATTTCTCAACGGAACCCGCTTGTGCTCAGCCACCCGTGGTAAGTAAGTGACAAAAATAATGCAAATCGGGTAAATACCCGTGGTGAGTAAGTGATGCAAGCATATCACATGTTATTTAATTTATTAGATGTAACACTTTATTGTTCGCACACTCACTTAGTTGTTGATATTTAGGGTTGCTTTGTTGGAGTTCGGAGATCATGTTAAGCATGATTTTAATGTATGAATATGGAAGTATTCTTATTTTTTGAGTACGGATTCCATGCTAGGCATGGTAGTAGTTAGTGGAATATTGAAGTGTGTTTGCTGCAGATACAAGTTTGTCATTTGTTTGATATGAATGATTACGATGTATTGCAATGTTTGATGTAATTGTATCCATGCTTGCATGTAGTTACTTTCAATTTGATTATGGCTTCCATGTGAAATTGTATAATGAAAGCATGCTTCAAATGATTGTATCGTGTCATTAATAGTTTGCACATAAAAATATTAAGTTATCAATGCATGCATCATAATTCTTGTTATTGTATGACATCATATATTGCATGATAAATTTAATATTTTCTTCATCATAGCATTCTGATGGTTCTCTTTTAATTAGTTAGGTTATTATTCGTAACATCATAAGAAAATGACTGCAAACCGTGAATGAATGTATCGTAGGATAGTGGACAATGAGTTATCGCATGAATATATGGATAGTGTTGAAAGTTTTATTGAATTTGCAACGGCAAGTGTCAGTACAGTGGATCCCACAGGTCGGATTAGGTGTCCTTGCAAGATTTGTAAGAATAATTGATTTGTAGAACCTCATGGCGTTAGACATCACCTATATAGGAAGGGTTTTGTGAGTGATTATCAGAATTGGATGTTTCATGGAGAAGAATTTAGAAACAATTTTGATGCACGGGTGAATGTGGTGCACGATAATCCATATATGGATTTGATATTTGATGCCGCAGGAACAGAACTGGGTTCTGCTATGAGTCCTAGTGATGTAAGAACTGTCGTAGATGAAGAATCACCAAACGATGCAGCTAGTAGATTTTATGATTTACTTAAAGATGCCGATGAGCCACTTTGGAACGGTTGCGAGAGTCACACTATCTTGTTTGCAGTTCTTCAACTAATGAATTTGAAGTCCGAGTATAATTTGAGTCAATCATGTTTTGACCGTTTGTGCATGATTGTGAAGAGTAAGTTGCCCAAAGATGAGAAATTGTCACAAAATTTCTATCGTGCAAAAGTTATGGTCAACGCTCTAGGTATGGGGTACAAAAAGATTGATGCTTGTCCAAATCACTACATGTTGTATTTCAAGGAGCAGGAAAACAACATATCATGCTCGTCATGTAGGCATCCTCGGTTCAAGCCAAAGACAAGAGGCAATGATAGCACGAGATCAAAGAAAGTTTCATACAAGTCGCTCCGCTACTTTCCTATCACTCTTAGATTTCAACGATTGTATATGTCTTCAAGGACAACTAAACACATGAGATGACATGCAAATAAAGTTTGACACGATGAAAACAAGATCACACATCCTGTTGACGCTGAAGCTTGGAAGCACTTTGATCATACTCATCAGAACTTCGCAATGGAAGTGTGAAATGTTAGACTTGGTCTATGTACAGATGGATTTAATCCATTTGAAGGTTGATCAACTTCATACTCATGCTGGCCAGTATTTGTAACTCCATACAATCTTCCACCAAGCTTGTGTATGAAACGTCCAAATCTTTTCTTGTCTTTGTTGATCCCTAGTCCCACCTCACCTGGCCAAAATCTTGATGTATATTTAAGGCCATTGATTGATGAACTAAAAGTATTGTGGGATGACGGTGTTACCATGTATGATGCTCACAAAAAACAAAATTTCAACATGAAGGTTGTTGTTCTATGGACAATCAGTGACTTCCCTGCATATGGTATGCTATCTGGTTGGAGCACACATAGGAGGTTGGCATGTCCGTACTGCATGGAGGATTTCAAAGCTTTTAGATTGACGCATGGAAGGAAGCCTTGCTGGTTTGAGTGCCATCATCGATTTCTACCCATCAATCATCTGTTCCGATGACAAAAGAATGCTTTTAAAGCAAGCACAACTGAAATGGAAGGTTCATCCACAAGATTGTCTGGCATAGAGATTCTAAGAAGATTGTGATACTTTTCAGATGTATTAACAGATGCCCACAATCCTACACCCTTCTGTGGATTTGGAAAGGATCACAATTGGACGAAGAAATCTATTTTTTAGGAACTACCATATTGGCCGACCCTATTGATACGACATAATTTGGATGTGATGCATATAGAGAAAAATGTGTTTGATAATGTGTTCAATACAGTAATGAATGTTAAAGGAAAAACGAAGGATAATCTGAAGGCCCGTATGGATTTAAAAGTAATATGTAAAAGACCAGAATTGGAACTCAAAGAGTATAATGGAAAAGTACTGAAACCAAAGGCAAAGTACATGCTTGGACCTGATCAAATAAAACATGTATGTCAATGGTTGAGACAATTGAGATTTTCAGATGGATATGTCTCTAACATTGTTCGGGCTGTTAAGATTGATGATGGACATTTATATGGGTTGAAGAACCATGATTGTCATATCTTTATGCAACGATTGATACCCCTAGCATTCCATGATATGTTAGACAAACCTATATGGGGGGTATTGTCTGAATTGAGTGGATTTTTTAGAATATTGTGCGCATCGGAAGTCGTAGTATCTGATATAAAGAATCTCGAGGACTCTATCATCACCATTGTTTGTCTGCTAGAAAAGATATTTTTGCCAACATTTTTCGATGTTATGGAACATTTGATCATACATTTGTCATATGAACTAAGGGTTGGTGGCCCTGTCCAATATCGATGGATGTACCCATTTGAAAGGTATATGTTTTTTTATATTTGTCTCTTTAATGACAGATATTTCAAATTTGAAATGTATATTTTTGCCAGATGCATGTTTGACCTCAAAAAAAAGGTTCGTAATAAAGCAAGCGTAGAAGACTCTATTTGTGAGGCGTATACTTTAGAAGAGATTTCAAATTTCTCATCTATGTACTTTGAACCTCACATTCCAACACGTTACACATGCCCGCCCCGTAACGATGATGGATAACAAGTAACTGTAGTTGACAAGCTGTCGATATTTCAACCACTTGGGCAATTGCTGATCAAGGCTCTTGACAGATTGAGAGCAAGACACAACACACATCTATATTCTTTTTAATTGCTCAGCGATTGACCCATACATCGAGTAAGTATATGTAGACGCAACACAATTATAAATCCTTTTATGTTCTATACGTGCATACATGGTTCAGTAATATAAGTATTTGTGGTTTACATACGATTTGATCTGGAGTTGCAAAGAGAAGTTTCACATCTCACTGATGCAGAAGTACAAAAAGAACGTGAAACTAAGTTTGTGGAGTGGTTGAAACAGTTGGTAAAGACGCTAACATAAATTTTGTACTTGTAAACAACACTAAATTACTTAATTGGTCGTGATCACAATAATCGTTTATGTATGTGCGTAGGTCTGCCATGGTGATGTTAAAGATCAATGAATATGTGATTTAGAAAATAGTCTGACCAAAGTTGTGCAATGCTACAACGGGTACATCATAAATGGTTATTGATTTCATACAAAAGATTACGGTATAAACAAATCAACGATGAATAGTGGCGTGTCTATCAAGGGTAGCAGCTACGGTGAAAATGAACATGATTATTGTGGTGTTATAGAGGAAATAATGGAGTTGACTTACTTAGGCATAAATAATAGGGTAACTTTATTCAAGTGTCATTGGTTTGATCCAACTGCAACAATACTCAACAAAACTTCAGGCATTGTAGAGGTGAATCATAAATCAAGGTTTGGAACATATGAACCATTCATATTAGCCTCGCAAGCTCAACATGTTTATTATACTTCATATCCGAGTATAAAAAAGTCAGATAGAAATGAATGGTGGGCAGTTTGCAAGGTGAAGTCTAAACTATACCTTGAGTATGATCAGTTACAGGAAGACAAGTTAGTTGAAGACAGTGATTACTATCAATCAGATGATATCTATGTCTTCGCTTATGGTCACGATGTTGCGCATGATATGCATGTGATATCTCCATTGGCCGATGAAACATTCATAGAAGAATGTGATCCAAATGATATACCAAGTGGATGGGTAAACAATGAAGAAAAAGAAGAAGAAAGTCAAACAAGTGGCGAGGAAGAATTCTCAAGCTAGTGAGCAAAATATTGTAATACAAACCTCTATTTGAATGCATTGCAATACTTTATGTGAATGATTTCAATTATTTGAATGTATTGTAATACTTGATGTGAATGAATGAGTTGTATTGCAATACTTGATGTGAATGATTTGAATTATTTGAATGTATTGTAATACTTGATACGACATATTTGAATGCATTGCAATACTTGATGTGAATGATTTGAATAATTTGAATTATTTGAATGTATTGTAATACTTGATGTGAATGATTTGAATTATTTGAATGTATTGTAATACTTGATGCAAATGATTTGAATGCATTGCAATACTTGATGTGAATGATTTGAATGCATTGCAATACTTGATGTGAATGACTTTAATGCATTGTAATACTTGATGTGAATGACTTGAATGCATTATAATACTTGATGTGAATGACTTGAATGTATTGTAATACTTGATGCGAATGAATGAGTTGTATTGCAATACTTGATGCGAATGAATGTGTTGTATTGCAATACTTGATGTGAATTATTTGAATGCATTGCAATACCTAATGTGAATGATTTGAATGCATTGCAATACCTAATGTGAATGATTTGAATGCATTGTAGTACCTGATGTGAATGATTTGAATGCATTGCAATACTTGATGTGAATGACTTGAATGTATTGTAATACTTGATGTGAATGACTTGAATTATTGTAATACTTGATGTGAATGACTTGAATTATTGTAATACTTGATGTGAATGACTTGAATGTATTGTAATACTTGATGCGAATGAATGAGTTGTATTGTACTTGATGTGAATGATTTGAATTATTTGAATGTATTGTAATACTTGTTGCGAATCATTTGAATGTATTGCAATACTTGATGTGAATGATTTGAATGTATTGTAATACTTGATGCGAATTATTTGAATGTATTGTATGACATATGTTATTTGTTAGAATATGGTTCATGGAGGTTACAGTGGCCGTTCATCCAGTAGTAGCCAGGCCCAGCCTTCATCTTCACGGGCTCCTGTGATAGGTATATCATTTAACTAATTGGATGCTTGATTAGTTGAAATGCGCATTCTGATAATTTTTAATGTATTTTTTTACAGATGATGTTTCGCATGTACACGACCCACCTACACCAGTTGATCACACAAGTCAAGAGCCAACACAGGAAGCAGGGTCTTCTCAGTCTGGCACAAGAAGAATCATTTGAATAGTGTATATCGATAATCGACCATAAGTATTTCGTTTTCAATTATTGCATATCTTATAAATATTTTATATTGATATTTACTATGTACCAATTCATGTGCAGCACGAAGTTTGAGCCACAAGAAGTAGTACGCGAGATTAGAAATTCACTTCTTTAACATCTATCAGGACCAGTTGCTCAATGAAAAGAGTATCCAAAAGAGGTGATAGATAGATTGTGGTCCTCATTCACGATATATAGTTGTTTCTCATAGTTAATGTGTTTCCTATTTAAATTTTTTTTAGTCATGTCTACTAACTTTCTGAAAATATTTATAGGCTTTGAATCGCTTTGCAACTACGGCGGAGGAAAATGATGCAAGGAAGGTGTGGCGGAAGGTGACTGCCAATCGATTTGCAGACATGATGCACAATATGAAGACTGCAACAAAAAAAATATCTGGTGGAAGGGCCATGGCCCTATTACTATCAGGAGAGATTATTGGGATGGAATATGCGATAAGTGGGCGGGGGATGCATTTCGAAATCGCTCTGCGAAGGCTGTACAAAATCGAGCAAAAATGTCCGAAGCCCATCTACACACAGGTGGATCTAAGACATTTGGGAGTCACTTGAAGAAAATGGTAACTCATCAATATATAATATTAATTTTATAAGTATTGTTGCAAACTTGTTAACTAAATCTTTTATCATTTAACTTCGCAGGAAGCAGAAAAAGGAGACATTGTACCATATAAGAATGTGTTTGTTGAAACACATAAACGGAAGACCACGAGAGACTTCGTATCAGAGAAGGCGAGAACGACAACAGTATGTATTTATTCTATTAATAATCATTGCAATATGCAAGTTATCATAATGTTATCATTAATTATTAATGCATACTTTAAACATTATTTTGTAAGAGGCATATGAGCAACAGATGGTAGAGCGATATGGAGATGATGCTACTCAGCATCCATCATTTGATCCTGCAGCATGGGTGACTGCAGCAGGTGAACCCAAAAAGGGTTGTGTGTTCGGGTTTGGGAGTAATATGAACACTTCACCTGTTATTGCTTCTTTCAGTTACGGCTCACAGACTTCTTCCGTCGACATAAGCTCCAAGCAGCAGCCTATTCTTTCCGGTGAAGATGTACGCCAGATCGTTAAGGACACAATACATGACTACTTCCATGAAACCGTCGTCGACGTTCTCCAAGCTGAGTTCAATAGTTTTTTGCTGGACAGGGGAACTTCGATTGCAGGTCCCTCTCATGTATGAAAGTTTCATGCAATATATTACATGTCGTTAGATTTCATGTAACTTTGATTGTCTTAACATATTCAGTTTTTTTGACTACCTTAGAACACATATGAGCATGCTATAATCACATATTCAGTTTTTTGACTGTTGTAGAACACATATGAGCATGCTAGAATCACATATACAGCTTTTTAACTGCCTTAGAGCACATATGAGCATGGTAGAATCACATATAGAGTTTTTCTGACTGCCTTAGAACACATATGAGCATGCTATAATCACATATTCAGTATTTTGACTGCCTTAGAACACATATGAGCATGATTGAATCACATATATAATTTTTTGCCTGCCTTAGAGCATATATGAGCATAGTAGAATCACAAATAGAGTTTTTTGCCTGCCTTAGAGCACATATGAGCATGCTATAATCACATATAAAGTTTTTTGCCTGCCTTAGAGCACATATGAGCATGATAGAATCACATATAAAGTTTTTTTGACTGCCTTAGAACACATATGAGCATGCTATAATCATGTATTTAGTTTTTTAACTGCCTTAGAACACATATGAGCATGCTATAATCATACATTCAGTTTTTTGACTGCCTTAAAACACATATGAGCATGCTAAAATCACATATAAAGTTTTTTTACTGCCTTAGAACACATATCATTCATGATAGAATCACATATAAAGTTTTTTGCTTTGCCTGCCTTAGAGCACATATGAGCATGATAGAATCACATATAGAGTTTTTCTGACTGCCTTAGAACACATATGAGCATGCTATAATCACATATTCAATTTTTTGACTGCGTTAGAACACATATGAGCATGATCGAATCACATATATAGCTTTTGCTTGCCTTAGAGCATATATGAGTATGATAGAATCACATATAGAGTTTTTCTAGCTGCCTTAGAACACATATGAGCATCATATAATCACATATAGAGTTTTTTTACTGCCTTAGAACACATCATTCATGATAGAATCACATATAGTGTATAATTTATTTCAATATATTTTGTTTATCAATACTGACTGTTCTTTTCTTGTGTAGGTTGCTAGCGATAATCAGCGTAGCAGAGCTGAAGGGACAGATCAAGGCAATGAACAAGAAGACACACTAAATCTTGGCGATGATTATATTAATGTGTTGAAGAAGTTCTATTTTTTTTGTTTCAAAATTGTAATTGTTGAATTGTAAATAATTAAACTTGTTAATTTTAAAGTGGAACGATTAATTGTTGTAGATTCCTTTTATATGAAATTTTATGTGTACTTTATTTTTTATTTACAGGAAATATAAATTGTACAGGAAATATAAATTGTAGCGTTCTTGATATTTAATTTTCAAATAATTTTTTTTTATTTTTTTCTTGTTCGCGACGGATATATCCGTCACTATGCATATAATTTAGCGACGGATGTAAATTCGTCGCCAAACCGAGGCCGCCGCTTAGTACTAGTGGATTTGCGACGGAATCCGTCGTTCGTTATTCCGTCGCAATTAGCGACAAAACTGGCGACGGAATTATTCTGTCGCCAGTTAGCGTCGAAAAATTCATGACGTAAGTTGTCCGTCGCCTCTTCATCGCTAATCCGCCACTAAGCCGGTTAGCGACGGAATGAGGTTGTCGCTAATCCACTGCTTTGTTGTGGTGTAATAATGAGAAAAATGTTGTGTTTGAACTTAGAGAAAGACAAAAGGCAAGAGCAAGAAGCTAAGATTTCATTATCTTCACCTTCACAAGCCCCAAGGATTTCTCTCATATAATTAGGAGTTGTAAATGTGTTGTGTGTAGAGATTTCATGGGCAAAGTTGAAATTCTTATAATGTAATAAGGGTAGCATGGGCATGAAAAAGTATTAATGTGAGTTTATTATGTAATTTATCCATGCACATAGTGGGTAACCCTAAAGTCATATAATGAATGTAATTGGTCATATAATAGAACATGTGTCAAGTGTAGAGAGCCATTGAAATGACATGTGAAGAGTCTAGAGGAAAGTTATATGAGTTATGAGTTATGCAAGTTAAGGCATGCAAGTAGTGGTCATAGTGGTGCATGTCATTAGTAAGCTATTAAGATAAAAAAATTTGTAGTTAGAAATGTGGCTCATGAAAAGGAAGCTAAAAGTTATCATTTATGCATAAAAAGTGTGTAAAAAGAGCCCTAAAGTCTATATACCTATGGGTTATGTATTTTGTAATACTTGCGAATTTGTTTTATTTTAACTTTTAAATTCGAGCAAAATTCAAGCGAAATTCTGGTTAAAATTAGGTTAAATTTAGGCCATATTCGAGAGTCTAAGTTGAACTAAGACCTTAATTAGGTCTGTTACGAGCCGTAGATCTCGTAGGAGGTTAGATTTAGTAATTTCAGTTATGGTTTAGTTCAAAAAATATAATTTTTAAAATTGATCGACCTCTACTTTGGGTTTTCCAAGTTGAAGAAGGTTCAGAATTTGGTTGCTTTAAATTAACTAGGTTGTGTTTTGGACTCAAACTAGGTTATTTATGAGACCCAAAGGGTCACGCCCATCCCAATGGTTTGCCATGAGCCTACGTGGTGACCTGCAAGGGTTTAGGGGTGTCTAATGGCTTTTATGGATCTCGATTGAGTTATATTTGGATTCAAACTTTAGTGTTTGGATCCAATTTTGATTTGAACCTCATTTATGGATATGGATCTTTATTTTTAGTATTAGATCTAAAATGGATGTTTGGTACATGAATCCAATCCAATTTGAATTCAATCTAGCCAAAGAGTTTCGGATCCATATCACATGAACAAGACCCTAGAGGGGCACCACCTAGGTGGAGCCCACTCTACCTCCTAGAGTCCTCATTAAAGAGGAACTCTAGTTAAATCATAGGAGTTATAGAAAGGGCGAGATGCCCCCCTAATGGACCTCACATGTAATTAAAAATAAGAGAATTAATTATAGAAAAACTCTTAAGAAACCTATAGTTTTAAAAGTCTTTTAAGTAACGATTTCTATTATGAGTTGAAAACTCAATAAAGAGCCTTTTAGGTGAGACACCCCCCTAGTGGGGCTTACCTAAGTTTTCTAGAAATAGATTCTATCTCTAATAATTTGAGAGAAATCCAATAAGATGGGATGCCCCCTCCTATGGACTTATTTAAGACACCTCTTCTAGTTGAGGTGCATCTCTTCCTTCTTCTTCCTCACAACCTTTATGGTGGTCCAGACCTCCATTAGAGACCTGTAACTACCTTGGTAAAGGTCTAAATCAGTCTAAAAGGAGGTGCGCGTGGAGAAAAAAGTGATGGTATCATTGCAGGAAATGTGTTTTCAATAGAGAATTTATGTATTCATGGTGTTCGATTTCAAGGTGCATTAGCATACCCTCTTTTTGGTCTAGAGCTTGAATTTACATGTGATCTATCCCTAGAACATCTATGGCTATTGGATCAGATTTTTGAAAACCTAAAATAGTGTTTTGATGAATTAGTTTTGAGAAAAATATGTTTGAAGAAAACTAGTTTTAGAAAGACAAAATCAATTTTTTGTAGAATAGTTCTTTTGTTTGATTTGAATTGTTGTAAGCATGTTAATGAATTATATCATGTTAGAAAAGAGAATATTGATATTATCATATCTCCAATAATCTAGAATATCATGTTTTAATTGATTTACCATGTGATTTATGTAAAATAAGAATTAAAGATTAGATTCATGTTGTTTTATGATTTACCAATGAGATTTATAAATTTTAATGGTGGGTCAGCATGAAAGAAGGATAAATATTATTGTGTGTTTACTGTATTCATGTTAGAACATCAACCATGGTATTGATTCATGTTTTAATGTCATGTTTAGCCTATGATTTATGTTTTCATCAGAGTTCTGATAAACTTTGGCTGTTATTTTCGTTTGTGACCTGACCAATTTTTGAAATAAATTTGTTCTTCATAGAATACGGATAAAAATAAATAAATAAAAATATCATGTTGTTATATTATCCAGAGCTTGATTATGACATGTTATTTGGTTGGATTTGGATTGGTTTTGAGGGAGAAACTCTTGCTATAACACAACACAATTTTCTGGCTATAGTTATAGGGTTGTTTTGCCTAGTTATTTTGAAAGTCTTGAAAACATATTCAAAACATATCAGATATAATCATGAAAAAATTGTTATACATCTAACATATAGTAGAAGATATTGTAAAAAGGATTTTGCAAAAATAGTTACTAGTAAATCCACAAAAAATATCCAACTTGGAAAAAATTCTGCAGATTGCAGAAATTGGTCTGTCATTTTTCTAGAACCATATGCGATTACAAAATTTTTATAATTTCTATATAATCAGTTTTCAAGATCTGTTTTTTGGGTTATTTTTTTAACATATTAAGGCATACTCAATAAAAAGATGAAAGTCGAATATATTTTCTGTGATTTCTAGTTGATTTTACAAAAACAAGCAAACAGAGGTCTGGATTTTCCTTCCTTGTTTATGCTTATGACTAAGTCTTTTTCAGTTGATAATTCATGTTTAGCAATATATAAAGTATATATTGTGATATTTGATATAGGTAAATTGCTTGTACATCAAGCTTAATGAGGCAATAAAATTGGCAATGTCTAAATGTACTTGTATGATGTGTAACTATATGAGATTTTGTAATTTATATGCATGTGATTGAATGCATGCACTAATTGATATATGATATGCTTGTATAATAGCATAATTTAAAATTGCATAAGTGCATACATAAAGTGTATTGTGAATACTTGCCATGATTGAATTGTGCATGCATAAATATGAATAATTAGTCTATTTTGACTATGTAAATGTATAGTGATTGCATTATTATATATATTTTTAGTAGAAACTAATCGAAAACATGCATACAGTGCCATGAATATTATTGCATATGAACCCTTAATGTAGTTGCATGTTTGCATTGGCATGACTAACAAGAGAGTTAATTAAGAAATCAAAATAAAATTAATTTTCAAGTGGATTATTGAGAGAGTAAGCATGGTATTGATGGCTTTGTGGGGATATTATTTTATTACGAAAGGTTGCTTTGACCCTCATTCACAGAGTCAGTAAATGGGAGAACTACCATTATTTATCCGCAGTATGGTAAGTAAGACTCGTGAGAAAAAACTGATATATTAGGTTGCAGAAGGTTGAAAACTCTCTCTAAAAATTATATTTTCCTCTCTAGAGTAGTCACAGTTGGGGTTTCACGTAGATTAATAAGATACAATTGCTTGAATATACAAACTTGAGTCATACCTCCATACTTGGAGTGTCTATGTTGTACCCACAAACAAGTAATAATGGCAAGTGAAACAAGAATATGAATTGCATGTAGATAGAACATGAAATACATCATATAGGCAAGAAAATGATAATTGAAGATAAGAGCTTACTCATGCATAATGGACTCACATCACTGAAATGGTAAGTTCATGCATCTAATATATGTTCATGTATTTTGTAAATGTTCATGCATGTGTATAATTTCTTGCATTGTTGCAAATTTTAGCATAAATTAATGTGCATTAAATTGACTTGCTATTTTGTTGCCAGCATGATTTTGTGTTTATTCTCTGTTAAGATATGTATTACTTGATTAATATATGAGGCTATGTTTGAATGTATTCTGATATCATGCATTTATGCAAGTATATTATTGCCTACTCAGACTCGGGTTGTCTGATCCTATATTGTTCAACTATTCTTGGACTTTGTACGCTACCTGTTGAGGTGTTGGTTTTGGTTTCTCATATTTAGAGAGTTTGCTTTTAGCTTTGACATTGTATTTGGGAATGGTTTTGTAACTGAACGATTGTGAATAATTTGAACTTTATTCAATTCAATTCAATTCAATTCAATTTATATTGATGTACTTTGATTTTTGTATTTTAGTTAGTATATGATTTGATATGGCAATTGTGATAATCCCGATTTGTATGTTTCCACTGAGTTTAAAAAAAATCACGAGAAAATTGAGTTATAAATAGGGGTCATTACAGATTTTGAGTATAAGTAAAGAGTATTATCTAATAAATTTATGTTTTTTATTGATTATCTCTCTTGGGCTTTTAATTATGTGTAAGTAAGAGTCCATTTTAAATTTTTCTTTCAATTTACAAAGTCAAGCCTGCATTTCTAAGGGTTCATTTGACAGTGAAGACTCATAGTCCACAACAAACAAATAGAGTCACACCTTTAGGAGTGCGACTCTTTTGTCTCATAAAATAGGATTCATCCATTTTGGCATGATAATTTGGTCCTCTGTTTTATTTTCATCATAGACCCCACATGGAAAGCGATTGACTGTTGCATCCCACCATTCAAAAATTCCCCCTTAGGTATTTTGAATCCATGCTTACCACATCCACATTTGTTCCCCTCTTGTGTGAGACCTGTCGACATAGGTGTCCTAGGCCCAGTCAAGGATCTGTCAATAGGTAATAGACCTATCGATAGAGGACTGTCAACAGGTAATAGACCTGCCAACATTTCTCTGACTGAGGTGTGAGACTTGTCAACACAATGTGTGTCAAGTATCAGACCTGTCGACATAGGTGTCCTAGGCCTAGTCCATGCACGATATTTTGGCCATATCTTTGCAATTGTGCATCTGATTGATGTGTGGTTCAACACATTGAAAAGATCCTCCTCTAAAAATCTACTTTGGAAAAAAACCAAATTTGAACATTTGGTTGGTAAAAAATGTGTTGGAAGTGGGCCCTACTTTTCAAAATTATTTTCTTGAAATTCAAACTTGTTTCACTCATAACTTTTTACTCCAACATTAGATCAAAGTGATTCTTCTTTAGTTGGACAACTTGAAATCTCTAGATTTTGATGAAATTATTTGGGAAGATATTATTTTAAATAACAAATACATTTTAAACCAATTTTTAAAATATTTATAAAATACTTTTGAGCTTTTTATGGGGGGTTTTACAAAAAGAACTTGCTTTTCTTTTAAAATGATTTTTTTGCTAAATATACCCGAAGCACTGATCAACCTTCCACCAAAGGATCCTTCATGAAGTATTTCACTCCTTGCATGTGAAGATACTTCAAGTTCACATCCAAAATCTTTAGATTGTGAACAAACCATCACATCTTTGACGAGGTGACTCTCCTGTGTTTGGTCCAACATTTATGTTCGTTGGGAACCCAAAAAAAATTGGGTGTTAATAGGTGACCCCCTTTGTTATCGAGTGAGTGAAGCTCAGTTGATAACAAAGAAAATGACACCTAAAATTTGATCCCATCAAAGTTGGAGATTCTCTCCAAGAGAAACGAATCCAAATACAGATAATATGATGTTGGTGGGGGTTGATTTGATAGAATTTGGTTAGTAGAGTTTTAATTGGATGCTTGATTTCTCAAAATTTATTATAACCCTGAGCCAAGGTTCTACCAAACTTTTGTTGGTGCACAGTGATTCTGCATCGTGATTCTGTACTGGCTTTGTGAGGACAATGTAAGCAACTTGTTTCACATGAGAGTCCTCTACAGACGGGGTCTTGCTAGGTCATATGATCGGTCACAAGATAGAATAAGCTGAAGACATTGATTTTTTAGTGAGTGGTTTAGAAAATTTTGGGGCAAAAAATTCTTATTATTGAATTCTTGTCTTTTGTTGAGAAGCTTGCAACTTGTATTGGATGTTCTTCTTAAGTTCAATGGGTTATTGTCCCAAGGACAACCCAAAAATGTGAATATGTTCAAATGAAACATGTTTTGAGAACAAGGTTGAAAGACCTGAATGCCTTTTCAAAGCATGTTTGCAAAGGTAAGGAGTACCTTCAGAGAATGTAGATTTCTTCTTCAAGATCACCATGTAAGAAAGCGGTCTTCACGTCCATTTGATGAACCGATAGATCATAAATGGAAGCCAGTGCAATAAGCACCCTAATAGTGGTCATCCGGGTAACCGGAGAATAGGTATCAAAATAGTCTATTCCCTCCTTTTGTTTGAACCCCTTGGCAACCAGTCTCGCCTTGTACTTGTCAATGGATCCATCTGGTTTCAACTTCTTATTAAAGATCCATTTGCACCCAATTGTGGAACTATCACGAGGGAGGTCAACCAGTTCCCAAGTACAATTAGAGATAATGGAGTCCATTTCACTCTTGATGGCGTCTTTCCAATGCTTTGCTTCAGGTGAAGCCATTGCATCTCGGAAAGTTGGAGGATCATCCTCGATAAGGTAAGTGATAAAGTCACTTCCCAAATCCTTGGTAATTCTTGGTCTCTTGCTCCTTCTAGGTTCAACCACTTCCTTAGACTCACTAGATCTAGGATGGGAACAAGATGGTTCTACCCTCACATATGTCATCCTTTCCACATGTTCGGGAATGAAACCAGAAGTTGAAGGTATATCTAAAGAAGACAAATTCTGAGGTATACCAACTTTCATGGGAAATACATCCTCAAAGAATGTAGCTTCTCGAAGCTCAACAATAGAGTTAACATCTATGCCAGATATCTCAGACTTAATTACTAAGAACTTGTAGGCATAGTTGTTCTCTACATAACCCAAAAAGACAATATCTACTGTTTAAGGACCCAACTTCTTCCTATTGTGTTCTCGGACAAGTGCCTTAGCAAGGCACCCCCACACTTTAAGGTATTTCAAGCTAGCTTTCCTATTTCTCCAGAATTCAAAAGGGCTACTATCTTTATGCTTCTGAGGTACTCTATTCAAAATATGGCAAGCCGTATTCAGAGCATCCCCCCATATATAGGTAGGTAATCCAGAACTCCCAAGTAGAGTATTTATCATGTCAGTTAGGGTTCTATTATTCCTTTCTGCAATCCCATTGGATTGAGGAGAATATGAAGCAGTAAACTCATGAACTATTCCAACAGACTTGCAATATTAATCGAGTTTATTAGAGGTATATTCTCCCCCTCTATAAGACCTCAATCTTTTAAGTTTTCTACCAGTTTGTGTTTATGCTTCATTCTTAAAATTAAGAAACTTATCAAAAGCTTCATCTTTTGATTTTAGCAGATACACATAACAGTATTTAGTGTCATCATCTATAAAAGTGATAAAATACTTTTTATGATTTCTGGTTAATACTCCATTAAACTCACAGATATCTGTATGCACCAGATCCAATATTTCAGAATCTCTACCAATCGTATGGAATGGTTTCTTACATTGTTTTGCTTGCACACAAATTTCACATTTTTTAGTTTTATCAATGGAACACTCAAGAATCATTTTCAAGTTCATCATGCGTTTCACAGAATTGAAATTCACATGACCTAATCTATTATGCCACAAATCAAATGATTCTATGTTATAAGCAACATTAGACAATGAATCAAAAGAAACATCATTTTCTAATTTATCACTGCAAACATGTTCAACACGAAGTTTAAATAAACCATCATCTAAATACCCCTTGCCAATAAAAGTTCCAAAATGTAAAATAACAACTTTATTACATTTAAAGTTAAATTCATAACCCTCTCTAACAAGACATGAACCACTTAGAATGTTCATTCTAACTACAGGCACATGGTGTACTCTGTGTAAAGATACAACTCGTCCTGAAGGAAACTTTAGATCCACGAGTCCAATCCCTAACACCTTTGTACCCGTTGAATTGCCCATAGTCACGGATCTGCCTGCAGCAGCCTGGTATGAGACAAAGACAGACTTATCAGCACAAATGTGCACATTAGCCCCAGTGTCAACCAGCCACTCAGTTGGCTCATAAATGTGATAGATTTGTGGGTTAACAAAAACATACCCAGTACTGGTCCCAACGACCTCAGTCACCATGTTGACTTGAGGCGTTCCGTCTGTGGTCTCATGAGCTTTGGCCTTCTTGGAAGGACATTCCTTAGCCCAGTGCCTAACCTGCCCACAGTTCCAGCACGATTTTTTCTTTGCCTTTTTCTGGATTTTGGCCTTAGGTTTAAACTGGTTTTTCATTGCAGATTTCGATTTTTGTCCTTTGCCCTTAAAAGCTCCGGTCATCATGTTCACCTTAGGCGGTTCAGTTGGCATCACTATTTGTTTCTGGCTCCTATGCTTCTCTTCAATGGCAATGGCTACCATAAGATCATCTAGGGAAATTTTCCCTCTACGGTGCTTGAGAGACATACCGAAGTCTACCCAATACTTAGGAAATTTCTCTACGATGGTCATAACTTGAAACTTCTCAGGAAGTTTCATTTCAGCCTCAGCCAAACTATGGAGCAATAGCAGAAACTCATGTGCCTGCTCAGTGACCGACTTGCCTTCTACCATCTGATATTTCAGAAACTGGGCAACAGAGTACTTTTCAAGACCTTGGTCTTCGATATTGTACTTCTTGTCAAGTTGATCCCATAGACCCTTAGCAGTGGTAGACGAAGAACAGTACACATCAAACAATGTGTTGGACAGAGCCAACAGTATGCCGCCACGACATATATTGTCATTTTCTTTCCACTGGACTGCTGCAGTCACTGCAGCAAGGTCAGGGTTAGTATCAGAAACCGAAGGGCAGTCGATTTCCAGAACCTACAACAGCCCTATCGTAGTGAACCAGATCTTCATGTGTTGCTGCCAATGCTTGAAGTTCTGGTCGACAAACTTTTTCGGCATACCGGACATGTTCACTTTTGGTACAAAAGCGGAAGAGGTCGACATGCTTAGAATCTTCTCTAAGACTGTTGGATCATATTTCGGATCACACAGTTTCACAGTCGTCATCATGATATAAAACATGATATAAATCAGTAAATACAACAAAGTATAAAGCATGATCAACAGACGACCGAAACAATAACAGGGTGCAGGCATGTCGGTTTCCGCAAGTAACCAAAATCCAGACAACAGCATATAAACAAACATATGCATAGAACACAATAAACATAAGAGAAGCATGTTAATAGTGTGTAGTTGCAGAACACCCTTTCGGGAAAAACTCAGAAAAGAGAGAGAGAGAGAGCAACAGGGGAGATGGGAAATCACAGAGCTTCAGAAACCAGAGCGTCTGTCTCAGCCTCCTCCGTAACCCCAGCCCTTACCATGCTTTTATAACCCACGAACGGTTATGAGACGTGGAAGGACCCGTTACGGATTCTGAGGAGACGTGATCCGTTAACGGACTTCAAAAGATCGAGATCCGTTATGGAATCCGAAGAGCCATAACGGGCACAGAATACGAAGAGTCGTGACCCGTTATCCATTCCCATAATCCATTATCGAATCCAAATATCCAAAGAAACTTTGGGTAAAAAAGTACTTTGTCTTTATTGGATATGGCCCTAAAGGGCCAATTACCCGAACCCGAACCAGCCCAGCTCGGCACGGCGGGCGGGCGCGCACACGCGCGTGTGTGGTGGTCATCCCACTCTCTTGTTCTCAGGAACAAGTGTATGAGTTCACTAGTTGCTTATAAAGCCCTCAGAAAACTCAAGCAAAAGCAATATGGGACTATTCCACCTCATCAAGACCACTTCCTCTAAACAACCAAGTTTCTCCTTTGAATTTTCTCTCCCTTCCTTCTTACACCTAACATTTTTGACGATGAATTCCACTGAGACGCTTCCCGGTTTGGAGCTCTAGCCCGCCATACGTAAATTAATCGTAGATCGACATGAAAATCGTATGGTCAGCAAAGAAGCACCGGCCTTTTTCATTTCCTTTGTCCTTTTCTTAACCTCGGAATCTCTACTCTTTCACAAAAAAGTAGGAGAAAGAAAACGATATTTATCAAGGTTTCAAGGAAAGAGAAATGTTTCAGCAAATTGTGAGAAGAAAGCACCAAAAATTCACCACAGAGAATAAGAAGAAGAAAGTCTTCTTTGAGGCCTTCTGCTGGTTTCGAGCTAGAACTCGTTAGAAGCAGAGGCTGGGCTAGGCTGAGAGAGAGAGAGAGAGAGAGAGAGAGAGAGCAGGAGATATTTCTGTTTTTAGCTCAGAGTGAGAGAATGAGGGCGTAGGGTTTTTCTTCGTCAGAGCAAGAGGGGATTTTTTAATCATCGCCTTCTAGTAAGGGTCATCCTCTCCCCTGATTTTTTAAGCCGAGGTATTGAAATGCAGCATTTAAAGGCCCAAAGTCAAATAGGGCTCTTTAATATCTTTGATTTGATTTACAAGACTCAATAGCGACGGAGATAAAGCCGTCACTATTTTAACTTTTTCGTGTAGGTAATATCGTACGTGTCAGTGTCCGAGTCAACATGTCCAATCTGTCCGCTCGTGTCACCAGGGACGCGCAGCCAAAAACGGCTTGCCATTGTGAATAGCTGTTAAAGACAGACCCAAGTGGAGTAACTCATGTTATTATTGCCTTTTCTGAAAACAAAGAACCTAATGGGTCTCACTCTGATCATTGTGGATCAAAGAGTAATCTGGAACAATTGAGTTAATGTCCAAATCCAAAAGAAGAGCACACTAACACACGCAATTTCAACTGCGACCAACGACATGGCGGAATTGCATGAACCCGCTGCCATGTGATTGGTGTAAACTCTAAACAACTAAAACATTATTAGATCCGTCTCCGTGGAGGAAAATCAGGTGATTAGTGAAAACACAATTTTTTGTATTTTTAAATCAACACCGTCCATCACTTCAACTACCATCATTCATTGTAAAATAAAGACATCAGCGCTTTTGCTGGACCCCACTTCCGCTGGACCCCACTTCCTGCACAATCAATGGTGGGGATTAAAGTGATGGACGGGTGATTTCAAAATACAAAAAAAAAAAAAATTGTGTTTTGTCAAATCACTTGACCCGTGTTCATCTCTATTGCCCACAAAGTGACCCCACCAAAGAGGGAGCATGCGCACTCGCTATCATACAGTGGACACGACGGACGCGCCTCCATGGTCAGTGTTTAGATTGTAGATGCCATTCATCGGAAGCATCAATGGTGCCGAATTTTTTTTATGGCAGCCATATGAGCCATAAGCTATCCATCCATGGTTGTTTGATGTGCCCCCATCAATGAGGGTACCTCTGACCTGATCCTGATCAATTCGATTGGACGGCTGGGATTTGACATGTCATGCGCATATAGGACGCGATCTTTTTCCCAAATGGAATTCAAGCAAGAAAGGCACAATCTCATCCACTCCTTGTGGAACTCATCCAGGCTTTGCCTTCTTCCCCCAGAACACTATGACGCACGATTTCCCTCCCCTCGAAGCAAAGGGACGCGGTGGGTCCCACCAACAACCTATATTGGTGATTAATCCCCCACGCCCACGTCGGCCAACCTGTACTTTGGAATTTCTTAATATGCAATTTGCAGGAAGCATACCTACTCACCTAATCAACAATCAACCCTCCCTAAACAACCACAAATTCCCATTTCCCACTACTTCATCCAACCAAATTTAGACTCCATTCTTAGATGAGGTACTAAACCAATAATTCATCTCATTTAGCTCCACCTGGTACCCATCTTGGGATAAATAGAACTCCTTTTTTGCTACATGTGATTTCTTTTCTTCTTCGACGAAGAAGGCAAAGCGCCGAATTGATTGACTTAACGCCTTTTGATCGCCTTCCCTCTGTCGGCTGAACGAGAGAGAGAGAGAGAGAGAAAGAGAGAGAGGGGTTATTTGCAGTTGGTGCAATGGGTGGGAGTTGCACTTTCTCAGTAGTAGTTGTTGCTGCTGTGGCTCAATTGTAAGTTGCTGGTGGGTCTTGAATCAGAAGGGAGGAAGGCAAACGGGGTGGCGTTCGTCATCTTAGGAGAAGTTAGCTAGACAGCGTTGGTAGGTTATGATATTCGCATTGCTATTTGATTTCATAGATTCTCTTTGTCATGCTTCCTCTTGGAGCATCTAATTCTTTCCTTTCTTTCTTCTCATGCTTAAGCTTTTCTGATTTCTATCTTAAGGAGAGTTGAGAGAGAAAGAGAGAGGGATCGAGGCAAGAAAGATGCCGGTACCACAATGGCTGGAGTCATTGCTATCAACCACATTTTTCTTGGGGTGTTCCATTCACGGGGTTTCGCCGCGGAGCGAATGCAACATGTATTGTCTGGACTGCGCGGGCGAAGCGTTCTGCTTATATTGCAGGGAAGCGGTGCATCCTCACCATAACGTTATTCAGGTAGCCAGTTTAACGTAATTGGATCTCTTGGAATGGTTTTAGTTTCATGATCAAGCAATGCGGTGCCTTGGATTCATAGAGCTGTTGGTGGGGTGAGTAATTGACAGATCAGGAGGTCCTCATATCACGATGTGGTGAGGGTGGGCGAGATCCAAAGGTTTCTGGATATTGGTGGCGTGCAGACGTACGTGATCAACAGCGCGCGCGTGCTCTTCTTGAACGAGAGGCCTCAGCCGCGCGGGGCCGCTGCGAAGGCCGGCGCCCGTGCCTGCGAGGTGTGCTGTAGGAGCCTCTTGGACTCCTCCCGTTTCTGCTCGTTAGGTTGCAAGGTCGGTCTTACTCTTGGCCCTTTTGCTTGACTTCTTAATTATTTGCTGTTGTTTGTTTAGTCTTTACCAATCAATTCCTTCAGTCCATTCGCATGACAGAAGAGAGAAATGACCTGTCCATAGAATCCTAGCACAGCAGCCATTAGATAGGACCTCCCTCTATATTCGATACTTTGAAAATATTGCAAAATTTTTTTAAAAAAAAAGGGTATTTTAACTAGTCGCTGTTTTGGACAGCCAAAAATATTGCTACATTTTGAAAATAATCCTGATGAGAAATGTGTAGCGTTCAGACCATTTATCTCATGCTTCTTTAAAAAACATACCTGCATAAGTTTTTTTTGCATAATCCAAACCTACTGATGTATTTATCATTGCTTATTTTCTAAAAAAACTGCGTTTTGGATTGATTCAATTTAACAAAAATTCTTGATTTATATAGTTAATCAGATTTTGGTGCAATATACATAGTTGCTTTTTTGTGAGATTAAAAACACATCTAAATATAAAAAATGTTTAAACTGATACATGTTTTTCCTAAATAAATCATCAAGATCACATCTATGATATGTCTAGATTAAAGAAAAAAAACAAGCAAGTAGATTTTTTAAAGAGGTCTACGATAATACGAGGGACAAATGGTCTAGAAACTACACATTACTCATCATGATATTATTATTTAGATGAAAATGATTGAAGCTTCATCAATATTTATGTTTTATAACAGTTATATAGAAAACACTACTTTATTTTTTATTTTCACATATTTTTCCTAATGAAAAGGCTAATTTTCTTTTTTCGGATAATCTAATAAATAAAATCCTCCATCACCAACCAACTGCACACTGGCTGGCCTCCCGTTGTTTAAACTTTTGAGGTTCTCCCTACCTACCGGGAGTACACCCAACTTCAGCCTTCCGGCAAGTGATGCCACCCGTGGGTTTTGCACTTGTACCGCTACCAGATGAGAGAAGCTTGTGGGCCTAATCCAAAAATTTGACTCTCTCAAAAAGCAAGCGCTCCAATGATTGGTGGGGTCCACTGCCCTACCATTCATTTGTTGTTGACGTCATTTCCCACACCCACCAGATGATTTACCCCTCGCCTCCACCGCAGTGTGCTTCAACTGCAAGGAGAAGGAAAGGCATACCTCAAAGAGCACCATTATGATAAGAGTGTATACCTGCTTGTCTCATGTGAATGTAATTTTCACATGTATTATCTTGGAGAAGATCCAACACGAAAGCTGTTCTTTTCTTTGGATTTATAACCCGAAGAAACCACACCCGGCAAGCCTGCCATACCTACGGTCATCGACAGCATAAAACTCGTAAGCTAGACCCCTGCCCTTGAAACCTATGCTACTCGTGCACTAAAGTTGTTTGCTCGAGGGGAATGAAGATGCTTACACCTATGAGAATAATATTCTAATGCTCACTAAGCATGAACTAGTATCCAATGATCTCTTGACAATAACAGATTCCACCATCTGACAAATGATGGGATCCGTCTTACATTCAGTCCTAGCCGTCTAACCAACGGCTACGATTAGTCCATATTCTCACCATGATGTGGACTGATCCTAACCATAGATGTATTAATAGGACCGCTAGAATCAATATAGACACTGGCGTAAAATGTTAGAGGATAGGAACTCATCCTTTACATGGTTAAGGCCAATGACATGGAGGGCAGATTAGGTAAAGGTAAAACGTCCAAACCAGAAGCAACCTAAGTCTTGTCTGTTTTATGAAACTACTTTGAATACCAAACAAGAGAGATGTCACATCTCATGTTGTCATTTTACATTATTAATATTTTAAGACACTGTTTTACATGTTTTGCACCCAATAGCTGGCAGCATTTTATGGGACCCACCTAAAATGCTGTCATATAATTGGGCCAGAAGCTCCTTAGTCCGATCCATACTTATTGCCCAAGCTTTTAAAGAGCTTTTTCATGTTTTTTCTCAAATCTGAACATAGATCGTCCGATGCTAACGGGTGGGTAGGTTTTTATAAGATTTAAAAATCAACAACTGTCTAAAATTTTTACAAGTATTCAAGCTTAAAAATTCACATTTTTCATTGAAAAACACAATCCAAGTGTCATTTTATAGCAAATAAACTATGCAAAACACATATGCAGGGTTAGATCTATAAAAATATCCCAAAAACATCCGTTCATTTCAGAGGCATCTCTCTCTCTCTCTCTCTCTCTCTCTCTCTCTATATATATATATATATATATATATATATATATATATATATATATATATGCTTTTGTGGTCCATAACTTATGGTAGCATAGACACTACAAGAAAAATGCATATTAGCGACAGACACTATCCATCGTTAAACACGTTAGCGATGGATTTTATGACAGAATAGCGATGAATAGAGTCTGTCACATAACCCTAGTCGCTAACTGCGACAGAAATTATCTCTCGCTAATCCGTCATAAGTAGCAACGGATTAGCGGTGGATCATGTCCGCCGCTAAATAAAGACTGATTTGGTTATGCAACAAAATTTAATCCATCGCTATTCTTTAACGAGGGATACGTATCCGTCGCCAAATTGGCGACAGCTATTAGCGACCGTTTAAATTCCGTCGCAAACCAATGACTACTTTAAATTGGCGACGGAGTAGCGATGGATCATATTCGTCGCTAATTTAAATTTTTTTTTTTTTTAATATTTTGAAACTTGAGAAAAAATTCTCGTTATACAAATCATATAACTTGCTTATTAAAAACAAAGTACACATAAAAAATGCATATACAAGTGAAATAAATTTAATACAAGTTCTAAGTTAAGCAAACTTTAACAACCAAATACAATCCTTACTAAGTTATAATTAGTTACAAGTACGTCAAACAAATTAAACAAATGAATCTAATCCTCGCCAAGATTCTGAGCATCATACTCTTCATTTTTTTGATCTACCCCTCCCTCCATGCCTCCATCAGCTCCTCTACGTTGATCATCTCCAGCATCCTACAAGAGAACCAAAATGTTAGTATTTATAAACAAAATATAATGAAATAAATTATATGCAATGCACCTAATCTAATGCAACAAAGTAAATGGTTGAATGACACATAGACTAGCAATAAACTGAAGGACATTAACAAAATTTAGATATGTGTTCTAAGGCATAGAAAAAAATTTATAGTGATTCAATCATGCAGATATGTGTTCTAAGGTTGTCAAAGAATGTCATAGTGATTCACGCATGCATATATGGTTTATAAGGCTGTCAAATAAATGTGTTATGTATCACAATCATGCATATATGTGTTACAAGGTAGTCAAAAAAATTCTATAGTGATGAAATCATGCTTATATGTGTTCTAATCTTGTCAAAAAACTTTCATAGTGATTCAATCATGCTCATGTGTTCTAAAGTAGTAAAAAAGCTTTCATATTGATTCAATCATGCATAAATTTGTTCTAAGAAAAATTTTATAGTAATTCAATCATGCATATATGTGTTCTAAGGCAGTAAAAAAATTTATAGTGATGAAAGCATGCTTGTATGTGTTCTAAGGTTGTTAAAAACCTTTCATAGTGATTTAATCATGCATATATGAGTTTTAAGGTTTTCAAAAAACTTTTATATTGATTTAATCATGCATATATGTGTTCTAAGGTTGTCAAACAACTTTGATATTGATTCAATCATGCATATATGTGTAAGAGAGCAATAAAAAAACTTTCATATATGCTAATATCATACTCATATGTGTTGTAAGGCAGTCAAAAAACTTTCATAGTGATTCAATCATGCTCATATGTATTGTAAGGCAGTCAAAAAACTTTATATGTGATTCAATCATGCGTATCATGTTCTAAAGCAGTAAAAAATTTTTATAGTGATTCAATCATGCATATATATGTTATAAGGCATTAAAAAACTTTCATATATGCTAATATCAGGCTCATATGTGTTCTAAGGTTGTCATAGTGATGAAATCATGCTCGAATGTGTTCTAAGGTTGTCAAAAAACTTTCATAGTGATTCAATCATACTCATATATGTTGTAAGGCAGTCAAAAAACTTTATATGTGATTCAATCATGCGTATCATGTTCTAAAGTAGTCAAAAAAATTTATAGTGATTCAATCATGCATATATGTGTTATAAGGCATTAAAAAAGTTTCATATATGCTAATATCAGGCTCATATGTATTCTAAGGTTGTCATAGTGATGAAAGCATGCTTGTATGTGTTCTAAGGTTGTCAAAAAACTTTCATAGTGATTCAATCATGCATATATGTGTTATAAGGCACTAAGTAAATTTTATAGTGATGAAATCATACACATATGTGTTGTAAGGTTGTAAAAAAACTTTCATAGTGATTCAATTATGCGTATATGTGTTATAAGAGTGTCATAAAAATTGTATAGTGAATCAATCATGCATATATGTGTTATAAGGTGTCAACAAAATTCATAGTGAGACAATCATGCATATATGTATTCAATCATGCATATACTAGCTTAAAATCTAACAACATGAAACAAATGACATGAATCTTTATACCTGACGGGCACCGGAGCTCATGTTGAATGCACTATTTATAAAATAAGTATTAGACAAGTGACAATGAAATACTTACGGTCGACTATCGATATACACTATTTGAATGAGTCATTGTGTGTCACACTGAGAAGACCCTACATCCGGTGTTATCTCGTGATGTGTATGAGTAGCTGGTGTTAGTGGGTCATGTGTAGGCGAAACATCACCTACAAAACAATGAGTTAGAAATTCACACAATGCATATTTAAACTAATCAAGTATACAATTATTTAAATGTTATACCTATCGAAGCATCTCGTGAAGATGAAGACTGAGACTAGTTACCACTGGGTGTTCGACGACTGTGACCTTTATGACCCATATTCTAACAAATAAAAAATGTCATGCAATACATTCAAACATTGCAATACCTTCAAATCATTCAAATCATTGCAATACATTTTAATATATTCAAATCATTTACATTAAATACTGTAATACATTAAAACATAAGATATGACATCACTTGATAATCATGGATAACTTATCCTTAACTTGCAATACAATTGGATTAGTTACACAACTCTATATCTTCATGGATACATAATCAAATCGAAAATAACTTCATGTAAGACTTTCAAATATTGTAATATATTCAAATAATTCAAACACGTTACAATATATTCAAATCATAACTCTATACCTATCGAAGATACATAATCAAATGGAAAATAACTTTATGCAATATATTCAAACATTGCAATACCTTCAAATCATTCAAATCATTGTTGTAAAACCTGTGAAATTTAAGAAATTTTAAATGAATAAAAGTGAAGCATTTGTGTGAAATAATAGGATTTTGTACTATGCAATGCAATTTTGATGACTTGAAGATTTCTAGAACAAACCTGGTAGCAAACGCTTGAAAAGGGTATTTGGATCCGGACCTTAATGAGATCCGATGACCTGACCCGGTTCACAGGGCCAAATGTGAAAATCTGATGGTTCCAGAATGATAACTTGAGATTCGAAGCACTTTTAAGGTGAGAGAGTGCAAGGTTGGAACAAACGGGAGAAAAATCTACATATGTAATGGGAGAAATCCACCAATGGGGGAAACCGTCTTAATAAGACATAAAGAGATTTTCTTTACAAAAGTAAACACCAAGTGATGGTGGGGTATAGTGGTAGGACACACGGTTGTGTGGAGCCACAACCCAAGTTCAAAACTTAGAGAGTGCTTGTGTGGAAAGGTAAAAATGTTGCCTTTTTGCATAAAACCCGAAACTGAACAAAAGGGATTAAATACAATTTTATTCACATACTTTGCAACGAAATGAGTGTAACACAAGTGGTGGGGTTCGTTGCCCCTTTGGTGGAAGACCTCGGTTCGAAATCCCCTGTGCATGGAATTTTTCTTTTTACACAGAAAGGTGATTTTTTTTACCACAGTGAAAAGGGTAAAAACATGGGCTAGTAAAAACCTCTCTACCTCATAATCCACCTCCCACAAAAAATGTGTGGGAGTTGGTTTTTAGTTTCCTCTTTTCCAAGAAACAAGGGGAAATCCGACCAAATGGAGGAGGGTACCACTAAGAGAGAGAAATTGGAAGTTTGAGATAATTTTTGCTAATGAGAGGGAAGGGCGGTTTTGGAAATTCCAAGCACCCACTAAAAACGTGGGCTGGAGGTTAGGTTTTTGAAAATCAAAACTCCCCTAAGTGGGGAAGAAAGTTAAGTTTAAAGAGAAGGGGAAACGGCTGGACTCCTCTCTCTCTCTCTCTCTCTCTCTCTCTCTCTCTCGGTGATCGACTTCCATAGCTGGACGTGTGGGTCTTCTTTCTCGTGGAGAAGTGTTGCTCCAATGTGATGAAGAAACCACCATTGTCTCCGATTGAAGCTTCAAACAAGGTAAAGGGTCATTATTTTTATATGTGGGTGTTTAAATGCCCTATTGTATGAACATGTGTATTCTCCTTTCGAACTCAAGCGGAAAGAGACATGGTTACATGCAGTGGTCATGGCCATCGTTGGCATTGGGTCAAAGCCCAAGGGTGTGTGTTATTTGGGAGCCATCGAAATGGGTTCCTGATCGCCCAACTGGAGTTGCACTCTTTCAAGAGTTGCAGTCCTCCAATGATGAACGCCTGCAACATCAACCCCATAGCATTAGGGTCTGACGTTTGGGGACTATTTAACCAGGCTGTGAACTTGGGTTTATACCAGTGTAAGTGTATTAAACTATGAAACATTTGGGGTCACAATCCTGTATCTTGGATGATCTTCGATAGAATAGGAATCAAAATATTACTTGTGGATTTGTACCAAAGAAGTCTTTAGCTATTAACATATTTCATTGTGCGATCTTGGATTTCTTTTTTTTAGGAATCATAAGGTTATACCTACAGATTTATACTAAATGTGTCTTTGTTGTTAACGTGTTGCATTGTGCACTCTTTTACTTATATTCCTTAGGTTCATATGAATAAAACTCATAAAGTTACAGTTATAAGAGCAATGTGTTTCAATCCATGACCCTGCTAATCAATATACATCTGAGTTACTATCAAACAATTATTACGCGTAAGAAAAAAAAAATGGTTAGGCAAGTACTTGTACAACAAATGTGTAGTTGAAATAACGTGCTGAAAGATCATGCTAGACATGCTGTTATGTTGTACATGTCGGTTTGTTTATATACATTTAGTTCCTCAAATAAGATCATGAGATGTAGATATGATTCTCTTGTCTTTGATGCATACTTTTGAAATGAATCTAAACATGTTTTTCTACTGCACATATGTGAACACCCAAATTTTCAAAATTTTGTAAATATTTCTTTTTTACCCCTGGCCCCCATTTTCTGAGTAATTGAGTCAGTTTTAAATCAAAATTCTAGTTTATTTCTTGGATTTACTGGAATTAAATCCATTTTATGTATCTAACTCAATTTTGGATCCGGATCCAATGCTAAAATCCAAATTTAAGCCTCATTACCCAATTTGCAAATTAAATTTATAAAAATGCCAAAAAAATTTCTGAAAGGCTCAGACAGTCCATCCGATATCCATTTGGATTTGATGCTTTGTATTTCTCGATTTGAGGTTCAAAACTCGAATATCTCCTCAAAATCCGGATCTAAACCCGTTTTCTGAAGAAGTTTCCAAAAATCAAACCCGAATTCTCAGCAAACCCCTTTCTTTGTAAATACTTCTCAAAAATCCAAAAAATAGTTTTAGATCTCTCAGTTTTAAAGTTTTTATATAAAAAAATACAAAAAAATCAGAAAATACAAAGAAAATACAAAAAATAGCCTAAAAACCTCTTTTATAAAAATTTTGCGTAGTTAAAACCTTGTTTTGGAAAAGCTTTTGAAGAAACCACTATTATGAAAATATTGAAAATTAAGGGGACCATTCAAGAAAGCCTCTCTCTCTCTCTCTCCCCTTCTCGATACTTCCCATTTTCTTTTTAAAAAAAATGACTCTCCTTCTCCATCGAGGGCATCCGCTTTCACCCCTCCAGAATCACGACCTCCGTTCATCTCCAACAAACTTCCTCCCCTCCCGATTCCTCCTTTCCCTCTTTAAAAAGGCGCAAGGGGGAAACTCTCAGCATCCGTTCTCACCCTTCCATGTGCATTTCCTCTCCTTCATCTTCATCGCGTTTCACCCCCGCATAACCTCTCCTCTTTCACGATCCATTAATCCCCCCTTCACCCCTATGCCTTTCGGATCCATTAATCCATCGTTCTAGCATTCCCCCTTTTCCTTCACTATTTCCCCTCTCTCTGATCCCCTTCTCCTTCTTCTTTTCCGATCTTCTTCCCCAATCACCTAAAGGAGGCCAGTCTCTGCAGCATTGGCCACATAGAGCCAACTTCATCTGCAAAAGTTAAAACTACAACAGCTAAGGAATCCCTCCCTTCGATCAATTCATGGTAAGATCCCCTTTCTTCTTTTCTCTGTTAAGTTTTCCTGCATTGGTTTTTTTTTTTTTATCCCTTGTTCTTATCCCATTAAAGCATCCGAGGTAGTGACAATTTGCTTATATCAAATCAATTTACCTCAATGCAACATTAATGGAATAACTTGATTTCGACATTTTTTTTTTTAGTTTTCCCTTCTTTTGGTTTTCAGTGGTTTTATATATGTCGATGCTCTCGTTATCACACTGTAGATTATGATTCATATATTGTTTTATTTTGATTTCTTTTCTTATTTCTATTTCTCTTTCACACCTAATTTTCAGTTTCTTTTTAATAATCGGTTTATGTTTTGATCACTTATTGATTTTTGAATTTCTGCTTTGTTTTTATCATTCGTTGATTTGAGTTTCCTGTTTTGATAATCGGTTGCATCACATACAACATTGGGTCGCCACATCCTCCACTGGTCCTGCATTTTATCTCACTAGCATTTCATCCTCACCCATACTCTGTGAGCACCAATCATCATCCACATTCTTCATCACGCGTCAATGTTCTTTCTTGAAATCCCCTGTCAAGAGAGGCTCTGGTGTGTGTAGCGTACATTCTCCCTGTAAGGCAACCCGCGTGCACCAATGACTCAATCAGAGGTTTGTATGTACCTGTGTTCATCAAGGCCCAAGATTGTCACCTCCATCCTCACTCCGTTATATTCCTTCACCAACATTTCTTATTGACGTTCTGCATTTCCATTTACTGTGGTCATTGTTTTAATATCATTTCCCTGATATGTTTTTTGGTTCAGTCTAACATTATGTCTGGGTTTTAACCTCAGTAATCTCAGCTGCATGGTTATCATAGCAACAACCTGTGGCCTGGCTTTGACAAGGAAATCAATTCTAGACCATGGGATTGAATAAAGGATAGTTCAAGTTCTGACATATTTATATATCTCAAAACTAAGTAATGTTTTCTTTTTATTAGATTAACATTCATCATATGGGTTTTGTTGGCCTTGCTCCTGGCCATTTCTATCATTGATTAAAAGTAACCAGGACATTTAGGAGAAATTCAAAATTTTCGCTCTCTGGGGTGTATGTTACATTAAGATTGCCAAGTCAATCGGGCTTTACAGTGAGATCGTTATTTATCCATGGAAGTTCCATTGTGGAAGATGGAGGTTGTGTAAATCGCTCAAGTTTCTAAAGGGATCTCTATTTGAAGATTGTTTGGTCCAAGGCACTATAGGTTGTTACAGTATCAGCAAATTCCACCATTCATGCTCAAGATTATGTCAAGTTTTACCTTGACAAAGGATTAGCAGCCACACAGGAGGGGTTGTTTAGCCTTTGTATGTCAAGCATATGTCAAATACGTGTTAATGCTACTTTGCTTACAGAAGAAAATTCTACCTGCAAACACCATACTATGAAGGACAAGCTAGTTTAACTCTTATGCCTTCCAACTGCTGTGGAATCCTTTCTCTGCATTCAAGTTTACCAAGAGGATCTTTCATCTACGGTATGTTTCGTCAAAGAACTTTTCTCCCCTTTTTCCTTTTCATATAAATGGATCATCCTTATCTCCATGTTGCTGGAAATATTTGTTATTTCATTAACATTTTCATATGCCATGACTGTTAGGTAGTTGATATTTTCTACTCCGGCATACCATTCTTTGTATCCACTGCATATACACCTTCGCTACTTGCATTTGCATATAACACCCACCTAATCACATACAACACAGTACTACATCCACCTTCAGCCACTGTACTTAGCACTCACATTACCACATTTCTACACCAGCCACCAACTCGCTGGCACCTCTTATCCCCAATGTTACCTCTTGCAACACTTAGCCCCCAGTCCCAGCATAACATTGAATGTTATATTATTACAGTCACATACTTATGTGATGCAATTTCACATCTATACACTACTGCTGCACCCATCCTGCGGTTACATCACCATCACTTATGCATTGGCGCCTCATACAGTGCCTTCCATGGCTTTGGGGTATGCGTATTTAGCCTTCTCATTGAACCTCCACCCTAATTCAAGTTTGTACACATGCTAGTCTCATTCATGCACTCTAGATCCATATTTTCACATATTTTCATCTTAAATGCATTATCATAAGTAACTTTCTAATAGCATAAATGTGACATTTCATGCATGACCCAGGCATTCACACACACACACACACACACACACACACATATATATATATATATATATATATATATATATATATATATATATATATATATATATATATATATATATATATAATTACATCCCCAACAGCCCATGTATGGCATTTTGGTGTGTAAACAGTCTCTATTTAGATACATGCATTTCATCATTTATATCCTAGACGCAGTATGATATCTCTTGCTATATGCATCTTTCGTGCTAACTCTGCTTTTGCAGGAATGCATAGAAAATCCAAACTCCTTTTCTGAGATTAAAAACTCTGATATTTTCAAATTTTCATTTCATAATGTAATAGCTAGATATTAATGAGAATTTAATTCCAAGCATTAGATTAGTATGTATGAGCATGTATACATCTTAGAAATTGCTTGTTTAATCTCATTTTACCTTTTACTTCAAAAAAAAAATCACGAATAAAAACACGAATAAAAACACGAATGGCACGTGCACCATTATAATAAAAGATGATTAAATCCTAAGTTGACGATTTGCATCAATGGCCATAGTCAGGATGTGAACAAGACTTAGGATTTTCATCTTTTATGGAATAACAACGGATCCACACTGGATCTCCTTCAAAAATCATCATATTTTCAAATATTTTCTTCCGTTATTAAAGTTTAATTTAAAATTAACTCAAAATATATATCAATGGCCATAGTCAGGATATATCAAGAGTTAATTTCATTTTAAACTCTATAAAGGCACTAAAAATGTATTTTATTCTTCACTTGAATTTAAATACGATTATTATATAATACATTCAATGACCATAGTCAGGGATGTATTATATCTTCAATCTTATTTCAATTCACTTAAAGAATGAAATATGATTTCCAAATTCAATTTCAAAATCTTTAATTCATTCATCATTTAGGATAGAATTGCATCTTATTTTCAAAATTCTTTTTCAAAATCCAAGTGATTTTGAGGTAATTCTTCAAATGTCTTCTTCAAATCTTATAAAATCAAATTCTTCTTTCTATTTTCTATCCTATTTCAAAAATTCAATCTTCAATTTCAAAGTCCAATTTGACTTTGAAATTTAAAATTCATTTCTATATTCAAAATTAAATTTCCAATTCAAAATCCGATTTCAAAGTAGAAATCAACTTTAAAAACTCGAATTCATTTTCATTTCTAGGATTCAGTTTCAAATTCAAAGTAGCATTTCAGATCAAATTTCAAAATTCAATTTAAGTTTGAAATTCCTGATTTATCTCCTGATTTCAAAACTCAAATCAAGTTTATCCTTTGTTTTTTTTTTCAAAATCTTGGATTCCATTTGAGATTCCAGATTTTGGATCCAACTCCATTTTGGATTCCAGACTTCAGATCCAATCCCATTTAGGATTCCAGACTTCGGATTCAAATTCCATCTTGGATTCCATATTTCAAATCCAATTCTATTCCCAACTTCAGATTTCAAAACCAAAATCCATTTTCAAATCCCAACTGAACTTTTTTTAAATCCAATTTTATTTTCAAATTCCATTTGGATTTCTTAAATCCAAAACTCCAACCAGACTTCAAAATTTAAATATGGAATTCAATTTCTAATTTCATCTCTACTTCGAAATCCAGATTCAAAATTCAAATTCAAAATCCATTTTTGACTTTGGAACTTATTTTTTTTCTATCTCAACTTTAAATCCCCTTTTCTCTTCATTCTTTTCAAATTCAAAAATTTATTTTTCCAAACTCTGATTATTTCAAGACTTTGAACTTCAAATATCTTTTCAAGATCTATCTCAAAGTTCTAAGTTAGATTAAACTTTCAAAAACTATTTTTTCACTCTATTATTAAATTCATCTCAGAAATACTTGGAAAATCCCAAAATTCCAAAATACTTTCTCAAAAGCATACATTTCTGCATTTGCATTGCACAAGCATGATTCTTTGTGCATTTTTTTGACTTAGAATAAATTCTTAGATGATATTTTAGCGAAGCAAAAGGCATAAATTCAATCCTTGGTTCGATTACCTTTGGTAAAGGCGCCAAGAACGGTCGAACCTCGTACCGACGAGCGAATCTCGTCTCTCCATTTTCTCGCAAATTTTCAAAACGGAGGCGAGTAATTTTTCTAAATATTTTCAAATTTAAGGTCAAGTGAAACCTTCGCAAAAGAGTTCCTCTCTATCTTCTTTTCTTTTCTCTTCTCTCTTCTTTTTCTATATTTTATTTCCCCTTCAAAAAGGGAAATAGAGGTTAGAAAGGAAAAGAGAAGGAAACACAAGAGAATTTTTTTTGCGTGATCACAGTTTTGGCAACCGAGATGGGACTCGTCTCCGTCCGGTCGAATTTATGACTTTTTCTTTGCCTTGATATTTTCTAAGTCTTTATTCTTCCAATGTCAGCTTCATTTCCATGCAAACCTTAGGAGCCTAGATTCTGTCCTAAGTCTGACATAATGCATATAGGATCTAAGTATGGTTTGGTAGGACTGTATTGAGGAGATTATTCCATGTTCACTTAGACTTAGGTCTAAAATACAACTCTCCTCAATTCTAGGGATTGAATGTAAACAATGTATGCAAGTATATGCTTCTCTTCATTTAAATTCTATCTCTTTTAGGACTTGCATTAGAGCTTCCTGGTTTTTATGCATGTTGAACATGTTTTCGAAAACATCCCTACCTATATTGTTCTGGTCTTCACGTTGCTGGGCTGTCTCACTAAACCATAGTTTGGGAGAGAACCTCACAACTGGACCACTTATTTGGGTTAGCGCCCCCCCTACCACGTACCTAAGGGCCATAGTCCGAGGTATATCGGTAGGTGCTCAAGGATGTTGGGAAGTCATTACCTTAGAACCGGAGAAATATTTTATATGCCACGTACTTCAAGCCTCGGCTTGAGTATATCGGCGTACCTTGATTAGAATCAGATAATCTGAACCATAGAGTTAGGATTAGGGTCCTACAAACCATTTTCAAATATTGCATTTAGAGTCAGACTTTAGGGAGTGCTGTGTGCGCATCCTTGTTTGTGTAGTTGTGCTTATGCGATGTTTTCTTGTATTCTCCTATATATATTAAACCTTTTCCAAACCCTGGGTATATTATTTAAAATTTCTTTTTTATTTTTCAACACCTAGGTGTATTTTTCTTCTCTTTTTCTGATTTCTTTAATTCTTTTTTATCCTGCCTGCATTTTTTTAAATTTTCAAAATCTACCATCTATTTTCAAATTTTTTTCCATGTATCTTCTAAATTCTATTCCTTGCCTTTCTGCGATAAAAATCTCTTTCGTCAAAGAGATGTCCCTTTTAATTGGTCACATTCTAATTTGTCTATCTCCACGGAGAAACAATACGATTATCGTAGCTTTTGTGTAGACTCAATCCCTAGTGAAGGGATGTCTTTTTGTCAAATAGATTTCTCACATTATAAATTCTTGCCAAAATCTTTTCTAAAAAGTCCCATTCTGTCCAGAAGAGAGAACATTTGGCATTGACGGGTGGTTTGGACAAGATCAAAGACTGCACCACTCTAGCACCTCAGACACAAAGTGAGAGATGGATTCTCAAAAGTTTGCTATAGAGGGAGTTCAGGACAGCAAGAACGAGATTGATCCCGCCATATATCGGTTTTTCAAAAAGATGATGGTTGAGATATTATCTGAGCAAGCTGAAGCCAGTTTTGGAAAAGTTCCCACCAAAGAAGAGGCACTTGTCGCCTCCTCAATGAACAAACACAGCAATAGCAGTGCAGGAAGTTCTAAGACCAGCAGGGGCAGCGACAAAGGCAACCAGGGCAATCAGAGCAGCAACCTAGGGGAATCTAGAAGCCCGAAGGGAAAGTTTGGCAAAGCCCAAGATGGACTGCTTCAATCCAATCTTCAGCACAAGGGCAAGAATCAAGAGAAGCCGAAGCGCAAAGACTGGAGCAAGGATCGAGAGTTCACTCCTTTAGACAAGCCGCTCGATAAAGTTCTTGAATACATGTTGACCAATGGATTAGTCAGGCTCCCAAAAGCCACGAGTCCTCCCACGATCATGTGAAGATTCAAATACTAGTTCTGCAAGTTCTATCGAGCAGTGGGGCATGACACTGATCATTGTTTCGTCCTTAAAAATATTGTCCAAGATTGCAATGATGAAAATCTTTTTATTGAAAATGAAGAAAAAGAGCATCCAGTGGTCTTAACTGAGCAGGGTCAGTCCAGCTCCCAGAAAGGGGTCAACACCCATCAAAAGTCAAGCAAGCCAAAGAAAATAAAGCATGATGGCTGGGGTTATGATCACAAGTTTACCCCTTTAGGTCAGCCAATCGAGGAAGTTCTCGGATACCTGCTTGCGAAAGATATGGTCAAACTTCCAAAGATTGTTGATCCTCCTATCACCATGGGAAAATGAAAAGAGTGTTTCTGCAAATTCCATCGAGCAAGGGGGCACGATACGGAGCGTTGCTTCGTCCTCAAAAAACATCATACAAGATCACATCGACAAAAAAATTTTGATACTAGAGGAAGGAGAGGAGCAGCCTGCAGTTCCGACCAAGACTCTTCTGGACCACTCAAAGAATTGATGATACCAAAGTTTTCTACTATCATCACTTTTTTTTTCGGTCACCTTGTAGGGGCAAGTCAGCCCAGTCTTTTGCGACTTCTTGGTTAAAGTACTTGTAAATATTCAGTTTTGCTATCAACTTTGCTTATCAATGAAATGTCAATTTTCTTCATATCTTAGATGTCCAATACTTCTTTCTTTTGCCATACTGGGGCATTTATTTTGAAAAATTATATTTTCATTTCAAGAATCTTCTTTGCCATCGGCTTCTACTAAGCCACATTAAATTCCTATTCTTTTCAAGATGAGGGACAATCCCGACATCATTCATGAGAGAAATGATATTACCTATGAGGGTTTTTCAGAATCGTGAAAACTTTGAAAATTTTCTACAAAGTCTTCGATCGCCAAGAGTTCAATATTTTGGTCTAATCCTTTTTCAAAAGCCAACCTTTATGTTGATCTTATCTTCCAGAATTGGTTTCGAACCATTGTTTCAGAAATCAACCCTTGTGTTGATCTTCCTTTCCAAAAATTAGGTTTGAAATCATTGTCTTCAACAATCAACCCTGGTGTTGAACCTCTTTTTCAAAAATAGGCTTTGAACCATTTGTCTTCAAAAATCAACCCTCATGTTGATTTCTCTCCAAAATCAACCCTCATGTTGATTCTTATTCTAAATCAACCCTTGCATTGATCATTTTTCAAAATCAATCTTGCAGTAGACCCTCTTCCTGAAAGGGATCTCTTACTCGTCTTTCGAATCAACATTCTCATCTCATTTTAAAAGATCCCATGTGCAGGCAGGATCAAACAAACTCTGTTTTCCTTAAATTTTATCATTTTCTTGTCAATTTTTATCAGTTCTCATCAAATTTCAACCTTCTTTATCAATTTTATTAATTTTTCATCAATTTCATTAATTTCTGACAATCTGTATTTTCATTAATTCTTCTTTTTACCCTTTCAGGTTAAGGGATAAACCTGATACCTCTTTTCTATGAGGTATTATTTTCTTCTTTTTCCTGCTCAGGTTAAGGGATAAACTTGACCCTCGTTCTTCAAGGTGTCCTCATTCAGGATAAGGGATAATCCTGAGACCCCTCATAGGAGCGATATTGCTACCTATGAGGATTCTTTTGCAAAACAATTTTTTTGCATTAGATTAGTATGTATGAGCATGTATACATCTTAGAAATTGCTTGTTTCATCTCAATTTACCATTTACTTAAAAAAAAATCACGAATCGAAACATGAATGACACGTGCATCATTCTAATAAAAAGTGATTAAATCCTAAGTTGACGATTTGCATCAATGGTCATAGTCAGGATGTGAACAAGACTTAGGATTTTCATCTTTTATGGAATAACATCAGATCCACACTGGATCTTCTTCAAAAATCATCATATTTTCAAACATTTTCTTCCTTTATTAAAGTTTAATTTAAAATCAACTCAAAATATATATCAATGGCCATAGTCAAGATATATCGAGAGTTAATTTCATTTTAAACTCTATAAAGGCACTAAAAATGTATTTTATTCTTCACTTGAATTTAAATACGATTATTACATAATACATTCAATGACCATAGTCAGGGATGTATTATATCTTCAATCTTATTTCAATTCACTTAAAGAATGAAATATGCTTTCCAAATTCAATTTCAAAATCCTTAAATTCATTCATCATTTAGGATAGAATTACATCATATTTTCAAAATTCTTTTTCAAAATCCAAGTGATTTTGAGGTAATTCTTCAAATGTCTTCTTCAAATCTTATAAAATCAAATTCTTCTTTCAATTTTCTATCCTATTTCAAAATTCAATCTTCAATTTCAAAGTCCAATTTGACTTTGAAATTTAAAATTCATTTCTATATTCAAAATTCAATTTCCAATTCAAAATCCGATTTCAAAGTTGAAATCAACTTTGAAAACTCGAATTCATTTTAATTTCTAGGATTCAGTTTCAAATTCAAAGTAGCATTTCAGATCAAATTTCAAAGTTCAATTTAACTTTGAAATTCCTGATTCATCTCCTAATTTCAAAACTCAAATCAAGTTTATCCTTTGTTTTTTTTTCAAAATCTCCAAAGTCCTATCTAAAGATTGAGTTTTGATTCTCAAATTTAATTTGTTTATTCAAAACCAAGGTTTTGAGATTAATTCTAAATCTCAAAATTTCAATTTTTCCTAAAATCAAATCCACTTTCAAATCCAATCAGGATTTCTCAAATCATCCAGATCCATCTTCAAAATCCCATTCGGATTTTCAGAATCAAAATCCATCTTGGGTTCTGGATTTAGAACCCAATCTCATCTTGGATCCCGGACTTCGGCTCCAAATTCCATTTGAGATTCCAGATTTTGGATCCAACTCTATTTTGGATTCCAGACTTCAGATCCAATCCCATTTAGGATTCCAGACTTCGGATTCAAATTCCATCTTGGATTCCAGATTTCAAATCCAATTCTATTCCCAACTTCAGATTTCAAAACCAAAATCCATTTTCAGATCCCAACTGGACTTTTTTTAAATCCAATTTTATTTTCAAATTCCATTTGGATTTCTTAAATCCAAAACTTCATCCTGACTTCAAACTTTAAATCTGGAATTCAATTTCAAATTCCATCTCTACTTCAAAATCCAGATTCAAATTCAAAATCCATTTTTGACTTTGGAACTTCTTTTTTTTCTATCTCAGCTTCAAATCCCCCTTTCACTTCATTCTTTTCAAATTCAAAAATTTATTTTTCCAAACTCTGATTATTTCAAGACTTAGAACTTTAAATATCTTTTCAAGATCTATCTCAAAGTTCTAAGTTAGATTCAACTTTCAAAAACTATTTCTTCACTCCATTATTAAATTCATCTCAGAAATACTTGGAAAATCCCAAAATTTCAAAATACTTTCTTAAAAGCATACATTTCTGCATTTGCATTGCACAAGCATGATTCTTTGTGCATTTTTTTGACTTAGAATAAATTCTTAGATGATATTTTAGCGAAGCAAAAGGCATAAATTCAATCCTTGGTTCGATTACCTTTGGTAAAGGCGCCAAGAACGGTCGAACCTCGTACCGACGAGCGAATCTCGTCTCTCCATTTTCTCGCAAATTTTCAAAACGGAGACGAGTAATTTTTCTAAATATTTTCAAAATAAAGGTCAAGTGAAACCTTCGCAAAAGAGTTTCTCTCTCTTCTTTTCTTTTCTCTTCTCTCTTCTTTTTCTACCTTTTATTTCCCCTTCAAAAAGGAAAATAGAGGTTAGAAAGGAAAAGAGAAGGAAACACAAGAGGAAAATTTTTGCGATGATCACAACATACTAGTATGTTTAAACTTGTTATAACATGTAACTTTATCATATAATTAATTTAAAGGCTGTATAGGAGGCACACTATTTCATTTCTTGTTATAAGGGATCACAGTCATGTGTAATGAAGATGTCCATATGAAACAAGCATGAAACAAATTTTTTTTATGAAGTTAGACACCATGTTTACTCGTTTGGGTGCTTATAGAAATATTATTTGAATAGGTTTGGATGTATTTGACGTCACCCATACTAATTTGCATATGGCAAAGGACATTCTTTACTACTTGCAAACATGTAACTGGGTGATGTTAGAAAAAACGTAAATTTCTGGACAGAACCGACCCATTCTGTCCTGTATGTTCCCTGTCCATTTGGGTTGAACCACGTCGGTACAGTGTGCTATCACCGACCCTTAACAGGGCTGCTCTACCACTCTTGGCAGCAGACCATCGACAGGCTAGAGGGACCACCAACGCCAGCATGCAAGTTATGCACACTAGGCCAACACTTGGTATGGCTCGTTGTATGCTGGCCCGACCATCATCTTGCTAATGTGGCTGGACACCACTGGTTCGACATGAGCTGCGGGCTCTGCCGGTGTCGCGTGGCTGCAACCTTGAAGCCATGGTCCAGGTCAGTACTTCATGGATCTACTGGGAACTGGTTGAGCTTAGTAGACTCCCTCTTGTCAGATGGTAGTCGGGGCTGCCTTCATGCAAACCTAGTTGGCTGGATCGAAGGGCTCAATCCCTTTCTAGCCTTGGGGTCCAAGAATGTTGTGGTGGTGGCGCTGTCCACTGCTTATGATGGTGGGTCGACCATAGGGGTCTGACGTGACCTGTTGGATTAGACCGTGGTGGTGCACCACTAGCGTGGGTGCAACCGAGTTTGGATAACCCTATTCGGTGCTTGTTGATTCTTGCACACATAGGTGGTGGGTGGGCTCCTCAAGGAGTGATAGCAATGGTTAGCACCTTTCGTTGATGGCGTCACCTGGAGGTGGCATCCACAAGGCCACGACACGAGTAGGCTCATGACAACCTGACTTGTTGCGACAAATCTTTGTGACCTTAGTAAGGGCACTTTATATATATATATATATATATATATATATATATATATATATATATATATATATATATATATATATATATATATATATATATATATATATATATATATATATATCAAGCAAACTATGCCACATGGATGGCATGGTTAGTGGGTATGAATGTGTATGCCATAGTTCAGAAAATGAATGCTCAAATATGGGCTCCGAGTCGAGCCGTGCTAAAAAAAAATGCTACCTTGGTGGTGCTTAGGGCACCCTAACTCAAATGCATACTTTGTGTGCGAACTCTAAGTCGGGTTCGGGATTGGGAATCCCTTGTGGTGCGATGACTCGCACAGGAACATAATTGATAACTAAGAATGTATGCATCACCATAAGGTGGCGAGGTTCTGGGTATACCTGAAAGATGATATATGTTACCGGATTCTCCAGAGCTCTGGGTATACCTGAAAGACTGTATATGTTACTGGACCCATGGTCTACCTCAGAGAGGGTAGGTGGTACAAGCTTCGTGGACGTTCTTGTTTTTGTGAGAGCTAGGCATCTTACTGGGTCCCCAGTCCACGAAGTTAGGGGACCAGGACTACCAATGTATCCTAGGTGGCAGATCCAAGTCTTCTGCAGAAGTGTTACAGAGTGCATCCTAATTCTTGTTCTAGCCACTGGGGAGTTCTCTCTCGGTCATGGACTGTCCCCTTTAGATATCCGTACGGCTAGACATACATGTTATTAAATAATAGACCTCTGTATGGTCTCAATCCGCTACGAGGTCTATGCCTGTGCGTACCCACAAGGTAAGAGTAAGATAAACATTAAATAATTTAAGTTGATTGGAAACTTATTTCTGAAGAATTGTGAACTGTTGAGATGATATTTATAGAACTTGTAGAACTACAATTTATGCTATTATGAATAAATGTACCTTTAGTCTAGTTATCTCTCGTACTGTATCATAAAGTAGAAAGCATGTTTATTTTCTTAGAATAATGTAAATTACCTGCTAGCTATAACTTTAGATGTTTGCACATATTTGTACACAAGACACTGAGCACCACATATAATATAATGCTTCTTATGCAGACAGGGGAGTCTGACCCTTCTGCTTTAAATGTTTTATCGAGAAGCGAATGAATTGGAGCATCGGAGCGTCATTCTAGATTGGTTCAAGAGATCTCCATTATTTAGTATTTTTTTGGTTGTGCTGGACTCTGATTAGTATAATTACTTTGATTGATGTAATGGATGAGTTATTCAGTATTACTTTGTGTCTTACCTGTAATGCACCCAACTCTTGTTTTCACACTTCTGCTATTTCAAAAAAAAAAATTACTCCAAATTTTTTACTATATAGAAAGTTGGGGCATTACAGCTTTGGTATCTGAGAAGAACTGAATAATTTAGCTCTGTAAGTATGTAGGAATGTTGTTGTAGTAATGTAGAGATAAAAACCTTATAAGTATGCACGATCATTTCATAAAATTATAGCTAAGGTTATAATGGATTTTAATTGCTCAAATAAATGGCTTGGGCAAACCGCTACAACGATATTATGAAAACGCTACATAACTTAGCCGAAGTAGTAGGCCAGCAAGCTACAACAATGCAACAGATGGGCAACAATCTACACCAGGTGGCCCACGAGAAGAGTACAAATGGTGGGGCTATGTCCTACAAGAAATTCATGGACATGGACCCTCCTGCTTTCTCTCGAAAGACAGATCCAGAAGCGGCTGAGAGTTGGATCCGAGAGATCGAGTGCATCTTCCGTGTATTAGAGGTACCAGAGGAGCGAAAGGTGGATTTTGGGACTTATCGTCTCAAGGATTATGCCGAGAAGTGGTGGGAGACCACCAGGGCAGTCAAGTTTCAGGATGGCCCAGTATCTTGGACTAAATTCGTAGAAGTTTTCAACACCGCCTACTTTCCCAAACATGAAAGGGCAAAGAAGATGCAGGAGTTCTTGGACCTGCAGCAGAGCAAGATGCCCCTAGCAGATTACATCACTAAGTTCCATAGTTTGGAACACTATTGTCCGAACATGTACACAACAGACGAGGATCAGGAAATAAAGTTTGCTCGAGGATTGAAGACGAGCTTGAGAAACCGTCTATACACTCGGGGGCCCAAGAACCTCGATGAGGCTATTCAGGTAAAAGACCATTTCCCTTCATGTTATAAGTTGAGTAAAACTTATAACGATATTGTTAACCATTATTTAGTAATGGATTGTTCCTGTCTGTCCCGAACACACAGGTTGTGACTCTCCTTGACGATGACTGGAAGGAGGGACAAAGGTCACAGAAGAATAAAATTGGGGTTTAAAAACCTGAATTCAAGAAGAAGTTTGGTGGGAGGCGATTCCACCATCAGAACAAGAAGCCAAGGCACAAGAATGACACCAAACCTAGGCCAGGACAAAATCAAAGGTGTCAGAAGTGGAATCACTTTCACCCCGTGTGACGCATTAGAATTTCCAACTTTGAAAATCCTTTAGATTTTTAGGGTAAACTTTTTTTTTTTTTGAAAACATTTGCGCAAGTGCGGAAGTACCAAAAAGGAAAACAAGTGGAAAGCTCTGGGCGGGTCACAGGGCGAAACAACAATGATAAGAAACAACTTTTATTTATTACATTTTACAATTAGTACAACCATTCCCTTTTTACAAAAACTGCCAAGATCTTTGATGTTTTAGAAGAGTGGGTTCAGTCCTCTGCCGCACATCGAACTCCATCGCACGCCTAGAAGCAACACCTGTATCCCCATAAAACGGGGTCAGTACTGTTGCGAGCTGGTGAGAAATCAACCATGACAATGCATTTGCAATAGCATTATAATTTATTTGCAATAATTGAACAAGCATAACGTAAGCAAATACGAGGCAGTAAAGAGTGCGTATGAAACAAACAGGTGAGAGCATGCTTCATAATTAAATGCAATGATACGAATTACTAACACGTACTCAACCATAGTCACATGCCCTTCTCCAAGGCTATCTCTCAAATCCGAGAATTTTCATAACTATGCAACAAGGGCCATGTGCGTCGGGAAAAGTGCAAGTGACAAGTGTAATAAACACTTAAAGAGAGACATGGTGTTCGAATTATCGAACCAATGCGTTCTAATAATTCTGATTTCATGCAAGGGCCAATAAGCACGCGGTTTCCTTGTTTTTCATTGAATCATATCATAAATACGAAACCAAAGTAATGTGCTTCAAGATGACGCGCAAGTGACAAATAGCATGAGTACTTATTGAGAAACATGACGCTTGTCTTATTGAACCAAAGCCTTCAAACAATTCCACTCAAGTACGGAAGCATTAGACACATGGTTTGCTTGATTTTCCTGGAGTCATAACCTTACAATTTTTATCCGTTTACTTTATGTATCTCGCAAAACCATTTATTTCATAAAAAGCTAACCTTTGGACGTAATATCTTAAGTGAAATGCCATCATTCATACGGAAAATACATATATATATATATATATATATATATTCATATACATGTTCGCTACCTCCATGCCAAGGAAACACTAGCCAAAGGGTGTTATGGCCATCAGTCATCATGCTTTTAAGAGGTGTGGCTAATCCGAGTAGCCATTGGAGCCGTGATACGTCGAAAACCATGGAAACGCGAGAATGGGGTCCAACAGCAAGCTGCCCTTAACTGCTACAGCAACACATATACGAGGTTGCTCCAAGGCCCTACTACGATCGCGAGAACAAGCACAACATCACATGCTGCTGTCAAACCGCTGCAGCCGCACAACTCGAGAGCGATGCCTCCCAAGAACTCCAAAAAGGGTGCTGCAGCCATGCAAGTCCAAGTGGCCCACAGGTCTGGACAAAGGTCCAGACCCATGCAGCTGGACCATGGGGTCCCTACAGTCTCGCTGGCAAGTCTGGACATTCGGTTCAGACTTGCCCGAACCGTCATATGCAACAATACAACTGTAATCGCCGCACACTAACCTCACTGGGTACTGCTGCCCTGCAGACCACGCAGCCCACTGGTCTGAACAAGGGTACAAACCTCAGACAGCTGGACCATGGGGTTCCGAAACACATGGCAGCAAGTCTGGACATTCGGTCCAGACTTGTCTGCATGCAAGCCTAGGCGCAGCACCTGAACCAAATTCGGTTTAGGTGCAACAACCATGACTCAGGCCTGCTACAGGCCTGGATCCTACTCGAGGGTTTTTGTGCACTGGTCTGGATTGAGGTGTCCAGACCAGCAGAGGTGCTGGTCGCACCAAACAGGAAGGGTGCAGGGCGCTGCAGCCCACACTAGCCACAAGAGGGCCAGCGCCACAAGGGCGCCAGCGCATAGCGCATGGGTGCCAGCGCACCCTGACCACCCGAGTGCTCTTCCAACACTCGGTGTGTCCTGGCACACCGAAGGCTATCCCATCCAGCTGGTCTGAGCCCATGCTCAGACTTGGGAAGCCAATGCCCAGTCTGAACCCACTCGGTTTAGACTGAGGCAAAAATTGCGAAGGAGAGAAGGGGGAATGGGGGGTTCGGCTAGAGGCGAGCCCGAACCGCCTCCCTAGCACAACCACAAAAGATGGCAGCATTGCTGCCCATCCTCCACCATGAGTGGTGGCTGCAAACCGAGCAGACCACCCCACCATCATCTCGAAAAGGAAAAAAAAAAGCACATGTAGCCCCGAACACATCATTTGCGAAAAAGGAAAGATTCAAGCAACAAAACCCATTCAAAACTCGACTAGGCATAAGAAAGCATTTCTGAATCAAAATGACAAACATGCAAGACCTAATTCACCAAAAATCCCTATGCATATCGTATAATGCATAATAGGGAAGTCAGTTTCATGCCATTACGAAGGAAAGAACCACGTATTCCTCTTTTTTTTTTTGAAATCAAGAAGACATGCGAAATGGAAAAAGGTCAAAATCTCACCTTCGAGGCTTTCAAGATGGTGGAGAGGGTGCTAGGGCTCAGGAGCTTCAACGTGAATGGTGCTTGGCACCCACACCCACTCACTTACACTACTTGGAGAAGAAGAAAGAAATGAGAGAAACGAAATAGAGTAGAGCGGGGAGCAAGAGAGGAGAGAGGAGAGAGGGAAAATCGTCCAATCTTTCTCTCTCTTTCCCTCCCAAAGCCTTAAGTAGCTAGGGCTTCTTGATTGGACGACTGGGATTAAAGTAGAAGAGATGGAGGGCTGGGGTGCTCCACGCCCCCCCCCCCATAGCCGCCCACTCTTCCAATAAAAATCCATGTTTTGAAATGATTCAAACTTTCTTTCAAAAATGCCATTCAAGGGGTTTTGAAAAAGCCATTTAATGTTTTAAGAAATTACAAGGGGAGCCCCAAGGCTACCACCCTTTCCAGCCACTCGAATTTCATTATTTGAAATGGTTCACAACAATTACAAAAAGGCCATGGGCCGCAGCCCCATGCCTCCCTCCTTGGAAAGTCGCCCCTCATGATGGGCTTTAAGCCTCATCATGAAGTCTTGAATCAAGGGTTTGACCAATAGTGGCCCTCCCTTTTCAATCCATGCATTCTTTTGCAAGAATGCCACCACCCAGCTGGTCAACTATTGACCAGCTGGTCCACCATGGTCAAAAATGTCCACTAGAGGGGCGCCACATGGGTTTGAGCCACCTCTAGCCGATCCAAATCCAAATCGATAATGCACTATTTAAAATAAATGCTCAATTAATGATTTTAAACTGAAATTTAACTTCAATAATTCAAATACTCATTTTCACAATCTCAATTGCCATAAAATATTCAAAGCTTCTTAAGGAAATTTCCCTTCGTTTGCAAGAAATATGCTCGTTATGATTCACGTACTATCATTAAGCAATTCTCGAAATTCACATGCACTGACGAGATTTTTTCGTCGTATAAGTCTCAAATTCGGGGTCAAACTATACAGATATATAATAAACTTACCCTTAAATTTTCAGAGGTTAATTCATCCAAAATTAAGCTCTTCTTACTTACACAGTGTTCTTACGCGATTTCGGGTCGCACACATAAAGTTGAAACACAAAGCATAATCAAATTTATACTTATGTGCTACAGTCATAAACACACGAAAATATATATATATCAACTCAGTGCAAACAGTGAATTCTTCAGAAAATTCATGGGTCTCCTACCCTCCTTAAAAAGGATTTCGTTCGCGAAATCACAAAACATCAAACAACGACAAAAATGGTCAGATCACATCTGACGGTGCTTAATCGGCAACAACTAAGTCTCTCGTAGACTTCCTCGGACAGAACTTGGCAATATGCCCCGGTTGTCCACACTTGAAACACTTGCCATCATAGAGAAGACAAGCTCCAAAAGTATGATCTTCGTTGCATCGTTGACACTTTCGTTGGACATTCCATCGCTGGGGTTGCCTTTGTTGGCGGTTCTGCTGCACTTTCTGACGCTTCCGCTCTCTAGTAGGTGGCAAAGACGCCGTCCTACTAGGATTCTTCTCACTCGTAATTGCAAAAACCTTAGTCTCCTGCTCGGCTTGGTCTTCGTCCAATAGAGTAGCTACCTCAATAGCCTCTTCGAGCGATTTTGGCCCGCTAGTGAACACTTTGGTTCTCAAAGTAGGCCTCAAACCACGAGCGAACTTCATTGCTCAATCATTCTCCACGACGTAAACATTCGAACAATATCATTCTAGACAATGAAACTTAGTAATATAGTCAGACAGGGTCGTCGTTCCCTGTTGCAGATCTAGGAATTCTTGCATCTTCTTACTTCGTTCATGCTTAGGAAAATACGCCGAGTTAAAAACTTTAACAAATTCATCCCATGTAACATTCGTGTCTTTGAATTTAACCAATGAGATCGTGTCCCACCACTTCTCAGCGTGATCTTTCAAACGATAGGTACCAAAATTCACTTTCTATTCCTCTGGGACATCCAAAACGAGAAAAATATGCTCTATCTCATGTATCCACGATTCTGCAGCTTCAGGGTCTGTCTTACCCTCAAAAGCAGGAAGATCCAACTCCATGAAATGCTTATAGGTAACCGTACTCAGGTTATGCCCATCTTGAGCCACGAACTGAAGATTCACACCCATCTGTTGTATCACAACCACTTGCTATTGCACAACCTCTGCAAGGTTGTTCACAGTGCCCATAATATCGTTGCATTTGGTCTTCCAAGTCATCTATCATGTCAAAGAGACATAATAATCAATCGATAGGTCTGACAACCATGCTTGTGAAACGATAATCGCAATAATCATTCAAAAAAAAATCATCGGGCACACTACACATAATTCAAGCAAAATACGCCACAACTAAATCATGCAGCAACATGACATATAAACATGTTCCTCGAACAACCACAAGCGACACCATACAATGCCGCTATCACTAGAAAGTTACCATTCTAGACGACCAATGTTAGAGAATCACCACTCTAACACAACAAAATGAAAAGAATCGTTAATCACAAGACATTGTTAGGGAATCACCACCCTAGCGGCATCGTTAGAGAATCACCACTCTAACAGCATCATCAAAGAATCACCACTCTGATGGCATTACTGAAGAATCACCACTCCAGTAGCATCATTAGAGAATCACCACCCTAATGGCACCGTCAGAGAATCACCACCCTGACGGCATCGTTAGAGAATCACCACTCTAACGGCATTGTTGAAGAATCACCACCTCAACAACATCATTAGGAAATCACCATCCTAACTACATCGTCGGAGAATCACCACTCTAACGGCATCACTGAAGCGTCACCACTCCAATGGTGTCACTGGAGAATCACCACTCTAATGACCTTCACTAGAGAATCACCACTCTAATGGCATCGCTAGAGAATCACCACCCTAGCGGCATTACTGAAGAATCACCACTCCAGTAGCGTCATTAGGGAATCACCACCCTAATGGCATCATCAGAGAATCACCACCCTGATGGCATCGTTAGAGAATCACCACTCTAACAGCATCGCTGAAGAGTTACTCCTCTAACGACAACATTGGCACTACCAGGAATCACCACCTGAGCCAACGCAACACCACAATCCGTCCGACAGTGGTGGGGAAAACAAAAATCCCCGCAATGCTCTCTCAAAAGCAGCAACACCCAAAAATCCGGTGTTATGCTATCCCTAACGACGACCCTCTCAGGAGTCAAATGCCATCACCGACAACAGAAGCAACTTGCTAAGCACAAAACATTAGATACATTCTCATCACCAAAAACAACTGGGGATCAACAATATCGACCAACGGGATACACCGAGGCTCAACTGGTACAGACAAGGCTTCAGCCTTCTGTCCAAAAGGTCGTATCCAGAAAAGATACCCTTCATCAAAGACAGGGCTACGAACAATTCCAACGCAGTTGGAAAAGAAGGAAACCACTCGTTTAGAGCCTTACACGACGATTTTTATCAAACTACATCGTCTAGGATTCTTCAATCATCTCCATCAACAAATTGTGGAACGAGAAGGGCGAACTACACAAGTAGTTCTCTAGGCCTCAATCGAGAACTCCAACTCTCGCAGGAGTCGACTCGAATTAGCTTGGGAAACTATATCCACAAGCGTAAACGAACCCCTTGGTTTCGACATTCGATATCTCATGCCAAATATACACAACCTAAACATGAATTTGTGCCTCACATCGGACGACACCCGAAATATCATAAAATTTAATCTAAACATGCAGGCAAAGTAACTAAGCAACAAAAACAAAATTCTACTAAGCATACTTATAGTGCGATGGTTGATGCGTGCAGAGACTTGAACCACACTTCTGAAACACTTTTTTAAAACACTTCTCTGTTACCAAAACTGCGACACCCCAAAATTTCTGACTTTGAAAATCCTTTAGATTTTTAGGGTAAACTTTTTTTTTTAAAACATTTGCGCCAGTGCGGAAGTACCAAAAGGGAAAACAAGTGGAAAGCTCTGGGCGGGTCACAGGGCAAAACAACAATGATAAGAAACAACTTTTATTTATAACATTTTACAATTAGTACAACCATTCCCTTTTTAAAAAAACTCTGCCAAGATCTTTGATGTTTTAGAAGAGTGGGTTCAGTCCTCTACCACACATTGAACTCCATCTCATGCCTAGAAGCAACACCTGTATCCCCATAAAACGGGGTTAGTACTCTTGCGAGCTGGTGAGAAATCAACCATGACAATCCATTTGCAATAGCATTATAATTTATTTGCAATAATTGAACAAGCATAACGTAAGCAAGTATGAGGCAGTAAAAAGTGCGTATGAAACAAATAGGTGAGAGCATACTTCGTAATTAAATGCAATGATACGAATTAAGCAAGTAAAGCACAAGTGTGTGTGATCATACGTGTGCATTATGCGACAAGTACGTGAACAAACAATTGTAACATTACGAAGCAAAGTGCATCACGATGAGACAGTTAGAAACATATAGCCACGGTAAGGCATCTCTAGAAACAAAACATGAGATGTGTAAAAACATAATAAACTATGTCTCTCTAACATAAATGAGCTCGTCTCACGAGATGGGTCTATAGCTCAAGATAACTCGCCAAGGAGTTCTATGACATGGTTACTCAATGTATTGGCATAACTAACACGTACTCAACCATAGTCACATGCCCTTCCCCAAGGCTATCTCTCAAATCAGAGAACTTCCATAACTATGCAACAAGGGCCATGTGCGTCGGGAAAAGTGCAAGTGACAAGTGTAATAAACACTTAAAGAGAGACATGGTGTTCCAATTATCGAACCAATGTGTTTTAATAATTCTGATTTCATGCAAGGGCCAATAAGCACACGGTTTCCTTGTTTTTCATTGAATCATATCATAAATACGAAAGCAAAGTAATGCGCCTCAAGATGACGCACAAGTGACAAATAGCATGAGTACTTATTGAGAAACATGACGCTTGTCTTATTGAACCAAAGCCTTCAAACAATTCCACTCAAGTACGGAAGCATTAGACACGTGGTTTGCTTGATTTTTCTGGAGTCATAACCTTACAATTTTTATCCGTTTACTTTATGTATCTCGCAAAACCCTTTATTTCGTAAAGAGATAACCTTTGGACGTAATATCTTAAGTGAAATGCCATCATTCATACGAAAATTACATGTATTCATATACATGTTTGCTACCTCATGCCAAGGAAACACTAGCCAAAGGGTGTTATGGCCATTGGTCATCATGCTTTTAAGAGGTGCGGCTAACCCGAGTAGCCATTGGAGCCGTGATAAGTCGAAAACCATAGAAACACGAGAATGGGGTCCAACAGCAAGCTGCCCTTAACTGCTACAGCAACACATATACGAGGTTTCTCCAAGGCCCTACTACGGTCTCAAGAACAAGCACAACATCACATGCTGTTGTCAAACCGCTGCAGCCGCACAACTCGGAAGCGATGCCTCCCAAGAACTCCAAAAAGGGTGCTGCAGCCACGCAAGTCCAAGTGGTCCACAGGTCTGGACAAAGGTCCAGACCCATGCAGCTGGACCATGGGGTCCCTACAGTCTCGCTGGCAAGTCTGGACATTCGGTTCAGACTTGCCCGAACCGTCATATGCAACAATACAACTGTAGTCGCCGCACACTAACCTCACTGGGTACTGCTGCCCTGCAGACCACGTAGCCCACTGGTCTGAACAAGGGTACAGACCTCAGACAGCTGGACCATGGGGTTCTGAAACACATGGCAGCAAGTCTGGACATTCGGTCCAGACTTGTCTGCATGCAAGCCTAGGCGCAGCACCTGAACCAAATTCGGTTTAGGTGCAACAGCCATGACTCAGGCCTGCTACAGGCTCGGATCCTACTCGAGGGTTCCTGTGCACTGGTCTGGATTGAGGTGTCCAGACCAGCAGAGGTGCTGGTCGCACCAAACAGGAAGGGTGCAGGGCACTGCAGCCCACACCAGCCACAAGAGGGCCAGCGCATAGCGCATGGGCGCCAGCGCACCCTGACCACCCGAGTGCTCTTCCAACACTCGGTGTGTCCTGGCACACCGAAGGCTATCCCATCCAGCTGGTCTGAGCCCATGCTCAGACTTGGGATGCCAATGCTCAGTCTGAACCCACTCGGTTTAGACTGAGGCAAAAATTGTGAAGGAGAGAAGGGGGAATGGGGGGTTCGGCTAGAGGCGAGCCCGAACCGCCTCCCTAGCACAACCACAAAAGATGGCAGCATTGCTGCCCATCCTCCACCATGAGTGGTGGCTGCAAACCGAGCAGACCACCCCACCATCATCTCGAAAAGGAAAAAAAAAACACATGTATCCCCGAACACATCATTTGCGAAAAAGGAAAGATTCAAGCAACAAAACCCATTCAAAACTCGACTAGGCATAAGAAAGCATTTCCGAATCAAAATGACAAACATGCAAGACCTAATCCACCGAAAACCCTATGCATATCGTATAATGCATAATAGGTAAGTTAGTTTCATGCCATTATGAAGGAAAGAACCACGTATTCCTCTTTTTCTTTTGAAATCAAGAAGACATGCAAAATGGAAAAATGTTGAAATCTCACCTTCGAGGCTTTCAAGATGGTGGAGAGGGTGCTAGGTCTGAGGAGCTTCAACGTGAATGGTGCTTGGCACCCACACCCATTCACTTACACTACTTGGAGGAGAAGAAGAAAGAAATGTGAGAAACGGAATAGAGTAGAGAGGGGAGCAAGAGAGGAGAGTGGGAAAATCATCCAATCTTTCTCTCTCTTTCCCTCCCAAAGCCTTAAGTAGCTAGGGCTTCTTGATTGGATGGCTGGGATTAAAGTAGAAGAGATGGAGGGCTGGGGTGCTTCACGCCCCTCCCCATAGCCGCCCACTCTTCCAATAAAAATCCATGTTTTGAAATGATTCAAACTTTCTTTCAAAAATGCCATTCAAGGGGTTTTGAAAAAGCCATTTAATGTTTTAAGAAATGACAAGGGGAGCCCCAAGGTTGCCACCCATTCTAGCCACTCGAATTTCATTATTTGAAATGGTTCACAACAATTACAAAAAGGCCATGGGGCGCAGCCCCATGCCACCCTCCTTGGAAAGTTGCCCCTCATGATAGGCTTTAAGCCTCATCATGAGGTCTTGAATCAAGGGTTTGGCCAATAGTGGCCCTCCCTTTCCAATCCATGCATTCTTTTGCAAGAATGCCACCACCCAGCTGGTCAACTATTGACCAGCTAGTCCACCATGGTCAAAAACATCCACTAGAGGGGCGCCACATGGGTTTGGGCCACCTCTAGCCGATCCAAATCCAAATCGATAATGCACTATTTAAAATAAATGCTCAATTAATGATTTTAAACTGAAATTTAACTTCAATAATTCAAATACTCATTTTCACAATCTCAATTGCCATAAAATATTCAAAGCTTCTTAAGGAAATTTCCCTTCGTTTGCAAGAAATACGCTCGTTACGATTCGCGTACTGTCGTTAAGCAATTCTCAAAATTCACATGCACTGACAGGGTTTTTTCGTTGTATAAGTCCCAAATTCGGGGACAAACTATACTGATATATAATAAACTTACCCTTAAATTTTTAGAGGTTAATTCGTCTGGAATTAAGCTCTTCTTACTTACACAGTGTTCTTACGCGATTTTGGGTCGCGCACATAAGGTTGAAACACAAAGCATAATCAAATTTATACTTACTTACGTACTACAGTCATAAACACACGAAAGTATATATATATCAACTCAGTGCAAACAGTGAATTCTTCAAAAAATTCGCGTGTCTTACACCCCGGACAACAGTGTCCCTGAGAGACAAGAGGGTGTCTCTACTGTGGAAATATGGGAGACTACATCAAGGAGTGCCGAAAGAAAATGGCTGACGATGCACGACGTGACACTGGAGGACAGCAACCTCAGCAGGACCGTGCACCGCCACCACAGCCACAGGCAGCCGCACACCACGTAGCGGGACGCGTGTATGCCACCACAACTGATCAATTGGAGAAGGGGGACTTAGTGCAAGGTACAATGTTTATTTTCGGCCAAGCTGCTTTAGTATTGTTTGACTGTAGAGCTTCTCATTCCTTCATTTCTTTATATTTTGCAAAACAACTTAGAATCCCTATAGAATCATTGAATCAAGAATTAGTAGTATATAACCCTATAGGATTTAATGAAATTTGTGTGAACTACATGTCAGAAGTAGAAGTTGTTTTAGGAGAACAGAATTTACCTGCTGTAAACACCCCAAATTTTCACTCACCTCCCACAACACTTCCAAGTTGTCATCATAGTCTGTCCTAAGGGTGAATCAGTAAATTTCTGAGCCTAAACCTTACAAAAGTCCAAATTTCATCTACAATTCTCAGAATTCCCATATCTAGCTCAGAAGTCACCTCCAATGGCGAATTTTCAAAGTCTTGTTCATACCAAGAGACGGGAATCTCCAATTCCTAGTTCAGAATTGCATCCCCCATCACATAGGCATTTCATATCATTTCATTGCTCAACATGTCATTTCGAGGTTCAAAACTCCTGATTTTCAAAAATTTTGATCCAGATTCGAGTTCTAACTCTTTCAAAATTGATTTCAAACCCCCGGGTCTTCAAATTGCCAATTCCTCTCATTTTAACCCCTTAGGGCTCTGAATTTCAAAATGTTTTCTCAGAAAAACAATTTGGATAATTTTTAATATTGATTTTCAAATTTTGTCAGCTGGACCGGCTCTGCCTGAAGAAGGGGACGAAGCTTTGAACTTAGAAATTTTATCTCAAATTTTGCAAAAAGGCTTTGAATTTTATAAAATCTCTTTATCAGCAATTTCAAAATCATTTTATAAATTTCCCCTAAAGGGCCACCTCTTTTCAAGTTTTCATAATTAGGCCAAGTCTTATTTCTTATTTGTCAGTTAGTATAGGTTTTATAAAAATTCCAAAAAGAGGTTTTACCTTTTTACTTTTAAGACTTCAAATTTGCTTCTACTTCAATAAAAAAGTAATGTGGGATCCACCCTGAGGTGGCGCAACACAAAAATGTTACATTTATTTTATTTAATCTTTTTAAAAAACCCAAAAATATAGCAGTAGCTCCTGAGGTGGTGACATCTGGTGTTTCCTCATTTTATTTTCAGCCATGTGGCAGTGTGGGGGCCACCCTGAGGTGGCACCACATATGCCTCCCTTCAGAAAAGTTCTTGTTTGAATTTCAAATTACCCAGGAGGGGAGTCCCACCCTGAGGTGGCATCACTTTGGAAGCCTCCTCAAGAATAGCCCACTTTAGCTAAACTCTAGGAAAAGCAAAACCAAAAATTTCAAAATTTTTCAAAAAGGAAACCCGGTCCCCTTGAGGTGGCGCCTCTCCAGAGTCCTCTTTCCAATTTCTGTTTGTTTTTCTCATTTTTTTAATAACAAAGTGGGACCCCACCTTGAGGTGGCACCACACTAAGAGCACTTCTTTAGAAAAGGGAAAAACCGAATTTCAAAAATTTTTGAACAAAGGCAAAATCGCCCTTTCTCTTCTCCTACAAACTAGGAAAAGCAAATTGATTCAAAAGAAAGAAATTGCAGAGGCTTTGAAGAAAATGAAATCAAGAAGGGTAGTTGGCCCAGATGCTATACCTATCGAGGCTTGGAAATGCTTGGGAGAGAAAGGTTTAGAATGGTTGACAAATCTTTTTAACAAGATTTGGCGGACAAATAAGATGCCTAATGAGTGGAGGAAGAGTACTTTGGTGCCTCTATATAAGAATAAGGGTGATATACAAGATTGCACTAACTATCGTGGGATAAAACTCATGAGTCATACTATGAAACTTTGGGAGAGGGTGATTGAGTCTAGGTTGAGGAAGGTTGTCATGATATCGGAGAATCAATTTGGTTTTATGCCTGGAAGATCTACTATGGAAGCTATACATCTGTTATCATCGCAAAATTTTTAACTTTTTGCGAATCAAACTGACCTTTGAAAAAGATTTTGAAAATAACTCGCCTACGTTTTTAAAATGCGGGATAATTCCAAAGAATGGGACTCACCTGTCGGTACGAGGTTCAACCGTTCCTGCCACCTTTAACAGGGGTAATCAAACCAAGGATCAATCTTATACTCTGCTCTATTCAACTTGTCTAAACCATATTCTAATTTCTAAATGCACATAGAATCAGGCATGTGCAATGAATTTTCTGAAAATGCATATTTGAAAACATGATGTTTGCTTTGAATATTGAAAATAATTGAAAATAAACTCTTTGAAAATCATGAATCAAGGTTGAGATACTGTATTTGAGAAAGTGAAAATCAATTTTTGAAGAATCTAGAGGTTTTGTGAAAATCGATTTTGAGAAATGTGAAATAACTTTGGAAAACTTGATTTCTTTGAATTCAAACTTTGAAATTGAAAATATAACTTAGAAAATCGAATTTGGAACTTGGGAAATACTTGAAATATCATTGGCAAATCCATATTTTGAGAAAATCGATTTTTGAATAAGACTTAGAAAAATTTGAGAAAACTGATTTCTCTGAATTGAAATTTGAATTGGAATTGGCAAATGCATGAAATGAATGAATATGGATTTGAAATACTTGATTTTGAGGAATTGAGAAAATCCTTTTTGTATTTTTGAGAAATACAGTGCCTTTTGAAATTAGCCTAAGAGTGTAGGCTGAATGTGGCTAATGTGAAGATCATAAATCTAGATATCCTTCATATTCTGACTATGGCCATAAATACAAATTCCACCAAGTTTATAAACTTCATAAAAGCTAGTGTATGTGCCATTCGTGTAGACCATAGTGAGTTTGAATATGCATGAATCATCATCCATCACACACTAACATTATTTAAAAAAATAAACTATATGCAATGCTGCCTAAGCTAAGCAGGAAATGTAAATTCTTATTCCAAAGTTTAATTTAGTTTACATCACTATTGAAATTTAAATACATGAAAAATAAAGTCTTCAATGTACCTACAAAACTAGAAAACTTGGTTAATGAAAATATGTTGGCTTTTCTAGATTTATCCAGTAATATCTAGAAATTACTGGATTTTGCTAGATATAAGCATTTCCCTTGATTCCCTTAAATAAAAATGATAAAGTATGAAATAAAATGGAATAAATAAGGAAGATAAGATATGAAATTTCGAAATTGGGGTCCAAATGACCAAAATACCCCTAATAACAAGACTATGGCCTTGAAATTAGGGTTTTTTAGAAAGATATTTGGATAAAATGCAAGTTTTGAAATTTGAATGGAATAAACTAAGCTAAATATGATGTGACATGATTAAATATATGAAAATTAGGGTTAGGGATTTCAAAATTTAGGTCAAATGACCAAATTGCCCTTTATAGCAAGACTATGGCCTTGAAATCAGGGTTTTTAGAAATAGATTTTGGTAAAAACTTAGGTTTTATGTACTAAATGAAATCAAATGAGCATAAAATTAAACATAAAGCATCCTAATATGATTATGAACATGATTAAACCCTAAAAATATATGCTTATGCACGAAAATCCAATAATATCACAAAAACTGTGATTTTAGCAGTGTTTTTGGATCTTTCAGGAACCCGGTTTTGCAATTTGCTTAATTCAGCCATCAATCAGATTCCAAAAACCCTCAAAATTAGTACCTGCACTTGTTATAACCCTAATGTTGAATTGGAATTATAAAAATAATTTTTTGACATTGAATTAATCCGAAAATTGCATTAAACCCTAAAAATATGCTATTTTTGACCTAATTCACCAACCAGTCTCAGTCCAAGACCTGAACTAGGGGTCAAATCTCCATTAAAATCCATGAAATTTTACAGAGACTAAGTAAGAATAAAAACAGAGATTTCCCAATTTACAGATCGGAAAAAGCATCTCCGGTTAGGGAGAAACCCTTCCGGCAATCTGAGCTAAAATATATCACTTTTAATAGGGATTAAAACAGCTGTTTCAGATTGAAAATACAAACATAAATAGAAATCCTAAACAAAAATCTCTGAAATTTTAGTGGTGAATAGTAGACATAAAAATAACAATACTCATTTTTTACAGAACATGAATCGGATCTGTGGTTTGGGATTTATGACTAACACAAGTCTGATTAGGGTTTTGGTAAACCCTAATGAGTTTTAAATTTAAAAACAGATTCTCTGAAAGGGGAAAAATACTAAACAGTAATCAAAAAATCCTAAAATTTTACAGCAGACAGATCTACTCAATGTGAATCCATAGCACTTTAGAGATCTAAAATCGGATATAAGATGAGAGAAATATCATCACAGCAAGTTACCTTCTTGATTTTAACCATGATTTTAAAGCTTTAAAAACCCGATTTGATGTCTGAATTTTTTTGACAGAGTTCCCGAGATTCAAAACCTCTGATTTTTCTACAGTAACTCAATAACTCATGCATGCACCACATATAAAAAAATCAGAAATAAACAATGAGAACTTCAATCCGAAATAACATTATCTTTACTGTTCTAAACCTAAAACACACAGAAATTTAAGAAACTTGGAAAACCATGCACTAACTAATGTAAATCAATAAAATAAACCATAAAACAGTAAATAAAAATTATTTCTATGCTATAGAACGTAAAACAAACATGAATAAACCATGAAAATAAAATAAAAACAGGGAATCAATGGCTAGAATTTGATATCACATTTAAAACATAGATTTAACCCATTAAAAGGGTAAATCATATATTTTATTGGTTAATAATGTAAAGAAACATATTAAAATCAATTCTAATGGATTAAAATCCCTGTAAATCATCCAAAACAGGGTTAGATAACCTTCTTGGATCGTTCTTGATGATTCTTGATGGTTCTTGAGGTGAAACCATGGTTGATCTTCCATAAGGAGGGGTATCCAAGCCTAGATCTAGGTTTAAAACATTAAAATCATTAAATAAAATATGAAAAAAGCAAAGTAATTCATACCTTGGAGTTGCAGCAATGGAGGAAGGGCTGGAGAGGAGAGAGAAGCTCCAAGAACTGAAGGTAAGTGAATAGTAAAAATCGTCCCCCCCTATGCTCCCTTTTATAATAAAAAAATTAGGTTTAGTCTTGGATTTTCAAATTACTTTTTTGCCCTTTTTAAAACCTATCCAAAGTCATTAAGGGGGGCGATTTTTTTAGAGACTCCTAATCCTAATTAACACCTAATGACACCCCTAATTAACCCTAGAGACTCCAAATGTGGTGCCACTTGGCACTTTCCACATTTGATTTTTAACCTTTAAAAACAATAGTTTGAAATCAAGTTTTAAAAATGGGTTTTCAAAATGGATTTTGACTCTTCTAAATTTCTAAAACTAACCAAGACATCAACTAACCCTAGTCTAGCCCTGACTGACTCGAATATGGCGCCACCCCGAGTGGGCCCTACTTGAGTTTTTCAAAAAGCGATTTTAAAACTTGAAATTGAAGGAGTTTTCAAAAGGATTTTCAAAGACAAACTTCAAAGTTATAATTTTTGAAATGGCATAAGGTTCTAATTGAGTTAGAATTCCTCTGTATATGGTGCCAACTGAGTGGGCCCACATCGAGTTTTGGAAATTTTAAAATAAACACTGAACATGGCTTTGAAAAGGGGTTAAAATCGATATTTGAACTTCAAGATTTCTGAAAATAGGGTCTCAAGAGAACTAGAACTCTGGGTTAGAGTCTTGAACTCTTAGGACTCTGAGATCTTAGATTTTAAAAGCCAAATGAAAGAATTTTCGAAAGATTTTATCAAGAAATGGTAAAATAAGTCAGAAAACACAGTCAGGGTTAGACTCCTAACTCGACCGAACTCTAAAATAGAGTCCTGAACTAACTGGACTCTGTAAAATGACCTAAATTTCGAAAACAAACAAAAAAGATTGAAAATGGAAGTAAACAGACTTCAAAACAGACTCCTGACCGGATTAGGACTCTGAGACAGAGTCCTGATCGGACTGAAACTTTCAAAATTTTGAGGAATTTGATGAATAGAGGAATTCAGAAGCGACACTACCTCAATGGGTCTCATCTGTGAATTGAAATCGATTAAAATTTGAATTTGAAATGAATCCAGATTGTTATCTTGAGAAAATATTTCAAAATATAAGGTCTCGGGGGTTGGAAAATGAGAAAATGTTGAATAAAAACCCAGGTTTTGAAATTGATTTTAAAATAAAAGCTTTAAAATTCAAATCTGGATTGAATGTTTTGAAAACAGGAGTGCTGGATCTCGAAAATGAAATGCAATGACATGCAATGCTATGCAATGCGATGGAATGATATGCAGAATACATGCAATGATATGCAATGACACATGAAATGGACAAACACTGGATGAGGGTGAAAAGTTGGGGTGTTTACAGATGCCCCTCTTTGCTGCTAAGCCGGTTAGAAGCTGAGCTTAGTGGCAAAGAAAACACACCAAATTTGAACCATAAAAATGCCCCAGTTAAGATAAATTTGACTGGGTATGAAAGAATTAGTTCAAGTGATGATGGTAGATATGAAATGGAAAATAAGTAGAAAATTTTATTTCAAAAGAAATGAGATTCAGGTTTTGCCCTTAACCTGGATGGGACGGGAAATATCTCGTATGGAACGAAGTTCGGGCTTAACCTTTAACTTAATTGGGAAATGAAATACCTCATCACGTGAGGCTCAGGTTTGTACCCTTGACCTGATTGGGCAGAAAATGGACGGAACCCTCGAAAGAAGAGACCGTGATGGAACCTTCGGATTTCCGCACAATGAATCCGATAGGGGTTTTGCAAAAGGAAGGAAATTGGGGTCCCTGAAGTTTGAAAAGGGATTGATTTTGGGCGTCTCATTGCTAAGACTAATTAACTTTTGAAATTGCCTTTTGCTGAAATTGGTGGCTTAACCTCAAGCCGAAATTGGACTGTCTATGGTGGGACAGTGGGGACACAGGGAAGTGTGCGAATCTGAGAACCCGTGCGCTCAGATTATACCAAAGAAGGGAAGGAATCTTGAAAACTCCCGTTATCAAGTCCTAAAAGGGATGGTGTCAGGATGCGTCAAATATGAACCTCAAGCTCTCGCTTTATGTCAGGATAGCTAGAAAATATTGTCAAAATGTTAAAAATTATTGTTGATTCAAAATAATTGAAAATGATGCACATTGTTTTGAAAGTATTCCCTCTTTTCTACCTGAAGTATTACCTTTGACTGGGCTTAACTCCGTAGAATCCAGATTCGAATTCAAATTGCTTGCGATTGACTTTCTTTCAAGGAAGCTATCAATTTCCTTGATATGGACAGAAAAGAAAGTATTCTTGATATTGCGAGAGCTATTGGTGAAAGAATATTGATAAAAGAATTTCACAAAGTTAAAGAAGATTCTTGATAGATTTGTCAGTCTGATATCCTGGGATTCTTTTTCTCATGATGATCTTTCTGCACTCTCTTTTTAGCAGATTGGAGCTCTCTTGGATTTTTCGGGAATTACATCATCCTTCATTTTGGAGATGTTCTGACTTTTCTCTCTTTTTTCTTGGGAAGGGTACGTCACAAACTCCTTCATCTCAGAGATGTTCCGATCCTTCTTTTCTCTCAGGGATTATCTTGATAGTTATTGACTCATTGGTTGGGAATCTCTTGATGATAGCAGAAATTAAATATCTTTTAGGGTTTGTCGGTTGGCTCATCACACTCGCCTTCATCTCGACGGTGATCTAAACTTTCCCTGGAAGGATCCGTCACAAACTCTGTCATCTTGGAGATGATCCAAATCTTCTTTGGCCCCGGGGGTCGACTCGCTTAATTCGCCTTCATCTTGACGACAATTGAGAGATCCCTTTTGCAGATATTTAATTGCAGCTTAGGTGATTGAGGAGATATGAAAATTGAGTTGATTTTTCTGTATCACCCAGGATATTTCGACTGCTTTATTTTTCAAGAATGGTCTTTAAAAATGTGTCATTGACTGCGATCAATATCAATCACTCATGGCTTTGCAACAACATTGAATTCTCTTTGCTGGCCATATCGCGGATTTATTCTTCATCCTTTTGGTTGGCCAATAGAAAGATTTTGAATTTGGAATCCTTTTTCGCGAAAGCTTTGTCCTTTCAGAAGTAATAGTGGAGGTATTCTGAAGTAATAATTTTGTGCAATAAAGATTTTTGAAATCAACAAATATTTAATGACAAATTGGCAAAATTTTCTTGAAATCCTTTATGAAAGCGAGCATTTGAAGCACAACGCAACACATCTATGACAGAAATTCTCTTCTCCTTTCCCCAAAGGAGAAGATTCAGAAATTAGAATTTGGGAATTACTCCTCTCTTCCCTGAAGAGGAGGTGTTTGCAAAACGAACTTTCGAAGAGAAATTAAGCTTTCGTCAAAACTTCCTAATATTAGGCTTCTCTTATGGAAAGGGGGCCGGAATTGGTGAGGTTGGTAAATTGGTCATGAAGGAACGAGTTCATCACACTCTCCCTGAAAAGAGGGTCCTTCATGATGAAATGACCTAGTCTGAAATTATGTGGCCACAAGGAAAGCAAGTCTCCGTTGAGTCTCTCCCTATAAAAAGGGTTCCTTGTGTGAAATTTGGAATTTTGTTTTGCAAACGGTTCACAAAGACACGAGTCCCTTCAAACTCTCCCTGAAAAGGGGCTAAGTGAACGAATTGGATAGCATGCGAAAAGAGCGAGCTCCCTCGAACTCTCCCTATACAAAGGGTCTCTCGAAAGAGGAATTTTTGGAATTGGGTATTGGGTGACCAAAAGGTCGAAATTTGGAATTTTGAATTTTGAAATTTTTGAAATTGGAATTTTGATATTTGAAATTAGAAATTGGAAATTAGAATTTTGGAATTTGGAAATTGATATTTGGAAATTGGAAATTAGAATTTTGGAATTTTGGAATTTGGTATTTGGAAATTGGAAATTGGAAATTAGAATTTTGGAATTTTAGAATTTGGAAATTAATATTTGGAAATTGGAAATTAGAATTTTGGAATTCGGAAATTGATATTTGGAAATTGGAAATTGGAAATTTGGAAATTTGGAATTTGGAAATTGATATTTGGAAATTGGAAATTAGAAATTTGGAATTTTGGATGAGTGATCAGCACGAAGACTGAACTCAAGAGGTCGACTGACATGACCATTCAGTGGAACACTAACATGAGTGCTTGATTTTGAAAGGATACCGGTATGCATACCGGTTTTAAAAATGTACCAGTTTGGATATTGGATTTTAGTTCAGTTCTGGTGATTGTCTTTCAATCTTGAATCGTTAGGAATTATGATGGGATTGATAGTTGAAATCTCAATACTGACCAGATCGTTATTAATGCAATTGAATGCAAATGAATGCAAATTGATGCACAAGAATGCACAAGTGCGTGAAATGAGAGATTTGTTTATCCTGCCTGCATACAGGATATTTGTAGATAAAAACAAAATTTTAAAATGCCCCAGTGTAACTGGGAAAAAGAATTTTGATCATTATTGAAGAAAATTTGGAAGAATTACAAAGAATAGGGAATTGTTCAAGTATAGAATTTTTTCAAATGTCGAGCATTGATGGGATCTGGTAATTATATTCCATCAGCATTGATGAGCCGATATGAATTGAGAGGTAGTGCCTCTTTGACAACATAAGGACCTTCCCAATTTGGCGACCATTTGCCACTCGGGCGGTGCCTGAGATAAGCTGTTGATCTGAGCACTAGATCATTGACCCGAAATTTTCTCTCAATGACAGATTTTGCATATTGTCGGGCTATCCTCTGGCGATAGGATTGAGCATGCTCTGCTGCTCTGATCCTTCTTTCATCGAGCAAATCAAGCTGTACCAGTAGTTGTTGCTGATACTGATCAAGAGGTAATTCTAGAAGTGATGCAAATTTCAGAGCAGGTTTCTGAACATGTAGAGGCAGTACTACTTCAGTTTCGTAGACAAGTTCTGACGGAGTAGCATTTGTTGGAGTTCGAATGGTGGTTCTGTATGCCCATAATGCATCATGAATCTTTTCATGCCAGTCATGGCCCGTTTCTAAAGTTCGCTCCAGGATTCGAATCAGAATCTTGTTGGTGGCCTCTGCCTGACCATTCCCTTGAGGATAATAAGGAGCGGAAAAATGATGATGAATTTTGAACTTTGAGCAGAATGTCCTCATTCTCTCATTTTTGAAATGACTGCCATTATCCGACACAATATCATGCGGTATACCGAAACGACAAAGGATATTCTTATGGTTGAAAGAAACCACGTGTCGACCTTCTACTGTGCGTAGAGTGACTGCTTCTACCCATTTAGTAAAATATTCTGTTGCGGCCAGAAAATATTTATGACCATTGGAGGCTGAAGGAGTGATGGGGCCTACAACATCGAAAGCCCACATGGAAAATGGCCATGGCGAGACGACAGATTGCAAGTATGTCGCTGGCGCATGAATGGAAGGCGCATGCATCTGACATTGAACGCACTTCTTCATAAAACGATAGCAATCTTGTTGCATAGTTTTCCAATAATATCCTGCTCGGATGATTTGTTTGACGAGAGTCTGATAGCCGACATGACCACCGCAAATACCTTCATGTGCTTCTTGCACAACTTCTTCGGCTTCTTCTTCGTCCAAACATCTGGAATACTCAGAACTGAATCCACGACGATAAAGGACGTCGGCAAGAATAAAATATCGAGCAGACATGCGTTGAATTGCTCGCCGCTCTCTCTTTGATAATTCTGGAGGAAATTCGCCAGTTTTAATGAAATTTTTGATATCATGATACCAGGGCTTCTTCTTTTGCTCAGCCTGGTTTATCTGCTCTACTGGGACGAAAGCGGGTTGATCAAGTCTGCCAATTTCAAATGAGCGACAAGGTTCTCCACCCTTGAAAGACATGATGGATCCCATATTGGCTAAGCTGTCTGCAACTTGATTGAAATCTCTCTTGATATGGAAAAGTTGGAATTCTTCGAATTTGTTGGCAAGAGCTGAGACAATCTTCTGGTAAGGAAGTAATTTCTGATCTTTCACTTGCCATTCGGCCAGAACTTGATTGACGACGAGCAAAGAATCGCCATAAGCATGCACTCTTCTGACATTGAAGTCCTGTAGAATTTTCAGACCTTGTATCAAAGCTTCATACTCGGCCATATTATGAGTGCACTGAAAATCCAGTTTAAGAGAAAAGGGAATCATCTCCTTCTCTGGTGTAATTAGCAGAATTTCGATTCCTATGCCTGCCATATTCTTGGAACCGTCAAAGAATAAATTCCAAATTGGGGATTGTTGAATATTGCAGATCCGCTCATCGGGGAAATCATCCTCAGCTTTAACATCCTCTGCTAGAGGAAAATCTGCTAATTGGTCTGCAATTGCTTGGCCTTTGATAGATTGCTGAGAGACATATTCCAAGTCGTATTGCATTAATAGGACTTGCCATTTGGTGATTCGTCCGCTGAGAAATGGTTGTTCAAGAATATACTTGAGAGGATTTAATTTAGATAGAATCTTGACTTCAGACGCCAATAGATAATGTCTCAATTTCTGACACATCCATACCAGAGCTAAACACATTTTCTCTATCTGAGAGTATTTCTTCTCGTAATCAATAAAGGTCTTGCTCACATAGTAAATGGCATGTTCTATCAAGCTGCCTTCTTCGTATTGCGCCAAGAATCCGCCGCAAGCAACTTGATTAACTGAAATGTATAGCAATAGGGGTTTCCCTAATTTTGGCGTCTTTAAAACAGGAGGATTGAGAAGATATTTTTTGATGCATTCGAACGACTGCTGACACTCTGGTCCCCATTCGAACCTCACTCCTTTTCTGAGCAAATGATTGAAAGGCTCACATCTCATGGCCAAATTAGAAATGAATCGCCGAATTGATTGCATACGTCCTTGAAGACTACGCAATTCTTTGAGATTAGTCGGGGGCGGCATGCCAATGATAGCTTTGGCCTTAGCGGGATCCATTTCTATTCCCTTCTTGCTGACCAAGAAGCCTAGCAACTTGCCTGATTCGACTTCAAAGACACATTTTTGTGGATTGAGTCTTAGCTTGTAAAGAATGAGTCGCTTGAAGACTTGATTAAGAGCTTCGATGTGATCTTCCTCTTCTTTGGATTTTACCAAAATATCATCGACATATGCGTCCATAGTCTTGTGCATCTGATCATGGAAAATAACGGCCATAGCGCGCTGATAAGTGGCTCCAGCATTCTTAAGCCCAAAAGGCATAACCGTGTAACAGAAAGTGCCCCATGGCATGGTAAAGGATGTTTTGGATTGGTCACGAGCGGCCAATTTGATTTGATTATATCCGGAGTATCCGTCCATAAAGGAAAACATAGCATGCCCGACTGTGCTATCGACTAGGAGATCAATGTTTGGGAGCGGATAGTCATTCTTCGGAGTGGCTTTATTGAGATCACGGAAGTCGATACAGATTCGTACTTTACCATTCTTCTTAGGAACTGCTACGATATTCGCCAACCAATCCGGGTAATCAATTGCTCGAATGAATCATGCTTTAAGCAGATCCTCAAGTCCTTCCTTGACCTGTTGCTCGATTCGAGGATCCATTTTTCTCAACTTCTGCTTGACTGGTTTCGCCTCAGGCTTCAGAATGAGGCGATGTTCCACCAATTTCGGATCCAAACCTGGCATATCCTCATAAGTCCATGCGAATACTTCTTCATGCTGCTTGAGGAAATGAGTGAGCCTTTCTTTCTCTCCTGGACTCAAACCACTGCCAATCTTGAGAATTTTAGGATCGTCTTCTGATCCGATATTGATATCCTCAGTCGGATCTTGAACTAAGGATGATGGCTCATCTTGCTTCTGAACAGATGCAAATTCTGGCAGTTCTTGAAGAGCTGAATCGAACTCTGCAAATTCTTCTGACTGGTTTGCAGTCTGACTGCATTCTGCTCTTATTCTGACCCGATGAATTACTGCTGACTTCGAACAGGCTTTTGGATTAAAGACGAGCTTCTTGATAGATCGGGAAGACATTCTGAAAATTGGAGGATAAATTGATTTAGGGAAATTGCTCATCATGAAATAAATTGCTTTTATTGAAAATAATTGGAAAGATAAAAGAGCAAAATGATTTCAATTTTGTGAAGATTTAATATTGAGGAGTAAAGAGACAAATGGCACCAAGATAGACAAAGGAAACTGGCAACTTTATTGAAAGATAGAATTAATCAAAATGACAATGATGAAAATAAAATGGGATATCATCCCGACAAAAGAATAGAAAAGGAAAGACAAATAAATTCTTCTAATGCGTTCCCTTAATGAAAACAGTGCCCTTCCGAGATCTTCGGCCATTAAAGCCCAATCCGGCCCTTTTAGGGCAATGCTGAGGAATCACTGGTTCAAGACGACCATCTTTATTTTTGCCTAGGCCTTGAAAAGGCTGATAGCCGTGCTTCACTAGTAAATCAAATCCCTTTTTAGCCTTCATAAATTGCGAGAATAGAGGATGACCCTTAAGTGTGCTGTAATCAATTCGTCCTCCAATCTTGAAGAACTGTGGACCTCCCCATCGGGTCGTAGCAACCGTATGCTCGGGTTGCTCTGTCATCTGTATTATTCCTGAATTCTCTTCAAAGCTGACTTCTTCAATACCCCTAATGCTAGGGATATCAGTAGTGAAAGAGGGCCTGGGAACCATGGGCTGTGCTAGCCTCTGCTCCGGATCCTCGCCCAAGACTGTCGTGATCATACCACCTTTTGACCACTTGATGCACTGATGCAGAGTAGATGGTACTGCGTTTGTGTTGTGGATCCATGGTCTCCCGAGAAACAGATTATAAGTGGGCGGCACATTGACCACGTGAAAGAGAATTGAATGGACCGAGTAGTCAATAAAGATCTCCAGGAATATTTTTCCTTTCGCTGTTTGGCCATGATTGTCGAACCCATAAACGGTGATTGGATCTGGAATGTATTCTTCTTCTTTAATGCCCAAAGCTTAGGCGGTCATTTCCGGACATATATTGAGGCTGCTGCCTCCATCGATCAGCACATGAGGAACTGTCATCCCTCTGGTTTGAACCACAACATACAAGGCATTGTTGTGAAATACATAAGGTTTAGGGAGATCCTCATCGGAGAAAGTAACTGGAGCATTAGTCATGGCCTGATTGACTATGTGGGCCATGTCTTCCGGAGTTATGCTTGGTTTCACCTTGATTTTCTGCAACAGATTATTTAATACTTGCTGATGTTTAGCGAAAGCTTGGGTTAAGTCCAAAATTGAGACATTGGATAATGCTGTAATAGGCTTTAGAGTGGATGTCCCGCTTTTCTTTTGGGTGGACTTAATGAGATGCTTAGGGAGCCATGGCATACTTCTGGCTACCTCGGGAGATATCCTGGTGGGCTTGTCAGATACTTTCAATTTGCTGAAAGCTGAAATAAGGTCCATCTTCTGGGCCTTGGACCGAGCCTACTGCAATACCAGGACTTGATGCTGAGCTTGCATGTCATTTTCAGAGCACGGCCTGATATGCTCCTGTGGTCAAAACAGCTGTTCGGTAATGACTACTGTAGAATGATGAGGAAATGGCTCTTTTAGAATATCTATATTTTCATCTTCCGCACCTTCTACCAGAAGATTTTTATCAATAAGGTCCTGAACAATGTTCTTCAGAACAAAGCAATTCTCAGTGTTGTGCCCCACTGTTCGATGAAACTTGCAGAATTGGTCTTTGAATTTTCCCATAGGAGCGGAAGGATCGACCAGCCTGGGCAATTTGACCATCTCTTTGGTCAACAGGTACTCGAGCACAGTCTCGAGTGATTGATCTAATGGAGTGAACTTCCTCTCATAGCTCCATCCTTCGTGCTTCACTTTCTCTCGGGGTTTTGATCCCTGCTCTAGTTGAAGCGGCTTGCTGAATTGCAGGATCGACTTTCCTTTCTGGTCATTCTTGTTTGAACCTCCTGCCCCATAACAGAAGTCTCTATTCTGCCCCTTGCGATGATTCCGTTTATTACTGACAGAATTAGTGAAATGAGTCTTCTTTTTCGACTCATTCTGACTGCTGTTTTTCGTGAAAGTGAAACCTTCGTAGAAACCATTCTCCATACTCAATTCGAGCCATTCGGCTCGCTCTGTTAACTCTATAAAGGTTCTGTATGGTGCAGTGGAGATGAGGCCTTTCAGCGGTTGTGAGAAGTTACTGAGAATTAGGGACAAAGCGTGCCCCTCTGATATGGGATCTCTCATTTTATTACAAGCCGACCTCCAGCGGTGGATGAAGTCTCTAGCTTTTTCATTTTCTCTCTGTTTTAGGCCGCAGAGATGACTGAGGGTCGGGAGCACCTCGGCATTAAAGAGGAATCGCTCGATGAACATGTTCACCACCTTATCGAATTCTTTCAACTCAATTGGGTTGACATGCTCTGAATACCACTTGGCTGCTGTTCCCTCCAGACTGCGAGGGAAACAAAGGAAGAGTGCCCGATTATCTCGCTTGAATCTAGAGCATTCAGCGAAGAACATGGCGAGATGAGCCTTAGGGTCGCCAAAACCATCAAACTTGATAAATTTTCTGGGGAGATTATCCAGATTGTCGTCCCCATCTAAACCATCATAGAAGTCTTCGCTGGTGAAGACTTTCTTGCCCTTGTCGCGGGCCTGCAGATCTTTGACCATTTTCATCATGTCTTTTAGCTGCGACTGAGTAGGGTCATCGACAGACTGATTTTTGGATTTGTAAGCTGACCCCTGGCCCTGAGTCGACCTTTTGAATTGATGTTTATTTTCACATTCCTTGTTAGTATCATCTGCTGATTCTGATTCATCAGATACGCCCTCATGACGACTTTGCTTTTTGATACTTTTCACATTCTTGGCGGCATGACCCTTATCTTTATGTTTGGTCTGAATTAGCTCAGTACTGGCCTCAGCTTGCTCTGCCAGCATCTTGGTCATCATTTTCTTGAACATGATGTACATTTGAGGATCAATGTCATCCTCAACCTGCTGTCCCTGATTTTTAGCTGATCGGGGGGAGTCCATCTCTTCTTCTGAAGCTACTGAGTACGCGACGCCTTCGACTGATAGGGTTTTCTTTCCGGACCTTGTATGAACCATCGGGTATCACAAATGTTTTCTTGAATATTGTTGATGCTCTCTGCAAGGTAGAACTGATGGTTAGGCTTCTGAAGGAAGTTTGGTTGGAGGAAAATATTTATTGAGAATTTTGGTAGACAATTGAAATAATATCCCATTACTAGGGATTGAGTCGTCGCTGGAGTTACGACAATTGCGCTGCTATTCTTTGCAAAATAAACAACTGGAAATATGCCTTGTTACCTAGGCGAGGTCGTCAAACCAAAGTGAAATGTAAAATAAAGGAATTTTATTGAGGGGAAAAACATGATTTTATCAATAATACACTTGACAGAGGGGAGGGGGACAAACAATTTTCCACCACTCCGGATAATCAGAAGATACACGAGGACCAGGAAAAATAGTAAGACTGACAAAGGAATCCCAGCCATGTCTGGCAGAATGTGTTACGACAATGAAGCCATACATGATACTTCAAGTACAAGGTTTTGATGATGAGCAAGTAGAATCAACTGCATTTCAGCTAAGGCTATGAAGAAATTGAAGAATTCGGTGAAGAATCCTTGAAGACTAGTGTGCAAATGTTTAATTCATTAAAAGTCTTAGATTCTTGTAAGAGCCTTACTTAGAGTGCATATTTAGGTTGCATTTCACCTTAAAAGTCTTTAGAAAAACTTTTCTAAAAGAAACTCTTTTGAAAATCTTTTTAGAAAACTCTTTTCTTAAATTTTCATGTTTATTAGTCGACCAATAGACTTATCAGTCGACTAATCCTTTTGCGCCATATTTTCTAAAAAGTCATTTTTGTCAAATTAGTCGACTGAAGATTTTATCAGTCGACTGGACAGAATGTCTGTTTTCTTGAAAATTAGCAGCAGTCGACTAATGGTTTTATCAGTCGACTGAACAGAACATGTGTTTTCTAAAAATTTAGCAGCAGTCGACTAATGCTTTTTATCAGTCGACTAAAAGGTTTTTCAGTCTACTGATGATATTATCAGTCGACTAACTTTTCTCCAGTCGACTAAGTTTCAAAAGTTCAGATTTTCAAACGGCTCGATTAACAGATCAGTCGACCGACGATAACTGTCAGTCTACTAATAACTAACTATTAGTCGACTAACTGATGTTTCAGTCGACTAATTTTGTCGTTTTCCTGAAACTTCAAAAAGGCGTGTCTTTTCATTTTTCAAACGTTTTGATCATTCGAAATGGACCGTTTTGACACCCTTTCATACTCTCAACGTATGGAAACTTTTAACTATAAATATGAGTGCATTTTACACTCAAAAACAACAATTCAATCGATTTGAATCTTGCTTTTCACTCCTATTCATTCAAGTATTTGTTTTCTCACTCACGTGATATTTTCACTTCAGTTTTCACTCAAATCACTTTGAGAGATAGTGAATTCATGAGTAGAGTGTTTCAACAACCTCAAAAGCCAATTGCATCTCATTTGCATTCAAAAGAAAGGCTCATAGGTTGTATTGTAAGTTGTTATTTTTTTTCTGTAAAAAGAAGGACTCCTTGGTGTAAAGGAGTTGTTTGCTTTTAGTGGGATTGTTACTGAAAGTGGGACCGGTTATGGTCTGTGTGATCTTGTAGTTTACAAGGTTGATAGTGGAAAATCTCAAGCGGGTTTTGCTTGGGGACTGGATGTAGGTCGGGTTTGACCGAACCAGGATAAAATCTTGTGTTCTTTGTGTGTTTGCTTTGAGATTTGCAAAATCCTTCAATATTTCGCAGAAATTTTTAAAAGCACTATTCACCCCCCCTCTAGTGCTCGTTGCCTCGATCCTAGTGCACTTTCAGAATGATATGCTCCGGACCACTGATCTGATGTGAGGTCGAACTCTGGCAAGACCCCCAATAGTGGACGAATCTCTATGCGCTTCTGCCTCTGAGAGAACTGCCTGACACACCGCTCTGGATGATAGTACGCGCAGAAGAAGGGACCAAGTAGCCTGAACCGCTTGCCATAAGCGTAAGTGTATCTGGGAGGTGATTCCTGACGATCGAAGTAGTCCCATACGACTTCTTCCTCCTGAAGGTTGTCGATCAAGAACCGGTATCGCGCAACTGGAAGAAGCTTCTCTCCATTGTATCTGAATGAACTGGCTCGGGCTGGCACATGCCGGAGGAACCAAGACTGCAAGGCATAGGTGCACCCTTCGACTAGGATCGACTCTCCGAGTGCGAAACGAGTCAACCCTCGGTATAGAAAGGCGAGTGCGGCCATGGCTATGGAGAGGCGGCTGGTCTGTCGGCTTCCCTATCTCCTTAGAAGCTGAACTATTCTGATATCCATGTAATTTTGTCCATCGGGGAAGAAAGCTAATCCCACCGTGAACAGAACCATCGCGTGCTGAATTCTCTCTCGAGCTGTCTTGGACAACGAGCTGACTTCCACAAATATCCCATGTTGTCTGTAGATTTCGAGCAGGTCCACATATTCATTTCCATCTTCTTCAATCAGAGGCCAAGACTTGCGTCCCGTCATGCGAGCTAAGGCATCTTTTGGGTCCAGACCCTTGACATTAATTAAAAACTGCTTCTCCAATGGATCTCCAGGCTGACCGGCTGGCTCGGGCAATCCCATAATCTCTGAAAATTCATCTATCAGCACCGTCATCTCGCCCCACGGGAACCAGAAGGTAGAAGTGCTCGGATTCCACCGTTCTGCTAGTGCATGGATCAAGTTGCCGTTGACTGTTTGCTTTCCCACTGCGGACGCCAGTTCTAACCCACAATCGTCCAAGTGGTCCAGAAACATACGATAGAAGCTTTTGAGCCATGAATAATACCACCGAGGAAAGAAGGATCCGGTGCTGAGGACTCGATGTTCGGGAAGACTTTGTCGCACCTCGTAGGAGATGTGACCCTCAGGGAAGACTGAATCAAGCTGACTGGATGCCATCGGACTGGAAGACATGAAAATTGGAATAAGACTTGGAAAATACAAGAATTTTGAGGAAAATGCAGGCAGGATAAAAATAAAGCAGGAAATTCGAGATCCAGAAGACAAGAAAGATGGGAAATCACCTGGAGTTTTGAAGGAAATTAAGGGAAATTTGGAGAATCGTCTAGGGTTTGATGAAATATGGAAAATGAAGTATTTGAAAAATCGTCCAAGGTTTAAAACATGGACAGTACATGAACATAGATTGGGGAATTTTGAGAAAATCGTCCAGTATTTTTAGAAAATTGGGGAAAATATGGAAAATAAAAAGGAAATAACATATTCAATCAAATTCTGCATAAACAAGTATGCACAAACAACATTCCCTAAAAGCTGACTCTAGATGCACAAATTTTGAAATAGCTGTAGGACCTTAATCCTAACTCTAAGGTTCAGATCAACTGTATCCAATCCAGTTATGCCTATATACTCAAGCCAAGGCTCGATGTACATGGCATAAAATCAATTTCTCCGGTTCTAGGTTCAAGTTTTCCAACATCCTTGAGCACCTGCTGATATATGTTGGACTATGGCCCTTGGTACGTGGCGGGGGGTTTTCACCCAAATAAGTGGCCCAGTTGTGAGGCTCTGTTCCGAACTATGGTTCTGGAAGAGAGCCCAGTAACGTGAAGACCGGGACAATATAGGTGGGGGTGGTTTTTTGAAAACATGAGCACATGCAGGCAAATAGAAGGCTCTAAGTCCTAAAGAGATAGATTTTTGAAATATTTGAAGAAGCAAGCATTATTTTCATACAATTCTTAAGTTGAGGAGTGTTGTATTAGACCTAAGTCTATGTGAGCATGAATAATTCTCCTCAATATGGTCCTACCAAACCATACCTCGTCTATATGCATTCCATGTCAGCTGGGTTCAAGTCTAGGCTCCTAGGTTCACATGATAGCATAAATTAAAAGCTGACATTCCATGGAAATTGATTTGGACAATTTGAACTAAGTAGAGCATTAGATTGATCAGGCAAAGACAGGTCTCATCACGGTCGCCAAACCTGTTATCATCGCAAAATTTTTAACTTTTTGCGAATCAAACTGACCTTTGAAAAAAATTTTGAAAATAACTCGCCTCCGTTTTTAAAATGCGGGATAATTCCAAAGAATGGGACTTGCCTGTCGGTACGAGGTTCGACCGTTCCTGCCACCTTTAACAGGGGTAATCGAACCAAGGATCAATCTTATACTCTGCTCTATTCAACTTGTCTAAACCATATTCTAATTTCTAAATGCACATAGAATCAGGCATGTGCTATGAATTTTCTGAAAATGCATATTTGAAAACATGATGTTTGCTTTGAATATTAAAAATAATTGAAAATAAACTCTTTGAAAATCATGAATCAAGGTTGAGATACTGTATTTGAGAAAGTGAAAATCAATTTCTGAAGAATCTAGAGGTTTTGTGAAAATCGATTTTGAGAAATGTGAAATAACTTTGGAAAACTTGATTTCTTTGAATTCAAACTTTGAAACTGAAAATATAACTTAGAAAATCGAATTTGGAACTTGGGAAATACTTGAAATATCATTGGCAAATCCATATTTTGAGAAAATCGATTTTTGAATAAGACTTAGAAAAATTTGAGAAAACTGATTTCTCTGAATTGAAATTTGAATTGGAATTGGCAAATGCATGAAATGAATGAATATGGATTTGAAATACTTGATTTTGAGGAATTGAGAAAATCCTTTTTGTATTTTTGAGAAATGCAGTGCCTTTTGAAATTATCCTAAGAGTGTAGGCTGAATGTGGCTAATGTGAAGATCATAAATCTAGTATCCTTCATATTCTGACTATGGCCATAAATACAAATTCCACCAAGTTTATAAACTTCATAAAAGCTAGTGTATGTGTCATTCGTGTAGACCATAGTGAGTTTGAATATGCATGAATCATCATCCATCACACATTAACATTATTTAAAAAAATAAACTATATGCAATGCTGCCTAAGCTAAGCAGGAAATGTAAATTCTTATTCCAAAGTTTAATTTAGTTTACATCACTATTGAAATTTAAATACATGAAAAATAAAGTCTTCAATGTACCTGCAAAACTAGAAAACTTGGTTAATGAAAATATGTTGGCTTTTCTAGATTTATCCAGTAATATCTAGAAATTACTGGATTTTGCTAGATATAAGCATTTTCCTTGATTCCCTTAAATAAAAATGATAAAGTATGAAATAAAATGGAATAAATAAGAAAGATAAGATATGAAATTTCGAAATTGGGGTCCAAATGACCAAAATACCCCTAATAACAAGACTATGGCCTTGAAATTAGGGTTTTTTAGAAAGATATTTGGATAAAATGCAAGTTTTGAAATTTGAATGGAATAAACTAAGCTAAATATGATGTGACATGATTAAATATGTGAAAATTAGGGTTAGGGATTTCGAAATTTAGGTCAAATGACCAAATTTCCTTTGATAGCAAGACTATGGCCTTGAAATCAGGGTTTTTAGAAATAGATTTTGGTAAAAACTTAGGTTTTATGCACTAAATGAAATCAAATGAGCATCAAATTAAACCTAAAGCATCTTAATATGATTATGAACATGATTAAACCCTAAAAATATATGCTTATGCACGAAAATCCAATAATATCACAAAAACTGTGATTTTAGCAGTGTTTTTGGATCTTTCAGGAACCCGGTTTTGCAATTTGCTTAATTCAGCCATCAATCAGATTCCAAAAATCCTAAAAATTGGTACCTGCACTTGTTATAACCCTAATGTCGAATTGGAATTATAAAAATAATTTTTTGACATTGAATTAATCAGAAAATTGCATTAAACTTTAAAAATATACTATTTTTGACCTAATTCACCAACCAGTCTCAGTACAAGACCTGAACCAGGGGTCAAATCTCCATGAAAATCCATGAAGTTTTACAGAGACTAACTAAGAAGAAAAACAGAGATTTCCCAATTTACAGATCGGAAAAAGCATCTCTGGTTAGGGAGAAACCCTTCCGGCAATCTGAGCTAAAATATATCACTTTTAACAGGGATTAAAACAGTTGTTTCAGATTGAAAATACAAACATAAATAGCAATCCTAAACAAAAATCTCTCAACTTTTAGTGGTGAACAGTAGACAGAAAAATAATAATACTCACTTTTTACAGATCATGAATCGGATCTGTGGTTTGAGATTTATGACTAACAAAAGTCTGATTAGGGTTTTGGTAAACCCTAATGAGTTTTAAATTTAAAAACAGATTCCCTGAAAGAGGAAAAATACTAAACAGTAATCAAAAAATTTCACAGCAGACAGATCTACTCAATTTGAATCCATAGCACTTTACAGATCTGAAATCGGATATAAGATGAGAGAAATATCATCACAGCAAGTTACCTTCTTGATTTTAACCACGATTTTAAAGCTTTAAAAACCCGATTTGATGTCTGATTTTTTTTTACAGAGTTTCCGAGATTTAAAACCTCTGATTTTTCTACAGTAACTCAATAACTCATGCATGCACCACATATAAAAAAATCAGAAATAAACAATGAGAACTTCAATCCGAAATAACATTATCTTTACTGTTCTAAACCTAAAACACACAGAAATTTAAGAAACTTGGAAAACCATGCACTAACTAATGTAAATCAATAAAATAAACCATAAAACAGTAAATAAAAATTATTTCTATGCTATAGAACGTAAAAAAAACATGAATAAACCATGAAAATAAAATAAAAACAGGGAATCAATGGCTGGAATTTGATATCACCTTTAAAACATAGATTTAACCCATTAAAAGGGTAAATCATATATTTTATTGGTTAATAATGTAAAGAATCATATTAAAATCAATTCTAATGGATTAAAATCCCTGTAAATCATCCAAAACAGGGTTAGATCACCTTTTTGGATCGTTCTTGCTGATTCTTGATGGTTCTTGAGGTGAAACCATGGTTGATCTTCCATAAGGAGGTGTATCCAAGCCTAGATCTAGGTTTAAAACATTAAAATCATTAAATAAAATATGAAAAAAGCAAAGGAATTCATACCTTAGAGTTGCAGCAATGGAAGAAGGGCTGGAGAGGAGAGAGAAGCTCCAAGAATTGAAGGTAAGTGAATAGTAAAAATCGTCCCCCCCTATGCTCCCTTTTATAATAAAAAAATTAGGTTTAGTCTTGGGTTTTCAAATTACTTTTTTGCCCTTTTTAAAACCTATCCAAAGTCATTAAGGGGGACGATTTTTTTAGAGACTCCTAATCCTAATTAACACCTAATGACACCCCTAATTAACCCTAGAGACTCCAAATGTGGTGCCACTTGGAACTTTCCACATTTGATTTTTAAAATCTTAACTAAAACCTTTAAAAACAATAGTTTGAAATCAAGTTTTAAAAATGGGTTTTCAAAATGGATTTTGACTCTTCTAAATTTCTAAAACTAACCAAGACATCAACTAACCCTAGTCTAGGCCTGACTGACTCGAATATGGCGCCACCCCGAGTGGGCCCTACTTGAGTTTTTCAAAAAGCGATTTTAAAACTTGAAATTGAAGGAGTTTTCAAAAGGATTTTCAAAGAAAAACTTCAAAGTTATAATTTTTGAAATGGCATAAGGTTCTAACTGAGTTAGAATTCCTCTGGATATGGTGCCAACTGAGTGGGCCCACATCGAGTTTTGGAAATTTTAAAATAAACACTGAAAATGGCTTTGAAAAGGGGTTAAAATCGATATTTGAACTTCAAGATTTCTGAAAATAGGGTCTCAAGAGAGCTGGAACTCTGGGTTAGAGTCTTGAACTCCTAGGACTCTGAGATCTTAGATTTTAAGAGCCAAATGAAAGAATTTTCGAAAGATTTTATCAAGAAATGGTAAAATAAGTCCGAAAACACAGTCAGGGTTAGACTCCTAACTAGACCGAACTCTAAAATAGAGTCCTGAACTAACTGGACTCTGTAAAATGACCTAAATTTCGAAAACAAACGAAAAATATTGAAAATGGAAGTAAAACAGACTTCAAAACATACTCCTGACCGGATTAGGACTCTGAGACAGAGTCCTGATCGGACTGAAACTTTCAAAATTTTGAGGAATTTGATTAATAGAGGAATTCAGAAGCGACACCACCTCAATGGGTCTCATCTGTGAATTGAAATCGATTAAAATTTGAATTTGAAATGAATCCAGATTGTTTTCTTGAGAAAATATTTCAAAATATAAGGTCTCGGGGGTTGGAAAATGACAAAATGTTGAATAAAAACCCAGGTTTTGAAATTGATTTTAAAATAAAAGCTTTAAAATTCAAATCTGGATTGAATGTTTTGAAAACAGGAGTGCTGGATCTCGAAAATGAAATGCAATGCTATGCAATGTGATGGAATGATATGCAGAATACATGCAATGATATGCAATGACACATGAAATGGACAAACACTGGATGAGGGTGAAAAGTTGGGGTGTTTACAACATCTTCTTAGACAACTTATTGAGAGAAATAGAGAGAGGAACAAAGATTTGCAAATGGTTTTTATTGATTTGGAGAAGGCTTACGATAGAGTACCTAGGGACGTTCTCTGGTGGACAATGATGAAGAAAGGTGTTTCTCTCAAGTACATTAGTATAATTAAAGATATGTATGAAGGAGTAGTAACCAATGTCCGCACTTGTGGAGGGGTGACAACCAATTTTCCTATAACGGTTGGGTTACATCAAAGATCTGCTTTAAGCCCTTTCCTATTTGCTATAGTGATGGATGAGCTTACGAGATCAATTCAAGAAAATGTGTCGTGGTGTATGTTGTTTGCTGATGATATTGTTTTGATTGATGAGTCTAGAGCTGGGGTTAATGCTAAGTTAGAATTATGGAGACAAACATTGGAAGCAAGAGGTTTTAAGTTGAGTAAGAGTAAGACAGAATACATGGAATGTCGATTTAGTAAGCAACGAAATAGAGATGGGAGTGTAGTGAAGCTTGGTGAGCAAAAAAAACTGGTGGGTGATTCTTTCAAATATTTGGGATCTATCATTCAAAAGTATAGAGAAATTGATGGAGATGTAAATCATAGGATAAAGGTTGGGTGGATGAAATGGAAGAGTGCAACTGGAGTGTTGTGCGATCGTAGAATGCCATTGCGGTTGAAGGAAAAGTTTTATAGGATGACTATTAGGCCCGCTTTACTATATGGTACAGAATGTTGGGCTGCCAAGAGACATCATATTCAAAAAATGAGTGTAGCTGAGATGCGTATGCTGAGATGGATGTGTGGAAATACAATAAAAGATAAGATTCAGAATGAGGAGATACGTAAGAAGGTAGGCGTTGCACCCATTGAAAATAAGATGAGAGAGAATCGTTTACGGTGGTTTGGACATATTCGACGAAGGCCTAATGATGCTCCAGTTAGAAGGATGGAGAAATGAGAAAATATATTAGTTATAAGAGGTCGGGGTAGGCCTAGGAAGACATGGATGGAGGTGATAGGAAATGATATGAATGCTTTGAACCTCACAGAGGACATGGCATTGGATAGAAATGAATGGAAGAGAAGGATTCATGTGGAAGACCCAGAATGATTTTCTTTGTTGGTTCATATCGCCGACCCCAATTGTTTTGGGATGAAGGCGTAGTAGTTGTTGTTGTTGTTGTTGTTGTTGTTGTTGCTTTTCCTAACTTGTAGCTCCCATCTTTTTAAACTCACCTAGCCGTCCCATCCAAGAGGGGAAGCATCCTGCTGCTTTTGGAATTCCCACTTTTCCTCCCTCTCTCTCTTTCTGACCCTTAGCCTCCTTCACGCATATCCCTTCAACCTCCTCCATTTTCCCTTCACCTTGCAGCCGTGTCTTCAACCAATCTCCAACTAGTGCCATCACCTTCTCTAATGCCCCAGCCGTATCAATTGAAATACCATCTCCACCCCACTCATACCGGCAGCCATCTCTTCCAAGCTCAAGTCAAATTCAATCAACGCCAAGAAGCTTCAAGGAGCAGCTGAACCACCAAGGAGCAACCAGGCATTGAGGAGTCGACCTCCACCCTTCCTCTTTCACCTCATATCCCAGTGACAACTGAAATCAAGGATCGAAGTTCACCACCATTAGCGACACCAAGGTAAGCATTATCCTCTCTCATTTATGTGTTCTCTATTAAAATAAGAATATCTCGTGGACAATGACTATGAATATGAGGGAATATCCAGATCAAAACTGGATTCGTGTAGAGCATGGGCTCACCATGTAATGACTCTTTCTAAAAACCGAATGAAAAGATGGTTCGTCCAAACCGATGGACCGAACCTCTTTTTCAATGGTGAATATCAAATGCAATCGACCTCCCTGAATCATCTGCATCATATCATCATTAAAGTGCATGCATCATGTTAGGTATATTCTTTTAATAGCATTTTCATGATTTACTTTGCATATCATTCATTTCTGTAGAGTCCTGATTTCTACGTATAGTCCACACATTATTCCATGTTTGCATTTTATTCTAAAAATCCCCAAAAAATCATGTATCATGCGAATAGTTGTTCCTGATATTTTGCAAAAAAATCAGAATCATTTGAATTTGTTTTCTTTATTCAAAGCCTAAAGTACTGGACCGAGTTTTAAGACCCAAAAAATGTTAAGGGTATCGGATCCCGATTTGTAAAATTGAGACCTCCCTCAGGGGAGATCCGATTCCTGATTCAAAAAATGCCCTGGACTCAGGATTGAATCTAGTATTTAATATGATTTTATCAGATGTTTCCAAAATGCTTTGCTACCTGTCAAAAATCTGAGACTATGGCCACGTGTCAGAGCCCGATACGAGCTCTTAAGACTCTGGGTCAACTTGAGTCGACTGTTGCTCTCTGGGTATAACTTGAAATCCGGATCTGTAAAAGAGGAACTTCATGTTTTAGATGTCCACTATTTGATTCTGAATTTTTAGAACAGTTTGCATGCCCTTTCTGTAATTTTAATGTTAGTCTGTTGTTTCAACATTTATACCTGTCTTTATGATTTATGCATGTATCATCATAATTTTGTCTCTCTGTCAGTGGGTCAAATGCCAAGACTATAAACATGAATTTTTTTTGTATGAATGTTAGGAATGTCCCCTTAAAATCTCGGAAATTTTGGTAGCCTATTATTGCTTTTACCTATTTTTATAGCGGATCCCGCTAATTTCATACCTATCAGAATTAGATCCCTGCTACCGAACTCATTATAGGTTAAATCCTGGGGTTGTAAAAGCCAAATTTGTTCATTTTCATGTCTGTCAGTAGCCTGCAAAATATCAATCATTTCTATGGTGAATTGCTTCATTATTGTGTTGAATACTACGTTTGGCTCGCACCTGCAATCGAAATTTGCGTATTTTAGAATTTTATTTGAAATTTTGCATCTAGATTATACCATTTCATGCATTTTATTATTCTATACTGATCCTAAGAGTAAATGGATGCTCTTTGTCAAATTTGGCATAATTTGAAGGTTGTTTGATATTCAGGTTAATCGTATAATCAAAACAAGGCTCCCGCGGGACCCCGATCCAGGCAAAAAACAAACGAAATTCACCATTTCGGCCAAGATTTTGATTTTATTTTCTTATTTCATAATCCCATCAGGGTCAGCAGCATATCATCATAGCTCATCATTCATTCCATCATCATTTGGTTCATTTTGAATTTCAAAATTCTCAAATTTTATCAAAACAACTTCAAAAACCCTAATTTCAAAAGGTATAACCTCGTTATTAGGGGTATTTTGGTTATTTTGACCATAATTCTGAATTTAAAATCTTTATTACCCTATTTTTCTGACATTTTTATGATTTCAAGTCATATTCATATCAAGGAGGCATCAGATTGGGTTTATATCCAGATAAATCCGATAATTTCTAGATATTATCAAAAAATCTTGGAAAAACCTACATTTCTATACTAATCTAATTTCTAGTTTTGCAGGGACACTCGAGAGGAGAAATTTCTTTCATTTTTATTTCTTTTATTTCATTGATGTAAATGTAAAATAAATGATGGAATAAGAGTTACTTTTCCGCTTAGAGTAGGATGCATATCATATAGTTTATTTTTTTGTAATATCCTGATGTGTGAATTATGCATTTTCCTTTGAAAATCACCATGGATGGACACGAATGGCACGTTGCACTAACTCTTAGGGAGTTGACAAACTCGGTGGAGTCCGTATTTATGGCCATAGTCAGAATACGGACGAGACCCAGATTTGCCATCTTCCTACTAGTCACACTGAGCCTACACTCTTTGGCTATTTTCCAAATAGTCACAACATATTTTCCATTTTTATAAAATATTTTAGAATTAACTAAGTAAATTACAAACATATTTACGACCATAGTCGGAAAATGTAGAATTTTTACCTTAGTCTAATTCTAAAATGCATATTTTCTCAAAATTTCCCTTAAATATTTTCATAAAAGGGACATTCATTCAATTAGGATAGTTTGCATCATTTCCTTTTGATAAAAAAAAATCATATTTTAAGATAGTTGATTTCTCAAGGATCTCTTAAAGATTTTTTTTTTAAAAAAAGTTCACCTTTCTCAATATTTTAAAAGGGGTTTCTTCCCAATTTCTCGCGATTTTCTTGGAGACTATTCCCTTTTTAAATTTATTTCTCAATTTTCCAAGAGAATTTCCAAATATTTTCAAGAGTCAAAATCAATTTTTCAAGATCAGATTTCCAAAATTTCAATTTCCTAAGATCTAATTCCCTTTCTCAAAAGGAATTTTCCCATAAATTTTCAACCATTTTCCAAAGACAATTTTCAAAGTTGAAATTTCAAAGACCAACATTTTCTCTCTGAATTTTTTCTCAAGAATCCGTTGTATTTTTCAAGAATCTCTACTTCTTTTTCATATTCATTCATGATTTTCTCAAGTTTCCTCAAGGTTTTGAAATCCCTTCATTTAGGTTTTTCCTCAGAAATCAATTCTCACCCTTTCTCAGAAATATTTTTCATTTTCAAAGCATACATCATGTTTTTCCACTTGCATCTTACAAAATTTCATAGCACATGCCTGAATTATCTGTGCATTTAGGATAAAACACGATTTTTGATAATTTAGCTAAACTAGGCACACTCTTGATCCTTGGTTCGATTACCCCTGGTAAATGCGCTAGGAACGGTCAAACCTTGTACCGACAGGTCGAGTCCCATTCTACGGAATTTTCCTGCTATTTTCAAAATAGAGGCGAGTATTTCAAAATCATTTTCAAACTTTGGTCGGGTTTGACTCGCAGGATCGCTCCCCTCTCTCTCGCAGGGAAGGAAAAATTTTTGCGATGATAACACCTGCCAACCTAATCATACTCGATATGACTGAATACGATGTCATATTGGGTATGGATTGGCTCTTTGAACACTATGCTAGAGTTTTCTGTAGAGAAGGGAAGGTAATTTTGTCTCGACCGGATATGTCGGAGGTTGAATTCCGACTGGCAAGGTCTGGAATAAAGAAAAGGGTTATTTTGACCCTCAAGGCCTAGAAGTATCTCCGTCGGGGAGATATGACTTTCCTAGTCAGTATGATCGGAGAAGAAATGAAGTCGACTCCGATTGATGATCTAGAAATTGAGTGCGATTTTGCCGATGTATTCCCAGAAGAACTACTTGGACTTCTGTGATCATTGCAAAAATTTTCCTCTTGTTTCCCTCTTTTCCTCCTCTTTCCCTTCCTAGCCTCTATTCCCTTTTTGAAGGAAAATAAAAGATAGGAAAGAAGAGATAAGAGAAAAGAAAGAAGAGAGAGGAACTCTTTTGCAAAGGTATCACTTGACCTTAATTTTGAAAATATTTTGAAATTACTTGCCTCTACTTTGAAAATTTATGGGAAAATGGTGAGACAGGATTCACTCATCGATACAAGGTTCGACCATTCCTGACACCTTTACCAGAGGTAATCGAACCAAGGATGGAACTTATGCCTTTTGCTTTGCCTAAATATTATCTAAGAATTTATTCTAAGTCTAAAATGCACAAAGAATCATGCTTGTACAATGCAATTGAAAAGATGTATGCTTTTGAAAAAATAGTTTGGAAATTTTGGGATTTTCCAAGTGACTCTGAAATAAATTTGATAATGTAGTGAAGAAATGATTCAATAGGTCTGAAATTGATTTGAAAAAGTTAGATTTTGAATCTAACTTAGAATTTGAAATAGATCTGAAAGAAGAGACTTGAAATTCCAAGCCTTGGAATAATCAGAGTTTGAAAAATGGATTTTGATTTGAAGAAATAAGGAGGAAAGGAGATTTTTGGAACTTGAGATAGAATTTTGAGAAAAAATAGAGTTTCAAAACCGAAATGGACTTTGAATTTGAATGGATCGACTCTGAAAAGGAATTCTTAATTTCAGAACCAGAAAAAGGAATTGAATTTGGATTTAGACTTAAGAAATAGATTTGAAAATGGTTTTTGAAAGTAGAAATTTGAAATGGAAATTGAACTGGATTTAAAATCCAGAATCCTAAATGAAATTGGATCCAACGTCTGGAATCCAAGACGGAATTGAATCCAAAATATGTAATCCTAAATGGAATTAAATCCGAAGTCTAGAATCCAATATGAAATTGAATCCAAAATTTGGAATCCTAGATAGAATTGGATCCGAAGTTTGGAATCCAAGATAGAATTGAATCTGAAATCTGAAATCTGAAATCCTAGATGGAATTGGATTTGAAAATCTAGAATCCTAGATGGGATGGGATCCGAAATCCGGAATCCAATATGGAATTGGATCCAAAATGGGGAATGGATTTCGAAAATGGAATTTGGATTTTTGAAAATCCAGATGAAACTCAGAATTGGATCTGAGAAATCCTAAATCGATTTTGAAAGGGAGATGGAATTTAGGAAAAATTGATTTTCAGAGTAAATACCAAGTTTTGATTTTTAAAGTCTGGTTTATGACTTAGAATTTTGGATTTTTGAGAAATAAAGAGTAAATCTTGAATTCAGACTTGAATTCTGAATTTAGAAGAAGATCTGGAAGATTTGGGCACCTGAAGTGAAGAATAAAGAATAAAACTTGATTTTAAAACTGGAACTTTTAAAATCAGGTGATGAATCCAGGAATTTCAAAGTTAAATTGAACTTTGAAATTTGATCTGAAAAGTTAAATTGAATTTGAAATTGGATCCTGAAAATGAATTTGGAATTCCAAAGTTGAATTGAACATTGAAATTGGTTTTGAATTGGAAGTTGAATTTTGAATATAGAAGTGAATTCGAATTTTTCAAAGTCAAATTGGACTTTGAAATTTGAAGTTTTGAATCTTTGAAATAAGATAGAATAGAAAGATGAATTTGAATTTATAAATAAGAATTGAAGATTGATTTAAAAAATGAAGAAGATACTTGAAGAATTATCTCAAAATTGCTTGGATTTTTGAAATTTTTTTGAAAAATATAAGGTAATTCTATCCTAAATGATGAATGAATCAAAGAATTTTGAAAATTGGATTTTGAAAAGCATATTTCATTCTTTAAGTGAATTGAAATAAGATTGAAAATATAATACATTTCTGACTATGGTCATAAAATGTATTATAAGATAATCATATTTAAATTCAGATGAAGAATAAAATATATTTTATCCCTTTATAGAGTTTGAAATGAAATTAACTCTCAATATATTCTGACTATGGCCATTGATATATATTTTGAGTTAATTTCAAGTTAAACTCTGATAAAAGAAGAAAAATTCTGAAAATATGATGATTTTTTAAAGAGATCCGGTGTGAATCCAATGTTATTCCATAAAAGATAAGAATCCTGAGCATTGCCCACATTTTGACTCTGGCCATCAATGTGAGTCATTTGCTTAGGATTAATTACCTCTCATTAGAATGGTGCACGTACCATTCTTGTTTCACCATGGTGGATTTTCAGAAATAAAAGAGAAAATAAAATGAAACAAGTAATTCTAGAAAATATACATGCTCATACATTCTAACCTATGCTAGGAATGTAAAATTCTTATTATAATCTAGTTATTACAATTCTGAAATTGCAATTTACAATTTCCAATTTAAGAAAAAATAATGATGTTTTCTATAAATTTCCTGCAAAATGATAGAGTTAGCATGAAACAAAAGACAAACTGATGAAAGAAACCAAGAAATTGCATTGGATTTACCTTGTATATGATGATACATAGGTAATGCATGAAATGCCATGCCAATGTCATTGAAAATCCATTTATGAGAATGCATGTAAGATGGAGATATTTTCACTAAATGTAGGTAAAATGTATTTTCTGAAAGGAGAATGCAAATATGCTTATGAACATAATGAAGCATGCAGGGGAAGGCTATAGCCAAAAACAATGGTGTTGGAAGTAAGATCCCAGCACAGTGGGTTATGTGGAAATGCAAAGGGGCTTCAGCAATGCTGCTGAGTGAAGGGTAGTATATGACACATGAGTGTGAGCTGCAGGAGATGTAACACTAATATATATATTCAGGATAACCTGAATTATAGATTTTGCCTCACAATTCTGAGCCAGAGTATGTGGAATGGCCTTAGAAGCTACTCCAACAGCTTCATAGGGCCACTTTTCAATACCTTCTATTGACAAACTTTTCTGCTTGAGGATTGTAGAATCAATTAAATCAGAAGCAACACCATAGTAGGTCGATCCCAGTAGTAACAGTATGCTAATTTCAACAGGATAAAGTAATGAATCACAACTTAATTCTCTAATCTATAAACTGACTAAAAGAATAGAAGAAAGCCATCGTGACTACAATGATGTTTTGGACAAAACACAGTGAATATGGGAAATGCTATAAATGTGTGAGATGCTTAGGACATGAACTGGAATGGCAGATAAGGTGTCGTGTGACAACAAGTGGGGGGAAGGTGCAGGAAGGTATGGAGAAGGGGTTTTGTGATGAGTCACAGCAGACCACAGGGCTACTGTGTTGTGAAGAATTCATAAGCCATAGTAGCCCATAGGGCTACTATGTTATGAGGAAACAACAAGCCACAGTGCTATGTGTGCTATGGAGGATTGGGACGAGAGGCTACAACAGGTGATGCAAAGGGGTGGCTAACATGTGAATATGCAGATATGATGGATGGGTGAAGTGCACAGGTGGGTGCATTGGTGAAAGAAGTGAAGGTGCAACAGGTTGCACACAGTGGAGTATTGTGCACAGTGGAATGAGTGTAGCAGAGAGGTGCATTTGTGAAAAGAAGTGAAGGTGCAAGTGAAGGAGTGATTAATACAGTGATATGCAAGTGCTGATAGTGATGTACAGGGAATGACTGAAGATGGATGCCATACGCCCATATGCTGCTATAAGCATAGAGTGTATGGGTGGGGAAATGGAATATAAGTGCCAATGTGAATACAATGTGTATACAATGGATGCATACAGTGAAATGAATGTTGATGGATGAACCAGTATTATGCCTAACCTATAATATGCAAACATAACCAATTGTAGACAGAATCAGAGGATAACATGGTAAAAGGGGAATTAGGTATGAGTCGATGAAATGCAGAGCATATGACAGTGACATGATGAAGTGCAGTGAGGTGGTGAAGTAACAAGTGATAGTAGTGTGATAAATGCATCTGTAGAAGTATTATTGTGGATGCTTGTGAAGCTGAAGTGCAGGTGTATGGGAGATAGGATAACCACACAAAGCTCAAGAGGCACTTCTACAATAGCTTCAGGTGATTTTGATAACATCTTGGAACATCAGGAACATGGTAGATGGAATGAATAGTTTAACAAAGATTCAATAACCTTGATGTTTATATATTCTTCAGGACTTCTAGTGAGGGGCCATTCAATCAACATGTCTTGTACAAAATCAATCTCCATGCCAAGCCATGACATGGAAAGTAGAGCTGCCGCTTCACCTTTACTCAGAAGATGCACACCCATTAAGGCCTCAACGACATCAACCACACATTTTCTCTGCAAAGGTCTTTTGCCCTTAATAAATGCTTTCTTTGAGAAAGAGTAATGATCTTCTTCCCCTAAACATGTATTGTTTTTACCTAGAATAATCCATTCTTTAGGATGGAAAATATCATCATAAATAAACCCCGGTAATCCACAATTGCAAGCAAATTTGCATAAAGTAAACTTGGAGATCACTCTGTATTTTGAAAATGTACCTGCAGCATATTCCAACAACGAGTCTCAGAATATTCCTAATGACTCCAACAAGAACTCCTCTTGGCATTTCTTTGTAAAAAGTGCTTCCATGCTCTTCTTAGCTGGGACGTCAATATACTGTATGTAGCTTCCCATATGGATTTTCTTCAAGCTAGCAGCTAGAAGCATAACTTCTATTCTATGCATAATGGATGGCACCAAAGAAAATGAGTAAAACATGTTAATAGATTCCTAGAGCCGGATTGCTATTAGCTTCTAGGTTATTCACAATGATCCTCATTTGATTCCTTAATTGAAGTTTTTATAAATCCAACCCTGTACACAATGGATCCAATAGGGCTATGCTCATGAACCATTAGCGCATGAATCTTCGTCATTTTCTCTGTAACCACGAAATTTCCTATCAGACTTCACTATGAATCTGAATCGATTCATAGTGAAGCCAATGCAGTCCAATGTAATACATTGTGCAGGCAAGACACGATGCTGCTGTAGCCAAATCAAACCAAGAGGCTATGTAAAATAGGAGATGGAAACAAAAATTACAATGAGAAATGTTCATAGAATACTTTCCTGTTATGCAATAAGTATAAAGGCTTCCTACGATAGATTGCAATTTGGAGGCAAGCAGAAACGATGGAACAAGGATCTAACAAAGAGGACGATCTTGATGCTAGATTAAATCCAACGCGGATGCAGCATTGAACTAAATGAAATGCTATAATTTTGCTGATGTTCAACCGATCTTCAGTCGATTGAAGAGGAGGCACTAGAGGGAGGGGGGAAGAGAAGGTAATGGAGAAAGAAGAAGGCGATCAAAAAGGTGCAGTGGTGAATGGTGGATCCTCTAGTCTCGACCCTTGCGGCTTCTTTTATAACAAGAAGTCGTTAGGGGTCTTACCATTCGGGTCCAAAAATTTTGAAAGCTTTCAAAATAATGGCCCTTTCAAGAAGTTTTTCTAAAAGAGGTTTTTAGCATAAAGATGTTTTCAAAAAGAGGTTTTAAAACTATCTTTTGTGTTTTCATTTCTATTTTATTATATTTTTTTTGTTCTTTTTCTTACATCTTCTATTTTTTTGTGTATTTGAAATAAAAACTGTAAAACTAAGGGATTTTGAAACTATTTTTGTAAAAATTAAAAATATTTACAAAAAGGGGGTTTTCTGAGAATTCGGGGTCATTCTTTGAAAATTTCTTCAGAAAACGGGTTTTGATCCGAATTTTGAGGAAATATTCGAGTTTTGGATCTCAAATCAAGAAATACAGGACAGTGGATACCGGAAAAATGGTCTGAGCCTTCCAGAAATTATGTTTGGTATTTTTATAATTTTAATTTGAGAATTGGATAACGAGGCTCATATTTGGATTTCAATACTGGATTCAGATCCAAAATTGAGTCAGTTATAGAAAATAGATTTGATTCCAGTAAAATCCGAGAAATAACTGGAATTTAGATTAAAATTGACTCAACTGACTCAGAAAATGGGGGCCAGGGGAAAAAAGGGATTTTTTTATAATTTTTGAAAAATTTAGGGTGTTCACAGATGTCCCTCTTTGCTACTAAGCTGGTTGAAAGCCGAGCTTAGTGGCAAAGAAAACACTCCAAATTTTGAAAAATGTCCCAATTAGCAGATCTGTACTGGGTATGGAAGAATTTATTTTGAAAACATGGTTCCTCAGGCTTAACACCTTATCCTGAATGGTTCTGGGGAGACGAAATCCTCAAAAAATGATATAACTGGATAATAGAAAATGAGGAAATCGCGATGATACTTTGGGTAAAGATCCTGAAATAGTGAAAATGGAAATTGTGACCAAGTCTCATGGGTGAGACAAGATAAGCCTTTTGGAAAGACTTAGGTTTAGCCCTTAACCTGGATGGGACGAATATATATCAAGATGAATTTCAGGTTCTACCCATACCTGAATGGGAAAGGAATACATGAAGACCTTAATGGGACATTTTTGAGAAAAATGCCTTGTGAGATGAAGCTCAAGTATGATCCTTTCTGGATGGATATGAAGAGCATGAATTCCACGACGAGAGAAGCCATGATGAGACTGAGAGAACTACCTCGTTGAAACGAGGAACCTCATCGGAACGAGGCTCAGGTTTAACTCAAACCTGAGTGAAAGATACCTTGTGGATCAAGGTTCAAACTTAACCCTTAACCTGAAGGGGACGACCATATAGAATCTTTGAATGAAGAAACCATGATGGGACCCTCAGAGTTTGGATGAACAAATCCGCAAAGGGTTTGTGAAAGGAGGAAAATGGGGTTCCCTAAAGCTTGGAAAAGGGATGATCTTGGGCGCCTCATCACTAAGACTAAATTAGCTTTTAAAATTGATGACCTCTCACAAAAAATTCAGGTTTGACCCTTAACTTGAGCCTGAATGAATATGAAATCCTCGAGGAGCGAGAAAACTGTGATGGGACCTCTAGACTTTGTACAACAAGTCCAAGTTTGCAAAAAGAGGAAAATGGGTGTCCCTAAAGCTTGAAAAGGGGATGATCTTGGGTGTCTCATTGCTGAAAGTGAAATAGCTTTTAAAAATCGATGACCTCTTGCAAAAAGTTCAGGTTTAGCTCTTATCCTGAGCGGGAACTGCCTATGGTGGGACAGTGGGGAACACAGGGAAGTGTGCAGATCCGAGAGCCTAAACTCTTAGATCAAAACAGAAGGGAGGGACTTTTCAGTCCTAATGAGGGACAACACCAGGATATGTCAAAATGAACATCAAGTTCTTGCTTCATGTTGGGATAACTAGAAAATATTGCCAATAAGATGCCAACATTTGTAGTTGATTAAAAAATGATTGAAATGTGCACATTTAGTGCGGAAAATATCACCTCTTTCTACCTAGAGTATTACCTCCGATTGAGCTAACTCTGTAGAATCAAGAATCATATTCAAATTTGTTGTTGTTGAGTTTCTTCAAGGAAACTATCAATTTCCTTGATATGAAAAGAGAGAATATATTCTTAGTTTCATAAAAAACAATTGAGTGGGAAGATATTGATAGAAGAATTTCACATAAATAAAGAAGATTCTTGGCAGTTTGGCAGTTTGATATCCTAGGGCTTTTCCCATGATGATCTTTTTGCACTCTTATTGAGTCATTGAGCTTTCTTGGGTTTCGGGGAGAAGCTTATTACATCATCCTTCATTTTGGAGATGTCTTGACTTTTCTTTTTTCTAGGAAGGATACGTCACAAACTCCTTCATCTTGGAGATGCTTCGATCCTTCTTTTTTTCTTAGGAATTATACTAATGATATTGTTTCTTGGGTTGAGAATCTTTTGATGATAGCAAAAATCAAATATCCTTTGGGGTTTGTCAGGAGGTTCATTGCAGTCGCCTTCATCTTGACAGTGATCTGAACTTTCCCTGGAAGGATCTGTCACAAACTCCTTCATCTTGGAGATGTTCCAAATCTTCTTTGGCCCCGGGGGTCTAGCTCACATATTTGTCTTCAACTTGAAGACAATTGAGAGATCCCTTTTGCAGGTATTTGATTGCAGCTTAAATGACTGAGGAGATATGGATTGAGTGAATTCTTTTTATTGCTCAGGATATTTTCACTGCCTTACTGCCAGAAGAATGGTCTTTAAGGATGTGCCATAGCTATGATCAATATCAATTCACTTATAGATTTTCAATATCATTGAATTTTCCTTCGCCGGTCATATCAAAGATTTTTCTTCATTCTCTTGGTTGACCAATAGAAAAGCCTTGAATTCTCTTCTTTCTTCTCAAAAGTCTTGTCTTTTTGGAAACAATACTGAAGGTGGTTTGAGGTAATTCTTTGTGCAATAAAAGCTTTGAGATCAACAATGGTTTTTGGTAGCAATTTGACAAAATGTTCTAAAAATCTTTAATGAAAGGAATTGCTTGACATCGAATTGACACATCCGTGACAAAAATTCTTCTCTCTTTTTCCCCAAAAAGCGAGACTCAGGCTTGACCCTTACTTGAATGGGAAATAGAAAATACTCCTCTCTTCCCTAAAGAGGAGGTGTTTGCAAAACATAACTTTCGAAGAGAAATTAAGTTTTCGCCAAAACTCCCTATCTCTAGGCTTTTCTTATGAAAAGGCGGTTGAAAATGAGGTTGAAAAAGTATCACAGAGGAACGAGTCCATCACACTCTCCCTAGAAGAGGGTCCTCTGTGAAGGGGGTAGCCAAAATGAGAAAATTGGGAGCCACAAAAGGAAACGGGCTTCCGTCGAAGCTCTCCCTAGAAAAGGGTTTCTTTGTGTGTAAAAAAATGGGTTGTTGTTTTGAAATAGTTCGCAAAGAAACAAGTCCCTTCAAACTCTCCCTGTAAAAAGGGTTCTTGCGAACGAAAAAGATGGTTGCATGTGAAAGGAACAAGCTCCCTCAAACTCTCCCTAGAAGAGGGTCCTTTGCAAGAGAAAAATGATTGATTTTTGATAGAAATGGTAACCCGAAGGTTGAAATTGAGATTTAGAGCTTGAATTGTTGATGAGCGGTTAGTGCAAAGATCGAACCTGGGGGCTAACTGATCAATCAACCAGAAACTAACATGAGTGCTAGATGTACCAGTACGAGCACTGGATTTTGAAAATATACCAGTACGAGCACTAAATTTTTGAAAAATATACCAGTACAAGCACTGGATTTTGAAAGATGCACCAGTACGAGCACTGGATTTTGAAAGATGCACCAGTACGAGCACTGGGTTTTGAAATGGAGACCGACACTCTCAGGGTTTTTGGAAAACGAAGCAGGAATGATCGTCGGTGTTTCAGGATTATCCCTTATCTTGAAAGAGAAAAGAAAACACCTCAAAGGACAAGATTCAGGTTTATCCCTTAATCTGAGAGGGAAATGAAAAACCCGAGTCCAGAACTTGATTTTTCAAAGGAAAACTTTGGTTCAATACGAGCATCAGATCAAAAAGGAAGTCCGAGTCAGAACCGGGAACTTCAGAATAAAAGAAGGAAAGCCCGAGTTTAAAACTCTAATTTTTGAAGAAATGCTTGGTCCAATATGAGCATCGGATCCAGAAGGAAGCCCGAGTCGGAACTCGGAACTTCAAACGAAATATAAAAGGGAAAAACTCGAGTCGGAACTCGGATCTTAAAAATAAAGATAAAATAAAAAACCCAAGTTTGAAAACTCGAATTTTCAATGCAACGATTGGTTCCGACACGAGCGTAGGATCCAAAAGGAAGTTTGAGTCAAAACTCGAAACTTCAGAAATGAAATACATAAAAAATGAGACCCGAGTCGGAACCTAGATCTTTAAAGTAAAAAGGGAAAATCGAGTTTGGAAATTCGAATTTTCAACGTAACAATTGGTTCAAATGCGAGTATTGGATCCAAAAGGAAGCCCAAGTCGGAACTCGAAACTCCAAAAAAAAAAATGGAATATATAAAGGGGAAAACCCGAGTTGAAACCCAGATCTTCAAAATAAAAGATAATAGAGAAAATTGAGTTTTGAAAACTCATTTTTTTGACGTAAAAATTGATCAAATGCGAGCATCGGATCCAAAAGGAAGCCCGAGTTGGAACTTGAAACTCCGGAAATGGAATATATAAAGGGAAAACCCGAGTTAGAACCCGAATCTTCAAAATAAAAGATAAAAGAGAAAATCGAGTTTGAAAACTCAAAGTTTTTACGTAACAATTGGTCCAATGCGAGCATCAGATCTAAAAGGAAGCCCGAGTCGAAACTCAAAACTCTGAAAATAGAATATAAAAAAGGGAAAACCCGAGTCGGAACCCGGATCTTCAAAATAAAAGATAAAAAAGAAATTCGAGTTTGAAAACTCGAATTTTCGACGTAACAATTGGTCCAATACGAGCATCGGATCCAAAAGGAAGCCCGAGTCAGAACTCGAAACTACAAAAATGGAATATAAAAAGGGGAAAACCCGAGTCAAAACCTGCATCTTCAAAATAAAAGATAAAAGAGAAAATTGAGTTTGAAAACACAAATTTTCGATGTAACAATTGGTCCAATGCGAGCATCGGATCCAAAAGGAAGCCCGAGTCGAAACTCGAAACTCCAAAAATAGAATATAAAAATGAGACCCGAGTCGGAACCCAGATCTTTCAAGAAGAAAAAAAAAAATAAAAATTTAAAAACAAAAACCTGAGTCAGAACTCAGATGGGAAGGAAATAATTCCAACCCGAAAGTCGGATTTTGGAAGGATTGACAAAAAAAGGCATGAATAGACTCCGACGATTATAAAGAAGATGAGAGATTCATTCAAGATTCTTGACCCAAGATGTCCTAAGATTTGAATTTATTTATGATGGCTTCAGGATTATCCCTTATCCTGAAGGAGAATAAAATAAAATTTGATAAAATTTTAACAAAATTGATAAAAGTTGATAAAGAATAAAAAGAATTGATAGAATTGATAAACAATTTAAAGGAATCAATAAAATTGATAAAATTAATAATAAAATTGAAAAAGATTGGTGAAAATTTGGTAGAAATTTGAGGAAAGTTGATGATGAAAGACTTCAAAACTATCCCTTATCCTGAAGGAAAAATGACCTCGCAGGATGAGGTTTATCCCTTAACCTGAAAGGGAAAAGAATAAAATTGATAAAAATGGAGAAAATTGAGGAAATATATGAAAATTTGTCTTGAAAAAGAATTCTCACATATAGCATTGTTGCTCCTATGAGGGGTCTCAGGATTATCCCTTATCCTGAATGGGAAGCTCAGGTTTATCCTGTTATCGTCGCAAAATTTTTCCCCCGTCTTCCCTTCCTTGCAGAAGAGAGAGAGGGGAAACGCTTTCGCGCTTCAAACTTGACCGGATTTTGGAAAATGTTTTGAAATACTCGCCTCCGTTTTGAAAATTGCGGGAAAATCCATAGGATGGGGCTCGACCTGTCGGTACGAGGTTCGACCGTTCCTGCCACCTTTAACAGGGGTAATCGAACCAAGGACCAAAACTATGCTTGACTTAGTTAAATTATCAAAGTTATGTTCTATCCTAAATGCACAGAGAATTCAGGCATGTGTTATGAGATTTTGGAAAATATCATTTTGAAAACATGATGTATGCTTAGAAAAACATTTGGAGTTGGAAAGAATCTCTCAGGAAAAAGGTCAATTTCTCAGGAAACTCAGATAAAAAAGGGGTTTTTTGAAGACATGAGAAAACTTATAAAGATGTGGAAAAATCAGAAATAGTTGAAAATCTTGGGAAAATGGAAGTGATTCTTGAGAAAAGATGAACCTTTTGAAAAGGGAAATACTTCTTAGGAAAACTTGGACTTTGAGAGTTTTCTTAGGAAAATGATGGAAAATTTATAGGAAAACTCATTGGAGAAGGAAATTCAAAACTTGGGGGATCGAAATCCTGGGAATTTTACCTTTTCAAATACTTGAAAATCGATTTTGGATCTTGAAGAAAGATTGGAAAACTCTTTTGAATCTCTTAAGAAAATAACATTTTCTAAGGAAAACTGTGGAGAAACTTGTCTTTGGAAAACCGATTTTGAAAAATCCTTAGAATTTCTTGAGAAATCGATTTCTTGAGAATGAAGTTTTCTTGAGAAAATCAATGATTTCATGATGCAAATGACATGAGTGAATGAATGCACTTTGAAAAGATTTTCTAAGAGATTTATTGGAAAAATATGCATTAAGTCAAGATAAATCCTTCACATATCCTGACTGTGGCCATGAATATGTTCAGAATTTAGTTGATTTGATGCACATGATTTTGAAAACTTTGGAAATATGATGTGCATTTTAAGATAGCCTAAGAGTGTAGGCTCAATGTGACTAGTAGAAAGATGATGGATCTGGGTCTCGTCCATATTCCGACTAGGGCCGTAAATATGGATCCCACCGAGTCCATCAACTCCCTAAGAGTTGGTGCACGTGCCATTCGTGAACATCCATAGTGCTTTTGAAATAAGATGTATGCATCACATAAGCAGGATATTTGCATAAATTCAAACTATATGATATGCATCCTAGTCTAAGCAGGAAATTAACTCTCTTATTCCAAGATTTACATTATTACATCACTAAATAAAGGAAGTAAAAGAAATTTGCAGACTTCAGCTCCTTCTTTTGATTGTTCCTGCCAAACTTGAAATAGGGTTAGCTCGACTATGTGGGTTTTTCCAAGATTTTCCAATAATATTATGAAATTATTGGATTTAATTGGATATAAACCCTATTCTCATGCTTCCTTGATATTTGAAATGATGTAAATGCAGGAAATTCAGTAGAAAATAGTTTGAAATTCGGAATGGCGGTCAAAATGACCAAAATACCCCTAATTATAAAGTTATACCTTTAAAATCAGTTTTTTTTGAAGGAAAACTTGGTAAAATTGAGATTTTGAAGTTCAAATTGAATCAAATGATGATGAAATGCAGTATGACATGCTTCTAAACACATTAGGACTGTAAAATCAGAATTTGGTATTTTGCAATTTATCAAAAATAACGATTTTCGCTTGGATCCGGGTCCTGCGGGACCCTGTTTTGGTATTATGGATGATCCAAACCTCAAATGGATTTCAAATTGCACCAAATTCGGTTTGAAACATCTAAACACTCTGATAAACAACCTAGAATGCTAAAAATCACGAAATGATATGATTTAAATGCTAAAATTCAAGGAAAGTCCTAAAAATGATGGATTTTGCCTATGGATCCGAACCAAATGCAATGCCTAATATGATAATGCAAAATTTACACCATGGAAACTTCTGATATTTTGCAGACTGCTAAAAGACCCGAAATGAAACATTTTTGGTTTTTATAGCCTCGGGATTTGAGCCATGGTGAGTTCAATAACAGGGATTTAACTCTGACAGAGGTAAAAATCATACTAATCTGATGTAAAATGCTAAAAAAATACAAAACGGTCATGGAAATTTATGAACTTAATCAGAGTTATGCAAGACACCTACATAAACAACTTTCATGTTTATGACTTCGGCATTTGATCAACGGAAACACAGATAAAAATATAACTATTTCTGCCTAAACTAACAGGACAGACAAATGTAGCAAAACAGGGGGCTGACAAGAAAAATACGAAGCAGGAGTCAAAACTGTTCTAAAAATTACAGGCTTTTATATTCAAACATAGGACATCTCGGACACCACTTTCACTTTTTACAGTTTCGGATTTGGAGCAACACACAAAGAGAAACCATAGCCCTAAATCGATCCAAGATCTCAGAGGCCCAAATTAGGCTCTGACAAGTGTACCGACATCTCGGATTTTTTTCAGATATTAAAAAAAATCAGAAAAATCTGATAAAATCATATTAAAAACTACACATTCTCTCGAGTTCAAAACAGCTTTCGGATCTAAAATCGGATCTCCCATGAAGGATATCTCGATTTTACAAGTCGGCACATGATTTTCAAAACGTATCCCGGGTAACATAATCCGACTTGCCATTTTGAATGTTTACCGCAGTAAAAAAATTCAAATGGCTCCGAATTTTTGGCAAAATTTTAGGGACACCTAAGGGCGCATTCCGTGATTTTTTTTGGGATTTTTAATAAAAAACAAATGCATGAAATGACGTGTGAACTGACTGACAAAAACAGAGACCTACTGAAAATAAGCAGAATTGAAAAAAAAAGGCTAAATTAATCCTAATTAATTCATGAAATATGCTAAATGAATGAAATAAAATGCAAATTAAACCTAGCTAACTATATGAATGTTAAAAATCATCAAGGAAGCATAACAAAACATTTTTATATATGTCGTTTTATGAGAATAGCTCAATCCATCCCTCGGATGAGCTCTTTCTTCAAACGACTCCCAATTCGGATTATAGAATCACATCAAGGGGAAAAGAAGTGCACCTTGCTTCGTTACGCAGCGTAGAAGCTCTTGAAAGGGGCAGCTATCACGAGCTTCCTTCGTTCTTTGCTCCGGGCTTCGGATGGTCCACCAAAATCGAGCTCTGTTGGAATCGGATTGGCCACGGCACGAACTTTACTCCACCTTCTTCAATGCGCCAAAGGGGGCACGATTTCCAAGGTTCAAAATCAGATGTTAGGGAGGCTAGGTCGGATTTTCCAAGTTCACAAGAGCTAAAAAAAAATGATCTTTCTTTGATGGACATGGAGCCTTGTTTTTATAGATTTTCTGAAAAAAAATTGAATTTCAAACAGGCTGGATCTGAGCCCTCCATGTGGCGCCATCTCAGGGGGTGTCATCTTAGGGTTTGAAATTCGAATTTGGCTTTTGCAGGGAGCCCTCAGGTGGCGCCACCTCATGAGGCTATTTTGATTTTTGAGAAAAATAAAAGAAAATGGAAATTTTGTGTGTGAGACACCTCAGCAGGGGGAATTTGGAATTTTTCAAAAGTTTGCTTGATTCTCTCTGCAGGGAACTCCCAGGAGGTGCCACCTCAGAGGGTGCTCTCTTGGAGTTTGAATTTCAAATTCACTTTTTGTAGGGAGTCTTCAGGTGGCGCCACCTCATGGTGGGCTACCTTTATTAAAAATAAAATAAAGAATAAAAATGGAGCCAAGTGGAGTCCTGGAATGGTGCCACCTCAAAAGGTGTTTGACACATGTCAGAAGGTCAGAGCAGTGGGCTCAGAAGGCGCCACCTCAGAGGAATTTGAATTCTACCTTTTCTGAAGAAAGGAGATCTGGACATGTGGCGGACAAGTGTCAGCTGTCTGGAGAGGCTTTCTCAAATGGCACCACCTCAGGGGGAAGTTTGAAATTCAAATGGAGGTTGGCCCTGGAGGAATGGAGGATGGACATGTGGCGCCACCTCAGGGTGGCTCCTACAATGCCATGTGGCAAGAGGGAGGAAAAGGAGGGAAAGGGACATGTGGCGCCATCTCAGGCCATCTGGAAAAATCAGAGCTCAGGATTTTTGCCACCTAGTGCCTTGTTTGAATTTTGAATGGTTTGCTTTTTCTGAAGAAAGCCAGAAGTGACATGTGTCTCCTACTTTTCTGAAAGAAGTAGGGAGAAGACATGTGTCATCTACTTTTTCTGAAAGAAGCAGAGAATGACACGTGGCAGAGGGGAGAGAAGGTGGGCCAAGCCATGTGGCGCCATCTCAGACAGGATGAAAAAGGTAGGAGTTCTTGATTTTCGCCACCTATGGGGATTTTTGAATATTTGAATTCTAGCTTTTCTGAAGAAAGCAGAAAATGACACATGGCACTTGCTTTTTCTGAGGAAATGAGAGCTTGCCATGTGTCCTCTGCAGGAGACACTCCAGATGGTGCCACCTCAGAGGAGACAAGCCTACCTTTTTTTGTAGGAATTTAGGAGTGACACATGTCTACTACTTTTCTGAAAAAAATAGGGAGAGGACATGTGTCAGGCTACTTTTCTAGAAGGAAGGAGGGGTTGACACGTGTCACCTGTAGGAAACACACTTCAAGTGGCGCCACCTCAGAGGAGACAAACTCCACTTTTCTAGACAGGACAACCTATGACACTTGGCATCTCCTGGTGTTCTTTGAAATGACACATGTGGCGTCAATTCTAGGTGAACCCTATGCTGACACATGGCAGGTAAATGGGAGGACAGAGAAAGGACAAGTGGCACCAATCCAGGGGACAAGGCTCCTATATTTTTGGGTTTTTCAAAATTCAAATTTTCAAAAGAAAAGCTTGTGTGACACCACCTCAATGTGGGTCCCACATTGCTTCTTTATTGAAATAAGGACAAAACAACAACCTCTTTTTGGAATTTTCATAAAATTTGGCCTAATTGGTAAAACAGAATTTTTTGGAGAGAGTTGGCCACTGTAGGGCGATTTTGTAAAAGGGAGATATTTGAAATAGCTGACAAAAGGCAAAATCTGAGTAGAAATTTATTGAAAATTATCCAGATTGTATTCCTGAGGAAATATTTTGAAATTCAGAGCCCTGGGGGTAAAATGGGAAGAATTGATAATTTTGAAGACCCAGGGTTTTGAAATCGATTTTAAAAATAGTTGAAATTCTAATCTGGATTGAAAATTTTGAAATCAAGAGTTCTGGACCTCGAAATGACATGCTATGCAGTGCAGTGATTTGAAATGCTCATGCAATGATATGCAATGTCATGTCTTATGCAATAGAATCTTGAACCAAGACTTGGAGATGCCTGTCTCCTGTCAAGAATAAAATTTTGAACATCTGAGATAAAAATAGAGAGATTTTGAGAGTTCCAGATGAAATTTAGACTTTTGCAAGGTCCGGGCTCAGAAAATGACCATTTTGCCCTCCGACGATTTCAAAGGCTGGATGATGGTGTTTGGTGAAAATGTCGGGGAGGTGAGTGAAAATTTGGGGTGTTTACAGATGCCCCTCTTTGCTACTAAGCCGGCTCGTGGCCGAGCTTAGTGGCAAAGAAAACACACCAAATTTGGGCTATATATATATATAAATGCCCCAGTTAGAAGGATCTGACTGGGTGTGATGAAATTAGCCCGAGGATGATGGTAGATATGAAGCGAAGAATGAAGAGGAAAGATTTGCTCCATGAGAGCGAAGTTCAGGTTTTTGCCCTTAACCTGGATGGGACAGAAATACCTCGCATGGAACGAAGCTCAGGTTTGACCCTTAACCTGATTGGGGGAATGAAATATCTCATTGAAATGAGACTCAGGTTTGTACCCTTAACCTGATCGGGTGGAAGATGAAATACCTCTTTGAATGAGGCTCAGGTTTATACCCTTATCCTGATCGGGCGGAAAATGAAATACCTCTTTGAATGAGGCTCAGGTTTGTACCCTTATCCTGATCGGGCGGAAAATGAAATACCTCTTTGAATGAGGCTCAGGTTTGTACCCTTATCCTGATCGGGCAGAAAATGAAATACCTCTTCGATGGAGGCTCAGGTTTGTACCCTTATCCTGATTGGGCGGAAAATGAAATACCTCTTTGAATGAGGCTCAGGTTTGTACCCTTATCCTGATCGGGCGGAAAATGAAATACCTCTTTGAATGAGGCTCAGGTTTGTACCCTTATCCTGATCGGGCGGAAAATGAAATACCTCTTTGAATGAGGCTCAGGTTTGTACCCTTATCCTGATCGGGCAGAAAATGAAATACCTCTTCGATGGAGGCTCAGGTTTGTACCCTTATCCTGATTGGGCGGAAAATGAAATACCTCTTTGAATGAGGCTCAGGTTTGTACCCTTATCCTGATCGGGCAGAAAATGAAATACCTCTTCGATGGAGGCTCAGGTTTGTACCCTTATCCTGATTGGGCGGAAAAATGAAATGGAATCCTCGAAGGAAGAGACCATGATGGAACCTTCGGATTTTGCACATTAAATCCGACAGGGGTTTTGCAAAAGGAAGGAAAATGGGGTCCCTAAAGCTTTGAAAAGGGATTGGTTTTGGGCGTCTCATTGCTGAGACTAAAATCAGCTTTTGAAATTGCCTTTTGCGGGAAATGATCGGTGGTTTGACCTCGAACCAAAATGGGACTGTCTATGGTGGGACAGTGGGGACACAGGGAAGTGTGCAATCTGAGAGTTCATGCTCTCAAAGAAGGGAAGGAATCAAGTCCTTAGGAGGGATTTAAAAAATTGGTGTCAGGATGCATTGAAAACGGACATCAAGCTCTCACTTTACGTTAGGATAGCTAGAAAATATTGTCAAAATGTTGGGAATTATGTTGTTGATTCAAAATTTTTGAAAATGTTGCACATTTTTGCAAAGATATTCTTTCTCTTCTACCCAAAGCATTACCTCCAAGCAAGGTTCACTTCGTAGAATCGAGATTTGAAATCCAAATTGCTCGCAATTGACCTTCTTCAAGGAAGCTATCAATTTCCTTGATATGAGCAGGAAAGAGAATTTGATGTTATGAAAGCAATTAATGAAAGAGTATTGATAATAGAATTTCACAAGGTTAAAGAGGATTCTTGATAAATCTGGCAGTTTGATATCATGGGGAATTCTCTCATGACAATCTTGCTGCACTCTTTTGGCTCTCTGTGAGTTTTTTTTGGCTATATTCTCCTTCATTTTGGAGATGCTCTTACTTTTTCTCTCTTTCTTTTTCCTCTCTTTCTCTCTTTTGGGAAGGGTACATCACAAACTCCTTCAACTTGGAGATGTTTCGATCCTTCTTGGATGATGGGTTCGGAGATCTTTGGGCGATAGCTGAAATTAAATATCTTTTAGGGATTGTCGAGAGGTTCATCGCATCTGCCTTCATCTCGACAGTGCTTTGGACTTTCTCTGGAAGGACCCGTCACAAACTCCGTCATCTTGGAGATGTTTCGAATCTTTTTTGGCCCCGGGGGTCTACTCGCCTAATTCGCCTTCATCTTGACGACAGGTGAGAGATCCCTTTTGCGGATATTTAATTGCGGCTTAGGTGATTTTGAGGAAACGGGGCTTGGGTAAATGCTCTCTTTTCTAGTGCTCAGGATATTTCCACTGCCTCATCCTTGCAAGAATAGCCTTTAAAGATGTGCCATCGACTGCGATCAATATCGATCATCTATGGTTTTCAATAACATTGAATCTTCTTTTCTGGCCATATCGAGAACTTATCCTTCATCCTTTCGGTCGGCCAATAGAAAGAATTTGAGGTTTGAATCCCTTTTCGCAAAAGCTTCACTCTTTTGGAAGTGATGCTGAAGGTAAATTGAGATAGAGATTAGTGCAATAAATATTCTGAAATCAACAATTGATTGACAAATTTGACAAAATTTTCTTGAAATCCTTGGTGAAAGTGAGTATTTGAAATCTGGCTCAACACATTCGCGACGAAAATTCTCCTCTCTTTTTCCCCAAAAAGAGAGACTCAGGCTTGGCCCTTTCCTGAATGGGAATTGGGAAATACTCCTCTCTTCCCTGAAGAGGAGGTGTTTGCAAAACGAACTTTCGAAGAGAAATTGAGCTTTCGTCAAAGCTCCCTAATATTAGGCTTCTCTTATGGAAAGGGGGCCGATAATAGTGAGGTCTGAAAATTGGGTCATGAAAGGAACGAGTCCATCACACTCTCCCTGCAAAGAGGGTCTTTCATGACGAAAAATAGCCTAGTATAAAATTGGGGGGTCACAAGAAAAGCGAGTCTCCGTCGAGCCTCTCCCTTAAAAAGGGTTTCTTGTGTGAAATTGGAAATTGTTTTGCAAACGGTTCACAAAGACGCGAGTCCCTTCAAACTCTCCCTGAAAAGGGGCTAAGTGAACGAATTGGATATCATGCGAAAAGAACGAGCTCCCTCGAACTCTCCCTAAAAGGGTCTCTCGCAAGAGAAAATGATTGAAATTGGATATTGAGATTGATTGACCCAAAGGTCGAAATGGAAAATTGGTTGCTGGAAATTGAATGACCCGAAGGTCGAAATTGGATGACCTGATGGTCGGAATTGAGAATTGATTTGACCACAAAGGTCGAAATTGAGAATTGGTTGACCGAAAGGTCGAAATTGTGTGACCTGAAGGTCGAAATTGAGAATTGAGTGACCTGAAGGTCGAAATTGAGAAATGAAGGTCAAAGATTGGAAATTGATTTACCCGAAGGTCGAAATTTGGAAATTGATTGACCCGAAGGTCGAAAATTGGAAATTGAAGGTCGAGAATTGGAAATTGATAGACCCGAAGGTCGAGAATTGGAAATTGATTGACCCGAAGGTCGAAAATTGGAAATTGAAGGTCGAGAATTGGAAATTGATAGACCCGAAGGTCGAGAATTGGAAATTGATTGACCCGAAGGTCGAGAATTGGAAATTGATTGACCCGAAGGTCGAAATTGAGATTGGTAATTGAAATTGAGAATTGAAAATTGGGGGACCCAGAGGTCGAAATTGGAGAATTGCCTGATTTGAAGATTTAAATTGGAATTTGGAGAGCAAAATATCAAATTTGAGCAATTGACAGACCCTGATGATTGAAATGACTTGGATCAATAAAAGAGAATGATGAGTTCGAGTCAGAGCTCGAATAAAATATAGAGATCACGAGTCGGAACCCGAATCAACAGAGGAAAATGGAAGGCTCGAATCAGAGCTCAAATAAGATAATGAGATCACGAGTCGGAACCCAGATCAACAAAGGAAAATGAAGGACTCGAATTAAAGCTTGGATAAGATAAAGAGATCTCGGGTCGGAACCCGGATCAACAAAAGAAAATGAAGAACTCGATTCAGGGTTCGAGTAAGGTAATAAGATCACGAGTCGGAACCCAAATCAACAAAAGAGAATGACAAGCTCGAAAAGATCTCGAGTCGGAACCCGGATCAACAAAGGAAAATGATTTGTTCGAGTCAAGGCTCGAGTAAAGTAGAGAGATCACGAGTCGGAACCCGGATCAACAAAGGAAAATGAAGAGTTCGAGTCAAGGCTCGAGTAAAGTAGAGAGATCACGAGTCGGAACCCGGATCAACAAAGGAAAATGATTGGTTCGAGTCAAGGCTCGAATAAAGTAGAGAGATCACGAGTCGGAACCCGGATCAACAAAGGAAAATGATTTGTTCGAGTCAAGGCTCGAATAAAGTAGAGAGATCACGAGTCGGAACCCGGATCAACAAAGGAAAATGATTTGAATAAAAACCCGAGTCGGAACTCGGTTTTCCAAAAAGTTGAAAATGTGCCAGCTTGAATACTGGATTTTGAAATAATACCAGTTCGAGTGCTGGGTTTTGGTTCAGTATTGGCGATGATCTTTGGATCATTAGGAATTGTGATGGGACTGTTTGTTGAAATCCCAATACCGACCGGATTGTTATTAATGCAATTGAATGCAAATGAATATGAGTTGATGCGTATGAATGCACAAGTGCATGAAATGAGGAATTTGTTTATCCTGCTTGTATATAGAACAAAATTTTAAAATGCCCCAGTGTAACTGGGAAAGAAAGTTGGATCATTATTTGAAGAAAACAGGAAGGATTACAAGAGAAGGATAAATGTTTCAAGTATAAAACTTTTTCAAGTGTCGAGCATTAATAGGATCTGGCAATTCTACTCCATCGGCATTGATGAGCCGATATGAGTTGCGGGGTAATGCTTCTTTGACAACATAGGGAGCTTCCCAATTTGGCGACCACTTGCCGCCAGGACGATGCTTGAGGTAAGCTGTGGATCGAAGTACTAAATCATTGACTTTGAATCTTCTTTCGATGATAGATTTCGCATATTGCCTGGCTACTCTCTGGCGATAGGATTGAGCATGCTCTGCTGCTTTTAGCCTTCTCTCGTCGAGTAAGTCTAGCTGCACTAGTCGCTGCTGCTGGTATTGATCAAAAGGTAATTGCAGAAGTGAAGCAAATTTCAAAGCGGGCTTCTGAACATGTAGCGGCAATACTACTTCTGTTCCGTAGACCAATTCTGATGGAGTAGCATTCGTTGGAGTTCGAATGGTGGTCCGATAGGCCCATAGTGCATCGTGGATTTTCTCATGCCAGTCACGACCTGTTTCTACAGTTCGCTCCAAGATACGAATTAAAATCTTGTTGGTGGCCTCTGCCTGACCATTCCCTTGAGGATAATATGGAGCGGAAAAATGGTGATAGATCTTGAATTTTGAGCAGAATGTCTTCATCTTTTCATTCTTGAAATGACTGTCATTGTCTGACACAATGTCATGTGGGATGCCGAAACGGCAAAGGATGTTCTTGTGAATAAAAGAGACCACATGTCGGCCTTCTACTGTGCGGAGACTGATGGCTTCTACCCACTTAGTGAAATATTCTGTTGCGGCAAGTAAGTATTTGTGGCCATTTGAAGCTGAAGGAGTGATGGGACCTACGACATCGAAGGCCCACATGGAGAACGGCCATGGAGAAACAACCGACTGTAAATAAGTTGCTGGAGCATGGATGGAAGGTGCATGTATCTGACATTGTACACATTTCTTCACATAATGATAACAGTCTTGTTGCATAGTCTTCCAATAGTACCCTGCTCTTATGATTTGCTTGACAAGGGTTTGGTAGCCGACGTGGCCGCCACAAATGCCTTCATGTGCTTCTCGCACGACTTCTTTGGCTTCGTCTTCATCTAAACATCTAGAATACTCTGAACTGAATCCACGACGATAGAGGACATTGGCCAAAATGAAGTATCGAGTAGACATACGCTGGATTGCTCGTTGCTCTTTCTTTGAGAGTTCTGGAGGAAATTCGCCAGTTTCTATGAAAGTTTTGATGTTGTAATACCAAGGCTTCTTCCTTTGCTCAGCCTGGTTTACCTGTTCCGCTGGAATGAAGGCAGGTTGGTCAAGTCTGCCAATTTCAAAAGAGCGACAAGATTCTCCATTCTTGAATGCCATGATGGAGCCTAAACTGGCTAGGCTATCAGCCACTTGATTGAAATCTCTCTTGATATGGAAGAGCTGGAATTCTTCAAACTTGCTGATAAGAGCTGAAACAATTTTCTGATAGGGAAATAGCTTCTGATCTTTGACTTGCCATTCGGCTCGAACTTGATTGACAACAAGTAATGAGTCACCATAGGCATGTACTCTCTTGACATTGAAGTCTAGTAGAATTTTTAGACCTTGAATCAGGGCTTCGTATTCAGCCATGTTGTGAGTGCATTGAAAGTCGAGCTTGAGAGAAAATGGAATCATTTCTTTCTCAGGAGTGATTAATAAAATTCCGATGCCTATTCCGGCCATGTTCTTAGAACCATCGAAAAATAAATTCCAGACTGGGAATTGCTGGGTATTGCAAATTTGCTCATCAGGAAAGTCATCTTCAGTTTTCACTTCTTCGGTCAGAGGAAAATCCGCCAATTGATCTGCAATTGCTTGGCCTTTGATTGATTGTTGCAAGACGTATTCTAAGTCATACTGCATCAGTAAGACTTGCCATTTGGCGACTCGTCCGCTTAGGAAAGGTTGTTCTAAGATATACTTGAGAGGATTGAGTTTGGACAAAATTTTGACCTCTGATGCCAACAGGTAGTGTCTTAGCTTCTGACACATCCATACCAGAGCTAGGCATGTCTTCTCTATTTGAGAGTATCTCTTTTCATAATCTATGAAAGTCTTGCTCACGTAATAAATGGCGTGTTCTATCAGGCTGCCTTCTTTGTATTGCGCCAAGAATCCACCGCATGCTACTTGATTAACTGAGATGTATAGCAAAAGAGGTTTTCCCAATTCTGGCGGCTTTAGGATGGGAGGATTAAGAAGATACTTTTTGATTCGATCGAACGATTGCTGGCACTCTGGTCCCCATTCGAACTTAACTCCTTTTCTGAGTAAGTGGTTGAAGGGCTCACATCTCATCGCCAAATTGGAAATGAATCGCCGGATTGACTGCATACGTCCTTGAAGGCTACGCAGTTCTTTGAGATTCTTCAGGGGTGGCATATCAATAATAGCCTTTGCTTTGGCTGGGTCAACTTCAATTCCCTTTTTGCTGACCAGAAAACCCAACAGTTTGCCTGATTCGACTCCAAAGACGCACTTTTGCGGGTTAAGCCTTAACTTGTAAAGAATAAGTCTTTTAAAGACTTGATCAAGTGCTTCGAGGTGATCTTCTTCCTCTTTAGATTTTACGAGAATATCATCAACATACGCATCCATGATTTTGCGCATCTGATCGTGAAAGATGACAGCCATTGCCCGTTGATACGTTGCTCCAGCATTCTTGAGCCCAAAAGGCATAACTGTATAGCAGAAAGTGCCCCAAGGCGTAGTGAAGGAAGTTTTTGATTGGTCGCGGGCGGCCAACTTAATCTGATTGTATCCGGAATATCCGTCCATGAAAGAGAACATGGCATGTCCTGCCGTGCTATCGACTAGAAGATTGATGCTTGGAAGTGGATAGTCATCCTTCGGAGTTGCCTTATTGAGGTCTCTGAAGTCTATGCAGATCCTTACTTTGCCACTTTTCTTTCGGACGACGACGATATTGGCTAACCAATCTGGGTAGTCAATAGCTCGAATAAATCCTGCTTTGAGTAGATCTTCAAGTTCTTCCTTGACTTGTTGTTCTATTCTGGGATCCATTTTTCTCAGCTTCTGCTTGACTGGCTTAGCATCCGGCTTTAGGACAAGACGGTGTTCGACTAATTTGGGGTCTAAGCCCGGCATGTCTTCATATGTCCATGCGAACACTTCATGCCGCTTGAGAAAATCTGTAAGTCTTTTCTTTTCTTTCGGATTCAGACTGGTTCTGATCTGGAGAATTTTTGGATCTTCCTCTGAACCGATATTGACACCTTCAGTTGGATCTTGTACTAGAGGAGATGGTTCGTCCTGCTTCTGAACTGCGGCAAACTCCGGTAATTCCTGAAGAGACTGATCGTGTTCTGCACAATCATCAGACTGCTTTGCACTCTTGTCATTTCCGGTGCTTGCTTTGATTCTGTGAATTGCTGTCGACTTTTGAGAGGCCTTGGGATTGAGAACGAGCTTCTTGATTGTCCGAGAGGTCATTCTGAAATTTTGGAGAAGAAATTTTGGTTCAGACAAATTGGCCTATAGTAAGACAAGCAATCATTTGAAGAGAACCATACATAAAATGACATTGAATTATAAAATGATGAGACAGACAAAAAGGGAGTAGATGGCATCCGGATAGACAAAGAAACTTGGAATTTTATTGATTGAATTGATCAATGACATTGGTAAAATGAGACATTTATTTGGAAAAGAATAGAAAGGAAATAACAAATGGTCTTCATTGTGCCCCTTTGACAAAAACAGTCTTTCTTGATGAGCTTCCTCCGGAGAACCCCAATCCTGCCCTGTGGGGACGATGTTTCTGGATCATTGGCTCGATGCGGCCATCTTCATTCTTGCCGAGTCCCTTGAAGGGTTGATAGCCATGCTTCAGGAGTAAATCAAATCCCTTTCTTGACTTCATGAATTGAGGAAACAAGGGATGATCCTTAATGGTGCTGTAGTCGATTCGACCTCCAACCTTAAAGAATTGAGGACCTTTCCATCGTGTCGTGGCTACTGTGTGCAGAGATGGCTCTGATGGTGCCTGAAGTATTTCTCGATTCTCCCCGAGATTGATCTCTTCACTTTCCCTGATGCTGGGAATATCTGCATTGAATGATGGCCGGGGAATCATGGGCTGCGGGAGCCTTTCTTCTGGGTCTTCTCCCAGTATTGTGGTAATCATTCCACCTTTTGACCACTTTACACATTGATGGAGGGTAGAAGGCACTGCATTAGCATTGTGAATCCACGTCCTACCGAGCAGCAAGTTGTAGGTTGGTGGTACATTAACCACATGGAAAAGGACGGAGTGCACCGAATAGTTGATAAACACTTCCAGAAATATCTTGCCCTTGGCCGTTTGACCATGATTGTCAAACCCATAGATAGTGATGGGATCTGGAATGTATTCCTCGTCCTTGATCCCTAATGCCTTTGCGGTCATTTCGGGACATATGTTGAGGCTACTGCCTCCATCGACCAACACATGGGGAACCGTCATTCCTCTGACTCGAACGACAATGTACAAGGCATTATTATGAAAGGAATGAGGCTTTGGAAGGTCCTCATCCGAAAAAGTGATTGGTGCATTGGTCATGGCGGAGTTCACAATCTGTGCCATGTCTTCAGGAGTAGTGCTGGGCTTAACTTTGATTTTTCTGAGTAAATCCTCCAGTACTTGCTGGTGCTTGCTAGAATTCTTGGCCAAGTCAAGGATGGAGACATTGGATAGAGCGGTCAGAGGCTTCTGACTTGAATTCTCCAGCCTAGGTTTGACACTTTGCTTGAAGAAGGCAGGAGTTCCCTTTGACTTGGGAACTGTCTTCACAGGTGCTTCTGTAACTTTCATTTTATCGAATGCTGAAATTAAGTCCATCTTCTTAGAATCTGGAGTTGCTTGTCGTAGCACCGTCACTTGATGCTGAACTTGGAGATCTTGCGCAGAACATGGCTTGATATGTTCATGCGGTAGAAAGGGTTGTGCAGACACTACTGCTGTGGTGTGTGAGGGGAAGGGGTGGTTGAGAATGTCCATTTTCTCTTCTTCTTCTCCTTCTACCAATAGATTCTTTTCAATGAGATCTTGTACGATATTTTTGAGAACAAAGCAGTTCTCGGTATTGTGTCCCACTGTCCTGTGGAACTTGCAGAACTGATCTTTCCATTTCCCCATGGGCACAGGGGGATCGGCCAATCTGGGCAATTTGACCATCTCTTTTGATAGCATGTACTCGAGCACATCCTCGAGTGATTGGTCAAGAGGAGTAAACTTTCTGTCATAGCTCCATCCTTCATGTTTGGTTTTCTCGCGCAGCTTCGGCCCTTGATCCTGCTGAGGAGGCTTGCCGTACTGAGGAGCAGGCTTTGCTTTCTGATCCTTGTTGTTCGAACTGCCTGAGCTGTAGCAGTAATCTTTCTTCTGCCCTTTGTGCTGATTACGGCCTTTGCTGTTGTTGTTGGCAGAATAAGTGAAGTGAGCTTTCTTTTTCTGCTCACCATGGGAGTTGTTCTTGGAAAAGGTGAAGCCTTCATAGACTCCATTTTCCACACTCAGCTCGAGCCATTCGGCTCGTTCAGTCAGCTCAATGAAGGTCCTGGACGGCGCTGTGGAGATTAATCCTCTTAACGGCTGCAAGAAATTGTTGAGGATTAAGGACAATGCATGCCTTTCCGAGATAGGATCTCTCATCTTATTACAGGCTGATCTCCACCTGTGAATGAAGTCCCGTGCTTTTTCATTCTCGTTCTGTCTCAAATTGCAGAGATGACTTAATGTAGGCAGCGCTTCTGTGTTGAACAAGAAGCATTCAATGAATAGATTTACAACTTTGTCGAACTCCTTGAGCTCGATGGGGTTGATATGCTCAGCATACCACTTGGCTGCAACTCCTTCCAAGCTGCGGGGGAAGCATAGAAACAATGCTCGGTTATCCTTTCTGAACCTCGAGCATTCTGCGAAGAAGGTGGCGAGATGAGCTTTTGGGTCGCTAGAACCATCGAATTTGATGAATTTTAGGGGGAGATTTTCCAGATCATCATCCCCTTCTAAGCCGTCATAGAAGTCCTCACTGGTGAAGACTTTCTTGCCCTTGTCGCGGGCTTGCAGATCTTTGACAACTCGGGCCATTTCTTTAAACTGCGCTTGCAAAGGCTCTTCTTTATCTCTGCTTTTTGACCTGCGGCTCTTACTTTGGCCACGCTTCTGAAATGCCGGAGGCACCTCATATTCTTCATCTGTGTTTTCAGTTGAATCTGATTCATCTGAAATCTCTTCTGGCTGGATCTGCTTCTTGGGAGCCTTCTTACTTCTGCGACCATGGAACCTTTCTCTGAATGGGTTCCTTTCTGAGCTGGTCCCGGGCTGCTCACTCATCATTTTGTTCATCATTTTTCTGAACATGGCATACATCTGAGGGTCTATGTCGTCATCTTCTTGCTGCTGCTCTTGACTCTTCTCGGATCGAGGGGAACCCATTTCTTCTTCCGAGACTGACGAGTATTGGGATGCTGTGGTTCTTTTGCCTGATCTTGTCTCAACCATCAAATGGTATGGATGCTCTCTGCAGGGCAAAGACCTGATTAGATTATGAAGGAATTGAGTTTTTGGAAGAAATATTTGCTGAAAATATGGTAGACAATTTGGAAAAGATGTCCCATTACTAGGGACTGAGTCATCGTGGGAATCACGACAATTGTGTTGTCATTCCTTCTGCAAAAGAAATAAACAATGAAAATATGCCTTGTTACCTAGGCGAGGTCGTCAAACCACAATAGAAAGAAAGAGAATTTTATTGAAATGAGAAGAATAAGATTTTATTGATCTTGACAAAGAGGTGGGGGACAAACAATTTTCCACCATTCACGATAGTCGGCAGACACTCTAGGACCTGGAAAGATTTTGAGAGAGACAAAGGAATCCCAGCTGTAGCGGGCAGAATGATATGCCCCGGACCATTGTGCGGAAGTGAGATCAAATTCTGCCATAACTCCTGATAACAGTCGGGCTTCGACGTACTGCTGCCTCTGGGAGAACTGCCGAACACATCTCTCTGGTTGGTAGTAAGTGCAGAAGAAAGGTCCCAGCAACTTGAATCGCTTGCCATAAGCGTAGGTATATCTGGGAGGAGATAGCTGCTGATCAAAATAGTCCCAAACTACGTCATCCTCTTGAATGTTGTTGATCATAGCCCGGTACTGCGCCACTGGAAGGAGTTCTTGACCATTGTATCTGAAAGAGCTTGCTCGGGCTGACACGTGTTGGAAAAACCAGGACTGAAGTGCGTAGATGCATCCTTCAACTAAAATGGACTCTCCAAGTGAGAATCGAGTCAGACCTCGATAAAGGAAGGCGAGCGCTGCCATGGCTATGGAGAGGCGATTGGTTTGCCGACTTCCCCATCTTCTCATAAGTTGGATTATCCTGATGTCCATGTAGTTCTGTCCATCTGGGAAAAGGGACAGTCCTACAGTGCATAGAACCATTGCATTCTGAATCTTTTCTTTGGCTGTTCTTGATAGCGAGCTGACTTCGATGAAGGTCCCGTACTGGCGGTACAACTCAAGTAGGTCAACATATTCATCTCCTTCTAACTGGATCAGGGGCCAAGATCGGCGGCCTGTCATACGAGCTAAGGAGTCTCAGGGGTCCAAACCCTTGACATTGATGAGGAATTGATGCTCTAATGGGTCGCTTGGTCGACCAGCTGGTTCTGGCAACCCCATGATTTCTGAAAATTCATCTATTAAAACAGTCATTTCTCCCCACGGGAACCAGAAGGTACACGTTCGAGGATTCCATCGCTCCGCCATTGCATGGATCAGGTTGCCATTGATGGTCTGCTTTCCGACTGCTGATGCCAGTTCTAATCCGCACTCGCTCAAATGGTCCGGGAACTTTCGGGAAAAGCTCTTTAGCCAGGAATAATACCACCGGGGAATGAAAGTTCCGGTGCTAAGGGTTCGATGTTCAGGACGACCTTGTCGCACCTCGAAGGAGATGTGACCTTCAGGAAAGATAGGATCGACTTGACTGGATGCCATTGAACTGAAAACAGAGAAAGACTCAGAATGAGACTTAGGAAAATGTGAGAAATTTTGAAAAATTTTGCAGGCAGGATAAAAATGCAGCTAGAAATTCGAGATCCAGTAGAATGGTAGAATGTAAAATCGCCTGGAGTTTTGAAAGAAATGGGATATTTGAAAAAATCATCCAGGGTTTGAGAAAAGATCTCGTGGAAAATAAGGATATTTGGAAAAAGACCTAATGAGTTGAAAAACATTGGGAAATATAAAGAATTGAGAAAATCATACAATCACATCCTGCATAAACATTTATGCACATTCAGCACTCCCTAAAAGGCTGACTCTAGATGCATCAATTTGAAAACAGCTGTAGGACCCTAATCCTAACTCTAGGTTCAGATCATCTTTGTCCAATCCAGTTATGCCGATATACTCGAATCGAAATCCGAGGTACGTGGCATAGAATTTCAACTCCGGTTCTAAGGTAAGGTTTTCCAACATCCTTGAGCGCCTACCAATATACTTCGGACTGTGGCCCGCGGTACGTGGTAGGGGGTGTTAACCCAAATAGTTGGCCCAGTTGTGAGGCTCTGTCCCGAACTATGGTTCTGGAAGAGAGCCCAGCAACATGAAGACCGGGTAATGATAGGTAATTGAGGTTTTAAAAAAATGATCACATGCAAGAAATAGAGGGCTCTAAGTCCTAGAGAGATAGACTTTTGAAAATCTTTGAAGAAGCATACAATGTTTGCATTCAGATCCTAAACTGAGGAGAGTTGTATTTAGACCTAAGTCTATGTGAGCATGAAAATTTCTCCTCAATCTGGTCCTACCAAACCATGCCTAAGCTATATGCAGTCAATGTCAGCTGGGTCAGAATCTAGGCTCCTAGGCTCACATGATATTGAAAGTAAAAGAGCTGACATTTTGTGAACATAATTTTGATAATTAAACTAAGTCAAGCATAATTTAGGTCAGACAAGGACAGGTCCCATCTCGGTCGCCAAACCTGTTATCGTCGCGAAATTTTTCCCCCGTCTTCCCTTCCTTGCGGAAGAGAGAGAGGGGAAACGCTTTCGCGCTTCAAACTTGACCGGATTTTGGAAAATGTTTTGAAATACTCGCCTCCGTTTTGAAAATTGCGGGAAAATCCATGGGATGGGGCTCGACCTGTCGGTACGAGGTTCGACCGTTCCTGCCACCTTTAACAGGGGTAATCGAACCAAGGACCAAAACTATGCTTGACTTAGTTAAATTATCAAAGTTATGTTCTATCCTAAATGCACAGAGAATTCAGGCATGTGCTATGAGATTTTGGAAAATATCATTTTGAAAACATGAAGTATGCTTAGAAAAACATTTGGAGTTGGAAAGAATCTCTCAGGAAAAAGGTCAATTTCTCAGGAAACTCAGATAAAAAAGGGGTTTTTTGAAGACATGAGAAAACTTATAAAGATGTGGAAAAATCAGAAATAGTTGAAAATCTTGGGAAAATGGAAGTGATTCTTGAGAAAAGATGAACCTTTTGAAAAGGGAAATACTTCTTAGGAAAACTTGGACTTTGAGAGTTTTCTTAGGAAAATGATGGAAAATTTATAGGAAAACTCATTGGAGAAGGAAATTCAAAACTTGGGGGATCGAAATCCTGGGAATTTTACCTTTTCAAATACTTGGAAATCGATTTTGGATCTTGAAGAAAGATTGGAAAACTCTTTTGAATCTCTTAAGAAAATAACATTTTCTAAGGAAAACTGTGGAGAAACTTGTCTTTGGAAAACCGATTTTGAAAAATCCTTAGAATTTCTTGAGAAATCGATTTCTTGAGAATGAAGTTTTCTTGAGAAAATCAATGATTTCATGATGCAAATGACATGAGTGAATGAATGCACTTTGAAAAGATTTTCTAAGAGATTTATTGGAAAAATATGCATTAAGTCAAGATAAATCCTTCACATATCCTGACTGTGGCCATGAATATGTTCAGAATTTAGTTGATTTGATGCACATGATTTTGAAAACTTTGGAAATATGATGTGCATTTTAAGATAGCCTAAGAGTGTAGGCTCAATGTAACTAGTAGAAAGATGATGGATCTGGGTCTCGTCCATATTCCGACTAGGGCCGTAAATATGGATCCCACCGAGTCCATCAACTCCCTAAGAGTTGGTGCACGTGCCATTCGTGAACATCCATAGTGCTTTTGAAATAAGATGTATGCATCACATAAGCAGGATATTTGCATAAATTCAAACTATATGATATGCATCCTAGTCTAAGCAGGAAATTAACTCTCTTATTCCAAGATTTACATTATTACATCACTAAATAAAGGAAGTAAAAGAAATTTGCAGACTTCAGCTCCTTCTTTTGATTGTTCCTGCCAAACTTGAAATAGGGTTAGCTCGACTATGTGGGTTTTTCCAAGATTTTCCAATAATATTATGAAATTATTGGATTTAATTGGATATAAACCCTATTCTCATGCTTCCTTGATATTTGAAATGATGTAAATGCAGGAAATTCAGTAGAAAATAGTTTGAAATTCGGAATGGTGGTCAAAATGACCAAAATACCCCTAATTATAAAGTTATACCTTTAAAATCAGTTTTTTTTGAAGGAAAACTTGGTAAAATTGAGATTTTGAAGTTCAAATTGAATCAAATGATGATGAAATGCAGTATGACATGCTTCTAAACACATTAGGACTGTAAAATCAGAATTTGGTATTTTGCAATTTATCAAAAATAACGATTTTCGCTTGTTTTTCGCTTGGATCCGGGTCCTGCGGGACCCTGTTTTGGTATTATGGATGATCCAAACCTCAAATGGATTTCAAATTGCACCAAATTCGGTATGAAACATCTAAACACTCTGATAAACAACCTAGAATGCTAAAAATCACGAAATGATATGATTTAAATGCTAAAATTCAAGGAAAGTCCTAAAAATGATGGATTTTGCCTATGGATCCGAACCAAATGCAATGCCTAATATGATAATGCAAAATTTACACCATCGAAACTTCTGATATTTTGCAGACTGCTAAAAGACCCGAAATGAAACATTTTTGGTTTTTATAGCCTCGGGATTTGAGCCATGGTGAGTTCAATAACAGGGATTTAACTCTGACAGAGGTAAAAATCATACTAATCTGATGTAAAATGCTAAAAAAATACAAAACGGCCATGGAAATTTATGAACTTAATCAGAGTTATGCAAGACACCTACATAAACAACTTTCATGTTTATGACTTCGGCATTTGATCAACGGAAACACAGATAAAAATATAACTATTTGTGCCTAAACTAACAGGACAGACAAATGTAGCAAAACAGAGGGCTGACAAGAAAAATACGAAGCAGGAGTCAAAACTGTTCTAAAAATTACAGGCTTTTATATTCAAACATAGGACATCTCGGACACCACTTTCACTTTTTACAGTTTCGGATTTGGAGCAACACACAAAGAGAAACCATAGCCCTAAATCGATCCAAGATCTCAGAGGCCCAAATTAGGCTCTGACACGTGTACCGACATCTCGGATTTTTTTCAGACATTAAAAAAAATTAGCAAAATCTGATAAAATCATATTAAAAACTAGACATTCTCCCAAGTTCCGAACAGCTTTCGAATCTAAAATCGGATCTCCCATGAGGGATATCTCGATTTTACAAGTCAGCACATGATTTTCAAAACGTATCCCGGATAACAAAATCCGACTTGCCATTTTGAATGTTTACCACAGTAAACAAATTCAAATGGCTCCGAATTTTTGGCAAACTTTTAAGGACACCTAAGGGCGCATTCCGTGATTTTTTTGGGATTTTTAATAAAAAACAAATGCATGAAATGACGTGTGGACTGACTGACAAAAACAGAGACCTACTGAAAATAAGCAGAATTGAAAAAAAAGGCTAAATTAATCCTAATTAATTCATGAAATATGCTAAATGAATGAAATAAAATGCAAATTAAACCTAGCTAACTATATGAATGTTAAAAATCATCAAGGAAGCATAACAAAACATTTTTATATATGTCGTTTTATGAGAATAGCTCAATCCATCCCTCGGATGAGCTGTTTCTTCAAACGACTCCCAATTCGGATTATAGAATCACATCAAGGGGAAAAGAAGTGCACATTGCTTCGTTACGCAGCGTAGGAGCTCTTGAAAGGGGCAGCTATCACGAGCTTCCTTCATTCTTTGCTCCAGGCTTCGGATGGTCCACCAAAATCGAGCTCTGTTGGAATCGGATTGGCCACGACACGAACTTTACTCCACCTTCTTCAATGCGCCAAAGGGGGCACGATTTCCAAGGTTCAAAATCAGATGTTAGGAAGGCTAGGTTGGATTTTCCAAGTTCACAAGAGCTAAAAAAAAATGATCTTTCTCTGATGGACATGGAGCCTTGTTTTTATAGATTTTCTGAAAAAAAATTGAATTTCAAACAGGCTGGATCTGAGCCCTCCATGTGGCGCCATCTCAGGGGGTGTCATCTGAGGGTTTGAAATTCGAATTTGGCTTTTGCAGGGAGCCCTCAGGTGGTGCCACCTCATGAGGCTATTTTGATTTTTGAGAAAAATAAAAGAAAATGGAAATTTTGTGGGTGAGACACCTCAGCAGGGGGAATTTGGAATTTTTAAAAAGTTTGCTTGATTCTCTCTGCAGGGAACTCCCAGGAGGCGCCACCTCAGAGGGTGCTCTCTTGGAGTTTGAATTTCAAATTCACTTTTTGTAGGGAGTCTTCAGGTGGCGCCACCTCATGGTGGGCTACCTTTATTAAAAATAAAATAAAGAATAAAAATGGAGCCAAGTGGAGTCCTGGAATGGTGCCACCTCAAAAGGTGTTTGACACATGTCAGAAGGTCAGAGCAGTGGGCTCAGAAGGCGCCACCTCAGAGGAATTTGAATTCTACCTTTTCTGGAGAAAGGAGATCTGGACATGTGGCGGACAAGTGTCAGCTGTCTGGAGAGGCTTTCTCAAATGGCACCACCTCAGGGGGAAGTTTGAAATTCAAATGGAGGTTGGCCCTGGAGGAATGGAGGATGGACATGTGGCGCCACCTCAGGGTGGCTCCTACAATGCCATGTGGCAAGAGGGAAGAAAAGGAGGGAAAGGGACATGTGGCGCCATCTCAGGCCATCTGGAAAAATCAGAGCTCAGGATTTTTGCCACCTAGTGCCTTGTTTGAATTTTGAATGGTTTGCTTTTTCTGAAGAAAGCCAGAAGTGACATGTGTCTCCTACTTTTCTGAAAGAAGCAGAGAATGACACGTGGCAGAGGGGAGAGAAGGTGGGCCAAGCCATGTGGCGCCATCTCAGACAGGATGAAAAAGGTAGGAGTTCTTGATTTTCGCCACCTATGGGGATTTTTGAATATTTGAATTCTAGCTTTTCTGAAGAAAGCAGAAAATGACACATGGCACTTGCTTTTTCTGAGGAAATGAGAGCTTGCCATGTGTCCTCTGCAGGAGACACTCCAGATGGCGCCACCTCAGAGGAGACAAGCCTACCTTTTTTTGTAGGAATTTAGGAGTGACACATGTCTCCTACTTTTCTGAAAAAAATAGGGAGAGGACATGTGTCAGGCTACTTTTCTAGAAGGAAGGAGGGGTTGACACGTGTCACCTGTAGGAAACACACTTCAAGTGGCGCCACCTCAGAGGAGACAAACTCCACTTTTCTAGACAGGACAACCTATGACACTTGGCATCTCCTGGTGTTCTTTGAAATGACACATGTGGCGTCAATTCTAGGTGAACCCTATGCTGACACATGGCAGGTAAATGGGAGGACAAAGAAAGGACAAGTGGCACCAATCCAGGGGACAAGGCTCCTATATTTTTGGGTTTTTCAAAATTCAAATTTTCAAAAGAAAAGCTTGTGTGACACCACCTCAATGTGGGTCCCACATTGCTTCTTTATTGAAATAAGGACAAAACAACAACCTCTTTTTGGATTTTTCATAAAATTTGGCCTAATTGGTAAAACAAAATTTTTTGGAGAGAGTTGGCCCCTGTAGGGCGATTTTGTAAAAGGGAGATATTTGAAATAGCTGACAAAAGGCAAAACCTAAGTAGAAATTTATTGAAAATTATCCAGATTGTATTACTGAGGAAATATTTTGAAATTCAGAGCCCTGGGGGTAAAATGGGACGAATTGATAATTTTGAAGACCCAGGGTTTTGAAATCGATTTTAAAAATAGTTGAAATTCTAATCTGGATTGAAAATTTTGAAATCAAGAGTTCTGGACCTCGAAATGACATGCTATGCAGTGCAGTGATTTGAAATGCTCATGCAATGATATGCAATGTCATGTCTTATGCAATAGAATCTTGAACCAAGACTTGGAGATGCCTGTCTCCTGTCAAGAATAAAATTTTGAACATCTGAGATAAAAATAGAGAGATTTTGAGAGTTCCAGATGAAATTTGGACTTTTGCAAGGTCCGGGCTCAGAAAATGACCATTTTGCCCTCCGACGATTTCAAAGGCTGGATGATGGTGTTTGGTGAAAATGTCGGGGAGGTGAGTGAAAATTTGGGGTGTTTACAGATGCCCCTCTTTGCTACTAAGCCGGCTCGTGGCCGAGCTTAGTGGCAAAGAAAACACACCAAATTTGGGCTATATATATAAAAATGCCCCAGTTAGAAGGATCTGACTGGGTGTGATGAAATTAGCCCGAGGATGATGGTAGATATGAAGCGAAGAATGAAGAGGAAAGATTTGCTCCATGAGAGCGAAGTTCATGTTTTTGCCCTTAACCTGGATGGGACAGAAATACCTCGCATGGAACGAAGCTCAGGTTTGACCCTTAACCTGATTGGGGGAATGAAATATCTCATTGAAATGAGACTCAGGTTTGTACCCTTAACCTGATCGGGTGGAAGATGAAATACCTCTTTGAATGAGGCTCAGGTTTATACCCTTATCCTGATCGGGCGGAAAATGAAATACCTCTTTGAATGAGGCTCAGGTTTGTACCCTTATCCTGATCGGGCGAAAAATGAAATACCTCTTTGAATGAGGCTCAGGTTTGTACCCTTATCCTGATCGGGCAGAAAATGAAATACCTCTTCAATGGAGGCTCAGGTTTGTACCCTTATCCTGATTGGGCGGAAAATGAAATACCTCTTTGAATGAGGCTCAGGTTTGTACCCTTATCCTGATCGGGCGGAAAATGAAATACCTCTTTGAATGAGTCTCAGGTTTGTACCCTTATCCTGATCGGGCGGAAAATGAAATACCTCTTTGAATGAGGCTCAGGTTTGTACACTTATCCTGATCGGGCAGAAAATGAAATACCTCTTCGATGGAGGCTCAGGTTTGTACCCTTATCCTGATTGGGCGGAAAATGAAATACCTCTTTGAATGAGGCTCAGGTTTGTACCCTTATCCTGATCGGGCAGAAAATGAAATACCTCTTCGATGGAGGCTCAGGTTTGTACCCTTATCCTGATTGGGCGGAAAAATGAAATGGAATCCTCGAAGGAAGAGACCATGATGGAACCTTCGGATTTTGCACAGTAAATCCGACAGGGGTTTTGCAAAAGGAAGGAAAATGGGGTCCTTAAAGCTTTGAAAAGGGATTGGTTTTGGGCGTCTCATTGGTGAGACTAAAATCAGCTTTTGAAATTGCCTTTTGCGGGAAATGATCGGTGGTTTGACCTCGAACCAAAATGGGACTGTCTATGGTGGGACAGTGGGGACACAGGGAAGTGTGCAATCTGAGAGTTCATGCTCTCAAAGAAGGGAAGGAATCAAGTCCTTAGGAGGGATTTAAAAAATTGGTGTCAGGATGCATTGAAAACGGACATCAAGCTCTCACTTTACGTTAGGATAGCTAGAAAATATTGTCAAAATGTTGGGAATTATGTTGTTGATTCAAAATTTTTGAAAATGTTGCACATTTTTGCAAAGATATTCTTTCTCTTCTACCCAAAGCATTACCTCCAAGCAAGGTTCACTTCGTAGAATCGAGATTTGAAATCCAAATTGCTCGCAATTGACCTTCTTCAAGGAAGCTATCAATTTCCTTGATATGAGCAGGAAAGAGAATTTGATGTTATGAAAGCAATTGATGAAAGAGTATTGATAATAGAATTTCACAAGGTTAAAGAGGATTCTTGATAAATCTGGCAGTTTGATATCACGGGGGCTTCTCTCATGACAATCTTGCTGCACTCTTTTGGCTCTCTGTGAGTTTTTTTTGGCTATATTCTCCTTCATTTTAGAGATGCTCTTACTTTTTCTCTCTTTCTTTTTCCTCTCTTTCTCTCTTTTGGGAAGGGTACATCACAAACTCCTTCAACTTGGAGATGTTTCGATCCTTCTTGGATGATGGGTTCGGAGATCTTTGGGCGATAGCTGAAATTAAATATCTTTTAGGGATTGTCGAGAGGTTCATCGCATCTGCCTTCATCTCGACAGTGCTTTGGACTTTCCCTGGAAGGATCCGTCACAAACTCCGTCATCTTGGAGATGTTTCGAATCTTCTTTGGCCCCGGGGGTCTACTCGCCTAATTCGCCTTCATCTTGACGACAGGTGAGAGATCCCTTTTGCGGATATTTAATTGCGGCTTAGGTGATTTTGAGGAAACGAGGCTTGGGTAAATGCTCTCTTTTCTAGCGCTCAGGATATTTCCACTGCCTCATCCTTGCAAGAATAGCCTTTAAAGATGTGCCATCGACTGCGATCAATATCGATCATCTATGGTTTTCAATAACATTGAATCTTCTTTTCTGGCCATATCGAGGACTTATCCTTCATCCTTTCGGTCGGCCAATAGAAAGAATTTGAGGTTTGAATCCCTTTTCGCAAAAGCTTCACTCTTTTGGAAGTGATGCTGAAGGTAAATTGAGATAGAGATTAGTGCAATAAATATTCTGAAATCAACAATTGATTGACAAATTTGACAAAATTTTCTTGAAATCCTTGGTGAAAGTGAGTATTTGAAATCTGGCTCAACACATTCGCGATGAAAATTCTCCTCTCTTTTTCCCCAAAAAGAGAGACTCAGGCTTGGCCCTTACCTGAATGGGAATTGGGAAATACTCCTCTCTTCCCTGAAGAGGAGGTGTTTGCAAAACGAACTTTCGAAGAGAAATTGAGCTTTCGTCAAAGCTCCCTAATATTAGGCTTCTCTTATGGAAAGGGGGCCGATAATAGTGAGGTCTGAAAATTGGGTCATGAAAGGAACGAGTCCATCACACTCTCCCTGCAAAGAGGGTCTTTCATGACGAAAAATGGCCTAGTATAAAATTGGGGGGTCACAAAAAAAGCGAGTCTCCGTCGAGCCTCTCCCTTAAAAAGGGTTTCTTGTGTGAAATTGGAAATTGTTTTGCAAACGGTTCACAAAGACGCAAGTCCCTTCAAACTCTCCCTGAAAAGGGGCTAAGTGAACGAATTGGATATCATGCGAAAAGAACGAGCTCCCTCGAACTCTCCCTAAAAGGGTCTCTCGCAAGAGAAAATGATTGAAATTGGATATTGAGATTGATTGACCCAAAGGTCGAAATGGAAAATTGGAAAATTGGTTGCTGGAAATTGAATGACCCGAAGGTCGAAATTGGATGACCTGATGGTCGGAATTGAGAATTGATTTGACCAAAAAGGTCGAAATTGAGAATTGGTTGACCTGAAGGTCGAAATTGTGTGACCTGAAGGTCGAAATTGAGAATTGAGTAACCTGAAGGTCGAAATTGAGAAATGAAGGTCAAAGATTGGAAATTGATTTACCCGAAGGTCGAAATTTGGAAATTGATTGACCCAAAGGTCGAAAATTGGAAATTGAAGGTCGAGAATTGGAAATTGATAGACCCGAAGGTCGAGAATTGGAAATTGATTGACCCGAAGGTCGAAAATTGGAAATTGAAGGTCGAGAATTGGAAATTGATAGACCCGAAGGTCGAGAATTGGAAATTGATTGACCTGAAGGTCGAGAATTGGAAATTGATTGACCCGAAGGTCGAAATTGAGATTGGTAATTGAAATTGAGAATTGAAAATTGGGGGACCCAGAGGTCGAAATTGGAGAATTGCCTGATTTGAAGATTTAAATTAGAATTTGGAGAGCAAAATATCAAATTTGAGCAATTGACAGACCCTGATGATTGAAATGACTTGGATCAATAAAAGAGAATGATGAGTTCGAGTCAGAGCTCGAATAAAATACAGAGATCACGAGTCGGAACCCGAATCAACAGAGGAAAATGGAAGGCTCGAATCAGAGCTCAAATAAGATAATGAGATCACGAGTCGGAACCCGGATCAACAAAGGAAAATGAAGGACTCGAATTAAAGCTTGGATAAGATAAAGAGATCTCGGGTCGGAACCCGGATCAACAAAAGAAAATGAAGAACTCGATTCAGGGTTCGAGTAAGGTAATAAGATCACGAGTCGGAACCCGGATCAACAAAAGAGAATGACAAGCTCAAAAAGATCTCGAGTCGGAACCCGGATCAACAAAGGAAAATGATTTGTTCGAGTCAAGGCTCGAGTAAAGTAGAGAGATCACGAGTCTGAACCCGGATCAACAAAGGAAAATGAAGAGTTCAAGTTAAGGCTCGAGTAAAGTAGAGAGATCACGAGTCGGAACCCGGATCAACAAAGGAAAATGATTGGTTCGAGTCAAGGCTCGAATAAAGTAGAGAGATCACGAGTCGGAACCCGGATTAACAAAGGAAAATGATTTGTTCGAGTCAAGGCTCGAATAAAGTAGAGAGATCACGAGTCGGAACCCGGATCAACAAAGGAAAATGATTTGAATAAAAACCCGAGTCGGAACTCGGTTTTCCAAAAAGTTGAAAATGTGCCAGCTTGAATACTGGATTTTGAAATAATACCAGTTCGAGTGCTGGGTTTTGGTTTAGTATTGGTGATGATCTTTGGATCATTAGGAATTGTGATGGGACTGTTTGTTGAAATCCCAATACCGACCGGATTGTTATTAATGCAATTGAATGCAAATGAATATGAGTTGATGCGTATGAATGCACAAGTGCATGAAATGAGGAATTTGTTTATCCTGCCTGTATATAGAACAAAATTTTAAAATGCCCCAGTGTAACTGGGAAAGAAAGTTGGATCATTATTTGAAGAAAACAGGAAGGATTACAAGAGAAGGATAAATGTTTCAAGTATAAAACTTTTTCAAGTGTCGAGCATTAATAAGATCTGGCAATTCTACTCCATCGGTATTGATGAGCCGATATGAGTTGCGGGGTAATGCTTCTTTGACAACATAGGGACCTTCCCAATTTGGCGACCACTTGCCGCCAGGACGATGCTTGAGGTAAGCTGTGGATCGAAGTACTAAATCATTGACTTTGAATCTTCTTTCGATGATAGATTTCGCATATTGCCTGGCTACTCTCTGGCGATAGGATTGAGCATGCTCTGCTGCTTTTAGCCTTCTCTTGTCGAGTAAGTCTAGCTGCACTAGTCGCTGCTGCTGGTATTGATCAAGAGGTAATTGCAGAAGTGAAGCAAATTTCAAAGCGGGCTTCTGAACATGTAGCGGCAATACTACTTCTGTTCCGTAGACCAATTCTGATGGAGTAGCATTCGTTGGAGTTCGAATGGTGGTCCGATAGGCCCATAGTGCATCGTGGATTTTCTCATGCCAGTCACGACCTGTTTCCACAGTTCACTCCAAGATACGAATTAAAATCTTGTTGGTGGCCTCTGCCTGACCATTCCCTTGAGGATAATATGGAGCGAAAAAATGGTGATAGATCTTGAATTTTGAGCAGAATGTCTTCATCTTTTTATTCTTGAAATGACTGCCATTGTCTGACACAATGTCATGTGGGATGCCGAAACGGCAAAGGATGTTCTTGTGAATAAAAGAGACCACGTGTCGGCCTTCTACTGTGCGGAGACTGATGGCTTCTACCCACTTAGTGAAATATTCTGTTGCGGCAAGGAAGTATTTGTGGCCATTTGAAGCTGAAGGAGTGATGGGACCTACGACATCGAAGGCCCACATGGAGAACGGCCATGGAGAAACAACCGACTGTAAATAAGTTGCTGGAGCATGGATGGAAGGTGCATGTATCTGACATTGTACACATTTCTTCACATAATGATAACAGTCTTGTTGCATAGTCTTCCAATAGTACCCTGCTCTTATGATTTGCTTGACAAGGGTTTGGTAGCCGACGTGGCCGCCACAAATGCCTTCATGTGCTTCTCGCACGACTTCTTTGGCTTCGTCTTCATCTAAACATCTGGAATACTCTGAACTGAATCCACGACGATAGAGGACATTGGCCAAAATGAAGTATCGAGTAGACATACGCTGGATTGCTCGTTGCTCTTTCTTTGAGAGTTCTAGAGGAAATTCGCCAGTTTCTATGAAAGTTTTGATGTTGTAATACCAAGGCTTCTTCCTTTGCTCAGCCTGGTTTACCTGTTCCGCTGGAATGAAGGCAGGTTGGTCAAGTCTGCCAATTTCAAAAGAGCGACAAGATTCTCCATTCTTGAATGCCATGATGGAGCCTAAACTGGCTAGGGTATCAGCCACTTGATTGAAATCTCTCTTGATATGGAAGAGCTGGAATTCTTCAAACTTGCTGATAAGAGCTGAAACAATTTTCTGATAGGGAAATAGCTTCTGATCTTTGACTTGCCATTCGGCTCGAACTTGATTGACAACAAGTAATGAGTCACCGTAGGCATGTACTCTCTTGACATTGAAGTCTAGAAGAATTTTTAGACCTTGAATCAGGGCTTCGTATTCAGCCATGTTGTGAGTGCATTGAAAGTCGAGCTTGAGAGAAAATGGAATCATTTCTTTCTCAAGAGTGATTAATAAAATTTCGATGCCTATTCCGGCCATGTTCTTAGAACCATCGAAAAATAAATTCTAGACTGGAAATTGCTGGGTATTGCAAATTTGCTCATCAGGGAAGTCATCTTCGGTTTTCACTTCTTCGGTCATGGGAAAATCCGCCAATTGATCTGTAATTGCTTGGCCTTTGATTGATTGTTGCGAGACGTATTCTAAGTCATACTGCATCAGTAAGACTTGCCATTTGGCGACTCGTCCGCTTAGGAAAGGTTGTTCTAAGATATACTTGAGAGGATTGTGTTTGGACAAAATTTTGACCTCTGATGCCAACAGGTAGTGTCTTAGCTTCTGACACATCCATACCAGAGCTAGGCAGGTCTTCTCTATTTGAGAGTATCTCTTTTCATAATCTATGAAAGTCTTGCTCACGTAATAAATGGCGTGTTCTATCAGGCTGCCTTCTTTGTATTGCGCCAAGAATCCACCGCATGCTACTTGATTAACTGAGATGTATAGCAAAAGAGGTTTTCCCAATTCTGGCGGCTTTAGGATGGGAGGATTAAGAAGATACTTCTTGATTCGATCGAACGATTGCTGGCACTCTGGTCCCCATTCGAACTTAACTCCTTTTCTGAGTAAGTGGTTGAAGGGCTCACATCTCATCGCCAAATTGGAAATGAATCGCCGGATTGACTGCATACGTCCTTGAAGGCTACGCAGTTCTTTGAGATTCTTCAGGGGTGGCATATCAATAATAGCCTTTGCTTTGGCTGGGTCAACTTCAATTCCCTTTTTGCTGACCAGAAAACCCAACAGTTTGCCTGATTCGACTCTAAAGACGCACTTTTGCGGGTTAAGCCTTAACTTGTAAAGAATAAGTCTTTTAAAGACTTGATCAAGTGCTTCGAGGTGATCTTCTTCCTCTTTAGATTTTACGAGAATATCATCAACATACGCATCCATGATTTTGCGCATCTGATCGTGAAAGATGACAGCCATTGCCCGTTGATACGTTGCTCCAGCATTCTTGAGCCCAAAAGGCATAACTGTATAGCAGAAAGTGCCCCAAGGCGTAGTGAAGGAAGTTTTTGATTGGTCGCGGGCGGCCAACTTAATCTGATTGTAGCCGGAATATCCGTCCATGAAAGAGAACATGGCATGTCCTGCCGTGCTATCGACTAGAAGATCGATGCTTGGAAGTGGATAGTCATCCTTCGGAGTTGCCTTATTGAGGTCTCTGAAGTCTATGCAGATCCTTACTTTGCCACTTTTCTTTGGGATGACGACGATATTGGCTAACCAATCTGGGTAGTCAATAGCTCGAATAAATCCTGCTTTGAGTAGATCTTCAAGTCCTTCCTTGACTTGCTGTTCTATTCTGGGATCCATTTTTCTCAGCTTCTGCTTGACTGGCTTAGCATCCGGCTTTAGGACAAGACGGTGTTCGACTAATTTGGGGTCTAAGCCCGGCATGTCTTCATATGTCCATGCGAACACTTCATGTCGCTTGAGAAAATCTGTAAGTCTTTTCTTTTCTTTCGGATTCAGACTGGTTTCGATCTGGAGAATTTTTGGATCTTCCTCTGAACCGATATTGACACCTTCAGTTGGATCTTGTACTAGAGGAGATGGTTCGTCCTGCTTCTGAACTGCGGCGAACTCCGGTAATTCCTGAAGAGACTGATCGTGTTCTGCACAATCATCAGACTGCTTTGCACTCTTGTCATTTCCGGTGCTTGCTTTGATTCTGTGAATTGCTGTCGACTTTTGAGAGGCCTTGGGATTGAGAACGAGCTTCTTGATTGTCCGAGAGGTCATTCTGAAATTTTGGAGAAGAAATTTTGGTTCAGACAAATTGGCCTATAGTAAGACAAGCAATCATTTGAAGAGAACCATACATAAAATGGCATTGAATTATAAAATGATGAGACAGACAAAAAGGGAGTAGATGGCATCCGGATAGACAAAGAAACTTGGAATTTTATTGATTGAATTGATCAATGACATTGGTAAAATGAGACATTTATTTGGAAAAGAATAGAAAGGAAATAACAAATGGTCTTCATTGTGCCCCTTTGACAAAAACAGTCTTTCTTGATGAGCTTCCTCCGGAGAACCCCAATCCTGCCCTGTGGGGACGATGTTTCTGGATCATTGGCTCGATGCGGCCATCTTCATTCTTGCCGAGTCCCTTGAAGGGTTGATAGCCATGCTTCAGGAGTAAATCAAATCCCTTTCTTGACTTCATGAATTGAGGAAACAAGGGATGATCCTTAATGGTGCTGTAGTCGATTCGACCTCCAACCTTGAAGAATTGAGGACCTTTCCATCGTGTCGTGGCTACTGTGTGCAGAGATGGCTCTGATGGTGCCTGAAGTATTTCTCGATTCTCCCCGAGATTGATCTATTCACTTTCCCTGATGCTGGGAATATCTGCATTGAATGATGGCCGGGGAATCATGGGCTGCGGGAGCCTTTCTTCTGGGTCTTCTCCCAGTATTGTGGTAATCATTCCACCTTTTGACCACTTTACACATTGATGGAGGGTAGAAGGCACTGCATTAGCATTGTGAATCCACGTCCTACCGAGCAGCAAGTTGTAGGTTGGTGGTACATTAACCACATGGAAAAGGACGGAGTGCACCGAATAGTTGATAAACACTTCCAGAAATATCTTGCCCTTGGCCGTTTGACCATGATTGTCAAACCCATAGATAGTGATGGGATCTGGAATGTATTCCTCGTCCTTGATCCCTAATGCCTTTGCGGTCATTTCGGGACATATGTTGAGGCTACTGCCTCCATCGACCAACACATGGGGAACCGTTATTCTTCTGACTCGAACGACAATGTACAAGGCATTATTATGAAAGGAATGAGGCTTTGGAAGGTCCTCATCCGAAAAAGTGATTGGTGCATTGGTCATGGCGGAGTTCACAATCTGTGCCATGTCTTCAGGAGTAGTGCTGGGCTTAACTTTGATTTTTCTGAGTAAATTCTCCAGTACTTGCTGGTGCTTGCTAGAATTCTTGGCCAAGTCAAGGATGGAGACATTGGATAGAGCGGTCAGAGGCTTCTGACTTGAATTCTCCAGCCTAGGTTTGACACTTTGCTTGAAGAAGGCAGGAGTTCCCTTTGACTTGGGAACTGTCTTCACAGGTGCTTCTGTAACTTTCATTTTATCGAATGCTGAAATTAAGTCCATCTTCTTAGAATCTGGAGTTGCTTGTCGTAGCACCGTCACTTGATGCTGAACTTGGAGATCTTGCGCAGAACATGGCTTGATATGTTCATGCGGTAGAAAGGGTTGTGCAGACACTACTGCTGTGGTGTGTGAGGGGAAGGGGTGGTTGAGAATGTCCATTTTCTCTTCTTCTTCTCCTTCTACCAATAGATTCTTTTCAATGAGATCTTGTACGATATTTTTGAGAACAAAGCAGTTCTCGGTGTTGTGTCCCACTGTCCTGTGGAACTTGCAGAACTGATCTTTCCATTTCCCCATGGGCACAGGGGGATCGGCCAATCTGGGCAATTTGACCATCTCTTTTGATAGCATGTACTCGAGCACATCCTCGAGTGATTGGTCAAGAGGAGTAAACTTTCTGTCATAGCTCCATCCTTCATGTTTGGTTTTCTCGCGCAGCTTCGGCCCTTGATCCTGCTGAGGAGGCTTGCCGTACTGAGGAGCAGGCTTTGCTTTCTGATCCTTGTTGTTCGAACTGCCTGAGCTGTAGCAGTAATCTTTCTTCTGCCCTTTGTGCTGATTACGGCCTTTGCTGTTGTTGTTGGCAGAATAAGTGAAGTGAGCTTTCTTCTTCTGCTCACCATGGGAGTTGTTCTTGGAAAAGGTGAAGCCTTCATAGACTCCATTTTCCACACTCAGCTCGAGCCATTCGGCTCGTTCAGTCAGCTCAATGAAGGTCCTGGACGGCGCTGTGGAGATTAATCCTCTTAACGGCTGCAAGAAATTGTTGAGGATTAAGGACAATGCATGCCTTTCCGAGATAGGATCTCTCATCTTATTACAGGCTGATCTCCACCTGTGAATGAAGTCCTGTGCTTTTTCATTCTCGTTCTGTCTCAAATTGCAGAGATGACTTAATGTAGGCAGCGCTTCTATGTTGAACAAGAAGCGTTCAATGAATAGATTTACAACTTTGTCGAACTCCTTGAGCTCGATGGGGTTGATATGCTCAGCATACCACTTGGCTGCAACTCCTTCCAAGCTGTGGGGGAAGCATAGAAACAATGCTCGGTTATCCTTTCTGAACCTCGAGCATTCTGCAAAGAAGGTGGCGAGATGAGCTTTTGGGTCGCCAGAACCATCGAATTTGATGAATTTTCGGGGGAGATTTTCCAGATCATCATCCCCTTCTAAGCCGTCATAGAAGTCCTCACTGGTGAAGACTTTCTTGCCCTTGTCACGGGCTTGCAGATCTTTGACAACTCGGGCCATTTCTTTAAACTGTGCTTGCAAAGGCTCTTCTTTATCTCTGCTTTTTGACCTGCGGCTCTTACTTTGGCCACGCTTCTGAAATGCCGGAGGCACCTCATATTCTTCATCTGTGTTTTCAGTTGAATCTGATTCATCTGAAATCTCTTCTGGCTGGATCTGCTTCTTGGGAGCCTTCTTATTCCTGCGACCATGGAACCTTTCTCTGAATGGGTTCCTTTCTGAGCTGGTCCCGGGCTGCTCACTCATCAATTTGTTCATCATTTTTCTGAACATGGCATACATCTGAGGGTCTATGTCGTCATCTTCTTGCTGCTGCTCTTGACTCTTCTCGGATCGAGGGGAACCCATTTCTTCTTCCGAGACTGACGAGTATTGGGATGCTGTGGTTCTTTTGCCTGATCTTGTCTCAACCATCAAATGGTATGGATGCTCTCTGCAGGGCAAAGACCTGATTAGATTATGAAGGAATTGAGTTTTTGGAAGAAATATTTGCTGAAAATATGGTAGACAATTTGGAAAAGATGTCCCATTACTAGGGACTGAGTCATCGTGGGAATCACGACAATTGTGTTGTCATTCCTTCTGCAAAAGAAATAAACAATGAAAATATGCCTTGTTACCTAGGCGAGGTCGTCAAACCACAATAGAAAGAAAGAGAATTTTATTGAAATGAGAAGAATAAGATTTTATTGATCTTGACAAAGAGGTGGGGGACAAACAATTTTCCACCATTCACGATAGTCGGCAGACACTCTAGGACCTGGAAAGATTTTGAGAGAGACAAAGGAATCCCAGCTGTAGCGGGCATAATGATATGCCCCGGACCATTGTGCGGAAGTGAGATCAAATTCTGCCATAACTCCTGATAACAGTCGGGCTTCGACGTACTGCTGCCTCTGGGAGAACTGCCGAACACATCTCTCTGGTTGGTAGTAAGTGCAGAAGAAAGGTCCCAGCAACTTGAATCGCTTGCCATAAGCGTAGGTATATCTGGGAGGAGATAGCTGCCGATCAAAATAGTCCCAAACTACGTCATCCTCTTGAATGTTGTTGATCATAGCCCGGTACTGCGCCACTGGAAGGAGTTCTTGACCATTGTATCTGAAAGAGCTTGCTCGGGCTGGCACGTGTTGGAAAAACCAGGACTGAAGTGCGTAGATGCATCCTTCAACTAAAATGGACTCTCCAAGTGAGAATCGAGTCAGACCTCGATAAAGGAAGGCGAGCGCTGCCATGGCTATGGAGAGGCGATTGGTTTGCCGACTTCCCCATCTTCTCATAAGTTGGATTATCCTGATGTCCATGTAGTTCTGTCCATCTGGGAAAAGGGACAGTCCTACAGTGCATAGAACCATTGCATTCTGAATCTTATCTTTGGCTGTTCTTGATAGCGAGCTGACTTCGACGAAGGTCCCGTACTGGCGGTACAACTCAAGTAGGTCAACATATTCATCTCCTTCTAACTGGATCAGGGGCCAAGATCGGCGGCCTGTCATACGAGCTAAGGAGTCTCAGGGGTCCAAACCCTTGACATTGATGAGGAATTGATTCTCTAATGGGTCGCTTGGTCGACCAGCTGGTTCTGGCAACCCCATGATTTCTGAAAATTCATCTATTAAAACAGTCATTTCTCCCCACGGGAACCAGAAGGTACACGTTCGAGGATTCCATCGCTCCGCCATTGCATGGATCAGGTTGCCATTGATGGTCTGCTTTCCGACTGCTGATGCCAGTTCTAATCCGCACTCGCTCAAATGGTCCGGGAACATTCGGGAAAAGCTCTTTAGCCAGGAATAATACCACCGGGGAATGAAAGTTCCGGTGCTAAGGGTTCGATGTTCAGGATGACCTTGTCGCACCTCGAAGGAGATGTGACCTTCAGGAAAGATAGGATCGACTTGACTGGATGCCATTGAACTGAAAACAGAGAAAGACTCAGAATGAGACTTAGGAAAATGTGAGAAATTTTGAAAAATTTTGCAGGCAGGATAAAAATGCAGCTAGAAATTCGAGATCCAGTAGAATGGTAGAATGTAAAATCGCCTGGAGTTTTGAAAGAAATGGGATATTTGAAAAAATCATCCAGGGTTTGAGAAAAGATCTCGTGGAAAATAAGGATATTTGGAAAAAGACCTAATGAGTTGAAAAACATTGGGAAATATAAAGAATTGAGAAAATCATACAATCACATCCTGCACAAACATTTATGCACATTCAGCACTCCCTAAAAGGCTGACTCTAGATGCATCAATTTGAAAACAGCTGTAGGACCCTAATCCTAACTCTAGGTTCAGATCATCTTTGTCCAATCCAGTTATGCCGATATACTCGAATCAAAATCCGAGGTACGTGGCATAGAATTTCAACTCCGGTTCTAAGGTAAGGTTTTCCAACATCCTTGAGCGCCTACCGATATACTTCGGACTGTGGCCCGCGGTACGTGGTAGGGGGGTGTTAACCCAAATAGTTGGCCCAGTTGTGAGGCTCTGTCCCGAACTATGGTTCTGGAAGAGAGCCCAGCAACGTGAAGACCGGGTAATGATAGGTAATTGAGGTTTTAAAAAAATGATCACATGCAAGAAATAGAGGGCTCTAAGTCCTAGAGAGATAGACTTTTGAAAATCTTTGAAGAAGCATACAATGTTTGCATTCAGATCCTAAACTGAGGAGAGTTGTATTTAGACCTAAGTCTATGTGAGCATGAAAATTTCTCCTCAATCTGGTCCTACCAAACCATGCCTAAGCTATATGCAGTCAATGTCAGCTGGGTCAGAATCTAGGCTCCTAGGCTCACATGATATTGAAAGTAAAAGAGCTGACATTTTGTGAACATAATTTTGATAATTAAACTAAGTCAAGCATAATTTAGGTCAGACAAGGACAGGTCCCATCTCGGTCGCCAAACCTGTTATCGTCGCGAAATTTTTCCCCCGTCTTCCCTTCCTTGCGGAAGAGAGAGAGGGGAAACGCTTTCGCGCTTCAAACTTGACCGGATTTTGGAAAATGTTTTGAAATACTCGCCTCCGTTTTGAAAATTGCGGGAAAATCCATGGGATGGGGCTCGACCTGTCGGTACGAGGTTCGACCGTTCCTGCCACCTTTAACAGGGGTAATCGAACCAAGGAACAAAACTATGCTTGACTTAGTTAAATTATCAAAGTTATGTTCTATCCTAAATGCATAGAGAATTCAGGCATGTGCTATGAGATTTTGGAAAATATCATTTTGAAAACATGATGTATACTTAGAAAAACATTTGGAGTTGGAAAGAATCTCTCAGGAAAAAGGTCAATTTCTCAGGAAACTCAGATAAAAAAGGGGTTTTTTGAAGACATGAGAAAACTTATAAAGATGTGGAAAAATCAGAAATAGTTGAAAATCTTGGGAAAATGGAAGTGATTCTTGAGAAAAGATGAACCTTTTGAAAAGGGAAATACTTCTTAGGAAAACTTGGACTTTGAGAGTTTTCTTAGGAAAATGATGGAAAATTTATAGGAAAACTCATTGGAGAAGGAAATTCAAAACTTGGGGGATCGAAATCCTGGGAATTTTACCTTTTCAAATACTTGGAAATCGATTTTGGATCTTGAAGAAAGATTGGAAAACTCTTTTGAATCTCTTAAGAAAATAACATTTTCTAATGAAAACTGTGGAGAAACTTGTCTTTGGAAAACCGATTTTGAAAAATCCTTAGAATTTCTTGAGAAATCGATTTCTTGAGAATGAAGTTTTCTTGAGAAAATCAATGATTTCATGATGCAAATGACATGAGTGAATGAATGCACTTTGAAAAGATTTTCTAAGAGATTTATTGGAAAAATATGCATTAAGTCAAGATAAATCCTTCACATATCCTGACTGTGGCCATGAATATGTTCAGAATTTAGTTGATTTGATGCACATGATTTTGAAAACTTTGGAAATATGATGTGCATTTTAAGATAGCCTAAGAGTGTAGGCTCAATGTGACTAGTAGAAAGATGATGGATCTGGGTCTCGTCCATATTCCGACTAGGGCCGTAAATATGGATCCCACCGAGTCCATCAACTCCCTAAGAGTTGGTGCACGTGTCATTCGTGAACATCCATAGTGCTTTTGAAATAAGATGTATGCATCACATAAGCAGGATATTTGCATAAATTCAAACTATATGATATGCATCCTAGTCTAAGCAGGAAATTAACTCTCTTATTCCAAGATTTACATTATTACATCACTAAATAAAGGAAGTAAAAGAAATTTGCAGACTTCAGCTCCTTCTTTTGATTGTTCCTGCCAAACTTGAAATAGGGTTAGCTCGACTATGTGGGTTTTTCCAAGATTTTCCAATAATATTATGAAATTATTGGATTTAATTGGATATAAACCCTATTCTCATGCTTCCTTGATATTTGAAATGATGTAAATGCAGGAAATTCAGTAGAAAATAGTTTGAAATTCGGAATGGTGGTCAAAATGACCAAAATACCCCTAATTATAAAGTTATACCTTTAAAATCAGTTTTTTTTGAAGGAAAACTTGGTAAAATTGAGATTTTAAAGTTCAAATTGAATCAAATGATGATGAAATGCAGTATGACATGCTTCTAAACACATTAGAACTGTAAAATCAGAATTTGGTATTTTGCAATTTATCAAAAATAATGATTTTCGCTTGTTTTTCGCTTGGATCCGGGTCCTGCGGGACCCTGTTTTGGTATTATGGATGATCCAAACCTCAAATGGATTTCAAAATGCACCAAATTCGGTATGAAGCATCTAAACACTCTGATAAACAACCTAGAATGCTAAAAATCATGAAATGATATGATTTAAATGCTAAAATTCAAGGAAAGTCTTAAAAATGATGGATTTTGCCTATGGATCCGAACCAAATGCAATGCCTAATATGATAATGCAAAATTTACACCATGGAAACTTCTTATATTTTGCAGACTGCTAAAATACCCGAAATGGAACATTTTTGGTTTTTATAGCCTCGGGATTTGAGCCATGGTGAGTTCAATAACAGGGATTTAACTCTGACAGAGGTAAAAATCACACTAATCTGATGTAAAATGCTAAAAAAATACAAAACGGCCATGGCAATTTATGAACTTAATCAGAGTTATGCAAGACACCTACATAAACAACTTTCATGTTTATGACTTCGGCATTTGAGCAACGGAAACACAGATAAAAATATAACTATTTCTGCCTGAACTAACAGGACAAACAAATGTAGCAAAACAGGGGGCTGACAAGAAAAATCCGAAGCAGGAGTCAACACTGTTCTAAAACTTACAGGCCTTTAGATTCAAACAGAGGACATTTCGGAGACCACTTTCACTTTTTACAGTTTCGGATTTGGAGCAACACACAAAGAGAAACCATAGCCCTAAGTCGATCCAAGATCTCATAGGCCCAAATTAGGCTCTAACACGTGTACCGACATCTCGGATTTTTTTTAGACATTAAAAAAAATCAGAAAAATTTGCGAAAATCATATTAAAAACTGGACATTCTCCCGAGTTCAGAACAGCTTTCTGAGCTAAAATCGGATCTCCCATGAGGGATCTATCGATTTTACAAGTCGGCAATTGATTTTCAAAATGTATCCCGGGTAACAAAACCCGACTTGCCATTTTGAATGTGTACGGCAGTAAACAAATTCAAATGGCTCCGAATTTTTGGCAAAATTTTAGGGACACTTAAGGGCGTATTCCGTGATTTTTTTGGGATTTTTAATAAAAAACAAATGCATGAAATGACGTGTGAACTGACTGACAAAAACAGAGACCTACTGAAAATAAGCAGAATTGAAAAAAAAGGCTAAATTAATCCTAATTAATTCATGAAATATGCTAAATGAATGAAATAAAATGCAAATTAAACCCAGCTAACTATATGAATGTTAAAAATCATCAAGGAAGCATAACAAAATATTTTTATATATGTCGTTTTATGAGAATAGCTCAATCCATCCCTCGGATGAGCTCTTTCTTCAAACGACTCCCAATTCGGATTATAGAATCACATCAAGGGGAAAAGAAGTGCACCTTGCTTCGTTACGCAGCGTAAGAGCTCTTGAAAGGGGCAGCTATCACGAGCTTCCTTCGTTCTTTGCTCCGAGCTTCGGATGGTCCACCAAAATCGAGCTCTGTTGGAATCGGATTGGCCACGGCACGAACTTTACTCCACCTTCTTCAATGCGCCAAAGGGGGCACGATTTTCAAGGTTCAAAATCAGATGTTAGGAAGGCTAGGTCGGATTTTCCAAGTTCACAAGAGCTAAAAAAAAATGATCTTTCTCTGATGGACATGGAGCCTTGTTTTTATAGATTTTCTGAAAAAAATTTGAATTTCAAACAGGCTGGATCTGAGCCCTCCATGTGGCGCCATCTCAGGGGGTGTCATCTGAGGGTTTGAAATTCGAATTTGGCTTTTGCAAGGAGCCCTCAGGTGGCGCCACCTCATGAGGCTATTTTGATTTTTGAGAAAAATAAAAGAAAATGGAAATTTTGTGGGTGAGACACCTCAGCAGGGGGAATTTGGAATTTTTCAAAAGTTTGCTTGATTCTCTCTGCAGGGAACTCCCAGGAGGCGCCACCTCAGAGGGTGCTCTCTTGGAGTTTGAATTTCAAATTCACTTTTTGTAGGGAGTCTTCAGGTGGCGCCACCTCATGGTGGGCTACCTTTATTAAAAATAAAATAAAGAATAAAAATGGAGCCAAGTGGAGTCCTGGAATGGTGCCACCTCAAAAGGTGTTTGACACATGTCAGAAGGTCAGAGCAGTGGGCTCAGAAGATGCCACCTCAGAGGAATTTGAATTCTACCTTTTCTGGAGAAAGGAGATCTGGACATGTGGCGGACAAGTGTCAGCTGTCTGGAGAGGCTTTCTCAAATGGCACCACCTCAGGGGGAAGTTTGAAATTCAAATGGAGGTTGGCCCTGGAGGAATGGAGGATGGACATGTGGCGCCACCTCAGGATGGCTCCTACAATGCCATGTGGCAAGAGGGAGGAAAAGGAGGGAAAGGGACATGTGGCGCCATCTCAGGCCATCTGGAAAAATCAGAGCTCAGGATTTTTGCCACCTAGTGCCTTGTTTGAATTTTGAATGGTTTGCTTTTTCTGAAGAAAGCCAGAAGTGACATGTGTCTCCTACTTTTCTGAAAGAAGCAGAGAATGACACGTGGTAGAGGGGAGAGAAGGTGGGCCAAGCCATGTGGCGCCATCTCAGACAGGATGAAAAAGGTAGGAGTTCTTGATTTTCGCCACCTATGGGGATTTTTGAATATTTGAATTCTAGCTTTTCTGAAGAAAGCAGAAAATGACACATGGCACTTGCTTTTTCTGAGGAAATGAGAGCTTGCCATGTGTCCTCTGCAGGAGACACTCCAGATGGCGCCACCTCAGAGGAGACAAGCCTACCTTTTTTTGTAGGAATTTAGGAGTGACACATGTCTCCTACTTTTCTGAAAAAAATAGGGAGAGGACATGTGTCAGGCTACTTTTCTAGAAGGAAGGAGGGGTTGACACGTGTCACCTGTAGGAAACACACTTCAAGTGGCGCCACCTCAGAGGAGACAAACTCCACTTTTCTAGACAGGACAACCTATGACACTTGGCATCTCCTAGTGTTCTTTGAAATGACACATGTGGCGTCAATTCTAGGTGAACCCTATGCTGACACATGGCAGGTAAATGGGAGGACAAAGAAAGGACAAGTGGCACCAATCCAGGGGACAAGGCTCCTATATTTTTGGGTTTTTCAAAATTCAAATTTTCAAAAGAAAAGCTTGTGTGACACCACCTCAATGTGGGTCCCACATTGCTTCTTTATTGAAATAAGGACAAAACAACAACCTCTTTTTGGATTTTTCATAAAATTTGGCCTAATTGGTAAAACAGAATTTTTTGGAGAGAGTTGGCCCCTGTAGGGCGATTTTGTAAAAGGGAGATATTTGAAATAGCTGACAAAAGGCAAAACCTGAGTAGAAATTTATTGAAAATTATCCAGATTGTATTACTGAGGAAATATTTTGAAATTCAGAGCCCTGGGGGTAAAATGGGACGAATTGATAATTTTGAAGACCCAGGGTTTTGAAATCGATTTTAAAAATAGTTGAAATTCTAATCTGGATTGAAAATTTTGAAATCAAGAGTTCTGGACCTCGAAATGACATGCTATGCAGTGCAGTGATTTGAAATGCTCATGCAATGATATGCAATGTCATGTCTTATGCAATAGAATCTTGAACCAAGACTTGGAGATGCCTGTCTCCTGTCAGGAATAAAATTTTGAACATCTGAGATAAAAATAGAGAGATTTTGAGAGTTCCAGATGAAATTTGGACTTTTGCATGGTCTGGGCTCAGAAAATGACCATTTTGCCCTCCGACGATTTCAAAGGCTGGATGATGGTGTTTGGTGAAAATGTCGGGGAGGTGAGTGAAAATTTGGGGTGTTTACATATCCCTTAACCTAAAAGGGAAAAAGAGGAAGGAAATACCTCATTGGAAAGAGGCATCAAGTTTATCCCTTAACCTGAAAGGGTAAAAGAAAGACAAAACTTGATAAAATTGATAGTAAATTGATAAAAATTTGATCAAATTGAAAATGAATAAAAATGAATAAAAATGGATGAAACTAATAAAGTTAACAAGATTAGATGAAAATTGATAAGATTGAGGAAAAAGAGTTTGTCTGATTCTGCCTGCATATGATGAAGGAAAGACAGATGTATATAAATTAAAATGGTCGAGTGTTATGGAGAAGAATGTGAGAATTGATGGAAGATCATTGTTTTATTGAAAAGGCTCTTTAAAGAATACAAAGGCTAGAATGAGCATTTCAAGTATAAAATTTCTTCAAGTGCAGAGCATTAATAGGATCTAGCAGTTCTACCCCATCTGCGTTGATCAAACGATATGAATTGCGAGGCAATGCTTCCTTAACCATATAGGGGCCCTCCCAATTGGGTGACCACTTGCCCCGTAGTCGATGCTTGAGATGAGCTGTCGATCTGAGTACCAGATCATTAATTCAAAATCTTCTCTCAATGACGGACTTGGCATAGTGTTGAGCTATCATTTGATGATAAGCTTGAGCATGCTCCGCTGCCTTGAGTCTTTTCTCGTCGAGCAGGTCAAGCTGTACCAACCTCTGTTGCTGGTACTGATCGAGCGGGAGTTCTATGAGCGACGCGAATTTGAACGCTGGCTTCTGAACATGGAGAGGTAATACTACCTCGGTCCCATAAACAAGTTCTGAAGGAGTAGCATTGGTTGGAGTCTTAATGGTGGTTCGGTATGCCCAAAGTGCATCGTGCATCTTCTCGTGTCAATCATGGCATGTCTCCACAGTTCTTTCCAGAATGCAGATCAAAATCTTGTTGGTGGCCTCTGCCTGACCATTCTCCTGAAGATAATACGAGGCTGAGAAATGATGATGAATCCTAAACTTCGAACAGAAGGTCTTCATCCTCTCATTCTTGAAGTGACTACCATTATCAGACACAATATTATATGGTACGCCGAAACGGCAAAGAAGGTTCTTATGAATAAAAGAAACTACATGCCAACCTTCTACTATTCGCAGAGTCATAACCTCGACCCATTTGGTGAAGTATTTTGTAGCTGCAAGAAAATATTTGTGGCCATTAGAAGCAGAATGAGTGATCGGGCCCACCACATCGAAAAAGGCCAAGGGGAAACCACGAACTGCAAATATGCTGTGAGTGCATGAATGGAAGGTGCGTGCATTTGACATTTGACACACTTCCTCATAAACCGATGACAGTCCTGCTGCATGGTTTTCCAGTAATATCTTGCCCGAATGATCTGCTTGACGAGTGTTTGGTAGCCGACCACCACAAATTCCCTCGTATGCCTCTTGGACAACTTCCCTGGCTTCGTCCCTGTCTAAGCATCTGACATACTCAGAATTGAAACCACGATGGTAGAAAGTATTGGCAAGGATGAAATAGTGGGTTGACATGAGCTGGATCGCATGTTGCTCTCTTCTTGGCATCTCCGACGAAAATTCACTCGTTTCAATAAAATTTCTGATGTCTTAGTACCAAGGCTTCTCTTCATGAGTGGCTTGGTTTACTTGTTCAGCTGAAATGAAGGTAGGTTGATCAAGTCTGTTAATTTTGAAGGAACGTCAGGATTCACTGTCTTTAAATGACAAAATAGATCCTAAACAGGCTAGACCATCTGCTATATGATTGTATTCCTTCCTGACGTGATTGAGCTAAAACTCTTTGAAGTTGCCTATAAGAGCTAAGACAATCTTCTAACAGGGGATCAATTTTGAATCTTTGACTTGGCATTCAATATTAACTTGGCTGACCACAAGCAATGAATCACCGAAGGCATGTACTCTCTTGACATTGAAGTCTTGTAAAATATTGAAGCCTTAGATTAGAGCTTCATACTCGGCCATGTTATGAGTACATTGAAAGCTGAGCTTGAGAGAATAAGGGATCATCTCTTTTTCGGGAGTGATTAATAAGATCCTGATTCCTATACCGGACATATTCCTGGCTCCATCAAAGAAAGATGATTTTCCTGATGATCTTCTCTGTCAACGAGAAGTCTGCCGACTGATATGCGATAAACTGACCCTTAACTGACTTTTGAGACACATACTCTAAGTCGTACTGCATCAGAAGGACTTGACATTTCGCAATCCGTCCAGTAAGGAAAGGCTACTCAAGGATGTACTTGAGAGGATTGAGCCTCGACAAAATTTTGATTTCTGACGCCAACAGATAATGTCTCAACTTCTGACACATCCATACCAAGTCTAGATATGTCTTTTTCATCTGAGAATATCTCTTCTCATAGTCGATGAAAGTTTTGCTTATATAGTAGATGTCATGCTCTATTTGAATGCCTTCCTTATACTGTGCAAGAAATCCGCCACAAGCATTTTGGTTGACGGAAATGTACAAGAGAAGTATCTTTCCAAGTTCTGGTGGCTTTAGAACAGGTGGATTGAAGAGATACTGCTTGATGCGCTCAAATGAAAGCTGACACTCTGATCTCCATTCAAATTTCACTTCTTTTCTCAATAAGTGATTAAAAGGCTCACATATTATGACCAAATTAGAGATGAAGCACCGAATAGACTGAATGCTCCCTTGAAGGCTTCGCAACTCTCTGAGATTCGTTGGAGGTGACATATTAATGATCGCCTTGGTCTTAGCTGAATCTACCTCTATTCCTTTCGTGCTAATCATAAAGCCAAGCAGTTTGCCTGACTCTATTCCGAAGACACACTTTTGCGGATTGAGTCTCAGCTTGTAGAGAATAAGTCTTTCAAAGACTTGCCCGAGTGCATCAAGATGATTCTCTCCTTCTTTGGACTTGACTAGGATGTCATCCACATAGGCATCCATGTTCTTATGCATCTGATCATGAAAAATAACTGTCATTGCTCTCTGATAGGTTGCCCCAGCATTCTTGAGCCCAAACGGCATGACTATGTAGCAAAATGTACCCCAAGGCATGGTAAAAGAAGTTTTTGACTGGTCACGAGCGACCAATTTGATTTGGTTATAGTCTGAGTATCCATCCATAAAGGAAAACATGGCGTGGCCCGCTATGCTGTCGATCAAAAGATCAATATTGGGGAGTGGATAATCATCTTTTGGAGTAGCCTTGTTGAGATCCCTGAAATCAATGCAGATTCGAACTTTGCCATTCTTTTTTAGAACTGCTACGATGTTTGCCAACCAATCTAGATAATCAATAGTTTGGATGAATCCTGCCTTTAACAAATCCTCAAGTCCTTCTTTAACTTGCGGTGCCACTCGAGGATCCATTTTTCTGAGTTTATGCTTGATTGGCTTGAAGTCTGGCTTCCGAACAAGACGATGCTCAACTAACTTGGGGTCTAAGCCTGACATATCCTCATAAGTCCAAGCAAAAACTTCTTGATGTTACTTGAGAAAATGGATGAGCCTTTCCTTCTCATCTGAACTTAAACTTGAGCCAATCTTGAGGATCTTTGAATCATCTTCTGAACCAATGTTGACATCCTCTGTCGGATCCTGAACCAAAGGCGGCGGTTCATCCTGTTTATGAATACTGGCAAATTCTGGCAACTCTTGAATTGCTGAGTCAAACTCTGTTAATTCTTCAATCTGTTCTGTCATCTCGCTGACCCTGCCTCTGCCTTTGCCTTGCAGATTCTGGCTGATTTGGAGTTATTTTGAGAGAAATTGGGATTGATAACGAGCTTTTTGAGCAGTTTAGGAGCCATGATTTTGACAACCCTGAAAAGCACAAAGAAGGTTTTTGAGAAAAAGTAAGAGATTAAAAAATGACCTTTTGTACAAAAATAAACGATGATGACATAGACAAAAAATGTAAGCAGCGAATTATATACGCCAAGATGTGAAGAGAAGATCAAAATTTCATTGATTGATTAAAGCTAAAAATAGCAACTTGATATTTACAGATGATCTTGATGAAGAAAGAAAAACTGGGATGGAGTTGTCCCTACAAGATGACAAAAGAAAAAGAAAACAGAAAACACTGGCATTATCCAACTCATTCTGCTTCCTTGATGAAGATAGTTTGCTTGCCAGATGCCTGACCAAAAAAATCCAATCCTGCACCAATGATATGTCGAGCGGGAATGATAGGCTCCAGCATGCCGTCCTCATTCTTCCCAAGACCTCTGAAGGGCTGGTAGTCATGCTTCATCAATAGATCAAACCCCTTCTTAGTCTTTGAAAACTGATGGAATAGAGGATGATCTTTGAGAGGAGTGCAATTGAGGCACCCTCCTAGCTTGAAGAAATGAGGTCCCTACCACTGAACTACTGCTGCAACATTTTCTATAGGCTGGACTTCTTTCAGCTTCAACATATCCAGACTATCACTCAGATTGATCTCATCAATTTCTCAAATGCTAGGGATGTCTGCAATGAAAGTTTGACAAGGAATCATGGGCTGCAGGAGTCTCTCCTTCGGATCTTCTCCCATAATTGTGGTGATCATGCCTCCCTTTGACCATTTGATGCATTGGTGAAGGGTAGAGGGAACAACATTGGCATTATGGATCCAAGTGTACCCTAGCAAAAGATTGTATATGAGCGGAACATTAACCACGTGAAATAGCACTGTATGCACTGAGTAGTTGATGAAAATCTTGAGGAAGATCTTTTCTTTGGCTGGCTGTCCATGGTTGTCAAAACCAAAGTTCGTTATTGGATCTGGGACATACTCTTCTTCTTTGAGGCCCAAGGCCTTGGCTGTCATCTCCGGGCAGATGTTGAGGTTGTTGCCTCCGTCAATGAGCACATGTGAGACAATCATGCCCCTAGTTCGTACCATTATATAAAAAGCATTGTTGTGAAAAGTATGAGGCTTTGGCAAGTCCTCATCCAAAAAGGTTATTGGTGCATTTGTCATGGCTTGATTTACTATCTGCGCCATGTCTTGCAGAGTCGTGCTCGGCTTGACTTTGAACTTCCTTAGCAAATCATCCAGAACCTGCTTATGTTTAGGGGAAGCATGGGCTAAATCCAGGATGGGAATATTTGACAAAGCTGTGATCGGTTTCTAAATTGATTTCGATGTTTCACTCTTCTTTGAAACAGCCTTGATGAAACACTTTGGGAACCTGGGAATTTGCTTGGCAACCTCTGTTGTCGCTTTTGCTGGCTCACTGATTGGTTTTATTTTGCTAAGGACTGAAATGACATCCACCCTCTTGGTGGAAGACTGTGCCTGGTGAAGCACTAGGACCTGATGTTGATTCTGAATGTCCTGGCGGGAGCATGACTGAATACTGCCCTGAAGGAAAGTTGCTTGTCCTGAAATGACTAAAGCTGAATGTTTCAGGAAAGGTTTGGACAAGATCTCAGGCTGCTCTTTGTCCTTATCCTCGATCAACAAATTTTTGTTGATACAGTCCTGGATTATATTCTTGAGGACAAAATAGTGTTCCGTGTCATGTCCCATGGTTTAGTGAAATTTGCAGAATTTCTCCTTCCATTTGCCCATAATAACTGGAGGATCAACCACTTTAGGGATTTTGACCATCCCTTTGAAGAGCATATATTCCAGAACATCTTCCCGAGATTGTTCCAGAGTAGTGAATTCTCTATCATAACTCCAACCGTCATGCTTTGGTTTCATTTGTTGCTTTACTTATGGTTGTGGCACTGGTTGAACAGGCTGCGACTTGACAAACTTTCCTTTTTGGGCTGCCGAGTTTGCTGTTTCAGCTTTAGAGCTTCCCGATCTTTTGCTGTGGTTTTTCTTATTTTTCTTGTCGCTTGCACCGCTGCTACTGCCTGAGATGTATGCGGAGTAGGTAAAATGTGCCTTCTTCTTCTACTCAATGTTACCTTGAACGAATGGGTAACCTTCGTAAAGGCCATTTTCCAATCCTGTTTCGAGTCATTCAGCTCGCTTAATCAACTTGATGAAAGATTTCACAAGAGAAGTGGAGATGAGAGTCCTCAGAGGCTGAGAGAAGTTGTTGAGGATTATTTGTAGTGCATGTTCCTCTGGAATGAGAATCTTCATTTTGTTACAAGTGCTTCTCCACCTGTGGATGAATTCTTCTGCTTTTTTGTTCTCATTTTGCTTTAAGTTGTATAAATGATTGAGAGTGGGCGAGGCTTCGACATTAAACATGAAGCGCTCGATGAACAGATTCACTACCTTATCAAACTCTCGTAGTTCGATAGGATTGATGTGATCCGCGTACCACCTTGTTGTTGTTCCCTCCAGGCTGCGTGGGAAACAGATAAACAAAGCCATGTTGTCTTTTCTGAAACGGTCGCATTCTGCATAAAACGTGGCTAGATGGGCTTTAGGGTTGCCAACTCCATCAAACTTGAGGAATTTACGAGGAAGATTCTCCAAATTATCATCCTTGTCGAGGCCATCGTAGAAATCTTTGCCAGTATAGGTCTACTTGCCCTTACTCTTGGCCTGAATGTCTTTTACTTCTTGAGTTACTACCCTTAGTTGCTCGCGCATCGGATCCTCAACTGAAATCCCATACTTAGGCTTGTTCACAGATTCAGGTTCTTTAGTAGCTATCCTCACAAATTGCCGTAGAGGATTCTGACTAAAGATAAACTGCACTTCTTCCTCTGACTCTTCTTCCTCTACTGATTCAGTGCTTTCAGAAATACTGTCTGGCTTAACCTTCTTTCTGACGATTCTGACTTGCTTTTTCACAACCTTCTTCTTCAGTTTGCTTTTAGGAACTGCCCTTTTCAGACTGGCCTCGGCTTGCTCTGACATCATCTTGGCCATCATCTTCTGAAACAGACCATACATAATGGGATCAACATCTTCCCCCTTGTTCTGACTCTGTCCTCTGGATCCTTGGGGAGAGTCCATTGCTTCTACTTCACTGTCACTTTGCTGAGGTGCCACAGTCTGCTTTTCACTTCTTGTCTGAACCATTTCTATAATTCCAATGCTTTATGTAGAATAAGGGAATGATTAGAGCACAGAAGAAGCTTTTAAAAAAAAATCTTGAGAGAAGAAAAGAGGAACTTGGTAGACAAATTTAAAGATTATCCCATTACCAGAGATTGGGTCATCACAAGATTTGTGACAATTGTGTCATCATTTTCATGACAACTGAAGGATGTGCCTTGTTACCTAGGTGAGGTTGTCAACCATGATAAAAGACATTGAAGAAGAATAAGAGAGATATTTAAAAAGAATGTCCCATTACTAGAGATGAGGTCGTCACAAGAATCACGACCATTTATGCTATAAAATAAATAAAAGAATAAAATTTAGCAAAAAAAAAAGCTTTTCAGTAGAACAAAAGTGAATCTTATTGATGACAGATTCAAAGAAAAAGAGAGGGTGGACAGATAGTTTGCCACCACTCTTGATATTCAGTAGATACATTGGGTCCAGGAAATACAGAAAGAGAAATGAAAGAGTCCCAAGTGTATTTGGCTGCATGGTATGCTCCACTGATCCGACTGCAGATCAAATTCTGGCATGTTGTCTGTCGAGAAACGAGTGTTGACGCGAACCTGCCGCTGTGAGAACTGTCTGAGACACCTCTCGGGCTGATAATCGACACAGAAGAAGGGCCCCAATAATCTATAACGTTTGTCACGGGCATAAGTGTAGTGAGGACCTGATTCCTGTCAGTTGAAGTAATCCCAAATGATCTCCTCCTGATGCAGACTCTCGATCAAGGATTGATACTGAATGGCTGGCTTCGACTTCTTACTGTTGAACCTAAATGAACTAGCTTTTGATGGCACGTGTCGCAGAAACCACGACTGCAGGGCATAAGTGCATTCTTCGACCAAGATGGTTTCTCCAAGAGCAAAGCAAGCCAAGCTTCGATTGAGGAAGGCTAAGGCTGCCATGGAAACTGAAAGTTGACGGGTTTGCTTGCTTCCCCATCTTCGAAAGAGCTGGACAATTCTGACATCAACAAAATTCTGACCGTCCTGGAAGAACGCTAATCTCACTGTGCATAAGACCATGGCATGCTGAATTCTGTCTTTAGACGCTTGGAACAAGGTGCCAACTTCCTCGTAAGCTTCATACTTGCGATAGAGTCCAAATAGGTCAATAAACTGATTTCCACTGATCTCGGTGAGAGGCTAAGATCTGCTCCCTATTGCTCTGGTTAAAGCTTCTCAAACATCTACCGCTTTGATGATGATCAGAAACTGCTGCTCGACCGGATCATCTGGCTGACCAGCTTTGGGCAATCCCATAATGTCGTTGAATTCATCCATCAGTAGAGTCATCTCTCCTCATGGGAACCAAAATGTGCAGGTACGTGGATTCCATTGCTCTGCCATAGCTTGAATCAGACTTCCGTTGATGGTCCGCTTGCCTACCGCTGATGCCATCTCCAATCCATAGTCATCCAAGTGGTCTGGGAACATACGTGAGAAGGTGGTGAACCAAGAATAATACCATCGAGGGAAGAAGGAATGAGTCTGGATAGCCCGATGATCTGGGGATCCATCTCTTATTTGATAGAAGACATGATCTCTGGGAAAGACAACATCGAGGGAATTGGATGCCATTGGAATAATACTGGGGCAAAGAATAATGAAGAAGATTAGATAGAATGCAGGACTTACGGATAGACTCTTGAAGAAAAAAAAGAAAAGAGGATAGATACATTCCTGGAAATTTTGAAAGATCGAGGGAATTTAGAAAAAGAATTTTCAGGGTTTTTAAAGAAAAATTGATCTAAAAAAGAATGTAGGTAGAGAAAATATAAACCTGGGTGGTGAAAATAAAGGAAAATTTTGAATAATGTACCCAGGGGTTTTGAAAAGGTTAATATATAAGGAAATACAAGAATATCACATAATCATAGTTGCACAAACAAGGATGCGCACACAACACTCCCTATAAGCTGAATTTAAATGTAATATTTGAAATGGCTTGTAGGACCTTAATCCTACCTCTATGGTTCAGATGATCTTATTCCAATCAAGATACGCCGATATACCCAAGCGAAGCTCGAAGTACGTGGCATAGAAATATTTTTTCGGTTCTAAGGTAATGACTTCTCAACATCCTTGAGCACCTACCGATATACTTCAGACTATGGCCCTTAAGTATGTGGTAGGGGGCCGCTAGCCCAAATAAGTGGTCCAGTTGTGAGGCTCTCTCCCAAAACTATGGTTCAGTGAGACAGCCTAGCAACGTGAAGACCGGGACAATATAGGTAGGGATGTTTTTGAAAACATGTTCAACATGTAATAAAACCAGATGTTTCTAATGCAAGTCCTAAAGATATAGAATTTAAATGAAGAGAAGCATACACTTGCATACATTGTTTGCATTCAATCCCTAGAATTGAGGAGAGTTGTATTTTAGACCTAAGTCTAAGTGAGCATGAATAAATCTCTTCAATATGGTCCTACCAAACCATACTTAAATCCTATATGCTTTTATGTTTGCTAGGACAGAGGCTAGGCTCCTAAGGTTTACATGGAAATGAAGCTGACATTTGTAGAATAAAAACATAGATAATATCAAAGCAAAGCAAAAGGCAAAAAAATCAGACCAGATGAAGATGGGTCCCATCACGGTTGCCAACTTCTGTGATCATTGCAAAATTTTTCCTCTTGTTTCCCTCTTTTCCTCCTCTTTCCCTTCCTAGCCTCTATTCCCTTTTTGAAGGAGAATAAAAGATAGGAAAGAAGAGATAAGAGAAAAGAAAGAAGAGAGAGGAACTCTTTTGCAAAGGTCTCACTTGACCTTAATTTTGAAAATATTTTGAAATTACTCGCCTCTGCTTTGAAAATTTATGGGAAAATGGAGAGACAGGATTCACTCATCGATACGAGGTTCGACCATTCCTGACGCTTTTACCAGGGGTAATCGAACCAAGGATGGAACTTATGTCTTTTGCTTTGCCTAAATATTATCTAAGAATTTATTCTAAGTCTAAAATGCACAAAGAATCATGCTTGTACAATGCAAATGCAAAGATGTATGCTTTTGAAAAAATAGTTTGGAAATTTTGGGATTTTCTAAGTGACTCTGAAATAAATTTGATAATGTAGTGAAGAAATGATTCAATAGGTCTGAAATTGATTTGAAAAAGTTAGATTTTGAATCTAACTTAGAATTTGAAATAGATCTGAAAGAAGAGACTTGAAATTCCAAGCCTTGGAATAATCAGAATTTAAAAAATGGATTTTGATTTGAAGAAATAAGGAGGAAAGGAGATTTTTGGAACTTGAGATAGAATTTTGAGAAAAAATGGAGTTTCAAAGACGAAATGGACTTTGAATTTGAATGGATCGATTTTGAAAAGAAATTTTTAATTTCAGAACTTGAAAAAGGAATTGAATTTGGATTTAGACTTAAGAAATAAATTTGAAAATGTGAAAGTAGGAATTGGAAATGGAATTGAATTTGAAATCCGGAATCCTAGATGAAATTGGATCCAAAGTCTGGAATCCAAAACAAAATTGAATCCAAAATCTGGAATCTTAAATGGAATTGAATCCGAAGTCTAGAATTTAATATGGAATTGAATCCGAAATTTGGAATCCTAGATGGAATTGGATCTGAAGTTTGGAATCCAAGATGAAATTGAATTCGAAATCTGGAATCCTAGATGGAATTGGATTTGAAAATCTAGAATCCTAGATGGGATCGAAACCGAAATCCAGAATCCAATATGGAATTGAATCCAAAATGGGGAATGGATTTCGAAAATGGAATTTGGATTTTTTAAAATCCAGATGAAACTCAGAATTGGATCTGAGAAATCCTAAATCAATTTTGAAAGGGAGATGGAATTTAGGAAAAAATGATTTTCAGAGTGAATACCAAGTTTTGATTTTTAAAGTCTGGTTTAAAACTTAGAATTTTGGATTTTTGAGAAATAAAGAATAAATCTTGAATTCAAACTTGAATTCTGAATTTCGAAGATGATCTAGAAGATTTGGGCACCTGAAGTGAAGAATAAAGAATAAAACTTGATTTTAAAATTGAACTTTTGAAATCAGGTGATGAATCTAGGAATTTCAAAGTTAAATTGAACTTTGAAATTTGATCTGAAATGTTAAATTAAATTTGAAATTGGATCCTGAAAATGAATTTGGAATTCCAAAGTTGAATTGAACTTTGAAATTGGTTTTGAATTAGAAGTTGAATTTTGAATATAGAAGTGAATTTGAATTTTTCAAAGTTAAATTGGACTTTAAAATTTGAAGTTTTGAATCTTTGAAATAAGATAGAATAGAAAGATGAATTTGAATTTATAAATAAGAATTGAAGATTGATTTAAGAAATGAAGAAGATATTTGAAGAATTATCTCAAAATCTCTTGGATTTTTGAAGAAAATTTGAAATAATTTGAAAAATATGAGATAATTCTATCCTAAATGATGAATGAATCAAAGAATTTTGAAAATTGGATATTGAAAAACATATTTCATTCTTTAAGTGAATTGAAATAAGATTGAAAATATATTACATTTCTGACTATGGTCATAAAATGAATTATAAGATAATCATATTTAAATTCAGATGAAGAATAAAATATATTTTGTCCCTTTATAGAGTTTGAAATGAAATTAACTCTCAATATATCCTGACTATGGCCATTGATATATATTTTGAGTTAATTTCAAGTTAAACTCTGATAAAAAAAGAAAAATTCAGAAAATATGATGATTTTTTAAAGAGATTCAGTGTGAATCCAATGTTATTTCATAAAAGATAAGAATCCTGAGCATTGCCCACATTTTGACTATGGCTATCAATGTGAGTCATTTGCTTAGGATTAATTACCTCTCATTAAAATGGTGCATGTATCATTCATGTTTCACTGTGGTGGATTTTCAGAAATAAAAGAGAAAATAAAATGAAACAAGTAATTCTAGAAAATGTACATGCTCATACATTCTAACCTATACTAGGAATGTAAAATTCTTATTATAATATAGCTATTACAATTCTGAAATTGAAATTTACAATTTCTAAGCTAAAAAAAATGATGTTTTCTATACATTTTCTGCAAAATGACAGAGTTAGCATGAAACAAAAGACGAACTAGGGAAAGAAACCAAGAAATTGCATTGGATTTATCGTGTATATGATGATGCATAGGTAATGCATGAAATGCCATGCCAATATCATTGAAAATCCATTTATGAGAATGCATGTAAGATGGAGATATTTTCACTAAAATGTAGGTAAAATGTATTTTCTAAAAGGAGAATGAAAATATGCTTATGAACATAATGAAGCATGTAGGGGAAGGCTATAGCCAAAAACAATGGTGTTGGAAGTAAGATCCCAGCACAATGGGGTATGTGGAAATGCAAAGGGGCTTCAGCAGTGCTGCTGAGTGAAGGGTAGTATGAGACACATGAGTGTGAGGTGCAGGAGATGTAACACCAATATATATATTCAGGATAACCTGAATTACAGATTTTGCCTCACGATTATGAGCTAGAGTATGTGGAATGGCCTTAGAAGCTACTCAAATGGCTTCATAGGGCCACTTTTCAATACCTTCTATTGACAAACTTTTCTGCTTGAGGATTGTAGAATCAATTAAATTAGAAGCAACACCATAGTAGGCTGATCCCAGTAGTAACAGTATGCTGATTTCAATAGGATAAAGTAATGAATCACAACTTAATTCTCTAATCTGTAAACTGACTAAAAGAACAGAAAAAAGCCATGGTGACGACAGTGATGTTTCAGACAAAACATAGTGAATGCGGGGAATGCTATAAATGTGTGAGATGCTTAGGAAATGAACTGGAATGGCAGGTAAGGTGCCGTGTGACAACAAGTGGGGGGAAGGCGCATATGCTGTGGGAAAGTGTGATGGAGGTGCAGGAAGGTATGGAGAAGGGGTTTTGAGATGAGTCACAGCAGCCCACAGGGCTACTGTGTTGTGAAGATATCATAAGCCACAGTAGCCCAGAGGGCTACTATGTTATGAGGAAACAACAAGCCACAATGCTATTTGTGCTGTGGAGGCTTGGGACGAGAGGGTACAACAGGCGATGCAAAGGGGTGGCTAACAGGTAAATATGCAGATGTGATGGATGGGTGAAGTGCATAGGTGGGTGCATTGGTGAAAGAAGTGAAAGTGCAACAAGTTGCACACAGTGGAGTATTGTGCATAGTGGAAAGAGTGTAGCAGAGAGGTGCATTTGTGAAAAGAAGTGAAGGTGCAAGTGAAGGAGTGATTAATACAGTGATATGCAAGTGCTGATAGTGATGTACAGGGAATGACTGAAGATGGATGTCATACGCCCATATGTTGCTATAAGCATAGAGTGTATGAGTGGGGCAAATGGAATATAAGTGCCAATATGAATACAATGTGTATACGGTGGGTGTATACAGTGAAATGAATGTTGATGGATGACGCAATATTATGCCTAACCTATAATATGCAAACATAACCAATTGTAGACAGAATCAGAGGATAACTTGGTAAAAGGGGAATTAGGTATGAGGCAGCAAAATGCAGAGCATATGACAGTGACATGATGAAGTGCAGTGAGGTGGTGAAGTAACAGGTGATAGTAGTGTGATGCATTCATCTGTGGAAGTATTATTATGGATGCTTGTGAAGCTGAAGTGTAGGTGTATGTGAGATAGGATAACCACACAAAGCTCGGGAGGCACTTCTATAATAGCTTCAGGTGATTCTGATAACATCTTGGAACATTAGTAACATGGTAGATGGAATGAATAGTTTTACAAAGATTCAATAACCTTGATGTTTATATATTCTTCAGGCCTTCTAGTGAGAGGCCATTCAATCCACATGTCTTGTACAAAATCAATCTCCATGCCAAGCCATGACATGGAAAGTAGAGCTGCCACTTCACCTTTACTCAGAAGATGCACACCAATTAAGGATTCAACGACATCAACCACACATTTTCTCTGCAAAGGTCTTTTGCCTTAAATAAATGCTTTCTTTGAAAAAGAGTAATGATCTTCTTCCCCTAAACATGTATTGTTTTTGCCTGGAACAATCCATTCTTTAGGATGGAAAATATCATCATAAATAAACCCCGGTAATCCACAGTTGCAAGCAAATTTTCATAATGTAAACTTGGAGACCACTCTGTATTTTGAAAATGTACCTGCATCATATTCCAACAACGAGTCTCTCAATATTCCTAATGACTCCAACAAGAACTCCTCTTGGCATTTCTTTGTAAAAAGTGCTTCCATGCTCTTCTTAGCTGAGACGTCAATATACTGTATGTAGCTTCCCATATGGATTTTCTTCAAGCTAGAAGCATAACTTCTATTCTATGCATAATGGATGACACCAAAGAAAATGAGTAAAACATGCTGATAGATTCCTAGAGCCTGATTGCTATTAGCTTCTAGGTTATTCACAATGATCCTGATTTGATTCCTTAATTGAAGTTTTTATAAATCCAACCCTGTACACAATGGATCCAATAGGGCTATGCTCATGAACCATTAGCGCATGAATCTTCGTCATTTTCTTTGTAACCACAAAATTTCCTATCAGACTTCACTATGAATCTAAGTCGATTCATAGTGAAGCCATTGCAGTCCAATGTAATACATCGTGCAGGCAAGACACGATGTTGCTGTAGCCAAATCAAACCAAGAGGCTATGTAAAATAGTAGATGAAAACAAAATTTACAATGAGAAATGTTCATAGAATACTTTTCTGTTATGCAATAAGTATAAAGGCTTCCTACGATAGATTGCAATTTGGAGGCAAGCAGAAACGATGGAACATGGATCTAACAAAGAGGACGATCTTGATGCTGGATTAAATCCAACGCGGATGCAGCATTGAACTAAATGAAATGCTATAATTTTGCTGATGTTCGACCGATCTTCAGTCGATTGAAGAGGAGGCACTAGAGGGAGGGGGAAAGAGAAGGTAATGGAGAAAGAAGAAGGCGATCAGAAAGGTGCAGTGGTGAATGGTGGATCCTCTAATCTCGACCCTTGCGGCTTCTTTTATAACGAGAAGTCATTAGGGGTCTTACCATTCGGGTCCAAAAATTTTGAAAGCTTTCAAAATAATGGCCCTTTCGAGAAGTTTTTCTAAAAGAGGGTTTTAGCAAAAAGATGTTTTCAAAAGGAGGTTTTAAAACTATCTTTTGTGTTTTCTTTTCTATTTTATTATATTTTATTTGTTCTTTTTCTTTACATCTTCTATTTTTTTTGTGTTTTTGAAATAAAAACTATAAAACTAAGGGATTTTTAAACTATTTTTGTAAAACTGAAAAATATTTACAAAAAGGGGGTTTTCTGAGAATTCAGGGTCATTCTTTGAAAATTTCTTCAGAAAACAGGTTTTGATCCAGATTTTGAGAAAATATTTGTGTTTTGGATCTCAAATCAAGAAATACAGGACAGTGGATACCGGATGAACGGTCTGAGCCTTTCAGAAATTATGTTTGGTATTTTTATAATTTTAATTTGAAAATTGGATAACGAGGCTCAAATTTGGATTTCGATACTAGATCCGGATCCAAAATTGAGTCAGATATAGAAAATTAATTTGATTCCATAAAAATCCAAGAAATAACTGGAATTTAGATTGAAATTGACTCAACTTACTTAGAAAATGGGAGCCAGAGGCAAAAAGGGAATGTTTTGTAATTTTTGAAAAATTTGGGGTGTTCACAACTTCCTTCTCAGCGGGAAGTTGAGCTCGAGATCGAACTAATGCCGAGTGCGAAGCCAATATCAAGAGCACCCTATCGAATGGCACCAACAGAGTTGGAAGAATTAAAGAAGCAGTTGCAGGAGCTGATGGAGCGCGGTTTTTTTTTACCAAGCACATCCCCATGGGGAGCACCAGTCCTATTTGTGAAAAAGAAAGATGGGTCTATGAGGCTATGCATTGACTACCGAAGGTTGAACCAGGCGACCGTGAAAAACAAATATCTACTACCAAGTACAGAGGACCTATTTGACCAATTAAAAAGGGCAAAAGTCTTCTTGAAGATAGATTTAAGATCGGGATATCATCGGTTGAGAATAAAGGATGAAGATATCCCTAAGTCAGCATTCAGGACTAAGTATGGGCATTATGAATTCATGGTGATGCCATTCAGACTCACGAATGCCCTAGCTGCATTCATGGACCTGATGAATTGGGTATTCAGGCCATATTTGGATACCTTTGTCATCATTTTCATCGATGACATACTAGTGTATTCCGAGAATACGGTGGAACACCAGGAATACTTGAAGATTGTTTTAGAGACCCTCCGAACGCATCAGTTATATCCCAAATTTATGAAATGTGAATTTTGGCATGAAGAAGTCATGTTCCTTGGGCATGTGATCTCGAAGGATGGGGTCTCAGTGGATCCTGCCAAGGTGAAGGTTGTGATGAATTTGTCACAACCAAAGAATGTCAGTGAAATCTAAAGCTTCCTAGGATTAGTTGGCTACTATAGGCAATTTATTCAAGACTTCTCCCAAATCGCTATGCCAATGACAAAGCTCCTACGGAAAGGGGTGAAGTTCGAATGGAACGAGAAGAGTGAAGAAAGCTTCCAAACCCTTAAAGCTAAGCTTACCACAGCTCCAGTGTTAGCCTTACCATCTAGAAGTGGAGGATTCATGGTGTACATGGACGCTTCTGGTACTAGACTGGGGTGTGTACTAATATAGCATGACAAGGTCATTGCCTATGCATCACGACAATTGAAGACTCATGAGAGAAATTATCCCACTCACGACATAGAGTTGGCGGCCGTGTTTTTGCTTTGAAGGTTTGATGACACTATTTATGTGGAGAACAATTCAAAGTCTTCACCGATCACAAAAGTTTGAAGTACCTGTTTTCTCAAAAGGAACTCAATATGCGACAAAGAAGGTGGCTTGAATTCATCAAGGACTACAAGTTTACAATCTCTTACCATCAGGGGAAAGCAAATGTAGTTGTTGATGCCCTTAGTCACAAGGCTGGAGGAAATTTGTCTAGCCTGGTAAGTCTTGGATGGAAGATAATTTCTGAGTTCACAGAATGGAGGCCTTTCTTCGATGATCAAGGCAAACTTAGAATGTCTAGCCTGACAGTACGATCAGAACTACGAGAGTGGATCATGATTAAGCAAAAAGAAGACTCACAGTATGGGAAGATGGAGGCATTGGTGTTGCAAGAAGACATTGCTTTCCAACACAAAGAGGATGAAAGTATATGGTTTAAGGAACGACTATGGGTGCCGAGCGATCCAGAGACTAGAGAAGAGTAATTGGCAGAGGCACATAAGAGCAAGTATACCATTCACCCGGGCAGTACCAAGATGTTTAAAGATCTACAACTCAGGTACTGGTGGAATGGAATGAAGCATTATGTTGCATGGTAACCAATTCACGAGTAAATTTTATGTGCCCTAATTAAGTTATTTTTTTTTACTATCGATTTAAGATTGTCATTATGCTTATCTTTCTATAATTTCAGATACGTTGCGAAGTGCTTGACGTGTCAATAAATCAAGATTGAGCATCAAATGCCAGGAGGAACAATGCAATTGATGGAAATTCCTCAATGAAAATGGGAACATATCACGATGGATTTCATGATAATGTTACCACGAACCCGAAAGAACCATGAGCTATTTGGGTAGTGGTTGACCGACTCACTAAGTCAGCACATTTCCTACTGATGAGGAAGAGTCAGGCAACGGGAGAGCTTGACCGACCTGTATATCCAGGAGATAGTATGACTATATGGGGTGTCAGTCTCGATCATATCCGATAGAGACCCTCGGTGCACCTCACGACTGTGGGGCAGTTACAAAAGGCATTGGGAACTAAGTTGAAGTTCATCACTGCCTTCCATCCACAAACCGGCGGACAGTCAGAAAGGACCATGCATACACTAAAAGACATGTTACGTGCCTGTATGTTGGATTGGAAAGGAGAATGTGATGCTCATGTGGTACTAGCAGAGTTTGCTTACAACAATAGCTACCATGCGAGTATCGGTATGGCGCCTTTTGAAGCATTATATGGGCGACCTTGTAGATCACCGATACACTGGGACGAAGTTGGCGAAAGAGCAGTTAAGTCACCAATAGTACTTCAGCATTAAACAGAGCAAATACAGAAGATACGAGATCGGCTTTGAGCGGTGCAGAGTCGACAAAAAAGCTATATGGATCAGCAACGCAGAGAGCTTAGTTTCGAAGTGGAAGATGTAGTGTTTGTCAAAGTATTGCCGACTAGGAGCGTTTTTAGGTTTGGAAAAAAGGGAAAGTTGAGTCCTAGATACATTGAACCTTTCTCGATATTGGAGCAGATCGACGAAACAGCATACCGAGTTGAGCTACCCTTTCAACTTGCTAAGATTCATAATGTATTCCATGTATTGATGTTGAGAAAATACATTCAAGATCTGTCACATGTGATCCAGTTTGAGGACATTAGCGTGCAAGAAGATCTGACCGTAGAAGAGAGACCAATCAAAATCGTAGATCGCAGTGAGCGAGTGATGCAAAACAAGATCATCCCATTAGTCAAAGTGAAATGGAGACATCATGATTTAGATGAATGCACGTGGAAACCAGAAGCAACAATGAATGACAAGTACCCTCAATTGTTTGATTGACATATGTTACAAATTTTGTGGACGAAATTCCTTTTTTTAGAGGGAAAGGATGTAAAACCTGTGAAATTTAAAGAATTTTAAATGAATAAAAGTGAAGCATTTGTGTGAGATAATAGTATTTTGTACTATGCAATGCAATTTTGATGACTTGAGGATTTCTAGGACGAACCCGGTAACAAATGCTTGAAAGGGGTATTTGGATCTGGACCTTAACAAGATCCCATGATCCGACCCTGTTCACACGGCCAAATATGAAAATTCGATGGTTTGAGGATGATAACTTGAGATCCGAAGCACTTTTAAGGTGAGAGAGTGCAAGGTTGGAACAAACGAGAGAAAAATCCACGTATGTAATTAGAGAGATCCACCAACGGGATAAACTGTCTTAATAAGACATAAAGGGAATTTCTTTGCAAAAGTAAACACCAAGTGATGGTGGGGTGTAGTGGTAGGACGCATAGTTGTGTGGAACCACAACCCAAGTTCAAAACTCACGGAGCACCTGCGTGGAAAGGTAAAAACGTTGCATTTTCGCATAAAACCCGAAACTGAACAAAAAGGGTTAAATACAATTTTATTCACATACTTTGCAACAAAATGAGTGATAGCACAAGTGGTGGGGTTTGTTGCCCCTTTGGTGAAAGACCTCGGTTCAAAACCCCCCTGTGCATGGATTTTTCCTTTTTACACAGAAAAGTGATTTTTTTTACCATATTGAAAAGGGTAAAAACATGGGCTAGTGAAAACCTCTCTACCTCATAACCCACCTCCCACCAAAAACGTGTGGGAGTTGGTTTTTAGTTTCCTCTTTTCCAAGAAACAAGAGAAAATCCCACCAATTGGAGGAGGGTGCCACTAAGAGAGAGAAATTGGAAGTTTGAGATCATTTTTGCTAATGAGAGGGAGGGGCGGTTTTAGAAATTCCAAGCACCCACTAAAAACATAGGCTGGAGGTTAGGTTTTTGAATATCAAAACTCCCCTAAGTGGGGAAGGAAGTTAAGTTTGAAGAGAAGGGGAAACAACTGGACTTCTCTCTCTCTCTCTCTCTCTCTCTCTCTCTTGGTGATCGACTTCCATAGCTAGACGTGTGGGTCTTCTTCCTCGTGGAGAAGTGTTGCTCCAACGTGACGAAGAAACCACCATTGTCGCCGGTTGAAGCTTCGAACAAGGTAAGGGGTTATTATTTTTATATGTGGGTGTTTAAATGCCCTATTGTATGAACATGTGTATTCTCCTTTCGAACTCAAGCGGAAAGAGACATGGTTACATGCAGTGGTCATGGCCATCGTTGACATTGGGTCAAAGCCCAAGGGTGTGTGTTATTTGGGAGCCATCGAAATGGGTTCCTGACCGCCCAACTGGAGTTGCACTCCTTCAAGAGTTGCAGTCCTCTAATGATGAACGCCTGCAACATCAACCCCACAGCATTAGGGTCTGACATTTGGGGGATGTTTAACTAGCTTGTGAACGTGGGTTTATACCAGTGTAAGTGTATTAAACCATGAAACAATTGGGGTCGCAATCCTGTATCTTGGATGATCTCCGATAGAATAGGAATCAAAATATTACATGTGGATTTGTACCAAAGAAGTCTTTAGCTATTAACATGTTTCATTGTGCGATCTTGGATTTCTTTTTTTAGGAATCATAAGGTTATACCTACAGATTTATACTAAATGTGTCTTTGTTGTTAACGTGTTGCATTTTGCACTCTTTTACTTATATTCTTTAGGTTCATATAAATAAAACTCATAAAGTTACAGTTATAAGAGCAATGTGTTTCAATCCATGACCCTTCTAATCAATATATATCTGAGTTACTACCAAACGATTATTACACATAAGAAAAAAAAAATGGTTAGGCAAGTACTTGTACAACAAATGTGTAGTTGAAATAACGTGTTGAAAGATCATGCTAGACATGATGTTATGTTATACATGTCAGTTTGTTTATATACATTTAGTTCATCAAATAAGATCATGAGATGTAGATATGATTCTCTTGTCTTTGATGCATACTTTTGAAATGAATCTAAACATGTTTTTCTACTGTACATACTAGTATGTTTAAACTTGTTATAACATGTAACTTGATCATATAGTTAATTTAAAGGCTGTATAGGAGGCACGTTATTCCATTTCTGGTTATAAGGGATCACAGTCATGTGTATTGAAGATGTCCGTATGAAACAAGCATGAAACATATTTTTTTTATGAAGTTAGACACCATGTTTACTCGTTTGGGTGCTTATAGAAATATTCTTTGAATAGGTTTGGATGTATTTGACGTCACCCATACTGATTTACATATGGAAAAGGACATTCTTTACTACTTGCAAACATGCAACTGGGTGATGTTAGAAAAAACGTAAATTTTTGGACAGAACCGACCCATTCTGTCTTGTATGTTCCCTGTCCATTTGGGTTGAACGACATCGGTGCAGTGGGCTATCACTGACCCTTAACAAGGTTGCTCTGCCACTCTTGGCAGCAGACCATCGACATGCTAGAGGGACCACCAACGCCAGCGTACAAGTTATGCACACTGGGCCAGCACTTGGTATGGCTCGCTGTATGCTGGCCAGACCAGCATCTTGCTAATGTGGCTGGACACCACTGGTTCGACATGAGCTGCGGGCACTGCCGGTGTCGCATGGCTGCAACCTTGAAGCCATGGTCCAGGTCAGTACTTCATGGATCTACTAGGAACTGGTTGAGCCTAGTAAACTCCCTCTTGTCAGACAGTAGTAGGGGCTGCCTTCATGCAAACCTAGTTGGCTTGATCGAAGGGTTCAGTCCCTCTCTAGCCTTTGGGGTCCAAGAATGTTGTGGTGGTGGCACTCGCCACTGCTTATGATGGTGGTTCGATGTTATCATCACAAAATTTCCCCCCTCCCTACGCGAGAGAGAGAATCGATTCTGCGAGTCAAACTCGACCAAAGTTTTGAAAATGGTTTTGAGAATTACTTGCCTCCATTTTAAAAATTTGTGGGAAAATTCTGTGGAATGGGATCCGCTTGTCGGTACGAGGTTCAACCATTCCTGGTGCCTTTAATAGGGGTAATTGAACCAAGGATCAATTGTGTGCTTTAACTTGACTCAAATATCTAAATCATGTTCTATTTTTCTAGAATGCACAAAGAATCAGGCATGTGTTATGGATATTTGAAAAGATGCACATTTGAGAAATATGATGTTTGCTTGGAAAATTGAGATGTACTTGAAAAAATGCTTGGGAAATACTTGGGAAAAATGATGATTCTGAGGAAATCATGAATTTCATTTAAAATCAGGAGTTTACATTGAAAAGTGGATTCTCAAGAAAACTTGGACTTTGAGAAAATCGATTTTGAGATTTGGATTTAAAATGAAAATCAATTTTTGAAGAGGATTTGAGAATTCTGAGAAATCAATCTTAGAAGTAATTCAAATTTTTTGAGAAAATCAATTTTGGAGCTTCGAAACTTGAAATTGAGAATATTAAAATATTGGAAAATCATAATTTGAACTTGGAAAATACTTGGAATCTCATTTGAAAACCTAGAGTTTTGAGAAAATCAATTCCTCGGAAAGACTTAGAAAATTTTGAGAAAATCGATTTCTCTGAAATAGAATTGGGAAATGAGTTTGAAAATGATGCAAATTGAATGAATGAATATGAATTTGAAAGCTAATTCTTTGAGGAATTAGGAAAATCTTTTTGAGCTTTGAGAAATGCAGTGCATTTTTGAAATTAGCCTAGGAGTGTAGGCTGAATGTGGCTAATACGAAGATCACAAATCTGAGTTTCCTTCATATTCTGACTATGGCCGTAAATATAAATCCCACCATGTTTGTCAACTCCCTAAGAGCTTGTGCACGTGCCATTCGTGTCAACCATTGTGGATTTGGAAAAATGTGCATGAATGATACATTAGATATTAAAATTTGCAGAAATTAAACTATATGCAATGCAGTCCTATTCTATACAGGAAATGTAAATCTTATTCTAAATATTACATTGCTTTTTACATTGAATTGAACAAAAGAAAAGAAATAAAATAACTAAATCTTCTTCTTGAATGTTTCTGCAAAACTAGAAAATAAGTTAGCACAAAAATGTAGGTTTATCTGAATTTATCCAAAAATATTAAAAATTATCAGATATTATTCAGATATAAACCTAATTCATACCTCCTTGATATAAACATGAGAATCATATAATAAAAATTCAAAGATTAAAACTTGGAAATTCGAAATTGGGGTCAAAATAACCAAAATGCCCCTGATAACAAGACTATGACCTTGAAATCAGGGTTTTTTGAAAGAATTTTTGTAAAATTTAGGAATTTAGAAATCAAATGAAATAAAATTAAACATGAGATGGTGTAATATGATGATATTCATAAAAATTTGGAAAACTAAAGTTTGGAATTTCGAAATTGAGGTCAAAATGACCAAAATACCCCTGATAACAAGACTATGGCCTTGAAACCAGGGTTTTCTGGAATAAATTTTGCAAAAAGTTGAAATATAAAATGCAAATGATATTGAAATTAACCCTAATATGATTCTATATGCTTATTCACATGATAAAAACCCTAAAATGGCAAAAATATCACAAAATATTGAATTTAACTTGATTTTCGCCTCTGAATTTAAAAGTAAACTAACACATAAGGCAAATGAACTTGGAACTGAGCCAAATTTGGCATGGATACCTAGACTAACCCTAAAAATAGAATAAAGCTCAAAAATCTATATTTTTGATATTTTTTTAATATGGAAAGTTAAGTAAAAATCCTAAAAATCAAGATTTTGCCTAAAATTCTAAATCTAAACTAAATTTTGGGTACTAAACTACTATAGAAATCTACCAAATTTTATGGGTTGATAAAGGACAGTTAGGCAAAGATTTTTTCCTTTTACAGATTCTGGTTTTTACCTATGGTCAGAGCTTGACCACTCCGGCAAGTCGGATAGGAATCCAACGACTCTAGAACTTAGGGCAGACTCACAGGTTTCAGGAAAAATGAAGGGGAAAATAGCAAACAGTAGAGAAAATGATTAAAATTTTTGGAGAATGTCCCTGACAAATAGAGGAAAAATTCATCTTTTTATAGTATTAAGATTTGAGCTATGGTTTGAAAAAGAGCATAGGATTATCATAGATCTAAATCTCTGTAATTCTCAGACACTGGAATTTGATAGACAAAGAGTTCAATTCTGGGAAAAATACCTAAGTAGCTCCTAAAATTCTCAAATTTTGGGGAATGATAGAGGGAATAATGAGGAACAATTCCTTTGTTGAAAGTTTTGACATTTGACCTACAGATTGAAGCATCACAGCAGATTAGGGTCGGTCTAGACCCTGACAAGCAAAAATCAATATTTTCACAGGGATCTAGAAAATATGTTTTTTAGCAAAGACTAAATCTTTTTGGAAAAAATCCAAAAAAATACTAGAAACTACTAGATTCTAAAATGGATATACAGTATTTTTTAGAGAAAGATTCGAATCTCCCACGAGGGAGTTCTCAGGTCCTCAAATCTGCTAAAATGGAATATGGAAATTCCAGGAGGTTCAAAACCTGAATTGGGATTTTATTTGTTTAATGGGGTTATAAAACCCGAATTAATTCAAAATTTCAGAATCAAATCAAGGACAAATAACCACGACTACCATAAAATTTTCCAGGATTTTTGAACGAAAATTTTTACATGAAATCATAACTAGACGGGATACTCAAAATAAAACATGCTAAACTATCGACTAAATTGAGTTAAGTAACAAGAAACAAAGAAGCAAGATTAAATCTAATACATAAAACATAAAATTTATCTAAAACCTAGAATTAAACATGGGAAGCTTAGGTTGACATGAATCGTATTCACCTTATTGTTGTGGCTATGAGAAAGGAGGATCCAATCCATTGATTGGATGGATCCTTTCCTCTCACTAGCAAAGCATAGAATAAGAAAAGGAAAAAAATGGAAAAACCAAGGGAGATAATGGGAAGATCTTACCTTAGGTTAGCTTGCTGCACGGTTGGAGGTCTCGAAGGTAGCTGGTACCAAGTGAAGAAGGATGAAACAACCGATTGCAATGACTACACCCAAGGAAAGCATGAAGTAGCTGTTGCGCCTAGGCTGGAGGTAGATGACGTCACCTTGCTGTTACTTGTTGATGGGATGCAGCCAAAGGGAGGAACAAGGGCTGGAGATGTTGCTGTTGAAGGTCTGCTAGGGATGGTGTGCTGGTGGTGGCAACTGTTTCAAGGTGGAGGAGGCTGCAACTGAAAGGATCCGGTGGCTGGGGAGCTTCAGTAATGGAGGAGCTGCAACTGTGTGTGCTGCCTTGAAGTGGACTGAAGGAAGACTTGAAGGGAGCAGTGGTTCCTTTGCTGCCTTGGTGAGGTTGCAGCAGGCTTAAAGGAAGGGATGGAGCTGCTGGACGTCAATGAGAGGGAGAGAAAGGGAGAGGGGAATGAGAGAGAGAGACACCGTATGATAGGTCTTGGGGGAAATAGAAAGGAAGTGTAGTCTTATGGTGTGGGCTGGAACCAAGAAAGAAAGGAAGGAAGGGGGGAAAGAAAGAAGGAAAGAAAGGGAAGAAAGAAGGAAAGAAAGGGAGGAAGGGAAAAAGGAAAGAAAGAAGGAAGGGAGAGAAGAAGGAAGGAAGGAAGGAAAGAAATGTACGTCAATGAGAAGGAGAGGGAGGAAAGAGAAGGAAGAAAAAGAAAAGAAGGAGAAAGAAAGAAAGAAGAAGGAAAAGGGAAAGAAAAAAAAGAAGAAAAGAAAGAAAATGGGAAAAGAAAAGGAAAAAAATAAAAGGAAAGAGGGGGAGAGGGTTGGTCGACCCATCTTGTGGGTCCCACCACTTATAAAAAAAATGAAATAAAATAAAATAAAAAGGGAATAGAAGAAACATATTTTTTTTTATTAAAAGAAAATGGATAAGCCATCTCAAAGTGGGCCCATTTTTCAATTTTGAAACTCATTTTGAAAGTTGGAGGGTAGAATAGTCTTTTTAGAAATTTTTTTGATAAAATGAGCTATTTTTGGCAGTTTTTGAAACAAGCTCCAAATTTGAAGTTTCATACCCCATTACAAAGCAAATCCAGTTTATAATTTAAAATTTTGAGTTTGAAAGAAATCCAGATTGTTTTTCTCGAGAAAATATTTTCAAATTTAGAATCTTGGGGGTAAAAATGTCAATTTTGGAAACCCAAGATTTGAAATTGATTTTTGAAAACTTTTAAAACTCAATCTGGGTTGGAATTTGTAAAACTGGAGTTCTGGATCTCGAAAATGACATGAAATGTTATAAAATGCTGAGAAATGATATAAAATGATGAGAAATGACATGAAATGCTATGCAAAATGCAGACCCTGGATAAAGAATTTTGGACATTGGACCTTGATTGACACTTGTACCAGTTCAAAAGTGATAATTTTGATAAAAAACACAAAATAGTTCAAGAAATGATTTTCGGGCTCTACCCGGCCAGAGTGACACTGAAAATTAGGGTTTGAACTGATTTGAACTAAAATGAACTGAATTGAGCTGGGTTTTAGAGTTTTAGAACTCGACTGGACTGACAAGGCACTGACTCAACTGAACTCCTCGAACAAATTGTCAAGAAAAACTATCATTTTAGAGAAATGGTCATTGGAGTGAAATGAATTGCAGACCAGAGCTGGGTTTGAGCTGGAAAAAAGATCAGTAACACTTAGATGACCTAAAATTGAAGCTCAAACACTAGCTCAACTGACTCGACTCAGCTGAATTTCAGCTAAATGAGCTGAAATGGGCTAAAATAGATTCTGGGACACCTGGAAATAGTTTTGAACTGAAACTGCAGCACTTAAACTTCTGGTGAGCTTAAGATAAACTCAAGAAAGTAGGATTGACTGGGAATAACTGACTTGGAGACAATTGGCATGGATTTAAGTGAGAAGTGAGCTCATTTTTGAAGAAATGATCCCATTTTGGTAGGAATAGTCAGAAATGAACATAGTATGCTCATTGTGAGCTCAGATGAGCTAGAAATGATTGACATTCTAACTGTTATGAGTTTACAAATGAGCTTGGTTGACTCTGACTGACCAATGACTTAGGATGACCTAGGGGTAAAATGATATTTTTTTAGGTAAAAATGAGTAAAATGGTAATTTTTTAAGACAGACTCAGGGTTGGACTCCTATACTAACCTACCAGGGTTGACATCCACACGAGGGGGGTGTCTGAAAAATGGATGAGAAAAATTTGGGGTGTTTACAGTTGACCATAGGGGACTGACGTGACCTGCTAGATTAGACCATGGTGTTGCACCACTAGCATGGGTGCAACCGAGTTTAGATAACCCCATTCGATGATCATTGATTCTTGCACACATAGGTGGTGGGTGGGCGCCTCAAGGAGCGATAGCGATGGTTACCACCTTTCGTTGATGGCGTCACTTGGAGGTGGCAGCCACAAGGCCATGACACAAGTGGGCTCATGACAGCCCGACTTGTTGCGACAAGTCTCTGTGACCTTAGTAAGGGTATATATATATATATATATATCAAGCAAACTATGCCACATGGATGGCATGGTTAGTGGGTACGAATGTGTACGCCATAGTTTAGAAAATGAATGCTCAAATATGGGCTTCGAGTCGAGCCATGCTGTAAACACCCCAAATTTTCACTCAACTCCCTGACATTGCCCTCAATCGGCACATTTCAGTTCTCCGGAAGCAATGAAGGGCAAAATGGTCATTTTCTGAGATTAAACCTTGCAGAAAGTCCTAAATTTCATTCTTGAGCCTCAAAATTTCTATATTTAGGTTCAGAGACATCTTCAAATTGCCAAATTTCAAAATCCTCTTTCTGGACAAAAAGTTAGAATTTCCAAGTCTAAGCTCAGAGTGACATTTCACTGAAACATGTCTTTGCATCGCATTGCATGAACACTTTACATCATTTTACTGCATAGCATGTCATTTTGAGATCCAGAACTCCTGATTTTCAAAATTGTCAATCCAGATTTGATTTTCAAACTTTTTCAAATTGATTTTTAAAACCCTGGGTATTTAAAATTACCAAATTTTTCCATTTTACCCCAGGACTTTGAATTACAAAAATTTTCTCAAGAAAAACAATCTGGATATTTGGATATTGATTTTAAAGATTTTATCTCAAAACTTTTTGCAAAAATGATTTTAAATCTCTTTACAAATTTTGTTTTTACATTTATCCATATTTTTGCCCTGAAAACCCAATTTTTCCAAATTCTTGAAAAACAAATAATGTTTTATCTCGTATCTTCAAATAAATGGAGCAGGACCCGCCTTTGAACTAGCATCATACTCAGACTCTTAGGTAAATTGTTTATTTTCAAACAGGACCCACCTGGAGTTCATACCAATTTGCAAAATTGTCTTTTTCATTTCTTATTTATTTTTATTTTTTTTTAGTTAGTGGGCCCACACACATGTGGCACCTTAATTGAAAATAAAAGACTTTCAAAAACAAAACAAAACTTTATTTTCAAAAGGATTTTAAAAGTGGGTTGAGGTGGCATTTCCATAAAAGCCTCTCATTTTTTTTATTTCTTTTTATTTGTTTAAATAAAATTTCTTTTTTAGAAGGAGGCAGCCTTAAATGGCACAGCCGAACTTCCAAAAAAATAAAAAATAATTAAATTTCATTTTACCTAAAACTTAGGTAAATGAAATGAAAAATTTGAAAAAATCACAAGATGCGCCCTTTTGAAAATGGTAGCATTAAGTTTCAATTTGAAAAAAAAAAATTCAAAAAAGTTTAACGGAACCTCATAAATGAAAGGGCTGCGTTTTTTTTTTCAGGGGCTGAAAGTGTTAAAGAGTAGCCATTAGCCGATTGAAAGAGGAGGAGGCCAATTGAGTTGGGGATTTTTGGGTTTTGCAGAGGATTCCATTACCAGCACCACCTTCCTTCCCCACCAGGAGAAGATCAAGCCAGCCACAGCCCATCTTCAGCCACAGCCAGCCAATGTCTTCACTTCCTTCAGTCCAGCCATAGCCCAGCGTGAATTCCATCCACGTTTTCATCCATTTCAGCCCAGCCTACTGCTGTCCACCTCTTCTTCAGCCTAGCAGCAGAAGAAGCAGCACCCCATCCACAGCTGCCCCTTTTTCAATCCATAATCCAGCAGGAAACACTCCAGCCGGCTGCTACCCATCCTCCACTTTGCCTTCAGCCCAGCCACCAAACACGTTGCCTTCAGCCCAGCCATCGTTTTCCATCCCTTTCTTTAACCCATCTCCAGCGGCAGCCTCCCATCATCTTCTTCAGCCTATCACATATCTCCAGTCCACGTAAAGGGGGTCCAGCTACCTCCCATTTGCCTTCAATCCATCAGCAGCAAAAAGATTCCTGCTGCCCCCTTTGCCTTCAGCTCAGCCACCAAACACTTCAACAGCCCAGCCACCAAACACTCCAGCCGGTTGCTGCCCATCATCCATCTCCACTTCCTTCAGCCACAACCCAACGTGTCCCTGCCTTTTTCCTTCAAACCACCAGCCACAGTGGATCTAGCAGCAAAATTGCATCTCCACTTCAGCCCAAGCAGCAGGAGATCCCCAATCCAGCAGAGATTCCAACGTGTTCTCCACTTCATTCAGCCCAACTACATCACTATTTGATGTAGGTGATCATGTTTTGTTTAAGCTTAATGCTAAATTTCTGTTTTAGGAAGCTATGTTGGAATATCATCATTTGATTTATGAAATTTTGTTTAAGCTTGCTGCTAAAATTCTGTTTTATGAAGTTATGGTTGAAACTTCATCATTTGATTTATGAAATTTTGCTTAGCTTGCTGCTAAAATTCTGTTTTATGAAGTTATGGCTGAAACTTCATCATTTGATTTATGAAATTTTGCTTAGCTTGAGGGTAAATCCCTGTTTTATGAAGTTATGGCTGAAACTTCATCATTTGATTTATGAAATTTTGCTTAGCTTGAGGGTAAATTTCTGTTTTATGAAGCTATGGGCTGGAATATCATCATTTGATTTATGAGCTTGATGTTCAAAATTCTTGTTTTATGAAGTTATGGCTAGAACTTCATCATTTGATGCTACAATTTCTGTTTTATGAAGCTATGGGCTGGAATATCATCATGTGATTTATGAGCTTGATGTTCAAAATTCTTGTTTTATAAAGTGATGGCTGAAACTTCATCATTTGATGCTACAATTTCTGTTTTATGAAGCTATGGGCTGGAACATCATTATTTGATTTATGAGTTTGATGTTCAAATTTCTGTTTTATGAAGATATGATGGAATATCATCATGTGATTTATGAGCTTGATGTTCAAAATTCTTGTTTTATGAAGTTATGGCTGGAACTTCATCATTTGATGCTGCAATTTCTGTTTTATGAAGCTATGGGCTGGAATATCATCATTTGATTTATGAGCTTGATGTTCAAAATTCTTGTTTTATGAAGTTATGGCTGGAACTTCATCATTTGATGCTACAATTTCTGTTTTTATGAAGCTATGGGCTGGAATATCATCATGTGATTTATGAGCTTGATGTTCAAAATTCTTGTTTTATGAAGTGATGGCTGGAACTTCATCATTTGATGCTACAATTTCTGTTTTATGAAGCTATGGGCTGGAACATCATCATTTGATTTATGAGCTTGATGTTCAAATTTCTGTTTTATGAAGATATGCTGGAATATCATCATGTGATTTATGAGGTTGATGTTCAAAATTCTTGTTTTATGAAGTTATGGCTGGAACTTCATCATTTGATGCTACAATTTCTGTTTTATGAAGCTATCGGCTGGAATATCATCATTTGATTTATGAGCTTGATGTTCAAAATTCTTGTTTTATGAAGTTATGGCTGGAACTTCATCATTTGATGCTACAATTTCTGTTTTATGAAGCTATGGGCTGGAATATCATCATGTGATTTATGAGCTTGATGTTCAAAATTCTTGTTTTATGAAGTGATGGCTGGAACTTCATCATTTGATGCTACAATTTCTGTTTTATGAAGCTATGGGCTGGAACATCATCATTTGATTTATGAGCTTGATGTTCAAATTTCTGTTTTATGAAGATATGCTGGAATATCATCATGTGATTTATGAGCTTGATGTTCAAAATTCTTGTTTTATGAAGTTATGGCTGGAACTTCATCATTTGATGCTACAATTTCTGTTTTATGAAGCTATGGGCTGGAATATCATCACTTGATTTATGAGCTTGATGTTCAAAATTCTTGTTTTATGAAGTTATGGCTGAAACTTCATTATTTGATGCTACAATTTCTGTTTTTATGAAGCTATGGGCTGGAATATCATCATGTGATTTATGAGCTTGATGTTCAAAATTCTTGTTTTATGAAGTGATGGCTGGAACTTCATCATTTGATGCTATAATTTCTGTTTTATGAAGCTATGGGCTGGAACATCATCATTTGATTCATGAGCTTGATGTTCAAATTTCTGTTTTATGAAGATATGCTGGAATATCATCATGTGATTTATGAGCTTGATGTTCAAAATTCTTGTTTTATGAAGTTATGGCTGGCACTTCATCATTTGATGCTACAATTTCTGTTTTATGAAGCTATGGGCTGGAATATCATCATTTGATTTATGAGCTTGATGTTCAAAATTCTGGTTTTATGAAGTTATGGCTGGAACTTCATCATTTGATGCTACAATTTCTGTTTTATGAAGCTATGGGCTAGAATATCATCATGTGATTTATGAGCTTGATGTTCAAAATTCTTGTTTTATGAAGTGATGGCTGGAACTTCATCATTTGATGCTACAATTTCTGTTTTATGAAGCTATGGGCTGAAACATCATCATTTGATTTATGAGCTTGATGTTCAAATTTCTGTTTTATGAAGATATGCTAGAATATCATCATGTGATTTATGAGCTTGATGTTCAAAATTCTTGTTTTATGAAGTTATGGCTGGAAATTCATCATTTGATGCTACAATTTCTGTTTTATGAAGCTATGGGCTGGAATATCATCACTTGATTTATGAGCTTGATGTTCAAAATTCTTGTTTTATGAAGTTATGGCTGGAACTTCATCATTTGATGCTACAATTTCTGTTTTTATGAAGCTATGGGCTGGAATATCATCATGTGATTTATGAGCTTGATGTTCAAAATTCTTGTTTTATGAAGTGATGGCTGGAACTTCATCATTTGATGCTACAATTTCTGTTTTATGAAGCTATGGGCTGGAACATCATCATTTGATTTATGAGCTTGATGTTCAAATTTCTGTTTTATGAAGATATGCTGGAATATCATCATGTGATTTATGAGCTTGATGTTCAAAATTCTTGTTTTATGAAGTTATGGCTGGAACTTCATCATTTGATGCTACAATTTATGTTTTATGAAGCTATGGGCTGGAATATCATCATTTGATTTATGAGCTTGATGTTCAAAATTCTTGTTTTATGAAGTTATGGCTGGAACTTCATCATTTGATGCTACAATTTCTGTTTTTATGAAGCTATGGGCTGGAATATCATCATTTGATTTAAGAGCTTGATGTTCAAAATTCTGTTTTATGAAGTTATGGCCGGAACTTCATCATTTGATTTATGAACTTGATATGCAAATTCCTGTTTTATGAAGTTATGTTGGAACACCATCATTAGGTTTATGAGATTTTGTCTAGCTTGCTGTTAAAATCCCTGTTTTATGAAGCTATGGCTGGAACATCACCCTTGGTTTTATGAGATTTTGCTTAGCTTAGTGCTAAATTCTTGTTTGCTATATTGTCATAATATCACCCCATTTGCAGCACCAATTATACATATTGTTTCATCATTTTCCACGACATTTTCACCTTTTCACCAAGCTTTTCATATCCTTTTCATGATATCCTTGAAATAGTCCATGATGCTTCCACAACCCATTTCCTGCACATATTCATTTTCTGCTGCAAGTGTGCAGTCTTGATATTTGGCCATATTCATGAACGGATATCTCTATATTCAATCGTGATCTCCCAACCATCTTTGGCGTGCTTCATTATGGATATATAGGGAAGCTCCATACCCATTTTTACTAGAAATTGCATTATAATTTGAGAAGTATGGTTGTGTGAAATCACCTACAGAAACTGTCTATACCTATATTTTCTGATTTTACCCATTATATGGAATTTTCATTTATATGTATATTCTCTTATTATAAGTATATATATATTGATATGTATGTATATCTACCCCTATGTATATGTATATATATATATATATGTATATATGTATATATATATATACATATATATACTTATATATATATATATATACCTTCATGTGCATTGGATATCACATATATTTTTCCTTTTCTTTTACTTTTTTGCAAATATGTCTTCATTACCATATATCATTTAGCATAAATTCAAATATTTCTATATCTACATATATATCTTTGTTGTATATAGTATATATGTCCATTTCCTTGGTTATTTTGTACTAACTCTCATTTTGCAGGAGAATCTAGAAGATGCAGATTCCTTGGCTCCATTTCAATTTTCTTTTACTTTATGTTATGCAATGTAACAATCCAATGTAAACCTTGGAATAAGATTTAATTTTACTGCTTAGATTAGGTTGCATCCCATATAGTTTGATTTCATTAATATCCTGATTATATGATGCATATATCTCAATTTTCCAAATTCACCGTGGATGAACACGAATGGCACGTGCACCAACTCTTAGAGAGTTGATGAACTCGGTGGAGTCCATATTTACGGCCCTAGTCGGAATATGGACGAGACCCAGATCCATCATCTCTCTACCAGTCACATTGAGCCTACACTCTTAGGCTATCTTGAAAATGCACCTCATATTTCCAATGTTTTCAAAATATTGTGAATTAACTCAAATAAGTTCTGAACATATTCGTGGCCACAATCAGAATATGTGAAGGATTTACTTTGGCTTAATCCACATTTTTCCAATAAAATTTTCAGAAATCTTTTCAAAAGTGCATTCATTCATTCACATCATCTGCATCATTTGTTTTTCTCATGATTTTCTCAAAAGATTTTCACTTCATGGAATCGATTTTCTCAAGAAACTATGATGATATTCGGAGTTGGATTTCCCAAATCAAATGTTTTCCTGTGATTTTCCTTAAAAAGTTATTTCCTTAAGATTCTTTTCAAAGGAATTTCTCATTTTCTCAAAAATCCAAGTTGATTTTCAGATATTTTAAAAAACCAGATTCTCAGGATTTCAATTTCCTAAGTTTTGAATTTCCTTCTCCAATGAATCTTTCCTATAAATTTTCCCTAATTTTCCTAAGAAAATTCTCAAAGTCTGAGTTTTCCCGATAGGTATTTTCCGTTTTGAAAAGTTCATCTTTTCTCAAGAATTCCTTCCATTTTCCCGAAATTATCATTTCTTCGTAGTTTTCCAAGTCTTTATAAATTTTCTCAAAATTTTTCTGAGATTCTTATTTTTTCATGGTTTTTTAAGTCTTTATAAACTTTCTCAAAATTTTCCTGAGATTCCCATTTCTTCATGATTTTTCAAATCTGATAAACTTTCTCAAGATTTTCCTGAGATTCTCACTTCTTCATGATTTTCCAAGTCCTTATAAACTTTCTCAAGATTTTCTCGAGATTCTCACTTCTTCTAGATTTTCTAAGTCTTTATAAACTTTCCCGAGATTTTCAAACCTTCTTCGTCTGAGTTTTTCTGAGAGATTGATTTCCATATTTTCCTGAGAAATGCTTTTCAACTCCAAATGTTTTCTAAGCATACATCATAGATTTCCAACCCATATTTTACCAAATCTCATAGCACATGCCTGAATTCTCTGTGCATTTAGGATAGAACATGATTTCGGTAATCTCACTAAGTCAGGCACAATTTTGGTCCTTGGTTCAATTACCCCTGTTAAAGGCGGCAAGAACGGTCGAACCTCGTACCGACAGGTCGAGCCCCATCCCATGGATTTTCCTGCAATTTTCAAAATGGAGGTGAGTATTTCAAAACAATTTCCAAAATCCGGTCAAGTTTGAATCGCGAAAGCGTTTCCCTCTCTCTTCCGCAAGGAAGGGAAGACGGGAAAATTTTTGCGACGATAACACATGCTAAAAAAAAAATGCTACCTTGATGGTACTTAGGGCACCCTAACTCAAATGCATACTTTGTGTGTGAACTCTAAGTCGGGTTCGGGATTAGGAATCCCTTGTGATGGGATGAATTGATAAATTAAAAATGTATGCATCACCATAAGGTGGCGAGGTTCTGGGTATACCTGAAAGATGGTATATGTTACTGGATTCTCCATGGCTCTGAGTATACTTAAAAGACGGTATATGTTACTGGACCCATGGTCTACCTCGGAGAGGGTAGGTTGTACAAGCTTCGTGGACGTTCTTGTTTTTGTGAGAGTTAGGTGTCTCACCGGGTCCCCAGTCCACGAAGTTAGGGGACCAGGACTACCAATGTATCCTAGGTGGTAGATCCAAGTCTTCTACAAAAGTGTCACAGGGTGCATCCTAATTCTTGTTCTAGCCACTAGGGAGTTCTCTCTTGGTCACGGACCGTCCCCTTTGGATATCCGTATGGCTAGTCATACGAGTTATTAAATAATAGACCCACGTATGGTCTCAGTCCGCTACGAGATCTATGTCTGTGCGTACCCACATGGTAAGAGTAAGATAAACATTAAATAATTTAAGTTGACTGAAAACTTATTTCTGAAAAATTGTGAACTGTTGAGATAATGTTTGTAGAACTTGTAAAACTACAATTTATGCTAGTATGAATAAATGTACCTTTAGTCTAGTTATCTCTCGTACTGTATCATGAAGTTGAAAGCATGTTTATTTTCTTTGAATAATGCAAATTACCTACTAGCTATAACTTTAGATGTTTGCACATATTTGTATACAAAACACTGAGCACCACATATAAATATAATGCTTTTTACGTAGACCAGAGAGTCTGACCCTTCTGCTTTAAATGTTTTATCAAAAAGCGAATAAATTGGAGCATCAGAGCGTCGTTCTGGATTGGGTCAAGAGATCTCCATTATTTAGTATTTTTTTGGTTATGTTGGACTCTGATTAGTATAGTTACTTTGATTGATGTAATGGATATTTTTAATAAATGAATGGAGTTATTCAGTATTACTTTGTGTCTTACCTGTAATGCACCCAACTCTTGTTTTTGCACTTCTGCTATTTAAAAAAAAAAAAAAATTTACTCCAAAACTTTTACTATATAAAAAGTTGGGGCGTTACAATTGCAATACATTTCAATACATTCAAATCATTCACATTAAATAGAGGTATGTATTACAACATGTATTTCACTAGCTCGAGAATGTGTTCTCATCACTTGTTTGACTTTTATATTCTTCTTCCTCCATCTTCTTCTTCATTGGACACCCATCTACTTGGTATATCATTTGGATCACATTCTTTCATGCATGTGCTATCGAACAATAGAGATATGACATGCATACCATGTGCGACATTATGACCATAAGAGAAGTCATACATATCATCTGATTGATAGTAATCACCCTCTTCAGCAATCTTGTTTTCCTATAACTAATCATACTCGGGGTATAGTTTAGACTTCACCTTACAAACTGCCCACCATTCAATCCTATCTGACTTTCTTGTACTAGGATATGAAGTATAGTAAACTTGTTGAGCTTGTGACGCTAATATGAATGATTCATATGTTTCAAACCTTGATTTATGATTCACCTCCACAATGCCTGAGGCTTTGTCGACTCTTATTGCTGTGAGATCAAAGCAATGACACTTGAATAAAGTTACACTATTATTTATGCCTAAGTAAGTCAACTCCATTATTTCTTCTATAACACCGTAGTAGTCATGTTCATTTTTACCGTAGTTGCTACTCTTGACGCACATGCCACTATTCATCGTTGACTTGTTGACACCGTAGTCTTTTATATGTAATCGATAACCATTTACGATGTACCCGTTGTAACATTGCACAACTTTGGTTGGACCATTTTGTAAATCACATATTCCTTGATTTTTAACATCACAATGTCGGACCTACAAGCATAAACAATGACTGTGATCACGACCAATTAAGTATCTTATTTTTGTTTACACGAAAAGAATGTATGTCATTGTCCTTACTAACTCTTTCAACTATGCCACACACTTATTTTCACATTCTTTTTGTACTTATGCATCAGTGAGATGTGGACATTTTCTTTGCAACTCCAGATCAAATTGTCTGCACTTAACAAATACTTGTATTACTGAACCATGTATGCACGTATAGAACTTAGTGTTACATATTAAGTATACTTACTCGATGTATGGGTCGATTGCTGAGCAATTAAAAAGGATATAGATTTGTGCTGCGTCTTGCTCTTGATCTTCCAAGAGTCTTGATCGGCAACTACCAAATGCATGCCCAAGTGGTTGAAATATTGACAATTTGTCATCTACAGTAAATTGTTCTCTTTCATCATTGTGAGGTGGACATGTGTAACGTGTTGGAATGTGAGGTTCAAAGTACATAGATGAGAAGTTTGAAATCTCTTCTAAAGTGTACGCCTCACAAATAGAGCCCTCTACTCTTGCTTTATTCTGAACCTTTTTTTTGAAGTCAAACATGCATCTGTCAACAATATACACCTCAGATTACAAAAAATTTCTCAATAGCATTGAAGAAAAAAATATACTAAAATTATACCTTTCAAATGGGTACATCCATCGATATTGCATAAGACCACCAACCCTTAGTTCATATGGCAAATGTATGATCACATGTTCCATAACATCGAAAAATGCTGGCGGAAAAAGCTTCTCTAGCTGACAAATACTAGTGATGACAGAATCCTCGAGATTCTTTACCTCAGATACTATGACTTCTGATGCGTATAATGTTCTAAAAAATATACTCAACTCCGACAATATCGCCCATATAGGTTGTCTAACATATCATAGAATGCTAGGGGTATCAACCATTGCATAATGACATGACAATCATGGCTCTTCAACCCATATAACTGTTCCTCGTCTATCTTCACATCCTGAGCAATGTTAAAGATATATCCATCTGGAAACCTCAACTGTCTCAACCATTGACATACCTATTTTACTTGATCTGGTCCAAGCACGTACCTTGCCTTTGGTTTCAGTACTTTGCCATTATACTCTTTGAGTTCTAATTCTGGTCTTTTACATATTACTTTTAAATCTATACGGGCCTTCAGATTATCCTTTGTTTTTCCTTTTACATTCATTACTATATTGAACATATTATCAAACACATTTTTCTTCACATGCATCACATCCAAATTATGTCATATCAATAAGGTCGGTCAATATGGTAGTTCCCAAAATATAGATTTCTTTGTCCAATTGTGATCCTTCTCAAATCCAAGAAAGGGCGTCGGACTACGGGCATCTGTCAGTCCACATGAAAAGTATCACAATCTTCTTAAAATCTCTATGCCAGACAACCTTGTGGGTGGACCTTCTATTTCAGTTGTGCCTGCTCGAAACAGATTCTTTTATCGTCGGAACGAATGGTCGTTGGGTAGAAATCGACGGTGACAATCAAACCCGCACAGCTTCCTTCCATGCGTCAATCTAAAAGATTGTGTATCCTCCATGCAGTACGGGCATGCCAACCTCCCATGTGTGCTCCAACCAGATAACATACCATATGCAGGGAAGTCACTGATTGTCCATAGAACAACAACCTTCATATTTAAGTTTTGTTTTTTGTGGGCATCGTACGTTTGAATACCTTCATTCCACAGTATTTTCAATTCATCAATCAATGGCCTTAAATATACATCAAGATTTTAGCCCGGAGAAGTCAGACTAAGGATCAATAGAGACAAGAAAAGATTTTGATACTTCATACACAAGCTTAGAGGAAGGTTGTATGGGGTGACAAATATCGGCCAACACGAGTATGAGGTTGATCTACCCCCAAATGGATTAAATCCGTCTGTACATAAACCTGGCATAACATTTCTCACTTCCATTACAAAGTTTTGATGAGTACGAACAAAGTGCCTCTAAGCTTCTACGTCAACAGGATGTGTGATATTGTCTTTATCATGTCGAACTTTATTTGCATGCCATATCATTTGTTTAGCTGTCTTCGAAGACATATATAGTTGTTGCAATCTAGGGGTGAGAGGGAAGTAGCAGAGTGACTTGTATGACACTTTTTTTGACCTCGTGCTACCATTTCCTCTTGTCTTTGGCTTGAACCGAGGATGCTCACATAATGAACATGATCTGCCATTTTCTTGATCTTTGAAATACAACATGCAGTGATTTGGACAAGCATCTATCTTTTGATACCCTATACCTATAGCATTGACCATAACCTTCGCACAATAGATATTTTCTGGCAATTTCTCATCTTTGGGCAACATACTCTTCACAATAGAGCACAAACGGTCAAAACATGATTGACTCAAATTATACTCTGACTTCAAATTCAGTAGTTGAAGAACTACAGATAAGATAGTATGACTCTCGCAACCATTCCAAAGTGGCTCATCAACATCTCTAAGTAAGTCATAAAATCTATTAGCTGCATTGTTTGTTGTTTCTTCCTCTACCCCAGTTGATGCATCACTATATCCCATAGCAAGTCCCATTTCCGATCCTGCGGCATCAAATATCAAATCCATATATAGATTATCGTGCATCACATCCACCCGTGCATCAAAATTATTCCAAAATTCTTCACCATAAAGCATCAAATTCTGATAACCACTAACAAAACTCTTCTTGTATAGGTGATGTCTAACGCCATGAGGTTCTACAAATCGATTATTCTTACACATCGTGCAGGGGCATCTGATCTGACCGATGGGATCCACTGTACTGACACCTATCGTTGTGAATTTAATAAAATTGTCAACACCATCCATATATTCATGCGACACCTCATTATCAACTATCCTGTGGTACATCCATTCACGATTTGCAACCATTTTGTCCTATAATGTTACAAATATTATCATCACCAGTTAAAAGAGAATCTTAATAATGCTATGATGAAAAAAACATCTAATTTATGTATTAATTCTTGTTTAGTGATTGTTTGTGAGCAATTTTTTGTTTCAATTAATGTGTAAATTTACTTCTCCTCTATACCACAAACATGCTTAACATAAAAGGCAATTCTATGAACTATTATGCATGCATTTACAAGCTAAATATTTTCGTACATAACACCATCACATCATATTTACATACATCACGAGGATATTTAGAAATATGAAATCATATTCCATAAAATGATACATTTATTTGAAGCATATTTTCATGATACAATTTCACATGTTAGGCATAATCAAATGAAAAATAACTTCAAGCAGGCACATCAAACATTGCAATACATTCAAATCATTCATATCAAAACAATGTCAAACATGTACCTGCAACAAACACATTTCAATATCCCGTTAACTAATACGATGCCTACCATGGAATTCGTACTCCAAAAATAAGAACACTTCTATTTTCATACATTTAAATCATGCTCAGCATGATCTCCAAACTCCATTAAAGCAGTCCTAGATATTCACAACTAAATAAGTGTGTGAACAGAAAAGTGTTGCATCCAAAAAATTAAATAATATGTGATGCGCTTGTATCACTTACTCACCATAGGTATTTTCCTGATTTGAATTGCTTATACTTCTGTATTTTTTTCTTCTTTTCTTTTGCATTGTATTTTTAGACGCATGCAATGCTTAGCACTAAGCATCGCGTAATTAGCTCAACAACGTACCTGTAAAGCACAAATATACAAAACAATACAGGGAGGAGGCTCGACCCCTACCTAGCGAAAAAAGAAACAGGGAGGGGTCAGAATCCCTCCCTCGCATCTCGTAAGACAGGGAGGGGGCTCGACCCCTCCCTAGCGAAAACAAAAAAAAGGAAGGGGGCTCAGTCACTTCCTCTCATCCAGTAAGACAGAGAGACAGGGAGGGGGCACAACCTCTCCCCGAAGAAAAAAATAAGAGGGAGGGGGATCGACCCCTCCCTGGAAAAAAAAAACACGAGAGGGGGCTTGGCCCCTCCCTGGCAAAAACAAAGGGGAGGGGGATCGACCCCTCACTGGAGAAAAAAAAATAGGGGAGGGGGCAGAGCACCTCCCTGGTGAAAAAAATAGGAAGAGGGCTCAACCCCTCCCTGGCGAAAAAAATAGGGAGGGGGCAAGGCCCCTCCTTGGCAAAAAAAAAAAAGTGGAGGGACCAAGCCCCTCTAGTGCAACTCATAAGGCAAGGAGGGGGCTTGGACAATGGAGAGGCTCGGCCCCTCCCCGGCAAAAAAAGCACAGGAAGGGGGCTCAGCCCCTCCCTGGCGAAAAAAAATAAGGATGGGGCTCAGCCCTTCCCTGGCGAAAAAAAAGGGAGGGGTCGAGCCCCTCCAATGCAAGCCGTAAGAAAGGAAGGGGGCTCGACCCCTCTCTGGCAAAAAAAAAAAAATAGGTTGGGGGCTCAGCCCCTCCCTGGCGAAAAAAAAGGGGAGGGGTATAGCCCCTACCTGGCAAAAAAAAAAGGGGGAGGGGCTGAGCCCCTCCTGTGCAAGCCGTAAGACAGGGAGGGGGCTCGGCCCCTCCTCAGCAAAAAAAGCACAGAGAGGGGGCTCGACCTCTCCTTGGCGAAAAAAAATAGGGAGGGGGCTCAGCCCCTCCCTGGCAAAAAAAAAGGGGAGGGGCAAAGCCCCTCAGTGCAACCCATAAGACAGGAAGGGGGCTTGGCCCCTTCCGTGCGAAAAAAGCACAGCTGGGAGGGGGTCGAGTCCCTCCCTCGCATCCTGTAAGACAGGGAGGCTCGACCCCTCCCTGGCAAAAAATGAAATGAGGTCGGAGAGAGATGGTGTCAGGGAGGGGGTGGCTCACTAGAGCTCTAGTGTGGGTCACTGGTTGCCACAGGGAAAGCGAGAGGAGACACAGAGAGGGGGCGGTTCTCAGGGTCGTCGGGGTGCTTGCCAGACACAGGGAGGAGGAGGTGGTCAGGGCGGTCGCCGAAGGGCGGGAGGTGGGTAGGGCGGTAGGTGGTCTGGGCAATCGCCGGAGATAGGTAGGTGGCCGAGGTGAGCAGCGTGGGTGAGAGAGAGAAAGAGAGAGACTTAATTTTGTGCCCTAGATGGCATTTTACATCGAAAGTTAGCGACAGATTCATGACAAAACAATTTTATCATCAACACTGGCGCTAAATAGTGACAGAATAATATTCCTCGCTACTCTATCGTTAAGTTTTGACATATATTGCAACGAAATAATATTCATCGCTAATCTATCGCTACCTAGCAACATATATTATTCTATCACAAATCTCGCAACTAATTTTAATTTTAGGGATAGATCATTTTCTCTCGCTAATTTGTCGCAAAATTGTGATAGATTATTTTCGTCGTAAATTTCCGTCGCTATTTGACATTTTTCTTGTAGTGAGATCTATGCCTCAAATGCAAAATATAATCTTTGGATCGCGTGTAATATGTTCTATTTGCACATATTAAAATTGACTGAAATGTGATGTTTTATACAATTTCTGAACCACCCTTATTTTCATGAATTTTGAGTCATTGATTTTCACTGTCTTAAAAATATGATTTTATGATATATTAGACACAATAAAGCCAAATAACATAGTAATTAAACCATGATAAACACATCTGCATGGTTAGATCAATCATTTGATAGCTAGATTCATGTACCAGAGTATGGTATCATGGTATGGAACTACTATAACTATGTATATACATATATATAGAGAGAACTTGTATCATCAAACACCTAAAATGCCCGACTTAAATAGAATGAATTTGTGCCTCTAATTGTGATCGCAAACAGCAGTGCAATTTTTTTTGCGCTGAAACATAGCTTTAGCGGACCGCCGCTAAAAGTCTTATTTTTTTTTGTGACGTGCGGGCACGCATATAAAGCTTGTTCAATGCTAAGGTATTTGACGATACTTGTTTTCCTATATATAAAGTTATATATAGTTATATATTTATATAGCATTTGTTATCCTCGTGAGTAACTCAAAGGGTGAGGTTATTTTGACCAAATCTGACCTCATAGATGTATTCAATGTGATAAAAATAGTACAAATCGACCCATGGATTATAGTTTTTTGAAGTAAAAATATGTTCTTTTGATGTTTGAAAATTTGGTACATTGTAGGCTATTGATTTTTCAACCCTTGTAAAGTTTGACATATACATCAGAAAAACATGATCCAAAGGTCAATTTCTGGTAAACTTAATATGCAGATCAAATCTGACACTGCAAGAAATCTGAGGGTGAAGGTGATTGGCAAAGGAGAGAGGGTGGCAGTGGTTGCTGGTGAACACAGAGTGCTCGCGTGAAACTCATTTTTTTTAAAATCTGTATTTTTTTACTGGCACACTTTATTTGTGCATAAAAAAAACCCTTTTTTACTACCACTAATACTACAAGAAAAATATGGATTAGCAACAGACGCTTTCCATCGCTCGTCCGTCGCTAACGTGTTTAGCGATAAAAAGCGTCCATCGCATAATCCTGGTTGCTAAAATGCGACATAATTTATCTGTCACCAATCCGTTGCTAATTAGCGATGGATTAGCGATGAAGATGATCCGTCGCTAAATAAGGACTGATTTGGTTTTGCGAAGGAATGTACTCTGTCGCTAATCCATCGCTAAAATTTAACGATGAATACGTATTCGTTGCTAATGTTCATCACCAATTTAGCGAGGGATTAGCAACGGATTAAATTCTGTCGTAAAATACTGACTAATTTAAATTGGCAACGGATAATATCCGTCACTAATCCATTGCAAATTTTTAAAAAAAATATTTTTTTTGGAAATGTGAATATCGAGAAAAAATGCTCATTATACAATTTATACAACCTATGTATAAAAAATAAAGTACACATAAAAAATACATATACAAAGCAGGTGAAACAAATTTAACACAAGTTATAAGTTAAACAAATTTAACAACCCAGCAGAGTCCTTGCCAAGTTCTAATTAGTTACAAGTACGTGAAACAAATTAAATACATTAATCTAATCCTCGTCAAGATTCAAGGCATCATCCTCTTCATTGTCTCGATCCACACCTCCACCCATGCCTCCACCAGCTCCTCTACGCTGATCATCTCCAGCATCCTACAAGAGAACCAAAATGTTAGTACTAATAAACAAAATATAATGAAATAAATTATATGCAATGCATCTAATCTAATGTAATCAAAGTAAATGGCTGAATGACACATAGACTAGCAATAAAGTGAAGGATAATAACAAAATTCAGATATGTGTTCTAAGATTGACAAAAAAAATTCATAGTGATTCAATCATGAAGATATGTGTTATAAGGTCTTCAAAAAAATGTCACAGTGATTCACGCATGCATATAATGTTTATAAAACTGTCAAATAAATGTGTTATGTATCACAATCATCCATATATGTGTTATAAGGCAGCCAAAAAACTTTCATAGTGATGAAATCATGCTTACATGAGTTCTAAGGTTGTCAAAAAACTTTCATAGTAATTCAATCATGCATATATGTGTTCTAAGGCAGTAAAAAAATTTCATAGTGATTCAATCATGCATATATGTGTTAGTTGTCAAAAAACTTTTATAGTGATTCAATCATGCATATATGTGTTCTAAGGTTGTCAAAAAACTTTTATATTGATTCAATCATGCATATATGTGTTATAAGGCAGTCAAAAAACTTTCATATATCTTAATATCATGCTCATATGTGTTCTAAGGTTGTCAAAAAACTTTCATAGTGATTCAATCATGCTCATATGTGCTCTAAGGCAGTAAAAAAACTTCCATAGATATTCAATCATGAATATATGTGTTTTAAGGTTGTCAAAAAGCGTTCATAGTGATTCAATCATGCATATATGTGTTCTAAGGAAGTAAAAAAATTTCATAGTGATTCAATCATGCATCTATATGTTCTAAGGCCGTAAAACAATTTTATAGTGATGAAATCATGTATATATATGTTTTAAGGTTGTCAAAAAACTTTCATAGTGATTCAATCATGCATATATGTGTTCTAAGGTTGTCAAAAAACTTTCATATTGATTCAATCATGCATGTATGTGTTATAAGACAGTAAAAATACTTTCATATATGCTAATATCATGCTCATATGTATTCTAAGGTTGCCAAAAAACTTTCATAGGGATTCAATCATGCTCATATGTGTTCTAAGGCAGTCAAAAAACTTTCATAGTTATTCAATCATGCATATACGTGTTTTAAGGTTGTCAAAAATCATTCAGAGTGATTCAATAATGCATATATGTGTTCTAAGGCAGTAAAAAAATTTCATAGTGATTCAATCATGCATATATGTGTTCTAAGGCAGTAAAACAATTCCATAATGATGAAATCATGCTTATATGTGTTCTAAGGTTGTCAAAAAACTTTCATAGTGATTTGATCATGTATATATGTGTTCTAAGGTTGTCAAAAAACTTTCATATTGATCAATCATACAAATATGTGTTATAAGTGTTATCGTCGCAAAATTTTTCCCCGTCTTCCCTTCCTTGCGGAAGAGAGAGGAAAATGCTTTCGCGCTTTAAACTTGACCGAATTTTGGAAATTGTTTTTGAAATACTCGCCTCTGTTTTGAAAATTGCGGGAAAATCCATGGGATGGGGCTCGACCTGTCGGTACGAGGTTCGACCGTTCCTGCCGCCTTTAACAGGGGTAATCGAACCAAGGACCAAAATTATGCTTGACTTAGTAAAATCATGGAAATTGTGTTCTATCCTAAATGCACAGAGAATTCAGGCATGTGCTATGAGATTTGGTAAAATATAAGTTGGAAAATATGATGTATGCTTAGAAAATATTTGAAGTTGAAAGGTATTTCTCAGGAAAAGATGGAAATCAATCTCTCAGGAAACTCAGACGAAGAAGGTTTGAAATCTCGAGAAAGTTTATAAAGAGTTGGAAAATCTTGAAGGAGGGAGAATCTCGAGAAAGTTTATAAAGAGTTGGAAAATCTTGAAGAAGTGAGAGTCTCGAGAAAATCTTGAGAAAATTTATAAAGACTTAGAAAACCATGAAGAAATGAGAATCTTAGGAAAATTTTGAGAAAGTTGAGAAAGATTGGGAAAACAATGAGGAAATAGGAATCTCAGGAAAATTTTAAGAGAGTTTAGAAAGACTTGGAATATCATGAAGAAATGAGAATCTCGGGAAAAGATAAGGAATTCTTGAGAAAAGATGAATATTTGAAAAGGGAAGCATTTGTCAGGAAAAACTCGGATTTTTGAGAATTTTCTTAAGAAAAGGATAGAAAATTTATAGGAAAATTCATTGAAGAAGGAAATTTAGAACTTAGGAAATTGAAATTCTGAGAATTTTATCTTTTGAAATATCTGAAAATAAACTTTGATTCTTGAGAAAGATAAGAAATTCCTTTTGAAAATGGATATTAAGAAAATAACTTTTTAAGGAAAATCACGGGAAAACTTTGATTTGAGAAATCCAACTCCGAATATCATCATACTTTCTTGAGAAAATCGATTCCATGAAGTGAAAATCTTTTGAGAAAATCATGAGAAAAACAAATGATGCAGATGATGTGAATGAATACACTTTTGAAAAGATTTCTGAAAATTTTATTGGAAAAATGTGGATTAGACCAAAGTAAATCCTTCACATATTCTGACTGTGGCCATGAATATATTCATGGTTTATTTGAATTAATTCACAATATTTTGAAAACATTGGAAATATGAGGTGCATTTTCAAGATAGCCTAAGAGTGTAGGCTCAATGTGACTGGTGGAGAGAAGATGGATCTAGGTCTCGTCCATATTCCGACTAGGGCCGTAAATATGGACTCCACCGAGTTCATCAACTCTCTAAGAGTTGGTGCACGTGCCATTCGTGTTCATCCACGGTGGGTTTGGAAAATTGGGACATATGCATCATATAATCAGGATATTACTGAAATCAAACTATATGAGATGCGGCCTAATCTAAGCAGTAAAAGTAAATCTTATTCCAAGGTTTACATTGGATTATTACATTGCATAACATAAAAAAAAAATGAAATGGATCCAACGAATCAACATCTTCTAGATTTTCCTGCAAAATGAGAGTTAGTACACAATAAACAAGGAAATGGACATATATATAATATATACAACTAAGAGACATATACATATATCAAAATGCTAAAATAGGTGCTAAATGTCATATAACAATGGAGGTGTAACTATATGAGAAAATATATGGATGTTCATACATGGAAATAAGAGCACATGAAGAGATATATATTTATATATAAGTATATATCTATGTATATATATATATATATATACATATATATATACATATATACGTATACATATAGGTAAATATATATAGATATACATATATATATATAGATATATATATATACATATAATGAGAAAATATGTACATACTAATGGAAATTACGTATAATAGGTAAAACCAGAATATACAGGTATATACAGTTTCTGTAGGGGATTTTACACAGTCATATTTCTCAAATTACAAGGTAATTTTCAATGAAAATGGGAATGGAGCTTCCCTATATATCCATAATGAAGCACGCCAAAGATGGTTGGGAGATCATGCTTGGATATAGAGATATTCGTTCATGAATACGGCCAAATATCAAGACTACACACTTGCAGCAGGAAATGAATATGTGCAGGAAATGGGTTGTGGAAGCATCATGGGCTATTTCAAGGATATCATGAAAAGGATATGAAAAGCTTGGTGAAAAGGTGAAGATATTGTGGAAAATGATGAAACAATATGTATAAGTGGTGCTGCAAATGGGGTGATATAGCAAACAAGAATTTAGCACTAAGCTAAGCAAAATTTCATAAAACCAAGGGTGATGTTCCAGCCATAGCTTCATAAAACAGGGATTTCAATAGCAAGCTAGACAAAATCTCATAAACCGAATGATGGTGTTCCAGCCATAACAGCATAAAACAGAATTTTAGCATATATATATATATATATATATATATATATATATATAAACAGAATTTTAATATAACTACATAAAACAGGAGTTTGAACATCAAGCTCATAAATCAAATGATGATATTCCAGCCCATAGCTTTATAACACAGAAATTGTAGCATCAAATGATGAAGTTCCAAAATAACTTCATAAAACAAGAATTTGTATATCAAGCTCATAAATCAAATGATGAAGTTCCAACATAACTTCATAAAAACAGGAATTTACATATCAAGCTCATAAATCAAATGATGAAGTTCCCACATAACTTCATAAAAACAGAAATTTACATATCAAGCTCACAAATCAAATGATGAAGTTCCAACCTATAGCTTCATAAAAACAGGAATTTGCATATCAAGCTCACAAATCAAATGATGAAGTTCCAACCTATAGCTTCATAAAAACAGGAATTTGCATATCAAGCTCACAAATCAAATGATGAAGTTCCAGCCTATAGCTTCATAAAAACATGAATTTGCATATCAAGCTCACAAATCAAATGATGAAGTTCCAGCCATAACTTCATAAAACAGAATTTTGAACATCAAGCTCCTAAATCAAATGATGAAGTTCCAGCCATAACTTCATAAAACAGAAATTTTGAACATCAATCTCCTAAATCAAATGATGATGTATTTACAAGAGTAAGAGAAAAGAGAAATATATGCAATAAGAAATACACATTAAGGGATATATATATATATATATATATATATAAGTATATATCTATGTATATATATATATACATATATATATATACATATATACGTATACATATAGGTAGATATACCTAGATATACATATATATATATATAGAAATAAAATGAGAAAATATATGCATTAATGGAAATTCTACAAAATGGGTAAAATCAGAAAATATGGATATACACAGTTTCTGTAGGTAACTTTACATAGATGTATTCCCAAATTACAAGATATATTTCAACAAAAATGGGTATGGATCTTCCCTATATACCAATAATGAAGAGTGAAAAAGATGGCCAAGAAATCATGAACGGATATTAAAATATCCATCCATGAAAGTGGCCGAATATCAAGACTGCACTTCTGCAGAAGAAGAGATGAGTAAATACAAAAGTGCTACTGTAAGTGGTGTCTGTGAAGGGTGATAGGTTTGTGTAACAAAAGGTGAAAGGATTTACCAATGATGTAGTCAATAATACAAAAACTAAAGTATATTGATGGGAGTAATAGATGGATCAATACACTGGTCCTTAGTAGTTGGTGATTGAGAACTGAGAGAAATTGTAAAATCTGGTAACCCAGTTTAACCTGTTACTGTTGCATGCTGATCTTGGGCAACTAAAGCAATCTCAACAAGCTTGCCCACAGAACGTGGCATAGTCCAACTAAATTTAATTCAAGCTTGAGAGTGGTTTTTTTTTTTTTAGGTCCTGTGTCTCCAATGTGCAGCCCATTTAAAGATGGAGGGGCTCAGTGGGGCCAGGCTTGAGCCTGAAAAAGTGAAAATCACTACAAAGTGTGCTTAAACCCTGAACAAAGGGTCTGTGAATGGCTGAGAAGCGAATCTAGCCTAATACCATCTGGGAGGGCCCAGACAGGGCTGACCTCAACCTGATTCTGAACCACAACCAGGACCAGTTTTTTTTTTTTTTCAAGCATATGAAGAAGAGGCAAAGTACTGCATGATTAAGAGGTTCTCTACTTTGGGTAACAATAATCACATGTTTGCAAAAACTGAACACACATAGTTGAAAGCTACCAACACACTTGCAAACAAAATCAACATGAAATATCCATTCACAGCATAACTTATGATAAAATAACCATCACAATCAGAAAACTCAATATACAACCACATGGACCACATCTTTGGCACATTTCATGGCATCCTACCATATTTGATTATCTGGAAGTTGTACCAAACTATTTTAAGCTGCAGTACTCACAAATGGTTTGGGGAGTCGTTAATGGTGAATCTGGAAAAGATCCCTTGCAAAGAGGGTAACAACTTGTTCCCCATCAACAACAGATGCTTGATTTGATGATTCACATATGAATCATAGTAACACACAGCAGATTGTTGGAATATAGGTAGACGTATATTCTGTTGATGTAGCCTATATGCAAATCGAGATTGCCATTGGCAAATAGATATTGCAAAAGGGGCGTCCATGAAGTATATACCAGGAAAACAGAATTTAAACAGGAGAAGGTGAGGAATCTTACTGTGGCTGGAGCTCTGCAACAAGGTAGAGAGCCTGCTGGATTTTTTGCTGGTGGGCTGAAGCAAATGAAGACGTTGGCTGGGCTGAAATGGTGGATGATGGGCAGCTTGTTGCTGGTTTGAAAAGGATGGCAGGAAGCGTGCGTTGGAGATGGAAGAGACTCCACGCTCAAAAGGAAACACCCCTTTATAGCTTGTGGTGATGGACTCCCTGCAGTTGGGCTGAAGGCTGAAGGAAGATATGGACGGCAACTGGCTGGCTGGCGTTTTCTTCTGCAGGTGGGCTGAAGGCCGGCTGAAGACGTGGCTGAGCCCTGGCTGAAGATGGCTCTCGATCCTCAAATGGCTGGGGCTGAAGCCAATGAAGACGCCTCTCCCCTTTCCACTTTGAGCTTCCTGCAAAAACCGAAAATCCAATTCAAATCCTCCCTCCGTGAATGCCCTGTCCCCCCTCTTTAAAGATGTTCAACTTCTTCCTCTTTTCAAAAGATCGCAGTTTCCCTTTTTTGAAAATCCATTACCTTCGTTGAAGATTTTGAAACTGAAACATTAAAGTAGCTGTTTTTTTCAAAAGGGCGCTGTTGTATTTTTTTCAAAAAAATGTGTTTCATTTACCTAAGTTTTGGGTAAAATGATTTTTTTTTTGAAAATATGGCTGTGGCGCCGTTTGGGCCATTTCCTTTTAAGATTTTAGGTAAGCAAATTAATGAAAAGAAGTAAAAGAAATAAAAAAATAAATAAAAAAAAAAAATGAATAATGACATAAATGAGAGGCTTTTATGGAAATGCCATCTCATTCTACTTTTAAAATCCTTTTGAAAATAAAGTTTTTGTTGTGTTTTTACAAGTCTTTTATTTTCAAGTGGGGTGCCACATGTGTGTGGGCCCACTAAAAAATAAATAAATAAATAAGAATTTTAAAAGAAAATTTTGCAAATTGGTATGACCTCTGGGTGGGTCCCACTTGAGAATAAGATACTTACCTGAGAATCTGAGTATGATGCTAGTTCAAAGGCGGGTCCCGCTCCGTTTATTTGAAGATACGAAATAAAACATTATTTGTTTTCAAGAATTTGGAAAAATTGGTTTTTCAAGACAAAAATATAGATAAATGTAAAAACAAAATTTGTAAAGAGATTTAAAATCTTTTGCAAAAAGTCTTGAGATAAAGTCTTTAAAATCAATATCCAAATATCCAGATTGTTTTCTTGAGAATTTTTTTTGTAATTCAAAGTCCTGTGGGTAAAATGGGAAAATTTGGTAATTTTGAATATCCAGGGTTTTAAAAGTCGGTTTTGAAAAGTTTAAAAATCAAATCTGGATTGACAATTTTGAAAATCAGGAGTTTTGGATCTCAAACTGACATGCTATGCAATGAAATAATGCAAAGTGTTCATGCAATGCGATGCAAAGACATGTTTCAGTGAAATGTCACTCTGAGCTCGGACTTGGAAATTCTAACTTTTTGTCCAGAAAGAGGATTTTGAAATTTTGCAATTTGAAGATGTCTCTGAACCTAAATATAGAAATTTTGAGGCTCAAGAGTGAAATTTAGGACTTTCTGCCAGGTTCAATCTTTAAAAATGACTATTTTGCCTTTCATTGCTTCTGGAGAACTGAAATGTGCCGATTAAGGGCAATGTCAAGAAAGTGAGTGAAAATTTGGGGTGTTTACAGATGCCTCTCTTTGCTACTAAGCCGGCTTATGGTTGAGCTTAGTGGCAAAGAAAACACACCAAATTTGGGCTATATAAAAATGCCCCAGTTTAGAAGGATCTGCCTGGGTATGAAGAAAATTAGCCCGAGGAAGATGGTAGAAATGAAATGGAGAAATGAAGAGGAAAGACTCACTCTGTGAGGGTGAAATTCAGGTTTATGCCCTTAACCTGGATGGGACAGGAAATGCTCCGTATGGAACGAAGCTCGGGGTTTTACCCTTAACCTGATCGGGCAGAAAATGGAATACCTCATTGAAGGAGGCTCAGGTTTGTACCCTTATCCTGATTGGGTAGAAAATGGAATACCTCATTGAAGGAGGCTCAGGTTTGTAGCCTTATCCTGATTGGGTGGAAAATGAAATACCTCTTTGAATGAGGCTCAGGTTTGTACCCTTATCCTGATCGGGCGGAAGATGGAATGGAATCCTTAAAAGAAAAGACCATGATGGAACCTTCGGATTTTGCACAATAAATCCGACAGGGGTTCTGCAAAAGGAAGGAAAATGGGGTCCCTAAAGCTTGAAAAGGGGGTTGTTCTTGGACGTCTCATTGCTGAGACTAAAATCAGCTTTTGAAATTGCCTTTTGCGAGAAAATGATTGTTGGTTCGACCTCGAACCGAAATGGGACTGTCTATGGTGGGACAGTGGGGACACAGGGAAGTGTGCAAATCTGAGAGTTTATGCTCTCAAAGAAGGGAAGGAATCAAGTCCTTCAGAGGGATTCAAAATTGGTGTCAGGATGCATCGAAAACAAACATCAAGCTCTCACTTCACGTCAGGATAGTTAGAAAATATTGTCAAAATATTGAGAATTCTGTTGTTGATTCAAAGTTTTTGAAGATGTTGCACATTATTGTAAAGATATTCCTTTTCTACCTGAAGCATTACCTCCAAACAAGGTTCACTTCGTAGAATCGAGACTTGAAATCCAAATTGCTTGCAATTGACCTTCTTCAAAGAAGCTATCAATTTCCTTGATATGAACAAGAAAGAGAATTTGATATTATGAAAGCCATTGATGAAAGAGGATTGTTAATAGAATTTCATAAATTTAAAGAAGATTCTTGATAGATCTGGCAGTTTGATATCCTGGGAGCTTCTCTTATGATAATCTTTCTGCACTCTTTTGGCTTTCTTGGGTTTTGGCTACATTCTCCTTCATTTTGGAGATGTTCCGACTTTTTTTTTTCTCTTTCTTTTTCCTCTCTTGCTCTCTTTTGGGAAGGGTACGTCACAAACTCCTTCAACTTGGAGATGTTTCGATCCTTCTTTGACAATATTGGCTCTTGGGTCAGAGATTTTTTGGATGATAGCTAAAATTAAATATCTTTTAGGGATTGTCGAGAGGTTCATCGCATCTGCCTTCATCTCGACAGTGCTTTGGACTTTTCCTGGAAGGACCCGTCACAAACTCCGTCATCTTGGAGATGTTTCGAATCTTCTTTGGCCCCGGAGGCTACTCGCTTAATTCGCCTTCATCTTGACGACAAGTGAGAGATCCCTTTTGCGGATACTTAATTGCAGCTTAGGTGACAGGGTTTTGATGAATACTCTCTTTTTCTAGCGCTCAGGATATTTTCACTGCCTCGTCTTTTCAAGAATAGTCTTTAAAGATGTGTCATTGACTGCGATCAATATCGATCACCTACGGCTTTTTAATAACATTGAATCTTCTTTTCTGGCCATATCGAGGATTTATCCTTCATCCTTTTGGTTGTCCAATAAAAATGATTTGAATTCTGAATCTCTTTTCGCAAAACCTTCACTCGTTTGGAAGTAATGCTGAAGGTAAATTGAGATAGGGATTTGTATAATAAAGATTCTGAAATCAACAATTAATTGATAAAATTTTCTAGAAATCCTTGGTGAAAGAGAGTACTTGAGGTCCGGCTCAACACATCCATGACGAAAATTCACCTCTCTTTTTCCCCAAAAAGAGAGACTCAGGCTTAGCCCTTACCTGAATGGGAAATGGAGAATATTCCTCTCTTCCCTGAAGAGGAGGTGTTTGCAAAACGAACTTTCGAAGAGAAATTAAGCTTCCGTCAAAGCTCCCTAATATTAGGCTTCTCTTATGGAAAGGGGGCCGATAATGGTGAGGTCTGAAAATTGGGTCATGAAAGGAATGAGTCCATCACACTCTCCCTGCAAAGAGGGTCCTTCATGACGAAAAATGGCCTAGTATGAAATTGGGAGGTTACAAGAAAAACGAGTCTCCGTCGAGCCTCTACTTTAAAAGGGTTCCTTGTGTGAAATTGGAAATTGTTTTGCAAACGGTTCACAAAGACACGAGTCCCTTCAAACTCTCCCTGAAAAGGGGCTAAGTGAACGAATTGGATAGCATGCGAAAAGAATGAGCTCCCTCGAACTCTCCCTAAAAAGGGTCTCTCGCAAGAGAAAATGATTGAAATTGGATATTGATATTGATTGACCCAAAGGTCGAAATTGGAAATTGGAAAATTGCTTGTTTGGAAATTGGATGACCCGGAAGTCGAAATTGGATAATTGAATGACCTAACGGTCGAAAATTGGGAATTGATAGACCAAAAGGTCGAAATTGTGTGACCCGAAGGTCGAAATTGAGAATTGAGTGACCCGAAGGTTGAAAATTAGAAATTAAATGACCTGGAGGTCAAAATTGAGAATTAAGAATTGAGAATTGAAATTGGAAATTGGGTGACCCCAGGGGTCGGAATTGGAGAATTGCATGATCTAAAGATTGAAATTGGAAATTAGTGGGTGAAATATCAAATTTGAGCAATTGACAGATCGTGATGGTTGAACTGACTTGGATTGATCAAAGGAGAATGATGAGTTCGAGTTAGAGCTCGAATAAAATATAGAGATCACGAGTCGGAACCCAGATCAACAAAAGAAAATGATGTGAAATAAAACCCGAGCTGGAACTCGGTTTTTCGAAAAGTTTGAGATTTTGAAAATATACCAGTTTAGACATTGGATTTTGAAACAATACCAGTTCGAGCACTGGGTTTTAGTTCAGTATGGGTGATTACCTTCCAATTTTGAATCATTAGAAATTGTGATGGGACTGTTTGTTGAAATCCCAATACTGACTGAATTGTTGTTAATGTAGTTGAATGCAAATGAATATGAATTGATGCACATGAATGCACAAGTGCGTGAAATGAGGAATTTGTTTATCCTGCCTGCATATAGAACAAAATTTTAAAAATGCCCCAGTGTAACTGGGAAAGAAAGTTGAATCATTATTTAAAGGAAACGGGAAGATTACAAGAGGAGACTAAATGTTTCAGGTGTAGAACTTTTTCAAGTGTCGAGCATTAATGGGATCTGGCAATTCTACCCCATCGGCATTGATAAGCCAATATGAGTTGCGGGGTAATGCTTCTTTGACAACATATGGGCCTTCCCAATTTGGTGACCATTTGTCGCCTGGACGATGCTTGAGATAAGCGGTGGATCGAAGCACTAACTCATTGACTTTGAATCTTCTTTCAATGACTGACTTTGCGTATTGCCTGGCTACTCTCTGGCAATAGGATTGAGCATGTTCTGCTACATTTAGCCTTCTCTCGTCGAGTAAGTCTAACTGTACCAGTCGCTGCTGCTGATATCGATCAAGGGGTAATTCTAGCAGTGACGCAAATTTCAAAGCGGGCTTCTGAACATGTAGTGGCAATACTACTTCTGTTCCGTAGACCAGTTCAGATGGAGTAGCATTCGTTGGAGTGCGAATGGTGGTCCGATAAGCCCATAGTGCATCGTGGATCTTCTCATGCCAGTCACGACCTGTTTCCACAGTTCGCTCTAAGATACGAATTAAGATCTTGTTGGTGGCCTCTGCCTGACCATTCCCTTGAGGATAATATGGGGCAGAGAAATGATGATAAATCTTGAACTTTGAGCAGAATGTCTTCATTCTTTCATTTTTGAAATGACTGCCATTATCTGACATGATGTCATGCGGGATGCCGAAACGGCACAGGATACTCTTGTGAATGAAAGAGACCACGTGTCGGCCTTCAACTGTGCAAAGAGTGATGGCTTCTACCCACTTGGTGAAATATTCTGTTGCGGCAAGGAAGTATTTGTGGCCATTTGAAGTTGAAGGAGTGATGGGACCTACGACATCGAAGGCCCACATGGAGAACGGCCATGGAGAAACAACAGATTGCAAATAAGTTGCCGGAGCATGAATAGAAGGTGCGTGTATCTGGCATTGCACACACTTCTTCACATAATGATAACAATCTTGTTGCATAGTCTTCCAGTAGTAACCTGCTCTGATGATTTGCTTGACAAGGGTTTGGTAGCCGACGTGGCCACCACAAATGCCTTCGTGTGCTTCTCGCACGACTTCTTTGGCTTCTTCTTCATCTAAACATCTGGAATACTCTGAGCTGAATCCACGACGATAGAGGACATTGGCCAAAATGAAATATCGAGTGGACATACGCTGGATTGCTCGCTGCTCTTTCTTTGAGATTTTTGGAGGAAATTCGCCAGTTTCTATGAAAGTTTTGATATTGTAATACCAAGGCTTCTTCTTTTGCTCAGCCTGGTTTACTTGCTCCGCTGGAAGGAAAGCAGGTTGGTCAAGTATGCCAATTTCAAAAGAGCGACAAGATTCTCCATTCTTGAATGCCATAATAGAGCCTAAACTGGCTAGGCTATCAGCCACTTGATTGGAATCTCTCTTGATATGGAAGAGCTGAAATTCTTCAAACTTGTTGACAAGAGCTGAAACAATTTTCTGACAGGGGAATAACTTCTGATCTTTCACTTGCCATTCGGCTCGAACTTGATTGACAACGAGTAATGAGTCACCGTAAGCATGTACTCTCTTGACATTGAAGTCTAGTAGAATTTTTAGACCTTGAATCAGGGCTTCATACTCAGCCATATTGTGGGTGCATTGAAAATCTAACTTGAGAGAAAATGGAATCATCTCCTTCTCCGGAGTGATTAATAAGATTCCAATGCCTATTCCAGCCATGTTCTTGGAACCATCGAAAAATAAATTCCATACTGGAGATTGCTGGATATTGCAAATTTGCTCATCAGGGAAGTCATCTTCGGCTTGTACTTCTTCTGCTAGAGAAAAATCTGCCAATTGATCTGCAATTGCTTGGCCTTTGATTGATTGCTGCGAGACATATTCTAAGTCATACTGCATCAATAAGACTTGCCATTTGGCGACTCGTCCGCTGAGAAAAGGTTGCTCCAAGATGTATTTGAGAGGATTGAGTTTAGACAAGATTTTGACTTCTGATGCTAGCAGTTAGTGTCTTAGCTTCTGACACATCCACACCAGAGCTAGGCAGGTCTTCTCTATTTGGGAATATTTCTTTTCTTAGTCTATGAAAGTCTTACTCACATAATAGATGGCGTGCTCTATCAGGCTGCCTTCTTTGTATTGTGCCAAGAATCCGCCGCATGCAACTTGATTGACTGAGATGTATAACAAAAGAGGCTTTCCCAATTCTGGCGGCTTCAGGATTGGAGGATTGAGAAGATACTTCTTGATCCGATCGAACGATAGCTGACACTCCGGTCCCCATTCGAACTTCACTCCTTTTCTGAGCAAGTGGTTGAAAGGTTCACATCTCATCGCCAAGTTGGAAATAAATCGCCGGATTGATTGCATGTGTCCCTGAAGGCTACGTAACTCTTTGAGATTTTTCGGGGGTGGCATATCAATGATAGCCTTGGCTTTGGCCGGGTCAACTTCAATTCCCTTTTTACTGACCAGAAAACCCAATAGTTTGTCTGATTCGACTCCAAAAACACACTTTTGCGGGTTAAGTCTTAACTTGTAAAGAATGAGTCACTTAAAGACTTGATCAAGGGCTTCGAGGTGATCTTCTCCCTCTTTAGATTTCACGAGAATATCGTCAACATACACATCCATGATTTTGCGCATTTGATCATGAAAGATAACGGCCATCGCCCGTTGATATGTTGCTCCAGCATTCTTGAGCCCAAAAGGCATAACTGTATAGCAAAAAGTGCCCTAAGGCATAGTAAAGGAAGTTTTTGATTGGTCGCGGGCGGCCAACTTAATCTAGTTGTAGCCGGAATATCCATCCATGAAGGAGAACATGGCATGTCCTGTTGTACTGTCAATCAGAAGATCAATGCTTGGCAGTGGATAGTCATCCTTCGGAGTTGCCTTGTTGAGGGCTCTGAAGTCTATGCAAATCCTGACTTTGCCACTTTTCTTTGGGACAACGACGATATTGGCTAACCAGTCTGGGTAGTCAATAGGTCGGATAAATCCTGCTTTGAGCAGTTCTTCAAGTCCTTCTTTGACTTGTTGTTCTATTCTGGGATCCATTTTTCTCAGCTTTTGCTTAACTGGCTTTACATCTGGCTTCAAAACGAGTCGATGTTCGACCAATTTGGGATCTAAGCCCGGCATATCTCCATATGTCCATGCAAAAACTTCTTCATGTTGTTTGAGAAAATTGGTGAGCCTTTCTTTCTCTTTCGGACTTAGACTGGTGCCGATCTTGAGAATCTTGGGATCTTCCTCTAAGCCGATATTGACATCTTCAGTAGGATCTTGTACTAGAGCAGATGGTTCATCTTGCTTCTGAACTGAGGCGAACTCCGGCAATTCCTGAAGAGACGGATCAAATTCTGCATAATCATCTAACTGTTCTGCAACCTTGCTATCTCCTGTGCTTGCTTTGACTCGGTGAATTGCTGCCGATTTCTGGAAAGCCTTGGGATTGATAACGAGTTTCTTGATTGCTCGGGAAGACATTTCTGAAATTTTGGATAAGAAATGGGATTCAGGAAAAATCGTCCATCATATGACAAACAATCGTTTAAAAAGAATTATGCATAAAATGACATTTGAGTTATATAATGAGGAGATGAAGAAGGAAGATAGATGGCATCCAGATAGACAAAGAAACTTGACATTTTATTGATTTTAATTGATAAAAGACATTGAGACATTTATTCTGAAAGGAATAGAAAGGAAATGCAACAACGATTCTCAATGTGCCCCTCTAACAAAAACAGTCTTCTTTGGTGAGCTCCCGCCGGAAAACCCTAATCCTGCCCTGTGGGGACGATGCTTTTGGATCATTGGCTCGACACGACCATCTTCATTTTTGCCCAGTCCTTTAAAGGGTTGATAACCATGCTTCAGAAGTAAGTCGAATCCCTTTCTTACTTTCATGAATTGTGGAAACAATGGATGATCTTTGACAGTGTCGTAGCTGACACGACCTCCAATCTTAAAGAACTTGGGACCTTTCCATCGGGTCATGGATACAGTGTGCAGGGATAATTCGGATGTTGCCTGGAGTATCTCCTGACTTTCTTTTAGACTGATCTCTTCATTCTCTCTGATGCTAGGAATATCTACAGTGAATGATGGTCGAGGAATCATAGGCTGTGGGAGCCTTTCTTCCGGGTCCTCTCCGAGCACGGTTGTAATCATTCCACCTTTTGACCATTTTACGCATTGATGTAAGGTGGAAGGTACTGCATTTGCATTATGAATCCATGTCCTTCCAAGCAGCAAATTGTAGGTGGGTAGCACATTGACCACATGAAAAAGCACTGAATGTACCGAATAATTGATGAACACTTCCAGGAATATCTTGCCTTTGGCCGTTTGACCATGATTGTCAAACCCATAAATGGTAATAGGATCTGGAATGTATTCTTCTTCCTTAATGCCTAGCGCCTTTGCGGTCATTTCGGGACATATATTGAGGTTGCTGCCTCCATCAACTAGTACATGGGGTACTGTCATTCTCCTTATCCGAACGACGATGTAAAGAGCATTATTGTGAAATGAATGAGGCTTTGGAAGGTCCTCATCCGAGAAAGTGATTGGCGCATTGGTCATGGCCGAATTTACTATTTGTGCCATGTCTTCAGGAGTGGTACTGGGCTTAACCTTGATTTTTCTGAGCAGATCATCTAGTACTTGCTGATGCTTGCAGGAACTTTTGGCCAAGTCAAGAATGGAAACATTGGACAGAGCGGTCAAAGGCTTCTGACTTGAATTCTCCGGCTTGGGCTTGATGATTTGATTGAGAAAATCAGAAAGTCCCTTTGACTTGGGGGCTGACTTTACAGATGCTTCAGAGACTTTCATCTTGCCCAATGCTAAGATTAGATCCATCTTCTTAGAATCAGGAGCTGCTTGTCATAGTACTGACACCTGGTGCTGAACCTGAAGATCTTGTGCAGAACACGGCTTGATGTGCTCATGCGGTAAGAATGGTTGTGCGGATACCACTGCCGTGGTGTGTGAAGGAAAAGGCTGCTTAAGAATGTCCATTTTTTCTTCTTCTTCTCCTTCTACCAATAAATTCTTGTCAATAAGATCCTGCACAATGTTCTTGAGAACGAAACAGTTCTCAGTGTTGTGTCCCACTGTTCTGTGGAACTTGCAGAATTGATCTTTCCATTTCCCCATAGGCACAGGGGGATCAGCCAGTCTAGGCAACTTGACCATTTCTTTCGACAGCATATACTCGAGCACATCTTCGAGTGATTGATCAAGAGGGGTAAATTTTCGATCATAGCTCCATCCTTCATGTTTAACTTTTTCACGCAGTTTCGGCCCTTGGTCTTCCTGAGAAGGCTTGCTGTATTGAGGAGCAGGCTTTGTTTTCTGATCTCCTTTATTGTTGGAATTGTTTGTGCCATAGCAGTAATCTTTCTTCTGCCCTTTGTATTGATTTTTGTTGTTGTTGTTGGCAGAGAAGGTGAAGTGAGCTTTCTTCTTTTGCTCACCTTGGGGATTACTGTAACGCCCCGGATTTCCAAAACAAAGCTAAGTAAAATTTTCATGAATTTCTTTTTTTTTTTCTTTGCAGCGGAACTTAGAAAAACTTTTAGCAGCGGAATAAGACGATAATGAGTCGTCGGTTTTAGAAAACTCTGAGCACGTTGCAGGTATGTGGCCAAGCAACTCATTGACCACCAAAGTGTTCCATTTTATCGAAAGCATATGTTTATTACAACACTACTGCTTAGAAAAGCAGTGAAGGTTCAATAAAAAGGAAGCAGTACAACTCTGTCTAGAGAAACCCTGGAACTCGATGCCGCCTTGCTCCGCATATCGCCACGCAGGTTCAACACCTGAAATCCCCATAAAACGGGGTCAGAACCACTGATGGTCTGGTAAGTAGGCAAACACCTATCTATTCAACTCAAGTAAATGCATAGACCACTCAGGGTCGCAGTTCGTAATACGACGCTTAAGCCTCCATGACTTAGCGTATATCGCACAAGCCTCATCAGGGCTATGAGTTGAACATCCACGCAAGTCGTCATGACTTCGCATAAGCCTCTTCAGGGCTGTGAGTTAGAATAACCTCTCAAGTCTCTACGACTTAGCCTTGACTTCCTTAGAGTCACGAATGGATGTCTAGCTCAAGCCTTTATGCTTGGCACATCCGTATCCTACGAATCTAAGGACAGCTCTTCGAGCTTCACTTAGTCGTACGGATATCAATGGGGTTCTTTCACAATCGGTCCAGTAGTATACAGACCATGACACCTTCACAAAGGTTATGCAGGACTGACTCAACAACGTCATCCACTCATACATTCAAAGTAGCGTTGTACCTAAGCTAATGCTTTGTTTCGATAATTGCACCTCCCCCTGGGCTTAGGGGACTCATATCTGGGCGACAACGCGACGATCTGGGGGTTGATTATTCTATGTATTTTAGATACCCCAGAGGCCTGTTGACCCCATCCCCCTAGTAGGACGGTACAGCATACCGGAAGAGATCCTTACTAGGTATCCGAATGCATTCTGCTACTGCAGTAGTTGGGTTCAATCCTTAGATATTTAAGGATAACCACGACCTCCATACCTCTGAGTGACGAAGGCCATCAATGAACTCTATCAGGTTCGGGTGAAATATATGTCACTCAAGGCTGCGCCATCACCGTCTTCCTCGGTGAGAAATTCTGAAAGGGGCCTGCCGGTCTTACAATTACTTGACGAACATTGCATGCCTATAGGGCAGCCTTTGAGAAGTATGTACCCGACCCCAATCAACCACACGGTTTTCACCGTGGAACAAAGGTTTTATTCATATGCATGCTTAACTCTGCTCTTGGCACTTCGGCCTTGACGAGCACTTCACCTCTTTCGCTGGAAACAACACACTCCGGCTCAGCGGCCCTTACGAGTCTGGTTGTCTGATAGTTCTTAATGAGCATGCACATGACTCGATCTCTACGGATCGGCTACTCGACGTATTTTTACGCAACGAGCTCAGGACCTTGTCAAGGCGCTACCACTACTTTGGCGCAACGGCTCTTACAAGTATGATGCCCTTGCAGGTGTCAGGGAGACGAGTCATTCTGACATCGTTCCAACAAAGGACATCATTATGCCACTTAACTGGTTCTGGCAGCTCTTCTGCCAACCATTCTGTCAACACCTTCTCTGCTCTACCGGCAGTGGTGCGACGAACCTTTCTACATCGTAGAAGGCGTTCCATAACTGGGTAGCACTTCTGCTACGTTCTTTCTGAGCCATTCTTAGCTCCTTCAGGAATTTCAGCAGCACTTTCTCTCTTTTACGGAGAAAGCGTGCGTTTCTTTTATCCATTTCAGCGGCATCTTCCCTCTTTGGTGGGAAATCGCTACGCTTAACTCGGGAAATGGATGCGCACCGTTGTGCGTACTTTGCATCCATCAAGGTTGCAGGAACCTTGGGCCATAGCCAGGCCATACGTAATTGATTTAGTCTTTACGTAAAGAGCATTTTGCCAAAAGGCGAAGCCTTTCCAATAGGGGCTTCATTCGTCAAGCAGAATCTTGCACGAGGAGCGGTAAGGGAATCACATGGGCGATTTTGGAGTTGATCTCCATTTGAACGCTCACTTACGCGCCATATATGTAATATAAGCAGAAGCCTGTGCTTTATACAGCGGCGGCGTAAAGGAAATGCATATACTATTGTTCAGGGTGTGTAACTGAACGAAATATTCTACATATATAACAAAGCAGAAGCCTTGGCATCGTTCGACGCGACGGCGTAAGTAAATACATTGCAGAAAGCAGGAGCCTTGGCATCGTTCGACGCGACGGCGTAAGTAAATGCATAATCGGAAGTGCAGTAATCGGAAGTACAGAAAGCAGGAGCCTTGGCATCATACGACGCGACGACAAAGGTAAATTACATGGCCTGTGCGATATAAGACTCGTCGGCAGTATCAGCAGATATACACCTAGATCTGTATCCAACGATAGTTACGAGGCGAGCGAGTGAACACCAAAGTGTCTTAGAGGGCTCAACCAAGAACTAGGGTGAGATACTATTTTGAAGAACGCATATACTGCGTATTCGAACATATATATCCGACGATAGTTACAAGGCGAGCGCGTGAACACCGAAGTGTCCTAGAGGGCTCAACCAAGAACTAAAGCAAGATACTACTTCAGAAAGTATATGCTATATACAAATAATCAAATACTTGAGAGAGATGGTTTAATGAAGTGAACTTACTTCGAATCGTGGAAGAAACGACTCTGATTGCTTCAAACGCTTCGAACGAGGCTCGACTTCGAAAAAGGATCAACTTCGAACTTCGGACGAAAAAGGACTTGGACTTTGACTTTGAACCAAACCAGGTTCAGGTCAAGTCAACTGGGTTCAGACTTAGGTCAAGTAGGTTCAGACCTAGGTCAGGTGGGTTAGGACCAGGTCAGGCAGGCTCAGACCAGGTCAAGCAGGCTCAGGCTAAGTCAGGCAGGCTCAGACCAGGTCAGGTGGGCTAGGCTAGGTAGGGGAGGTTTGGAAAAGGAGGAGAGAGAGAGGGGTTGGCGATTTTCTAAAGGAGGGGGGTCCTCTATTTATAGGTTCTGAAACTTGGGCCCCAAGTTTCAGAATCCCCTCTTTACCCTTGGGCTTTTCTGAAAATCCCTTCCATGGAAGGTGCTGGAAGGAGCTGGAAGGTGCTGGAAGGTGCTGGAATATTCTAGAATCTTCTAGAATATTTTCTGAGAAATATTTCTGTGGGTCCCACCCATATTTCTGTGGGTCCCGCAAGAATTTCGAGTTTTCGGCGATTTTTTTCCGAAAAAATTCTAAGTACGCCATTATCTTCGTATTGATGCCACTAAGAAAGTTGGCTCGCAGGAATCCTTTGATTTCGTTCAGGTAGGAAGTTATGGCTTCCAGAGTGTTTGAGCATATATTCGCGATTCGACGAATATCCTAAGTATAACTGGCTCGCAGGAATTGATTCGTTTCGCATTCTGAGAAGAAATGCTATTTTTACCGGTAAATGCCTCATGAATTTTATTCAGATATTTTCTTAAAAATTGCGGGTCTTACATCATTACCCCCTTAAAGGAATTTCGTCCGCGAAATTCAGCTAAGAGTACAAGGCGAAGAGTTCAGGATATTTATCCCGCATATCCGATTCAGGCTCCCAAGTACAATCATCGATTCCGTGATGTTGCCATCTCACTTTGACAAGTGGAATGACCTTTGTCCTTAGCACTTGCTCTCGTCGGTCCATGATCTCTACTGGCCCTTCTTCCACCGTCATATCCTCCTGGATGTCAATATCTTCATGTTGGATGATGTGGGAAGGGTCGTGAACGTATTTTCTAAGCATTGATACATGAAATACATTGTGTATCTGTGTATACTGCGGTGGCAATGCTACTCTGTAGTCGGTCTCTCCTATCCGGCTCAAAACCTCGAAGGGACCAACGAATCTGGGCCTGAGCTTCCCCTTCTTTCCGAAACGAAACACACTCTTGGTTGGGGAGACCTTGATAAAAACCTTATCTCCAACCGCAAAAGTGAGTTCCCTACGCCGCTGATCAGCGTAGCTCTTCTGTCGACTCTGAGCAGTCAGTAGCTTCTTCCTGATCATGTGGACCTGCTCAGTATAATGCTGCAACACTATGGGCGAGTCCAAGGTTCGCTCACCCACTTCACCCCAATGGATTGGTGATCGACACGGTCGCCCGTACAAGGCTTCATACGGTGCCATCCCAATGCTAGCGTGGTGGCTATTATTATAAGCAAATTCAGCCAACGCTAGGTGGGAATCCCAATCACCTTTCCATTCTAGCATACAGGCTCTTAGCATATCTTCGAGAGTCTGTATGGTTCGTTCTGATTGCCCATCTGTTTGGGGATGGAATGCTATACTGAACTTGAGTTTCGTCCCCAGGGCTCTCTGAAGCTGCTCCCAAAAGTGAGAGGTAAATTTCGGGTCACGATCGGATATGATCGAAATCGGCACTCCATGGAGTCTAACGATTTCCCGAATGTAGATCTCCGTCAATCGTTCAGTTGAGTATCGAGTGTTGATTGGCAGGAAGTGAGCAGACTTGGTGAGTCTGTCTACGATCACCCATATTGAGTCATGTTGTCTCTTGGACCGAGGCAATCCAACGATGAAATCCATCGTAATGCCCTCCCATTTCCATTCTGGAATCTCGATCCGTTGCATTTTTCCACCAGGTCGTTGATGCTCGATTTTTACTTGCTGGCAGATCAAACACTTTGAGACAAATGTAGCTACATCCCGTTTCATACCCTCCACCAGTACTTTCTCTGTAAGTCCCGAAACATTTTCGTACCGCCAGGGTGAATGGTGTACTTGCTATTATGAGCCTCCTGGAGTACTTCTTGTCTTAGCTCAGGGTTATTTGGAACCCAAATCCTTTCTTCCATCCATATTCCTCCATCTTCTTTTAAATAGAAGAAAGTGTCATCTCTTTCAGCACGAGCTTTTAATTCCAAGTACTGGGGGTCCTTGAACTGTTCGGCTACAATGCGATCGAGGATCTCGATATGGATTGTCAGGCATGACAATCGAATCTTTCCTGGGTCAGCCAAGAATGGCTTCCAACTGACAAAATCCTCCATCAGCTTCCATTGTCCGGTGAGGCTGGCCAGAGTGCCAACAGTCTTGCGACTAAGGGCATCTGCTACAACATTCACTTTTCCAAGGTGATAGGAAAGCGTGAATTCATAGTCTTTGAGGAATTTCATCCATCGCCGTTGCCGCATATTGAGTTCTTTTTGAGAAAAGAGGTATTTTAGGCTTTTATGGTCCGACATGACCTCGAATTTCTCTCCATATAGGTAGTGTCGCCAGATTTTAAGCGCGAACACTACCGCGGCAAGCTCAAGATCGTGGGTTGGATAGTTTTTCTCATGAATTCTTAACTGACGGGATGCATAGGCGATTACTTTGCCATGCTGCATCAATACACAACCCAGACCTGTTCCCGAGGCATCGGTATAAGCAACGAAGCCTCTCTGACCAGAAGGTAAGGTAAGGACAGGGGCAGTGGTAAGCCTCTGTTTGAGAACCTCAAAGCACTCCTTACACTGGTCAGTCCATTCAAACTTGACTCCCTTTTTCAGTAATTTCGTCATTGGTACGGCGATTCGGGAGAAGTCCTGTATGAACTTCCGATAATATCCGGCAAGTCCAAGGAAGCTTCGGACCTCAGTGATATTTTCTGGCTGCTTCCAGTGTAACGCCCCGGATTTCCAAAACAAAGTTAAGTTAAAATTTTAATGGATTTCTTTTTTTTTCTTTGCAGCGGAACTTAGAAAAGCTTTTAGCAGCGGAATAAGACGATAATGAGTCGTCGGTTTTAGAAAACTCCGAGCATGTTGCAGGTATGTGGCCAAGCAACTCATTGACAACCAAAGTGTTCCATTTTATCGAAAGCACATGTTTATTACAACACTACTGCTTAGAAAAGCAGTGAAGGTTCAATAAAAAGGAAGCAATACAACTCTGTCTAGAGAAACCCTGGAACTTGATGCCGCCTTGCTCCGCATATCGCCACGCAGGTTCAACACCTGAAATCCCCATTAAACGGGGTCAGAACCACTGATGGTCTGGTAAGTAGGCAAACACCTATCTATTCAACTCAAGTAAATGCATAGACCACTCAGGGTCGCAGTTCGTAATACGACGCTCAAGCCTCCATGACTTAGCGTATATCGCACAAGCCTCATCAGGGCTATGAGTTGAACATCCACGCAAGTCGTCATGACTTCGCATAAGCCTCTTCAAGGCTGTGAGTTAGAATAACCTCTCAAGTCTCTACGACTTAGCCTTGACTTCCTCAGAGTCACAAATGGATGTCTAGCTCAAGCCTTTATGTTTGGCACATCCGTATCCTACGAATCTAAGGACAGCTCTCCGAGTTTCACTTAGTCGTACGGATATCAATGGGGTTCTTTCCCAATCGGTCCAGTAGTATACCGACCATGACACCTTCACAAAGGTTATGCAGGACTGACTCAACAACGTCATCCACTCATACATTCAAAGTAGCGATGTACCTAAGCTAATGCTTTGTTTCGATAATTGCACCTCCCCCTGGGCTTAGGGGACTCATATCTGGGCGACAACGCGACGATCTGGGGGTTGATTATTCTATGTATTTTAGATACCCCAGAGGCCTGTTGACCCCATCCCCCTAGTAGGACGGTACAGCATACCGGAAGAGATCCTTACTAGGTATCCGAATGCATTCTGCTACTGCAGTAGTTGGGTTCAATCCTTAGATATTTAAGGATAACCACGACCTCCATACCTCTGAGTGACGAAGGCCATCAATGAACTCTATCAGGTTCGGGTGAAATATATGTCACTCAAGGCTGCGCCATCACCGTCTTCCTCGGTGAGAAATTCTGAAAGGGGCCTGCCGGTCTTACAATTACTTGACGAACATTGCATGCCTATAGGGCAGCCTTTGAGAAGTATGTACCCGACCCCAATCAACCACACGGTTTTCACCGTGGAACAAAGGTTTTATTCATATGCATGCTTAACTCTGCTCTCGGCACTTCGGCCTTGACGAGCACTTCACCTCTTTCGGTGGAAACAACACACTCCGGCTCAGCGGCCCTTACGAGTCTGGTTGTCTGATAATTCTCAATGAGCATGCACATGACTCGATCTCTACGGATCGGCTACTCGGCGTATTTTTACGCAACGAGCTCAGGACCTCGTCATGGCGCTACCACTACTTTGGCGCAATGGCTCTTACAAGTATGATGCCCTTGCAGGTGTCAGGGAGACGAGTCATTCGGACATCGTTCCAACAAAGGACATCATTGTGCCACTTAACTGGTTTTGGCAGCTCTTCTGCCAACCATTCTGTCAACACCTTCTCTGCTCTACCGGCAGTGGTGCGACGAACCTTTCTACATCGTAGAAGGCGTTCCATAACTGGGTAGCACTTCTGCTACGTTCTTTCTGAGCCATTCTTAGCTCCTTCAGGAATTTCAGCAGCACTTCCTCTCTTTTACGGAGAAAGCGTGCGTTTCTTTTATCCGTTTTAGCGGCATCTTCCCTTTTTGGTGGGAAATCGCTACGCTTAACTCGGGAAATGGATGCGCACCGTTGTGCGTACTTTGCATCCATCAAGGTTGCAGGAACCTTGGGCCATAGCCAGGCCATACGTAATTGATTTAGTCTTTACGTAAAGAGCATTTTGCCAAAAGGCGAAGCCTTTCCAATAGGGGCTTCATTCGTCAAGCAGAATCTTGTACGAGGAGCGGTAAGGGAATCGCATGGGCGATTTTGGAGTTGATCTCCATTTGAACGCTCACTTACGCGCCATATATGTAATATAAGCAGAAGCCTGTGCTTTATACAGCGGCGGCGTAAAGGAAATGCATATACTATTGTTCAGGGTGTGTAACTGAACGAAATATTCTACATATATAACAAAGCAGAAGCCTTGGCATCGTTCGACGCGACGGCGTAAGTAAATACATAATCGGAAGTGCTTTAATCGGAAGTACAGAAAGCAGGGAGCCTTGGCATCATACGACGCGACGACAAAGGTAAATTACATGGCCTGTGCGATATAAGACGCGTCGGCAGTATCAACAGATATACACCTAGATCTGTATCCAACGATAGTTACGAGGCGAGCGAGTGAACACCGAAGTGTCCTAGAGGGCTCAACCAAGAACTAGGGTGAGATACTATTTTGAAGAACACATATACTGCGTATTCGAACATATATATCCGACGATAGTTACGAGGCGAGCGCGTGAACACCGAAGTGTCCTAGAGGGCTCAACCAAGAACTAAAGCAAGATACTACTTCAGAAAGTATATGCTATATACAAACAATCAAATACTTGAGAGAGATGGTTTAATGAAGCGAACTTACTTCAATTTGAGGAAGAAACGATTCCGATTGCTTCAAACGCTTCGAACGAGGCTCGACTTCGAAAAAGGATCAACTTCGAACTTCGGACGAAAAAGGACTTGGACTTTGACTTTGAACCAAACCAGGTTCAAGTCAAGTCAACTGGGTTCAGACTTAGGTCAAGTAGGTTTAGTCCTAGGTCAGGTGGGTTAGGACCAGGTCAGGCAGGCTCAGACCAAGTCAAGCAGGCTCAGGCTAAGTCAGGCAGGCTCAGACCAGGTCAGGTGGGCTAGGCTAGGTAGGGGAGGTTTGGAAAAGGAGGAGAGAGAGAGGGGTTGGCGATTTTCTAAAGGAGGGGGGGTCCTCTATTTATAGGTTCTGAAACTTGGGCCCCAAGTTTCAGAATCCCCTCTTTACCCCTTGGCTTTTCAGAAATCCCTTCCATGGAAGGTGCTGGAAGGAGCTGGAAGGCTCTGGAAGGTGCTGAAATATTCTAGAATCTTCTAGAATATTTTCTGAGAAATATTTCTGTGGGTCCCACCCATATTTCTGTGGGTCCCGCAAGAATTTCGGGTTTTCGGCGATTTTTTTCCGAAAAATTCTGAGTACGCCATTATCTTCGTATTGATGCAACTAAGAAAGTTGGCTCGCAAGAATCCTTTGATTTTATTCAGGTAGGAAGTTATGGCTTCCAGTGTGTTTGAGCATATATTCGTGAAGATACGAATATCCTAAGTATATTTGGATCGCAGGAATCAGTTTGATTCGCTTTACGATAAAAACACTATTTTTCACTGGAAAAATGCCTCAGGAATTTATTCAGAGTTATCTGAAAAATTGCGGGTCTTACATCATTACCCCCTTAAAGGAATTTCGTCCGCGAAATTCAGTTAAGAGTACTAAGTGCGTAACTCGGGATATTTCTCCCATATGTTAGATTCATAATTTTATTCACTTAGTTCAACATCGTATTCATTTTAATCATAACCTCATATCATGATTCCTGATATGTTTCTCATATTTGAGTTCAAATTATGCTACAACCACGATAGTTTGTTGAATCAATGTTCTTCCAACCGGCTATTTAACATAGCCATCTTGTGTAACTATTTCATACACAGAGATCATTCTTCTAGAGATTAACCATATTGGAATAAGTCCCCTGTCAGACTACCTGGTATTGGAAACGTACCTCCTCACAGGTTCGCCTTCGTCAGACTTACCTGATATTGGATCAGTACACCCTCACAGAATCATACTAGCCAAGCTACTGGTTTTGGAACATATACACTCGCACGGAGCTGTATACCCTCACAGGCTCACTCTGGCTAGACGATCTGATCTTGAATATGTAAAACCTCACAGGACTCTCTTCTTGGGAACAATTCCTCGATGGTTTATTTTATTAAGTAACTTTTAACGTTCTAATTACGCAAACTTAATTTCTCAATCATGGGGTCTATAGCCATAAATTTTGGGCATAAGCACTTAAGATTTTTATTTGACAAATCCAAAATTACTTTACAGAGCAAGGATACATATCTATCCAGATGACCGTACACAAGGTCATAAGCCACTTGTCTCAAGCATTCATTGGATCTTGTCTTTCGATAGCTTTTTACCCATCACAACTCTATCTATCAAGGTATTTTGATTCCTTGATACGATCATTATCCGTGAGTTGTTCGGCTGTCACCGCATAAACATGACCTGCCACAGGTTTCTGCTCTATCCTGGGTAGTGGCAGTCGTTGTTATTGTATTTATTGAGAGGGTCCTCCAGATCCCATATTTCTTTGTTGAAGATCTGAGGCCTTCTTGCAACATTCTCTCACACGATGCCCTGGTTTGCTGCAATACAGGCAACCTCCCGTATCGCGAGGACAAACCCCTCCGGGATGATCTGAGCTACACCTCGGGCATCGAAAATTAGGCTGTTGGTAGAGCTGATTGGCTTCTACCATCTGTAATGGCCGCTCGGCCGGTGGAGTAAAATTGTTCTCTCGAAAATCCCTCTTATAAAAAGCTGGTTGTGATTCCTGGCCACCGGGAAACGTACTCTTATTGTTCCGACCATCAACTATGGGCCTCTTTGCTATAATCACCTTAGATCACGCCCAATCCTCGCTAATCTTTGAAGATGCTGCCACAGCAGCTTGAAAAGTCGAGGAAATACTTGTTATCACACGAGATCGCAACCCTTCTTGCAATCCATTTATATATTTATCGGCCCTTTCTTGGTCAGTATCGAATAACGTGGAGCAATATCGTTCAAGGTTTTGAAATTTAGTGGTATAGTCCATCAGACTCATAACACCTTGCTCCAATTCCAGAAACTCCATCTTCTTCTTATTTCTGCAGTGTATCGGAAAGTAATTATCCAAGAAAGTTCTTCGAAAATCATCCCAAGGGATGACTTCAAGCTGAGAGAACTGGATTATCTTAGTGGTATCCCACCACTTTCGTGCATTGTCTTTCAGCCTATATGTGCTGAAGTTTGTCTTTTTTCCTTCCGGTACTCCCAGTACAAGGAAAGCGCGCTCTGTCTCCTTGATCCAGCTTTCTGCAAGCTCTGGATCGGCACTACCAACGAAAACAGGTGGGTCGAGTTTGAGGAACTTTTCATAAGTCACCCCTCCCAGATTCTCATTGCGAGGTGGGGCTGGTGCTTGCCTTGATTCATGAATGGCAGACACAAGCCTGTTGAGTGTTTCCAGCAGGAAGCCCTGTGTATGGGACTCCTCACTCGGCATGGTTCTCCTTGTCCTAGGAGCCATTTTATCTATTCACACAAATACACCCAAATCAGAGAAAGTATAAAATTTATACTTACAGTGCGATACCGCAAACACGACGGATCTTGAACCAGGTTTCTCAGACTCATGCTCTGATACCATTTCTGTAACGCCCCGGATTTACAAAACAAAGCTAAGTTAAAATTTTCATGGATTTCTTTTTTTTTTTCTTTGCAGCGGAACTTAGAAAAGCTTTTAGCAGCGGAATAAGACGATAATGAGTCGTCGGTTTTAGAAAACTCCGAGCACGTTGCAGGTATGTGGCCAAGCAACTCATTGACCACCAAAGTGTTCCATTTTATCGAAAGCACATGTTTATTACAACACTACTGCTTAGAAAAGCAGTGAAGGTTCAATAAAAAGGAAGCAATACAACTCTGTCTAGAGAAACCCTGGAACTTGATGCCGCCTTGCTCCGCATATCGCCACGCAGGTTCAACACCTGAAATCCCCATTAAACGGGGTCAGAACCACTGATGGTCTGGTAAGTAGGCAAACACCTATCTATTCAACTCAAGTAAATGCATAGACCACTCAGGGTCGCAGTTCGTAATACGACGCTCAAGCCTCCATGACTTAGCGTATATCGCACAAGCCTCATCAGGGCTATGAGTTGAACATCCACGCAAGTCGTCATGACTTCGCATAAGCCTCTTCAGGGTTGTGAGTTAGAATAACCTCTCAAGTCTCTACGACTTAGCCTTGACTTCCTCAGAGTCACGAATGGATGTCTAGCTCAAGCCTTTATGTTTGGCACATCCGTATCCTACGAATCTAAGGACAGCTCTCCGAGCTTCACTTAGTCGTACGGATATCAATGGGGTTCTTTCCCAATCGGTCCAGTAGTATACCGACCATGACACCTTCACAAAGGTTATGCAGGACTGACTCAACAATGTCATCCACTCATACATTCAAAGTAGCGTTGTACCTAAGCTAATGCTTTGTTTCGATAATTGCACCTCCCCCTGGGCTTAGGGGACTCATATCTGGGCGACAACGCGACGATCTGGGGGTTGATTATTCTATGTATTTTAGATACCCCAGAGGCCTGTTGACCCCACCCCCCTAGTAGGACGGTACAGCATACCGCAAGAGATCCTTACTAGGTATCCGAATGCATTCTGCTACTGCAGTAGTTGGGTTCAATCCTTAGATATTTAAGGATAACCACGACCTCCATACCTCTGAGTGACGAAGGCCATCAATGAACTCTATCAGGTTCGGGTGAAATATATGTCACTCAAGGCTGCGCCATCACCGTCTTCCTCGGTGAGAAATTCTGAAAGGGGCCTGCCCGTCTTACAATTACTTGACGAACATTGCATGCCTATAGGGCAGCCTTTGAGAAGTATGTACCCGACCCCAATCAACCACACGGTTTTCACCGTGGAACAAAGGTTTTATTCATATGCATGCTTAACTCTGCTCTCGGCACTTCGGCCTTGACGAGCACTTCACCTCTTTCGGTGGAAACAACACACTCCGGCTCAGCGGCCCTTACGAGTCTGGTTGTCTGATAATTCTCAATGAGCATGCACATGACTCGATCTCTACGGATCGGCTACTCGGCGTATTTTTACGCAACGAGCTCAGGACCTCGTCAAGGCGCTACCACTACTTTGGCGCAATGGCTTTTACAAGTATGATGCCCTTGCAGGTGTCAGGGAGACGAGTCATTCTGACATCGTTCCAACAAAGGACATCATTGTGCCACTTAACTGGTTTTGGCAGCTCTTCTGCCAACCATTCTGTCAACACCTTCTCTGCTCTACCGGCAGTGGTGCGACGAACCTTTCTACATTGTAGAAGGTGTTTCATAACTGGGTAGCACTTCTGTTACGTTCTTTCTGAGCCATTCTTAGCTCCTTCAGGAATTTCAGCAGCACTTCCTCTCTTTTACGGAGAAAGCGTGCGTTTTTTTTATCCGTTTTAGCGGCATCTCCCCTCTTTGGTGGGAAATCGCTATGCTTAACTCGGGAAATGGATGCGCACCGTTGTGCGTACTTTGCATCCATCAAGGTTGCAGGAACCTTGGGCCATAGCTAGGCCATACGTAATTGATTTAGTCTTTACGTAAAGAGCATTTTGCCAAAAGGCGAAGCCTTTCCAAAAGGGGTTTCATTCGTCAAGCAGAATCTTGTACGAGGAGCGGTAAGGGAATCGCATGGGCGATTTTGGAGTTGATCTCCATTTGAACACTCACTTACGCGCCATATATGTAATATAAGCAGAAGCCTGTCTTTATACAGCGGCGGCGTAAAGGAAATGCATATACTATTGTTCAGGGTGTGTAACTGAACGAAATATTCTACATATATAACAAAGCAGAAGCCTTGGCATCGTTCGACGCGACGGCGTAAGTAAATACATAATCGGAAGTGCTTTAATCGGAAGTACAGAAAGCAGGGAGCCTTTTCATCATACGACGCGACGGCAAAGGTAAATTACATGGCCTGTGCGATATAAGACGCGTCGGCAGTATCAACAGATATACACCTAGATCTGTATCCAACGATAGTTACGAGGCGAGCGAGTGAACACCGAAGTGTCCTAGAGGGCTCAACCAAGAACTAGGGTGAGATACTATTTTGAAGAACGCATATACTGCGTATTCGAACATATATATCCGACGATAGTTACGAGGCGAGCGCGTGAACACCGAAGTGTCCTAGAGGGCTCAACCAAGAACTAAAGCAAGATACTACTTCAGAAAGTATATGCTATATACAAACAATCAAATACTTGAGAGAGATGGTTTAATGAAGCGAACTTACTTCAATTTGAGGAAGAAACGACTCTGATTGCTTCAAACGCTTCGAACGAGGCTCGACTTCGAAAAAGGATCAACTTCGAACTTCGAACGAAAAAGAACTTGGACTTTGACTTTGAACCAAACCAGGTTCAAGTCAAGTCAACTGGGTTCAGACTTAGGTCAAGTAGGTTTAGACCTAGGTCAGGTGGGTTAGGACCAGGTCAGGCAGGCTCAGACCAAGTCAAGCAGGCTCAGGCTAAGTAAGGCAGGCTCAGACCAGGTCAGGTGGGCTCAGGTGGGCTAGGCTAGGTAGGGGAGGTTTGGAAAAGGAGGAGAGAGAGAGGGGTTGGCGATTTTCTAAAGGAGGGGGGGTCCTCTATTTATAGGTTCTGAAACTTGGGCCCCAAGTTTCAGAATCCCCTCTTTACCCCTTGGCTTTTCAGAAATCCCTTCCATGGAAGGTGCTGGAAGGAGCTGGAAGGCTCTGGAAGGTGCTGGAAGGTGCTGGAATATTCTAGAATCTTCTAGAATATTTTTTGAGAAATATTTCTGTGGGTCCCACCCATATTTCTGTGGGTCCCGCAAGAATTTCGGGTTTTCGGCGATTTTTTTCCGAAAAATTCTGAGTACGCCATTATCTTCGTATTGATGCAACTAAGAAAGTTGGCTCGCAGGAATGCTTTGATTTTATTCAGGTAGGAAGTTATGGCTTCCAGTGTGTTTGAGCATATATTCGTGAAGATACGAATATCCTAAGTATATTTGGATCGCAGGAATCAGTTTGATTCGCTTTACGATAAAAACACTATTTTTCATTGGAAAAATGCCTCAGGAATTTATTCAGAGTTATCTGAAAAATTGCGGGTCTTACATCCAGTCTATCACAGCTTCGACCTTCGCAGGATCTACTGCGATTCCATCTTTTGAGATCACATGGCCAAGGAACATTACTTTGTCTAGCCAGAATTCACATTTTGAAAACTTGGCATATAACTGATTATCTTGAAGGGTTTTCAAGACGATTCTCAAGTGCTCCTTGTGTTGTTCCTCATTCTCTGAATACACGAGAATGTCATCAATGAAGACGATGACAAAAGTGTCTAAGTATGGCTTGAACACTCGGTTCATCAGGTCCATAAAGACAGCAGGCGCATTTGTAAGTCCGAAGGGCATTACTACGAACTCATAATGGCCATATCTCGTTCTGAAGGCAGTCTTAGGTATATCCTCCTCCTTAACTCTGAGCTGATGGTATCCAGACCTGAGGTCGATCTTGGAGAACACTCTCGTTGTTCTGCGCTGATCGAATAAGTCCTCAATCCGAGGCAACGGGTACTTATTTTTAACGATTGCCTGGTTAAGCATCCGATAATCGATGCATAACCGAAGGGATCCATCCTTCTTCTTTACAAATAGTACCGGGGCTCCCCATGGTGACATACTTGGTCGGATGAACCCTTGTTCCATCAGTTCTTCCAACTGACATTTCAACTCACTGAGTTCAGCTGGTGCCATACGATAAGGGGCTTTGGATATCGGCGCTGTTCCAGGTAAGGATTGAATTCCAAATTCAACCTCACGAAGTGGCGGAAGTCCTGGCAATTCCTCAGGAAACAGATCGGGAAACTCCCGCACTACTTCCAAACTCTCAAGGGGTTGGTCGTTAGACTAGTGTTCGTTGTGGTACTTGTTGAGAGGGTCTGGCAGATCCGGCATTCCTCCTTTGCTCATCAGCAAGCTTCTTCCTGCACTGTCTTGCAATGTGGCCCATTTTGCCACAGTAGAAGCATCCACCTGTGTCACGTGGACATGGTCCTCTTGCGTGATTTACATGGCATTTTGGGCAGTTTGGGTTGGACTGTAGGTTGTTTGGAGCCATGTTCTGCCTTGGCCTTACAACTTGTTGAGTGTTGTTCCCACCTTGGAACCTTTTCTTCTAAAAGGGTTGTCGTGAACCCTGGCCACTTGGAAACATTCTCTTCTTGTTCCCACCATCAACTATGGGCCTTTTTGCTATGATCACTTTTGATCGCTCCCAATCCACTTGTATTTTTGAAGCTGCTGCCACAGCCGTTTGAAATGTTTGGGGCATGCTGGTGATAACCCGTGACCTTAGCCCTTCTCGCAGTCCATTGATGTACTTGTCGGCCCTTTCTTGGTCGGTCTCAAATAACCGGGAGCAGTACCGTTCAAGATTTTGAAATTTGGTGGTATAGTCAATCAGATTCATGCCACCCTGCTCCAATTCCAGAAACTCCATCTTCTTCTTGTTTCTGGAGTGTAATGGAAAGTAATTATCCATGAAAGCTCTCCGGAAGTCAGTCCAAGGAATGACTTCAACTTCCGAGAACTGGATAATCTTAGTGGTATCCCACCACTTCCGTGCGTTGTCTTTCAGCCTGTACGTGCCAAAGTTGGTCTTCTTTTCTTCTGGTACTCCCAGCACCAGGAAGGCACGTTCGGTCTCTTCGACCCAACTTTCTGCCAGTTCAGGATCGGCTCTACCAGCGAAGACTGGTGGGTCGAGCTTGAGGAATTTTTCATAGGTTATTCCACCAAGGTTTTCGCTTCGAGGTGCGACTTGTTCTGGCCTTGTTTCTCGAATGGCAGTAACCAAATTGTTGAGTGTTTCCAGCAGAAATCCTTGAGTATGGGACTCCTAACTTGGTATGGTTCTCCTCGTCGTAGGAGCCATTTATCTACCACATACAAACAACGTGTTTTAGTTTCACAATGTATATATCGAAGCAAAGTTTTATTTACTTAATATACATCACATTTACACAAGCATCGCCTTAAACAAAATGTCATGCCGCACTGGCAGACTTTTAGGCGTTGAGAAACTAGGTACATGAGTCTATTGACTCCAAAACACTACCAGTCTCTTCTAGGAACTGGATTTCTTTCTTGACCCAAAGAACCCGAAGTATCGTTTACTTCCACATTGCCTTGGTGCAAGCACAACTAGCTTTGGCTTGGGCGGCACTTCCGCACTCTCAAGCAACTCTTGTGGATAGATCAGTGATGCCGGTCCACTTGCCCATTCAGTGGCATCATGGCTCGGAGAATCCGAGACCATAACGGGATGATATAGGTTGTATCCCTCTTCCTGGCCATTCAGACTCGGCGTTGGTGAAGCCGCTCTGTTCCCCCATATAATAGTACTTTGATTCGAGGAATCTGAAATCATAATGGGATTATAGAAGAAGTTGTTGCATCCCTCCTCCCAACTTGCAAGCTAGGCGTACATGATGCCTGTTGATAGCCTTGCGATTGACCAAATCCCTCAAGGAAGTTTAAGTCAAATCCTACCAGAGACGGTAGTTCATCAGAAGTTGCTGGAGTACGGCTACTCCTTCTACTGGAGTAATGTGGCCCACTAACATGCGAGGTCTCATCCCTAAGACCAAGCGATCCCCGCCGACCCATATCGGCGGTATGCTTCATTTGGCATTCGTTGACGGAATGCCCTTCTTTGCCACAATACTGGCAGTCTTGGACTTCATATGGGCATACCCACTCATCGTGCATGATCCTGCAACGATAGCAGTATCCTCGGGAGTCGTGAGTTGCCATCTATACAAAGATGCACCCAGATCAGAACAAGAAGTACAAAATATACTTACAGTGCTATATGGTGGACAAGACGGATCTCGAACCAGGTTTCTCAGACTCTTGCTTTGATACCAATTCTGTAACGCCCCGGATTTCCAAAACAAAGCTAAGTTAAAATTTTCATGAATTTCTTTTTCTTTTTTTTTTCAGCGAAACTTAGAAAAACTTTTAGCAGCGGAATAAGACGATAATGAGTCGTCGGTTTTAGAAAACTCCGAGCACGTTGCAGGTATGTGGCCAAGCAACTCATTGACCACCAAAGTGTACCATTTTATCGAAAGCATATGTTTATTACAACACTACTGCTTAGAAAAGCAGTGAAGGTTCAATAAAAAGGAAGCAGTACAACTCTGTCTAGAGAAACCCTGAAACTCGATGCCGCCTTGCTCCGCATATCGCCACGCAGGTTCAACACCTGAAATCCCCATAAAACGGGGTCAGAACCACTGATGGTCTGGTAAGTAGGCAAACACCTATCTATTCAACTCAAGTAAATGCATAGACCACTCAGGGTCGCAGTTCGTAATACGACGCTCAAGCCTCCATGACTTAGCGTATATCGCAAAAGCCTCATCAGGGCTATGAGTTGAACATCCACGCAAGTCGTCATGACTTCGCATAAGCCTCTTCATGGCTGTGAGTTAGAATAACCTTTTAAGTCTCTACGACTTAGCCTTGACTTCCTCAGAGTCACGAACGGATGTCTAGCACAAGCCTTTATGCTTGGCATATCCGTATCCTACGAATCTAAGGACAGCTCTCCGAGCTTCACTTAGTCGTACGGATATCAATGGGGTTCTTTCACAATCGGTCCAGTAGTATACCGACCATGACACCTTCACAAAGGTTATGCAGGACTGACTCAACAACGTCATCCACTCATACATTCAAAGTAGCGTTGTACCTAAGCTAATGCTTTGTTTCGATAATTGCACCTCCCCCTGGGCTTAGGGGACTCATATCTGGGCGACAACGCGACGATCTGGGGGTTGATTATTCTATGTATTTTAGATACCCCAGAGGCCTGTTGACCCCATCCCCCTAGTAGGACGGTACAGCATACCGGAAGAGATCCTTACTAGGTATCCGAATGCATTCTGCTACTGCAGTAGTTGGGTTCAATCCTTAGATATTTAAGGATAACCACGACCTCCATACCTCTGAGTGACGAAGGCCATCAATGAACTCTATCAGGTTCGGGTGAAATATATGTCACTCAAGGCTGCGCCATCACCGTCTTCCTCGGTGAGAAATTCTGAAAGGGGCCTGCCGGTCTTACAATTACTTGACGAACATTGCATGCCTATAGGGCAGCCTTTGAGAAGTATGTACCCGACCCCAATCAACCACACGGTTTTCACCGTGGAACAAAGGTTTTATTCATATGCATGCTTAACTCTGCTCTTGGCACTTCGGCCTTGACGAGCACTTCACCTCTTTCGCTGGAAACAACACACTCCGGCTCAGCGGCCCTTACGAGTCTGGTTGTCTGATAGTTCTTAATGAGCATGCACATGACTCGATCTCTACGGATCGGCTACTCGGCGTATTTTTACGCAACGAGCTCAGGACCTTGTCAAGGCGCTACCACTACTTTGGCGCAACGGCTCTTACAAGTATGATGCCCTTGCAGGTGTCAGGGAGACGAGTCATTCTGACATCGTTCCAACAAAGGACATTATTGTGCCACTTAAATGGTTCTGGCAGCTCTTCTGCCAACCATTCTGTCAACACCTTCTCTGCTCTACCGGTAGTGGTGCGACGAACCTTTCTACATCGTAGAAGGCGTTCCATAACTGGGTAGCACTTCTGCTACGTTCTTTCTGAGCCATTCTTAGCTCCTTCAGGAATTTCAGCAGCACTTCCTCTCTTTTACGGAGAAAGCGTGCGTTTCTTTTATCCATTTCAGCGGCATCTTCCCTCTTTGGTGGGAAATCGCTACGCTTAACTCGGGAAATGGATGCGCACCGTTGTGCGTACTTTGCATCCATCAAGGTTGCAGGAACCTTGGGCCATAGCTAGGCCATACGTAATTGATTTAGTCTTTACGTAAAGCGCATTTTGCCAAAAGGCGAAGCCTTTCCAATAGGGGCTTCATTCGTCAAGCAGAATCTTGCACGAGGAGCGGTAAGGGAATCGCATGGGCGATTTTGGAGTTGATCTCCATTTGAATGCTCACTTACGCGCCATATATGTAATATAAGCAGAAGCCTGTGCTTTATACAGCGGCGGCGTAAAGGAAATACATATACTATTGTTCAGGGTGTGTAACTAAACGAAATATTCTACATATATAACAAAGCAGAAGCCTTGACATCGTTCGACGCGACGGCGTAAGTAAATACATTGCAGAAAGCAGGAGCCTTGGCATCGTTCGACGCGACAGCGTAAGTAAATGCATAATCGGAAGTGCAGTAATCGGAAGTACAGAAAGCAGGAGCCTTGGCATCATACGACGCGACGGCAAAGGTAAATTACATGGCCTGTGCGATATAAGATGCGTCGGCAGTATCAACAGATATACACCTAGATCTGTATCCAACGATAGTTACGAGGCGAGCGAGTGAACACCGAAGTGTCCTAGAGGGCTCAACCAAGAACTAGGGTGAGATACTATTTTGAAGAACGCATATACTGCGTATTCGAACATATATATCCGACGATAGTTACGAGGCGAGCACGTGAACACCGAAGTGTCCTAGAGGGCTCAACCAAGAACTAAAGCAAGATACTACTTCAGAAAGTATATGCTATATACAAATAATCAAATACTTGAGAGAGATGGTTTAATGAAGCGAACTTACTTCGAATCGTGGAAGAAACGACTCTGATTGCTTCAAACGCTTCGAACGAGGCTCGACTTCGAAAAAGGATCAACTTCGAACTTCGGACGAAAAAGGACTTGGACTTTGACTTTGAACCAAACCAGGTTCAGGTCAAGTCAACTGGGTTCAGACTTAGGTCAAGTAGGTTCAGACCTAGGTCAGGTGGGTTAGGACCAGGTCAGGCAGGCTCAGACCAGGTCAAGCAGGCTCAGGCTAAGTCAGGCAGGCTCAGACCAGGTCAGGTGGGCTAGGCTAGGTAGGGGAGGTTTGGAAAAGGAGGAGAGAGAGAGGGGTTGGCGATTTTCTAAAGGAGGGGGGTCCTCTATTTATAGGTTCTGAAACTTGGGCCCCAAGTTTCAGAATCCCCTCTTTACCCTTGGGCTTTTCTGAAAATCCCTTCCATGGAAGGTGCTGGAAGGAGCTGGAAGGTGCTGGAATATTCTAGAATCTTCTAGAATATTTTCTGAGAAATATTTCTGTGGGTCCCACCCATATTTCTGTGGGTCCCGCAAGAATTTCGAATTTTCGGCGATTTTTTTCCGAAAAAATTCTAAGTACGCCATTATCTTCGTATTGATGCCACTAAGAAAGTTGGCTCGCAGGAATCCTTTGATTTCGTTCAGGTAGGAAGTTATGGCTTCCAGAGTGTTTGAGCATATATTCGCGATTCGACGAATATCCTAAGTATAACTGGCTCACAGGAATTGATTCGTTTCGCATTCTGAGAAGAAATGCTATTTTTACCGGTAAATGCCTCATGAATTTTATTCAGATATTTTCTGAAAAATTGCGGGTCTTACAATTACTCTTGGAAAAGGTGAAGCCTTCATAGACTCCATTTTCTACGCTCAGCTCGAGCTATTCTGCTCGCTCAGTTAATTTAATGAAGGTCCTGGATGGTGCAGTAGAGATTAATCCTCTTAATGGCTGTGAAAAATTGTTGAGGATTAGGGACAGGGCGTGCCTTTCTGAAATGGGATCTCTCATTTTATTACAGGCTGACCTCCACCTGTGAATGAAGTCCCGTGCTTTTTCATTCTCATTCTGCCTCAGACTGCAGAGATGACTTAATGTCGGGAGCGCTTCTGTGTTGAACAAAAAGCGTTCAATAAATAAATTCACCACTTTATCGAACTCCTTGAGCTCGATGAGATTGATATGCTCAGCATACCATTTAGCTGCAACTCCTTCCAAGCTGCGAGGGAAACACAGGAACAGTGCTCTGTTATCTCTCTTGAATCTTGAACACTCTGCGAAGAAAGTGGCGAGATGGGCTTTCGGATCGCCAGAACCATCGAACTTGATGAATTTTCGGGGAAGGTTTTCGAGATCATCATCCCCTTCGAGGCCGTCATAGAAGTCCTCACTGGTGAAGACTTTCTTGCCCTTGTCACAGGCTTGGAGATCCTTAACAACTCGGGCCATTTCCCTGAATTGCGACTGCAGGGGTTCCTCTGTGACTTGATTTTTCGCTTTGCGGCTCCTCCTTTGTTCTCTCCCACGTTTTTGAAATGCCGGTGGCACCTCATATTCTTCCTCAGTGTCTTCAGTTGATTCAGATTCATCTGAGATTTCTTCTGACTGAATTTGCTTCTTGGGAACCTTCTTATTCTTGTGCCCATGGAACTTTTCTCTGAATTGATTTTTTTTTGCACTAGTCCCAGCTTGTTCACTCATCATTTTATTCATCATCTTTCGGAACATGGCATACATTTGAGGGTCTATGCCGTCATCCTCTTGTTGCTGCTTGACTCTTCTCGGATCGGGGGGAGCCCATCTCTTCTTCTGAGGCTGACGAGTACTGCGATGCCGTTGTTCTTTTGCCTGATCTTGTCTGAACCATCAAATGTTATGGATGCTCTCAGATTTTGCTGTGGATGCTCTTGTGGCTGGAGCTCTACAGGGCAAAGACCTGATTAGATTATGAAGGAATTGGCTTTTGGAAGAAATATTTATTGAAAAATATGGTAGACAATTTGAAGAAGATATCCCATTACTAGGGACTGAGTCGTCGCGAGAATCACGACAATTGTGTTGTCAATTCTTAGCACGAGAAACAAACAACGAAAATATGCCGTGTTACCTAGGCGAGGTCGTCAAACCATAATAGAAAAAGAGAGAATTTTATTAAAATGAGAAAACATGATTTTATTGATCTTGACAAAGAGGTGGAGGACAAACAATTTGCCACCATTCACGATAATCAGCAGACACTCTAAGACCAGGAAAGATTTTAAGAGAGACAAAAGAATCCCAGCCGTATCGTGCAGAATGATATGCCCCAGACCATTGCGCGGAAGTGAGATTAAACTCTGCCATAACTCCTGATAACAATCGGGCTTCGACGTACTGCTGTCTCTGGGAGAACTGCCGGACACATCTCTCTGGTTGGTAGTAAGTGCAGAAGAATGGTCCCAGTAACTTGAACCTCTTGCCATAAGCATAGGTGTATCTGGGAGGAGATAGCTGCCGATCAAAATAGTCCCAGACTACGTCATCTTCTTGAATGTTATTGATCATAGACCGATATTGTGCCACTGGAAGAAGTTCTTGACCATTATATCTGAAAGAGCTTGCTCGGGCTGGAACATGCTGAAAGAACCAAGATTGAAGTGCGTAGATGCATCCTTCAACTAAGATGGATTCTCCAAGTGAGAATCGAGTCAAATCACGATATAGGAAAGCGAGCGCTGCCATGGCTATGGAGAGGCGATTGGTTTGTCGACTTCCCCATCTTCTCATAAGCTGGATTATTCTGATGTCCATGTAGTTTTGTCCATCTGGGAAGAGGGATAATCCTACAGTGCATAAAACCATTGCATTCTGAATCCTTTCTTTAGCTGTCCTGGATAGCGAACTGACTTCAACGAAGGTCCCGTACTGACGATACAACTCGAGCAGATCGACATATTCATTCCCTTCCAACTGGATCAAAGGCCAGGATCGACGGCCTGTCATACGAGCTAAGGAGTCTCGGGGGTCCAAACCCTTGACATTGATAAGGAATTGATGTTCTAATGGATCGCTTGGCTGACCGGCTGGTTCTGGCAATCCCATGATCTCTGAAAATTCATCCATTAAAACGGTCATCTCTCCCCATGGGAACCAGAAGGTACTTGTTCGAGGATTCCATCATTCTGCCATTGCGTGGATCAGGTTGCCGTTGATGGTCTGCTTCCCAACTGCTGACGCCAACTCTAATCCGCACTCGCTCAAATGGTCCGGGAACATTCGGGAAAAGCTTTTTAGCCAGGAATAATACCACCGAAGAATGAAAGTTCCGGTGCTGAGGGCTCGATGTTCAGGACGACCTTGTCGCACCTCGAAGGAGATGTGACCTTTAGGAAAGATAGGATCGACTTGACTGGATGCCATCGAACTGAAAACAGAGAAAGACTCAGAATAAGACTTAGGGAAATGTGAGAAATTTTTGAAAAAATTTGCAGGCAGGATATAAAATGCAGCTGAAAATTCGAGATCCAGTAGAAAGGTAGAATGGAAAATCTCCTGGAATTTTTGAAAGAAATGGGATATTTGAGAAAATTGTCCAGGGTTTGAGAAAATAAAGGAAAAGATGAGAAATATGGGTACTTGAGAATATTTTTGGGAACATGTAACGAAATAGATATAACATACAAACAATCACATCCTGCACAAACATTCATGCACATGCAACACTCCCTAAAGGCTGACTCTAGATGCATTATTTTGAAAACAGCTGTAGGACCCTAATCCTAACTCTAATTTCAGATCATCTTTGTCCAATCCAGTTATGCCGATATACCCGAATCGAAATCCGAGGTACATGGCATATAATCTCAACTCCGGTTCTAAGGTAAGGTTTTCCAACATCCTTGAGCGCCTATCGATATACTTCAGACTGTGGCCCGCGGTACGTGGTAGGGGGGTGTTAACCCAAATAATTGGCCCAGTTGTGAGGCTCTGTCCCGAACTAGGGTTCTGGAAGAGAGCCCAGCAACGTGAAGACCGGGTAATGATAGGTAATGGAGATTTTGAAAAATGATCACATACAAGAAATAGATGGCTCTAAATCCTAGAGAGATAGACTTTTGAAAATCTTTGAAGAAGTATACATTGTTTGTATTCAGATCCTGAATTGAGGAGAGTTGTATTTAGACCTAAGTCTATGTGAGCATGAAAATATCTCCTCAATATAGTCCTACCAAACCATGCCTAAGCTATATGCAGTAAATGTCAGCTAGGTGAGAATCTAGGCTCCTAGGCTAACATGATACTGAAAGTAAAAGCTGACATTTTGTGAACATAATTTCGATAATTGAACTAAGTCAAGCACAATTTAAGTCAGACAAGGACAGATCCCATCACGGTCGCCAAACCTGTTATCGTCGCAAAATTTTTCCCCGTCTTCCCTTCCTTGCGGAAGAGAGAGGGAAATGCTTTCGCGCTTTAAACTTGACCGGATTTTGGAAATTGTTTTTGAAATACTCCCCTCTGTTTTGAAAATTGCGGGAAAATCCATGGGATGGGGCTCGACCTGTCGGTACGAGGTTCGACCGTTCCTGCCGCCTTTAACAGGGGTAATCGAACCAAGGACCAAAATTATGCTTGACTTAGTAAAATCATGGAAATTGTGTTCTATCCTAAATGCACAGAGAATTCAGGCATGTGCTATGAGATTTGGTAAAATATAAGTTGGAAAATATGATGTATGCTTAGAAAATATTTGAAGTTGAAAGGTATTTCTCAGGAAAAGATAGAAATCAATCTCTCAGGAAACTCATACGAAGAAGGTTTGAAATCTCGAGAAAGTTTATAAAGAGTTGGAAAATCTTGAAGGAGAGAGAATCTCGAGAAAGTTTATAAAGAGTTGGAAAATCTTGAAGAAGTGAGAGTCTCGAGAAAATCTTGAGAAAATTTATAAAGACTTAGAAAACCATGAAGAAATGAGAATCTCAGGAAAATTTTGAGAAAGTTGAGAAAGATTGGGAAAACCATGAGGAAATAGGAATCTCAGGAAAATTTTAAGAGAGTTTAGAAAGACTTGGAATATCATGAAGAAATGAGAATCTCGGGAAAAGATAAGGAATTCTTGAGAAAAGATGAATATTTGAAAAGGGAAGCATTTGTCAGGAAAAACTCGGATTTTTGAGAATTTTCTTAAGAAAAGGATAGAAAATTTATAGGAAAATTCATTGAAGAAGGAAATTTAGAACTTAGGAAATTGAAATTCTGAGAATTTTATCTTTTGAAATATCTGAAAATCAACTTTGATTCTTGAGAAAGATAAGAAATTCCTTTTGAAAATGGATATTAAGAAAATAACTTTTTAAGGAAAATCACGGGAAAACTTTGATTTGCGAAATCCAACTCCGAATATCATCATAGTTTCTTGAGAAAATCGATTCCATGAAGTGAAAATCTTTTGAGAAAATCATGAGAAAAACAAATGATGCAGATGATGTGAATGAATACACTTTTGAAAAGATTTCTGAAAATTTTATTGGAAAAATGTGGATTAGACCAAAGTAAATCCTTCACATATTCTGACTGTGGCCATGAATATATTCATGGTTTATTTGAATTAATTCACAATATTTTGAAAACATTGGAAATATGAGGTGCATTTTCAAGATAGCCTAACAGTGTAGGCTCAATGTGACTGGTAGAGAGAAGATGGATCTGGGTCTCGTCCATATTCCGACTAGGGCCGTAAATATGGACTCCACCGAGTTCATCAACTCTCTAAGAGTTGGTGCACGTGCCATTCGTGTTCATCCACGGTGGGTTTGGAAAATTGGGACATATGCATCATATAATCAGGATATTACTGAAATCAAACTATATGAGATGCGGCCTAATCTAAGCAGTAAAAGTAAATCTTATTCCAAGGTTTACATTGGATTATTACATTGCATAACATAAAAAAAAAATGAAATGGATCCAAGGAATCAGCATCTTCTAGATTTTCCTGCAAAATGAGAGTTAGTACACAATAAACAAGGAAATGGACATATATATATAATATATACAACTAAGAGACATATACATATATCAAAATGCTAGAATAGATGTTAAATGTCATATAACAATGGAGGTGTAACTATATGAGAAAATATATGGATGTTCATACAAGGAAATAAGAGCACATGAAGAGATATATATTTATATATAAGTATATATCTATGTATATATATATATACATATATATACATATATATATACATATATACGTATACATATAGGTAAATATATATAGATATACATATATATATAGATATATATATACATATAATGAGAAAATATGTACATACTAATGGAAATTACGTATAATAGGTAAAACCAGAATATACAGGTATATACAGTTTCTGTAGGGGATTTTACACAGTCATATTTCCCAAATTACAAGGTAATTTTCAATGAAAATAGAAATGGAGCTTCCCTATATATCCATAATGAAGCACGCCAAAGATGGTTGGGAGATCATGATTGGATATAGAGATATCCGTTCATGAATACGGCCAAATATCAAGACTGCACACTTGCAGCAGGAAATGAATATGTGCAGGAAATGGGTTGTGGAAGCATCATGGGCTATTTCAAGGATATCATGAAAAGGATATGAAAAGCCTGGTGAAAAGGTGAAGATATTGTGGAAAATGATGAAACAATATGTATAAGTGGTGCTGCAAATGGGGTGATATAGCAAACAAGAATTTAGCACTAAGCTAAGCAAAATTTCATAAAACCAAGGGTGATGTTCCAGCCATAGCTTCATAAAACAGGGATTTCAATAGCAAGCTAGACAAAATCTCATAAACCGAATGATGGTGTTCCAGCCATAACAGCATAAAACAGAATTTTAGCATATATATATATATATAAACAGAATTTTAATATAACTACATAAAACAGGAGTTTGAACATCAAGCTCATAAATCAAATGATGATATTCCAGCCCATAGCTTTATAACACAGAAATTGTAGCATCAAATGATGAAGTTCCAAAATAACTTCATAAAACAGGAATTTGCATATCATGCTCATAAATCAAATGATGAAGTTCCAACATAACTTCATAAAAACAGGAATTTACATATCAAGCTCATAAATCAAATGATGAAGTTCCCACATAACTTCATAAAAACAGGAATTTACATATCAAGCTCACAAATCAAATGATGAAGTTCCAACCTATAGCTTCATAAAAACAGGAATTTGCATATCAAGTTCACAAATCAAATGATGAAGTTCCAACCTATAGCTTCATAAAAACAGGAATTTGCATATCAAGCTCACAAATCAAATGATGAAGTTCCAGCCTATAGCTTCATAAAAACAGGAATTTGCATATCAAGCTCACAAATCAAATGATGAAGTTTCAGCCATAACTTCATAAAACAGAATTTTGAACATCAAGCTCCTAAATCAAATGATGAAGTTCCAGCCATAACTTCATAAAACAGAAATTTTGAACATCAATCTCCTAAATCAAATGATGATGTATTTACAAGAGTAAGAGAAAAGAGAAATATATGCAATAAGAACTACACATTAAGGGATATATATATATATATATATATATATATATATATATATATATATATATATATATATATATATATATATATATATATATATAAGTATATATCTATGTATATATATATACATATATATATACATATATACGTATACATATAGGTAGATATACCTAGATATACATATATATAGAAATAAAATGAGAAAATATATGCATTAATGGAAATTCTACAAAATGGGTAAAATCAGAAAATATGGATATACACAGTTTCTGTAGGTAACTTTACATAGATGTATTTCCCAAATTACAAGATATATTTCAACAAAAATGGGTATGGATCTTCCCTATATACCAATAATGAAGAGTGCAAAAGATGGCCAAGAAATCATGAACGGATATTAAAATATTCATCTATGAAAGTGGCCGAATATCAAGACTGCACTTCTGCAGAAGAAGAGATGAGTAAATACAAAAGTGCTACTGTAAGTGGTGTCTGTGAAGGGTAATAGGTTTGTGTAACAAAAGGTGAAAGGATTTACCAATGATATAGTCAATAATACAAAAACTTAAGTATATTGATGGGAGTAATAGATGGATCAATACACTGGTCCTTAGCAGTTGGTGATTGAGAACTGAGAGAAATTGTAAAATCTGGTAACCCAGTTTAACCTGTTACTGTTGCATGCTGATCTTGGGCTACTAAAGCAATCTCAACAAGCTTGCCCACAGAACGTGACATAGTCCAACTAAATTTAATTCAAGCTTGAGAGTGGTTTTTTTTTTTTTAGGTCCTGTGTCTCCAATGTGCAGCCCATTTAAAGATGGAGGGGCTCAGTGGGGCCAGGCTTGAGCCTGAAAAAGTGAAAATCACTACAAAGTGTGCTTAAACCAAGAACAAAGGGTCTGTGAATGGCTCAGAAGCGAATCTAGCCTAATACCATCTGGGAGGGCCCAGACAGGGCTGACCTCAACCTGATTTTGAACCACAACCAGGACCAGCTTTTTTTTTTTTTTTCAAGCATATGAAGAAGAGGCAAAGTACTGCATGATTAAGAGGTTCTCTACTTTGGGTAACAATAATCACATGTTTGCAAAAACTGAACACACATAGTTGAAAGCTACCAACACACTTGCAAACAAAATCAGCATGAAATATCCATTCACAGCATAACTTATGATAAAATAACCATCACAATCAGAAAACTCAATATACAACCACATGGACCACATCTTTGGCACATTTCATGGCATCCTACCATATTTGATTATCTGGAAGTTGTACCAAACTATTCTAAGCTGCAGTACTCACAAATAGTTTGGGGAGCCGTTAATGGTGAATCTGGAAAAGATCCCCTGCAAAGAGGGTAACGACTTGTTCCCCATCAACAACAGATGCTTGATTTGATGATTCACATATGAATCATAGTAACACACAGCAGATTGTTGGAATATAGGTAGACGTATATTCTGTTGATGTAGCCTATATGCAAATCGAGATTGCCATTGGCAAATCGATATTGCAAAAGGGGCGTCCATGAAGTATATACCAGGAAAACAGAATTTAAACAGGAGAAGGTGAGGAATCTTACTGTGGCTGGAGCTCTGCAACAAGGTAGGGAGCCTGCTGGATTTTTTGCTGGTGGGCTGAAGCAAATGAAGACGTTGGCTGGGCTGAAATGGTGGATGATGGGCAGCTTGCTGCTGGTTTGAAAAGGATGGCAGGAAGCGTGCGTTGGAGATGGAAGAGACTCCACGCTCAAAAGGAAACACCCCTTTATAGCTTGTGGTGATGGACTCCCTGCAGTTGGGCTGAAGGTTGAAGGAAGATATGGACGGCAACTGGCTGGCTGGCGTTTTCTTCTGCAGGTGGGCTGAAGACGTGGCTGAGCCCTGGCTGAAGATGGCTCTCGATCCTCAAATGGCTGGGGCTGAAGCCAATGAAGACGCCTCTCCCCTTTCCACTTTGAGCTTCCTGCAAAAACCGAAAATCCAATTCAAATCCTCCCTCCGTGAATGCCCTGTCCCCCCTCTTTAAAGATGTTCAGCTTCTTCCTCTTTTCAAAAGATCGCAGCTTCCCTTTTTTGAAAATCCGTTACCTTCGTTGAAGATTTTGAAACTGAAACATTAAAGTAGCCATTTTTTTCAAAAGGGCGCTGCTGTATTTTTTTCAAAAAAATGTGTTTCATTTACCTAAGTTTTGGGTAAAATGATTTTTTTTTTGAAAATATGGTTGTGGCGCCGTTTGGGCCGTTTCCTTTTAAGATTTTAGGTAAGCAAATTAATGAAAAGAAGTAAAATAAATATAAAAAAAAAATGAATAATGACATAAATAAGAGGCTTTTATGGAAATGCCATCTCATTCTACTTTTAAAATCCTTTTGAAAATAAAGTTTTTGTTGTGTTTTTACAAGTCTTTTATTTTCAAGTGGGGTGCCACATGTGTGTGGGCCCACTAAAAAATAAATAAATAAATAAATAAATAAGAATTTTAAAAGAAAATTTTGCAAATTGGTATGACCTCCGGGTGGGTCCCACTTGAGAATAAGATACTTACCTGAGAATCTGAGTATGATGCTAGTTCAAAGGCGGGTCCCGCTCCGTTTATTTGAAGATACGAAATAAAACATTATTTGTTTTCAAGAATTTGGAAAAATTTGTTTTTCAAGACAAAAATATAGATAAATGTAAAAACAAAATTTGTAAAGAGATTTAAAATCTTTTGCAAAAAGTCTTGAGATAAAGTCTTTAAAATCAATATCCAGATTGTTTTCTTGAGAAACTTTTTTGTAATTCAAAGTCCTGGGGGTAAAATGGGAAAATTTGGTAATTTTGAATATCCAGGGTTTTAAAAGTCGGTTTTGAAAAGTTTAAAAATCAAATCTGGATTGACAATTTTGAAAATCAGGAGTTTTGGATCTCAAACTGACATGCTATGCAATGAAATGATGCAAAGTGTTCATGCAATGCGATGCAAAGACATGTTTCAGTGAAATGTCACTCTGAGCTCGGACTTGGAAATTCTAACTTTTTGTCCAGAAAGAGGATTTTGAAATTTTGCAATTTGAAGATGTCTTTGAACCTAAATATAGAAATTTTGAGGCTCAAGAGTGAAATTTAGGACTTTCTGCCAGGTTCAATCTTTAAAAATGACTATTTTGCCCTTCATTGCTTCTGGAGAACTGAAATGTGCCGATTAAGGGCAATGTCAAGAAGGTGAGTGAAAATTTGGGGTGTTTACAATAAGGCAGTCAAAAAACTTTCATATATGCTAATATCATGCTCATATGTATTCTAAGGTTGTCGAAAAACTTTCATAGTGATTCAATCATGCTCATATGTGTTCTAAGGCTGTCAAAAACTTTCATAGTTATTCAATTATGCATATATGTGTTTTAAGGTTGTCAAAATTTTTTTATAGTGATTCAATCATACATATATATGTTCTAAGGCTGTAAAAAAAATTCATAGTGATTCAATCATGCAGATATGTGTTTTAAGGCAGTAAAACAATTTTATAATGATGAAATCATGCTTATATGTGTTCTAAGGTTGTCAAAAAACTTTCATAGTGATTCAATCATGCATATATGTGTTTTAAGGTTGTAAAAAAACTTTTATATTGATTCAATCATGTATATATGTATTATAAGGCAGTCAAAAAACTTTCATATATGCTAATATCATGCTCATATGTGTTCTAAGGTTGTCAAAAAACTTTCATAGTGATTTAATCATGCTCATATGTGTTCTAAGGCGGTAAAAAAACTTTCATAGTTATTCAATCATGAATATATGTGTTTTAAGGGTGTAAAAAACCTTTCATAGTGATTCAATCATGCATATATGTGTTCTAAAGCAGTAAAAAAATTTCATAGTGATTCAATCATGTATATATGTGTTCTAAGGCAGTAAAACAATTCCATAATGATGAAATCATGCTTATATGTGTTCTAAGGTTGTCAAAAAACTTTCATAGAGATTCGATCATGTATATATGTGTTCTAAGGTTGTCAAAACACTTTCATATTGATTCAATCATACATATATGTGTTATGAGGCAGTCATAAAACTTTCATATATGCTAATATCATGCTCATATGTATTCTAAGGTTGTCAAAAAACTTCCATAGTGATTCAATCATGCTCATATGTGTTCTAAGGCAGTCAAAAACTTTCATAGTTATTCAATTATGCATATATGTGTTTTAAGGTTGTCAATTTTTTTTTATAGTGATTCAATCATGCATATATGTGTTCTAAGACTGTAAAAAATTTTCATAGTGATTCAATCATGCATATATGTGTTTTAAGGCAGTAAAACAATTTTATAATGATGAAATCATGCTTATATGTGTTCTAAGGTTGTCAAAAAACTTTCATAGTGATTCAATAATGCATATATGTGTTTTAAGGTTGTCAAAAAACTTTTATATTGATTCAATCATGCATATATGTGCTATAAGGCAGTCTAAAAACTTTCATATATGCTAATATCATGCTCATATGTGTTCTAAGGTTATCAAAAAACTTTCATAGTGATTTAATCATGCTCATATGTGTTCTAAAACGGTAAAACAACTTTCATAGTTATTCAATCATGCATATATGTGTCTTAAGGTTTTAAAAAAACTTTTATAGTGATTCAGTCATGCATATATGTGTTCTAAGGCAGTAAAAAATTTTCATAGTGATTCAATCATGCATATATGTGTTCTAAGGCAGTAAAACAATTTCATAGTGATGAAATTATGCTTATATATGTTCTAAGTTTGTCAAAAAACTTTCATAGTAATTCAATCATGCATATATGTGTTATAAGGCAGCAAAAAACTTTCATAGTGATGAAATCATGCTTATATGTGTTCTAAGATTGTCAAAAAACTTTCATAGTGATTCAATTATGCATATATGTGTTCTAAAGGTATCAAAAAAATTCATAGTGATTCAATCATGCATATATGTATTCAAACATGCATATACTAGCTTGAAATCTAACGACATGAAACAAATTACTTGAATCTTTATACTGGACGGGCACCAGAGCTCATATTGAATGCAGATAAAGTTCTCCTGTCCCGAAAAAAGTTTCACAACTCATTATGGACAAGGTTGGGAATGACTTCATGTAAAAAGTCACGCATTTTGTCTTCAAGATGCTGATAGACACAATCTCAAGACATAGTAGGGTCAATCAGATAGTGGGAGTTGATGCTGGCAGGGGAACTCTGAGAGCCCTGACTACAGGAGGCAACGACTGGTGTGGTGTTCATGTTACTCCCAAACCCGAACACACGACCCTTTTTGGGTTCACCGGTTGTAGTCACCCATGCTATAAGATCAAAAGGTGGATGCTGAGTGGAGTCATCGCCATATCGCTCTACCTTCTATTGCTCGTATGACTCCTACAAAGTAATGATTATAATATGAATTAATAGTTAAGAATTACAATGTTTATGATAATGTAATTCATAGTAACTTGTATATTACAATATTTATTAATATAATAAATACATACTGATGTCGCTCTCGCCTTCTCTTGTACAAACTCTCTCGTGCTCTTACATTTATGTGTTTCAACAAAGACATCCTTGTAAGGCATAATACGTCATTTTTCTGCTTTCTGCAAGGTTAAAGGATAAAAAAATTAATTAAAAAGTATGCATAAATACTTATAAATTTGACAATATATATTGATGAGTTACCATTTTCTTCTGGTGGCTCCCAAAAAGTCCTAGATCCACCTGTGTGTAGATGGGCATTGAGCATCTTCGCTTGGTTTTGTGTAGCCTTTGCTGAGCGGTTTTGAAATTCATTGCTCGCCCACTTGTCGCATGATGTCTTCTTTATAATCGTTGTAATTTTGAAAAGATTTTTAAATGTAAAACATGTGAAAACCAGACATCAAATAATAAAAACCGGTTCTCACTAGTGGATGAGACCGGGTCGAACTCAGGGAATGGGAATATTTTGTATTCAAGTACACAATTCTAAACTATTCTTTATTGCCGAATTATTGATGTGTAAAATGTTTAAGAAAAGTAAAACAACTAACTATTACAAAAAATGAATACCCTTCGCAGAGGGCGTAAAGTGCAATATTTACAAACCCAATTAAATTCCTAATTCTAAACTAAAAAGTAAAAAGAAGCTTTATTCTTCAGGCTTCGTGTCACGTAATCGCTTTCGCTCCAGTCTTGTGCTATCCTGCACAATTCAAAGGAACACGAGCAGTACAAGATACTAACAAGTATGATATGCACAATGTAAATCTAAAAATGAATTAAGATCTAGAATATGATAGAACTATGTAAAACATGTATACTATATGTAAACAACTAATGTAAAGAAATTTGTAATGCTAATGCAATGGCAGACTAATGAAAACTTATAATGCTGATGCAATGAAAACCACTACAATGAAAACTTAAAAATGTTAAATGCTATATAGCTAACACACTACAATACAACTATTGGTTGAAACTGAAAAATCAGCAAAACAGGAAAATCAAGACATAAGCATGGAAACATAGAAAATTGCAGCAGACAGAGAACTAATGAATGAATATGAAAAACAGAAAATCCATATGAATGCAAAACAAGAATTAATGCAATGAAAAATAGAAAAGCATAGGATAAAAATGAGGAAATTGGAAATACACTAAATCAAAACATGAATGATAGGAAGTTACTTAAGTGTAAAAACAGAAAATAACTATGAACAAATTAGAAAAAAAATGACTGAATGAGAAATGTAAGATAAGAAATACAATGCTTGACAGAAAAATTAAGGAATGAAAGAATGCAAAACAGGAATTACAGAGAATGAAAACAAGCGATTGGCAATTGTGAGAATGAAAAAAAAACAGGAAAATGAAAGGAAAAACCAAATGAAAATAACTTGTAAAAAAAAAAAAAACAGGAAATGATAAAAACAGAGAAACAGGAAAATCAATTGTAAAACAGAAATTCAATGATTCGTAACACAGAAAATTACTGAATGAAAAAATAAAAAAATTAAAAACAGAAATGATATTTAAGAAAAACAACAGAAATTCAAATAACGTAAACAAGACATCAATGAATATAACACATGTAAATCAAGATAGCAGAACAAGAAACAAGAAGTTCTAAAAAAATCAAAATAAGGAATTCGGTAACATGAAATCAAAATCTGTAATTAGAATTGAAAAATTAACATCAAATATAACAGGGACTAATTCGAAAATGAAGCTATCCTAAAACAGAAAACAAACAGAATATGTAGAATATAATCTACTATTTTTATTTTTATTTTTATTTTCTCATTTTTTTTTAGTTTTTCTTTTTATTTTCGTTTTACAGTCATAGCAACAATTAAAAGAAGATCTGAAGAAGAAGAATAAGAGGAATCAGAATTAAAAGAAGAAGAAGAGAACCAGAAAAAGAAGAAGAAGGAAGATCTGAAGAGGAAGAAGAAGAAGAAGAGGAAGAAGAAGAAATCAGAAGAAGAAGAAGAAGAAGAAGAAGAAGAAGAAGAAGAAGAAGAAGAAGAAGAAGATCTGAACTTACCGTAACTGGAGAGAATCGGGGGAAGAAGTGGCGACCTCCACCACCACTGCCGTCGCCGGAAGGGAATGTCCACCACCACTGCTGGCTGGAGTATAGACAGAGAAAGAGGGAGAAGGGGAAGTTAGGGAAAGAGGCAACCACCGGCGATGGTGGAAGAAATTGAGAAAAGAGGGAAGAGAGGGAAAGATATAAAGCACCGGAAGGGTCACCCGCGTAACAGGCGGGAATACTCACCATCCTGGGTTATATGAGGATGTAGATGAATCGGGCATGGGTCTAGCGAAACCTTGGGCAGCATTCACCTGCTCCTGAACGAATTCAGGATATAATGACGTTGCCGGACAATCCGCAACACAGTGTGCAGGGCTAGCACATAGCTCGCACACTCTTTCTACTGGATTTCTCGAAGAATTGGCTAGGAATTGATCAAACTTCCTAGTCAACTGGTCAACCTTGGTACGTAATTCTAACTCAGACCCAACTTCAGAAATCCCTATTTTTTTAGTTTTTAAAATTCAAAAACCGTGTAAACCGGTTTATTAGAATTTTTTTTTTCAAAAAGTTACAAACAAAACTTTTTTTATTTATAAAGAAAATAAAACTATTCTACTAATTTTTTTCCTTCTTTTCTAAAAAAAACAAACACTTAAAATGAATATAAAACTATTTTTCTCCAATTTTTTATTTTTATTTTTAATAAAAACTAAAACTAAACTACTATGACTATAACAAAAACTAAAATAGGCATAAAAATGTAAAATAAAACTATTTTTCATGCATTTTCTATTTTAAAATCATTTTAGCACATTTACTCGAAAACTAACATAAAATTGGGTTTTTGAAACATTATTTCATAAAATCATGCATATTTAAATGTTAATTAACCCTGAATTACATGCATGATTATCGCACATTTCCTCCTAATAATCTTTCTTGATAGTAGAAGGGCCATGGCCTTTCCACTATAGTGGATCATCCATCCCACCAGCTGCTTTTGTTGCTGCAGTCTTCATATTGTACAATATGTCGGCAAATCGATTGGCAGTCACCTTCTGCCACACTACCCTCACGTCCTTCTTCTTGTTCGCTGTCGCGAAGCAATGCAAAACCTATAAATACTTTCAGAAAGTTAACACATATCACTATAACAAAAAATTAAATATGAAACACAATAGTTATGATAAATGATTGCATACCATGAATGAGGACAATAATCTGTCCAACACCTCCTTCGGGTACTCTTTTCATTGAGCGACCGGTCCTAGAAGATGCTGAAGCAGTGACTTCCTAATTTTTCATATTATTTCTTATGGCTCGAACCTCGCACTACACATGAATTGATACACATTAACAATCGATTGACGATATACACTATTTATAAGATAAGTATTTGACAAGTAACAATGAAATACTTACGGTCGGCCATCGATATACACTATTTGAATGAGTCATTGTGTGTCAGACTAAGAAGACTGCATCTGACGTTGTCTCGTGATGTGTATGAGTAGCAAGTGTAGGTGGGTCATGTGTAGGCGAAACATCACCTACAGAATAATGAGTTAGAAATTCACACAATGCACATTTAAATTAATCAAGTATACAATTATTGGGGTTGATGTACCCCCAAATGGATTAAATCCATTTGTACATAAACTGAGCTTAACATTTCTCGCTTCCATTACAAAGGTCTGATGAGTATGATCAAAGTGCTTCCAAGCTTTCGCGTCAACAGAATGTGTGATCTTGTCTTCATCATGTCGAACTTTATTTGCACGTCATCTCATGTGTGTAGCTGTCCTCGAAGACATATACAATCATTGCAATCTAAGGGTGAGAGGGAAGTAGCGGAGCAACTTGTATGACACTTTTTTTGACCTCGTGCTACCATTTCCCCTTGTCTTTGGCTTGAACCGAGGATGCTCACATAATGAACATGATCTGTCATTTTCTTGATCTTTGAAATACAACATGTAGTGATTTGGACAAGCATCTATCTTTTGATACCTCATACCTAAAGCATTGACCATAACATTCGCACGATAGAAATTTTGTGGCAATTTTTCATCTTTGGGCAACATACTCTTCACAATAGAGCACAGATGGTCAAAACATGATTGACTCAAATTATACTCGGACTTCAAATTCATTAGTTGAAGAACTGCAGACAAGATAGTCTGACTCTCGCAACCATTCCAAAGTGGCTCATCAGCATCTCTAAGTAAATCATAAAATCTACTAGCTGCATCGTTTGCTACTTCTTCCTCTACCCCAATTGGCACATCACTAGGACCCATAGTAAAACCCAGTTCTGGTCTTGCGACATCAAATATCAAATTCATATATGGATTATTGTGCACCATATTCACCCGTGCATTAAAATTGTTATAAAATTCTTCACCATGAAGCATCGAATTCTGATAATCACTCACAAAACCCTTCCTGTATAGATAATGTCTAACGCCATGAGGTTTTGCAAATCGATTGTTCTTACACATCGTGCAGGGGCACCTGATCCGATCTGTGAAATCTACTATACTGACACTTGCCATTGCAAATTCAATAAAACTGTCAACACCATCCATATATTCAAGCAATACCTTATTGTCAACTATCCTACAATATATTCATTTACGGTTTGCAGTCATTTTGTCCTATGATGTTACATATATTATCCTAACCAGTTAAAAGAGAATCATAAGAATGCTATGATGAAGAAAATATCTAATTTATCATGCATTCATAGTGGATATAATGATTTGATATATATATTACACGCACACACACACACACACACACACACACATATATATATATATATTTATATGATGTCATTCAATCACAAGAACTATGATGCATGTATTGATAACTTAATATTTTCATATGCAAAACCATTCATTTGAAGCATTGATAACTTAGCATTCATTTTCATATGCAAACTCATTCATAACATGATACAATTTCACATGGAAGACATAATCAAATTGAAAATAACTTCATGCAAGCATGGGTACAATCACATCAAACATTACAATACATTCAAATTATTCATATCAAAACAATGTCAAACATATATCTGCAACAAACATACTCCAATATTCCGCTAGCTACTACCATGACTAGCATGGAATCCAAACTCCAAAAATAAGAACACTTCTATTTTTATACATTAAAATCATGCTCAGTATGATCTCCAAACTCCATCAAAGCAGTCCTAGATATCCACAAGTAAGTGAGTGTGTGAACAGAAAAGTGTTGCATTCAAGAAATTAAATAACCTGTGATGCGCTTGCATCACTTACTCACCACGGGTATTTACCCGATTTGCATTTTGCTTGTTTCGTTTCGCATAGCATTTTAAGCCGCATGCAATGCTTAGCATTAAGCCTCACGCATTTTACTCTGTTACGCACCTGCAATGCATATTACTCTTGTCGACCAAAGACAAAGACACAGGGAGAAGCAGAAGAAAATGGGCAGAGCCCCTTGCCGGAAAGTACCAACGGCAGAGGGATCCACCCCCTGCCGGCAGAGCAAACACAACGGCAGAGAGGGCGTATCCCTCTACCATTGTTGCTTAAACAAGGGCAGGGGGCAAAGCCCCTTGTCGGAAAGTACCAGCGACAGGGGTGTGGGCCCCCTGCTAGCTGAGTAAACACAATGCCAAGGGGGGCAGATACCCCTATCGCTGTTGCTTAAACAAGGGCAGGGGGCGGAGCCCCATGCCGAAAAGTACCAGCGGCAGGGGTGCGGGGCCCCTTGCCAGCCGAGCAAACACAACGGTAGGGGGGCGGATCCCCCTAATGTTGTTGCTTAAACAAGGGCAGGGGGGCTCCGCCCCCTGCCAGAAAATACCAGCGGCAGGGGAGCTCCGCCCCCTGCCAGCCGAGCAAACACAACAGTAGGTGGGGTGGATCCCTCTGTCGCTGTTGTTTAAACAAGGGTAGGGGGCTCTGCCCCTTGCCGACTGATAAAAAACAACGGCAGGGGGGCGGATCCCCCTGCCGTTGTTGCTTAAAGCTCCCCTGCCAAAAAATACCAGCGGTAGGGGGCGGGTCCCCTGCCAACAAGATAGAAAGAGGGAGAGAAGGGAGGCGCGAGGGTATGGGAGGCAAGCTCACCGGCGTGGTCGCTGGTGGACTTCGGTCAAGTTGCCAGAGCTGGAGGAACAAGTGGTGGGTCGCCAGCGGGGTCGCTGAGGGAAGAAGGGGAGATGGTGTTGATCGATGTGGCCGGAGAGGGATGGGCGTCGGTCGATGTGGCCAGGGAGGGAGACGTTCGCCGCAAGGAAGAGAAGGAAAGGGAGGAGGTCGCTGGAGAGGGAGGCGGTCGCCGGAAGGGGGAGAAGAGAGGGTGAGCAACGGGGCGAGATAAAGGAAAAGAAAGGGGGATCGGATTAGGGATTTATGAGAAATTTAGCGATGACAAAATTCTATCACAAATTTGCGACGGAGTAGCGACGAAAAATTTCTGCCGCTGATCCGTCGCAAAGTTGCGACAGAGTTTGAGATGGATTTTTGTCGTCGTGAATTCGTCGCTAATTAGCGACGGGATTTGTGATAGAATTTATTTTGTCACTAATTCTATAAATAATTCGAATGTTAGCAACGAATAGTTTTCTCTAGCTAATCCATCACAAATTTTTGTCTCTAATTATAGTTTTTCTTGTATTGTAAGTAAAATAGGGCGCACTTTTCATGTGCACCAAAAAAAAGTTTACTATACTAGCGCAGTATAGTTAGCACTCATTTTTTCACTAGCACTAATTAAATTAGAAAATGCTCTTTTACTAGCAGTATTACATTTTTTTACCAAAAACAAATGGTGTTGAAATATGTTTTTGCCAAATTTTGGTGTTGAGAATTGAGTTACCAAAAACAAATGGTGTTGAAATATGTCCTTGGCGCTGTCCAACTCTATCCCAGTATAGAATTTTGGCAACACTGCTCCCAAACAGTTAAAGAGTACGAGAGCACTGGGAAAACCGCAAAACACCTCTGATTCAAGGATCCCAACAATTGAATAGTGAAGAAGTTAGGTGAGAATGAGAATTTCTAAGATCCTTAAGTGCGTAAGGGGATATAGGGTAGTTAGCCAACTATAAATACTTTGTACCTTAATTTAAGTGTTGCTTCTCTAGAGGACTCAAGCACACTCAAGAGAACAAAGGGTGCCGATCCCCTTCTTGGATCTTGTCATCTTCCCCACAACATATCAAGTTTTTCTGGTGGATCCTCCCACCACCAGAGGTCCCTCAAGAAGAGACATCACCAAAGAAGACCACAATGCCCAACCAGCTGGCTTCTAGCTCCTCCAGCTAGACTGACTAGTGCAACCGACCAACTCAGACCTTTGGCTGCCTTTTGGCTTCTACCCCAGTTCGTTGAGGTTCAACTCGACTCCAACCATCTCAGACAAGAGGTGGTGACATGTGAAATTCCTCCCTAAGAATCCACATAGCCTGGGAGAGTTGGACAAGTTCAACTAGCATCCATCATGAGTTGGCGCTTGGCTTGAGCCTTGAGTGAGAGTGTTGTGCTCCGATTTTGACCTCAGCTATCAAGTCATTTCTTGGCAAGAAGATCATACATGGGAGCCGATTCATAAGATAAGATAAATGGTTGTCCTAAATGCATCCACCCAAAAGCTATGATTTAGAGAAGCATGAACAAGCAGTGTCAAGTTTGTCTCGATAATGTGCCCACTTTTTCATTTCACTACACCATTTTGTTGTAGTGTGTGTGGACAAGACAACCATCATTGGATGCCATAATAATTCAAGAACTTTGTAAAAGCAACACTTACAAACTCTCCAACCCCGTTATTGTGGAAATTTTTAACTTGCCCAATGATTTGCTTCCCCATGATGTTCTTGAATTTATAAAGCATAATAAAACATCAGATTTCTTGACAAGAGGGAACAACCATAAAATTTTTAAAAAATAGTCAATCAATAATAAACAGAACTTTACCCTTCTCGAGATGGTATTGATGCTAGTCCCCAAAGATCAACATGGACAAGTTCTAGGGGGACCTTATCAACAAACTCATCCTTCTCTAAAGGTAGCTTATGAATTTTGCACCCAACACAAATAGAACACATCTTAAAATCATGCTTATCAATATGCAAAATAAACTTATTCTTCTCAAGTTTCTCTAAAATCTTAAAACCAGGATGACCTAATAGAACTTTGAAGTGATTATTACCAATATGAGCAAAACAAGCTTCAAGAGACCTGTGATTTATTTTACCATGTTTTCAACCAGCTTAGGGTACAAGCCTCCCTTATTTGGTCCTCCTAGGAGAGTAGTCTCGCTCACACAAAACCTATTAGAATCAGATTGAAAGAAGTGAAGATTATCTATTGAGAACTTAGCAACCAACAAAAAGTTTCTTTTAATGGAGGGAACATAAAGAACATCCTTTAATATAAAGGACTTATTGTCATAATTTAGATAGAGGTTACATGTGTTGGTGATGGGTAGATTTAAGCCATTCCCTATCATAACACTTTCAGATCCATGATGCTTGTTTTTGTTAGTCATTCCTTGATATTTAGATGACACATGATGTGTGGTTTCCATATCGGGATATCACAAAAAAAGTTTGCATGTTGTTAAGGGCCATAGTAGTGAATGCATTCGGGATATCATAACAAGTACGGTATGGTTTTGTCCTATAAAATTAACATGTAACTTGACTCTCTCTCTCTCTCTTGGGAACATGAAGTATGTCCTTGGCTTTCCTTAGTCACAAAATTTTGAAAGTTTTGAAATGGACATCTTGTAAAATCCAAGAATTTTCTGTGATTTTTCATGATTATTAAATAAAAAACAGACTTTTTTGCCCGAATATGGTTTATAATTTTGAATTAGATTTATATTGTATTTAAATTGATAAATTATAATTAATTGGGCATTTAATTTCCAAATTTTAATTAGACTAGCATTTAATTTACTAATATTAATTTAGTAGATATTTAATTGGGATTATATTTAAGATATCCACCAACTGGTAATTTAGAAGGCAATTAAATAATATCTTAGTAATTAAAATTTATTTTTAAATCAATTAGAATTTAGAGGAATGATTAAAAATAGTATTGGATCAACCCAATTCATATTGGATATATAAGATCAACCCAATTTGTATGGGAAAGAGTTGGATCAACCCACATGGGTTGGATCCACAGGGATCCATCTAGAAGAGACTAGAGGGTGGTACACTTCCCAAGGGAAGGATATGTGGCAAGCCATGTGGCTAAATAGCCAAGCAAGTGGAAAAAACCATGTGGGATATGTGGAAATGTTAAGGCTAAGGAACTTAAAAGTAGGAGGCATGTGGAATACTAAGAGCTAAGGAAGTTAGAAGTAGGAGACATGTGGAATATGTGGTAAGCTAAGAGTTAAGAAGTTTAGTAGTGGGAAACCAAGTAGGACATGTGACAAGCTTAGAGCTAAGGACGTTAGTAGTGGAAAACCAAGTAGGACATGTTTTAAGCAATGCGTTAAGGAAGGAGTTAAGTAGGACAAGGGAGATAGTTAAGTAGGAAGCCACTTGTCAAACCACTTGTTTAAGTGGCCAACCAAGTGGAGGGGGCTCTAGAAGCTCCCCCTCCTAGTCAACATCCCCTCTTTCTCTTCCCTTAGTCAACCCTTTTAGAGGGGGTGAGTGGCGACCACACTCCACTTGATTGATTCTAAAGTGGTTAGAATCAAGAAGCTTTGAGAAACTTATAGTTCCTAGCCCTTTATTTCAATGCATCTTAACCCTCCACTTATCAAAATAAGAGCAGCCCTAGTAACTAATAGGGTTAATCTTAGCCCCTATACCTCCTTCCATCAACTCTCGACCCTTCGTTTGTCAAAATCATAGCAAACCTAATAACTAACTTGGGCTATATCTAGCCTACAACTTTCATCAAACCCCATCTCTCTGTCCCTACATAATTCACGATTTTGATGTTCACTTTCAATCACCCAAATTCAAATTTGGGATCTCTCTCTCTCATTAGTGAAGAAAAAGAAGAAAGTCATTCAAAGGAGGAAGGCTCACATTGACAATTTTGACATGGCACAAGCTCGAAGAAGAAGAAGACACCCTCTCCCACATGATTTTTGGAGAAAAGACCTCCTTTTAAAGTTGATATTGGAGATCTCTCTCTCTCTCTTTCTAATTTTCGAATATTAGCAAGCTTGGAGGAGGCATTACCTACCAGATTTGGAGCTCTCCCTCAACTCACATGATTTTGAAAGAGGAGGCTCCCTCTCTCTAATTCAATTATATTTCAGAAATTCTCCCTAGGATTTTTTTCAAAGAATTTTACTTATAAAAAGGTATGGGTCTTGATCCTTGTATAGATGCAGATGATTTAAACATGCTAATCCATGTAATCTTTAATTAATGTGTAGTAATTAGGGGTTTTCCTTAATTTATAGTCGAATTGCATGATAAAGTAGAGCAGCATGCTTAGATTAATTTTAATTGCATGTTAGGATTTTAATTCATGCAATTTATAGTTAATTCCATTGTTGGAATTAAGGATTTTCCCTAATTTATAGTCTAATCACATGTTAGAGTGATTTATCATGCTTAGATTAATATTAATTGCATGTTAGAATATTAATTCATGCAATTTATAGTTAATTTCATTGTTAGAATTGATGATTTTTCCTAATTTGCACTCTAATCACATGTTAGAGTGATTTATCATGCTTAGATTAATTTCAATTGCATGTTAGAATATTAATTTATGCAAATGATAGTTAATTTCATTATTGAAATTGAAGACTTTTCCTAATTTTTACTCTAATCACATGTTATAGTGATTTATCATGCTTAGATTAATTTTAATTACATGCTAAAATAGTAATTTATGTAAATTAGAGTCGATCCTTATGTTATATTTGAGGATTTTTCTTAATTTACACTCTAATCTCATATTAAAGTGGTGTATTATGCTTAATTAAATTTTAGATGCATGTCAAGTTACTAATTCATGTAATTTATATTAAATTCTTATATTCAAATTTAGGATTTTTTTTTAATTTACACTCTAATCATATTTTAGAGTGATGTATCATGCTTAATTGAATTTTAATTGCATGCTAGAATAGTAATTCATGTAATTTATATTTAATTCCTATGTTACAATTTAGGGTTTTTCCTAATTTACATTCTAATCTCATATTAGAGTGGTGTACTATGCTTAATTGAATTTTAAATTCATATTAGATTACTAAACCATACAATTTTTATTCAATTATTATGTTGAAATTCAGAGCTTTTCCTAATTTGCACTCTAATCCCATATTAGAGTGTTCTATTGTGCTTAATTGAATTTTAATTGCATGTTAAAATAGTAATTCATGCAAATTAGAGTTAATCATTGTGTTGAATTTGAGAATTTTTCCTAACTCACACTCTAAATCTTATATTAGAGTGGTGTATCATACTTAATTGAATTTTAAATGCATGTTAGTTTACTAATTCATGCAATTTATATTTAATTCCTATTATAGAAATTGGGGTTTTCCTTAATTTGCATTCTAATCATATTTTAGAGTATTGCAACATACTTAATTAAATTTTAATTATATGCTAGAGTAGTAATTCATGCAAATTAAAGTTAATCCTTGTGTTGGATTTGAAGATTTTTTCCAATTCACACTCTAATATCATATTATAGTGGTATATCATGCTTAATTGAATTTTAAATGATTAGATGTATGATTAAATGCTAATCCATGTAAATAAAAAACTTAATTACATGTAGGAATGCCAATCTCCATATTTTAGATGATGTTCATGTTATGGATTTGGGGGTTTCCCTAAATTTGTATCATAAACATATGTTTGAATATGTTATGAATATTTAAATTTAAAGGTGGCATGAAAATTTAAAATATATTTGTTTTATGCAAATATGAAATCTTATATGCTTATGGAAGACATGTGTTATGAAAATCTAAAATTTTAAAGATGATTATGTGCATACAAAAAATATATTTTTATGTGATTAGTGCTATACATGCAAGTGCTTAAAATCCATTTTTCTGATATATGATTAGTGCTATATGTATAAGCACTAAAATCATATTTGTATATATGATTAGTGTTATGCATGTGAGTACTGAAATTCAGTTTTTATGACACATGATTAGTGCTATGTGTATAGGCACTAAAATCAAATTTGCACATGTGATTAGTGATATACATGTGAGATCTAAAAATCAGTTTTATGATACATGGTTAGTTCTATGTATATAAGCACTAAAATCAAATTTGCAAATGTGATTAGTGCTATACATATAAGCACTAAAAATAAGTTTTTATGATACATGATAGTGCTATATATATAGGCACTAAAATCATATTTGTATATGTGATTAGTGCTATGCATGTGAGCAATTACAATCAATTTTATGATATGTGATAAGTGGTATGTGAATGAGCACTACAAATCAGTTTTATGATATATGATAAGTGCTATGTGAATGAGGATTACAATTCAGTTTTATGATATATGATAAGTGTTATGTGAATGGGCACTATAAATCAGTTTTATAATACATGATAAGTGCTATGTGAATGAGCACTACAAATTAGTTTTGTGATATGTGATAAGTGCTATGTGAATGGGCATTACAAATCAGTTTTATGATATGTAATAACTGTTATACGAAGAGCACTCAAAATCAATTTATGATAATTGAATAGTGTTATGTGTATGAGCACTCAAAGTCCAATTTATGGTAAGTAAATGGTGCTGAGTAAGAGCACTTCAAGTCAAATTTGATGCATGTGTGATGCAGAGTTGGCGACAAAGCTGATCCACAACCGGAGATCCCAATAGAACTCCACATGCGGAAGCTTAATGTTTTAACAGGAGAGTCCAAACAGGACTCAAACGATCGTATATGAGTTGCGAGGTCGAACCCCACTTCATTCAAAGCTATAAATTCTAGGGTTAAGTGTGAGGATGCCTCGTATGTGAGTTGCGAGGTCGAAGAAAATCTCATTTCATATGACTTGGAACTTTAGAAAATCAAAGAGGTCATAGGGGAGAGAGAGGAGTTAGAATGAGTTTCAAATCTTGAGGAAGAAATCCAATGCAAAAAGGTTAATCTTATATTTGATATTTTTGTAAAAGATCCTCCAGAGGAGCCTTTTTCGTGAAATCTTTGATAATCCAATATTCGATGAGGTCGATGAGGAGGAGGAAGATGAACCATCACCTGAAATTAAGGATGTTCCTATGTGTGAACTTGTTGATCAATCCCCATCTGTTTTTAAAGATATTGAGATTGAGGAGGTTCGCATGGAACTCTTGGAAGAACCTATTATAGAAAAAATGTTCGAAGAGATGTCCCAAATTTCTTCATTTTGTGAAATAGAACATCTAGAAGAACTTTCTTGTGTCATTCTTGATAACCCAATCTTGAAAAAATTCTATGAGTATATCGAAGAAGAAATCTTTTCTGAAAATGAGAATTTTATAGTTGTCAACAATGATCTTGCTCATGTCGGTAGTGAACTCATCTTCGAGGAAGAAGTGGGAATTGAAAAGTTCGATCCTCATACTAAAAACTTAATCGATATGTGTGACAAGGAGCTTTTAAGAATTAAAAATTTAGAAGCTCAAAATAAAATTTCTCTTGTTGGGTTGTTCGAAAATTCTGAGACTCATTTTTGTCTTGAATGTGAGTTGAATACATTTGAAATGGCAAACATGGAAACCCCAAATTTTTTTTGGGACCATCAAGGTTTTGTTGATAATCTTGCTTTTGTATCATTGAGAAATTCTGATAGTAAGTTTGCACTATTGTTATATTGCGTTACTTGTTTTAAAAGTGAATTATCTTGTGATCGCCAAAATCTTTGTGCAAAATTTGATATTTTGAATAACATGATACATAAAAAAAAATTATCTGTTGTTGATCCAAATTTTGTTGCAATCATTAGAGCTTTGATGCAAGGTAAAATTATTAAGTATCATGTCGTTAAAAATTTTGTTCTGCAATTAAATTTTTCTAAATTACATTTTGCAAGGAATGTTGATTTGCAATGCATAAATTATTATTTTTATTCTTACATGAAGTTGTTTGTATTACATAATTCATTTCCTATTCCTGGGAATAGATTCTGCGTTGATTTTATTTTGAATCTTTGTAGGAATTTTGGAGCGTCGCATGTGAAAGACAAGGCTCCGAGGATGAAGCCTTTCGACCCAGGAGGGGATGATGCAGAGCATCCAAATCATCCATTCAGTGAAGATGAGTTGGATCTAAATCCAACTCACCAGATCTGATCCAAGATGTGATCCCTTTCAGGATCAATAACATGCAGAACTATTCGAGTCCAATTAGATCTCAGAGAAACAATATCCATTTTGATTATCATATTTCAATTTCTGAGAATTTTGCTTTTACCTTCTCAGAAATTGCATTTTTACTTTCGATTCCATGTTGTCAAGCTTGGAATCATATTAAATATTTTTTCTTTTTTTATTTTATTTTTATTTTAAGTGTTGGATTATATGGATCTGGATAGTTCTAGTGCACTATAGGATTTTTTTATGACACTAGAGGGTGCACGGGGTTGCTAGGTAGTTTTTCTTTTTTTGTGTTAAAAAAAATTTTAGGCATTTTGATATGGGTCTAGTTCATAGAGTTGTTTGGATCTTGTTCAAGATCTAAACCCATATAGGACCCCATGTGGCACCACTTTTGGAGGACTAGTTTAGCCCTCATTTGAATTTTGGTTTGACTTAGAAGTCAAATGGCTGTTAAAAGGTGTTTTAATGCTATGATTCAAAATAAGGCATTTCAATGGCCTTGGGGGGCGGCAACCTTGGGGAGGTATCCCCTCCATTATGAAGACCATTTTTTGAGGTTTAAGAGTCCAAGAGGGGAGAGACTAGCTAGCTTGCTTTGTTTTGAGAAAAAAGAAAAATCTGGAAAGAGGAAGTATATGCTAGACATGTGTTGCTGGTTTAACAAGGGAAGGCCATGTGGTGCTTTGGTGCTGTTGTGCATGAACAAAGGCATGAAGCCTTAACTGTTATTCATGAGTTTGTCTTGGATGTTGAAGACATTGTTTTCTGCTGCTCAAGCTGTTCGTGAACAACCCTTATGGGTGCTAAAGATTGGGACTCATTGATTGCAAAACAGATACCATTTTATGCAAACTTGTTCTCTCGTTTCCTGCAATCTTATGGTTGTTCATTGATCTTTGTTGGAAACTTATTGTTCTGGACTTGTTAAACAAACTGTCGATTTGATGTTTGTGTTGAAATAGAGATTACTTAACTTGTTAAGGTTGAATCTTTCTCCCAATTTGAGATTTTGACTTATGATTCAGAATTGTGTTTTTAGTCGAAAGCATGTGACTAAAACCTTTGGTAGAGTTCAGAAATTTGTTTGGTTCTACCAAACGGCTAAACAAAAATTTGCAAACTTTGGCTTGTTAGAAAGCTGACATCTAACACGCCAACTTTCATGTTCCTCATTTTGTCAAAACCGATTTCATAAAGTGTCTAAAATTCCTAGTAATTTCAGTTGTTTGATTAAGAATTGCATGTTTGTCTGTTATTTAAATTTCCTGACATCATTTAATATTTTGCTCGTATGACTCCTACAAAGTAATGATTATAATATGAATTAATAGTTAAGAATTACAATGTTTATGATAATGTAATTCATAGTAACTTGTATATTACAATATTTATTAATATAATAAATACATACTGATGTCGCTCTCGCCTTCTCTTGTACAAACTCTCTCGTGCTCTTACATTTATGTGTTTCAACAAAGACATCCTTGTAAGGCATAATACGTCATTTTTCTGCTTTCTGCAAGGTTAAAGGATAAAAAAATTAATTAAAAAGTATGCATAAATACTTATAAATTTGACAATATATATTGATGAGTTACCATTTTCTTCTGGTGGCTCCCAAAAAGTCCTAGATCCACCTGTGTGTAGATGGGCATTGAGCATCTTCGCTTGGTTTTGTGTAGCCTTTGCTGAGCGGTTTTGAAATTCATTGCTCGCCCACTTGTCGCATGATGTCTTCTTTATAATCGTTGTAATTTTGAAAAGATTTTTAAATGTAAAACATGTGAAAACCAGACATCAAATAATAAAAACCGGTTCTCACTAGTGGATGAGACCGGGTCGAACTCAGGGAATGGGAATATTTTGTATTCAAGTACACAATTCTAAACTATTCTTTATTGCCAAATTATTGATGTGTAAAATGTTTAAGAAAAGTAAAACAACTAACTATTACAAAAAATGAATACCCTTCGCAGAGGGCGTAAAGTGCAATATTTACAAACCCAATTAAATTCCTAATTCTAAACTAAAAAGTAAAAAGAAGCTTTATTCTTCAGGCTTCGTGTCACGTAATCGCTTTCGCTCCAGTCTTGTGCTATCCTGCACAATTCAAAGGAACACGAGCAGTACAAGATACTAACAAGTATGATATGCACAATGTAAATCTAAAAATGAATTAAGATCTAGAATATGATAGAACTATGTAAAACATGTATACTATATGTAAACAACTAATGTAAAGAAATTTGTAATGCTAATGCAATGGCAGACTAATGAAAACTTATAATGCTGATGCAATGAAAACCACTACAATGAAAACTTAAAAATGTTAAATGCTATATAGCTAACACACTACAATACAACTATTGGTTGAAACTGAAAAATCAGCAAAACAGGAAAATCAAGACATAAGCATGGAAACATAGAAAATTGCAGCAGACAGAGAACTAATGAATGAATATGAAAAACAGAAAATCCATATGAATGCAAAACAAGAATTAATGCAATGAAAAATAGAAAAGCATAGGATAAAAATGAGGAAATTGGAAATACACTAAATCAAAACATGAATGATAGGAAGTTACTTAAGTGTAAAAACAGAAAATAACTATGAACAAATTAGAAAAAAAATGACTGAATGAGAAATGTAAGATAAGAAATACAATGCTTGACAGAAAAATTAAGGAATGAAAGAATGCAAAACAGGAATTACAGAGAATGAAAACAAGCGATTGGCAATTGTGAGAATGAAAAAAAAACAGGAAAATGAAAGGAAAAACCAAATGAAAATAACTTGTAAAAAAAAAAAAAACAGGAAATGATAAAAACAGAGAAACAGGAAAATCAATTGTAAAACAGAAATTCAATGATTCGTAACACAGAAAATTACTGAATGAAAAAATAAAAAAATTAAAAACAGAAATGATATTTAAGAAAAACAACAGAAATTCAAATAACGTAAACAAGACATCAATGAATATAACACATGTAAATCAAGATAGCAGAACAAGAAACAAGAAGTTCTAAAAAAATCAAAATAAGGAATTCGGTAACATGAAATCAAAATCTGTAATTAGAATTGAAAAATTAACATCAAATATAACAGGGACTAATTCGAAAATGAAGCTATCCTAAAACAGAAAACAAACAGAATATGTAGAATATAATCTACTATTTTTATTTTTATTTTTATTTTCTCATTTTTTTTTAGTTTTTCTTTTTATTTTCGTTTTACAGTCATAGCAACAATTAAAAGAAGATCTGAAGAAGAAGAATAAGAGGAATCAGAATTAAAAGAAGAAGAAGAGAACCAGAAAAAGAAGAAGAAGGAAGATCTGAAGAGGAAGAAGAAGAAGAAGAGGAAGAAGAAGAAATCAGAAGAAGAAGAAGAAGAAGAAGAAGAAGAAGAAGAAGAAGAAGAAGAAGAAGAAGATCTGAACTTACCGTAACTGGAGAGAATCGGGGGAAGAAGTGGCGACCTCCACCACCACTGCCGTCGCCGGAAGGGAATGTCCACCACCACTGCTGGCTGGAGTATAGACAGAGAAAGAGGGAGAAGGGGAAGTTAGGGAAAGAGGCAACCACCGGCGATGGTGGAAGAAATTGAGAAAAGAGGGAAGAGAGGGAAAGATATAAAGCACCGGAAGGGTCACCCGCGTAACAGGCGGGAATACTCACCATCCTGGGTTATATGAGGATGTAGATGAATCGGGCATGGGTCTAGCGAAACCTTGGGCAGCATTCACCTGCTCCTGAACGAATTCAAGATATAATGACGTTGCCGGACAATCCGCAACACAGTGTGCAGGGCTAGCACATAGCTCGCACACTCTTTCTACTGGATTTCTCGAAGAATTGGCTAGGAATTGATCAAACTTCCTAGTCAACTGGTCAACCTTGGTACGTAATTCTAACTCAGACCCAACTTCAGAAATCCCTATTTTTTTAGTTTTTAAAATTCAAAAACCGTGTAAACCGGTTTATTAGAATTTTTTTTTTCAAAAAGTTACAAACAAAACTTTTTTTATTTATAAAGAAAATAAAACTATTCTACTAATTTTTTTCCTTCTTTTCTAAAAAAAACAAACACTTAAAATGAATATAAAACTATTTTTCTCCAATTTTTTATTTTTATTTTTAATAAAAACTAAAACTAAACTACTATGACTATAACAAAAACTAAAATAGGCATAAAAATGTAAAATAAAACTATTTTTCATGCATTTTCTATTTTAAAATCATTTTAGCACATTTACTCGAAAACTAACATAAAATTGGGTTTTTGAAACATTATTTCATAAAATCATGCATATTTAAATGTTAATTAACCCTGAATTACATGCATGATTATCGCACATTTCCTCCTAATAATCTTTCTTGATAGTAGAAGGGCCATGGCCTTTCCACTATAGTGGATCATCCATCCCACCAGCTGCTTTTGTTGCTGCAGTCTTCATATTGTACAATATGTCGGCAAATCGATTGGCAGTCACCTTCTGCCACACTACCCTCACGTCCTTCTTCTTGTTCGCTGTCGCGAAGCAATGCAAAACCTATAAATACTTTCAGAAAGTTAACACATATCACTATAACAAAAAATTAAATATGAAACACAATAGTTATGATAAATGATTGCATACCATGAATGAGGACAATAATCTGTCCAACACCTCCTTCGGGTACTCTTTTCATTGAGCGACCGGTCCTAGAAGATGCTGAAGCAGTGACTTCCTAATTTTTCATATTATTTCTTATGGCTCGAACCTCGCACTACACATGAATTGATACACATTAACAATCGATTGACGATATACACTATTTATAAGATAAGTATTTGACAAGTAACAATGAAATACTTACGGTCGGCCATCGATATACACTATTTGAATGAGTCATTGTGTGTCAGACTAAGAAGACTGCATCTGACGTTGTCTCGTGATGTGTATGAGTAGCAAGTGTAGGTGGGTCATGTGTAGGCGAAACATCACCTACAGAATAATGAGTTAGAAATTCACACAATGCACATTTAAATTAATCAAGTATACAATTATTGGGGTTGATGTACCCCCAAATGGATTAAATCCATTTGTACATAAACTGAGCTTAACATTTCTCGCTTCCATTACAAAGGTCTGATGAGTATGATCAAAGTGCTTCCAAGCTTTCGCGTCAACAGAATGTGTGATCTTGTCTTCATCATGTCGAACTTTATTTGCACGTCATCTCATGTGTGTAGCTGTCCTCGAAGACATATACAATCATTGCAATCTAAGGGTGAGAGGGAAGTAGCGGAGCAACTTGTATGACACTTTTTTTGACCTCGTGCTACCATTTCCCCTTGTCTTTGGCTTGAACCGAGGATGCTCACATAATGAACATGATCTGTCATTTTCTTGATCTTTGAAATACAACATGTAGTGATTTGGACAAGCATCTATCTTTTGATACCTCATACCTAAAGCATTGACCATAACATTCGCACGATAGAAATTTTGTGGCAATTTTTCATCTTTGGGCAACATACTCTTCACAATAGAGCACAGATGGTCAAAACATGATTGACTCAAATTATACTCGGACTTCAAATTCATTAGTTGAAGAACTGCAGACAAGATAGTCTGACTCTCGCAACCATTCCAAAGTGGCTCATCAGCATCTCTAAGTAAATCATAAAATCTACTAGCTGCATCGTTTGCTACTTCTTCCTCTACCTCAATTGGCACATCACTAGGACCCATAGTAAAACCCAGTTCTGGTCTTGCGACATCAAATATCAAATTCATATATGGATTATTGTGCACCATATTCACCCGTGCATTAAAATTGTTATAAAATTCTTCACCATGAAGCATCGAATTCTGATAATCACTCACAAAACCCTTCCTGTATAGATAATGTCTAACGCCATGAGGTTTTGCAAATCGATTGTTCTTACACATCGTGCAGGGGCACCTGATCCGATCTGTGAAATCTACTATACTGACACTTGCCATTGCAAATTCAATAAAACTGTCAACACCATCCATATATTCAAGCAATACCTTATTGTCAACTATCCTACAATATATTCATTTACGGTTTGCAGTCATTTTGTCCTATGATGTTACATATATTATCCTAACCAGTTAAAAGAGAATCATAAGAATGCTATGATGAAGAAAATATCTAATTTATCATGCATTCATAGTGGATATAATGATTTGATATATATATTACACGCACACACACACACACACACACATATATATATATATATATTTATATGATGTCATTCAATCACAAGAACTATGATGCATGTATTGATAACTTAATATTTTCATATGCAAAACCATTCATTTGAAGCATTGATAACTTAGCATTCATTTTCATATGCAAACTCATTCATAACATGATACAATTTCACATGGAAGACATAATCAAATTGAAAATAACTTCATGCAAGCATGGGTACAATCACATCAAACATTACAATACATTCAAATTATTCATATCAAAACAATGTCAAACATATATCTGCAACAAACATACTCCAATATTCCGCTAGCTACTACCATGACTAGCATGGAATCCAAACTCCAAAAATAAGAACACTTCTATTTTTATACATTAAAATCATGCTCAGTATGATCTCCAAACTCCATCAAAGCAGTCCTAGATATCCACAAGTAAGTGAGTGTGTGAACAGAAAAGTGTTGCATTCAAGAAATTAAATAACCTGTGATGCGCTTGCATCACTTACTCACCACGGGTATTTACCCGATTTGCATTTTGCTTGTTTCGTTTCGCATAGCATTTTAAGCCGCATGCAATGCTTAGCATTAAGCCTCACGCATTTTACTCTGTTACGCACCTGCAATGCATATTACTCTTGTCGACCAAAGACAAAGACACAGGGAGAAGCAGAAGAAAATGGGCAGAGCCCCTTGCCGGAAAGTACCAACGGCAGAGGGATCCACCCCCTGCCGGCAGAGCAAACACAACGGCAGAGAGGGCGTATCCCTCTACCATTGTTGCTTAAACAAGGGCAGGGGGCAAAGCCCCTTGTCGGAAAGTACCAGCGACAGGGGTGTGGGCCCCCTGCTAGCTGAGTAAACACAATGCCAAGGGGGGCAGATACCCCTGTCGCTGTTGCTTAAACAAGGGCAGGGGGCGGAGCCCCATGCCGAAAAGTACCAGCGGCAGGGGTGCGGGGCCCCTTGCCAGCCGAGCAAACACAACGGTAGGGGGGCGGATCCCCCTAATGTTGTTGCTTAAACAAGGGCAGGGGGGCTCCGCCCCCTGCCAGAAAATACCAGCGGCAGGGGAGCTCCGCCCCCTGCCAGCCGAGCAAACACAACAGTAGGTGGGGTGGATCCCTCTGTCGCTGTTGTTTAAACAAGGGTAGGGGGCTCTGCCCCTTGCCGACTGATAAAAAACAACGGCAGGGGGGCGGATCCCCCTGCCGTTGTTGCTTAAAGCTCCCCTGCCAAAAAATACCAGCGGTAGGGGGCGGGTCCCCTGCCAACAAGATAGAAAGAGGGAGAGAAGGGAGGCGCGAGGGTATGGGAGGCAAGCTCACCGGCGTGGTCGCTGGTGGACTTCGGTCAAGTTGCCAGAGCTGGAGGAACAAGTGGTGGGTCGCCAGCGGGGTCGCTGAGGGAAGAAGGGGAGATGGTGTTGATCGATGTGGCCGGAGAGGGATGGGCGTCGGTCGATGTGGCCAGGGAGGGAGACGTTCGCCGCAAGGAAGAGAAGGAAAGGGAGGAGGTCGCTGGAGAGGGAGGCGGTCGCCGGAAGGGGGAGAAGAGAGGGTGAGCAACGGGGCGAGATAAAGGAAAAGAAAGGGGGATCGGATTAGGGATTTATGAGAAATTTAGCGATGACAAAATTCTATCACAAATTTGCGACGGAGTAGCGACGAAAAATTTCTGCCGCTGATCCGTCGCAAAGTTGCGACAGAGTTTGAGATGGATTTTTGTCGTCGTGAATTCGTCGCTAATTAGCGACGGGATTTGTGATAGAATTTATTTTGTCACTAATTCTATAAATAATTCGAATGTTAGCAACGAATAGTTTTCTCTAGCTAATCCATCACAAATTTTTGTCTCTAATTATAGTTTTTCTTGTATTGTAAGTAAAATAGGGCGCACTTTTCATGTGCACCAAAAAAAAGTTTACTATACTAGCGCAGTATAGTTAGCACTCATTTTTTCACTAGCACTAATTAAATTAGAAAATGCTCTTTTACTAGCAGTATTACATTTTTTTACCAAAAACAAATGGTGTTGAAATATGTTTTTGCCAAATTTTGGTGTTGAGAATTGAGTTACCAAAAACAAATGGTGTTGAAATATGTCCTTGGCGCTGTCCAACTCTATCCCAGTATAGAATTTTGGCAACACTGCTCCCAAACAGTTAAAGAGTACGAGAGCACTGGGAAAACCGCAAAACACCTCTGATTCAAGGATCCCAACAATTGAATAGTGAAGAAGTTAGGTGAGAATGAGAATTTCTAAGATCCTTAAGTGCGTAAGGGGATATAGGGTAGTTAGCCAACTATAAATACTTTGTACCTTAATTTAAGTGTTGCTTCTCTAGAGGACTCAAGCACACTCAAGAGAACAAAGGGTGCCGATCCCCTTCTTGGATCTTGTCATCTTCCCCACAACATATCAAGTTTTTCTGGTGGATCCTCCCACCACCAGAGGTCCCTCAAGAAGAGACATCACCAAAGAAGACCACAATGCCCAACCAGCTGGCTTCTAGCTCCTCCAGCTAGACTGACTAGTGCAACCGACCAACTCAGACCTTTGGCTGCCTTTTGGCTTCTACCCCAGTTCGTTGAGGTTCAACTCGACTCCAACCATCTCAGACAAGAGGTGGTGACATGTGAAATTCCTCCCTAAGAATCCACATAGCCTGGGAGAGTTGGACAAGTTCAACTAGCATCCATCATGAGTTGGCGCTTGGCTTGAGCCTTGAGTGAGAGTGTTGTGCTCCGATTTTGACCTCAGCTATCAAGTCATTTCTTGGCAAGAAGATCATACATGGGAGCCGATTCATAAGATAAGATAAATGGTTGTCCTAAATGCATCCACCCAAAAGCTATGATTTAGAGAAGCATGAACAAGCAGTGTCAAGTTTGTCTCGATAATGTGCCCACTTTTTCATTTCACTACACCATTTTGTTGTAGTGTGTGTGGACAAGACAACCATCATTGGATGCCATAATAATTCAAGAACTTTGTAAAAGCAACACTTACAAACTCTCCAACCCCGTTATTGTGGAAATTTTTAACTTGCCCAATGATTTGCTTCCCCATGATGTTCTTGAATTTATAAAGCATAATAAAACATCAGATTTCTTGACAAGAGGGAACAACCATAAAATTTTTAAAAAATAGTCAATCAATAATAAACAGAACTTTACCCTTCTCGAGATGGTATTGATGCTAGTCCCCAAAGATCAACATGGACAAGTTCTAGGGGGACCTTATCAACAAACTCATCCTTCTCTAAAGGTAGCTTATGAATTTTGCACCCAACACAAATAGAACACATCTTAAAATCATGCTTATCAATATGCAAAATAAACTTATTCTTCTCAAGTTTCTCTAAAATCTTAAAACCAGGATGACCTAATAGAACTTTGAAGTGATTATTACCAATATGAGCAAAACAAGCTTCAAGAGACCTGTGATTTATTTTACCATGTTTTCAACCAGCTTAGGGTACAAGCCTCCCTTATTTGGTCCTCCTAGGAGAGTAGTCTCGCTCACACAAAACCTATTAGAATCAGATTGAAAGAAGTGAAGATTATCTATTGAGAACTTAGCAACCAACAAAAAGTTTCTTTTAATGGAGGGAACATAAAGAACATCCTTTAATATAAAGGACTTATTGTCATAATTTAGATAGAGGTTACATGTGTTGGTGATGGGTAGATTTAAGCCATTCCCTATCATAACACTTTCAGATCCATGATGCTTGTTTTTGTTAGTCATTCCTTGATATTTAGATGACACATGATGTGTGGTTTCCATATCGGGATATCACAAAAAAAGTTTGCATGTTGTTAAGGGCCATAGTAGTGAATGCATTCGGGATATCATAACAAGTACGGTATGGTTTTGTCCTATAAAATTAACATGTAACTTGACTCTCTCTCTCTCTCTTGGGAACATGAAGTATGTCCTTGGCTTTCCTTAGTCACAAAATTTTGAAAGTTTTGAAATGGACATCTTGTAAAATCCAAGAATTTTCTGTGATTTTTCATGATTATTAAATAAAAAACAGACTTTTTTGCCCGAATATGGTTTATAATTTTGAATTAGATTTATATTGTATTTAAATTGATAAATTATAATTAATTGGGCATTTAATTTCCAAATTTTAATTAGACTAGCATTTAATTTACTAATATTAATTTAGTAGATATTTAATTGGGATTATATTTAAGATATCCACCAACTGGTAATTTAGAAGGCAATTAAATAATATCTTAGTAATTAAAATTTATTTTTAAATCAATTAGAATTTAGAGGAATGATTAAAAATAGTATTGGATCAACCCAATTCATATTGGATATATAAGATCAACCCAATTTGTATGGGAAAGAGTTGGATCAACCCACATGGGTTGGATCCACAGGGATCCATCTAGAAGAGACTAGAGGGTGGTACACTTCCCAAGGGAAGGATATGTGGCAAGCCATGTGGCTAAATAGCCAAGCAAGTGGAAAAAACCATGTGGGATATGTGGAAATGTTAAGGCTAAGGAACTTAAAAGTAGGAGGCATGTGGAATACTAAGAGCTAAGGAAGTTAGAAGTAGGAGACATGTGGAATATGTGGTAAGCTAAGAGTTAAGAAGTTTAGTAGTGGGAAACCAAGTAGGACATGTGACAAGCTTAGAGCTAAGGACGTTAGTAGTGGAAAACCAAGTAGGACATGTTTTAAGCAATGCGTTAAGGAAGGAGTTAAGTAGGACAAGGGAGATAGTTAAGTAGGAAGCCACTTGTCAAACCACTTGTTTAAGTGGCCAACCAAGTGGAGGGGGCTCTAGAAGCTCCCCCTCCTAGTCAACATCCCCTCTTTCTCTTCCCTTAGTCAACCCTTTTAGAGGGGGTGAGTGGCGACCACACTCCACTTGATTGATTCTAAAGTGGTTAGAATCAAGAAGCTTTGAGAAACTTATAGTTCCTAGCCCTTTATTTCAATGCATCTTAACCCTCCACTTATCAAAATAAGAGCAGCCCTAGTAACTAATAGGGTTAATCTTAGCCCCTATACCTCCTTCCATCAACTCTCGACCCTTCGTTTGTCAAAATCATAGCAAACCTAATAACTAACTTGGGCTATATCTAGCCTACAACTTTCATCAAACCCCATCTCTCTGTCCCTACATAATTCACGATTTTGATGTTCACTTTCAATCACCCAAATTCAAATTTGGGATCTCTCTCTCTCATTAGTGAAGAAAAAGAAGAAAGTCATTCAAAGGAGGAAGGCTCACATTGACAATTTTGACATGGCACAAGCTCGAAGAAGAAGAAGACACCCTCTCCCACATGATTTTTGGAGAAAAGACCTCCTTTTAAAGTTGATATTGGAGATCTCTCTCTCTCTCTTTCTAATTTTCGAATATTAGCAAGCTTGGAGGAGGCATTACCTACCAGATTTGGAGCTCTCCCTCAACTCACATGATTTTGAAAGAGGAGGCTCCCTCTCTCTAATTCAATTATATTTCAGAAATTCTCCCTAGGATTTTTTTCAAAGAATTTTACTTATAAAAAGGTATGGGTCTTGATCCTTGTATAGATGCAGATGATTTAAACATGCTAATCCATGTAATCTTTAATTAATGTGTAGTAATTAGGGGTTTTCCTTAATTTATAGTCGAATTGCATGATAAAGTAGAGCAGCATGCTTAGATTAATTTTAATTGCATGTTAGGATTTTAATTCATGCAATTTATAGTTAATTCCATTGTTGGAATTAAGGATTTTCCCTAATTTATAGTCTAATCACATGTTAGAGTGATTTATCATGCTTAGATTAATATTAATTGCATGTTAGAATATTAATTCATGCAATTTATAGTTAATTTCATTGTTAGAATTGATGATTTTTCCTAATTTGCACTCTAATCACATGTTAGAGTGATTTATCATGCTTAGATTAATTTCAATTGCATGTTAGAATATTAATTTATGCAAATGATAGTTAATTTCATTATTGAAATTGAAGACTTTTCCTAATTTTTACTCTAATCACATGTTATAGTGATTTATCATGCTTAGATTAATTTTAATTACATGCTAAAATAGTAATTTATGTAAATTAGAGTCGATCCTTATGTTATATTTGAGGATTTTTCTTAATTTACACTCTAATCTCATATTAAAGTGGTGTATTATGCTTAATTAAATTTTAGATGCATGTCAAGTTACTAATTCATGTAATTTATATTAAATTCTTATATTCAAATTTAGGATTTTTTTTTAATTTACACTCTAATCATATTTTAGAGTGATGTATCATGCTTAATTGAATTTTAATTGCATGCTAGAATAGTAATTCATGTAATTTATATTTAATTCCTATGTTACAATTTAGGGTTTTTCCTAATTTACATTCTAATCTCATATTAGAGTGGTGTACTATGCTTAATTGAATTTTAAATTCATATTAGATTACTAAACCATACAATTTTTATTCAATTATTATGTTGAAATTCAGAGCTTTTCCTAATTTGCACTCTAATCCCATATTAGAGTGTTCTATTGTGCTTAATTGAATTTTAATTGCATGTTAAAATAGTAATTCATGCAAATTAGAGTTAATCATTGTGTTGAATTTGAGAATTTTTCCTAACTCACACTCTAAATCTTATATTAGAGTGGTGTATCATACTTAATTGAATTTTAAATGCATGTTAGTTTACTAATTCATGCAATTTATATTTAATTCCTATTATAGAAATTGGGGTTTTCCTTAATTTGCATTCTAATCATATTTTAGAGTATTGCAACATACTTAATTAAATTTTAATTATATGCTAGAGTAGTAATTCATGCAAATTAAAGTTAATCCTTGTGTTGGATTTGAAGATTTTTTCCAATTCACACTCTAATATCATATTATAGTGGTATATCATGCTTAATTGAATTTTAAATGATTAGATGTATGATTAAATGCTAATCCATGTAAATAAAAAACTTAATTACATGTAGGAATGCCAATCTCCATATTTTAGATGATGTTCATGTTATGGATTTGGGGGTTTCCCTAAATTTGTATCATAAACATATGTTTGAATATGTTATGAATATTTAAATTTAAAGGTGGCATGAAAATTTAAAATATATTTGTTTTATGCAAATATGAAATCTTATATGCTTATGGAAGACATGTGTTATGAAAATCTAAAATTTTAAAGATGATTATGTGCATACAAAAAATATATTTTTATGTGATTAGTGCTATACATGCAAGTGCTTAAAATCCATTTTTCTGATATATGATTAGTGCTATATGTATAAGCACTAAAATCATATTTGTATATATGATTAGTGTTATGCATGTGAGTACTGAAATTCAGTTTTTATGACACATGATTAGTGCTATGTGTATAGGCACTAAAATCAAATTTGCACATGTGATTAGTGATATACATGTGAGATCTAAAAATCAGTTTTATGATACATGGTTAGTTCTATGTATATAAGCACTAAAATCAAATTTGCAAATGTGATTAGTGCTATACATATAAGCACTAAAAATAAGTTTTTATGATACATGATAGTGCTATATATATAGGCACTAAAATCATATTTGTATATGTGATTAGTGCTATGCATGTGAGCAATTACAATCAATTTTATGATATGTGATAAGTGGTATGTGAATGAGCACTACAAATCAGTTTTATGATATATGATAAGTGCTATGTGAATGAGGATTACAATTCAGTTTTATGATATATGATAAGTGTTATGTGAATGGGCACTATAAATCAGTTTTATAATACATGATAAGTGCTATGTGAATGAGCACTACAAATTAGTTTTGTGATATGTGATAAGTGCTATGTGAATGGGCATTACAAATCAGTTTTATGATATGTAATAACTGTTATACGAAGAGCACTCAAAATCAATTTATGATAATTGAATAGTGTTATGTGTATGAGCACTCAAAGTCCAATTTATGGTAAGTAAATGGTGCTGAGTAAGAGCACTTCAAGTCAAATTTGATGCATGTGTGATGCAGAGTTGGCGACAAAGCTGATCCACAACCGGAGATCCCAATAGAACTCCACATGCGGAAGCTTAATGTTTTAACAGGAGAGTCCAAACAGGACTCAAACGATCGTATATGAGTTGCGAGGTCGAACCCCACTTCATTCAAAGCTATAAATTCTAGGGTTAAGTGTGAGGATGCCTCGTATGTGAGTTGCGAGGTCGAAGAAAATCTCATTTCATATGACTTGGAACTTTAGAAAATCAAAGAGGTCATAGGGGAGAGAGAGGAGTTAGAATGAGTTTCAAATCTTGAGGAAGAAATCCAATGCAAAAAGGTTAATCTTATATTTGATATTTTTGTAAAAGATCCTCCAGAGGAGCCTTTTTCGTGAAATCTTTGATAATCCAATATTCGATGAGGTCGATGAGGAGGAGGAAGATGAACCATCACCTGAAATTAAGGATGTTCCTATGTGTGAACTTGTTGATCAATCCCCATCTGTTTTTAAAGATATTGAGATTGAGGAGGTTCGCATGGAACTCTTGGAAGAACCTATTATAGAAAAAATGTTCGAAGAGATGTCCCAAATTTCTTCATTTTGTGAAATAGAACATCTAGAAGAACTTTCTTGTGTCATTCTTGATAACCCAATCTTGAAAAAATTCTATGAGTATATCGAAGAAGAAATCTTTTCTGAAAATGAGAATTTTATAGTTGTCAACAATGATCTTGCTCATGTCGGTAGTGAACTCATCTTCGAGGAAGAAGTGGGAATTGAAAAGTTCGATCCTCATACTAAAAACTTAATCGATATGTGTGACAAGGAGCTTTTAAGAATTAAAAATTTAGAAGCTCAAAATAAAATTTCTCTTGTTGGGTTGTTCGAAAATTCTGAGACTCATTTTTGTCTTGAATGTGAGTTGAATACATTTGAAATGGCAAACATGGAAACCCCAAATTTTTTTTGGGACCATCAAGGTTTTGTTGATAATCTTGCTTTTGTATCATTGAGAAATTCTGATAGTAAGTTTGCACTATTGTTATATTGCGTTACTTGTTTTAAAAGTGAATTATCTTGTGATCGCCAAAATCTTTGTGCAAAATTTGATATTTTGAATAACATGATACATAAAAAAAAATTATCTGTTGTTGATCCAAATTTTGTTGCAATCATTAGAGCTTTGATGCAAGGTAAAATTATTAAGTATCATGTCGTTAAAATTTTTGTTCTGCAATTAAATTTTTCTAAATTACATTTTGCAAGGAATGTTGATTTGCAATGCATAAATTATTATTTTTATTCTTACATGAAGTTGTTTGTATTACATAATTCATTTCCTATTCCTGGGAATAGATTCTGCGTTGATTTTATTTTGAATCTTTGTAGGAATTTTGGAGCGTCGCATGTGAAAGACAAGGCTCCGAGGATGAAGCCTTTCGACCCAGGAGGGGATGATGCAGAGCATCCAAATCATCCATTCAGTGAAGATGAGTTGGATCTAAATCCAACTCACCAGATCTGATCCAAGATGTGATCCCTTTCAGGATCAATAACATGCAGAACTATTCGAGTCCAATTAGATCTCAGAGAAACAATATCCATTTTGATTATCATATTTCAATTTCTGAGAATTTTGCTTTTACCTTCTCAGAAATTGCATTTTTACTTTCGATTCCATGTTGTCAAGCTTGGAATCATATTAAATATTTTTTCTTTTTTTATTTTATTTTTATTTTAAGTGTTGGATTATATGGATCTGGATAGTTCTAGTGCACTATAGGATTTTTTTATGACACTAGAGGGTGCACGGGGTTGCTAGGTAGTTTTTCTTTTTTTGTGTTAAAAAAAATTTTAGGCATTTTGATATGGGTCTAGTTCATAGAGTTGTTTGGATCTTGTTCAAGATCTAAACCCATATAGGACCCCATGTGGCACCACTTTTGGAGGACTAGTTTAGCCCTCATTTGAATTTTGGTTTGACTTAGAAGTCAAATGGCTGTTAAAAGGTGTTTTAATGCTATGATTCAAAATAAGGTATTTCAATGGCCTTGGGGGGCGGCAACCTTGGGGAGGTATCCCCTCCATTATGAAGACCATTTTTTGAGGTTTAAGAGTCCAAGAGGGGAGAGACTAGCTAGCTTGCTTTGTTTTGAGAAAAAAGAAAAATCTGGAAAGAGGAAGTATATGCTAGACATGTGTTGCTGGTTTAACAAGGGAAGGCCATGTGGTGCTTTGGTGCTGTTGTGCATGAACAAAGGCATGAAGCCTTAACTGTTATTCATGAGTTTGTCTTGGATGTTGAAGACATTGTTTTCTGCTGCTCAAGCTGTTCGTGAACAACCCTTATGGGTGCTAAAGATTGGGACTCATTGATTGCAAAACAGATACCATTTTATGCAAACTTGTTCTCTCGTTTCCTGCAATCTTATGGTTGTTCATTGATCTTTGTTGGAAACTTATTGTTCTGGACTTGTTAAACAAACTGTCGATTTGATGTTTGTGTTGAAATAGAGATTACTTAACTTGTTAAGGTTGAATCTTTCTCCCAATTTGAGATTTTGACTTATGATTCAGAATTGTGTTTTTAGTCGAAAGCATGTGACTAAAACCTTTGGTAGAGTTCAGAAATTTGTTTGGTTCTACCAAACGGCTAAACAAAAATTTGCAAACTTTGGCTTGTTAGAAAGCTGACATCTAACACGCCAACTTTCATGTTCCTCATTTTGTCAAAACCGATTTCATAAAGTGTCTAAAATTCCTAGTAATTTCAGTTGTTTGATTAAGAATTGCATGTTTGTCTGTTATTTAAATTTCCTGACATCATTTAATATTTTGCCCTGTTCTCCTAAACTATTGAACAAAAAGTTTTGAATCTTAGCTTGTTGAAATGCTAATATCCGAAACTCCAACTTTCATGTTTTGATTTTTTGGTGAATCGATCATTTGCTATTTCAAAAAGTTAAGTGTTTAAATCATGTTCATCATCTCGTTTAGCTTAAAAGAGAAAATAAAGAAATGTATTTTGGACATAAGTTTCAATATATTAATCCAAAAATTGCAAATCTGAGTTTGTTGGAAAGATAGCAGAATTTTGCATAACTTACATGTTTGGAGTTTTCCCAAAATTTATCGTTTGATGGTCCAAAAACACTCCCAAAATTGGATGGTTGAATATCAGTTGGGCATCCAGCGACCAGTCTATCTGGTCCAGAGAACTACCCATAAATCAGACAACATAGATCTGATTTCTATGTTCTTAGATCCATTGAAAACGTGTGCTTGTCACACATATTTTCTATGTTTACACCAACTGCTAAAACATAGTTTCTCTATCTCAAATCCCAGAAAGTTTGAGTCCTGTTTGGACTCCCCTATTAAAAGTTTAAGCTTCCATGCATGGAGATCCATTTGGATCTCGGATCGTGGATTAGTTTCATCGCGGACTCCACTTCAATGTGTATGGGCACCAAATATTGTATGCAATTCATTCTTATACCATGTGTATGTATATAGTAATCTAATTTGTTATCATACTTGTAATGAATGAAAATAAGCATGATGATGTTGAATGGTGCTTATGATATTAAGCATGATGTATATGTTATCATGACATGTTGAAATGAAACATGATAATGTTATATGTGTCCATGATGATAAGCATAATGTATATGCTATCTTGTTGTGTGTTAATGAAACATGTTACATATTATTCTATAAGGCATGCATAAACATGATATTATGATGTTATATGTTGTTCTATAAGGAGTGCAAGACATGCATGAACATGATAGTGTTCATGTTTGAAATTGTGGTTTATAGAACTGTATGGTGCCTAAATGCTCATAGACATGTGATGTATATTCATACTGTAAGACGTGCAAGGCATGCATGTACTTGTGATAACTCTTGAATGTGTCTTGGGTTGATGGACCCATGGGGTGCGAAATGTGCACCATGACATATATACATAACTTATTGATTAGTCTTCACATGCGAGATGCTTAAATGGATTTAAAGGCAACAAAGCACTGATAGATGAATTATGAAATATACTAAACCATTTAATTAAAGAGACTTAATAACTCATCTATTTACTTGGTTTATCTTGGAGAGGGTAGGTAGTACAACTTCAAGTGACTACGATATATATGGATTTTAGTCGTATATCTATCTTTGAATTTTTGTAAGAGCAAGACGTCTCACCGATTCTCAGTTATCGGGAGGTAGGGGGCCTAGACTATTAATGTGTCATAGGTGGTAGATTCCTTGACTATTACAGTCGGTATATGATGCATCCTAACTAATTGTTATGCTATTGTGGATTTTCTCCCAGTCACGGACCGTTGCTTTGAGTACAGGTTGTTAGACCCTCAAGAAATTAAAACACAACATAATAAATACCCGAGTTCTCTATTCTATTTTGTCAGTTCCCATGAGTACCCGATGAGATTATAACTAAGAGAAACCAAGATTTTACTTGACATAATTGTGATGAAAACATGTCTTAATTATTCATAGATACAAGCATGTTTTGTATTGCACTATGCTTTTACTTATGTATGAAACATTGCAACATGTTTATCATATGAGTTTAAATGTTTAAAACATGATACAGTGATTTAAAACATGATTATAGATGGTTGCAATTGAATTGAATGTAGCATGGTCTTAAAGTTATGCTTTAATTGATTATGTATTGTGGTGTGTTTTTATTCTTTATAAACATATGAGGTGATTGCACACCTACTACACTCTGACCCAATATTTAACAACACTATAGATGAGGAGTAGCTGCGATGGCGGGATGGATGGACGAGGAGGCCGTTGAACCAAGCCCTTATGAGGGCACATATTTGATTTAGTTTTTAGATTTTAGACTTCAAAACTTTTAAACATTTGATGGATGTAAACTTTACTTTAAACTGCTTGTTTGCTTAAAATTGAATGGTTTGGCATATGACGTGTTACCTACGTTAGTTTTTATGTTTCGAATTTGAGTTCCTTGAATTTGAATCAAATTTTGAGTTGGGACATGGATCCAAGTCTAAGGGACGAAGATCCATTCTCCCATATGTTTATATTACATGTTGACTCATCTAAGATTTGTAACCCATTTTCAAAAGAAAGATCTTCCATTATTTTTTGACAATTTATTTGGATAAAGTAGTTCCTTACTTGAACTAGTTTCTACGGGGATCCTCTTGGTAGCAAAAGCGCTTGCACGCAAGCTAACTCCCTAGAACTTAGTTCAGTAGAATAATGCCTTTTGGATTTGTCTTCAATGATCTTTTCATGAATTCTGTTCTAAGGGGCTATTAGATGCTAGTGCTTGCACAAGCTAACTTTTTAGAGCTTAATTTAGTTAAGACAATATCTTAGATGAAACCTCACATTAAATTGCACATTAAAAAAAATGTCTAAAATTTTGGCTTAAATTTTGTGTTGTTACATGTCCAACACCTCTAGAGCGTCCATAACCATGGCTACCACTACATCCATGCCCTTTAAAAGTAAAGAAAGTTGTGTTTCAACTTAATTGGGTTGCTTATGACAGAGCATTTGCAACCTTTTCTCTTGATTTAAGAGATCGTAGATTTTAATGAAAGTTCATAACTTCTTAAGAGTGGATATAGTCATAATAAAACTCATAGTCACTGGTAAGGCCATTTAAATTATAATTAACTAAATTCTTAATCAAGATTTGTTCATTCACAATATAATGAATCTGCTAAAAATTTAACATGGTTTAAGTAATCTACCATGTTTTTGTTATCCTTTTTGACATCTTGAAGGTCCTTCATTTAAAGGAGACCGAGACTCAACTGGGAAGCATAAGAGCACTCTAATACTGACCCAAGCATCATGAGCAATGGAGATGCAGATGATCTAGCTCAAGACTGGTTCTGCCATCGTGGCCTTGATCCAACTTAGAGCAAGTTGATCATCCATTTCAACAATCGGTACTTTGGATTTGGTTTCATCTCTTCTCCTTCCTTGATAAATTGTCTTGGGGTAGGAAAGGATACATCTATATACTTGATGAAATCCTAAGAAAACATCACAAACTCTACCACAATAGATACTTGTATCGATCAAGTTTGATTGACACCAGAATGACATAGGAGGTTACACAAACAACAAATTAAATAAACCTATTGGCTTGGATACCATGTAAAAGAAGAAAAACTCAAGAACAACACACAATTAATGGAGTTTGGTCAAGTGTGACTAACGTCCACGATCCAAAGACTCTCTATTTTACTCGATATATGAGAGCTGCTCTTCTTGATATATTTAACAATGTACAAGCCTTAAATATAGGTTATAAAGGAGGACCCCAAATCTAATCTGGATCTTATAAAATTACAATCATATTCAGGAAGGGAACCATTAGCTAAATTGAATGAAATTCTTGCTAATTTAGTGGCCTGATGATCCTGCCTTCCTTCTTCATCTCTTAAGTCATTTTTGGAAGAATATCCATATTTGATCTTGCTTGATTGAGTGGATTTGAGAAAAGGAATTGGATCTAGATCTTCAATACCCATTATCTTTACAATTTAAAGGAGGGATCTCAAAACAAGGATCTAAGATTTCTAGTAGAAAAGAGTGCAAGGAAATTTCCTTTAGAATGAGGATTGCGGAGAAAGAGTCTATTCTCAAATCCCAAATATGAGGATCTCCCCCATATTTAAGATCTAAGGCATTCAAACATAACACTAGTTTCTACGTTCAAGTTGTTCAGTTTTTCCAAGATAATGGAAAATCAATTATGAAAATTCTTTACCATAGAAAGTCAACTTAGTGGCTTAAATAGGAACTACTCATATTAAATGAGACCAATTTACGGCATTGCTAGTGTTGAAAAAAAGTAACCCATGAAGCACTCAAACATTAGATAAGTAGAGTAGTTTGATCATCATTGGTTGAAGATTTTAAACTTTGGTTAGATGGTCTCCTTTTATATATATATATATATATATATATATATATATATATATATATATATATATATATATATATATATATATATATATATATACACAATATGTGTGTGTGTAAAGAAGTTGGTGGTGGTGGTTTGTTCACAAGATTCAAATGTCACCTTCCATATGTAAATGGCCAAAGTCCTAAGATGTTAGGCCACGTTTTTTGTCATATTTGTATCAGGAAAAGTATGTAGCAAATATATTTGCAAAAAAAAAAAAATTAAAGTAATTGAGCTTAAACGATCCTCAATGAGCCCAAGCATACTGCTTGGGCGTGACTAGTTTAAGCAAATAATCTAAAAATTAGGCTTGAACTTGGGTCAATTGTTTAAAAAAGTGTAATAGGAGATTAGGAGTTGAAAAAAAAACTAGTAACAAGAGGTAAACCAAGAATAGGAGATTAGGAGTTTGGATAGGAGTAGGAAACCCAACCTCCTCTATTTATATGGGTTGAGTCTCCTCCTTTTTTCTATACTCACTTTTTTCAGAGAGAGAGAGAGAGCAAGGGAGAAGAGAGGACTAGCCTTGTAGAGGCCATAGTTGCATTAAGAAACAATTTCCTATGAACAAAACCACATCAAGGTACAATTTTTTTATGTTTTTTAACATGCATGGGATTTAGTATAGACCAATCAAGCATTTAACCTTGTTTTTATGGATTGTGTACATGGGATCTAGGTTAGATTATTTTTTAAAACAAGATCCTTTTTACAAAAGTCAATTTTTATTCGTAGTATAGAGCAAACTTAATTGTTCTCTTCTTAAAAATAATTAATTTTGGATGTTATATTCATATTATGTATTGGATTTATGTATTTACAACATGTTAAAAATATTTATAGGAATGGATTTGATGTGTTCTTGATGGATTAAAAATTGTTGGATGGTATTTTTGAAGTTCTTTTTAAAACTTGGATGGGTTGAAAGAAAAAAAATTATGAACTTAATTTGAAGTTTATTATATTTTTATTAAGATTTTGAACTATTTTGTTTCATCAATGGTTTGATGGTGGAATGTGAGTTTTGAATCTATGACGTGCCTCAGATCTTTGGGATAAATTTTCCATTCTTATATAAAGATCTTTTAAAACAAATTCAAGATATTCGGGATGATTTTTTGAGGTCGTTACAATGTGTGTGGGGGGGTGTTGGTTCCCTTGGATTATCTAGAAAAAAAGAAAAACATTAGGACATCATGTTATTTGAGAATTTCCATGAGCTGATGAATATAAACTTCCCTAATCAATGAAACATATGTTGTTGATCCATAGCCACTAGGATTGGACAAATATATACCTGATAAAAGAAAGATCCTTTCTTCTTAAATTATGCATCTACCTCATGAGTTAACAAAACTTATAAACGATTTCCTACAATTAGCTTTTCACAAGATCCATTTCCTACAAATTAACTGCTTTTGGTATGTTCATACACAAGATTAATATCTTCTATAAAGCATTAAGCCTAAGGAAGTAGGGTTGCAAATGGACTAGGTACAACTTGGATCCTACTTGGTTTGAATCTGAATTTAAATTTTGTGCATTTGATAAGAATTCACATTCGTATTAAAAAAGGTCCAATGATCTAAGATTAAGTCAGGATCCAAACTATATGTGATAATACTGGATCTGGTAAAAACATCTCCAAAACATGCATACATGCAAAAAGATACAAGAAGATCAGATTATGGTCTGAATTTGAATTGTATCATACCTAATTACTGATCTGAATATGATTAATCAAATTTAAGACTAACTCGAATGCACATTTGGGTCTTAAAGGATCAAAATCCAGAAACAATATGCATGCCTAATTTAGATCATATCTAATCCATTTGCACCTATATAAGCAAGCTACTATGGTTGTTCTTTCTTTCCTTTTTTTTAGCTAAGCCAAGGGAAAACCTCTCATTATTGATTGCACTTTGGCAGCTCTCTAGTTTAAAATCTTTAAGATCTGCTTGCCTACCAGGGAGCATGTACAGATGCAGCCATAAGACAACCATTGGGAGACAAATAATATGCATGCCTAATTCAGATCATATCTAGTCTATTTGCACCCATATAAGCATGCTAGTGTGGTTGTTCTTTCGTTCCTTTTTTTTGCTAAGCCAAGGGAAAACCTCCCATTATTGAGTACACTTTGGCAGCTCTCTAAGATAAAATCTTTGAGATCCGCTTGCCTACCAGGAAGCATGTAAGGATGTAACCATAAGACAACCTTTGGGAGGCCACTCCAACAGTTGCATCCTTTCTCAATGGCCTTAACAATTTAGTGTCAAGGGTTGTGACCTATGGGGTTGAAGGGACTTCTCTATTGGATATGTACAAATCCAACCCCCCTTAAAGGAATATAAGAATGATCCTTGGGGCCGGTTCTAAAGATAATGAGATTTGCATGTAAGTGCATACAGTCATAGATTTCTAAAAAACAAGAAATTAGAGAAAGGCAATAGGTTGTGAGAGAAATTAATTGTCCGTAGTGATTCCACCAGTGCATGAATCATTTTCTTTTGTGCGTGTACAAAGCGAAGGAAGCCTCAGAAAAAAAGAAAAACAAACAAAAAAGGATTGTTAGTAAAAAGAGTGGAGGCAGAGCAATAGATCCCCTCGAGACGAGCGACCTCCATCCTCATCTTCGTGGTTGAGCGCCACAGTTGGAGAGATGATTTTGGTGGATGATCATCACCGAAAAAGGCTTAAGGAGGAAGACAAAAGGTTTCATGGTTTTGTTAACGCAGAAGGTTCATGACCCTTCTTCCATCCTCTTTAAAAGCATTATTAATAGTTATTATGTTTTCTTTTAGTATTAGACCTTATTATTGTTAGAAATTTCTTATAGAACCCTCTGCATTATTTAGTATAATGGTTTTATTTCTCAAAAAATACCAAAGACAATCTTATCTAGTGGAAAATTAAGAAACAATATTATAATGTTTTGAAATTACTGAAAAGTGAATGAACTTTTTTTATAACCTTGAAAGGTTTAAATATTCTATTACAGGGTTCAAATTTGTTATTTTTTATGAAAATCATCTCTTGATTTTTATGAAATTATAAAAAATATGGTTGTTTCTTTTTTAAAACCATGTAGTTCTTTAATTTAATGAAATTGCACGGTATTAAGCACATTATGTGTATATTGGCTTATTTAAAAATTTTGCATGCCTAAAATTGATTAGAAATGCAAGATATCTGCTTAGATATTTATGATTTTTTTTAGAATTTCTAGTTGAAGAAAAATCTTATTAATCCTAAAAACTTTTCTAAAATAACCTTTCATGAAAATCTTTTTAGAAAACTCTTTTCTTAAATTTTCGTGTTTATTAGTCGACTAATAGACTCACCAGTCGACTAATCCTTTTGCATCATATTTTCTAAAAAGTCATTTTTGCCAAATTAGTCGATCGAAGGTTTTATCAGTCGACTGGACAGAATGTCTGTTTTTTGAAAAATTTTAGCAGCAGTCGACTAATGACTTTATCAGTCGACTGGACCGAACATGTGTTTTCTGGAAATTTAGCAGCAGTCGACTAATGCTTTTATCAGTCGACCAGACAGAATGTATGTTTTTCAGAAGATTTTAGTAGCAGTCGACTGAAAGGTTTTTCAGTCTACTGATGATATTATCAGTCGACTAATTTTATCTCTAGTCGACTAAGTTTCAAATCTTCAAATTTTCAAACGGCTCGATTAACAGATCAGTCGACCGACGATAACTGTCAGTCTACTAATAACTAATTATTAGTTGACTAATTACTGTTTCAGTCGACTAATTTTGCCGTTTTTCCTAAAACTTCAAAAAGGCGTGTCTTTTCATTTTTTAAACGTTTTGATCATTCAAAATGGACTGTTTTGACACCCTTTCATACCCTCAACGTATGAAATATTTCAACTATAAATATGAGTACATTTTACACTCAAAAGCACTTCAATTCAATCAATTTGAATCAATTGCTCTTTGCTTTTCACTCATATTCATTTTCTCACTCACTTGATATTTTCACTTCAGTTTTTCACTCAAATTCTTTTGAGAAATAGTGAATTCGTGAGTAGAGTATTCCAACAACCTCAAAAGCCAATTGCATCTCATTTGCATTCAAAAGAAGGGCTCATAGGTTGTATTGTAAGTTGTTACTTATTTCAATTTTCTGTAAAAGAAAGGACTCCTTGGTTTAAAGGAGTTGTTTGCTTTCAGTAGGGTTGTTACTGAAAGTGAGACCGGATTTGGTCTGTATGATCTTGTAGTTACACAAGGTTGATAGTAGAAATCTCAAGCGGGTTTTGCTTGGGGACTGGATGTAGGTCGGGAAAGACCAAACTAGGATAAATTACTGTGTTATTTGTGTGTTTGCTTTTTAAATTGCAAAATCAGTCAATATTCTGCAGACAATTTTTAAAAGCACTATTCACCCCCTCTCTAGTGCTCGTTGCCTCGATCCTACAGCACTTCCATTTGGTATCAGAGCAGGTTTGCTATTATTTTGATTTGATCATCATCTAGCATGACAACTATAACATCTCAGCACAAAGAAGGATGCTCCTCTGTTCGTCCTCCTCTCTTTGACAGAACAAACTATGGATACTGGAAAGTGAGAATGATAATATTCTTGCAATCCATGGATCTTGATATTTGTAGAGTTGTTTCAGATAAATACCAAACTTCATCAACTGATTTCAATCGATGGACCGATGAAGAAAAGAAGATTGCTTCACTTAATGCCAAGGCAATGAATGCATTGTATTGTGTCGTTGACAAGGTAGAGTTCAATCACATCTCTCAATGCTCTACAGCAAATGAAATCTGGTATACTCTTCTCGTGACTCACGAAGGTACGTCAAAGGTAAAGGAATCTAAAATCGCCTCTTTGGTTCATAAATTTGAATTGTTTAAAATGAAGCAAAATGAATCTATATCGGACATGGTAACAAGAATGACCGATATAACTAACACTCTGAAATCCCTTTGAAAAGAATATTCACAAGTGGATTTGGTCAGAAAGATCCTAAGGTGTTTAACTCCTGAATGGGAGAGAAAAACCACAGCTATTGAAGAGGCAAATGATCTAAACACTCCCACTCTTGAAGATTTGGTTGGTAACCTAATGGCATATGAAGTCCAACTTCAAGACAGACAAGAAGAAGAACCCAAGAAGAAATCTCTTGCTTTTAAGGTTACTTCTGACTCTGAAAATTCAGAAGAAGAAGATGAAGATATAGCCCTCATTACAAGGCAATTCAGAAGATTCCTCAAAAAGGGAAGATTTCAAAGAAAGGTAAAGAAAGCGGATTCTTCCAATCCAAATGAAGTCAAGTGCTTTAACTGCAAAAAGGCAGGACATATCAAGAAAGATTGTCCTCTTCTCAAAATCAAGTCCAACGACCAATTCAAGAAGAAAAAGGCATTTCAAGCATGTTGGGATGATAGTGACTCCTCTTCCGATGAAGAATCAAATGAAGAAGTCGCCAACATGTGTTTTGTAGCACAAGAAGATTCGGTAAGTCAATTTGACTATGATGATTTATTAGAAGCATTCAATAATTTATATGCTAAATTTAAGAGTCTAAGTTCTAAAAACAAAGAGTTAAAAACTGAAAATTTAACTTTTGACTCTCAAAACAAAGTGTTACTTCAAGAGATAGAAGATCTCAAGAAGGAAAACTCTTGTCAAGCATTTGAGATAAAAGAAATTGGAACAAGAACCAATCTCTTACAAAAAGAAATAACCTATCTAAAAGAAAAATCAAATGATCTTCTTTCTATAGTGACCAAATTCACAAATGGTCAAGAGAATGTAGAAAGACTTCTTGGTTCTCAAAGATGCTCGGTTAATAAAACCGGATTGAGATTTAGCTTCTTTGATACTCAAAATAGACCAAACTATGTGGTGAAGAATCAAGGAAAATATTCTCAACCATTTATTCATAGAACTCAATTTTCCAGTTCTAATAGAAATGCATCTAATCATGAAACTTATAATGCTTATAAGCCTAGACATGATTATTCTAGATATGCTAAATCTTTTTATAGAAAGAATATTTATTATCAAAGGAAACCAAAATCCAAATGGATATGGGTTCCTAAGACTAACTCTCATGGACCCGAAAATAGAAAGGGGTCAAATGCTTTGTCTTCTAATTTTGTTGTAGGTACACAAAATAAGGAGCAAATGGATATTGGACAGTGGTTGTTCCAAACATATGACTGGAAGGCCGGAGTTATTTTTCACCCTCCAAAATAAGGATGGAGGAACCATCACCTTTGGTGACAATAATAAGGGAAAAGTAATAGGTATTGGTAATATTGGTAATCCAAAATTTCCCTTGATAGAAAATGTTCTTTTAGTGGATGGTTTAATGCATAATTTATTATCTATTAGTCAATTATGTGATAAAGGTTTTCATGTTTCTTTTAAACATGATTTATGCTTAATTTCTGATTTTCAATCTAAAAAGATCATTTTTAAAGGTAAAAGAAGGAACAATGTGTATGAACTTTATCTAGATGAGTTACCCACTTTTAATGAAAAATGTCTTATTGTTTCAAATGAAATTCAATGGTTATGGCACAAGAGACTTGGACATGTTAACTTTAAAATTATTTCCAAGTTATCCAAGAATGATCTTGTTAGAGGTCTACCTAAAATACCATATAAGAAAGATCACTTATGTGATGATTGCCAAAGGGGTAAACAAATCAAGAGTTCTTTTAAAGCAAAAGATATAGTTTCAACAAAACGTTCTCTTGAACTTTTACATTTAGATCTATTTGGACCATCTAGAATTCAAAGTTTTGAATGGTAGCAAGTATGCTTTTGTTATAGTAGATGATTATTCTTGATTTACATGGGTGATTTTTCTAAAAAGCAAAAATGATGTTTTTTTCTGAATTTTCCAAACTTTGTAGAAGAATTACAAATGAAAAATCTACATCTATTATTAAAATTCGTAGTGATCATGGTGGTGAATTTGAAAATGAATCTTTTCTAAAGTTTTGTGATTTACATGGTATATCTCACAACTTTCTTTTCCTAGAGCGGCTCCACAAAATGGACTTGTTGAAAGAAAGAATAGAACTTTGCAAGAATGTGCTAGAACCATGCTTCAAGATAAAAATTTACCAAAATACTTTTGGGCTGAAGCAATAAATACATCATGTTATGTTTTAAACTGTGTTCTTATTCGACCAATTTTACATAAAACATGTTTTGAATTATATTATGATCGTATACCAATGATCTCATATTTCAAAAATTTTGGTAGTAAATGCTTCTTGTTAAATACCAAAGATAATCTTGATAAGTTTGATTCAAAATCAGATGAATCAATATTTCTTGGATATTCTTCTAGAAGTAAAGCTTATCGTATTTTTAATAAAAGAACATCTTGCATTAAAGAATCTTTACATGTTGCATTTGATGAGAATTGTGAGCAGGTTATACCTCTAAGCGAAGGAGAAGAAGTAATACTTCAAGAAAAACCCTTGATAGAGAGTACTTCTTAAGAAAATATTCTTCTTCAACCGGTTTGGAAAGAAGTTCCCAATCATCCACATGAAGAAGTTATTGGAGAAATAAAGAGTGGTGTCCAAACTAGAAGGCAATTAGAAAAATATATTGCAAATGTTGTTTTCATATCTAAAATAGAACCAAAGAATATCAATGAGGCTTGTGATGATGAATTTTGGCTTTTGGCCATGTCTGAAGAACTTAACCAATTTACTAGAAATGATGTTTGGGATCTAGTTGATAGACCAAAGGATCATCCAGTAATTAGAACAAGATGGGTCTTCCGAAATAAGCTGGATGAAAATGGCGAAGTCATTCGAAACAAAGAAAGGCTAGTAGCACAAGGTTATAATCAAGAAGGCATAAATTTTGATGAAACCTATGCACCAGTGGCTCGATTGAAGTCAATTCGAATGATGCTTGCTTTTGCTAGTTACATGAATTTTAAGTTATATCAAATTGATGTTAAGAGTGCATTCTTAAATGAACACATCAATGAAGAAGTTTATGTAGAGCCACCTCTAGGCTTTGAAAATGAGAAATATCCAAAAAAAATCTATAAATTAAAAAGAGCTTTGTATGGACTTAAACAAGCACCAAGAGTGTGGTATGAAAGACTACGAAATTTTCTAGAAAAAATTGGTTTTTCCATTGGTTGGGTAGACTCCACTTTATTTATTAAAAATCTTAATTCAGATATTCTTATTGTGCAAATTTATGTTGATGACATAATATTTGGTTCTACTAATGATTTTTTTTGTAAAGAGTTTGCTAAGGCTATGCAGAAAAAGTTTGAAATGAGCTTGATGGGTGAATTAAACTACTTCCTTGGACTTCAAATAAAGCAAACTGAAGAAGGAATCTTCATCAATCATGCTAAGTGTACAAAAGAACATCTCAAGAGATTTGGGATGGACTCATCGAAATCAAGAAGAAATCCTATGAGTACTACTACTTCTCTTGATAAAGATGAAAATGGTAAAAATGTAGATACTAAGCTCTATAGAGGTATGATCGGATCTCTATTATACTTAACTGCTAGTCGACCTGATATAATGTTTAGTGTTTGTATGTGTGCAAGATTTTAAGCTAATCCAAAGGAATCTCATTTAATTGCAGTAAAACAAATTCTTCGATATTTGAAAGATACTTCAGATTTTGATTTGTTTTACCCAAAATCACCTTCCTTTGATTTAGTTTCATATAATGATGCAGATTTTGCAGGAAGTAAATCTGATCGCAAGAGTACTAGCGGAACTTGTCATTTCTTAGGAAATTCTTTAGTCTCTTGGTTTAGTAAAAAACAAAATTCAGTGTCACTCTCAACAATTGAAGTAGAATATATAGCGGCTAGTTTAGCGTGTTCACAAATAATATGGATGAAACAGACCTTAAAAGATTTTGGTTTGAATTACTCCACAACAATTATTTATTGTGATAACACTAGTGCTATAAATCTTTCGAAAAATCCTGTTCAGCACTCAAGAACTAAGCATATTGAAGTTAGACATCATTTCTTAAGAGATCATGTGTGAAAAGGAGACATTTCGTTAAATTTTATTTTCACTAATGAACAACATGCCGATATCTTCACTAAACCACTTAAAAATGAAGATTTATGAGAATTAGGAGAGAACTAGGCATTTGCTCGTTTTTGGATTTATAAAATGCTGATTTTTTGAACAAAATCTCAAAATCGCACCATATTAGTTGAACGATAAAATTTTAGTCGACTGATGCTTTAAAAATTTTTTAGAATGAGTCGTATCATATTAGTCGACATATAAATTTGTAGTCGACTGATGCTTTTAAATTTTTAGAAAGAGTCGCACATTATTAGTCGACCGATAAAATTTTAGTCGACTAAATTTTTTTTTAAAATTTTAACTGAAGGGACCCGATACCCCTTGATTTTTTCACCCGTTTGTTTTGGCATTGTTTCATTTTTGCACCTTTTCGTTTTTTTTTTTTTAAAAAGAAACGAAACCCTTTGAAAAATGAAAACCCTCTTTCTCTCTCTTTCCTCTCGCTCTTCCGAAAAACCCTCAGAGTGCCGTTCGAACCTCTCCTCGCCGAAATCCTCTGGCCGTGACAGGGAAACGTCAAAATCCTCTTGCAGTAACCAGCACATCTTCAGATCTCGCCAGAATCCTCTTGCCGTGACGGTGCATCTTCAGTCCTTGCCGGAATCCCCTTGTGGCAGCCTCCTCGCATCTACCGTCATCCACCGCGGACTCCTCCTTGTCTATTCACTGTTTCTGTTGCATTGGTTCTTTTTCACAATGCCGACCAACATCTTCCTTCTGCCGGACGTCATTTGGAAGCTGACATCATTCTCTACAACTAATTTTTTTAGGTGAATTTGTTTTAACCATGCCTCGTTCGAAGGCTACATCTGCAAAAGGTTTAGGTTCTCCTCCTCCTACACCTTCTTCAAGACATGGATTTTCTCTCAAATTACTCTGAAATTCTCTTTTATATGATACTTTTGGATCGATTTCTGCACTACCTATTTTACCAGACCAAAATGTATTGTTTCACCTATTTTCTCGTTACAAAATAAGAGAATTATTTCCAGGAATTTCACATCTTTTTGATGCATGTGCAGACACCCTTCATTATCCTTTTCTGATTCACTTGTTTTACACGAATTTACAAATTGATCATGAAACTGGAGTTCTTTCCTCTCTTGTTCGTGATGTTGAAATTGAGTTTGATTCTAAACTACTTGGAGAAATCCTATAAATTCCACCTTCAGACACTCTTTTCAATACTGTTGAACTAAATGATGAAAGAATTTTTGAACAAATTCTTCTTCCCGGTGCACCTCATTGTCCTCCTTTCAAAAATACTAATCTTCAAACTCGTGCACGCATTGCTGGACGAATCCTTGCCCACAATGTTCTACCTAAAACTGGTTCTTTTAATTATTATTCCACAGATCTTTGTACGGCTCTTTATGTTTTATTTGGAAATATTTTTGTAAATTGGGCCAATGTGTATTTTACGAATTTGTGGAAACAAAAACCATTTCTTCCTTATAAATGTCTTCTAACTCGTATTTTCAAACAATTCAAAGTTCCCTTAACTAATGAAAAATATATTGAGCAAAAGGAGTTCTTTGATCAAACTATTTTTAAACAAATGAAAATTAAATATCTGCCTCCTTTAAACGTTGATCAAACTAAACCATCTGATCCTACTGAACCATCAATTTCTGAACCATCACCATCTTCAGCGACACCTTCATCTCAAGCAAAGCGAAAGAAATTTTCTACAAGTCAAGACAATGATGAAGTTTTGCAGCGACTGGAAGCTTTGGAGCTGCATCAACGCACTTTTCGTGAAGATGTGACTCAACAACTTTCTTCGATTCAGAAAGATGTTACTGCAATCAAGGACTTGCTCAACTCACTTTTCTGATCTTTATTTTTTGTCTTTACTGAACTTTAATATTTTATGGGTTGTAATATTTTAAACTTGTATTTACATTTTGCTTATGCTATTTCTGCCCTTACTCTTTTTTATTATGACAAAGGGGGAGAAAAAGATAGAAAAGATAGACCTTGCATGAGAAATGAGAAATTAAGAGAAAAAGATAGAAATTGCATATTGCATTATGACATGAAAATTACATCATGTGAAAGCATTGAAAATTGCGTTTATGAAAAAGTTTTAAAAAAAATGCATGATGTAATGATGGAAATGCAATCCAATCAATATGTGATATATGTGCTTTGAATGTACTAACTTTTAATGTTTTGCAGCATATTGATAGGGGGAGTAAAATCTCCATTTATGCATCTAAATGTTTCATCTTTGATTAAGTTTGTCGGGGGAGATTGTTACGACAATAAAGTTGTACATGATACTTCAAGTACAAGGTTTTGATGATGAGCAAAGTGAAATCAACTGCATTTCAGCTAAGGCAATAAAGAAATTGAAGAATTCGATGAAGAATCTTTGAAGACTAGTGTGCAAATGTTAAATTCATTAAAAGACTTAGATTCTTGTAAGAGCCTTACTTAGAGTGCATATTTAGGTTGCATTTTACCTAAAAAGTCTTTAGAAAAACGTTTCTAAAATAACCCTTCATGAAAATCTTTTTAGAAAACTCTTTTCTTAAATTTTCGTGTTTATTAGTCGACTAATAGACTCACCAGTCGACTAATCCTTTCGCACCATATTTTCTAAAAAGTCATTTTTGTCAAATTAGTCGACCGAAGGTTTTATCAGTCGACTAGACAGAATGTCTATTTTCTGAAAAAATTTAGCAGCAGTCGACTAATGACTTTATCAGTCGACTGGACAGAACATGTGTTTTCTAAAAATTTAGCAGTAGTCGACTAATGCTTTTATTAGTCGACCAGACAAAATGTATGTTTTTCAGAAGATTTTAGCAGCAGTCGACTGAAAGGTTTTTCAGTCTACTGATGATATTATCAGTCAACTAATTTTATCTCTAGTCGACTAAGTTTCAAATCTTCAGATTTTCAAACGGCTCGATTAACAATCAGTCGACCGACGATAACTGTCAGTCTACTAATAACTAATTATTAGTTGACTAACTACTGTTTCGGTCGACTAATTTTGTCATTTTTCCTGAAACTTCAAAAAGGCGTATCTTTTCATTTTTTAAACATTTTGATCGTTCAAAATGGACTGTTTTGACACCCTTTCATACCCTCAATGTATGAAATGTTTCAACTATAAATATGAGTGCATTTTACACTCAAAAGCACTTCAATTCAATCAATTTGAATAAATTACTCTTTGCTTTTCACTCATATTCATTTTCTCACTCACTTGATATTTTCACTTCAGTTTTTCACTCAAATTCTTTTGAGAAATAGTGAATTCGTGAGTAGAGTATTCCAACAACCTCAAAAGCCAATTGCATCTCATTTGTATTCAAAAGAAGGACTCATAGGTTGTATTGTAAGTTGTTACTTATTTCAATTTTCTGTAAAAGAAAGGACTCATTGGTTTAAAGAAGTTGTTTGCTTTCAGAAAGTGGGACCGGATTTGGTCTGTATGATCTTGTAGTTACACAAGGTTGATAGTGGAAATCTCAAGCGGGTTTTGCTTGGGGACTGGATGTAGGTCGGGAAAGACCGAACCAGGATAAATTATTGTGTTCTTTGTGTGTTTGCTTTTCAAATTGTAAAATCAGTCAATATTCCGCAGACAATTTTTAGAAGCACTATTCACCCCCCCTCTAGTGCTTGTTGCCTGGATCCTACTGCACTTTCATTTTTCAATGTGGGCCTTCGACGTGGTGGGTCTAATTACTCCTTTTTCCTCTAATGGCCACAAATATTTTCTCATAGCTACAGAATACTTCACCAAATGGGTCGAGGTTGTAACTCTACGAACAGTAGAAGGCCGACATGTGGTTTCTTTTACTTATAAGAACCTTCTTTGTCGTTTCGGCGTGCCACATGATATTGTGTCTGATAACGGTAGTCACTTCAAGAATAAGCGGATGAAGGCCTTTTGTTCAAAGTTTAGGATTCATCATCATTTTTCAGCTCCCTACTATCCTCAAGGAAATGGTCAAGTAGAGGCCACCAACAAGATTTTAATCCACATTCTGGAAAGAACTGTGAAAACAGACCGTGATTGGCACAAGAAGATGCATGATGCACTTTGGGCATACCGAACCACTATTCAGAGTCCAACCAACTCTACTCCTTTCAAAGCTTGTTTATGTGACCAAGGTAGTACTACCTCTCCATGTTCAGAAGCCCGCATTCAAGTTTGCGTCACTTATAGAGCTCCCGCTTAATCAGTATCAGCAGCAAAGGTTGGTACAACTAGACCTGTTGGACGAAAAGAGACTCAAGGCAGCAGAGCATGCTCAAGCTTATCGTCAAAGGATAGCTCGACACTATGCCAAGTCCATCTATGATAGAAGATTTTGAGTTAATGATTTGGTGCTCAGATCGATAGCTCATCTCAAGCATCGACCACAGGGCAACTGGTCACCCAATTGGGAAGGCCCCTATGTGGTTAAGGAAGCATTGCCTCACAATTCATATCATCTGATCAACGCAGATGGGGTAGAACTACTGGATCCTATCAATGCTCTGCACTTGAAGAGACTTTATACTTAAAATGTTCATTCTAGCCTGATTTTTATCAAACTTTATCAATTTTCATCAATCTTATCAATTCTTATTAAATTTTATTGATTTTTTATCAATTTTATCAATTTTTTTCAAGGTTTATCTTTCCCTTTCAGGTTAAAGGATAAACCTGAACCTCGGCCTTCAAGGTATTCTTTTACTCTTTCAGGTTAAGGGATAAAACTGAACCTCGACCTTTGAGGTATTCTTTTTTATTCCCTTTCAGGTTAAGGGAAAAACCTGAACATCGGCCTTTGAGGTATCCTTTTACCCTTTCAGGTTAAGGGATAAACCTGAACCTCGGCCTTCGAGGTATTCTTTTTTATTCCCTTTTAGGTTAAGGGATAAACCTGAACCTCGGCCTTCGAGGTATTCTTTTACCCTTTCAGATTAAGGGATAAACCTGAACCTCGACCTTCGAGGTATTCTTTTTTATCCCCTTTCAGATTAAGGGATAAACCTGAACCTCATCCTGTGAGGTCCTTCTTCCTTCAAGATAAGGGATAATCCTGAAGTCTTCCATCATCAATTTTTCCTCAAATTTTCACCAATTTCTCACCAAATCTCTTGTCAAACCTGTAAACACCCCAAATTTTTACCCTCATCCAGTGTTTACATTTCATATGTCACTGTATATCATTATATCCATTCGACATATCATTGCATTGCATTGCATGTCATTGCATCTCATTATCGAGATCCAACACTCTTGTTTTCAAAATATTGGATCCAGATTCAAAATTTTAAAACTTTTCTTTCAAAGTCAATTTCAAAACCTGGGTTTTGAATCAACATTCTACCATTTGTCAACCTCTAGGATCTTATATTTTGATGTGTTTTTCTCAAAAAACAATCTGGATTCATTTTAAACTCAATTTTAATCGATTTCAATTCTCAGATGAGACCTAGTTAGGTGGTGTCGCTTCTGGATTCCTTTATTTATCAAAAATTTCAGAGTTCTAGTTGGATCAGGACTCTGTATTTTCATCTTTTTGAACCTTTTCAAAACTCTATTCTGATTTTAAACCAGATGTAGTCATATCCATTGCACATTCTCATCATTTTTATCCAAAATTTCAGAATCCCAATCCAATCAGGACTCTTTTTCAAGAATCCTAGTTGAATCAGGACTCTTTTTCAGAGTCCTAGTCGGATCAGAACTCTACCTTTTACTACCCTTTGTACCTATTTTTGAGAAAACCTATCAAAATCCTTTGTTTTGGGTCAAAATTCTAGAGTCCCAGTCGAATTAGGACTCTTTCTTAGAGTCCTAATTGAATCAAGACTCTATCCTGATTTCGTCTATTACTCCTATTCTTCACTTGTTTTCAAAATCTTCTCATCTGACTTTCAAAATCTTCTATTTTAGCCAAAATTCTAGAGTTCTAACGGGATTAGGACTCTTTCTCAGAGTCCTAATCGAATCAGGACTCTATCTTTCATTGGTATTCTGCCTATTTTTAATCAAATTTCTTTTTAAAATCTTTCAAAATGAGTAAAAAACTCAGAGTTTTAATTGAACCAGGACTCTATTCAAAGAGTCCTAGTTGGATCAAGACTCTGACCCTGATTTTAATTTTGAGAGAATCTTTCAAAAATCTTTTTATCTATCAAAATTGTTATACCTTTATCATGAAATTTCAAAATTCTGGGATTTTATCCCAGAGTCTAGATCGAATCAGGACTCTATCTCAGAGTCCTGATCGAATCAGGACTCTATCGAAAGTTTGTTTTCTCACTTCATTTTCACTGGTTTTCAAAAGCTTTGTTTAAATCTTACCATTTACTTTTTAGAAAACAAAAAATTTTCAGAGTTCTAGTCGAATTAGGACTCCTCTTCAGAGTCCTAATCAGATCAGGACTCTGAACCGAACTTCAATTCTATCTTGTTATCACTTGTTTTTTTAAAATCCTCCCATTTGTCTTCTCAAAAAATCCAAAATTTTGAGAGTCCTAGCCCAATTAGAACTCTATTCTTAGAGTCCCAGTTGGAACAAAAGTCTGTTTGATTTCAATACTTGTCATTATTTTCACTATTTTCATAAGTTTTTTCATTTGTCTTTTTAGAAAATACCAAAAAAAAATCTAGAGTTTTAGTCTGATCAGGACTCTGTCCCAAAGTCCTAATCCAGTTAGAAATCTATTCTGGAGTTTGTTTTCACTTTCATTTTCATTCTTTTCTATTTGTTTTTCAAAAATTAGGTCATTTTACAAAGTTTCGGTTGATTCAGGACTCTATTTCAGAGTTCTGATTGAGTTAGAACTCTAACCCTGACTGCGTTTTCTAACTTATTTTACCAGTTTGGTGAAATCTTTCAAAACCCTTTTTCATCTGGATTTCAAAATCCTAAAATCTTAGAGTCCTAAAATTTTAGGACTCTAGCCCAGAGTTCCAATTCGATTAAGACTCTATTTTCAAGCCTTTGAATTTTATTTATTGATTTTAACCCCTTTTCAAAGCTATTTTCAGTCTTTATTTCAAAATTTTAAAACTTTGATGTGGGGCCCACTCGGTTGGCACCATATCTGGAAGAGTTCTAACCCTGTCAGAACTCTGTGTCATTACAAAACTTTCAAAATCTAATTGTACTTTTGAATATCTTTTGAAAAACCTCTTATTTTCAAGTCTTAAAATCGTTTTTGACAATTCAAGTGGGGCCCACTTGGGGTGGCACCACATTTGATAAAGTCAGGGTTAGACTAGGGTTAGTCATAGTCCTAGTTAGTTTAGAGAAGTCAAAACCAATTTCAAAAATCCATTTTTGTTTATATTTTTAACTAGTGGTTTTTAAAGGTTTTAAGTTAAAGCTTTAAAAACAAATGTGGGCCCACACTAGGTGGCGCCACATTTGGAAGTCATTTAGGTTAAGTAGGAGTCTAGATTAGATGTGAATCAACTTAATTAGGTCTAGGGCTAGCTTAGACCTTTTCAAAAAAATTGCCCCTCCTCTTTAGAAATCCAACTTTTTTGGACTCTTTGACCAAAACCTGAAAAATTTCCTATTTAAAGAGACCCATAGGGAGGTCGATCCCCTATTCTTCCCCTTTGATTTTCTTGAAGCTTCTCTCTCCTCTCTTCAACACTTCATCTTCTCTATTGCAGCTGCAACCGCAAGGTAAGGTTTTCATAATTTTTTTTACTTTATTTAATATTTTTTCTACGTTTTAACATGGATTTAACCATTGGCATCCTCTCTTTCATGGTTTTAACCATGGATTCTCATCCAAGAACCTCAAGTTTGGTCCAAGAAGATGATCTAACCTTGTTTAGTGTTGTATTTTGAGAATCTAATTCATTAGAATCATTTATATTATCATTTTTCATGTTCTTAACCAATGAAACATGAGATTTATCCGTTAAATGGATTAAATCCATGATTTCAAATGTAAAATTAATTTCAGCCATGGATTCCCTATTTTTTTTTAGCATATTACTGTTTATTGCATATGTTCCAACATTAAAATAATTTTTGTTTTGCTTTTTAGGTGTTTTTTTATTGTTTTCCATTATTAAATCATGTTTCTTTAGTGTTTTCTTAGATTTCCATGTGTTTTGATTCTAGATCTGTAAAAATCATGTTATTTTGTACTTAAATCTTTGTTAGAAATTGCTGATTTTTTTATATATAATCCATGAATATGTTATTGAGTCTCTGTACAAAAATCAGAGGTTTTGGAATTCGAGAACCCTGTCAGAAAAATAAAAGATTGAATAATGATTTTCAGGTGTTAAAATCGCTGTCAAAATTCATAGGTGACTTGCAAGTGCGTTATTTCTATCATCCAAAGTCCGATTTATGATCCGTAAAGTGCAGAAGATTCATGTTAATTCCTATTATTTACTTTGATTTTCCTGTATTTTTATATCACTGTTTACTATTTTTCCTCTGTTAGAAAGTCAGATCCATGTTTTAGAACTCGTTATGATTTACTAAAACCCTAATTCAACTTGTGTTGATCATAGATCCTTAACTGTAGATTCGATTCATAATCTGTAAAAAGGGAAGTTCATTACTTATATGTCTATTATTAATTGATAAAATATCAAATTTTTTTATGAAGGCTGCTATTTTTATCTGTATTTTCACCGGAAGTGCCTGTTTTGATCAATTTCATATTCGTTAAATTCAAGTACAGATTGTCGGAATGATATCTCCCCAACCGAAGATGATTTTTTTGATCTATAAAAAGGAGATATTTAGAGTTTTAATGTAATTTTTGAATTGGAATAATGTCAAAAATATATTTTTATGATTCCAATCCAATTTTAGGTTATAATAAGTTTATATGTCGATTTATATCAATTTTGGATATTGTTTGATGCTTGGATGAGTTAAATTGCAAAACAAGATACCCGTAGGATACTAAAACACTGCCAAAATCATAATTTTCATGATATTTCTGAATTTTTGGGTTAGGGTTTGTTCATGTTTAGAATTATATTATGATGCTTCATGGTCGATTTTATGTTTATTTGATTTCATTTAAACCCTAAATCCCAAGTTTTCACCAAAATATTTTCTAAAAACCCTGATTTCAAGGCCATAGTCTTGCTATCAGGGGTAATTTGGTCATTTAACCTCATTTTTGAAATTTTAACTTGTATTTTCTTATTTTCAATCATACCACATCACCTTATGTTTGATTTATTTTCATTTGAATTCCAAAACCTCATTTTTACAAAATATCTTTCTGAAAACCCTGATTTCAAGGTCATAGTCTTGTTTTCAGGGGTATTTTTGTCATTTTTCACAAAATTTCAAATTTCAAAGTTGTTTATCTTTATTATTTCTTTCATTTTATTTCATATTTCATTATGTTTATCTCAGAGAATCATAGTAAAAGGCTTATGTCTAAATAAATCCAATAATTTATGGATATTGTTGGATAAATCTAGAAAAGCCAAAATATCTTCGCTAACATGTTTTCTAGTTTTGCAGAAATATTTTAAGGTTGTATTTTCCTTTACTTTCATTTATTTAAATTCAACTAGTGATGTAAAGTAAATTAAATTTGGAATAAGAATTTCAATTTCTGCTTGAATTAGTATTTGCATTGCATATAGTTTAAACTTTGATATATAACTGTTATGCTTGTCATTCATGTGCATATTTTTACAAAATCGCCATGATCTACACAAATGGCACGTGCACAAGCTCTTAGGAAGTTGACAAAGTCGGTGGAATTTGTATTTATGGCCATAGTCAGAATATGATCTTCGTATTAGCCACATTCAACCTACACTCTTAGGCTAACTTCAAAATGCACTGCATTTTTCAAAACTCAAAAGGATTTTCTCAATTCCTCAAAGAAATAGCTTTCAACTTCATATCCATTCATTCAATTTGCATCATTTTCTTAATTCAAATTCCAATGTCAATTCAGAGAAATCAATTTTCTCAAGATTTTCTAAGTCTTTCTCAGAAATTGATTTTCTCAAAACTCTGAACTTTCAAATGATATTTCACGTAGTTCTTAAGTTCAAAATTTGGTTTTCCAAGTCATATTCTTTATTTCAAAGTTGGAATTCAGAGAAATCAAGTTTTCCAAAGTTGTTTGAAATTCCTCAGAAATCGATTTTCACAAAACCCTTATATTTCTTCAGAAATCGATTTTCTTTTCTTCAGAAACTCTCTCCTAATCATGATTCACGATTTTCAAAGTGTTATATTTTTCAAGAATTTTCCAAGTATTTCAAATATTCAAAGTAAACATCATGTTTTCAAATCTGCATTTTCAGAAATCCATAGCACGTGCCTGATTCTTTGTGCATTTAAGAAATAGAACACAATTTAGACAAGTTAAGCAAAACTAAGCACAGTTTTGATCCTTGGTTCGATTACCTCTGGTAAAGGTTCGAGGAACAGTTGAACCCCGTACAGACAGACGAGTCTCATTCTACAGAATTTTTCTGCATTTTAAAAACGGAGGCGAGTTATTTTCAAAAACTTTTTCAAAGGTCAGTTTGACTTGCAAAAGTAAAATTTTGCGATGATAACAGGTTTGGTGACCGTGATGGGACCTGTCTTCGCCTGATCAATTGTATGCTTGACTTAGTTCAAATTGTCAAAATCGTGTTCCATGGAATGTCAACTTTTACTTTCTGATATCATGTAAATCTAGGAGCCTAGACTCAAACCCAGCTGACATGGATTGCATGTAGACTAGGCATGGTTTGGTAGGACCATATTGAGGAGAATTATTCATGCTCACATAGACTTAGGTCTGAAATACAACACTCCTTAATCTAGGATGTGTATGAAAACAATGTTTGCTTCTTCAATTTTTCAAAAATCTATCTCTCTAGGTCTTAGAACCCTCTGTTTGCTTGCATGTGCTCATTTTTTTAAAAACCACCCTACCTATCTCTACCCGGTCTTCACGTTGCTGGGCTTTCTTCTTGAACCATAGTTCGGAACAAAGCCTCACAACTGGGCCACTTATTTGGGCTAACACCCCCCTACCACATACCAAGGGCCATAGTCCAATGTATATCGGCAGGCGCTCAAGGATGTTGGAAAACATGAACCTAGAACCAGAGAAATTGATCTTATGCCACGTACATCGGGCTTCAGCTCGGGTATATTGGCATAGCATGATTGGACACAACTGATCTGAACCTAGAGTCAGGGTTAGGGTCCTACAGCTCTTTCAAAACTGATGCATTTAGAGTCAGCTTTTACGGAATGCTGTATGTGCAGAATTGTTTGTGCAGGATGTGATTGAATATATTGCAGTCATTTTCTCATTATTTTTTTCTCAAACTTTTTCAAAATATTGGATAATTTTTCAAGTACCTCAATTTTCCAATTTATGAAGCATTTTCTTGTATTTTCTTAAAAACCCTGGACGATTTTTCCAAACTCTCCTCTATTTTCTTCAAAACTCCAAGTGATTTTTCATCCTTTCGTTCTTCTGGATCTTGAATTTCCAGCTTCATTTTTATCCTGCCTGCATCTTATTCAAAATCCTTATATTTTCCCAAGTCTTATTACAATTTTCCATGTTTTTTAGTCTGATGGCATCCAGTCAACTTGATTCAGTTTTTCTTGAGGGTCACATCTCCTACGAGGTGCGACAAGGTATTCCCGAACATTGAACTCCCAACACTGGACCCTTCATTCCCCGGTGGTATTACTCATGGCTCAAAAACTTCTTTCGTATGTTTCCGAACCATCTAAGCGATTGTGGGATAAAACTGGCATTCGCAGTGAGAAAGCAGACAGTCAATGGCAATTTGATCCATGCACTAGCAGAGCGGTGGAATCCGCACACTTGTACTTTCTGGTTTCCATGGGGAGAAATGACTTTGTTGATGGACGAGTTTTTAGAAATCATGGGATTGCCCGAGCCAGCCTGTCATCTAGGAGATCCATTGGAGAAACTGTGGCACCCCAAACCCCAGCCTTGGAAAAACTTGAAATTTTCAGCCAATTTTTTTTTTTGAAAGGTTTAAGTAGAAAACTAGTGGAAAGCAGGTGTGAGAAAAGCAACAAAGCCACAAGTCTGGGCAGCCACCACAGGTGAGTGCAACAAGTGAAAACAGTGTAACCAAAGTAGACAATAGTCTAAAATAAAATACCACTACCAGTGTGGAAACGGCATACAGCCCAACAGTTTAAATATTTACAAAAATAAGAGTACGAAGTCCAAAACAGGGAATACATCCCAGTAACACCCAAAAACCCAAAAGCCACCAGGTACAGGAACTGCAAATCAAGTGTGGGTCCTCCTAGCCTCCACCGCGTATCATTGCATCTGCACTATACATGTTCGTCACCTACATCCCCATAAAACGGGGTCAATCCTCTTGCGAGGTGGTGAAGAAACAAACACAACATATACATATATCGTAAGGAAAAGCAATAACGGAACTGACAAGTGTAAGTGCTTGTATCAAGTAAGTGCAAAGTGACAAGTACTAGTCAATAAGCTGTAGTAACATGAAACAGTAGCTAAAGCAGTAAACTGAACTGTAAAGTGTACTGAGTAGCAAGTAACTAAAGTAACACGGTAGTGACTGTAACAAGTACTCAAGCAATAAAAAGTGCTGACAGCAAGTAGAGTAACTACGTAACAACTGAAGTAAAGTCTACAGCACAAGCAAGGTAACATCTACTGTAAGTAAGTTGTTTGGTTAGTTCTTAAGTTCTTCTGATTACTCCTTCGGGTACGCGAAGGAAACCTCGCATTCTGTGAGACATGCACCCGACATATGTTATTAAATTATAGTGTGGTAACCGGGGAAGCTAAAGACCGAGTCAACCTCATGCGAGCAGCACACGACTAGGAGAAAACACTCGCATAGGCAAGGATTGCAATCCATACTACTGCAGTAGTGAGGTCCTAGAAAGGCAACCTCGACCTCCCTGACTCTGAGTGACTGGAGGCCAAAAGGACGCTACAACTCCTGTCAAAACATGTGTCGTAGTAACGACAAGTCACTCAGGGTTGTACCATCCACCCTCTCCCAAGGTGAACCATTTTGTGAATGGGGTGAAGCAGGTTTATCTTTCTTAGGCACATGTTCATTCATACCTTACAATGAGGAATTTGTCTTGTGGTCCCCGCAGGGTACGCAAAACGAGGACTTGGCTTGCCCATTCACGTGCTCAGCCTCACACGGCCAACGAAGCACACTGCTCATGAAAGCAGTCACAACACCATATTATTTATTTCTGATTTAGGGTATATCACATAAGAGTCCATACAACACAAGGGTCACCGCCCAAGGACCCCAATTGAGCCCACAACAAGTTATTTTGTTTATTCATACCCTATGGTGTTCGATCTTTCTATTCTTTTCTTTTCTTGAGGTAAGTGCATGTGGTGCGCTTACCAATGCCTCAAGTGATGTACCTCCTCAGGGTATGCACTACCCAGTAACAGTGTCAGGATGTGCCAAGTGCAAAGTGTAAAGGTAACATGAGCTTTCTATCATTTGCACAATAAAATAATCAGAGGCATTTATACAATTCTACCTCTGGAAGACAAGTAAGCATATAAGCAGATAGGCAGTTTCATGTACGTGGTATTACATCCATTCGCATTCTCAAAGGTTTAAAATAGAATTTATCTAAAATCCCATCTTATGGGAATAACATTTGCATTTCCCGAGGGTTTGAAATTGAACCTATCCAACATCCCGTCTAATGGGAATAACATTGGTCTTCCCAAGGTGGATTGTCGCTCTTGCAGGGTAGGTGCAATTGCGACCCACAAGATCATTACACGTGGTTCAACACACTTATGTGTTTATAGCAAGTCTAGGATACTTCATCTTATCGGAATAACATTGGCTATTTTCATGGTATGGGTGTCGCGCTTGCGGACACGAAACAAAGGTATTTAAACAACACTTGTAATTTTAAATAACGAGGTCACTAAGCTCGTGAACTTACCATAACGACCAAAGCATACCGTTTTGGTCTACCAAACGTAAACCAAAACATAAGGGTTTTCCTTACTCAATACAACACACATATGTGTTGAAGCTGATTCTAAAGTAACCCATCTAATGGGGATTACATTAGCATTACCACGGTTCAGGGTGCCGCGCCCGCGGACCCTAAACAAACTGTTTGCCAAAATGAACGTAGGGCCAAATTATGTAACTCATACCTAGTTCAGAGTGTAAAAACATCTAAGGAAAACACAAGGACGGGACACCAGAGTGTCGCATGTCCATTCGGTCATATCGAAGTAATCATTTAAGTGTTTTGACAAGTATGTATGTACTTAGCTATACCAATATGTATATGTATTTACACACATGTTTCCCATTTCAGTTGTACTCAATAAGATACGACCTTACATGCTTACATATATATGTACACGTACATATATATTCATTTGCACCAAAGTACATACACACACACACACACACATATATATGTATATATATATCAAATTCTTTGGAACCCGAGGCATGAACACTTATACCAAAACCCTAATCAACTAACGAAAGGGCGCGGTGCAAGTCAAAGGCTAACTCGAACCCACTATGGTTCGGTTCTAAGTAGGTGCAGACTAGTTTTTGATGGGGTAGAGTGTCAACAACCACAATAATGGCATAACGAGGCTGCAAGCGTGCCAATACGAAGATCCATACACTTTCTGCCAAGAGGCTCTAATTAAAATGATGGTCTGGTCCCACGGACCAGACTGTCATGCACACTAGTGGGATCTGGTCCGACACATGGTTCAGACAGACTGTCTTGAGGGTTCGGTTGGGCTGGTTCCAGTCCCTAACAAGGGTGAATCGGGTGTTTAAAGACAAGGGGATGCCAAACGGCAGGTCAAAAGGGGTCTGGTCTCTAGGACCAGACAACAGCTAGAACATGCCAAGATCTGAACCTTTCGGTTCAGACTTGGGCCCTAAGAAGCTCAGCCGAAAAGAAAAGCCTTGGTGTCCAGCAACTAATGGCCGACACACGGCTCCAACATAGTGGAGCCGCGGCTAGCACTAGGTGCTAGCTGGGCTGCCTAAGGGGTTCAGGTCTGAACCACAGTTCAGACCTGCACCCGTTGAGTGCAAAACAGGGTGTATTAAGGGTGCACAACACCCAGGTGGTGCACGCCCAGCTCCAGCCAAGTGAAAACGGGCTGGGCTAGGTTGCTCCCAACCCAGGTCAACCGGTTATAGGGCAGGTCTGAACCCCCAGTTCAGACCAGCACCCTAACCCACGCCGACAACAACACTACTTGTAGCATTAATATGCATATATATAATAAAGAAATACATTTTTATCTATATAATATATATATATATATATATATATATATATATATATATTTAAAATTGATGTTGCTGGGTGCGCGGGCCACCAGCACCGCGCTCGGCTCCATTCTTGGAGCGCAGTGAATGGACAAGGGGTCTGGTCCACTGGACCAGACCGAGCCACCCTTGCCAGCATGAACCAGAGCCCACGGGCTCGGTTCACAGTTGCTAAGAGGGTGTGTTGGGCACGCCTACAGTCGGCCCAACCTGCTCCAGTCCTGGTCACAAGGAAAAACCGAAAAATAATAAAAAAAAAGAGATACAAGAGGTTAACACACATCACTACCGGCGGCCTGGCCTTCGCACATCCCAAGGGGAGTGGTCACATTGTGACCCATGCCCAAGAGCTAGGCTGCAACACCAGTCTCAATGTGTTGGGACTGGGTTGAGCCAACAACCCAATAAGAAAGAAAGCACAATGAATGAAATAGAATGGCTAACATATTGGGTGTAAGTTGGACGAGCCCAGCTCGGTCCAGCACACCCCTATGATGAGAATGCCATGAAATCAATCAAGAAAAAAAAGAAAATGAATAAACATGGCAACACTATCATGGTAAAACGAGCAACTAACATTCATAGGAGAAAATGAAACACAAGCCAAGATAACAATATAGGAATCGAAAGGAAATCCATTGCAAAAACATGCAGCACAGAAACTTATGAAAAACTGTGAAGATTCAATATTTAAAACTATTTTTTTCTAGCTAATCCGTCATTTGGGCTTGCATGCATTGATGCAAAGCACCATTGGCTTCATGTCAATCCGGAATCAACGAAGAAGGTGAGTCTTCACCTTAGTTGCTTGAAGAAGGATATGGTAGAGGGATATTGTGCTACAACTATTCACGCCCAAGAGAGACCCATGACTGGAGTGAGGGAGCTTGAGAGAAGAGAGGAAGTTTTGGGAGAGAGAAGAGAGAGAGAGAGAGTGAAGAAGATAGAAAAAATCGCCCACTAGAGAGGGGCCCATTTTTTTCTAAGGTTTTTATAGAAGTTTGAAAAAGGTTGGACGACTGGGATTTAATCCCACCAAGATAGAGGGCTGGGGAGCTCCACGCCCCCCAACCACCAATGCATGTCAAGCTTTCCAAAAAGTTTTGTAGAATTTTCAAAAATGCCATTTTGAAAAGCCTTAAAAGTTTCAACAAATTACAAGGGGGCGCCCTTGGCTGCCACCCAACTCCACCTATCGGTTTTGAGGGTTTGAAAATTTTCAAAACACTTACAATTTTGCCATGGGGCACCAACCCCATAGCCCCCTTTGGAATAGACGCCCCTCATGATGGAGCCTAAGCTTCATCATGAGGTTTTTAGAAAAGATGCATGGCCAATGAAGGCCTCCTTTTTAAATCCATGCAAGATATTTTCAAAAATGCCATCCAGCTAATCAACCTTTGACCATCTGGTCAACCATGGCCATGGACGTCCACTATAGAGGTCGTCCATGGGTTTTGGATCCACTAGGTGCTCCGGATCCAAATCCAAAATCGTGTATTATGTACATCATAAAGAAATGCTTATTTAATACATTAAAGTAATAAATTAATTCCAAAAAATTATTTTGTTCTCTTTATAACCTTAATTAACATAAAATGGGTGTTGCCACTTGATGAAATCACCTTTCGTTTGCTAGAATTAAGCATTCAAAATTTCATGTCCAATATTAAATCAAAACTCGTAAATCACATGCACTGACAAGGTTTTTTCGTCGTTCGGGTCTCAAATTTGGGGTGAAACATCAAAACCCTATTCTAAACTTACCCTAAAAGTTTTGGAGGTTGATTCATTCTAGATTTTCTGAAATCGCTCTTTTTACGTAAAATTACGCGATTTTACCCAATTATCAAAATAAGCAAATCTTCAGAAATTGCCAAAACATAAAAATTCATCGATTTCATCATGATTATGCAATATACATCAAAATTAAAATCGTGGATCTTACAAAAACAGTTCTTAATCAATGTCAAGGGTCTGGATCCCCGAGATGCTTTAGCCCGCATGACAGGATGCAAGTCTTGGCCATTGATCGAGGAGAATGAAAATGAATATGTGAACCTGCTCGAAATCTATAGACAATATAAGGCATTTGTAGAAGTCAGTTTCTTATCTCGAACAGCTCAAGAAAGAATCCAGCATGCGATGGTTCTATGCACTCTGGGATTGGCTCGCTTTCCAGACAGATAGAATTACATGGATATCAGGATAATTTAGCTCCTGCGAAGGTGGGAAAGTCGACAAACCAGCCGCCTCTCTATAACCATGGCTGCACTCCTTTTTCTGTACCGAGGGTTGACCCATTTCACACTCGAAGAATCAACTCTAGTCGAAGGGTGCACTTATGCCTTACAGTCCTGGTTCCTCCGACATGTGCCGACCAAAGCCAGTTCATTTAGATACAATGGCAAAACGCTTCTTCCAGTTGCACGATATTGGTTCTTGATCGATAATCTCCAGGAGGAAGAGGTCGTGTGGGACTATTTTGATCGTCAAGAATCACCTCCCAGATATACTTATGCATACGACAAGCGGTTCAGGCTACTTGGCCCATTCTTCTGCACATATTACCATCCAGAGTGCTGTGTCAAGCAGTTTTCTCAGAGGCAAAAACATATTGAAGCTTGTCTACTTTCAGAGATCATGCCAGAGTTTGATCTCGCATCAGCACAGTGGTCCAGAGCATACCATTATGCTAGATATAGCTGGGATTCCTTTGTCAATCTTACTCTTTTTCTGGGTCCTCGAGTGTCCAATAATCATCAGGAGTGGTGGAAAATTGTTTGTCCCCCTCCTCTTTGTCAAGTTTATTATTAAATCATGTTTTATTTAATAAAATTCCTTCCATTTTTATTTTATCATGGTTTGACGACCTCGCCTAGGTAACAAGGCGCATTTTTAGTTGTTTATTTTGCAAAAAATAGTAGCGCAATTATCGTGATTCCAGCGAAGACTCAGTCTCTAGTAATGAGACATCTTTTAAATTGTCTACCAGATATCCAACAAATGTTTCTTATTCAAAACCATTTTCAACAGCTAACCCTCAGTTTTGCTCTATAGAGAGCACCTGTATCTTTACATGGTTTAGACAAGGTCCAGCAGGAAAACCGCATCAGTTCAGCATATTAGTTACTCTTCAGCCTCAGAACAAGAAATGGCCTCTCCACGATCTGCTGGAAACAGAAGCCAACAGGGCAACGATGACATTGACCCTCAGAGGTATTTGTTATTTCAGAAGATGATGAAGAAAATGCTGACTGAAGAAACGGAGACCAGTTCAGGAAAGAGTCGTAATAAGAAGAAGGGCAGGGGCCAAACAGTGAAAAAGAATGTAAAAATTTCAAAGAGATGAAATCATCGTGAGGAAACTTTCGGTGAAGCAGAGTCAGCGGGTGGTACCGATGAGGAATATGAAACACAACAAGAACTTAGAAAGTCGACTCAAGGACAGGGATCGAATTACAGATCCAGAAATCAATCCGTCGATGATCCTACGCAACCACAACTCAAAGACGTGGTTAAGATGGTTAAATATCTGCAGGCCCGTGACAAAGGCAAAAGGGTATTTACATGAGAAGATTTCTATGATGGACTGGATGGGGATGATGATCTTGACAACCTCCTCAAGAAATTTATCAAATTTGATGGCTCTGGTGATCCAAAAGTGCATCTTGCCTTGTTCTTTGCAGAGTATTCCAAGTTCAAAAAGAACAATCGAGCCTTGTTCCTCTGTTTTCCTCGTAGTTTGGAAGGTATCGCAGCAAAGTGGTACTCAAAGCACATTAACCCCATGGAGCTGAAAGAGTTTGACAAAGTGGTCAATTTGTTCATCGAGCATTTCTTATTCAATGTTGAGGCACTCCCGACTCTCAGCCACCTCTGCAGTCTGAAATAAAAAGAAAATGAGAAAGCCAGAGACTTTATTCATAGGTGGACGTCAGCCTGTAATAAAATGCGAGATCCAATATCAGAAGGACATGCATTGTCCTTGATTTTGAGCAACTTTTCACAACCCCTAAGGGGATTGATTTCCAGCTCGCCATCAAAAACTTTTATTGAGCTAACAGAACGAGCCGAATGGCTCGAGTTGAGTATGAAAAATGGATCCTATGAGGGTTTCACCTTCACCAAGGGCAACAGTCAGCAAGAATCAAAGAAGAAAACTCATTTCACCTACTCTGCCAATAACAACAAAAATCAACATAAGAGAAATGGGAAAGACCATAGTTACGGATAGGGGGTCAAAACCCCAACAAAAATTACCAAAAAGACATCGATTTCTTAGTATGGCAGACAACCACAACAAACTCGTGAACAGGGATCGGGACCTCAAGAAAAGCCGAAGCGTGAAGGGTGGAGTTATAATCACAAGTTTACTCCCCTAGATCAGTCCCTCGAAATAGTGCTGGAATATATGCTCGGCAGTGACATGATTAAGCTTCTAAGGGTAGTTGATCCACCAGTGGTTATGGGTAAAATGAAGGACAAATTCTGCAAGTTCCACCGAACATTGGGACATGATACTGAGAACTGTTTCATTCTCAAAAACATCATACAAGATTATATTGATAAAAATCTACTGGTAGAAGGTGCCGAAGATGAGAAAATAGGAATTTTAAATCAGTCATTCCTTCATCATTCAACCATAGTGATATCTGATCACCCATTTCAGCTGCAAGATCACATCCAGCAATGCCCTAGCAGTGATACTGATATTCAACATCAGGTGTTAGTATTACATAAGGCCCAGTCCAACACTCAAAAGATGGACCTCGTTTAAGCTTTCAGCAAGCTGAAAGACTCAAGAGAGCCTGCTGGGATATCTCTTGAAGTGGCCAAAAGAATGTTGTGGTTCCTCAAAAGCTTCATTAAATCAATATCTGAAAAAGACAAAGCATTAGAGGAGAAGGTCAATATAGTGCAAAAACTTATTACTGCACTCTCAAATATCCCGATCCTTGAATTGGAGCATGCTTCTCCTAAGCATCAGCAAGTCTTGGATGATCTATTGCAAAAAATCAAGGTTAAGCTAGGCACCACCCCTGAAGACATGTCTCAGATCGTTAATCAGGCCATGACCAATGCTCCCATAACATTTTTCGATAAAGATCTACCCAAGCCCCATGCATTTTTATAACAATGCTTTGTACATTGTCGTTTGAACCAGAGGTATGATCGTACCCCATGTGCTCGTAGACGGAAGCAGTAGCCTCAACATTTGCCCTGAAATGACTGTCAAGGCTTTGGGTATAAAAGAAGAAGAATATGCACCAGATCCAATCGCCATTTGCGAATTTGATAATCATGGACAGACAACAAAGGGCAAAATCTTTTTGGAAATATTTATCAACTACTCTGTTCACACGGTGCTTTTCCACATTGTCAATGTGCCGCCAACGTATAATCTTCTATTGTGGCGAACGTGGATTCACAATGTCAATGCAGTGCCATCCACCCTACACCAGTGTATTAAGTGTTCTAAGGGCGGCATGATTACTATTGTCCTGGGGGAAGACCCCGAAGAGAGGCTGCCTCAACCTATGATTCCCCGACCGACCTATAATGTTGACATTCCTAGCATCAGGGAGAGCAAAGAAGTTTTTCTTAGTGAAATCCTTGAGATGTTGAAGCTAGAGGCAGCACCAGAGACGAAGCATACCGCAATAATGGTCCGATGGCAGGGACCATATTTTTTTAAAATCAGAGGTCGTCTTGATTACATCGCTTTCATGTTACGACAATAAAGTCGTACATGATACTTCAAGTACAAGGTTTTGATGATGAACAAGTGAATCAACTGCATTTCAGCTAAGGCAATAAAGAAAGATGACAAGCATTGAAGAATTCGATGAAGAATCTTTGAAGACTAATGTGCCAATGTTAAATTCATTAAAAGTCTTAGATTCTTGTAAGAGCCTTACTTACAATTCATATTTCAGTTGCATTTCACCTAAAAAGTCTTTAGAAAAACTTTTCTAAAAGAACCCTTCAAGAAAATCTTTTTAGAAAACTCTTTATTTAATTTTTCATGTTTATTAGTCGACCAAATTTTCTAAACAAAATGTCATTTTTGTCAAATTAGTCGACCGAAGGTTTTATCAGTCGACCAGACAGAATGTCCATTTTCTGGAAATTTAGCAGCAGTCGACTAATGATTTTATCAGTTGACCGAACAGAACATGTATTTTTAGAAACATTTAGCAGCAGTCGACTGAAAGGTTTTTCAGTCTACTGATGATATTATCAGTCGACTAATTTTTTCTCTAGTCGACTAAGTTTCAAAACTTCAGATTTTCAAACGGCTTGATAAACACATTAGTATTTCCTCTCTTGGTATTTCTTTCTCTTCCTTCTCTTTTCCTTTCCAGTTCCTATTTTCCTCCTTTTTGAAGGGAGAAAAATAAAAGACAAAAAAGAAGAGAGAAGAGAAAAGAAGAGAAAGAGAAGAGAGAGAAATTCTTTTGCGGGGTCTCACTTGACCTTAATTTTGAAGATATTTAAGAAAATAACTCGCCTCCGCTTTGAAATATTTGCGGGAAAACTGGGAGACGGGATCCGCTCGTCGGTACGAGGTTCGACCGTTCCTGGAACCTTTACCAGGGGTAATCGAACCAAGGGTCGAATTTATGCCTTTTACTTTGTTAAGAAACTATCTAAGAATTTATTCTAAGTCTAAATGCACAAAAAATCATGCTTGTGCAATGCAAGGATGTATGCTCTTTCGAAAATGATTTGAAAATTTTCAAGTGTTTCTAAGATGAATATGATGATAGAGTGAAGAAAGGGTTTCTAACTTAGAATTTAAGATTTAAAGTTCTAAGTTTTTGGAATTTTGAGAATAAATCTTGACTTTGAAAAGAATGATTCTGAAGTTGAGATGAAAGGAGAAGAAAGAAAATTTCAAGGTCATAAATGGACTTTGAATAGAGATGAAATGAAATTAAATTTTAACTTTGAAGTTTGAAATCAAAATGAAATATGGGAAATCTAAATAGAATTGAGAAATGGGATTGATTTGAAAGTTGGATATCAAGATGGGATTTGAATCCAAAGTCTTGATTCTAATTTAAGATCAGAATTGAATTCTAGGTTTTTAGAATCGAAAAATGGGAATTGGATTTGAAATCTGGGATGAAAGGGAATTGGATTCAAGAATTGGAATTGAGAATAAAAGTTGATTTTGAAATCAGGAATTCAAAATGGGATTTGAATTCAAAGTCTGGATTCTAAATAGAGTTGAGTTTTAAAATTGAATTTCTGGATTTTAGAATCCGAAATGGGAGTTGAACCCGAAATTTGGGATCTGAGAGGGAATTGGATACTATATCCTAAATGGAATTGGATCTGAAGTCTGAGATCCAAAGTAGAATTGGGTTCTGGATCCTAAAATGGATTTGGATCTGAAGTCTGAGATCCAAAGTAGAATTGAATTCTGGATCCTAAAATGGATTTGGATCTGAAGTCTGAGATCCAAAGTAGAATTGGGTTCTGGATCCTAAAAGGGATTTGGATATGAAGTCTGAGATCCAAAATGGAAATTGGATTATGGATCCTAAAATGGATTTGGATCTGAAGTCTGAGATCCAAGATGAGATTGGGTTCTGGATCCTAAAATGGATTTTGGATCTGAATCTAAGATTCAAGATGGAGTTGAATTCTGGATCCTAAAATAGATTTTGGATCTGAGGTCTGAGATCCAAAAGTGGAGATTAGGCTTGAGAATCTGGACCCAAGTTGGGTTTTAGGGCCTAACTTCGGATTTGGATTCTGAAAAGTCCAAATAAGACTTTTGAAGATGGATCTGGGTTTTGAAAACCCAAATTGAATTTTAAACGTTTTGATTTTGAGATTCAGAATCAACTTTGATTTTGAAATTTGAAGAAAACTTGATTTTGAATCAGAAGATGAATCAGAAGCTTCAAAGTTTAAATTGAACTTTGAATTTGAATTTTGAATTTGGATTTGGAATTTGGAAGTTTGAATAAAATGATTTTGAAATTCCAAAGTCAAATTGGACTTTGAAATTGAGATAGAATTGGAATTTGAAATAGAAACTTGAAGAAAGATATTCAAAATCACTTGGGTTTTTGAAAAAGAATTTTGAAAATATGATGCAATTCTATCCTAAATGATGAATGAGTTTGAATAATTTTGAAATAGGACTTTGAAGAGCTATTTCATTCTTTAAATGAATTAAGAATGAAGTTAAAAGATATAATATATCCCTGACTATGGTCATTGAATATATTATATAATAACCACATTTAAATTCAAGTGAAGAATAAAATACATTTTTGGTGCTTTTATAGAATTTAAAATGAAATTAACTCTCAATATACCCTGACTATGGCCATTGGTATATATATTGAATTAATTTTAAATTAGATTCTGATAAAAGAAGAAAATATTTAAAGAAAATATGATGATTTTTTAAAAGAATCCAGTGTGGATCTAGTGTTATTTTGTAAAAGATAAAAATACTAAGTTTTGTCCACATCCTGACTATGGCCATTGATGTGGATCATCAACTTAGGATCAATTACCTCTTACGAAATGGTGCACGTGCCATTCGTGTTTTACCATTGTGAGAATTTGAGAAATAAAGGCAAAAATGCATGAAAACAAGCAATTCATGATGTTTACAATGCTCATTCATTCTACCTAAAAGCTGGAAATGTAAATTCTCATTAAGATCTAACTTATTACAAGGTTTAAATTTGAAAATACGAATCTCAAGTGATGATATTCTCCTTATATTCCCTGCAAAACAACTGGATTAATCATGAAAATAGAAGAAAGAGGGCATATATCATATGGATATCTAAAAAAATGTTCATATACCAAGATATGAATGATGGAAAGATAGAGGGAATGATATATATGCTTATATATATACATATATATACATGCATATGTTATATATATCGGTATGTATATATAGATATAGATATATATGGCATGGGGAAGGAGATGAGCTAAGGGGTTATAGGAAGTGGTTGAGGCAGACAGGTGTAACAGCTGAGGGTTTTGCTGTTATGTGATATAGCAATGGCATCTAGCAGAGTTGCCATGACATGGAGATAGGAATAGAATGCTAAGGTGGTAAGGTACCATTGTAGGTGCTGGGAGTGGTGTATGTGCTGAAAACATAAGGTGTGGTAAAAAAAATGAATGTTGTAAGGTTAAGTACAACAAGGGGTGCTAAGGTGATATAAGAGTGTGTGCTGGGAACGCTTACAGCCACGTAAAGTATGTGTTGTAAGTATTTACAGCAACACAAGGGTTTTATTGTAGGCATTTACAACAAAACAAGGTGTTTGCAGTAAATACTTACAGCAATACAGATCATTTGCTATAAGTACTGAGGGTGGCTGTGTAGTGTTAGGCCTAAATGACATGGTAAGTGCAATGAATGATGGTAAAGGTATTGTTGTAGATGCGATGAAATGATGAGATGAAGCAGCAGGTGACTGCTTATGCGCAGACACTTAGCCATGTAATGTGTCGTGAGAAATAATACCATGAACAACTGCAGGTGCAGCTGTGTGGTAGTGAAAGTGCTGATGTAACAAAGCTAAAGGGATGGTGATGATGAAATACTGTTGTAGGTGAATAGTGCCTAAGAGATGCCAGCATAACAGGACCATGACCTTCATAAATAGTAAGAAAAAAAAAACTAGAATTGCTAATATATTTGAGCCAATTTGATCTTTTCACCCCTGCAACTTTGATCACATCTACCACAAATATCATAAGATTGCTGACATCACACCACAGGTATATAGGCTTCCTCTGCTTCTTGATCAATCTCAGCAACATTATCTCCAATTTCTAGCTCAACTTTTTAACGGCTCTCCGTCAATCCTCTCTACTTATAAGCATTTGGAAAAACAATTTGGATGGGTTTAACAGGTCTGGACCCATCATCTGAACTTATTCCCCCATCTTGAAATCCTCTGAGCAACTCCACGAATCTTCGGATTTCCATAAGATGTATCAACATAAGATGAAATTAAGTGATAATGCTCCAAAACTCTAGGTAGAGAGTCTGATCCCTAATGACCAGAATTTTGCAGAAGAATGAAACTGGAGAGCTTTCAGTTTTTTTTTTTTTTTTTTAAATTCCAAGGTCACGATCATAAAGCAAGATTTAGGCTATATGCAATCAAATACATCCTGATAAAGCCTGTATAGAAATGAATCATTTTCGATAGCAGGTACATGAATGCACAATTCTGCAGAACCCAGAAAATCTCTAAATATCATATCATATGACTACTGAAAGATGATTTACTCCATGACAATCTTATATCAGTAAGTGTCATTAAAAATGGAACGTTACAGAGACTGCCTACGAATGTAAGAAACATTTCAATCTCAGATGGTTAAAAACAACCGAGGTTACCATCCAATCTGTAAATAAAATTTAGATCTCCTGAGCTTCCTAGCAGCCTCCCACTAAGGTTCGGACCTGTTGCCTGTGGGGAATTTGATGCAAAGATGACCTAAATGATGGGATGAAGGGTGGGGGTTCTTGAGCAGGATATGCCTGAATCAATTCATGCGAATATAGTGAAAGCTTGATGACATAATGCAGGTCGGACCTGATGATCCGACGATGAAGGAATGGAATAATGCATGGTGAAGACTAAATTTCATAAGCAGAGGAAGGCCACTAATGAAATCAGTGAGATGTTGGATAGTCATCGTGCTGATTGGGTGTTACCAAATGCAGGTGCATTGGAAGACCATAAATAGAATCGACTATTCTGGGTGTTTTTCATGGCTAAAATGGACAAGAAAGCAAGTAGGATGAAGCAAAATAATCCCCCTTGGTAAGAAAACTATAATAAGGTAAAGAAGCAACATCAATTTATGAAACAGATTAGCGCAGTGAGTTGGAGCAATTATAAACAATGAAATTTAAAGATGAAGGCAATGCATGACAGATGATACAGAATGCTTCGTATCAAGAAAGTTAATAATGAAATATATATATATATACAAGCATGACGGCTATGAAACAGATCGAGGATTTCTGCAAAATGAACCCGATCTGATATTAGATCAGATCAGACGTCATGGTAGAAGTCTCCTCGAATGTAATATGAAGATGATTGGAACAAGCAAACTACATGAATGAAGGGAAAATAGAAATTAGGATGCTGAAATAAAAATTAAAAAAAAAGGCAAAAATGCATAAAATGATATTATGAGAAGGAATGTGTTATCTATAAAGGGGGAAAACAGAAATCTAACAGCATTGAAATGAATGTTGAATCGAGATATTGAAAATCGCCACATCAAATTCTGCTTGTTAGCTCACCGTGAATTGATTTTTACAGGGGCTCAACTTCGTACCAGAGATTAATGACTATCAATTGAGGTTTTTGTTCAGCAATGACACAATAGGGTGGATCTAAAGGATGATGCGGCGAAGAAAACTAAAAAAAAGAAAAAGAAAAAGAAAGGAAATGTTGATGTTGAATCGAAAGAGAAAGGAAGAAAACAAAATGACTAAAATGAAGCGATGATAATATGAAAGCAAGAAATCTTTTATTAAAAGAAGAGAGCATCATACGCACAGAAAACCCAAATTCATATGAGAAATCAATGTATAGACATAAAGTCGTGAACCGATCGGGAAAATGAGATTGAAAGTCAAATAAATTACAAAAAGTATTGAATCTAATAACATGAACAAAATGAAAAATAAGCAAATTACGAAACAGAGAAATGTTGGAACTCATTAGTTCCCTTTTATATCGCATATTTACATAGATCAATACTTGCTATATGCAAGATCGATGCTATGTAGATGCTTTAATGAGGACAAGAACAGGAAAACACAGAAATCCGAAAATAGCAGAGAGAAGTGGCCAAAGGTTCTTACCGAATCTTCCTGTGTTGCAGGAATTATGTAGAGAGACTAATGATTTTGGTTGATCTGATGGTCCTTCTTAGTTTTGCAGAAACTCTGAAGGAGGAAGGAGGATTTTCGTTGTTTTTGCAGAGTTGTGCGTAGTTGCTTGAAGTTCTGGAGGTTGAAAGCGACTCTGGTTCAGCCGATGGGGAAAGACCGAAAAGAAAGGGAATAGAGGAAATGGGAAAGAGATCGAAAAGTGAGATCAATAATGGATGATGGGGTAAAAATGGATGCCCAAAGGAAGAAGAGGGATGCCCTCTTTAAAGAGAAGAAGGAAAATTCGAGAGGCAGTTTGTTGAAGATGAAAGGGGGAGAATGCAAAGATCGTTGAAGATGGAGGGTAGAAAATGAGAGGGAGGAGTGCGCGGGAACGAGGCCGTTTGCACTTTTCTTATTTTCCAAAAAGAGGATTCTTTTCAAGAAACTTTTTGTAAAATGGTTTTTCAAATGAGGTTTTTAGCAAAAATAGCTTTAAAAAGCTTGAAACCATTTGTTTTTCTCGCAGTTTTTTTTTTTCAGTTTTTTTTTGTTTTTGTGTTGTTTTTCCATATTTTTGTATTTTTAGAGTAAAATCCTAAGGTTTACGAGAAAATAAAGATTTAAGACTAATTTTTTTGTATTTTTGCAAAATATTTACAAAGGAGGGTTTTCTTGAGAATTCAAAGCCATTTCTCTGAAAAATTTTTCAGAAAGCAAGCTTATATCCGAATTTTAAGGAAATATTCGAGGTTTAAAAACCTCGAATCGAGAAATACAGAGTTGTGGATCCAACAGGATATTAGATGGGTTGTTTGAGCCTTTCAAAATTTGCCTTTGGTATTTTAAATTTTTAATTTTAAAAATTTGGATAATGAGGCTCAAATTACTGGATCCGGATCCAAAATCAAATTGGTTATATCAATATGGAATTTAATCCAGAAAATCTGAAGAATAACTGAAATTTGGTTTTGACATTGCTTTGATTTTCTTAGAAGATAGAGCCAGGGGCAAAAAGGTCATTTTTATAAAACTTTGAAAAATTTGGGGTGTTCACATCGACCGACGATAACTGTCAGTCTACTAATAGTTAATTATCAGTTGACTAACTACTGTTCTAGTCGACTAATTTTGTCGTTTTTTCTGAAACTTTTAAAAGGCGTGTCTTTTCATTTTTCAAATGTATTGATCGTTCAAAATGGACTGTTTTGACACCCTTTCATACCCTCTGGTTTGACTTTTTGTAATGTATATTTTTTAAAAGATATTTTTAATGAAAACAAGGGAAAATCGTCAACCAAAGATATAAAAACTGACTTTCCACAGAGTGGCGAGTACGGGTCGAATCCACAAGGAACGGGATACATTCTGAAATAATTCTAAAATAACACTTTATTAATATAACGAAGCTTACAACTATGTCAATGTCACAATTTGAATCAAATAACAATCTAAAAACAAGAAAATCAACTAAGCAGGAAGTTAAGTCTTCTGCAGATCTCCAGGGGCAAAATTGTCTTTTCACCATATGTGCAAATGCACTTCATCTTTGAATTACACATGTAAACCTATTCTAACTTATCAACCTACACCAATAAAAACACAAAGTCTGTAAACAAATTAATAATTAACTCTAAATTACATCTACACTTAATGTTAAACTAATTTTACAATTAAACTATAGTTAAATAAACATAGAAAATTAAAATTACACTGTCTAATTAAACTAACTAAGAAAATGTATGTGAACTACTCTAACTACTGTTAATTCACTAACTATAATACTAGAAAACACGAAAACTACACTAAATCAAACAATTAACTAAATGATTGTTTTGTCCCTAAAGAATGCAAAAGTGGACTCTGACAACTTTTCGCAAATCGAAGATTTGAGGGGCAAACAAATTCCAATTTTTCCGAAATCACTTTTGTTCTGTAACTGACAAATTCAAGAATCTGACACATTTTACATATTTGAAAAATACATTCTGGATCTCTATATATAAGCGTTTCAAAATCAGGATAATCTTGGAAATCGTAGGACCCGAAATTTAAAATCCAGAAAAAGTTGTTTTCAAAAAACACTTAAAAACTAGACCAAATCAACTCGGATTGAGTTGAAATTTGGTCTGCAGACAGTTAACACGTAGATGTGGAGCATAAAAAAATAATTTTCAGAAAACTTCAGAAAAATCTACATGAAATAACGAGTGCACGACAGGGTAAAAATTAGTTGTAAAATTCAGTGCACTATTCATTTGTTTAAATCCACTTTTCACATTTTAGCATGAAATCACACATCAAAACAGGCCTAACCTAATCTAAACTACTGTTAAACTGCAGCAAAGGACAACAATTAAGCTAATTATATAAAATTAAGAAAAGACCTACACAACTAAGATTAATTCTAATCTAAGCCACTCGTTAAGTCTAATCTAATTTAAATTGATTATATAAATGTACAACTAATCTAATTAATCCTAATATATATTATCTAATATCCCTAACTACTTAACTAGCTAATCAAACATTAATTCTAAAGTCTAAGTAAATCACAACTACTATCTAATGTTAGTCTAACTAGGGTTATAAACTAAGTTAGAATGACTTACTAACTATAGTTAGGATGACTAATGTTAAACACTAACTAATGTAACTATGGTTGAACTATCTACCTAAGTTGGGGGTACGGTTAGGGTTAAATGGGGTTAACTAGCTAAGCTACTACTACTTATGGTTAGTTAGGTTAGGTTTACTAATTAGGATCGGTCACTAAGTAAGGTTAGCTTCTAACTAGAGTTAATAACTAACTAAGGTTAATAACTAACTACCTAGGGTTAGCTAATTAACTAAGATTAGATAGGGGCGGTTAGGGTTAATCGACTAACTAGAGTTAACTAAGGCTAGGGTCAATTACTTACTTAGGTTAAACTAGGGTTAGGGGTACTAACTAAGGGGAGTTAGAGTGGCGGTTTAGGATAGGGCATTGGATTGAGTTCACGCCACCCTCTGAATTATCTATTCTAATAATTAATTAAACCTTACTAAAACAATAATGCACACATAATCTAATTCATAAATGAAATTTAACTAAGATCACTACCTACCTAAATAGGCCTACACTATTTCTAAAATTTAATCCTAAGTCAAAAATTACTAACTTAATTAATCTCTAATTAGTGCTAAGTCAAATAAATCAATTAGTAATTAGGGCTATAAAGGTGAGAATCACGAAATTAGTAAGAGTCTTACTCTCCCATTCTTGCTTTAAAAGAACATTAGGAAGGTTTTCAATATCAAAAACCGTCCAGCCTTTTTGCTCATGCGTTTTTGATTTCTCATTAAAAGCAAGAGAGTCAATTTAAAAACCTTTCTAAAAACATCACACACGTTTTTGCCAAAAGATTTAAAATTCGTAATTCCTTCCAAACGTGTAAAGGTAAGCCTTCATTAGATTTTGGCTGGATTGAAACTTCATTAAAACTTTCCCAAATTGAAATCCACGAATTTAGAGAGGCTAAGATCTTTACCAAAAACGTATTTCAAATACAATGACTCAAATGCCCTTAACTAGATTGCATAAACCAAATTAATTAACTAACATAACCTATGTATAACCTAACTAAAGAAACTTATAAACAAAGAATGCAAAGGGTATGAACAGAAATTACTAACTTGGAAAATCTATTGAATTAAACACTACACCAAAAAATCAACATTCTACATTAATGCAACATTAGCTAAACCGAAAATTAAAAACTATAATTATTCTCATTAACCTATGCCTGGAACTAATATCAAACAAATCCCAAATTAATTTAACAAACTACTACCTACAGAAAATTGAACCTAACATGAATTGAACAAAACCTAAAATGAAATCTATACTAAATTAAAAACGAAAAGATATGAAACTAATGACTCTAAGCAAAATCTAAATTACACTACATTAGCACATGATAAAAACTAGACGTTTAAAACTATGAAACTCAAAACTATTATCAACACTATACTACACATGAAATCAAGAAAACATAAAACGCTAGATCAAAAACATAATGCAATCGACTACCTAAATCTAGAACAAAAATGCACCAACAGTTAACACCACGACCAGATTAAATCTATCGAAATATACACATTCAATTAACTAAATAAGACTAATCTATCAAACTGAAAAATACAGAAAACACCACAACATTTTGACATTAAACAACTAAATTAAACTAATTTAATATAGAAACGTTATAGCTAAAGCAAATGAACTGGACACTCCTATGACAATTGATATTCACTAAAGCTTCATGATATAAAAATGCACAAAAACAACAAAAAACACAATCAGAATATAAAATGTTACAGCTACTAATCTAATCAGTTTTTGCAAACTGTAGAACACGCTATTCACGATGACATATCAAATGACAAAGAACTCAAAAACAACATCAACTGTGAAAGGATCTATGAAATCTACTGCTAATATAAACACATTCAGATCTAACAACTAATGGAAAAACATGATGATAATGCAGACGCACATAAATCTCAATTTAAGTAGCAAGCACACACCCAAAAGATCAATTGTTGGATTAAAACTATTATTTTAAATAAAGCAAACACCTAACACTCCTACGTGCTGGTTTATGCGTGAAAAATCTACACTAAGGCTAACGAAAAACAGAAAATACATAACACATAACTCACGCACAGATTAGTTTTTAGCTAGTAGCAGTGGATGTGAAGATCTAACCTCCAGGGCGATCCGACGACTGAGGGGAAAGGCAGAGCAGACTTTGCTATGATTTCACACCACGAAGGACCTCGTTGATGCTGGGAATACACCATGAAACAATATTCTACAACTGCAACACGTTTGAAGTCCACCGAAGATGGAGGATGAAGCCGATTCTCGATCGGGTGGCTTAGAAGATCGGATGGGGGTAGAGTCGATCCCTCTTGTTGGAGTGTCTCGCACTTCCATGCAAGAGAAGGTGTCTCCAACCTCTGCTGCACCTGCAAAACACAGCAAACATGGGATTAGCCAACATGGAAGAACAAGAACTGAGAAGGTGTGAAAGGAAGGCAAGATAGAAGGCTTGGATCTCAAGCTTTTCTTCATGCTCTAATGGAGATGGCGTGAGGTGAGGGATGAGAAGGGGGCTGGACCAAGATTCGTGCCCCTAGGGCACGAAAATCAAATCAAAGACAAGATCTCCATGGGCGTCATCTCCTCTATACACAATTTGCATAGTTTGGGCGTTTTTTCAGAAAAGATGTTAAAAGCAAAATAATTGTTGGGCGCCACATGTAGGAGAGGGTTTTTAGAAAATGGTTTTACAAAACTTAAGTGGGTTGGAGCTGGGTTGAATCTATGTGTTTTGATCCAGATCCAAGACCCAGATGGGCGTTTGGATCCAAATCTTTCAATTCTTCTCCGAAGTTTGATCCGCTACAGTGTAAATGCCATAATTCCTTCATTTTAGGTCCGATTTCAATGAAATTCGAACCAAAGCTATATAATATCATTATGCACCTAAGTGTATGCCCTTAATCTATAGATGATGCATTTATGCAGTGAAAATGTGTTAATAAAATATAATATTTATGCATCATCACCCTCAACGTATGAAATCTTTCAACTATAAATCTGAGTGCATTCCACACTCAAAGCAATCAAATCCGATTGAATTACATCAAATTACTTTTTGCTTTTCACACATATTCATTTTCTCACTCACTTGATATTTTTCACTCAAATTCCTTTGAGACACAGTGAATTCGTGAGTAGAGTATTCCAACAACCTCAAAAGCCAATTGCATCTCATTTGTATTCGTAAGAAGGGCTCATAGGTTGTTTTGTAAGTTGTTACTTATTTCATTTTTCTGTAAAATGAAGGACTCTTTGGTTTAAAGGAGTTGTTTGCTTTCAGTAAGTGTGTTACTGAAAGTGGGACCAGATTTGGTCTGTATGATCTTGTAGTTACACAAGGTTGATAGTGGAAATCTCAAGCGGGTTGTGCTTGGAGATTGAATGTAGGTCAGGAAAGACCAAACTAGGATAAATTCTTGTGTTCTTTGTGTGATTGCTTTGTGAATTGCAAAATCCGTCAAAATTCTGAAGACGATATTTAAAAGCACTATTCACCCCCCCTCTAGTGCTCGTTGCCTCAATCATACTACACTTTCATTTGCTATCAGAGTAGGTTTGCTATTATTTTGATTTGACCATCATCTAGCATGACAACAACATCATCTCAGCACAAAGAAGGATGCTCCTCTGTTCGTCCTCCTCTCTTCGACGGAACAAATTATGGATACTGGAAAGTGAGAATGACAATATTCTTACAATCTATGGATCTCAAAATTTGGAGAGTTGTTTCAGAAAAATACAAAATGCCATCAACTGATTTCAGTCAATGGACCGATGAAGAAAAGAAGATTGCTTCACTTAATGCCAAAGCTATGAATGCATTGTATTGTGTCGTTGACAAGCTAGAGTTCAATCGTATCTCTCAATGCTCTACAGCAATTGAAATCTAGCATACTCTTCTTGTGACTCACGAAGGTACGTCAAAGGTAAAGGAATCTAAAATCACTTCTTTAGTTCATAAATTTGAATTGTTTAAAATGAAGCAAAATGAATCTATATCGAACATGGTAACAAGAATGACTGATATCACTAACACTTTAAAATCCCTTGGAAAAGAATATTCACACGTGGATTTAGTTAGAAAAATCCTAAGGTGTTTAACTCCTAAATGGGAAGAAAAACCATAGCTATTAAGGAAGCAAATGATTTAAACACTCTCACTCTTGAAGATTTGGTTGGTAACTTAATGGCATATGAAGTCCAACTTCAAGACAGACAAGAAGAAGAACCCAAGAAGAAATCTCTTGCTTTTAAGGTTACTTCTGACTGAAAATTCAGAAGAAGATAAAGATGAAGATGAAGATGAAGATATTGCTCTCATCACAAGGCAATTCAAAAGATTCATAAAAAAGGAAAGATTTCAAAGAAAGGTAAGGAAAGCGAATTCTTCTAATCCAAATGAAGTCAAGTGCTTTAACTTCAAAAAGGCAGGACACATCAAGAAAGATTGTCCTTTTCTCAAAATCAAGCCTAAAGACCAATTCAAGAAGAAAAAGGCATTTCAAGCATGTTGGGATGATAGTGACTCCTCTTCCGATGAAGAATCAAATGAAGAAGTCGCCAACATGTGCTTTGTAGCACAAGAAGACTCGGTAAGTCAATTTGAGTATGATGATTTATTAGAAGCATTTAATGATTTATATGCTAAATTTAAGAGTCTAAGTTCTAAAAACAAAGAGTTAAAAACTGAAAATTTAACTCTTGACTCTCAAAACAAAGTGTTACTTCAAGAGATAGAAGATCTCAAGAAGGAAAACTCTTGTCAAGCATTTGAGATAAAAGAAATCGGAATTAGAACCAATCTCTTACAAAAAGAAATAACTAGTCTAAAAGAAAAATCAAATGATCTTCTTTCTATAGTGACCAAATTCACAAATGGTCAAGAGAATCTAGAAAGACTTCTTGGTTCTCAAAGATGCTCGGTTAATAAAACCGGATTGGGATATAGCTTCTATGATACTCAAAATAGACCAAACTATGTGGTGAAGAATCAAAGACAATATTCTCAACCATTTGTTCAAAGATCTAAATTTTCTAGTTATAATAGAAATGCATCTAATCATGAAACTTAAAATGCTTATAAGCCTAGACATGATTACTCTAGAAATGCTAAATCTTTTTATAGAAAAGATATTCATTATCAAAGGAAACCAAAATCCAAATGGATATGGGTTCCTAAGACTAACTCTCATGGACCCAAAAATAGAAAAGGGTCAAATGCTTTGTCTTCTAATTTTGTTGTAGGTACACAAAATAAGGAGCAAATGGATATTGGACAACGGTTGCTCTAAACATATGACTAGAAGGCCAGAGTTATTTTCCACCCTCCAAAGTAAGGATGGAGGAACCGTCACCTTTGGTGACAATAACAAGGGAAAAGTAATAGGTATTGGTAACATTGGTAATCCAAAATTTTCCTTGATAGAAAATGTTCTTTTAGTAGATGGTTTAATGCATAATTTATTATCCATTAGTCAATTATTTGATAAAGGTTTTCGTGTTTCTTTTGAACATGATTTATACTTAATTTCTGATTTTCAATCTAAAAAGATCATTTTTAAAGGTAAAAGAAGGAACAATGTGTATGAACTTTATCTAGATGAGTTACCCACTTTTAATAAAAAATGTCTTATTGTTTCAAATGAAATTCAAAGGTTATGGCACAAGAGACTTGGACATGTTAACTTTAAAATTATTTCCAAGTTATCCAAGAATGATCTTGTTAGAGGCCTACCTAGAATACCATATAAGAACGATCACTTATGTGATGCTTGCCAAATGGGTAAACAAATCAAGAGTTCTTTTAAAGCAAAAGATATAGTTTCAACAAAACGTCCTCTTGAACTTTTACATTTAGATCTATTTGGACCATCTAGAAATCAAAGTTTGAATGGTAGCAAGTATGCTTTTGTTATAGTAGATGATTATTCTCAATTTACATGGCTGATTTTTTTAAAAAGCAAAAATGATGCTTTTTCTGAATTTTCCAAACTTTGTAGAAGAATTACAAATGAAAAATCTACATCTATTATTAAAATTCATAGTGATCATGGTGGTGAATTTGAAAATGAATCTTTTCTAAAGTATTGTGATTTACAGGTATATCTCACAACTTTGCTTTTCCTAGAGCGGCTCCACAAAATGGAGTTGTTGAAAGAAAAAATAGAACTTTGCAGGAATGTGCTAGAACCATGCTTCAAGATAAAAATTTACCAAAATACTTTTGGGCTGAAGCAATAAATACAACATGTTATGTTTTAAACCGTGTTCTTATTCGACCAATCTTACATACAAAATATTTTGAATTGTATTATAATCGTATACCAAAGATCTCATATTTCAAAATTTTTGGTAGTAAATGCTTCTTGTTAAATACCAAAGATAATCTTGATAAGTTTGATTCAAAATTAGATGAATCAATATTTCTTAGATATTCTTCTAGAAGTAAAGCTTATCATGTTTTTAATAAAAGAACATCTTGCATTGAAGAATCTTTACATGTTGCATTTGATGAGAATTGTGAGCAGATTATGCCTCTAAGCGAAGGAGAAGAAGTAATACTTCAAGAAGAACCTTTGAAAGAGAGTACTTCTCAAGAAAATGTTCCTCTTTAACCGGTTTGGAAAGAAGTTCCCAATCATCCACATGAACAAGCTATTGGAGAAATAAAGAGTGGTGTCCAAACTAGAAGGCAATTGCAATATATTGCAAATATTGCTTTCATATCTAAAATAGAACCAAAGAATATCAATGAGGCTTGTGATGATGAATTTTGGCTTTTGGCCATGTCTGAAGAACTTAACCAATTTACTAGGAATGATGTATGGGATCTAGTTGATAGACCAAAGGATCATCCAATAATTGGAACAAGATGGGTCTTTCGAAATAAGCTGGACGAAAATGGAGAAGTCATTCGAAACAAAGCAAGACTAGTAGCACAAGGCTATAATCAAGAAGGCATAGATTTTGATGAAACCTATGCACCAGTGGCTCGATTGGAGTCAATTTGAATGATGCTTGCTTTTGCTAGTTACATGAATTTTAAGTTATATCAAATTGATGTTAAGAGTGCATTCTTAAATGGACACATCATTGAAGAAGTTTATGTAGAGCAACCTCCAGGATTTGAAAATGAGAAATATCCAAAAAAAGTCTACAAATTAAAAAGAGCTTTGTACGGACTTAAACAAGCACCAAGAGTGTGGTATGAAAGACTACGAAATTTTCTAGAAAAATTTGGTTTTTCCATTGGTTGGGTAGACTCCACTTTATTTATTAAAAATCTTAATTCAGATATTCTTATTGTGCAAAATTATATTGATGACATAATATTTGGTTCTACTAATGATTTTTTTTGTAAAGAGTTTGCTAAGGCTATGCAGAAAAAGTTTGAAATGAGCTTGATGGGTGAATTAAACTACTTCCTTGGACTTCAAATAAAGCAAACTGAAGAAGGAATCTTCATCAACCAGGCTAAGTATACAAAAGAACCTCTCAAGAGGTTTGGGATGGACTCATCGAAATCAAGAAAAAATCCTATGAGTACAACTAATTCTCTTGATAAAGATGAAAATGGTCAGAATGTAGATACTAAGCTCTACAGAGGTATGATCGGATCTCTATTATACTTAACTGCTAGTTGACCTGATATAATGTTTAGTGTTTGTATGTGTGCTAGATTTCAACCTAATCCAAAGGAATCTCATTTAACTGCAGTAAAACAAATTCTTCGTTACTTGAAAGATACTTCAGATTTTGGTTTGTTTTACCAAAAATCATCTTCCTTTGATTTAGTTTCATATAGTGATGCAGATTTCGTAGGAAGTAAATCTGATCGCAAGAGTACTAGCGGAACTTTTCATTTCTTAGGAAATTCCTTAGTCTCTTGGTTTAGTAAAAAGCAAAATTCAGTGTCACTCTCAACAACTGAAGCAGAATATATAGCGGCTAGTCTAGCGCGTTCACAAGTACTATGGATGAAATAGACCTTAAAAGATTTTGGTTTGAATTACTCCACAACAACTATTTATTGTGATAACACTAGTGCTATAAATCTTTCAAAAAATCCTGTTCAGCACTCAAGGACTAAGCATATTGAAGTTAGACATCATTTCTTAAGAGATCATGTGTTAAAAGGAGACATTTCGTTAAATTTTATACCCACTAATGAACAACATGTCGATATCTTCACTAAACCACTTAAAAATGAAGATTTTATGAGAATTAGGAGAGAACTAGGCATTTGCTCATTTTTAGATTTATAAAATGCTATTTTGTTTGAACAAAATCTCAAAATCGCACCATATTAGTCGACCGATAAACTTCTAGTCCACTGATGTTTTAAAATTTTTTTACTGAAGGAATCGCACCTTATTAGTCGACCGATAAAATTCTAGTCGACTGATATTTTTTTAAAAAAAAATCAATTGAAGGGACTGTGAACACCCCAATTTTTTCAAAACATTATAAATATTCCTTTTTTTTTTGCCCCTGACCCCATTCTCTGAGAAAAATCAAGCCTGAATGCTCAGAAAACCTCTTTTTTAAATTATTTCTTAAAAATACCAAAAAGAAAATATAGTTTTTAACCCCTTACTATTCCTTAGATTTCAGGGTTTTTTATTTAAAACAAAATATATATATATATATATATATATATATATATAGAAAATTATAAAGAAAAAAGAGCAAAAAAGGGGAAAATGCGGAAAAGTGGTTAAGAAAACCCATTTTTATAAAAGTGGTTTTAGCAAAACCTTTTTTTGAAAATTTCTTATAAAGCAGCCACTTTTCTGATTTTAAAAAAAAAAATTGGATCATTCTCGCAAAACCCCCTTTCTCGAGACTTCTTCCCCTTTTTTATAAAACGATACAGGGGGAAGAGGGTCGAGGACGCCTCTTCACCCCCGCAACCCTCTCTTCCCTTCAACGAAGTTTTTCACCGGCTCTTTACCCCTGCATCCCTCTCCCTTCGGGCAACCGTTCTGAACTTTTCCCCATTCTTCTTCTTCTTCACGCTTCATTTTCTCCTTTCCTTTTTTTTCTCTTCTAGCTCCCGATCTCCTTCTCTTTTACTATTCATCATCTTCTTCTCATTTCCTCTTTATCGATTGAATGAGCGCCTGGCACCCAGGATGGTAGCCGAAGCCCTCTGAAGTCTCAGCAGAAGCACAGGGCGCCAAGGATCTCAGAAGATCAATCGCAATGTCTTACAAAAGCCGGATCCTCCATTGATTCGCAGTAAACATTCCCTCTTCTCATTGATTTCTTTTAACTTCTTCGATTTGCTTTAAATTTCCTCCGATTCACCCATCCCCGTTCAAGCACCCCTTGTGATATCGATTTTGTTTATAGCAAATCGATCCACAGTAGTGCGAAATTGACGGAATCTGTGATTCCTACATCTGATCTCCTGCTTTTTCTTTTTTTTCTCTCTGCAAACCTTTCTTTTTTTTTTACAATCTTCTTTGTTTTGTTGTTTCTCCTATTTTTCATTATCCCTTGATCTCAATTTTTCGTTGATGCTATTAATTTCCCCATTTTTGTCTCTTTTTTATTTCTGTCTTTTTTTTTTAATCCCTGTTTACATACTAGCTTCCCTTTCAATTTCTGACTTCCTGTTTGCGATTTGATATGTATATCTGGGGAGTTCGATTTTTCTATTTTATTTTTTTTATTATTTTATGATAATTTCAACTATTTGTTCATGCCTCGATCTCCCATTTTTCTGTCTCATCTTATACATAACACCAACGGTATTATAATTCATCCCCAGCGTATATGCATTGTCCCCTTATTGTCTTTTCCATTTCTTTTTCCTTCTCTCTTTCTAAGTTTCTTCATATATAGCACCGATTTCAGTTCAATGCTCCAGCAATGCATAAATGTGCAATGTCGATATGCCTAATGACATTATCGATCTGCACCTTGCAACAAAAATTAATTCCTCTTTTCTTTTCTTTTTTTTTTCTTTTTCAATTTTCTTTTCCCGTTCTTCTGTAGCTCGTTGTATCATTGATAAATTGTTCATTCTTTTTAACATCTACTTATGATTATTGGGGGTTTGCTTTGTTAACTTGCTGTGTTATTTTTTTTAATAAAAGCTTTTTTCCTCGTCAAATCTGTGTTTTCACCGGCATATGACCGTTGTCCTTGTTTACTCCCTGTAAATGCCTCTTGAGAAGCTCACAAGAAAGCTTTGTTGTTTGGAAAAGGACCCTCAAGGTCGTTATATGATAAATCAGTGGGTGTCAGGCTCATCATTTCTTTTCAAAGATGATGGAACGCAATCCATTTATGAGAGGTTAAAAATTCTCCAGAAGAGATCGGTCTTTCAGGTTGTGATAATATTGGGGTTATTATAATACAACTCTTTTTTCCAGCTAAAAGATCCAGTAAACCCTGCAGAGATTCAGTTGTAAGAAAAGCAAACTCATGGAATTTCCAAGTCGTTCTAGTAGTTGACCATCAGGATGGTTCTCAAATGGACTAATTTTCTAGATTAATTAACCTTCTTATCCCTTTTGACATACCACTTGATAATCTGTTGATATTCAGGTATTAGTTTGAAGCAATGCTCCTGGTTCGTTCATCTCTAATGGGGGTCTCGTTAGTCAGATAATCAGATAAGTGTAGAAACCTAAGATGTTGTCATTCTGCCCGGTTCATGGAGGATTCCCTGAGAAATGGTTGTCCCTAGCGTTTAAGAATCACAGCTATCCAGTATTAGGGCTTGTGGAGTGATCGTGCTACGCAGTGAAGAAGGCGAGTGGTTCTCATCTTCCCATTTATCATCTCACGTCACATATCCCCTGCTAAGCATCTGGCATATTATGTTTTTCTGCCATTTGCATAGCAATTGCTTATTCAAATTCGTTACTTCTGGGCTGTTAGCAATCGTTGTGCAGGCATCTCTCATGTTAGTTCAGGAGGTTTTATGAGCATATCAGAAATGCCTCATATGTAGTAAAGAGAGGAGAGAATCCTAAAGTCGTGACCCCAGAAATCTTAAACAAGCTTGTTGTCCCAATCCTGACAAAAGGATTCGCCAACTCCCATTCGGCAGTGAGCTAATTCTGAGGGAAGGTTATGGGCAATACGACAACCTTGAGTTTTGATACCAAATAGCCCATGTTGTTGCTGAAACAGTGTCATAATCCATCACTGTATCCTAATGAAGATGACTGGGTTAATTCCCAAAAACCCTTTCATACAATTTGGTTTGGTGATGTCGAGCTATTGATGTATCTATTCGCATGGTGATTCATCAAAACAGGTCATTTGAATTGCTTGCTAGAAGGTATGTTTTACCTCTTTAGCAGAATGAATATCATCTTTGTATCATGTTAGATTCTTGTAAATCATTGCCCCTTATCATGCCCTGTCATTGTACTTATGCAGGTTTTCAACAAGCACTTGTATTTCATCTTACTAAGTTGTAATTATCACAATATTGCAGTGTTACATCGTGTTATAGCTTTAATCCCATTATTTCAAGCATCTGACAGTTGCCTAATTTATGTGTTGATCTGATTCATTGATGCATTTGTTCATTTATTGCAAACACCTGCAAATCATACGTTGCATCACCACCTTCTGCACCTTCACAAATGCGCATACCCATCTTCACTTCTCACTGTTAGCACTATCTTACAACAACATCCAGCAGTTTTCGTGGACTATGTTTATTCTTTCGTGTGTAGGTGTGTGTGTTATGTATGCACTTTCTTGTGTTTGGTGTGTGCGTACATGTTTCTGACTCTGCTTTGATGTTTTGTTTCTGCCATTTTTTGTGTTTCTGGCATGGAGGCTGTTAACCTGGATATCTTAATCCACGATGGCTTCTGTAAAAGAGCAATTCGTATTTTCGCGGGTGCTCATTTTCTCCTTTAAAGAAACTCCGAAGTGGTAGTTGGCCTTTTGTGAGATGATATGGTAACTCCTACAGACGGGTTTTCTTTCCTTGAGGAAGGCACTGAATCTGGCCGCTTGTTTGATTCCATTGCATTGCAGCAGTACATATTATTATATCCTCAGGTTTTGGAAGGTGGATTCAAGGACAAACCTGAAGAATATAGAGACTGTTACCATTCTTGTTATTATCTTAGTGGACTTTCGGTATGTCAGCATGAATCAACAACCTATGATGTTATACAACCAAAATCTAGGAGCAGGAAAGTTGTATATTAGCTGAATATGAATTTGTTTCACCAGTAGAGGTAACCTCCATTCATGAATGGCTAGCTTCTTTTAAAATTGCTTGGAACGCACTATGTTTCTCTTCTATCCCCATGTGTACTCCACTACTTAGCATGCTAATTGCAATATTTATCCCAATATATCATTGTTGTGTTTTCATAGTGGTTCACAATGAACCACTGTGTTCTCTTTTCTACTATGGTAGTTCAGCAAAAACTGACATAGTTGCTGTGTTTTCACAGTGGTTCACAATGAACCATTGTGTTCTCTTTTCTTCTATGGTAGTTCAGCAAAAACCGCCATAGTCACTGTGTTCTCTTTTCTTTTATGGTAGTTCAGCAAAAACTGCCATAGTTGCTGTGTTTTCACAGTGGTTCACAATGAACCACTGTGTTCTCTTTTCTTCTATGGTAGTTTGGCAAAAACCGCCATAGTCATTGTGGTCTCTTTTCTGCTATGGTAGTTTAGCAAAAACTGCTATAGTTGCTGTGTTTTCTCAGTGGTTCACAATGAACCACTGTGTTCTCTTTTCTTCTATGGTAGTTCAGCAAAAACCGCCATAGTCACTGTGTTCTCTTTTCTTTTATGGTAGTTCAGCAAAAACTGCCATAGTTGTTGTGTTTTCACAGTGGTTCACAATGAACCACTCTGTTTTCTTTTCTTCTGTGGTAGTTCAGCAAAAACTGCCGTAGTCAATGTGTTCTCTTTTCTTTTATGGAAGTTCAGCAGAAAACCACCATAGCTGTTGTGTTTTCACAGTGGTTCATAATGAACCACTGTGTCCCCTTTCTTCTACGGTAGTTCATCAAGAACTATCATAGCTGCCATGTTTCACAGTGGTTCACAATGAACCACCGTGTCTCTTCCTTTCTATGGTGGTTCATCAGGAACTACCACATTTCATGATGGTTCACCTTGGGCCATCCTGGCTCTTGCTTTCATCCATTGCATATGCCCTCTCACTTATGAGTTTTTGTTTGCTTATGGTATTGCCTATATATATATATGCATATTTCCTCATAAACGCAGAATATGCCATGTGCATCTTTTATTTAGCATGGGTATAGCATCTTAAGTTAGAATTAACCATCTACATTTTGCATTCGTAGCCTAGATTCTTCCATTTCCTTTTATCTTGGCATTGTGCTAACTCCCCTTTCTGCAGGAATATGTGAAAACCGAGCTGGAAGCTTTTGATATTTTTAATTTCAGTGTTGTAATAAGCTAGACATTAACAAAAAACTCTATATTTCCAGCCTTAGATTAGAATGGATGAGCATGTAAATACAATTTGTTTCATTATTTTTCCGTTATTTCTGAAAATTCACAAATGGGAACACGAATGACACGTGCACCATTTTTTAAGAGGTAATTAATCCTAAGTTGATGATTTACATCAATGGCCATAGTCAGGATGTAAACAAAACTTAGGATTTTCATCTTTTATGGAATAACACTGTATCCACACTGGATCCTCTTCAAAAATCATCATATTTTCAAATATTCTTCTTCTGAGTTTAATTTAAAATTAACTCAAAATACATATGAATGGCCATAGTCAGGATATATTGAAAGTTAATTTCATTTTAAACTCTATAAAAGCACCAAAATATGTTTTATTTTTTATCAGAATTTAAATATGATTATTATATAATACATTCAATGACCATAGTCAGAGATGTATTATATCTTCAATCTTACTTTAATTCACTTAAAGAATGAAATATGCTCATTCAAATCCAATTTCAAAATTCTTTAAATTCATTCATCATTTAGAATTGAATTACATCATATTTTTAAAATTCTTTTTTCTAAAATCCAAGTGGTTTTGAATATCTTCTTCAAATCAATCCTTATTTATAGATTCAAATTCAAATTCAATCTCATTTTCAAGACTCAAAAATTCGATTTCAAAGTCCAAATTGACTTTGAAATTTCAAATTCATTTTGTATTCAAAACTTCAATTTCCAATTCAAATCAAATTTCAAAGTTCAAATCAACTTTGAAATTCCAAATTCATTCTTTCAAGATTCCAAATTCAAGCTTCAAATTCAAAGTCCAATTTGACTTTGAAATTCATTTGTATATTCAAAATTCAATTTCTAAATTTCAAATCAAATTTCAAAGAACTTTGGAATTCTAAATTCATTTTTAAGATTTAAATTCAAAACTCAAATCAATTTCAAAGTTCAAATTTTAGCTTTGAAATTTTCTGATTTATCTTCTGATTTCAAAATCAAAATTATTCTTTATCTTCAAATGCTTCTCAAAATCAAGGTTTTGAGTTTGATTCTGAATCTCAAAATTTGACTCTTCCTAAATTTTAAATTCAATCTGGGTTTTCAAAACCCAGACCCATCTTCAAAAGTCCTATTTGGACTTTCAAAAACCAAATCCAAAGTTAGAACCCAATCACAACTTGGATCCAATTCCATTTAGGGTTCAGAATTCAACTTCATCAAGGATCTCAGACTTCGGATCCAATTCCATTTAAGATTCAGAATTCAACTTCATTTTTGGATCCCAGACTTCGGATCCAATTCCATTTTAGGATTCAGACTTTGGATTCAAATTCTATCTTGATTACCGGATTTCAAATCCAATTCCATTTTCAGATCCCATCCAGACTTTTTAAATTCATTTCTATTTCTAAATACCATTTTGATTTCTTAAAATCCAAAATTCCATCCTGATTTCAAAAACTTCAAATCCAGAATTCAATTCCATTCTAAAACTTATCTAAATCTAGATTCAAAGTCCAATTTCTGACTTTGAAACTTCCTTTCTTTTCCTTTTATCTCAACACCTCAAATCATTCTTTTCAAAGTCTAGATTTATTTTCCCAAAACTCTGATTATTTCAAAGACTTAGAACTTCAAACCTCTTTTTTATCTCAAAACTCTAAGTTAAATTCAACTATTTAGAAATCATTTCTTCATTTTATCATCACATTTTCATTTGGAAAATCTCAGATTTTCAAAATCATTTTTTTCAAAAGAGCATACATCCTTGCATTGCACAAGCATGATTCTTTGTGCATTTAGACTTAGGATAAATTTTTAGATAATCGTTTAGCAAAGCAAAAAAGCATAAATTTGATCCTTTGTTTGATTACCCCTGGTAAAGGCGCCAGGAACGGTCGAACCTCGTACCGACGAGCGAATCTCGTCTCCCAATTTTTCTCGCAATATTTTCAAAACGGAAGCGAGTAATTTTCTAAATATTTTCAAATCAAGGTCAAGTGAGACCCCGCAAAAGAGTTCCTCTCTCACTCTTCTCTTTTTTTCCTCTTCTCTTCTTTTCCTCTTCTCTCTTCTTTTCTTTCTTTTTATTTTCTCACTTCAAAAAGGAGAAAATAGAGGTTGGAAAGGAAAAAAGAAAGGAAGAGAGAGAAAATACAGAGAGGAAAAATTTTGCGATGATCACAGTATTTGGCGACCGTGATGGGACCCGTCTTCATCCGATCGAATCTATGCTTTTGCTTCGCTTTTTATCTAAGTCTTTATTCTATAAATATCAGCTTCATTTCCATGCAAACCTTAGGAACCTAGACTCTTTTCTTAATATGACATCATTGCATATAGGATTTAAGTATGGTTTGGTAGGACCATATTGAGGAGATTATTCCATGTTCACATTAGACTTAGGTCTGAAATACAACTCTCCTCAATTCTAGGGATTGAATGCAAACAATGTATGCAAGTGTATGCTTCTCTTTATTTAAAATCTATCTCTTTAGGGCTTCCATTAGAGCTTTCTGGTTTTTATCTGCATGTTGAACATGTTTTCGAAAACATCCCTACCTATATTGTCCCAGTCTTCACGTTGCTGGGTTGTCTCACTAAACCATAGTTCGGGAGAGAGCCTCACAATTAAACCACCTATTTGGGTTCGCGCCCCCCTACCACGTACCTAAGGGCCATAGTCCAAGGTATATATGTAGGTGCTCAAGGATGTTGGGAAGTCTTTTACCTTAGAACCGGAGAAATATTTTTTATGCCACATACTTCGAGCTTCGGCTTAAGTATATCGACATATCTTGATTGGAATCGGATGATCTAAACCCTAGAGTTAGGATTAAGGTCCTATCAGCTATTTCAAAATATTGCATTTAGAGTCAGCTTTAGGGAATGTTGTTTGTGCATCCTTGTTTGTACATCTGAGATTATGTGATATTTTATATTTTTCTTATACATTTTCCAAAACCCTGGGTATATATTATTCAAAATTTCCTCTTTATTTTTAAAAAACTCAGGTGTATTTTTCTTTTCTTCTTCTGATTTCTTCAAATTCTTTTAATCCTGCCTGCAAATTCTTCAAATTCTAAATCTTTGCCATCTACTTTCGAAATTCTTTTCTATCCTCTGATATATTCTATTCCTTACCTTCTTTTTCAATAAAAAAACTTTTGTTAAGAAATGTCCTTTTCAAAAACTAACATTTGTTCATATTCTAATTGTTTATTTTTTCTCACAGAAAAACAATGCGGTTGTCAAAATTAGTGACAACCTTATATTTTGTTGTCAGATTGAGATTTCTTTCTTTGTTAAAATTTCTTCCAAGATCTCTTCTAAAAAACCCCATTTTGCTCTCCAGAGAGAGAGCATTGGCATTATTGGTCGACTCAGTCAAGATCAAAGATTGCACTGCTCTAACCTTCCTATTACAAGCAAAAAGTAAGGAATGGATTCTCAAAAGTTTGTCACAGAGGGAGTTCAGGACAACAAAGTGAGATTGATCCCGCTATATATCGGTTATTCAATAACATGATGGTTGAGATATTATTCGAGCAAGCTGAAGCCAGTTGCAGAAAAGCTCCAACCTAAGGAGAGGCACCTGTCACCCTCCCCATGAATAAAAACAACAATAGCAGAGTAGAAAATTCTAAAGCCAGCAGGGGCAACAACCAAGGCAACCAGGGCAGCAACCTAGGAGAATATAAAGGCCAAAGAGGAAAATATTGTGAAAGCCATGATAGACTTCTTTAATCCAGTCCTCAACAAAAGGGCAAGAAGTAGGAAGGACCAAAGCGCAAGGATTGGAGCAATGATCGAGATTTCACTCCTTTAGATGAGCCGCTCGACAAAGTCCTTAAATACATGTTGTCTAATGGATTAGTCAGGCTCTCAAAGGCCGCCAACCCTTCCACAATCATGGGAAAATATATAGACCAATTATGCAGGTTCCATCGGGCAACAGGGCATGACACTGAGCATTGCTTTGTCTTCAAGAATATCGTTCAAGACTGCCTTGATAAGAATCTCTTTGTCAAAAACAAAGAAGAAAAGCATCCAGATCACCTAACCATGTCAGCCCAGTTCAGCTCCCAGAAAGGGGTTAGCACTCAGCAGAAGTCAAGCAAGCCGAAGAAAACAAAGCATGATGGTTGGGGATATGATCGCAAGCTTACCCTTCTAGGTTAGCCAATCGAAGAAGTTCTCCAATACCTGCTTGCGAAAGACATGATCAAACTCCCAAGGAAGGATGATCCTTTTGTCACCAAGGGGAAATGAAAAGATTGCTTCTGCAAGTTTCATTGAGCAAGGGGGAATGATATGGAACGCTGTTTCATCTTCAAAAATATTATACAAGACTACATTGACAAAGAGCTTTTGGTACCAGAGGACGGAGAGGAGCAGCCTGCAGTTCCAACCAAACCATTTTCAGACCACTCAAAGAATTGAGAATGCCAAAAGTTTTTCACTTTCATCCCTTTTTGTCAGTCACTTTATAGGGGCAAGTCAGCCCAATCTTTTGTGACTTTTTGGTTAAAATACTTGTAAATATTCAGTTTTGTTATCAAACTTTGCTTATCAAAGAAATGTCAATTTTCTTTATATCTTTGATATCCAATACTTCCTTCTTTTGCCATACTGGGGCATTAAATTCCTATTCCTTTTCAGAAAGCAAGACAACCCTGACATCATTCATGAGAGAAGTGATATTACCTATGAGAGTCTTTCAAAAATCCTGAAATTTTGAAAGTTTCTGCAAATCTTTGTCATGATAACAAAAAAAGTTCAAATATTTTTTATCTTATTTTTCAAAAATTGGTTTCGAACTATTACATTAAAAAATCAACCCTAGTGTTGATCTTATTTTTCAAAAATTGATTTCGAACCATTACATTCAAAAATCAAACCTCGTGTTGATCTTATTTCTCAATTTTTTTTTTCTTCGAACCATTACATTAAAAAATCAACCCTCGTGTTGATTTTATTTTTCAAAAAATTGGTTTTGAACCATTACATTAAAAAATCAACCCTCGTGTTGATCTTTTTTTCCAAAAAATTGGTTTTGAACCATTGCATTCATAAAATCAACCCACGTATTGATCTGATTTTCCAAAAAGTGGTTTCAAACCATTATATTCAAAAATCAACCCTCGTGTTGATCATATTTTCTAAAAATAAGGTTTCAAACCATTATATACAAAATCAACCCTTGTGTTGATCTTATTTTTTAAAAATTGGTTTCGAACCATTACATTCAAAAATCAACCCTCGTGTTGATCTTATTTTCCAAAAATTAGGTTTTCAAATCATTGCCTTCAAAAAATTGACCCTCATGATGATCTCTCATGTTGATTCCCTTTCAAAGATCAGCTCTCGCGCTAATCATTCTTCTCACGGTTAATCCTCTTTCCAAAAATGATTTTCTCGTATTCTTCTCTCACTTTAAAGATCCCACATGCAGTCAGGATCAAACAAACTCTTTTTCTCAACTTTTATCAATTTTTCGTTTATCAAATCCTTTTTCAGTCTTATCAATTTTATTCACCTTTATCAAATTTTCTCAAATTTCATTAATTTTTATCCATTTTTTTCTTCCCGTCAATTCTTATTTTAATTACCCTTTCAGGTTAATGGATAAACTTGATGCCTCTTTCCCATGAGGTATTTCTTTTTCCTTCTTTTCCCTCCCTCCCCTTTCAGGTTAAGGGATAAACCTGAACCTCGTCCCATGAGGTCCTTCTTTCTTCAGAATAAGGGATAATCCTGAAGTCTTTCATCGTTTTTCAAGTATCCTCAGTTTTCCCACCAAATTCCTACCAAGTTCTACCAGATCTTTGTCACACTTTGTCAATTCTTTATTATTTCTTATTCTTTATTAATTTTATCAATTTTTATTGATTCTTTATCCCTTTTGTTATCAAATTCTTTTGTTTCTCTATCAGCCTTTTATCGATTTCGTCAAAATTATCTATCCTATTCCTCCCTCTTCAGGTTAAAGGAAAAACCTGAAACCTCGTCCTACGAGGTCCTTTCTTCAGGATAAGGGGTAGTCCTGAATGTCTTTCTTCATCTTTTAAAGCTTCATTAATCTCTGCCAAATCTTTATCAAAAAATTTTATTCTTTATCTAATGTTATCAATTTTTATTTCCTTATCAAATTTTGTCGATTCTTTCGATTCTTTTGATTCTTTATTAAGCCTTTTTTTGCCAAATTTTATTCTCATTCAGGATAACGGATAATCCTAAGACCACTCATAAAAGCAACAATGCTACCTGTGAGAATTCTTTTACAAGATAATTTTCATAAATTTCCTTGATTTTTCTCTTCCTTTTTTGTCAAATCTTCCATCAATTTCTATCTTTTTTCAACAGTTCTTCTCAAATTTTATTCTTCCATTCAGGATAAGGGATAATCTTGAAAACCTTCATAGGAGCAACAATGCTACCTGTGAAAATTCTTGTACAAAACAACCTTCATCAAATCTCCTTCATTTTTCTTCAAATCTTCTATCAATTTCTATCTCTCTTCATCAGTCCTTCTCAAATTTTATTCTTCCCTATTCAGGATAAGGGGATAATCCTGAAAAATACAATAAACATTGATGGTCTTCTTCATTGCAAGTCAAATAATTCACTAGTCATTTTCAATTCTAGGTTTGGTCCTCGCACTGGCAAATTTTCTAAACTCAATCTTCTGATTAAAACTTTCTGTCGAAAACCCGAGTTTCGACTCGGGCTTCCTTTTTTTGAGATCCAGTGCTCGTATTGGAACCAATCATTTCTTAAGAAATTTGAGTTTTCAAACTCGAGTTTCTCTTTTATCTTTTATTTTGAAAATCCTAAATTCCTACTCGGGTTTTTCCCTTTATTCTTTCGTTTGAAGTTCCGAGTTCAGACTAGGACTTCCTTTTGGATCCAATGCTCACATTGGAACCAATCGTTGCGTCGAAACTTCGAATTTTTCAACTCAAATTTCTCTTTTATCTTTTATTTTGAAAATCCGAGTTCCCACTCAGGCTTTTCCCTTTATTCTTTCGTTTGAAGTTCCGAGTTCCGACTAGGACTTCCTTTTGGATCCAATGCTCACGTTGGAACCAATCGTTGCGTCGAAATTTCAAAATTTTTCAACTCAAATTTCTCTTTTATCTTTTGTTTTGAAGATCCGAGTTCCCACTCAGGCTTTTCCCTTTATTCTTTCGTTTGAAGTTCCGACTTGGACTTCCTTTTGGATCCAATACTCACGTTGGGACCAATTGTCGCGTCGAGAATTTGAGTTTTCTAACTCAAATTTCTCTTTTATCTTTTATCTTGAACATTCGGGTTCCGACTCAGATTCTCCCATTTATATATTCCATCTTCCTTTTTAAATACCCAAGTTCCAACTCAGACTCTTCTCTTTTTCAAAACCCAACTCTCAGGTTAGTCTGTCTATCTTTTTAAATACTCGAGTCCCAACTCGGACTCTCTTCGGCCAGGTGGGACCTTCTTCTAAAATCCAGCCTCCTAGCTAATCCGTTCCAAATTTCAAGTTTTAGGTTTATTCCTCCTTTACCCCTTCAGGTTAAGGGATAAACCTGATGTCTTCTACTAACGAGGTATTTCTTTCCTTCCTTCCCCGTTCAGGATAAGGGTTTAATCCTAAAAACTAGGCCACATACAATTAACTATGATGGCCTATCAAAATTCAGAACTTTCATAATTCTTTCCTTAAAATTTTGTCAATTTCTATCAATCTTTCATCGATTTCTACATTCTTCAATTTTCATTCGTACCCCTTCAGGTTAAGGGATAAACCTAATGCCTCCTACTAACGAGGTATTTCTTTCATTCCTTTCCCGTTCAGGATAAGGGGATAAATCCTGAAAGTGGACCACATACAGTTAAACTATGATGGTCCATTGAATTCAGAGTTTTCACCAAGAATCTTTACTTTCTAATATCATTTTGAAAATCTAACTCATCTTCACAACCCAGTCCTCGCGCTGGTTATTTCTCAAACTTTTCAATCATATATTGAGCTCATTTGAAAAATCCAGTCCTCGCACTGGTAACTTTCTAAATTCAACCTTCTGATCAAAGTTTTCCTTCTACAAATCAAGTTCTGACTTGAACTTCCCAAAATTTGATCTATATCCAAAAGATCCAACACTCGTTGGTCATGTATTTCCAAAAGATCCAACACTCGTTGGTCATATATTTCCAAAAGATCCAGCAGCTCGCTTGTCATGTATTTCCAAAAGATCCAACACTCGTTGGTCATGTATTTCCAAAAAAATCCAACACTCGTTGGTCATGTATTTCAAAGGATCCAGCCGCTCGCTAGTCATGTATTTCCCAAAATATCCAACACTCATTGGTCATGTATTTCCAAAAGATCCAACACTCGTTGGTCATGTATTTCCAAAAGATCCAGCTCCCGCTGGTCATATATTCCGAAAGACCCAGCTCTCGCAGGTCATGTATTTCAAAAGATCCAACACTCGTTGGTCATGTATTTCCAAAAGACTCAGCTCTCGCTGGTCATGTATTTCAAAAGATCCAACACTCGTTGGTCATGTATTTCCAAAAGACCCAGCTCTCACTGGTCATGTATTTCAAAAGATCCAACACTCGTTGGTCATGTATTTCCAAAAGACCCAGCTTTTGCTGGTCATGTATTTCAAAAGATCCAACACTCGTTGGTCATGTATTTCCAAAAGACCCAGCTCTCGCTGGTCATATATTTCAAAAGATCCAACACTCGTTGGTCATGAATTTCCAAAAGACCCAACTTTCGCTGGTCATATATTTCAAAAGATCCAACACTCGTTGGTCATGCATTTCCAAAAGACCCAGCTCTCGCTGGTCATGTATTTCAAAAGATCCAACACTCGTTGGTCATGTCTTTCCAAAGACCCAGCTTTCGCTGATCACGTATTTCAAAAGATCCAACACTCATTGCTCATGTATTTCCAAAAGACCCAGCTCTCGCTGGTCATGTATTTCGAAAGATCCAATACTCGTTGGTCATGTATTTCTAAAAGACCCAGCTTTCGCTGGTCATGTATTTTAAAAGAACCAACACTCATTGGTCATGTATTTCCAAAAGACCTAGCTCTCGCTGGTCATGTATTTCAAAAGATTCAACACTCGTTGGTCATGTATTTTCAAAAGATCCAACACTCGTTGGTCATATATTTCCAAAAGACCCAGCTCATGCTAGTTGAGATCCCAAATCATTCTGTTCCACAAATCAAACCTTCACGGTGCAATTTCTCAATTCTATAATTTCCAAACCTTTAAAACCTTTTTAAATAAAATTCAGTTTCTCATAACTGGTTGGGATTTTCAAAATCCAGTTTCTCATAACTGATCAGAATTTAAAATCTAGTGTTTTCACTGGTCAGGATTTTCAAAATCCAATTTTTCATAACTGGTCGGGATTTAAAATTCAGTGTTATCACTGTTCGGGATTTTCAAAATCCAGTTTCTCATAACTATTCGGGATTTAAAATACAGTGTTTTCACTGGTCGAGATTTTCAAAATCCAGTTTTTCATAACTGGTTGGGATTTAAAATCCAGTGTTTTCACTGGTCGGGATTTTCAAAATCCAGTTTTTCATAACTGGTCGGGATTTAAAATTCGGTGTTTTCACAGGTCAGGATTTTCAAAATCCAGTTTCTCATAACTGGTCGAGATTTAAAATCCAGTGTTTTCACTGGTCGGGATTTTCAAAATCCAGTTTTTCATAACTGGTCGGGATTTAAAATCTAGTGTTTTCACTGGTCAGGATTTTCAAAATCCAGTTTTTCATAACTGGTCGGAATTTAAACTCCAGTGTTTTCACTGGTCGGTATTTTCAAAATCCAGTTTCTCATAACTGGTCGGGATTTAAAATCCAGTGTTTTCACTGGTCAGGATTTTCAAAATCCAGTTTCTCATAACTGATCGGTATTTTCAAAATCCAGTTTCTCATAACTGGTCGAGATTTAAAATCCAGTGTTTTCACTGGTCGGGATTTTCAAAATCCAGTTTCTCATAACTGGTCGGGATTTAAAATCCAGTGTTTTCACTGGTCGGGATTTTTAAAATCCAGTTTCTTATAACTGGTCGGGATTTAAAATCCAGTGTTTTAACTGGTTGGGATTTTCAAAATCCAGTTTCTCATAACTGGTCAAGATTTAAAATCCAGTGTTTTCACTGGTCGGGATTTTCAAAATCCAGTTTCTCATAACTGGTCGAGATTTCAAATCCAGTTTCTCATAACTGGTCAGGATTACCAAAATCCAATTTCTTATAACTGGTCGGGATTTCCAAAATCTAATGTCTTTCATCAGTCAAATTTTCCAAAATTTGATTTTTACATCATTCCTCCAAATTTTAACTAAAGGTCTCATCAAAATCTATATTGAGTAATTGTTTCACAAAAGAATTCTGGAACATTATGCCAATTTGCTAAAAAACATTTGTTGAGTCCAATAATCTAACTACACGAAAAGAATTACCTCAGATTACCTCTAGTGTTCTTTCCAAAAAGGTGAAACTTTTTGCGAAAAAGAGATAAAATTCAAATCTTTTCTCTGTTGATCTACCAAAAGGATGAAAGAAATATCTTTGGTATGATTGGCAAAAGAGATATTCAACGATGTGGAAAAGCCAGAAGCGAATTGATATTGATCATGGCTATGGCGCATGTTTTAAGATGACCTTCTGGCAATCAGGCAGTGGAAATATCCTGAGCGATAAAAAGAATCCACTCCATTCATGTCTCCTTAACCATTTGAGCAGCAATCAAATATCTGCAAAAGGGATCTCTCAACTGTCGTCAAGATGAAGACGAATAGGCGAACCAGACCCCCGGGGCCAAAGAAGATTTGGATCATCTCCGAGATGAAGGAGTTTGCGAAGGATCCTTCCAGGAAAAGTTCAAATCACCGTCGAGATGAAGACGAGTGTGATGAACCTACCGACAAACTCTAAAAGATATTTGATTTCTACTATCATCTAAAGACCTTTTGAGTCAATACCATTGATATAATGCCTGAGACAAGAGAATGATTGGAACATCTCTAAGAAAAAGGAGTTTGTGATGTACCCTTTCCCGAAAAAGAGAAAAAAAGTCAGCACATCTCCAAAATAAAGGATGATGTAAAAACCCGAGAAAGTTCAATGACTCAAAAAGAGTGCAAAAAGATCATCATGGGAAAACACCCAGATATCAAACTGCCAAAGTTGTCAAAAGTCATCTTCTCTAATGCAAAATTCTTTTATCAATATATTTTCACTACTTGCTTTTATGAAATTAAGAATATTTCTTCTCTTCTCATATCAAGGAACTAGATAGCTTGCTTGAAGAAAACCATCAACGCTAAAATTTTTTGAAATTGACTCTTAGGACCGAGGAGTTAACCTCATTGGAGGAAATACTCTAAGTAAAAGAGGGAATATCTTTTGCATATACGTGCACAGTTTTCAAGCATTTGAGTCAACTATAATTTCATCTTATTGGCAAAATTTTCTAGCTATTCCAAGACTGAATTAAAAATTCAATATCCATTTTGATGTAACCTAGCATTGTTTATATTTTCCAAAAGAGTTACCTCCTTCAGAAGAAGTATCTCTTCCTGTCCCATCACGGTTTTCTTATGCAAGAATTCTGTATGGTAGTTCCCACTTAGGTTAAGGTTCAAAACCTGAATTTTCTATGATAGGTCATTGATTTCAAAAGCTATTTCAGTCTCAGCAATGAGACGCCCAAGATCATCCCTTTTCCAAGCTTTAGGGAACCCCATTTTCCTCCTTTCGCAAACCCCTTTCAGATTTGTTTGTCTAAACTCTGAAGATCCCATCATGGTTTCTTCATTCGAGGATTCCATTTGGTCGTCCCCTTTCAGGTTAAGGGTTAAAGCCTGAACCTCGCGCCACGAGGTATCTTCCTTTTCAGGTTTTGGTTAAACCTGAGTCTCGTTCCGATAAAGTTCCTCGTTTCAACGAGGTGTTTTATTCCAAGTCTCATCATGCATTCCCCATCAAAGGAATCCATGCTTCATTCATCTATCCAGGAAAGGATCCCACTTGAGCTTTATCTCATGAGACATTTTTCCCAAAAATGTCCCATCAAGGTTCTCATGTATTCCTTTTCTCATTCAATTCATCTTGATATATCTTCGTCCCACCCAGGTCAAGGGCTAAACCTGAATCTTTCCAAAAAGCGAATCTTGTCTCACCCATAAGACTTGATCAAAATTCTTATTTTCCACCATTTCGGGATTTTCACCCAAAGTCCTATCACGATTTCTTCATTTCTACTATTTGATCATGCCATTTTCGAGGATCTCGTCCCCCAATACCATTCAGGATAAGGTATTAAACTTGCAAAATCCTGTCTTTTTAAAAATTCTTTCACACCCAGTTCAGATCTGCTAACTGGAGCATTTTCAAAAATTTGGAGTGTTATCTTTGCCACTAAGCTCGGCTTTCAACCAGCTTAGTAGCAAATAGGGGCATATGTGAACATCCCAAAATTTTCAAAACATTATAAATATCCCCTTTTTTTTTGCCCCTGACCCCATTCTCTGAGAAAAATTGAGCCTGAATGCTCAGCAAACCTCTTTTTTAAATTATTTCTTAAAAATACCAAAAAGAAAATATAGTTTTTAACCCCCTTACTTTTCCTTAGATTTCAGAGTTTTTTATTTAAAAAAAAAACAAATATATATATATATATATAGAAAATTATAAAGAAAAAAGAGCAAAAAAGGGGGAAATGCGGAAAAGTGGTTAAGAAAACCCATTTTTATAAAAGTGGTTTTAGCAAAACCTTTTTTTGAAAATTTCTTATAAAGCATCCACTTTTCTGATTATTAAAAAAAAAATCGGATCATTCTCGCAAAACCCCCTTTCTCGAGACTTCTTCCCCTTTTTTATAAAAGGATACAGGGGGAAGAGGGTCGAGGATGCCTCTTCACCCACGCAACCCTCTCTTCACTTCAACGAAGTTTTTCACCGCCTCTTCACCCCCGCATCCCTCTCCCTTCGGGCAACCGTTTTGAACCTTTCCCCATTCTTCTTCTTCTTCACGCTTCATTTCCTCCTTTCCCTTTTTTTTCTCTTCTGGCTCCCGATCTCCTTCTCTTTTACTATTCATCATCTTCTTCTCATTTCCCCTTTATCGATTGAAGGAGCGCCTGGCACCCGGGATGATAGCCGAAGCCCTCTGAAGTCTCAGCAGAAGCGCAGGGTGCCAAGGATCTCAGAAGATCAATCACAATATCTTACAAAAGCCGGATCCTCCATTGATTTGCAGTAAACATTCCCTCTTCTCATTGATTTCTTTTAACTTCTTCGATTTGCTTTAAATTTCCTCGTATTCACCCATCTCCGTTCAAGCACCCCATGTGATATCAATTTGTTTATAGCAAATCGATCCACAGTAGTGCGAAATTGATAGAATCTCTGATTCCAACATCTGATCTCCTGCTTTTTCTTTTTTTTTTCTCTCTGCTAACCTTTCTTTTTTTTTACAATCTTCTTTGTTTTGTTGTTTCTCCTATTTTTCATTATCCCTTGATCTCAATTTTTTGTTGATGCTATTAATTTCCCCATTTTTGTCTCTTCTTTATTTCTGTCTTTTTTTTTTTAATCCCTGTTTACATACTAGCTTCCCTTTCAATTTCTGACTTCCTGTTTGCGATTTGATATGTATATCTGGGGTGTTCCATTTTTTTGTTTTATTTTTTTATTATTTTATGATAATTTCAACTATTTGTTCATGCCTCAATTTCCCATTTTTCTGTCTCATCTTATACATAACACCATCGGTATTATAATTCATCCCCAGCGTATATGCATCGTCCCCTTACTATCTTTTCCATTTCTTTTTCCTTCTCTCTTTCTAATTTTCTTCATATATAGCACCGATTTCAGTTCAATGCTTCAGCAATGCATAAATGTGCAATGACGATATGCCTAATGACATTATCGATCTGCACCTTGCAACAAAAATTAATTCCTCTTTTCTTTTCTTTTCTTTTCTTTTCTTTTTCTTTTCCAATTTTCTTTTCCCGGTCTTCTGTAGCTTGTTGTATCATTGATAAATTGTTCATTCTTTTTAACATCTACTTATGATTATTGGGGGTTTGCTTTGTTAACTTGTTGAGTTATTTTTTTTAATAAAAGCTTTTTTCCTCGTCCAATCTCTGTTTTCACTGGCATATGACTGTTGTGCCTGTTTACTCCCTGTAAATGCCTCTTGAGAAGCTCACAAGAAAGCTTCGCTGTTTGGAAAAGGACTCTCAAGGTCGTTATATGATGAATCAGTGGGTGTCAGGCTCATCATTTCTTTTCAAAGATGATGGAACGCAATCCTGTTATGAGAGGTTAAAAATTCTCCAGAAGAGATCGGTCTTCCAGATTGTGATAATATTGGGGTCATTATAATACAACTGTTTTTTTCAGCTAAAAGATCCAGTAAACCCTACAGAGATTCAGTTGTAAGAAAAGCAAACTCATGAAATTTCCAAGTTGTACCAGTAGTTGACCATCAGGATGGTTCTCGAATGGACTAATTTTCTAGATTAATTAACCTTCTTATCCCTTTTGACATACCACTTGATAATATGTTGATATTCAGGTATTAGTTTGAAGCAATGCTCTTGGTTCATTCATCTCTAATGGGGGTCTCGTTAGTCAGTTAATTAGATAAGTGCAGAAACCTAAGATGCTGTCATTCTGCCGGGTTCATGGAGAATTCCCTGAGAAATGGTTGTCCCTAGCGTTTAAGAATCACGACTATCCAGAATTAGGGCTTGTGGAGTGATCGTGCTACACTGTGAAGAAGGTGAGTGGTTCTCATCTTCCCATTTATCATCTCACGTCACATATCCCCTGCTAAGCATCTGGCATATTATGTTTTTTTGCCATTTGCATAGCAATTGCTTATTCAAACTCGTTACTTCTGGGCTGTTAGCAATCGTTGTGCAGGCATCTCTCATGTTAGTTCAGGAGGTTTTATGAGCATATCAGAAATGCCTCATATGTAGTAAAGAGAGGAGAGAATCCTAAAGTCGTGACCCCAGAAATCTTAAACAAGCTTGTTGTCCCAATCCTGACAAAAGGATTCGCCAACTCCCATTCGACAGTGAGCTAATTCTGAGGGAAGGTTATGGGCAATACGACAACCTTGAGTTTTGATACCAAACCATGTTGCTGCTGAAACAGTGTCATAATCCATCAATGTATCCTAATGAAGATGACTGGGTTAATTCCCAAAAACTCTTTCATACAATTTGGTTTGGTGAAGTCGAGCTATTGATGTATCTAGTCGCATGGTGATTCATCAAAACAGGTCATTTGAATTGCTTGCTAGAAGGTATGTTTTACCTCTTTAGCAGAATGAATATCATCTTTATATCATGTTAGATTCTTGTAAATCATTGCCTCTTATCATGCCTTATCATTGTACTTATGCAGGTTTTCAACAAGCAGATGTATTTCATCTTACTGAGTTGTAATTAACACAATATTGCAGTGTTACATCGTGTTATAGCTTTAACCCCATTATTTCAAGCATCTGACAGTTGCCTAATTTATGTGTTGATCTGATTCATTGATGCATTTGTTCATTTATTGCAAACACCTGCAAATCACACGTTGCATCACCACCTTCTGCACCTTCACAAATGCGCATACCCATCTTCACTTCTCACTGTTAGCACTATCTTACAACAACATCCAGCAGTTTTTGTGGAGTATGTTTATTCTTTCGTGTGTAGGTGTGTGTGTTAAGTATGCACTTCCTTGTGTTTGGTGTGTGCGTACATGTTTCTGACTCTGCTTTGATGTTTTGTTTCTGCCATTTTTTGTGTTTCTGGCATGGAGGCTGTTAACCTGGATATCTTAATCCACGATGGCTTCTGTAAAAGAGCAACTCGTATTTTCGCGGGTGCTCATTTGCTCCTTTAAAGAAACTACAAAGTGGTAGTTGGCCTTTTATGAGATGATATGGTAACCCCTACAGACGGGTTTTCTTTCATTGAGGAAGGCATTGAATCTGGCCCCTTATTTGATTTCTTTGCATTGCAGTAGTACATATTATTATATCCTCAGGTTTTGGAAGGTGGATTCAAGGACAAACCTCAAGAATATAGAGATTTTTACCATTCTTGTTATTATCTTAGTGGACTTTCGGTATGTCAGCATGAATCAACAACCTATGATGTTATTATACAACCAAAATCTGGAAGCAGGAGAGTTGTATATTAGCTGAATATGAATTTGTTTCACCAGTAGAGGTAACCTCCATTCATGAATGGCTAGCTTCTTTTGAAATTGCTTGGAACGCACTATGTTTCTCTTCTATCCTCATGTGTGCTCCACTACTTAGCATGCTAATTGCAATATTTATCCCAATATATCATTGTTGTGTTTTCACAGTGGTTCACAATGAACCACTGTGTTCTCTTTTCCACTATGGTAGTTCAGCAAAAACTGCCATAGTTGCTGTGTTTTCACAGTGGTTCACAATGAACCATTGTGTTCTCTTTTCTTCTATGGTAGTTCAGCAAAAACCGCCATAGTCACTGTGTTCTCTTTTCTTTTATGGTAGTTCAGCAAAAACTGCCATAGTTGTTGTGTTTTCACAGTGGTTCACAATGAACCACTGTGTTCTCTTTTCTTCTATGGTAGTTTGGCAAAAACCGCCATAGTCATTGTGTTCTCTTTTCTCTTATGGTAGTTCAACAAAAACTGCCATAGTTGTTGTGTTTTCACAGTGGTTCACAATGAACCATTGTGTTCTCTTTTCTTCTATGGTAGTTCAGCAAAAACCTCCATAGTCATTGTGTTCTCTTTTCTTTTATGGTAGTTCAGCAAAAACTGCCATAGTTGTGTTTTCACAGTGGTTCACAATGAACCACTGTGTTTTCTTTTCTTCTATGGTAGTTCAGCAAAAACTGCCATAGTCAATGTGTTCTCTTTTCTTTTATGGAAGTTCAGCAGAAAACCACCATAGCTGTTGTGTTTTCACAGTGGTTCATAATGAACCACTGTGTCCCCTTTCTTCTACGGTAGTTCATCAAGAACTATCATAGCTGCCATGTTTCACAGTGGTTCACAATGAACCACCGTGTCTCTTCCTTTCTATGGTGGTTCATCAGGAACTACCACATTTCATGATGGTTCACCTTGGGCCATCCTGGCTCTTGCTTTCATCCATTGCATATGCCCTCTCACCCTCTCACATATGGGTTTTCGTTTGCCTATGGTATTGCCTATATATATATAAATATACACATGTATATATGCATATTTCCTCATAAACGCAGAATATGCCATGTGCATCTTTCATTTAGCATGGGTATAGCATCTTAAATTAGAATTAACCATCTACATTTTGCATTCGTAGCCTAGATTCTTCCATTTCCTTTTATCTTGGCATTGTGCTAACTCCCCTTTCTGCAGGAATATGTGAAAACCGAGCTGGAAGCTTTTGATATTTTTAATTTCAGTGTTGTAATAAGCTAGACATTAACAAAAAACTCTATATTTCCAGCCTTAGATTAGAATGGATGAGCATGTAAATACAATTTGTTTCATTATTTTTCCGTTATTTCTGAAAATTCACAAATGGGAACACGAATGACACGTGCACCATTTTTTAAGAGGTAATTAATCCTAAGTTGATGATTTACATCAATGGCCATAGTCAGGATGTAAACAAAACTTAGGATTTTCATCTTTTATGGAATAACACTGTATCCACACTGGATCCTCTTCAAAAATCATCATATTTTCAAATATTCTTCTTCTGAGTTTAATTTAAAATTAACTCAAAATACATATGAATGGCCATAGTCAGGATATATTGAAAGTTAATTTCATTTTAAACTCTATAAAAGCACCAAAATATGTTTTATTTTTTATCAGAATTTAAATATGATTATTATATAATACATTCAATGACCATAGTCAGAGATGTATTATATCTTCAATCTTACTTTAATTCACTTAAAGAATGAAATATGCTCATTCAAATCCAATTTCAAAATTCTTTAAATTCATTCATCATTTAGGATTGAATTGCATCATATTTTTAAAATTCTTTTTTCAAAATTCTTTTTTCAAAAATCCAAGTGGTTTTGAGTATCTTCTTCAAATCAATTCTTAATTATAGATTCAAATTCAAATTCAATCTCATCTTCAAGACTCAAAAATTCAATTTCAAAGTGTAAATTGACTTTGAAATTTCAAATTCATTTTGTATTCAAAACTTCAATTTTCAATTCAAATCAAATTTCAAAGTTCAAATCAACTTTGAAAATCCAAATTCATTCTTTCAAGATTCCAAATTCAAGCTTCAAATTCAAAGTCCAAATTGACTTTGAAATTCATTTGTATATTCAAAATTCAATTTCTAAATTTCAAATCAAATTTCAAAGAACTTTGGAATTCTAAATTCATTTTCAAGATTTAAATTCAAAACTCAAATCAATTTCAAAGTTCAAATTTTAGCTTTGAAATTTTCTGATTTATCTTCTGATTTCAAAATCAAAATTATTCTTTATCTTCAAAATGCTTCTCAAAATCAAGGTTTTGAGTTTGATTCTGAATCTCAAAATTTGACTCTTCCTAAATTTTAAATTCAATCTGGGTTTTCAAAACCCAGACCCATCTTCAAAAGTTCTATTTGGACTTTCAAAAACCAAATCCAAAGTTAGAACCCAATCACAACTTGGATCCAATTCCATTTAGGGTTCAGAATTCAACTTCAACATGGATCTCAGACTTCGGATCCAATTCCATTTAAGATTCAGAATTCAACTTCATTTTTGGATCCCAGACTTCGGATCCAATTCCATATTAGGATTCAGACTTTGGATTCAAATTCTATCTTGATTTCCGGATTTCAAATCCAATTCCATTTTCAGATCCCATCCAGACTTTTTAAATTCATTTCTATCTAAATACCATTTTGATTTCTTAAAATCCAAAATTCCATCCTGATTTCAAAAACTTTAAATCCAGAATTCAATTCCATTCCAAAACTTATGTAAATTCAGATTCGAAGTCCAATTTCTGACTTTGAAACTTCCTTTCTTTTCCTTTTATCTCATCACCTCAAATCATTCTTTTCAAAGTCTAGATTTATTTTCCCAAAACTCTGATTATTTCAAAGACTTAGAACTTCAAACCACTTTTCTATCTCAAAGCTCTAAGTTAAATTCAACTATTTAGAAATCATTTCTTCATTTTATCATCACATTTTCACTTGGAAAATCTCAGATTTTCAAAATCATTTTTTTTAAAAGAGCATACATCCTTGCATTGCACAAGCATGATTCTTTGTGCATTTAGACTTAGGATAAATTTTTAGATAATCTTTTAGCAAAGCAAAAAGGCATAAATTTGACCCTCGGTTTGATTACCTCTAGTAAAGGTGCCAGGAACGGTCGAACCTCGTACCGACGAGCGAATCCCGTCTCCCAATTTTTCCCACAATATTTTCAAAACGGAGGCGAGTAATTTTCTAAATATTTTCAAATCAAGGTCAAGTGAGACCCCGCAAAAGAGTTCCTCTCTCTCTCTTCTCTTCTTTTCATCTTCTCTCTTCTTTTCTTTCTTTTTATTTTCTCCCTTCAAAAAGGAGAAAATAGAGGTTGGAAAGGAAAAGAGAAAGGAAGAGAGAGAAAATACAGAGAGGAAAAATTTTGCGATGATCACAGTATTTGGCGACCGTGATGGGACCCATCTTCGTCCGATCGAATCTATGCTTTTGCTTTGCTTTTTATCTAAGTCTTTATTCTATAAATATCAGCTTCATTTCCATGCAAACCTTAGAAACCTAGACTCTATCCTAAGCTGACATCATTGCATATAGGATTTAACTATGGTTTGGTAGGACCATATTGAGGAGATTATTTCATGTTCACATTAGACTTAGGTCTGAAATACAACTCTCCTCAATTCTAGGGATTGAATGCAAACAATGTATGCAAGTGTATGCTTCTCTTTATTTAAAATCTATCTCTTTAGGGCTTGCATTAGAGCTTTCTGGTTTTTATCTGCATGTTGAACATGTTTTCGAAAAACATCCCTACCTATATTGTCCCGGTCTTCACGTTGCTAGGCTGTCTCACTGAACCATAGTTTGGGAGAGAGCCTCACAACTGAACCACCTATTTGGGTTTGTGCCCCCCTACCACATACCTAAGGGCCATAGTCCGAGGTATATCGGTAGGTGCTCAAGGATGTTGGAAAGCCTTTTACCTTAGAACCGGAGAAATATTTTTTATGCCACGTACTTCGAGCTTCGGCTTAAGTATATCAGCATATCTTGATTGGAATCGGATGATCTAAACCCTAGAGTTAGGATTAAGGTCCTATCAGCAATTTCAAAATATTGCATTTAGAGTCAGCTTTAGGGAATGCTGTTTGTGCATCCTTGTTTGTACATCTGAGATTATGTGATATTTTATATTTTCCTTATACATTTTCCAAAACCCTGGGTATATATTATTCAAAATTTCCTCTTTATTTTTAAAAAACTCAGGTGTATTTTTCTTTTCTTCTTCTGATTTCTTCAAATTCTTTTAATCCTGCCTGCAAATTCTTCAAATTCTAAATCTTTGCCATCTACTTTCGAAATTCTTTTCTATCCTCTAATATATTCTATTCCTTACCTTCTTTTTCAATAAAAAAACTTTTGTTAAGAAATGTCCTTTTCAAAAACTAACATTTATTCATATTCTAATTGTTTATTCTTTCTCACAGAAAAACAATACGGTTATCAAAATTAGTGACAACCCTATATTTTGTTGTCAGATTGTGATTTCTTCCTTTGTTAAAATTTCTTCCAAGATCTCTTCTAAAAAACCCCATTTTGCTCTCCAGAGAAAGAGCATTGGCATTATTGGTCGACTCAGTCAAGATCAAAGATTGCACTGCTCTAACCTTCCGATTACAAGGAGAAAGTAAGGAATGGATTCTCAAAAGTTTGTCAGAGAGGGAGTTCAGGACAACAAAAGTGAGATTGATCCCGCTATATATCGGTTATTCAATAAGATGATGGTTGAGATATTATCCGAGCAAGTTGAAGCCAGTTGCGAAAAAGCTCCCACCGAAGGAGAGGCACCTGTCTCCCTCCCCATGAATAAACACAACAATAGCAGTGTAGAAAATTCTAAAGCCAGCAGGGGCAACAACCAAGGCAACCGGGGCAATCAGGGCAGCAACCTAGGAGAATATAAAGGTCAGAGAGGAAAATGTTGGGGCAATGATCGAGATTTCACTCCTTTAGATGAGCCGCTCGACAAAGTCCTCAAATACATGTTGTCTAACGGATTAGTCAGGCTCCTAAAGGCCGCCAACCCTTCCACAATCATGGGAAAATATATAGACCAATTATGCAGGTTCCATTGGGCAACAGAGCATGACACTGAGCATTGCTTTGTCTTCAAGAATATCGTTCAAGACTGCCTTGATAAGAATCTCTTTGTCAAAAACAAAGAAGAAAAGTATCCAGATCACCTAACCATGTCAGCCTAGTCTAGCTCCCAGAAAGGGGTTAGCACTCAGCAGAAGTCAAGCAAGCCGAAGAAAACAAAGCATGATGGTTGGGGTTATGATCGCAAGCTTACCCTTCTAGGTTAGCCAATCGAAGAAGTTCTCCAATACCTGCTTGCGAAAGACATGATCAAACTCCCAAGGAAGGATGATCCTTCTGTCACCATGGGGAAATGACAAGATTGCTTCTGCAAGTTTCATTGAGCAAGGGGGCATGATACGGAACGCTGTTTCATCTTCAAAAATATTGTACAGGACTACATTGACAAAGAGCTTTTGGTACCAGAGGAAGGAGAGGAGCAGCCTGCAGTTCCAACCAAACCTTTTTCAGACCACTCAAAGAATTGAGAATGCCAAAAGTTTTTCACTTTCACCCCTTTTTGTCAGTCACTTTATAGGGGCAAGTCAGCCCAGTCTTTTGTGACTTTTTTGTTAAAATACTTTGTTTATCAAACTTTGTTTATCAATGAAATGTCAATTTTCTTTATATCTTTGATATTCAATACTTCCTTCTTTTGCCATACTGGGGCATTAAATTCCTATTCCTTTTCAGAAAGCAAGACAACCCTGACATCATTCATGAGAGAAGTGATATTACCAATAAGAGTCTTTCAAAAATCCTGAAATTTTGAAAGTTTTGGCAAATATTTGTCATGATAACCAAAAAAGTTCAAATATTTTTCTTATTTTTCAAAAATTGGTTTCGAACTATTACATTCAAAAATCAACCCTAGTGTTGATCTTATTTTTCAAAAATTTATTTCGAACCATTACATTCAAAAATCAAACCTCGTGTTGATCTTATTTTTCAAAAAAAAAAAAAAATTTCGAACCATTACATTCAAAAATCAACCCTCGTGTTGATCTTATTTTTCAAAAAATTGGTTTTGAACCATTACATTAAAAAATCAACCCTCGTGTTGATCTTATTTTCCAAAAAATTGGTTTCGTACCATTGCATTAAAAAATCAACCCACTTATTGATTGGATTTTCCAAAAAGTGGTTTCAAACCATTATATTTAAAAATCAACCCTCGTGTTGATCATATTTTCTAAAAATAAGGTTTCAAACCATTATATACAAAATCAACCCTTGTGTTGATCTTATTTTTTTAAAATTGGTTTCGAACCATTACATTCAAAAATCAACCCTCGTGTTGATCTTATTTTCCAAAAATTAGGTTTTCAAATCATTGCCTTCAAAAAATTGACCCTCATGATGATCTCTCATGTTGATTCTCTTTCAAAGATCAGCTCTCGCGCTAATCATTCTTCTCACGGTTAATCCTCTTTCCAAAAATGATTTTCTCGTATTCTTCTCTCACTTTAAAGATCCCACATGCAGTCATGATCAAACAAACTCTTTTTCTCAACTTTTATCAATTTTTCGTTTATCAAATCCTTTTTCAGTCTTATCAATTTTATTCACCTTTATCAAATTTTCTCAAATTTCATTAATTTTTATCCATTTTTTTCTTCCCGTCAATTCTTATTTTAATTACCCTTTCAGGTTAATGGATAAACCTGATGCCTCTTTCCCATGAGGTATTTCTTTTTCCTTCTTTTCCCTCCCTCCCCTTTCAGGTTAAGGGATAAACCTGAACCTCGTCCCATGAGGTCCTTCTTTCTTCAGGATAAGGGATAATTCTGAAGTCTTTCATCGTCTTTCAAGTATCCTCAGTTTTCCCACCAAATTCCTACCAAGTCCTACAAGGTCTTTGTCACTCTTTGTCAATTCTTTATTATTTCTTATTCTTCATTAATTTTATCAATTTTTATTGATTCTTTATCCCTTTTGTTATCAAATTCTTTTGATTCTCTATTAGCCTTTTATCGATTTCGTCAAAATTATCTATCCTATTCCTCCCCCTTCAGGTTTAGGGATAAACCTGAAACCTCATCCTACGAGGTCCTTTCTTCAGGATAAGGGGTAGTCCTGAATGTCTTTCTTTATCTTTTAAAGCTTCATTAATCTCTGCCAAATCTTTATCAAAAAATTTTATTCTTTATCCAATGTTATCAATTTTTATTTCCTTATCAAATTTTGTCGATTCTTTCGATTCTTTATCAAGCCTTTTTTTGCCAAATTTTATTCCCATTCAGGATAAGGGATAATCCTGAGACCACTCATAGGAGCAACAATGCTACCTGTGAGAATTCTTTTACAAGATAATTTTCATAAATTTCCTTGATTTTTCTCTTCCTTTTTTGTCAAATCTTCCATCAATTTCTATCTTTTTTAATCAGTTCTTCTCAAATTTTATTCTTCTCATTCAGGATAAGGGATAATCTTGAAAACCTTCATAGGAGCAACAATGCTACCTGTGAAAATTCTTTTACAAAACAACCTTCATCACATCTCCTTGATTTTTCTTCAAATCTTCTATCAATTTCTATCTCTCTTCATCAGTCCTTCTCAAATTTTATTCTTCCCTATTCAGGATAAGGGGATAATCCTGAAAAATACAATTAACTTTGATGGTCTTCTTCATTGCAAGTCAAATAATTCACTGGTCATTCTCAATTCTATGTTTGGTCCTCGCACTGGAAAATTTTTAAAACTCAATCTTCTGATTAAAACTTTCTGTCAAAAACCCGAGTTTCGACTCGGGCTTCCTTTTTTTGAGATCCAATGCTCGTATTGGAAACAATCATTTCTTAAGAAATTCGAGTTTTTAAACTCGAGTTTCTCTTTTATCTTTTATTTTGAAAACGGGTTTTTCCCTTTATTCTTTTGTTTGAAGTTCCGAGTTCCGATTAGGACTTCCTTTTGGATCCAATGCTCACGTTGGAACCAATCGTTGCGTCGAAATTTTGAAGTTTTCAACTCAAATTTCTCTTTTATCTTTTGTTTTGAAGATCCAAGTTCCCACTCAGGCTTTTCCTTTTATTCTTTCGTTTGAAGTTCCAAGTTCTGACTAGGACTTCCTTTTGGATCCAATGCTCACGTTGGAACCAATCGTTGCGTCGAAATTTTGAAATTTTTCAACTCAAATTTCTCTTTTATCTTTTGTTTTGAAGATTCGAGTTCCCACTCAGGCTTTTCCCTTTATTCTATCGTTTGAAGTTCCGAGTTCCGACTAGGACTTCCTTTTGGATCCAATGCTCACGTTGAGACCAATCGTCGCGTCGAGAATTCGAGTTTTCTAACTCAAATTTCTCTTTTATATTTTATCTTGAACATTCGGGTTCCGACTTGGATTCTCCTCTTAATATATTCCATCTTCCTTTTTAAATACCCAAGTTCCAACTCGGACTCTTCTCTTTTTCGAAACCCAACTCTTAGGTTAGTCTGTCTATCTTTTTAAATACCCGAGTCCCAACTCGGACTCTCTTCTGCCAGGTGGGACCTTCTTCCAAAATCCAGCCTCCCAGCTAATCCGTTCCAAATTTCAAGTTTTAGGTTTATTCCTCCTCCTTTACCCCTTCAGGTTAAGGGATAAACCTGATGCCTCCTACTAACGAGGTATTTCTTTCCTTCCTTCCCCGTTCAGGATAAGGGTTTAATCCTGAAAACCAGGCCATATACAATTAACTATGATGGCCTATCAAAATTCAGAACTTTCATCATTCTTTCCTTAAAATTTTGTCAATTTCTATCATTCTTCAATTTTCATTCGTACCCCTTCAGCTTAAGGGATAAACCTAATGCCTCCTACTAACGAGGTATTTCTTTCCTTCCTTCCCCGTTAAGGATAAGGGGATAAATCCTGAAAGTGGACCACATACAATTAAACTATGATGGTCCATTGAATTCAGAGTTTTCACCAAGAATCTTTACTTTCTAAATTCATTTTGAAAATCTAACTCATTTTCATAACCCAGTCCTCGCGTTGGTTATTTCTCAAACTTTTCAATCATATATTGAGCTCATTTGAAAAATCCAGTCCTCGCACTGGTAACTTTCTAAATTCAACCTTCTGATCAAAGTTTTCCTTCTACAAATCAAGTTCTGACTTGAACTTCCCAAAATTTGATCTATATCCAAAAGATCCAACACTTGTTGGTCATGTATTTCCAAAAGATCCAACACTCGTTGGTCATGTATTTCCAAAAGATCCAGCAGCTCGCTGGTCATGTATTTCCAAAAGATCCAACACTCGTTGGTCATGTATTTCCGAAAAGATCCAACACTCGTTGGTCATGTATTTCAAAGGATCCAGCCACTCGCTAGTCATGTATTTCCCAAAATATCCAACACTCGTTGGTCATGTATTTTCAAAAGATCCAACACTCGTTGGTCATGTATTTCCAAAAGATCCAGCTCCCGCTGGTCATATATTCCGAAAGACCCAGCTCTCGCTGGTCATGTATTTCAAAAGATCCAACACTCGTTGGTCATGTATTTCCAAAAGACCCAGCTCTCGCTAGTCATGTATTTCAAAAGATCCAACACTCGTTGGTCATGTATTTCCAAAAGACTCAGCTTTTGCTGGTCATGTATTTCAAAAGATCCAACACTCGTTGGTCATGTATTTCCAAAAGACCCAGCTTTCGCTGGTCATATATTTCAAAAGATCCAACACTCGTTGGTCATGTATTTCCAAAAGACCCAACTTTCGCTGGTCATGTATTTCAAAAGATCCAACACTCGTTGGTCATGTATTTCCAAAAGACTCAGCTCTCGGTGGTCATGTATTTCAAAAGATCCAACACTCGTTGGTCATGTCTTTCCAAAAGACCCAGCTTTCGCTGATCATGTATTTCAAAAGATCCAACACTCGTTGGTCATGTATTTCCAAAAGACCCAGCTCTCGCTGGTCATGTATTTCAAAAGATCCAACACTCGTTGGTCATGTATTTCCAAAAGACCCAGCTTTCGCTGGTCATGTATTTTAAAAGATCCAACACTCGTTGGTCATGTATTTCCAAAAGACCTAGCTCTCGCTGGTCATGTATTTCAAAAGATCCAACAATCGTTGGTCATGTATTTTCAAAAGATCCAACACTCGTTGGTCATATATTTCCAAAAGACCCAGCTCATGCTAGTTGAGCTCCCAAATCAATCTGTTCCACAAATCAACCTTCACGGTGCAATTTCTCAATTCTATCATGTCCAAACCTTCAAAACCTTTTTAAATCAAATTCAGTTTCTCATAACTGGTTGGGATTTTCAAAATCCAGTTTCTCATAACTGGTCGATATTTAAAATCCAGTGTTTTCACTAGTCGGGATTTTCAAAATCCAGTTTTTCATAACTGGTCGGAATTTAAAATCCAGTGTTTTCACTGGTCAGGATTTTCAAAATCCAATTTTTCATAACTGGTCGGGATTTAAAATTCAGTGTTTTCACTGGTCGGGATTTTCAAAATCCAGTTTCTCATAACTGGTCGAGATTTAAAATCCAGTGTTTTCACTGGTCGAGTTTTTCAAAATCTAGTTTTTTATAACTGGTCGGGATTTAAAATCCGGTGTTTTCATTGGTCGGTATTTTCAAAATCCAGTTTCTCATAACTGGTCGGTATTTAAAATCTAGTGTTTTCACTGGTCGGGATTTTCAAAATCCAGTTTTTCATAACTGGTTGGAATTTAAAATTCAGTGTTTTCACTGGTCAGGATTTTCAAAATCCAGTTTTTCATAACTGGTCGGAATTTAAACTATAGTGTTTTCACTGGTCAGGATTTTTAAAATCCAGTTTCTCATAACTGATTAGGATTTTCAAAATCCAGTTTCTTATAACTGGTCGGGATTTAAAATCCAGTGTTTTCACTGGTCGGGATTTTCAAAATCCAGTTTCTTATAATTGGTCGGGATTTAAAATTTAGTGTTTTCATTGGTCGGGATTTTCAAAATCCAGTTTCTTATAACTGGTCAGGATTTAAAATCCAGTGTTTTCACTGGTTGGGATTTTCAAAATCCAGTTTCTCATAACTGGTCAGGATTTAAAATCCAGTGTTTTCACTGGTCGGGATTTTCAAAATCGAGTTTCTCATAACTGGTCGGGATTTCAAATCCAGTTTCTCATAACTGGTCAGGATTACCAAAATCCAATTTCTTATAACTGGTCGGGATTTCCAAAATCTAATGTCTTTCATCAGTCGAATTTTCCAAAATTTGATTTTTACATCATTCCTCCAAATTGCAACTAAAGGTCTCATCAAAATCTATATTGAGTAATTGTTTCACAAAAGAATTCTGGAACATTATGCCAATTTGCTAAAAAACATTTGTTGAGTCCAATAATCTAACTACACGAAAAGAATTACCTCAGATTACCTCTAGTGTTCTTTCCAAAAAGGTGAAACTTTTTGCGAAAAAGAGATAAAATTCAAATCTTTTCTCTGTTGATCAATCAAAAGGACGAAAGAAATATCTTTGGTATGATTGACAAAAGAGATATTCAACGATGTGAAAAAGCCAGAAGCGAATTGATATTGATCATGGCTATGGCACATGTTTTAAGATGACCTTCTGGCAATCAGGCAGTGGAAATATCCTGACCGATAAAAAGAATCCACTCCATTCATGTCTCCTTAACCATTTGAGCAGCAATCAAATATCTGCAAAAGGGATCTCTCAACTGTCGTCAAGATGAAGACAAATAGGCGAACCAGACCCCCGGGGCCAAAGAAGATTTGGATCATCTCCGAGATGAAGGAGTTTGCGAAGGATCCTTCCAGGGAAAGTTCAGATCATCGTCGAGATGAAGGCGAGTGTGATGAACCTACCGACAAACCCTAAAAGATATTTGATTTCTGCTATCATCTAAAGACCTTTTGAGTCAATACCATCGATATAATGCCTGAGACAAGAGAAGCATCGGAACATCTCCGAGATAAAGGAGTTTGTGATGTACCCTTTCCCGAAAAAGAGAAAAAAAGTCAGCACATCTCCAAAATAAAGGATGATGTAAAAGCCCGAGAAAGTTCAATGACTCAAAAAGAGTGCAAAAAGATCATCATGGGAAAACACCCAGATATCAAACTGCCAAAGTTGTCAAAAGTCATCTTCTCTCATGCAAAATTCTTTTATCAATATATTTTCACTACTTGCTTTTATGAAATTAAGAATATTTCTTCTCTTCTCATATCAAGGAACTAGATAGCTTGCTTGAAGAAAACCATCAACGCTAAAATTTTTTGAAATTGACTCTTAGGACCGAGGAGTTAACCTCATTGGAGGAAATACTCTAAGTAAAAGAGGGAATATCTTTTTCATATACGTGCACAGTTTTCAAGCATTTGAGTCAACTATAATTTCATCTTATTGGCAAAAATTTTTAGCTATTCCAAGACTGAATTAAAAATTCAATATCCATTTTGATGTAACCTAGCATTGTTTATATTTTCCAAAAGAGTTACCTCCTTCAGAAGAAGTATCTCTTCCTGTCCCATCACGGTTTTCTTATGCAAGAATTCCGTATGGTAGTTCCCACTTAGGTTAAGGGTCAAAACCTGAATTTTCTGCGAGAGGTCATTGATTTCAAAAGCTATTTCAGTCTCAACAATGAGATGCCCAAGATCATCCCTTTTCCAAGCTTTAGGGAACCCCATTTTCCTCCTTTCGCAAACCCCTTTCGGATTTGTTTGTCCAAACTCTGAAGATCCCATCATGGTTTCTTCATTCGAGGATTCCATTTGGTCGTCCCCTTTCAGGTTAAGGGTTAAGCCTGAACCTCGCGCCACGAGGTATCTTCCTTTTCAGGTTTTGGTTAAACGTGAGTCTCATTCCGACAAAGTTCCTCGTTTCAACGAGGTGTTTTCTTCCAAGTCTCATCATGCTTTCCCCATCAAAGGAATTCATGCTTCATTCATCCATCCAGGAAAGGATCCCACTTGAGCTTCATCTCAAGAGGCATTTTTCCCAAAAATGTCCCATCAAGGTTCTCATGTATTCCTTTCCTCATTCAATTCATCTTGATATATCTTCGTCCCACCCAGGTCAAGGGCTAAACCTGAATCATTCCAAAAAGCGAATCTTGTCTCACCCATACGACTTGATCAAAATTCTTATTTTCCACCATTTCGGGATTTTCACTCAAAGTCCTATCACGATTTCTTCATTTCTACTATTTGATCATGCCATTTTCGAGGATCTCGTCCCCCAATACCATTCAAGATAAGGTATTAAACCTGCAAAATCCTGTCTTTTTAAAAATTATTTCACACCCAGTTCAGATCTGCTGACTGGAGCATTTTCAAAAATTTGGAGTGTTATCTTTGCCACTAAGCTCGGCTTTCAACCAGCTTAGTAGCAAAGAGGGGCATATGTGAACACCCCAAATTTTTCAAAACATTATAAATATCCCCTTTTTTTTTCCTTTGACCCCATTCTCTGAGAAAAATTGAGCCTGAATGCTCAACAAACCTCTTTTTTAAATTATTTCTTAAAAATACCAAAAAGAAAATATCGTTTTTAACCCCCTTACTTTTCCTTAGATTTCAGAGTTTTTTATTTAAAAAAAAAAATATATATATATATATATATATATAGAAAATTTTTAAGAAAAAAGAGCAAAAAAGGGGAAAATGCGGAAAAGTGGTTAAGAAAATCCATTTTTATAAAAGTGGTTTTAGCAAAACCTTTTTTTGAAAATTTCTTATAAAGCAGACACTTTTCTGATTTTTAAAAAAAAATTCGGATCATTCTCACAAAACCCCCTTTCTCGAGACTTCTTCCCCTTTTTTATAAAAGGATACAGGGGGAAGAGGGTCGAGGACGCCTCTTCACCCCCGCACCCCTCTCTTCCCTTCAACGAAGTTTTTCACCGCCTCTTCACCCCCGCATCCCTCTCCCTTCGGGCAACTGTTTTGAACCTTTCCCCATTCTTCTTCTTCTTCACGCTTCATTTCCTCCTTTCCCTTTTTTTTCTCTTCTGGCTCCCAATCTCCTTCTCTTTTACTATTTATCATCTTCTTCTCGTTTCCCCTTTATCGATTGAAGGAGCGCCTGGCACCCGGGATGGTAGCCGAAGCCCTCTGAAGTCTCAGCAGAAGCGCAGGGTGACAAGGATCTCAGAAGATCAGTCACAATATCTTATAAAAGCCGGATCCTCCATTGATTCGCAGTAAACATTCCCTCTTCTCATTGATTTCTTTTAACTTCTTTGATTTGCTTTAAATTTCCTCCGATTCACCCATCTCCGTTCAAGCACCCCCTGTGATATCGATTTGTTTATAGCAAATCGATCCACAGTAGTGCGAAATTGATAGAATCTCTGATTCCTATATCCGATCTCCTGCTTTTTATTTTTTTTATTTTTTTTTCTCTCTGCTAACCTTTCTTTTTTTTTACAATCTTCTTTGTTTTGTTGTTTCTCCTATTTTTCATTATCTTTTGATCTCAATTTTTCGTTGATGCTATTAATTTCCCCATTTTTGTCTATCTTTATTTCTGTCTTTTTTTTTTAATCCCTGTTTACATACTAGCTTCCCTTTCAATTTCTGACTTCTTGTTTGCGATTTGATATGTATATATGGGGTGTTCGATTTTTCTATTTTTTTTTTATGATAATTTCAACTATTTGTTCATGCCTCGATTTCCCATTTTTCTGTCTCATCTTATACATAACACCATCGGTATTATAATTCATCCCTTGCATATATGCATCGTCCCCTTACTGTCTTTTCCATTTCTTTTTCCTTCTCTCTTTCTAATTTTCTTCATATATAGCACCGATTTCAGTTCAATGCTTGAGCAATGCATAAATGTGCAATGACGATATGCCTAATGACATTATCGATCTGCACCTTGCAACAAAAATTAATTCCTCTTTTCTTTTCTTTTCTTTTCTTTTCTTTTTCTTTTCCAATTTTCTTTTCTCGTTCTTCTATAGCTTGTTGTATCATTGATAAATTGTTCATTCTTTTTAACATCTACTTATGATTATTGGGGGTTTGCTTTGTTAACTTGTTGTGTTATTTTTTTTAATAAAAGCTTTTTTCCTCATCAAATCTTTGTTTTCACCGGCATATGACCGTTGTCCCTGTTTACTCCCTGTAAATGCCTCTTGAGAAGCTCACAAGAAAGCTTCGCTGTTTGGAAAAGGACCCTCAAGGTCGTTATATGATGAATCAGTGGGTGTCAGGCTCATCATTTCTTTTCAAAGATGATGGGACGCAATCCTGTTATGAGAGGTTAAAAATTCTCCAGAAGAGATCGGTCTTCCAGATTGTGATAATATTGGGGTCATTATAATACAACTATTTTTTTTCAGCTAAAAGATCCAGTAAACCCTGCAGAGATTCAGTTGTAAGAAAATCAAACTCATGGAATTTCCAAGTTGTTCCAGTAGTTGACCATCAAGATGGTTCTCGAATGGACTAATTTTCTAGATTAATTAACCTTCTTATCCCTTTTGACATACCACTTGATAATCTGTTGATATTCAGGTATTAGTTTGAAGCAATGCTCCTGGTTCATTCATCTCTAATGGGGGTCTCGTTAGTCAGATAATCAGATAAGTGCAGAAACCTAAGATGCTGTCATTCTGCCCGGTTCATGGAGGATTCCCTGAGAAATGGTTGTCCCTAGCGTTTAAGAATCACTGCTATCCAGTATTAGGGCTTGTGGAGTGATCGTGCTACGCAGTGAAGAAGGCGAGCGGTTCTCATCTTCCCATTTATCATCTCACGTCACATATCCCCTGCTAAGCATCTGGCATATTATGTTTTTCTGCCATTTGCATAGCAATTGCTTATTCAAACTCGTTACTTTTGGGCTGTTAGCAATCGTTGTGCAGGCATCTCTCATGTTAGTTCAGGAGGTTTTATGAGCATATCAGAAATGCCTCATATGTAGTAAAGAGAGGATAGAATCCTAAAGTCGTGACCCCAGAAATCTTAAACAAGCTTGTTGTCCCAATCCTGACAAAAGGATTCGCCAGCTCCCATTCGGCAGTGAGATAATTCTGAGGGAAGGTTATGGGCAATACGACAACCTTGAGTTTTGATACCAAATAGCCAATGTTGCTGCTGAAACAATGTCATAATCCATCACTGTATCCTAATGAAGATGACTGGGTTAATTCCCAAAAACCCTTTCATACAATTTGGTTTGGTGAAGTCGAGCTATTGTTGTATCTAGTCGCATGGTGATTCATCAAAACAGGTCATTTGAATTGCTTGCTAGAAGGTATGTTTTACCTCTTTAGCAGAATGAATATCATCTTTATATCATGTTAGATTCCTGTAAATCATTGCCTCTTATCATGCCCTATCATTGTACTTATGCAGGTTTTCAACAAGCACTTTTATTTCATCTTACTGAGTTATAATTATCACAATATTGCAGTGTTACATTGTGTTATAGCTTTAATCCCATTATTTCAAGCATCTGACAGTTGCCTAATTTATGTGTTGATCTGATTCATTGATGCATTTGTTCATTTATTGCAAACACCTGCAAATCACACGTTTCATCACCACCTTCTGCACCTTCACAAATGCGCATACCCATCTTCACTTCTCACTGTTAGCACTATCTTACAACAACATCCAGCAGTTTCAGTGGTCTATGTTTATTCTTTCGTGTGTAGGTGTGTGTGTTATGTATGCACTTCCTTGTGTTTGGTGTGTGCGTACATGTTTCTGACTCTGCTTTGATGTTTTGTTTCTGCCATTTTTTGTGTTTCTGGCATGGAGGCTGTTAACCTGGATATCTTAATCCACGATGGCTTCTGTAAAAGAGCAACTCATATTTTCGCGGGTGCTCATTTGCTCCTTTAAAGAAACTGCAAAGTGGTAGTTGGCCTTTTATGAGATGATATGGTAACTCCTACAGACGGGTTTTCTTTCCTTGAGGAAGGCACTGAATCTGGCCCCTTGTTTGATTCCATTGCATTGCAGCAGTACATATTATTATATCCTCAGGTTTTGGAAGATGGATTCAAGGACAAACCTGAAGAATATAGAGACTGTTACCATTCTTGTTATTATCTTAGTAGACTTTCGGTATGTCAGCATGAATCAACAACCTATGATGTTATACAACCAAAATCTGGGAGCAGGAGAGTTGTACATTAGCTGAATATTAATCTGTTTCACCAGTAGAGGTAACCTCCATTCATGAATGGCTAGCTTCTTTTAAAATTGCTTGGAACGCACTGTGTTTCTCTTCTATCCTCAAGTGTGCTCCACTACTTAGCATGCTAATTGCAATATTTATCCCAATATATCACTGTTGTGTTTTCACAGTGGTTCACAATGAAACACTGTGTTCTCTTTTCTACTATGGTAGTTCAGCAAAAACTGCCATAGTTGTTGTGTTTTCACAGTGGTTCACAATGAACCACTGTGTTCTCTTTTCTTCTATGGTAGTTCAGCAAAAACCGCCAGTCACTGTGTTCTCTTTTCTTTTATGGTAGTTCAGCAAAAACTGTCATAGTTGTTGTGTTTTCACAGTGGTTCACAATGAGCCACTGTGTTCTCTTTTCTTCTATGGTAGTTCAGCAAAAACCGCCATAGTCACTGTGTTCTCTTTTCTTTTATGGTAGTTCAGCAAAAACTGCCATAGTTGTTGTGTTTTCATAGTGGTTCACAATGAACCACTGTGTTCTCTTTTATTCTATGGTAGTTCAGCAAAAACTGCCATAGTCACTGTGTTCTCTTTTCTTTTATGGAAGTTCAGCAGAAATTGCCATAGTTGCTGTGTTTTCACAGTGGTTCACAATGGACCACTGTGTTCTCTTTTATTCTATGGTAGTTCAGCAAAAACTGCCATAGTCAATGTGTTCTCTTTTCTTTTATAGAAGTTCAGCAGAAAACCACCATAGCTGTTGTGTTTTCACAGTGGTTCACAATGAACCACTGTGTCCCCTTTGTTCTACGGTAGTTCATCAAGAACTATCATAGCTACCGTGTTTCACAGTGGTTCACAATGAACCACCGTGTCTCTTTCTTTCTATGGTGGTTCATCAGGAACTACCACATTTCATGATGGTTCACCTTGGGCCATCCTGGCTCTTGCTTTCATCCATTGCATATGCCCTCTCGCATATGGGTTTTCGTTTGCCTATGGTATTGCCTATATATATATATATATATATATATATATATATACATGTATGTATGCATATTTCCTCATAAACGCAGAATATGCCATGTGTATCTTTCATTTAGCATGGGTATAGCATCTTAAGTTAGAATTAACCATCTACATTTTGCATTCGTAGCCTAATTTCTTCCATTTCCTTTTATCTTGGCATTGTGCTAACTCCCCTTTATGCAGGAATATGTGAAAAGCCGAGATGGAATCTTTTGATATTTTTAATTTCAGTGTTGTAATAAGCTAGACATTAATGAAAAACTCTATATTTCCAGCCTTAGATTAGAATGGATGAGCATGTAAATACCATTTGTTTCATTATTTTTCCTTTATTTCTAAAAATTTACAAATGGGAACACGAATGACCCGTGCACCATTTTTTAAGAGGTAATTAATCCTAAGTTGATGATTTACATCAATGGCCATAGTCAGGATGTAAACAAAACTAAGGATTTTCATCTTTTATGGAATAACACTAGATCCACACTGGATCCTCTTCAAAAATCATCATATTTTGAAATATTCTTCTTTTGAGTTTAATTTGATCTCATAAAGATATTGTCTTCATCAGAGGGACCCATTAAGAGCATCTGTTATCATTCTTTTTCTACTTCAGTTCTTTGATTTCTTGCATTTTGTAGGGACGATGTGCCATTTTATTTCATTTCCTTTATGTCATCGTTTCAATTCTCAATAAAGTTATCAATTTTTCTTGCCTATTGGGATGCCATCCTTCCTTTCCTCCTCTACAATTTGTCTTCGAAATTCATTGTCATTTATCTTTTCTGCTTCACGTAATTTGTTTCATGATAAGCCAACTTTTTCTAAAATGATACTCCTTTTCAAAATTTCAGAATGTCTTCACGATCAATAAGAAGACTAGTCGTCAATTCATCAATTGTGTCAAAGTTCACGAAGATCTATTAGGTTAAGGCAAGAACTGGGGACAGTAAAGTCACAAAGAAGTCAGAAGAAGTTGTAGAATTTGATTCATCTCTTTAAGAATTGCCCGAGTTTGCAGCGATTCAGAAACAAGATGAGCCATCGACCCTAGTTCAGGATCCAACTGAAGACATTGATATTGGTTCAGAGGGTAGTCCGAAGATTCTTAAAATTGGCACTGGTTTGAGCACAGATGAAAAAGAAAGGCTCATCGATTTTCTCAAACAATACCAAGAAGTGTTCGCATGGACTTACGAGGATATGCCCAGTTTAGATCCTAAATTGGTGAAACATTGCCTCGTTCTGAAACCCGATGCAAAACCAGTTAAGCAGAAGTTGAGAAAGATGGACCCTTGAATCGAGCAGCAGGTCAAGGAAGTACTTGAGGATTTGTTTAAAGCAGGATTCATTCGAGCACTAGATTATCCAAATTGGTTGGCAAATATTGTAGCAGTTCCTAAGAAGAATGGCAAAGTTTGAATCTGTATCAATTTCAGTGATCTCAACAAAGCTACTCCAAAGGATGACTATCTGCTCCCAAACATCGACCTCCAGATCGATAGCACAATGGGTCATGTCATGTTTTCCTTTATAGATGGATATTTTGGATATAATCAAATCAAATTGGTCCCTCATGACCAATCCAAAACCTCCTTCACCATGCCATGGGGTACTTTCTGTTACACGGTTATGCCATTTGGACTTAAGAATGCTGGAACAACCTATCAGCGCACAATGACTGCCATCTTCCATGATGTGAACACCCCAAATTTTCCCCAAAATCCAAAAATTCCCGTTCTGTCCCTGGTCCCATTCTCTAAATAAATCGGGTCAATCTTTAATCAAAATTCCATTTATTTTCAGGATTCACTGGAATCCAGACTCAACTTTCATTTTTGACCCAATTTCTGATCTGATTCGGATATCTGAATCCAATTCTGATCCTAGATCTTTTATTCTTCAAAAAATCAAAAAAATCAATTCGTGGTATTTTCTCAGATATTTTATCTAAATCTAATCTTAATTCAAGATCGAAAATCAATATTTTCTAAAAATCTTGGATCCAGATCCATTTTGGAGTTCATTTTCTGAAATAAATCATGTATTTTTCGCAAAAAACTTATTTTGAAAATCCTTATATCTCAAAAATAAAATTTTGCAAAAACCCCATTTTAGACCCCATCCTTTGTATTCCCTTCACATTTTTAGGGTTTTTACCCCCTTTTCTAAAAAAACCTCATAAAAATAACCACTTTTTTGAAAAACTTTAAAAATAAACCTATTTTTTTGTAAAATACCAGCAACGACTTTCTGTTACGAAAGTCGTTCGCTCTCTTCCCTCTCCCGCCCATCTGCCTTCTTCTTGAAAACCCTTCGATCGACCTCCTGCTTCTTCAACCATCGATGCCTAGCGGCCTCCCCTTCTTGAATCTTCCTCTCCCTCTTTAAAAGGAGCATGAAGGGGAAGCCCTCAGCATCGCCTTCACCCCTCCACTTGCTCTTCTTGACTCTTCTCCTCCAGATCTGGTCCCCGTTGCCTTCTCATTTCCCCTTTTCCCTTCTTCGTCGATCATCTTCGTCTCTAGACGGCTCCAGCCTTCTCTCGCTTCAATTTTGCAAAGCCACGCTGAAGGGAATCGACCCTCCCTGCAACAATACACAGGAGAAATACATCGCCCCTCTCAATCAAAGTCGACCACCCGAAGCATTTGCAGTCACAGTTGAGAGAAGCCAATCCCTGTAGCAATCAGGTAGGTAGCCATCTTCCTCCCCCTTTTTGATTCTCTGTAAAAAAAAAAATCTCTTGGTTTTTTTTCTATTCCTCATTAGATCGTTTATTTTCTTTGATTTCATTTCTCCCTTTCTTTCTTTTATCCAAGGGCACAACAGTGGGATCGACCCACCCTATGAGACATCAATGGAATCTTTATTCCAATATTTTTTTCTTTTTTTTTTATTTAGTTTCTCTGATCCTTCGATCGAACATTTGTTCATACTTAATATTCACATTTTATTCTCATTATCTGTTGGCATATGATTTCCCATTTGCATTTCTTTTTTTTTCTTTCTTTTTATTTTTGATAATCAGCTTATATTTTGATTTCCCCTTTGGTTTTTGATTTTCCATTTGCGTTTTCTTTCTAATTGTCAATCTCTTGTTCTGCCTTGAGTAGCTATTGGTTTCAATTATTTGTCGTGCTCTGATTTCTTCAGTTCATCTTGATCCATACTGTTCACGGCATGTTTGTTTATCATTCATATGGGGGTCACACAGACCCCATGTCATCATCCATTGTCCGATCATCCCTGCTGCAATACGGGCATATGTATATCATCTCACCTCCATCCCATGTCCTAGTTGTCTTTCATGATCTGTGGGTACTTGCCAACGTCCAGCCTTGCATTTTTTTTTTTACTCTGTATCCCTTGCCTTTGTCAGTTCTGCGTCTCGTAACATATGCGTGGATGATAGTTAGCTAATGATATTTTTGAGTGCCACCAGATACAATGTAAGTGTTGTGGCTGAGTATTATTCTAGTAATGCTGTGTTCAATTGTTAAAACTAATCTGATAGTGGGGGTCACAATGGGGAACTAACTAGATTGGTAAAAAATTGCTGGAATTAATTACCAAAATCGATCTAATGGGAATCAGTTCATTTGTGTTAACCTTTTTTTTAATCTTTTTTTTTTGGTTAATGTGGGTCATCTGGGTCCTTGGTTTCTTTTATATTGTGTCATTTTCCTGTGTCATCGAGTTTTATTCCTCTATAGATATTTTGATTCATCTTGAATTTTTGTTCATATAGTTAATACATCTCATTCACCTTCACATTTTGCATCGACATATCCCCAGTGTACCCTTGTTGTGTGCCAATTCCTTGTGATAGCCCCATATACATCTGTAATGACCATCCATTTTGATCTTCTACACCAGGTGACATCACTCAATAAAAATTTTTTTTTAGTCCTTCATGGCTTGGGAAGGACTGCTCTAAATTCAATCCTCCCACATCCCATGTACTGTTGTATATTACTTCCTGAGTTTTCTATTAGTGCCATTGTACTGCAGGATCAAATTGGATCTGTTTTATGGGATATTGAGACAACATTCAGGGGAGCTTCCTCCATTCTCTTTTCTTAGATGTAGTAGATCGTATATCGGATGCCATAAAGGAATGGGATTATTCCCTAATCAACTTGATGAATTTTGTTTGGTTTCCTGAAGGAAGTCCTGTAATGGTCCCTTTCCCATCGTTAACATTTAGGTCACTTTTATAATATCTAATATCACATTCATTGTTGACTTCATTGGAATCATGTGTGAATGATTTGCAATCCCATGCTGGGGATTATTCCTTACCAGCTTTGGCCACAGAAAGGCAATCATCAAAATCCATCCATAGATGGTTTTCATTTGCAATGATCAATTCCTGGAACTTGCAGAGGAAGCGATGATCTGGGTATCAAGTCCTACAACCAGACCATCTTTTGCATCACCCAATTTTGAATGAGCACTTAACAGAGCATGACATCACGGATTATGTGGATGGTGATCGTTGAAAATTCTGTTGGATTTCGACAGAGGCTTCTTTCAGGCCACTCGACCACATTGTTGTGCGTTATAGTTCAGTAGCATTACTGTGTGTCATTTGCATATTAAACACCCATTTCACTAACACCGCAATTCCTACAACACCACCTACCTATTGTCACCACTTCCTCTGCTCCCAGCTTTATCTCTTCATCAGCCATATGTAGCATCTCTTCCACAACACCTTCACAAACATGTAGGTATCACTTAGCATCCATCGCCACCTTTTAGATCAATGCTTACTCCACTGCGGCACGTACACAGCACCCCTGTGCACACCCCACCATTTTCTGCATCTTCTTGCTACAACATTGCCATCACTATTGCATATCACTATTGTCACCACATAGCAGCACACACCCATTTCATACACTCCATTGCTGCAAATCACACTATTCACCATGTCCACCTATTAGTCCCTGCCATCATTTCTTTCACAGCAACACCCCAGTATCATCCCTGTCCTGCATATTCGGCATTTACCTCATTTGTGGCATTAGGTAATACAACGATTTTGCATCCAGCCACTCCACCTGTGTGCTGTCAACTCTCACAGCAACCTCATCACACTCATTATAGCCCTTCCAGCTCACTGCTGCATATTACCCCCTGTGCACCCGCTACATGGTTACATTCCGCAGTGACTGCTGATTCACTATTATATTTCCACTATTTTCTGGTTCACTGCTCACTTGCAAATAGTAGCATCGTATACATTCTAGTTTCTATTGTCAGTGTGTTAGCCATACCCATTACAACCATGTTTCTGCAGTCTACATCATAACGGCATTACAGTGACTCCATTCATCACAACATGCCTCTGTTATAGCCCCAATACTGCTGCAGTGTATCCCTGCTGCACCTGTATGATCATTTTAATGGTTGCTTTTGCACAAGAATTTCACCTAATCACTTGTCTCCTATCATCCGTGTACTTGCCAATGCCTCCTCCACTCCATGGTATAGGCTTGTTCATCTTCCCATGCAGTCTTCACCTACTGCACTGTGTAATTTCCATCATCACTCACTCCACAAGCACCTGTATGCACACAATGAATAGAATCTTGTCATTACCTATACTTTAATTTTCTTCCCACAATGCATACACGACTTCATATGTCAAAGCCTCCAGTTCCCTTTTACACCTGCTGTGCACTAAACCCCATTACCTATGTCTCCTTCACTTCTACATTACACATACCTTGTGCATAGCATTATGCTACAACTCACAGCACCTCATCACTGCATTTGTTGTTCACCACTTGCCACCAGACACCTGATACACATCACCACTTCCATCACCTCTTCACTACCCTGGTAACATTCCAACATTGGGTGCTATAAACACCTTAGTTGCCACACTCATTCTACCTTTCATACACACTTCCAGTTCCATGAACTCACTGTTACATAACCCACATCACCCGTTGCACTTCATCTCACGACTGCTGTATATCTTGCACTTCCAGCACCAATAACTACAGTAGCATCTTACTATAGGTCCAGCACACACTCTGTAGTTCCTTCACAAGCAATCTAGGTTGTTGCACCTTCACTCAGCTTCTTACTGCCTTCTTTGTTTACTAAGTCCACCTGTAACACCATTTGCTACAACATCCACCTTTACCTACCTACAAGATGCAATATACTCTCATATCATCCATGTGTTTTGATGTCTCAGCTCATTATCAATTTAGGATATTATGTACACATGGTAGCAGCCATTTTCTTAGTAGTCTGGTACATTACACATATGCTCCAATGTATATATATATATATATATATATATATATATATATATATATATATTCTTGTCATCATAATGCCTTGTATATACATCCTTTTTGATGTTTTCTCATTAACCCTCAGATATCATCAGGTACATTCTAGTTTTATCATAACCTCTGAATTTCTCTTCATACTTGATGTTTTGCCATATAATAACCTTATTTTGCAGGGATGCAAAAAAAAAAATGTCAATTTTCTCTCTTAGATTAGGATTTTATCATTTCAATTCCAGTTTAGTAATTATAATAGCTAGATATTAATGAGAACCGTATATTTCCAGTTCTAGATAGGATGTATGAGCATCATAGACATCATAAGTTGCTTGTTTCATATTATTTTTCTATTATTTTTCAAAAATTTATGAATGAAAACACGAATGGCATGTGCACCATTCTAATAAGAGGTGATTAAATCCTAAGTTGATGATTTGCATCAATGGCCATAGTCAAGGTGTGAACAAAACTTATGGTTTTTATCTTTTATGGAATAACAGTGGATCCACACTGGGTCTCTTTTAAAAAATCATCATATTTTTCTAAATATTTTCTTCCTTTATCAGAGTTTAACTTAAAATTAACTCAAAATATATATCAATACCCATAGTCAGGATATATTGATAGTTAATTTTATTTTAAACTCTATAAAGGAACCAAAATGTATTTTATTCTTCATTTGAATTTAAATATGATTATTATATAATACACTTTATGACCATAGTCAGAAATGTATTATATCTTCAATCTTATTTCAATTCACTTAAAGAATGAAATATGCTTTTCAAAACCAAATTTCAAATTCTTTTAAATTCATTTATCATTTAGGATAAAATTACATCATATTTTCAAAATTCTTTTCATATTATTTCAAAAATCCAACTGATTTTGAGATGATTCTTCAAATATCTTCTTCACTTCTCAAATCAATCTTCGATTCTTATAAATTCAAATTCATCTTTCTATCTTATTTCAAAATTCAAACTTCAATTTCAAAGTCCAATTTGACTTTGAAATTTCAAATTCACTTCTATATTCCAAATTCAATTCCCAATTCAAGTCAAAATTCAAAGTTCAATTTAACTTTGAAAATTCAAAATTCATTTCCATTTTCAATATTCAATTTCAAATTCAATTTAACATTTCAGATCAAATTTCAAAGTTTAATTTAACTTTGAAATTCTCAGATTTATCATCTAAATTTCAAAATCAAGTTTTATTTTTCATCCTTCAATTCAGATTCTCAAATCTTCCAGATTCGTCTTCAAAGTCCCATTTGGATTTTTAAAATCTAATGCCATTTTAGGATTCCAGATTTCGAATTCAACCCCATCTTGTATTCCAGACTTCAAATCCAATTCCATTTAGGATTCATATTTCAGATTCAAATCCATCTAGGATTCTAGATTTCAGATCAAATTCTATTCCAGATTTAAAATCCAGTTCCATTTCCAATTCTCATTTCCAAAGCCAAATTTTAAATATATTTCTCAACTCTAAATTCAAATTCAATTCCTGTTTTAGGTTCTGAATTCAAAATTTTCTTTTTCAAAATTGATTCTTGAAAATTGATCCAAATTCAAAGTCCATTCTAACTTTGAAAATTCATTCTTATTTCAAAATTCTAATTCTAAATTCCTTTTCTCTTCATCTGAAGGCTTATCTTTCCAAATTCTGATCACTCCAAGACTTGGAATTTCAAGTCTCTTCTTCCAGATATATTTCAAAATCCAAGCTAGATTCAAAATCTAACTTTTTCAAACCAATTTTAAACCTTTGAATCATTTCTTCACTACATTATCAAATTTATTTCAGAATCACTTGGAAAATCCCAAATTTCTAAATTATTTTTTTCTCAAAAGCATATATTTCTGCATTTGCATTGCACAAGCATGATTCTTTGTGCATTCTAGACTTAGAATAAATTCTTAGAATAAATTCTTAGACAATATTTTAGCAAAGCAAAAGGCATAAATTCGATCCTTGGTCCGATTACCTCTGGTAAAGGTGCGAGGAACGGTCAAACCTCGTACCGACGAGCGAATCCCGTCTCTCCCTTTTTCCTGCAAATATTTTAAAACGAAGGGGAGTAAATTTCTAAATATTTTTCAAAATTAAGGTCAAGTGAGACCTTCGCAAAAGAGTTCCTCTCTCTCTTCTTTCCTTTTCTCTTCTCTCTTTTTTTCTGTCTTTTATTTCCCCTTAAAAAAGGGAAATAGAGGATAGAAAGGAAAAGAGGAGGAAAAGAGAGAAAGACACAAGAAGAAAAATTTTACGATGATCACACATGATCAGATGCACAAGACCATGGATGCATATGTTGATGATATCTTGGTCAAATCGAAGGAATAAGAAGATCATATCGATTCTCTCAATCAAATCTTTAAGCGGCTTGTCCTTTATAAACTAAGACTCAACCCTCAAAAATGTATTTTCGGAGTTAAGTCAAGCAAATTGTTGAGCTTTTTGGTCAGTAAGAAGGGGATAGAAGTAGATCCTGCTAAGGCAAAGGCCATCATTGACATGCCACCCCCGACTACTCTCAAAGAATTGCGTAGCCTTCAGGGATGTATGCAATCAATTCAGTGATTCATACTCAATCTTGCCATGAGATGTGAGCCTTTCAATCATTTACTGAGAAAAGGAGTGAAGTTTGAATGGGGACCAGAGTGTTAACACTCATTCGAGTGCATCAAAAAGTATCTTCTCAACCCTCCTATCTTAAAATCGTCAGAATTGGGGAAACCCCTTTTGCTATATATTTCTGTTAATCAAGTAGCTTGCGGCAGATTCTTAGCGCAATATAAAGAAGGTAGTCTGATAGAATATGCCATTTACTATGTGAGTAAGACTTTTATAAAATTCAGTGCTCGTACTAGTAATCTTTCAAAAATAATGCTCGTACTGGTAATCTTTTAAAATTTGGTGCTCGTATTGGTAATCTTTCAAAAATCCAGTGCTCATACTTGTAATCTTTCAAAAATCCAGTGCTTGTACTGGTAATCTTTTAAAATTCGGTGCTCATACTGGTAATCTTCTAAAACCCAGTGCTCGTACTGGCGATCTTTCAAAATTCGCCGATCATACTGGAAATCTTTTAAAAAACCGATGCTCGTACCGCTAATCTTTTAAAATTCAGTGCTTGTACTAGCAATCTTTTTAAAATCTGGTGCTCGTACAGGTAATCTTTTAGAACTCAGTGATCATACTGGCGATCTTTTAAAATTCAATGCTTATACTGGTAATCTTTTAAAACTCAGTGCTCGTACTAGTAATCTCTTGAAATCCAGTATTTGTCCTGGTACTTTTTCAGAATCCAGTGCTCGCGCTGGTACTCTTTCAAAATCTAGTACTCGTGATGGTATTTTTCTAAATTCTGTTTTACTGGTTGACACTCTAAAAATCCAATTTTGATTTTCTTTCTAGTCAATGTTTCCAAACTTAAATTATATTGGTCTAATTTTCCTTCCTTCAGATGCTAGAATTGGTCTAGAAGATCCGAGTTTCGACTCAAATTTTCTTCCAAATCCAATTCAGAATTGGTCTAGAAAAATCGAGTTCTGACTCAAATTTTCTTCCAAATCCAATTCATCTAATTTTCTTTCCTCTAAATTCTAGAATTGGTCTAGAAGATCCGGGTTTCGACTCGAATTTTCTTCCAAATCCAATTCAGAATTGGTCTAAAAAAAATCAGAGTTCTGACTTGAATTTTCTTTCAAATCCAATTCATCTAGTCTTTCCTTGAAGATTTGAATTTTGATTTGAAGCTTCCGACCAAACCTAGTTTTACACCGGTCCGGTTGAATCCAATTTTTAAATTGGTCCTTTTATGAAATCCAACCTCGCTTTGGTTGCTTTACCAAATCTTGAATTTGTATTGGTAATATTTTAAAAATCCAACACTCGTACTGGTAGTCTTTTAAAATCCAGTGCTCGTACTAGTAATCTTTTAAAATATCCAGTGCTCATACTGGTAGTCTTTTAAAATACAGTGCTCGTATTGGTAATCTTTAAAAACAAACAGTGCTTGTACTAGTAATCTTTTGAAATCCAGTGCTCGTACTGGTGATCTTTTGAAATCCAGTGCTCGTACTGGTACTTTGTCCAAATTCGGTCTTCATACTGGTCGCAACACAAATCTTGCATTGGAGATCAGGCTCAATGCTAATCTCTAGATCTGTGAACCAAACAATCCTTATCAGATCCTTGGGTCACTCCATTCTGTCAATCTGACATTCAGATCACCAATTTTGTCAGACCTCTGGTCATCCGTTTTGTCAAGCAAATCTTAGGGTTATCGAATTTTATCAAAGTCAATTATATTTGTCCAACCTTCGAGTCGTATCCAACAATCATAGTCTTTCAAGATTCAACCTTTGTGTCGAACTCGTCTGCCAACTAGCTCAAAATCAATTATCAATCATTTCTCTTGCGAGGGACCATTTTTCCAAGGAGAGTTTGAGGGAGCTCGTTCTTTTCGCACATCTTTATTGTTTGTTCGTTGAACCCCTTTTTTTAGGGAGAGTTTGAAGGGACTCGTGCTTCACAAACAATTTGCAAAACAATCTTTATTGTCACACAAGGAACCCTTTTTCTAGGTAGAGTTTTGATGGAAGCTCATTCTCCTTGTAACCCTAAATGTCTTTTGTTAGGCCACTCCATCATTGAGGACCCTTTTTCCAAGGAGAGTGTGATGGACTCGCTCCTCTATGATATCCTTTTCAACCTTTGTTAGTGGCCCCCTTTCCATAAGAGAAGTCTAGAAATAGGGAGTTTTGACGAAAACTTTGTTTCTCTTTGAAAGTCCGTTTTGCAAACACCTCCTCTTCAGGTAAGGGTCAAGTCTGAGTCTCTCATTTGGGGAAAAGAGAGGAGAATCTAGTCGTGGATGTGTCATTTAGACCTCAAGCGATTTCTTTTGCCAAGGATTCCAAGAATATTTTGCCAATTTGTCATGAAAAATAGTTGTTGGTTCCAAAAATCTTTTATTACACAAAAGAATTACCTCAAGTTACCTTCAGTATTACTTCCAAAAGAGCTAAGCTTTTGCAAAGAAAGATTCAAAATCCAAATTTTTTCTATTGATCAACCAAAGGGATGAAGAATAAATCCTTGATATGGCCAGCAAAGAAAATTCAATGTTGTCGCAAAGCCATAAGTGATTGATATTGATCGAAGCTATGGCATATTTTAAATATCATTCTTGTAAAAATGAGGTAGTGGAAATATTCTGAGCGATACAAAAAAATCCACTCAATTTCCCATGTCTCCCTCAATCACTTAAAGCTGCAATTAAATATCTGCAAAAAGGGATCTCTCAATTATCGTCAAGATAAAGATAAATATGCAAGTTAGACCCCTGGGGCCAAAGAAGATTCAAATCATCTCCAAGATAAAGGAGTTTGTGACGAATCCTTTCAGAGAAAGTTTAAATTATCACCAAGTTGAAGGCGAATGCGATGAACCTCCCGACAAACCCTAAAAGATATTTAATTTCAGCTATCATCAAGAGACCACCAGCCAATGAGCCAATATCGTCAATATAATCCCTGAGGCAAAGAAGGATCAGAACATCTCCATGATGAAGGAGTTTGTGACGTACCATTTCCAAAAAAGAGAGAGAGAGAGAAAAGCCAGGACAACTCCAAAATGAAGGATGATATAATAAATTCCCTAGAAACCCAAAAAAGCTCCAATTCTGTCGAAAAAAAAAGAGTACAGGAAAACCATCCTAAGAAAAGAATCCCATGATATCAAACTGCCAAATCTGCCAAGAATCTTCTTTAATTTTGTGAAATTCTTTTATCAATATCCTTTCATCAATTGCTTTCACAATGGGAATCCTTTCTTTTTCGTTCATATCAAGGAAATTGATAGCCTCCTTGAAAGAAAAGTCAATTAAAGTAATTTGAATTCGAATATTGATTCTATGAAGTTAAGTCCAGATGGAGGTAATACTCTAGGCAAAAAGAGAGAATATTTTTCATATATATGTGCTTATTTTCAATCATTCTTGAATTAACTACAATTTTTATCTTATTGACAATCTTTTCAAATTATCCTGACATGAAGTGAGAGTTTGATGTCTATTTTGATGTATCCAGGCATTGTTGTTATCCCTTTTTAGGATCGGATGAAGGGAGTTGTTCAAGATCCTTCCCTTCTTGTTTTGATCTGAGTGCCTGGGCTCTCAGCTTAGCACACTTCCTTGTGCTCCCCATTGTCCCACCATGGACAGTTCCCGTTCAGGTTAAGGGTTAAACCCAAATTATTTCTGCAAAAGGTCATCTATTTTAAAAGTCATTCAATCTTAGTAATGAGACGTCCAAGATCAATCCTTTTTCAAGCTTTAGGAAACCCCCCTTTATTCCTTTTGCAAACTCCTCTCAGATTTATTTTGCAAAATTCGAAGGTCTCATCATGGTTTCTTTATTTGAGGATTCTGTTTATTGTCCCCCTTCAGGTTAAGGGTTAAGCTGGAACCTCATTTTCCACGAGGTATTATCCCCTTTCAGGTTAAGGGTTAAGCTTGAGCCTCATTTTTCCATGAGGTATCGTCTCCTTTCAGGTTAAGGGTTAAGCTTGAACCTCGTTATTCCACGAGGTATCTTTCATCCCATCCAGGTTAAGGGCCAAGCCAGAGTCTCATTTTGGTGAGGTGAATCTTCTTCTTTATTCTCCATGTCATATCTGTCATTACCGTCGGAGCCAATTCTGTCATACCCGGTCAGATTCTCCTAACAGAGGCATTTTTATAGTCCAAATTTGGTGTGTTTTCTTTGCCACTAAGCTCAGCTTCCAACCGGCTTAGTAGCAAAGAGGGGCATTTGTAAACACCCCAAATTTTTACCCTCATCCAGTGTTTACATTTAATATGTCACTGTATATCATTGCATGCATTTGACATATCATTTCATTGCATTGCATGTCATTGCATCTCATTATCGAGATCCAGCACTCCTGTTTTCAAAATATTGGATCCAAATTCGAATTTTTAAAACTTTTCTTTTAAAGTCAATTTCAAAACCTGGGTTTTGAATCGACATTCTACCATTTGTCAACCTCCAGGATCTTATATTTTGAAGTGTTTTTCTCAGAAAACAATATGGGTTCATTTTAAACTCAATTTTAATTGATTTCAATTCTCATATGAGACCCAGTTAGGTGGTGTCGATTCTGGATTCCTTTATTTATCAAAAATTTCAGAGTTCTAGTTGGATCAGAACTCTGTATTTTCATCTTTTTGAACCTTTTCAAAACTCTATTCTGATTTTAAACCAGATGTAGTCATATCCCTTGCCCATTCTCATCATTTTTCTCCAAAATTTCAGAATCTCAATCCAATCAAGACTCTTTTTCCAGAATCCTAGTTGGATCAAGACTCTTTTTTTCAGTCCTAGTTGGATCAGAACTCTACCTTTTACTACCCTTTGTACCTGTTTTTGAGAAAACCTATCAAAATTCTTTATTTTGGGTCAAAATCCTAGAGTCCCAGCCAAATTAGGACTCTTTCTTAGAGTCCTAATTGAATCAGGACTCTATCCTGATTTCGTCTGTTACTCCTGTTCTTCACTTGTTTTCAAAATCTTCTCATATGACTTTCAAAATCTTCTATTTTAGCCGAAATTCTAGAGTTCTAATGGGATTAGGACTCTTTCTCAGAGTCCTAATCGAATCAAGACTCTATCTTTCGTTGGTATTCTTCCTATTTTTAATCAAATTTCTTTTTAAAATCTTTCAAAATGAGTCAAAAACTCAAAGTTTTAGTTGAACCAGGACTCTATTCAAAGAGTCCTAGTTGAATCAAGACTCTTACCCTAATTTTAATTGTGAGAGAATCTTTCAAAAATCTTTCTATCTATCAAAATTGTTATACCTTTATCATGAAATTTCAAAATTCTGGGATTTTATCTCAGGGTCTTGATCGAATCAGGACTCTATCTCAGAGTCCTGATCGAATAAGGACTCTATCCAAAGTTTGTTTTCTCACTTCATTTTCATTGGTTTTCAAAAGCTTTGTTTAAATTTTACCATTTACTTTTTAGAAAACAAAAAATTTTCAGAGTTCTAGTCGAATTAGGACTCCTCTTCATAGTCCTAATCAGATCAAGACTTTGAACCAAACTTAAATTCTATCTTCTTATCACTTGTTTTTCAAAATCCTCTCATTTGTCTTCTCAGAAAATCCAAAATTCTGAGAGTCCTAGTCCAATTAGAACTCTGTCCCCAGAGTCCCAGTTGGAACAAAAGTCTGTTTGATTTCAATACTTGTCATTATTTTCACTGTTTTCACAAGTTCTTTCATCTGTTTTTTTAGAAAATACCAAAAAAAAATCTAGTGTTTTAGTCCGATCAGGACTCTGTCCCAAAGTCCTAATCCAGTTAGATGTCTATTCTGGAGTTTGTTTTCACTTTCATTTTCATTCTTTTCTATTTGTTTTTCAAAAATTAGGTAATTTTATAGAGTCTCGGTTGATTTAGGACTCTATTTCAGAGTTTTGATTGAGTTAGGACTCTAACCCTGACTGCGTTTTCTGACTTATTTTACCAGTTTGGTGAAATCTTTCAAAAACCTTTTTCATATGGCTTTCAAAATCCTAAAATCTCAGAGTCCTAAAATTTCAGGACTCTAGCTCAGAGTTTCAGTTCAATTAGGACTCGATTTTCAAGCCTTTGAATTTTATTTATTGATTTTAACCCCTTTTCAAAGCTATTTTCAGTCTTTATTTCAAAATTTTAAAACTTCGATGTGGGGCCCACTTGGTTGGCGCCATATCTGAAAGAGTTCTTACCCAGTCAGAACTCTGTGTCATTTCAAAACTTTCAAAATCTAATTGTACTTTTGAATATCTTGTGAAAAAACTCTTATTTTCAAATTTTAACAATTCAAGTGGGGCCCACTCGGGGTGGCGCCACATTTGATAAAGTCAGAGTTAGAGTAGGGTTAGTCATAGTCCTAGTTAATTTAGAGGAGTCAAAACCAATTTTGAAAATCCATTTTTGTTTAGATTTTTAACTAGTGGTTTTAAAGGTTTTAAGGTAAAGCTTTAAAAACAAATGTGGGCCCACACTAGGTGGCGCCACATTTGGAAGTCCTTTAGGTTAAGTAGAAGTCTAGATGAGATGTTAATCAACTTAATTAGGGCCAGTGTTAGCTTAGTCCTTTTCAAAAAAATCGCCCTTCCCCTTTAGAAATCCAACTTTTTTGGACTCTTTGACCAAAACCTAAAAAAAATCCTATTTAAAGAGACCCATAGAGGGGTCGACCCCCTATTCTTCCTCTTTGATTTTCTTGGAGATTCTCTCTTCTCTCTCTAGCACTTCATCTTCTCCATTGCAGCTGCAGCCTCAAGGTAAGGTTTTCATAATTTTTTTTACTTTATTTAATATTTTTTCCATGTTTTTCCATGGATTTAACCATTGGCACCCTCTCTTTCATGGTTTTAACCATGGATTCTCATCCGAGAACCTCAAGTTTGGTCCAAGAAGATGATGTAACCTTGTTTAGTGTTGTATTTTGAGATTCTAATCCATTAGAATCGTTTACATTATTGTTTTTCATGTTCTTAACCAATGAAACATGAGATTTATCTGTTAAATGGATTAAATCCATGATTTCAAAGGTAAAATTCATTTCAGCTATGGATTCCCTGTTTTATTTTTATTTTTTAGCATATTAATGTTTATTGCATATGTTCCAGCATTAAAATAAATTTTGTTTTGCTTTTTAAGTGTTTTTTTAATTGTTTTCTATTATTAAATCAGGTTTCTTTAGTGTTTTCTTAGATTTCCATGTGTTTTGATTCTAGATCTATAAAAATCATGTTATTTTGCACTTAAATCTTTGTTAGAAATTGCTGATTTTTTTATATGTAATCCATAGATATGTTATTGAGTCTCTGTAAAAAAAAATAGAGGTTTTGGGATTCGGGAACCCTGTCAGAAAAATAAAAGATCGAATCGTGATTTCCAGGTGTTAAAATCGCTATCGAAATTCATAGGTGACTTGCAAGTGCGTTATTTCTGTCATCCGAAGTCTGATTTGTGATCTGTAAAGTGAAATAGATTCATGTTAATGTCTATTATTTACTGTGAGTTTTCTATATTTTTATATCATTGTTTATTATTTTTTCTTTGTCAGAAAGTCAGATCCATGTTTTAGAACTTGTTATGATTTACAAAAACCCTAATTCAACTTGTGTTGATCATAGATCCTTAACCGTGGATCCTATTCATGATTTATAAAAAAGGAAGTTAATTATTTATGTCTATTATTCATTGCTTAAATATCAAAATTTTTTGATGAAGTCTGCTATTTTTCCCTGTATTTGCAACCAAAAGTGCCTGTTTTGATCAATTTCATATTCGTTAAATTCAAGTATAGATTCTCGGAATGATATCTCTCCAACCAGAGATGATTTTTCCAATCCGTAAAAAGGAGATTCATTGTTTTTTTGTCTATTATATCTCTGTAAAATTTTATGAATTTCCATGGTGGATTGCTCCTGATTTGGGTCTGACACTGAAACTCGTGCGTGCCCTTAGTTAAAAATAACATATTTTAGGGTTTTAATGCAATTTTTGAATTGGAATAATGTTAAAAATATATTTTTATGATTCTAATCCAATTTTAGAATTATAATAAGTTCATATGTCGATTTTTATCAATTTTGGATATTGTTTGATGCTTGGATGAGTTAAATTGCAAAACAGGGTACCCGTAGGATCCCGAAACACTGCCAAAATCATGTTTTTCATGATATTTCTGAATTTTTTGGTATAAGTTCATGTTTTTAGAGTTTTTTCATGTTTAAAATCATATTAGGATGCTTCTTGGTCGATTTTATGTTTATTTGATTTCATTTAAACCCTAAATCCCAAGTTTTCACCAAAATATTTTCTGAAAACCCTGATTTCAAGGCCATAGTCTTGCTATCGGGGGTAATTTTGCCATTTAGCCTCATTTTCGAAATTTCTAACTTGGATTTTCTTATTTTCAATCATACCACATCACTTTATGTTTGATTTATTTTCATTTGAATTCCAAAACGTCATTTGTACAAAATATCTTTTTGAAAATCCTGATTTCAAGTCCATAGTCTTGTTTTCAGGGGTATTTTTATCATTTTTCACAAAATTTCAAATTTCAAAGTTGTTTATCTTTATTATTTCTTCCATTTTATTTCATATTTCATTATGTTTATCTCAGAGAATCATGGAAAAAGGCTTATGTCTAGATAAATCTAGCAATTTCTAGATATTGCTAGATAAATCTAGAAAAGCCAACATATCTTCACTAACAAGTTTTCTAGTTTTGCAGGGATATTTCAAGGTTATATTTTCCTTTACTTTCATTTATTTAAATTCAACTAGTGATGTAAAGTATAGTAAATTTGTAATAAGAATTTCAATTTCTGCTTAAATTAGGATTTGCATTACATATAGTTTAAACTTTGATATATAACTGTTATGCTTGTCATTCATGTGCATATTTTTACAAATTCACCATAGTCTGCACGAATGGCACGTGCACAAGCTCTTAGGAAGTTGACAAACTCGGTGGAATTCGTATTTATGGTCATAGTCAGAATACGAATGAGACCCATATTTGTAATCTTCGTATTAGCCACATTCAGCCTACACTCTTAGGCCAACTTCAAAATGCACTGCATTTTTCAAAACTCAAAAGGATTTTCTCAATTCCTCAAAGAAATATCTTTTAAATCCATATCCATTTATTCAATTTGCATCATTTTCTTAATTCAAATTCCAATTTCAATTCAGAGAAATCGATTTTCTCAAGATTTTCTAAGTCTTTTTCATAAATTGATTTTCTCAAAACTCTAAACTTTCAAATGATATTTCACATAGTTCTCAAGTTCAAAAATCGATTTTACAAGTCATATTCTTTATTTCGAAGTTGGAATTCAGAGAAATCAAGTTTTCCAAAGTTGTTTGAAATTCCTTAGAAATCGATTTTCACAAAACCCTTATATTTCTTCATAAATCGATTTTCTTTTCTTTAGAAACTCTCTCCTAACCATGATTCACGATTTTCAAAGTGTTATATTTTCCAAGAATTTTTCATGTATTTCAAATATTCAAAGCAAACATCATGTTTTCAAATCTGCATTCTTAGAAATCCATAGCACATGCTTGATTCTTTGTGCATTTTGAAAATAGAACACAATTTAGACAAGTTGAGCAAAGTTAAGCACACTTTTGATCCTTGGTTCGATTCCCTCTGGTAAAGGCGTCAGGAACGGTTGAACCTCGTACCGACAAGCGAGTCTCATGCTACAGAATTTTCTCACATTTTAAAAATGGAGGCGATTTATTTTCAAAAACTTTTTCAAAGGTCAGATTGACTTGCAAAAATAAAATTTTGTGATGATAACAAAACCTTATCGATTTTATTGACTCTTTGTCAATTCTTTGTCAAAACTTTATTCTTTATTGATTTTATCAATTTTTATTGATTCTTACCAATTCTTTTAATTCTCTATCAATTTTATCAATTTTGTTAAATTTTGTCAATTTTTATTCTATTCTTCTTCAGGATAAGCGATAATCTTGGGACCATCATAGGCCATCTTGGGTTTAGAATCTTGAATAAATCTCTCATCTTCTTCATGATCGTCTAAATCTATTCATACCTTTTGTCAATTCCTCCAGAATCTGACTCCCGGGTTGGAATTGCTTCATTCTCATCTGAGTTCCGACTTAGGGTTTTGTTTTTGTTTTATCTTTATTTTAAGATTCGGGTTCCAACTCGGGTTTTTCCTTTTATATATAATTTGAAGTTCCAAGTTTTGACTCAGACTTCCTTTTGGATTCAACGCTCGTGTTGGAACCAATCGTTGCTTTGAAGATTCGAGTTTTCAAACTCAGGTTTTCCATTTTATCTTTATTCTTAAGATCCAGTTCCGACTTGGGTTTTTTCTTTTATATTTTTGTTTGAAGTTTCGAGTTCTGACTTCCTTTTGGATCCAATGCTCGTGTTGGAACCAATCGTTGCTTTGAAGATTCCAGTTTTCAAACTCGAGTTTTCCATTTTATCTTTATTTTAAGATCCGGGTTCCGACTCGGGTTTTTTCCTTTTATATTTCATTTGAAGTTCCAAGTTCCGACTCAGACTTCCTTTTGGATTCAATGCTCATGTTGGAACCAATCGTTGCTTTGAAGATTCGAGTTTTCAAACTCGAGTTTTCCATTTTATCTTTATTTTTAAAATCCGAGTTCCGACTTGGGTGTTTCCTTTTATATTTTCGTTTGAAGTTTCAAGTTCCGACTTAGACTTCCTTTTGGATTCAACGCTCGTGTTGGAACCAATCGTTGCTTTGAAGTTTCGAGTTTTCAAACTCGAGTTTTTCATTTCATCTTTATTTTTAAGATCTGAGTTCCGACTAAGGTTTTTCCCTTTTACATTTCGTTTGAAGTTCCATGTTCCGACTTGGACTTCCTTTTTTATCCAACGCTCGTGTTGGAACCAATCGTTGCTTTGAAGATTTGAGTTCTAAAACTTGGATTTTCCATCTTTTATTTTGAAATTTCGGGTTCCGACTCGGATTTCCCCCTTTGACCCAATGCTCGTATTAGACCAAAGTTTTCCTTTGAAAAATCGAGTTCTGGACTCGTATTTTTATCTCCCTTTCAGGTTAAGGGACAAACTTGAATTTACCCTTCAGGATAAGGGATAATCCTGAAACACCAACAATCATTCCCACTTCGATTTCCAAATATCGAATGTCGGTCTCTATTTCAAAACTCAGTGCTTATACTGGTGCATTTTTGCAGTGCTCGTGCTGCTACATTTTCAAAAATCCAGTTCTCATACTGGTACATCTAGCACTCGTCTTAGTGTATGGCTGATTGATCAGTTAGCCCCCCCAGGTTCAGTCTTTGCACTAACCGCTCATCAACAATTCAAGCTCTAAATTTCAATTTCAACCTCCAGATTACCATTTTTATCAAAAATCAATCATTTTCTCTTGCAAAGGACCCTCTTCTAGGGAGAGTTCGAGGGAGCTCGTTCCTTTCACATGCAATCATTTTCATTGTTCGCAAGAACCCTTTTTCAGGGAGAGTTTGAAGGGACTCATTTCTTTGTGAACTGTTTGCAAAACAACAACCCAATTTTTACACAAAGGAACCCTTTTTTAGGGAGAGTTTCAACGGAAGCCCATTTTTTTTTATGGCCCCCAATTTTCTCCTTTTTGGCCACCCCCTTCACAGAGGACCCTCTTCTAGGGAGAGTGTGATGGACTCGTTCATCTGTGATACTTTTTTCAACTTCATTTTTGGTCGCCTTTCTATAAAAGAAGCCTAGAGATAGGGAGTTTTGACGAAAACTTAATTTCTCTTCGAAAGATCCATTTTGCAAACACCTCCTCTTTAAGGAAGAGAGGAGTATTTCCTATTTCCCATTCAGGTAAGGGCCAAGCCCGAGTCTCGCTTTTTGAGGAAAAAGAGAGGAAAATTTTTTCATGGATGTGTCGATTCGATGTCGAGCAATTACTTTCATCAAGGATTTCAAGAATATTTTGCCAATTTGCTATAAAAACCATTGTTGATCTCAAAGCTTTTATTACACAAAGAATTACCTCAAACTACCTTCAATATTATTTTCAAAAAGACAAGACTTTTGTGAAAGAAGAACAAAATTCAAGCTTTTTCTGTTGGTCAACCAAGAGGATGAAGAAAAATCTTCGATATGATCGACAAAGGAAAATTCAATGATGTTGAAAGGCTATAGGTGAATTGATATTGATCATGGCTATGGCACATTCTTAAAGACCATTCTTCTGGCAGTAAGGCAGTGAAAATATCCTGAGCGATAAAAAGAATTCACTCAATCCATATCTCCTCAGTCATTTAAGCTACAATCAAATATCTGCAAAAGGAATCTCTCAATTGTCGTCAAGATGAAGATGATTATGTGAGCTAGACCCCCGGGGCCAAAGAAGATTTGGATAATATCTGAGGTGAAGGAGTTTGTGACAGATCCTTCCAGGGAAAGTTCAGATCACCGTCAAGATGAAGGCGACTGCGATGAACCTCCTGACAAACCTAAAAGATATTTGATTTCTGCTATCATCTAGAGATTTTTGACCAATGAGCTGATATCACCAGTATAATTCTTGAGAAAAAGAAGGATCATAGCATCTCCAAGATGAAGGAGTTTGTGACGTACCAACGATCCCGCCATCAGTCATCTACCTCTAGCATCTTCATTATAGTTGATTCCTTTATTGAGCAGCAGTGACTCTTTGGTACAGCTGATCCACGCCTTCTCTGATAGAAGTCAACGCCGTCCAAGGTAAACCCCTTATCCTCAACCTTGATTTTGCTAAATTCAAAAGATAGTTATGATATAACAAGGTTTTTCATAGGACGTTTTCATGGATATGGTTTCAAACCAGCTAAAAAAAAAAACTGGATCTATACGATAGAAAGTTTCATTTTGAATCTATGAAAATATGAAACGTTGATTATTCATGTTAAGGCTATGTGGAGGACGGGATCCACCTAACGATTGGATTGGACCCCCCCCCCTCGATTCGATGGCCAATATGAAAAGAAAATGAATCATATCTCCTTGCTAGTTTCTTGTATTATTTTCAAATTACATGTAGTTCACATACTTAAACATTGCATTTAGTTTAGTTTTGACATTGTTTTATTCATATAATGCAATCTCTTATTAACTTTTGAATTAGGATTCATAGGTTCCAATATATACGCATGAGACTATTGTTATTTTATGTGCGAATTTTCATCCTTAAAATTTGAAAATTTTATGTTAGTTAAGGTTGCTTGTTGTTGATTTCCTACCGAAACATTGAGTTTATTCGGGTTTTAAAGCCCTATCAATCAAACTGAATCCCAAACTGGGATTTCATATTTCCAGAACTTCCAGTTTCTATTTTAGCAGACAAGAACCTCCGAAATCACCCTTGTAGGAGATCCAAATCTCCCTCTAAAAATTACAGTAGATTCACGGTGGAATCTACTAATTGTCTGAAAATTTTAGGATCTTTATAAGTAGATTTGATCTCTGTTAAAAATCAATTTTCCTAGACCTCTGAGAAAACCTCGATTTTTCTTTATCATGGTATAGACCGACCTCAATGTGCTGTGTCCGTTCAATCCATAAGTTATCTGTCAAAACTTTCAACATAAACGTTGTTCCTAACCTATTCTTGTATCGTTTACCAAATATTGGGATTTTTTGAGACTGTCCACATATTTTTCCCAAAATTGTTTTTTCTGTCTGACAGATTCTCATATCCAAAAATTCCAGTGATTCAGGTCTCCGATAACAGTGTGCCCATTTTCAAACCGTAACTCAAATCCCAATACTGTAAAAAAAGGAAACCTTCCTCTGTTTCTCAGGGACATTTTTCCATAATTTCAGCCATTTTTACATCGATCTGCTATTTTTAACATATTTTTTCCAAAACGTATTTGTTTGCCCCAAATCCTAGAGTCGCCGGATTCTGATCCGACTTGCCGGAGCTCTACAGCTCCGACCATATGTCAAAATCAGATTCTATAAAAGGAAAAAATTCTTACTTTATTGTCCTCTATCACCCCATAAAATTTGAAAAATTTGTATAGAAGTTTCATATCCCAAATCCAATTTAGAATCAGCATTTTAGGCAAAATCTTGATTTTTTAGGATTTTTAGCTATTTTCCATATTAAGAAAATACAAAAAAAATAGATTTTCGAACTCCATTCTGTTTGTAGGGTTAGTCTAGGTGTCCATGCCAAACTTGGATCAATTCTAAGTTCATTTGCTTTGTGTGTTAGGTTATTTTTAAATTCAGAGGCGAAAATCAGGCAAAAATTGAGTTAAATTTGATATTTTATGATATTTTTGCCACTTTAGGGTTTTATTTATATAAATAAGCATGGAATGTCATATTAGGGTTAATTGTAATCTTATTTGTATTTTAATTTTATATTTTTACAAAATTTATTTCAGAAAACCCTGGTTTCAAGGCCAAAGTCTTGTTATCAGGGGCATTTTGGTCATTTTGACCATAATTTCGAAATTACAAACTTTAATTCTCCAAATTTTCATGCATATCATCATATTTCATCATATTGTGTTTGATTTATTTCAGTTGATTTTCAAAATTCCAAATTTTACGAAAATTCTTTCAGAAAACCCTGATTTCAAGGTCATTAGGGGCATTTTGGTCATTTTGACCACAATTTCTAAATTCCAAACTTTAATTCTCCAAAACTTCATGCATATCATCATAATTCATCATATTGTGTTTGATTTATTTTAGTTGATTTTCAAAAATCCAAATTTTACAAAAAATCTTTTAGAAAACACTGATTTCAAGGTCATCAAGGGCATTTTGGTCATTTTTACCCCAATTTCGAATTTACAAGTTTATTTTTGAAATATATTTATTATTTCTCATGTTTATATAAAAGGGGATATGATTCTGAGTTTATATCTGAATAATATCCGATAATTTCAAATATTTTTGGATAAATTCAGAAAAACCTACATTTCTCTGCTAACATGTTTTCTAGTTTTGCAGGAACATCCAAGAAGAAGACTTAGATTTTATTCTTTTATTTAAATTCAATGTAATATCAAGTTGTAATAATTTAGAATAAGAGTTACTTTCCTGCATAGAATAGGACTACATTGTATATAGTTTAATTTCTGAAAAATTCAATATTTGATGTATGATGCATATGCATATTTTCCAAATCCACTATGGTTGACACGAATGGCACGTGCACATGCTCTTATGGAGTTTATAAACTTGGTGGGATTCGTATTTATGTCCATAGTCAGAATACGAAGAAAATGAAGATTTATGATCTTCGTATTAGCCACATTCAGCCTACACTCTTAGGCTAACTTCAAAAATGCACTGCATTTCTCAAAGTTTTAAAAGGATTTCCCAATTCTATTTCAGAAAAATCGATTTTCCCAAGAATTTTTAAGTCTTTCTCAGGATTTGATTTTCCCAGAACTCTGGTTTTTCAAATGAGATTTCAAAATATTTCCCAGGTTCAAACCATGATTTTCCAAGATTTTCACATTCCCAATTTCATTTTCAAATCCCAAAATCGATTTTTTCAAAGTTCCTTAAATTATTTCAGAAATTGATTTTCTCAGAATCCTTAATTCCAATCTCAAAAATCAATTTTCTCAGATTTTCCATTTTTCTGAGAATCCATTTTCTATTTCAAAAATCATTTTCCAATGAACTTCCGGACTTTCTCAAGATTCTCAAATCCATTTCCTCAGAAAAGCAATTCAAAGCTCAAAATCGATTTTCCCAAAGTTCAAGTTTTCTTGATAATTCATTTTCCAATGTAAATTTCTGATTTCCAATGAAATTCAATGATTTTCTCAGGAATTGAATTTTCAAGTACTTTTCCAATCATTTTTCAAGGACATCTTCAATTTTCCAAAGCAAACAACATATTTCTCAAATTTGCATTATTTTCAAATTTTCATAGCACAAGCCTGATTCTTTGTGCATTCTAGGAAAATAGAGCATGATTTAGATAATTTAACTTAGTTAAAGCGCACATTTGATCCTTGGTTCAGTTACCCCTGGTAAAGGCGCCAGGAACGGTTGAACCTCGTACCGACAGGCGGATCCCATTCCACGAAATTTTCCTACAAATTTTCAAAATGGAGGCGAGTGATTTTCAAAACCATTTTCAAAACTTTGGTCGAATTTGACTCGCAGAATCATTCTCTCACTCTCGCAGAGTGAGGGGAGAAAATTTGCGATGATAACAAGTTTGGCGACCGTGATGGGACCTGTCTTTGTCTGATCAATTATGTACTTGACTTAGTTCAATTTTCTGAATCATGTTTTATGAATTGTCAGCTTTTGTTTCCTGATATCATGTGAACCTAGGAGCCTAGGCTTGAACCCAGCTGACATGAATTGCATGTAGACTAGGCATGGTTTGGTAAGACCATATTGAGGAGAATTATGCATGCTCACTTAGTAGGTCTGAACTACAACACTCCTCAATCTAGGATTTGTATGAAAACATTGTTTGCTTCTTCAAAATTTTCAAAATTTTATCTATTTAGGTCTTAGAGTCTTCTGATTTGCCTGTATGTGCTTATGTTTTTTAAAAACCACCTCACCTATGTCTACCTGGTCTTCACGTTGCTGGTCTCTCTTCCAGAACCATAGTTCGGGACAAAGCCTCACAACTGGGCCACTTATTTGGGCTAACACCCCCCTGCCACATACCAAGGGTCATAGTCTAATGTATATCGGCAGGTGCTCAAGGATGTTGGGAAAACACAAGCTTAGAACCAGAGATGAATTTTTATGCCACGTACATCGAGCCTCGACTCGAGTATATCGGCATAACTGGATTGGACACAGATGATCTGAGCCTAGAGTCAGGATTAGGGTCCTAAAGCTCTTTCAAAATTGATGCATTTAGAGTCAGCCGCTCCGCTTAGGGAATGATGTATGTGCATAATTGTTTGTGATTGAATGTATGATATTCAATTTCATCTTATTTCAAATATTTTTCCCAATTTTTCCAAAAATACTGGACAATTTTCCAAAATATCTCATTTTCCATCTTTTATAAAATATCTCCTTTTCTAAAAAATCCTGGATGTTTTTTCCAAATTATCCACTTTTTCTTCAAAACTCCAGGTTATTTTCCATTCTTTTGTTCCTCTTGACATTGAATTTTCAGCATTTCGCTTTATCCTGCCTACAATTTTCAAAATTCTTGTATTTTGCTTAAGTCTAATTCGAATCTTCCTATCTTTTAGTCTAATGGCATCTAGTCAACTCGATTTTGTTTTTCTTGAGGGTCACATCTCCTACGAGGTGCGACAAAGTCTTCCCGAGCATCGAGCTCTCAGCACCGGACCCTTCTTTCTCCAGTGGTACTACATTTGGTTCAAGACTTTCTCCCGTATGTTTTCGGACCACTTGAGCGATTGTGGGTTGGAACTGGCATCCGCAGTGGGAAAGTTGATAGTCAACGGCAATTTGATCCATGCATTGGCAGAGTGGTGAAATCCACGCACTTGCACATTCTGGTTCCCATGGGGCGAGATGACCCTATTGCTGGACAAATTTTCAGAGATCATGGGATTGCCCGAGCTAGCCGGTCAGCCTGGAGATCCATTAGAGCAGTAGTTTCTGATCAATGTCAAGGGTCTGGATCCTAAAGATGCTTTAGCTTGTATGACATGGCGTAAGTCATGGTCACTGATTGAAAAAAATGGGAATGAATATGTGAGCCTGATCGAGATCTACCGACAGTACGGGGCATTCGCAGAAGTTAGTTCGTTATCCAAGACAGCTCGAGAGAGAATTCAGCATGCGATGGTTGTGTACTGTGGGACTCACCTTCTTTCCAGACAGACAAAATTATGTGGATGTCAGAATAGTATAGCTTCTGAGAAGATGAGGAAGTCGACAAACCAGCCGTGTTTCGATAGCCATGGCCGCACTTGCTTTTCTATACAGCGGATTGACTCGCTTCACGCTTGGAGAGTCCATTTTAATCGAGGGTTGTACTTATGCACTTCAGTCTTGGTTCCTTCAACATGTACCGACCAGAGCTAGTTCGTTCATATACAACGGCAAGGAGCTCCTTCCAGTTGCACGGTATTGGTTCTTGATTGATCATCTGCATGAAGAAGAAGTGGTGTGGGACTATTTTGATCGAGAATTATCACCTCCCAGATACACCTATGCATATGGCAAGATATTCAAGCTACTTGGTCCTTTCTTCTGTGCTTATTATCATCCAGAGCGGTGTGTTCGATAGTTTTCTCAGAGACAGAAGTGCATAGAGATGCGGCTGCTATCAGAAGTCGTGCCAGAATTCAACCTTATATCAGCACAGTGGTCCAAAACATACCATTCTGCCAGATATGACTGGGACTCTTTTGTTACTCTTCCACTTTTTCTCGGTCCTCGTGTCTCTACTGATTATAAAGAGTGGTGGCAAATTGTCTGTCCACCTCCTCTTTTCCAAGTTTATTATTGATGCAATCATGTTTTTCCTTCAATGAATAAAAATCTTGCAAATTCTTCATTCTTGGTTTCACGACCTCGTCTAGGTAACAAGGCATAATTTTTGGTTGTTTATTTGCAACGCAATTGTCGTAATCCCAGTGATGACTCAATCCCTAGTAATGGGATATTCTTTCAATTATCTACCAAATTTCTTAGCAAATATTTTCTTCAAGTCAAAATCTTTCTCAAAAGCCTAACCATCAATTTTGCCTTGCAGAGAGCATTCACGATATTTAAATGGTTCAGACGAGGTCAGGAAATAAAATTGCACCAGTCGAAGGCATTGCATATTCAACAACTTCAGAAGAAGAAATGGACTCACCCCGATCAGTCAAAAGTAAGGGTCAGCAAGCATATGATGGCATCGATCCTCAGATGTATGCCATGTTTAAAAAAATGATGACCAAGATGCTGGCAGAACAAGCTGAAACCAGTACAGAGCAGACCCAGGCCAAGAAGAAGGCAAAAGACTGAGTGGTCAAGAAAGTTTTGAAGGTAGCCAAGAAGCCTGTTCAGAATGCTTATACAACTGATGAGAAAGAGTCAGTGGAAGATACAGAGGAAGAAATTAAAACTCAGCAGGTACTCCGCAGATCTACTCAATGGCAAGGGTCAGCCCATAAATTTAAAGAGCAGTTTGTCAATGACTCTGACCAGACACAATTCAGAGATGTGGTCAGAATGGTTCGAGATCTGCAGACCCGCGACAAGTGCAAGAAAGTCTTCACCAGCGAAGACTTTTATGATGGTTTGGATGGGGATGACAATTTGGATAATCTCCCCAGAAAAATTATCAAATTTGATGGTTTTGGCGACCCCAAGGCACATCTGGCTATGTTCTTTGCTGATTGTGTCAGATTCAAGTGAGATAATCTAGCTCTTTTTCTTTGTTTCCCTCGCAGTCTAAAGGGAATAGCGACAAAGTGGTACTCAGAACATGTTAACCCAATAAAACTAAAAGAATTTGACAAGGTGGTAAACATGTTCATCTAGCGATTCCTCTTTAATGTTGAGGCACTTCCCACCCTCAGTCATCTCTATAGCCTCAAACAGAGAGAAAATGAGAAGGCCAGAGATTTTATTCACCGCTAGAGGTCAGCCTGCAATAAGATGAGGGACCCCATATCAGAGGGACACGCACTATCCCTAATTCTGAGCAATTTCTCACAGCCTTTGAGAGGCCTCATCTCTACTGCACCATCCAGAACATTTATTAAGCTAACAGAGCGAGTCGAATGACTCGAGTTGAGCATGGAAAATGGAGTCTATGAAGGCTTCACATTCCTTAAGAACAATAGTCAAACTGAGTAGAAAAAAAAGGCTCATTTCACTCGTTCTGTCAAAAATAATATTTGGAACCATTGTAAGGGACAAAATAGAGACTTCTGTTATGGTGCAGGGGGTTCAAATCCCCATAAGAATGATCAAAAAGGAAAATCTATCCCCCAGTTCAACAAGCCACTTCAGTTAGAGTAGGGACCAAAGCCACGTGAAAAAGTAAAGCATGAAGGATGGAGCTATGACAGGAAGTTCACTCCACTGGACCAATCACTCGAGACGGTGCTCGAGTACATGTTGACCAAGGAGATGGTCAAATTGCCTAGGCTGGTCCATCCCCCTGTTCCCATGGGGAAATTCAAAAATCAATTTTGCGAATTTCATAGAACAGTGGGGCACAATATTGAGAACTGCTTTGTTCTCAAGAATATTGTTCAGGATCTCATCGACAAAAATCTTCTGGTAGAGGATGCCGAAGATGAGAATATGAAAATTCTGAAGAAACTGTTTCCTCATCATTCCATAGTGGTTATTTCTGAACAACCTTTTCAGCCGCAGGAGCATATCAGGCCATGCTCTAAAAAAGATATGAAAGTTCAACATCAGGTCCTTGTGCTGCAACAGGCTCAGTCCAGTATTCAGAAGATGGACCTTATCTCAGCCTTTGGCAAAATGAAGATATCTGCAAAACATGCCAAAGCATCCTCTGAGACTACTAAAGGAATTCCTGAATTCCTCAAACACTTCATCAAGCCTACCCCAGAGAAAAATGAGACATCAACTCAAAAGTTGATAACTGCATTGTCCAATGTCTCAATTTTGGATCTAGCCCAAGCTTCCGCCAAACATCAGTAGGTATTGGATGATCTGCTGCTGAAAATCAAGGTGAATCCAAGCATAACTCCTGAAGACATGGCCCAGATAGTCAATCAGGCCATGACAAATGCTCTGATTACTTTTTCAGATGAGGATCTCCTTAAGCCTCATGTATTCCACAATAATGCTTTATACGTTGTGATTCGAACCAGAGGGATGACTGTTCCTCATGTGCTGATAGATGGAGGCAGCAACCTCAATATATGCCTAGAAATGACAGCCAAAGCTTTGGGCATCAAAGAGGAAGAATACATCCCGGACCCAATCACCATCTACGAGTTCGATAATCATGGCCTAACTGCAAAAGTAAAAATCTTCCTAGAGATCTTTATTGATTATTCTGTCTATTCCGTTCTCTTCCATGTAGTCAATGTGTTGCCAACGTATAATCTATTGTAGGGACGACCATGGATCCACAACACGAATGTGATGTCGTCTACTCTACATCAGTGTGTCAAGTGATCAAAAGGTGAAATGATCACAACAGTCTTGGGCGAAGATCCAGAGCAGAGGATAGCACAACCCATGGTTCCCAGACCCACTTTCACTACCGACATCCCTAGTATTAGAGGAATTGAAAAGGTCAGTTTCGAAGAAAATTTTGAAATACTGCAGACGGCAAAGTAGCCAGAGCATACAGTGGTCATGACTCGATGGAGAGGCCCACAATTTTTCAAGATTGGAGGACGAATTGATTACAACACATTCAAGGATCATCCTCTATTCTCTCAATTTATAAAGGCCAAAAAGGGATTTGATTTTTTAGTGAAGCATGGCTATCAGCCTTTCCAAGGCCTAGGCAAGAATGAAAATGGCCGCCTTGAGCCAGTCATTCCTCATCACTATTCTCAGAGAGCCGGATTGGGCTTCAATGACAGAAGATCTCAGAAGGGCACTATTTTCGTCAAAGAAACACACTAAGGGCATCTGCCTGTCTTTTCATTTCTATTCTTTTATTTCCATATTGGGATGATATCCCATTTCATTTCAATCATTGTCATCAATTCAATCTTTCAATAAAGTTGCAAGTTTCCTTTGTCTATCTGGATGCCATGTGTCTCTTTACTTCTCAATATCAAATCTTTGCAAAATTGCCATTATTTTTCTCTTTTATTTTTCCAATTATTTTCTCAATAAAAGCAATTTGTTTTCTAATGGGTGATTTCCCTGAATCAATTTATTCTCCAATTTTCAGAATGTCATCCCGATCTATCAAGAAACTCATTTTTAATCCAAATACCTTTTTGAAGCCGACAGTGATTCATCAGGTCAAAATAAGAGCAGAATGCAGTCAGGCTATAAAGCAGTCAGAAGAACCCACAGAGTTCGATTCAGCTCTTCAAGAATTACCAGAATTTGCATCAATTCAAAAACAAGATGAGCCATCATCCTTAGTTCAAGATCGCACAGAGGATATTAATATCGGATCAGAAGATGATCCCAAAATTCTCAAGATTGGCAGCAGTTTGAACTCGGAAGAGAAAGAAAGGCTCACTGATTTTCTCAAGCAACATGAAGAAGTGTTCGCATGGACTTATGAGGACATGCCAGGTCTGAATACCAAATTGGTTGAGCATCGCCTCGTCCTAAAACCAGATGACAAGCTAGTTAAGCAGAAACTAAGAAAAATGGATCCCCGAGTGGAACAACAAGTTAAGGAAGGTCTGGAATACCTACTCAAAGCAGGGTTCATTCGAACCATTGACTATCCAGATTGGCTGGCAAATATTCTCGTTGTTCCCAAGAAGAATGGCAAAGTTTAAATTTGCATCGACTTCAGAGATCTCAATAAAGCAACCCCTAAGGATGATTATCCACTTCCTAATATTGTTCTTTTGATCTACAACACGGTAGGTCACATTATGTTCTTTTTTATGGACGGATATTCCGGATATAATCAGATCAAATTGGTTGCTCGTGATCAGTCCAAGACATTTTTCACTACTCCTTGGGGCACTTTCTGTTATACAGTCATGCCATTTGGGCTTAAGAATTGCTGGAGACACTTATCAGCGTGCTATGGCCGTCATTTTCCATGATCAGATGCACAAAATCATGGATGCATACATCGATGATATTCTGGTGAAATCCAAAGAAGAAGAAGAACACATCGAAGCTCTCAATCAAGTTTTCAAGCGGCTCATTCTTTACAAGCTAAGACTCAATCCACAAAAATGTGTTTTTGGAGTCGAATCTGGCAAGTTGTTAGGCTTTCTAGTCAGCAAAAAGGGGATAGAAGTGGATCCCACTAAGGCCAAAGCCATCATTGACATGCCGCTCTCGACTAATCTCAAAGAATTATGTAGCCTTCAGGGATGTATGCAATCGATTCAGTGATTCATATCCAATTTGGCAATGAGATGTGAGCCCTTCAATCATTTACTCAGAAAAGGAGTAAAGTTCGAATGTGGGCCAGAATGTCAACAATCATTTGAGCAAATCAAGAAATATTTGCTTAATCCTCTTGTTTTAAAGCTGCTAGAATTAGGGAAACCCCTACTACTATACATTTTGGTCAATCAAGTTGCTTGCGGCAGATTCTTAGCGCAATATGAAGAAGGCAGTCTGATAGAACATGCCATCTACTATGTGAGCAAGACATTTATCGATTATGAGAAGAAATACTCTCAGATAGAAAAGACATGTCTAGCTCTGGTTTGGATGTGTCAGAAGTTGAGACACTATCTGCTAGCATCTAAAGTCAAAATTATATCCAAATTAAATCATCTCAAGTACATTCTCGAGCAACCCTTTCTTAGTGGACAGATCGCCAAATGGCAAGTCCTATTGATGCAGTATGATCTGGAGTATGTCTCCTAACAATCTATCAAAGGACAAGCGATCGCAGATCAATTGGCAGATTTTCCTCTAGCAGAGGATGTTAAAGCCGAGGATGATTTCTCTGATGAGCGGATCTGCAATATTCAACAATCTCCAGTTTAGAATTTATTCTTCGACGTTTCCAAGAACATGGCAGGCATAAGAATCAGAATTCTGCTAATCACACCAGAGAAGGAGATGATCCCCTTTTCTCTCAAATTGGATTTTCAGTGCACTCATAATATGGCCGAGTATGAAGCTTTGATACAGGGTCTGAAAATTCTATAGGACTTCAATGTCAGAAGAGTGCATGCTTATGGTGACTCTTTGCTCGTCGTCAATCAAGTCCTAGCCGAATGGCAAGTGAAGGATCAGAAATTACTTCCTTATCAGAAGATCGTCTCAGCTCTTGCCAACAAATTCGAAGAATTCCAACTTTTCCATATCAAGAGAGACTTCAATCAAGTTGCAGACAGTTTAGCCAATCTGGGATCCATCATGTCTTTCAAGGGCAGAGAATCTTGTCGCTCCTTTAAAATTGGTAGACTTGATCAACCTGCTTTCGTCCCAGTAGAGCAGATAAACCAGGTTGAGCAAAAGAAAAAGCCCTGGTATCATGACATAAAAAATTTCATTGAAACTGGCAAATTTCCTCCAGAACTCTCAAAGAAGGAGCAGCGAGCAATTCAGCGCATGTCTGCCCGATATTTTATTCTCTCTGATATTCTCTATCGTCATGGATTCAATTTCGAGTATTCCAGATGTTTGGACGAAGAAGAAGCCAAAGAAGTTGTGCAAGAAGTACATGAAGGCATTTACGGTGGTCATGTTGGCTACCAAACTCTTGTCAAATAAATCATCCGAGCTAGATATTACTGGAGAACTATGCAATAAGATTGTTATCGTTTTGTAAAGAAGTGTGTTCAATGTCAGATGCATGCACCTTCTATTCATGCGCCAATGACATATTTGCAATCTGTTGTCTCGTCATGGCCATTTTTTATGTGGGCTTTTGATGTTGTAGGCCCCATTACTCCTTCTGCCTCAAATGGCCACAAATATTTTCTTACCGCAATAGAATATTTTACTAAATGGGTAGAAGCAGTCACTCTACACACAATAGAAGGTCGACATGTGGTCTCATTCATCCACAAGAATATCTTATGTCATTTTGGCATACCGCATGACATTGTGTCAGACAATGACAGTCACTTCAAGAATGAGGACATTATGCTCAAAGTTCAGAATTCAGCATCATTTCTCCACTCCTTATTATCCTTAAGGGAATGGTCAGGCAGAGGCCACCAATAAGATCCTGATTCGAATCTTGGAGCAAACTTTGGAAATAGGCCGTGATTGGCATGAAAAGATCCATGATGTGTTGTGGGCATACAGAACCACCATTCAAACTCCAACTAATGCTACTCCATCAGAACTTGTCTACAGAACTGAAGTAGTACTACCCCTACACATTCAGAAACCTGCTCTGAAATTTGCATCACTTCTAGAATTACCTCCTGATCAGTATCAGCAACAGTGGCTAGTACAACTTGATTTGCTAGATGAAAGAAGACTCAGAGTAGCAGAGCACGCTCAATCGTATCATCAGAGGATAGCCAGACAATATGCAAAATTAGTTGTCAAAAGAAAATTCTGAGTCAATGATCTAGTGCTCAGATCAACGACTTATCTCAAGCACCTCCCAGGTGGCAAGTGGTCACCAAATTGGGAAGGTCCCTATGTTGTCAAAGAGGCATTACCCCGCAATTCATATCGTCTCATCAAGCACCTCCCAGGTGGCAAGTGGTCACCAAATTGGGAAGGTCCCTATGTTTTCAAAGAGGCATTACCCCGCAATTCATATCGTCTCATCAATGCCGACGGAGTGGAACTGCCAGATCCCATCAATGCTCGACATTTAAAAAAATTCTATACTTAAATCATTTTTTGTAATTCCTCAAATTTTATTCAATAATGATCGAATTCTCCTTTCCTAGTTACACTGGGGCATTTTTAAAATTTCATTTTTTATCTACAAATATCTTGTATGCAGGCAGGGTAAACAAATCTTTCATTTTGCATACATGCACACCCATTTACATCATTTTGCATGTATTTGCATGCATGGGCATTCAATTGTATTCCTTTGTGTTCATTTGCATCAATTTGCATCTGCATCAAGAGTTACCCATTCAGGATAAGGGATAATCCTGAGACCCCGGCAATCATTCTCGTTACAATTCCCAAATACTTTAAGAGCATAGGCCTCTTTCAAAAATTCAAGTCTCAATTTAAAAACAAGGTACATTTTTAAAATCCAGTGTTCGAGCTAGTACATTTTCAAAATCCAGTGTTCAAGCTGGTACATTTTCAAAATCTAGTGCTTGAACTGGTACATTTTCAAAACACAGTGTTCAGACTGGTACATTTTCAAAACCCAGTGCTCGAACTGGTACATTTTCAAAACCCAGTGTTCAGACTGGTAATTTTCAAAATCCAGTGTTCGAACTGGTATATTTTTAAAATCCAGTGCTCGAACTGGTACATTTTCAAAACCCAGTGCTCGAACTGGTACATTCTTAAAATCCAATGTCTATATTGACATGTTTTCAAAACCTGGTATTCATACCAGTGTTCTTTCAAAATTGAGCACTAGTGTTAGTGTCTCACCAGTTGGCCGTGTCAGTCGACCTCTTGGGTTCAATCTTCGTGCTAACCATCCATCAAAATTTAAGCTCTATACTAATGTCGGCCCTCGGGCCATCAAATTTTCAAATTCTGACCTTCGGGTCACCCAATTTCCAAATTTCCAATTTCAACCTTCAGGTCATCCAATTTTTAATTTCCAATTTCTAAATTCTAAATTCTAAATTCCAATTTTCAATTTTCAATTTTCAATTTTCAATTTCCAATTTTCAATTTCGACCTTTTTGGTCACTCAATAGCAATTTTATCTTGCGAGAGACCCTTTTTACAGGGAGAGTTCGAGGGAACTCATTCTTTTAGCATGCTATTCTTTGTTCACTTAGCCCCTTTTTAGGGAGAGTTTGAAGGGACTCGTGTCTTTGTGAACCGCTTGCAAAACAAATTTCTAATTTCATACAAGAAACCCTTAGTTCAGGGAGAGCTTCGATGAAAGTTCGCTTTTCTTGTGACCACAATTTCATACTAGGGCATTTCATCATGGAGGACCCTCTTTTTAGGGAGAGTGTGATGGGCTCGCTCCTTCATGACCAATTCACCGACCTCACCATTACCGCCCCCCTTTCCATAAGAGAAGCCTAATGTTAGGAAGTTTTGATGAAAGCTTAATTTCTCTCCGAAAGTTCATTTTGCAAACACCTTCTCTTCATGGAAGAGAGGAGTAATTTCTATTTCCCATTTCTGAATCTTCTCCTTTAGGGAAAGGAGAAGAAAATTTTTGTCAAAGATGTGTTAAGTCGTGCTTCAAATGCTCGCTTTCACGAAGGATTTCAAAAATATTTTGCCAATTTGCCATTAAATATTTGTTGATTTCAAAATCCTTATTGCACAAAATCTTTACCTCAGAATACCTTCAGTATTACTTTCGAAAGGACAAAGCTTTTGCGAAGAAAGACTCAAAATTTAAAATCTTTCTATTGGCCAACCAAAAGGATGAAGAATAAATCCTCGATATGGCCAGCAAAGGAAATTCAATATTGTCACAAAGCCATAAGTGATTGATATTGATCGCAGTCAATGACACATTTTTAAAGATCATTCTTGGAAAATAAAGCAGTCGAAATATCATGGGTGATAAAGAAAAATCCATTCAATTTCCATATCTCCTCAATCATTTAAGCTGCAATTAAATATCTGCAAAAGGGATCTCTCAATTGTCGTCAAGATGAAGACAAATTATGTGAGTTAGACCCCCGGGGCCAAAGAAGATTCAGATCATCTTCGAGATGAAGGAGTTTGTGACGGATCCTTCCAGGGAAAGTTCAGATCACCGTAAAGATGAAGGCGACTGCGATGAGCTTCCTGACAAACCCTAAAGGATATTTAATTTCTGCTATCATCAAGAGATTTCCAACCAAAGAGCCAATAACCATTAATATAATCTCTGAGAGAAAAGAAGGATCGGAACATCTTTGAGATGAAGGAGTTTATGACGTACCCTTCCAAAAAGAGAGAGAAAAGTCAGAACATCTTCTAAATGAAGGATGATGTAATAAAATCCCCCAAAACCCAAGAGAGCTCTAATTCTGCCAGAAAGACAAAAAAAAAAGAGTGCAGAACGATCACCATAAGAAAAGAATCCCAAGATATCAGACTGCCAAATCTACCAAGAATCTACTTTAAATTTTGTGAAATTCTATTATCAATATTCTTTCACCAATTGCTTTCACAATAAGAATTCTTTCTTTTTTGTTCATATCAAGGAAATTGATAGCTCCCTTGAAAGAAAGTCAATTGCAAACAATTTGAATTTGAATCTTGATTCTATGGAGTTAAGCCCAGACAGAGGTAATACTTCAGGTAGAAAAGAGGGGATATTTTCTTACCAATGTGTATCATTTTCAATTATTCTGAATCAATAATAATTTTCAGCATTTTGACAATATTTTCTAACTATCTTGACATGAAGCGAGAGCTTGAGGTTCAGCTTGGGTGCATCCTGACACCATTTGTTATCCCTTTTAGGACTTGATAACGGGAGTTTTCAAGATTCCTTCCCTTCTTTGGTATAATCTGAGCGCTTAGGCTCTAAGGTTCGCATACTTCCATGTGTTCCCACTGTCCCACCATAGACAGTCCAATTTCGGCTTGATGTTAAGCCACCAATCATTTTCTTGCAAAAGGTCATCAATTTCAAAAGTTATTTGGTCTCAACAATGAGGCACCCAAAATCAAACCCCTTTTCAAGCTCAGGGACCCCAATTTCATCCTTTTGCAAAACCCCTATCAGATTCATTGTGCAGAAGTCCGAAGGTTTCATCATGGGTTCTTTCGAGAATCCCATCATTTTTATTTCTCGGTCAGGTTAAGGGTTAAACTTGAGCCTCATTTTGATGAGGTATTTCATCTTCCGGTCAGGTTAAGAGTCAAACCTGAGCTTCGTTTCTACACGAGGTATTTTCTGTCCCATCCAGGTTAAGGGCAAAACCTGAATCTCACTTCTTTGAAGTAAATTCTTTCTTCTTCATTCTCTATTTCATATCTACCATTTTCATAAGGGTTAATTTCTTCACACTCAGTCAGATCCTTTTAACTGGGGCATTTTTATAGCCCAAATTTGGTGTGTTTTCTTTGTCACTAAGCTCGTCCTCAAGCTGACTTAGTAGCAAAGAGGGGCATCTGTAAATACCTCAAATTTTCCTCATCCATTCTCAAACAATCCTCCTTGTGCAGTGCCAACACTGAGTCTGTTTCAGAAAATCACCACTTTACCCACTTTTATTCGGAAAATTATCATTTTACTCCTAGGACATCCTGAACCCTAGTCAGTCGGAGTCAACCAAGCTCATTGGTCAGTTCAGAACAGTTAAAATATCAGTCATTTCAAGCTCATCTAAGCACACAATGAGAAGGCCATTTTCATTTCTGACCATTCCTGCCCAAATGGGATCATTTCTTCATAAATGAGCTCATTTCTCACTCAAATTCAAGTCAATTGTCTCTGAGTCAGTCATTCCTAGTCAGTCATATTCCCCAGAGTCTAACTTGAGCTCACCAGAAGTTCAAGTGCTCCAGTTTCAGTTCAAAACCATTTCCAAGTGTCTAGGAGCCCATTTTAGCCCGTTTCAACTCTTTCAGTTGAAATTGAGTTGAGTTCAGTCATTTGAGCTAGTGTTTGAGCTTTGATTTTAGTTCATGTCAGTATTATTGATCTTTGTTCTAGCTCAAACCCAGCTCAGATTCGTAATTCAATTCACTCTAGTGACCATTTTGTATCATTTCTCTAAAAATGGCAGCTTTTCTTGAAAATTTAGTCAGAAAGGTCAGTTGAGTCAGTGTCTTGTCAGTTCATTTGGGTTCTAAAACTCTAAAACCCAGCTCAACCCAACTCATTTCAGTTCAATTCAGCTCAAACCCCAATCTTCAGTGTCACTCTAGCTCAGTAGAGTCTGAAAACCATTTCTTGAATCATTTTGCAAATTTTAACAATTTTTGAACTAGTACAACTGTCAATCGAGGTCTAACATCCAAAATTCTTCATTCAGGGTCTCAATTTCGCATAGCATTTCATATCATTTCTTATCATTTCATATCATTTCTCAGCATTTCATAACATTTCATCATATTTTATTTCATTTTCGAAGTCCAGAACTCCAGTTTTATAAATTTCAATCCAGATTGAGTTTTAAAAGTTTTTAAAAATCAATTTCAAACCCTGGGTTTCCAAAATTAACATTTTTACCCCCAGAATTCTAAATTTGGAAATATTTTCTCGAGAAAATCAATCTGGATTTCTTTCAAACTCAAATTTTACACTGGATTTGCTTCGCAACGAGGTATTGAACTTCAAATTGTAATCTCGTTTCAAAAACTGCCAAAAATAGCTCATTTTGTCTAGAATTGTTTTAAAAAGACTATTTTACCCCTCTAATCTTCAAAATGAATTTCAAAATTGGAATCTGGACCCGCTCTGAGATGGCCCATCTATTTGCATTTCCTTTTATTATATATATAAAAAGAAAAATTTTTTATTACATTTTCTTTATTTTTTTTTTATTTATTTTACCTAAGGTGGGACCCACAAGGGGGTCGACCCCCCTAGCCCCTCTCTTTCCTTAGTTTTTTCTTTTTTTCTTTTCTTTCCTTTCTTTTTTCCTCTTTTCCTTCTTTCTTCATTTTCTTCCTTTCTTCTTCTTCTTTCTTTTCTTTCTTTCTTTCTTTTTCTTCTTTCCTTCCTCCTTTCTTTCTTCTCCCCTTTGGTCAACACCCTCTCCTTCTCTTCCTTTCCCTCTTCTTTCTTCCCTCCTTTCTTTCCTTTTCCCTTCTTCCTTCTCTTTCCTTTCCTCTCTTCCTTTTCTTTCCTTCTTTCTTTCCCTCCTTTCTTTCTTTTCCTTCTCCATTGTCCAGCCACCATATAGCCTTCATTTTTCTTTCTATTCCACAAGGAGTTCACGCCCAACCCTTGGTCTTTCTCCTCTCAATCCAGCTGTCTTCCCCCTTAAGCTCTCTAACCTCTCTCTATCTTTCCCTTCTTCTATCATTTTTGGTTTGGTTTGGTTTTGTTTTGCGGCTTCCTCTAATTGCATCCGTCGACCATAGCTCCTCTCTTGGTGGTAGCCATCAGCCATGACCTCCCAGCCGGTCTAGCCATCCTCCTTGGTTTATCCATTGGCAGCAATTCCAGTTGCAGCCCCACTTGCCGTCTCAGCCATAGCAACCGGCGCACCAACTTGCAACCTCTTCTTTCGGCTGCTGCCTTCCTTTAAACAATCCCACCAGCAGTCATCTACCTTCAGCATCTTCATTATAGCTGATTCCTTCATTGGGCAGCAATGACTCTTTGGTACAACTGATCCACGCCTTCTCTGATAGAAGTCAACGCCGTCCAAGGTAAGCCCCTTGTCCTCAACCTTGATTTTGCTAAATTCAAAAGATAGTTATGATATAACAAGGTTTTTCATAGGACGTTTTCATGGATATGGTTTCAAACCAGCTAAAAAAAAAAACTGGATCTATACGATTGAAAGTTTCATTTTGAATCTATGAAAATATGAAACGTTGATTATTCATGTTAAGGCTATGTGGAGGACGAGATCCACCTAACGATTGGATTGGACCCCGCCCCCCCTCGATTTGATGGCCAATATAAAATGAAAATGAATCATATCTCCTTGCTAGTTTCTTGTATTATTTTCAAATTACATGTAGTTCACATACTTAAACATTGCATTTAGTTTAGTTTTGACATTGTTTTATTCATATAATGCAATCTCTTATTAACTTTTGAATTAGGATTCATAGGTTCTAATATATGCGCATGAGACTGTTGTTATTTTATGTGCGAATGTTTATACTTAAAATTTGAAAATTTTATGTTAGTTAAGGTTGCCTGTTGTTAATTTCCTATTGAAACATTGAGTTCATTCGGGTTTCGGATCCCTATCAATCAAACCGAATTTGAAACTAGGATTTCTCATTTCCAGAACTTCCAGTTTCTGTTTTAGCAGACAAGAACCTCCATAATCACCTCTGTGGGAGATCCGAATCTCCCCCTAAAAATTATAGTAGATTCACGGTGGAGTCTACTCATTGTCTAAAAAGTTTGGGATCTTTATAAGTAGATTTGACCTCTGTTAAAAATCAATTTTCCCAGCCCTTTGAGAAAACCTCAATTTTTCTTTGTCAGGGTATAGACCGACCCCAATGTGTTGTGTCCGTTTAATCCGTAAGTTATCTGTCAAAAAAATTTCAACATTAAAGTTGTTCCTAACCCATTCCCCTATCGTTTACCAAAATTTGGGAATTTTTGGGACTGTCCAAGTATTTTTTCCCAAAATTGTCTTTTCTGTTTGACAGATTCTCATATCCAAAAATTCCAGAGATCCAGGTCTCTGATAACAGTGTGCCCATTTCCAAACCGTAACCCGAATCTGAATACTGTAAAAAGAGAAAAACTTCCTCTATTTGTCATAAACATTTTACCACAATTTCAGCCATTTTCCCATCCGTTTGCTAGTTTTCCTATATTTTTTTCCGAAACCTGTCTGTTTGCCCCAAATCTTAGAGTTGCCAGATTCTGATCCGACTTGCCGGAGCTGTACAGCTCCGACCATAGGTCAAAACCAGAATCTGTAAAAAAAAAAATCCTTTCCTTACTGTCCTCTGTCACCCCATAAAATTTGGGAATTTTTTATGGAAGTTTCATATCCAAAATCCAATTTAGAATCAGCATATTAGGCAAAATCTTGATTTTTTAGGATTTTTAGCTATTTTCCATAATAAGAAAATACAAAAAAATAGATTTTCGAACTCCATTCTGTTTGTAGGGTTAGTATAGGTGTCCATGCCAAATTTGGATCAATTCCAAGTTCATTTGCTTTGTGTGTTAGGTTATTTTTAAATTCAGAGGCGAAAATCGAGTTAAATTTGATATTTTATGATATTTTCGCCACTTTAGGGTTTTATTTATATAAATAAGCATGGAATGTCATATTAGGGTCAATTTTAATCTCATTTGCATTTCAATTTTTCATTTTTGCAAAATTTATTTTAGAAAACCCTGGTTTCAAGGCCATCGTCTTGTTATCAGGGGCATTTTTGTCATTTTGACCACAATTTCCAAATTCTAAACTTTAATTCTCCAAATTTTCATTCATATCATCATATTTCATCATATTGTGTTTTATTTATTTCAGTTGATTTTCAAAATTCCAAATTTTACAAAAATTGTTTCAGAAAACCTTGATTTCAAGGTCATCAGAGGCATTTTTGGTCATTTTGACCACAATTTCGAAATTCCAAACTTTAATTCTCCAAATTTTCATGAATATCATCATATTTCATCATATTGTGCTTGATTTATTTTAGTTGGTTTTCAAAATTCCAAATTTTATAAAAATTCTTTCAGAAAACCCTGATTTCAAGATCATTAGGGGCATTTTGGTCATTTTTACCTCAATTTCAAATTTCCAAGTTTATTTTTGAAATTTATTCATTATTTTTCATGTTTATATCAAAGAGGGTATGATTCTGGGTTTATATCTGAATAATATCTGATAATTTCTAATATTTTCGGATAAATTCAGAAAAACCTACATTTTTGTGCTAACATGTTTTCTAGGTTTGCAGGAACATCCAAGAAGAAGACTTAGCTTTTATTCTTTTATTTCAATTCAATGTAATATCAAGTTGTAATAATTTGGAATAAGAGTTACTTTCCTGCATAGAATAGGACTGCATTGCATATAGTTTAATTTCTGAAAAATTCAATATCTGATGTATGATGCATATGCATATTTTCCAAATCCACTATGGTTGACACGAATGGCACGTGCACATGCTCTTATGGAGTTTATAAACTTGGTGGGATTCGTATTTATGTCCATAGTCAGAATACGAAGAAAACGAAGATTTATGATCTTCGTATTAGTCACATTCAGCCTACACTCTTAGGCTAACTTCAAAAATGCACTGCATTTCTCAAAGTTTTAAAAGGATTTCCCAATTCTATTTCAGAAAAATCGATTTTCCCAAGAATTTTTAAGTCTTTCTCAGGATTTGATTTTCCCAGAACTCTGGCTTTTCAAATGAGATTTCAAAATATTTCCCAGGTTCAAACCATGATTTTCCAAGATTTTCACATTCCCAATTTCATTTTCAAATCCCAAAATCGATTTTTTCAAAGTTCCTTAAATTATTTCAGAAATTGATTTTCTCAGAATCCTTAATTCCAATCTCAAAAATCAATTTTCTCAGATTTTCCATTTTTTTGAGAATCCATTTTCCATTTCAAAAATCATTTTCCAATGAACTTCCGGACTTTCTCAAGATTCTCAAATCCATTTCCTCAGAAAAGCAATTCAAAGCTCAAAATTGATTTTCCCAAAGTTCAAGTTTTCCTGAGAATTCATTTTCCAATATAAATTTCTGATTTCTAATGAAAATCAATGATTTTCCCAGGAATTCAATTTTCAAGTACTTTTCCAATCATTTTTCAAGGACATCTTCAAGTTTCCAAGAAACACCATATTTCTCAAAATTGCATTATTTTCAAAATTTCATAGCACAAGCCTGATTCTCTATGCATTCTAGGAAAATAGAGCATGATTTAGATAATTTAACTTAATTAAAGCGCACATTTGATCCTTGGTTCAATTACCCCTGATAAAGGCGTCAGGAACGGTTGAACCTCATACCCACAGACGGATCCCATTCTACGGAATTTTCCTGCAAATTTTTAAAATGGAGGCGAGTGATTTTCAAAACCATTTTCAAAACTTTGGTCGAGTTTGACTCACAGAATCATTCTCTCACTCTCGCAGAGGGAGGGGAAAAATTTTTGCGATGATAACAGGCATCTGTGAACACTCCAAAATTTTCAAAATTTTGTAAATATTCCCTTTTTGCCCTGGGCCACCATTTTTTGAGTAAATTGAGTCACTTTCAATCTAAATTCTAGTTTATTTCTTGTATTCTACGAAAAGCAAATCCATTTCCTATATCTGACTCGATTTTGGATCCGGATCTAGTGTCAAAATCCAAATCTGAGCCTCGTTGTCTAATTTTCAATCTAAAATCACAAAAATGCCAAAAATAATTTTTGAAAGGCTCAGACAGTCCATCCGGTGTCCATTTGGATTCGATGCTCTGTATTTTTCAATTCAAGGTTCGAAACTCTAATATTTCCTCAAAATTTGGATTCAAAATGATTTTCTGAAGAAATTTCCAAAGATCAAACCCGAAACCTTAGAAAATCCCTCTTTTGTAAATATTTCTCAAAAATACAGAAATAGTTTTTTAAATCCCTTATTTTTCCTTAGATTTTAGAGTTTTATTTCAAAAACATAAAAAAATAGAAAATATGAGAAAAACAACAAAAAATACAAAAATACAAAGAAAAAGAGCAAAATGGTTTTGAAACCCCTCCTTTTTGCCAAAGTTGTCTTTAGCATAAACCTCCTTTTAGAAAAGTTTTTGAAAGGAGCCCCTTTTTCAAAAAATTTCAAAACCTTTTGGACCCAATTCAAAAATCTTCCAACGGTCTCTCGTTGCAAAGGAGAGACCGCAGGAAGGGAATCAGAACACCCTTCGATCATCTTCCCTCTTACCTCTTATCCGTCGATCCCCAACCGTCGCCCCCTTTCTCAGCCTTCGATCACTAACAACTTCCCCCTTCTTGATGCTTCTTCCCCTTTTATAAAAACGAGCGTAGGGGAAAGGGAGAAGGGGGCATGAGGAGCATACCAATCAAGCATCCATCCCACGACATCCAGAAGCACCCTTTGCTCGTAAATCACCATCACTCCTCCTTTCCTCAGGATTCCTGCAAGACTACGGTAAGAATTCCTCCTCCCCCCCTTTACACTTTTGATTTTCTCTTGATTTTCCTCTTTCGGGCTTCCATTAACGCACTATGGATGATTCTTGAGCTGCCTATAGCGGTCTCAATACTCGTTCCAACATTTCATCTTCTCAGCTTTTCTTTAGGTTTTGCTATTTCATTCACATTATATTTCAATTCATGCTTTGTATCGCAGCAATCTCCCTTTCCCATTTAGATTCTCTTTCAATCTTTGATGTCTTGTAGTTGTTTTGATTTTGATTTGTTTTCTATTCATATCGTTAGCCTCCAATTAGTGTTATTATTTTCTATTTCATATCATTCATTTACTTCCACATTCATCACTCATAGGGATATATTCATATACCCCTATGCGGCATCATCGGTTGTTTGATGATAGCATCCCCCAGTATCCAGCCTGTACATCCGAGATACTAGACATCCCTGGTAGAATATCAAATCGTTGTTCTATCTTATTATATCATACTGATTCTAACATCCATTTCCCCTTTCTGCAACTCATCGTTGGATTCCTGTGATGCATTTCACCTAATAGATCCTCTTGCACCAAGTTTGTAGCATTACATTTAGTCCAGCATTACATTTGCATTAGATTTTATGTCGGCATCCAAAGGACTTTTCTTCACCAATATACTGTTCTATCGGATATACCTGCCTTCAAATCGCTATCTACCATGGGAATGCATTATCCATTTGCGAAGATGGATTAATGGTTGCCGCGGGATAGACATTCCTTCATTGCATCCATTTGCATCTTGTAATGCTCTACATCCTCGGTTCTGTTTTGTATGTCTTCTGATATGAGGGGAATCGATGATGCTTCACAATAGCATCACTGATTCACATGGATTTTAAATTTCAATTTACGCCTGAGTTTAATACGTTTTTCTTTCAGTTTTGATTTCCCCTTTGATCTCTCTTGTATTTATATGCTAATCTGCTATGTCTTTTAACCTCATTGGCATTAGTTCTTCTTTCCTTCTGCATTGCTTAAATCACAGTTTAATCCCAGTTTATATATAAGTTCTGGTTTTGGATTGTGTTTGATTGCATTTCATTCATATTATTCAATAAGTTTCATTCATTTTTATGCTACATTCTTTTTTTTTTAATGATGCATAGTTTTCTTCCATAATCACTACGATGCCTATTTATACATCGTGATGATGATGCCCATCTGCATCATCAGTCGTGTTGTGCATCTGCTGATTTTATCTTTTTCTTTTGCATTTTAGCCTGTAAGTTTGCCCTCTCATTTCCCATTCCCCTAATTCACTATTGATGTCACATGTCGTTTATTCTACATATCTCTCTGTAAATTTGAATTTGCACCCATTGTCATTATGTTCATCTCGTCATATTGTAAGGTTGCATATGTATACCCATTTCATTCTTCATCACATTCTAACATATGTATTTTCTGCTAGGTCCTGTAATTTCATCAGATATATTTGTTTTATTATCAACATCCCTGTTGCATTTGATATTACTTTCTCAATTTACTACACATGTTGCACCCCTTAGTCCACTACATTTTTAAGTATAATGTCTCACAATAATGCATCTCGTCCTGATAATCCTTCTTCTAAGAATTAGACAGCTTGTCAGCCCGTGGTTTTGTTAATGAATGGTAGAATGAGGCTAGAAGATGCAGTAATGACAGTAGTCGTGTGTAGGTTTGTCTTCCTCGACAGTTGTGTTTGAATTTCAAGATGGCATTCACACCTCCTAAAGCTCTGGAAGAAGCAGTTCAGAGCAGAAATTGATGCTCCCAAACTCAACCATTTGGAAGAACCTTCTTCCCTTCTCATTGGGGCTTATCTAAATGATGAATCCCCACTAGCAACACAGGATTCAACAACTGTGTCTCGCCGAATGCTGGGGACAACCAATTTCACAATTTTTTATTTTTTTGTTTTTTTGCACACCCTTTCCTTCTGCAAGTTTGGATTATTGAAAGACAACTCCTAAAAAAAAGTGGGGGGGGGGGGGGGGAAGAGAAAAGGAGAATGGTGGATAGGATCTATTCTTGCAGATCCTTATGTCCTTCAACAAATGGTGGAAGGTTGTTAATGAATAGTACATACTCTTCGTTTCAATCTAGAAGCTATAATACTTTTTTTTAGTGTCTTCTCTTGCAGCCTCATTGGAAGGTTGTTGAATTAAGTATGGGCTGTGATGAGGAGAATGGACTGAAGGATGTCAAAGGGAGCTCTGGTTTTTGTCTGGTATTCCTGTTACAAAATGATCGGGGCATGATTAGAGTGCATTCTGATCCCAAATGGGTATTTACATTTTTTTCCTCTCTTTCTCAAGCTATCAAGGCGAAGTTGTTTGCTATTAATTCCAAACTCATGAAATTGGACTGGACTTTAGTTTCTTTTCTTTTTTTTTAGCTGCTGGCTGGACAATTGGACAGATGACTTAGAATGATTTAGATCTATATATTTTCAGGTTTAGAGACCAGACTCTTGGTCTTACTGTGAAATGTGTTGAGACATGAGCTTGAAGCCAAGCTTTTGATTCACTGTAAAATCTTCATCCTTTCTTTTTAAGCCTTCTTTATCTTCTACACTCACATCACTCTGCACTCACCTTACCACCATCCTCACTCAACCTCTTTCACAGGAGCACTCTGCTGTGCTGCACCTCCATTATCTCCTAAGCCGTCACTCACCACTACACAGTGCACAGGCTGTTGATACTTTTTTTTTTCTGTATTTTTCTGCAAACATCACTATTCACCCTCTATTCTTAACATATTATGCGCAACACATATATATACAACCACACCTAGCATCTCCACTAGCCTCCACCATGACATCTGCCCTCCTCAGTTTCGTTGTTATATTTACATATCCCCTCTTGCAATTTCAATTCATATTATATATACAACCCACACTTTACCTTTCATTACAGCAACAACCATTCCCATATCATTGTGAACACCCTAAATTTTTCAAAATTGTATAAATATTCTCCTTTTTTCCCTGGCCTCCATTTTCTGAGTAATTGAGTCAATTTTAAATAAAAAAATTCAGTTTATTTCTCGGATTTACTGGAATCAAATCCATTTTATATATCTAACTCAATTTCAGATTTAGATCCAGTGCCAAAATCCAAATCTGAGCCTCGCTATCCAATTTTTAAATTAAAATTACAAAAATGCCAAAATCAAGGTCAAGAGTGAGGAACTCTTTTGCAAAGGTCTCTTTTGACCTTGATTTTGAAAAATGTTTTGAAATTACTTGCCTCCATTTTAAAAATTTGTGGGAAAATAGAGAGACGGGATTCGCTCGTCGGTACGAAGTTCGACTGTTCCTGACGCCTTTACCAGAGGTAATCAAACCAAGGATCGAACTTACGCATTTTGCTTTGCCTAAATATCATCTAAGAATTTATTCTAAGTCTAAATGCACAAAGAATCATGTTTGTGCAATGCAAATGCAGAACTACATGCTTTTGAGAAAATAGTTTAGCAATTTGGGATTTTTCAAGTGATTCTGAAACAAATTTTATAATGAAGTGAAGAAATGATTCAAAGGTTTGAAATTGGTTTGAAAAAGTTAGACTTTGAATCTAACTTAGAATTTGAGATAGATCTGGAAGAAGAGACTTGAAATTCCAAGTCTTGGAATAATCAAAACTTGGAAAATAGACTTTGATTTGAGAAAATAAGGAGAAAACTAGATTTTGAAACTGAGATAGAATTTTTGAAGTGAAAATGAATTTTCAAAGTTAGAATGAACTTTGAATTTTGATTTTTAATCTAGGATTCGAATTTGAGAAGGAATTTTGAAATGGGATTGAATTTTCAAAGTCAGAATGGACTTTAAATTTGGATCGATTTTCAAGAATCAATTTTGAAAAAGAAAATTTTGAATTCAGAACCTAAAACACGAGTTGAATTTGAATTTAGACTTTAAGAAATGGATTTGAAATTGGCTTAAGAAATGAGAATTGGAAATGGAACTAGATTTTAAATCTGGAATAGAATTTGATATGAAATCTGGAATCCTGGATAGATTTGAATATGAAATCTGAATCCTAAATGGGATTGGATTCGAAGTTTGGAATCCTAAATGGAATTTGGATCCGAAGTCTGGAATCCGAAATGGAGTTGAATCCGGAATCTAGAATCTTAAATGGAATTGGATCTAAAGTCTGGAATCCAAAGTAGAATTGGATCCGAAGTCTGGAATCCAAGATGGAGGTTGGATTTGGATTTTGGAAATCCAGATTTGAATTTAAAAATGGGTTTTAAACTTAGAGAAAATCGAATTTTGAGATTCAGGATCAATCTCAAAACCCCAATTTTGAATTGAGAATCAAGACTCAATCATAGAACTTTATGGATTTGAAGAATAAAATTGATTTTAAAGATGAATCTGGAAATTTTAAAGTTTAGTTTGAACCTTGAAATTCAATCTGGAATATTAAATTGAAATTGAAATTGAATTTTGATCCTGAAAATGAATTTGGAATTTCAAAGTTGAATTGAACTCTGAAATTTGATTTGATTTAGAAATTGAAATTTTTAATTTAGAGATGAATTCGGAATTTCAAAGTTAAATTGAACTTTAAAATTAGAATATTAAATTTTTGAATTTTGAAGTAAAATAGAATTGAGAATAAGAAGATGAATTTGAATTTATGAATAAGAATTGAAGATTGATTTGAGAAATGAAGAAATTATTTGAAGAATTGTCTCAAAATCACTTGATTTTTGAAGAAAAATTGAAATAATTTGAAAATATGATGTAATTCTATCCTAAATGATGAAATGAATTAAAAAGAATCTTTGAAAATTGAATTTGAAAATCATATTCCATTCTTTAAATGAATTAAAATAAGATTGAAGATATAATACATTTCTGACTATGGTCATAAAATGTATTATATAATAATCATATCTAAATTCAAATGAAGAATAGAACACATTTTGGTGCCTTTATAGAGTTTAAAATGAAATAACTCTCAATATATCCTGACTATGGCCATTGATATATGTTTTGAATTAATTTTAAGTTAAACTCTGATAAAGGGAGAAAATATGATGATTTTTGAAAAGGGATCCAGTGTGGATCCAGTGTGGATCCAGTGTTATTCCATAAAAGATGAAAATCCTAAGTTTTGTTCACACCTTGACTATGACCATTGATGCAAATCGTCAACTTAGGATTTAATCACCTTTTATTAGAATGGTGCATGTGCCATTCGTGTTCCCATTCATGAATTTTTGAAATAAAAGGAAAATGATATAAAACAGACAATTCATGATATTTACATGCTCATAGATTCTAATCTAATACAGGAATATAAAAATTCTCATTGATGTCTAGCTATTACAAATTTTGAAACGAATTGAAATAAAAAATCCTAATCCAAGAGGGGGAATCAACATTTTTTTATATATATCTCTGTAAAACAAGGTCAGCATGAAGCAAGATATAGAAGGGATATAAGAAAACAAAGGATACTATATAAGGACTAACATGTATGTGAGAAGGCTTATATCAAAAGTGCATGTGGGAATGTGTATGTGCATAAAGAAATAAAACATATACGAGATTATGATATGGTCTAATATATCAGAAATGAAGAGATATTTTGATGTTGTGCATAAACTAATGACATGGGATTTATTATAAAGGAGGAACTATGAGGGAAATGTGAACTGATGAATTAAATGAATGTTCATGCAAGAATAAAGTGAAAACACTGTTAAAAGCATAACACTGTGCAGGTACTATTGAACCAAATCACCATTTACTAGACACTGACTAATCAAAAGCAAACACATACAGAAAATAGAGTACAATATGATAATGAAAAGCAAATGATTGAGAATCAAATGACCTTATGTAGCAAAAGGCACATGTGTATTATACAGAAAAAAGTGCTTGAATATGCAAGTAGAGGAAAAGAAAATTTTTTGCTGAAGATACATATTGGGAAATGTAAGGAAATGAATGGAAAGCAGGAGAACCACAACCATGTATGGACACTGTTGTAATTATGTAAATAACTACAACGGTGCCAAGTACTACTGTATATATGTAAACAGCCACAACAGTGCCGAGCACTGCTGTAGGTATATAAAAGGCTACATCAGTGCCAAGCACTGTTGTAAGCATGTGGAAGGCCACAACAAATGGATAGAAGGAAATAATGAGCACAGTTGCAGGTATGCTGCAAGTTTTTGCAGTGATGGTGTTATGATATTGAGGAGCAAAAGTGTATCAGCTAAAGGGGTGGACGAAGGAAAGTGGTGGAAAGTGTTGTAAGTTGCTGGAAGGCTATGTGTGACAGGTGATGGTGTTATGATAGTGAGGAGCAAAAGTGTAGCAGCTAAAGGGGTGGATGAAGGAAAGTGGTGGAGAATGTTGTATGTTGCTGGAAGGTTGTGTGTGACAGGTGATGGTGGGTGACAGGGGGTGTAAGTGAAAGATGATAGATAATGGATGATGTGCAATAGACATGAATGGATAACTAACAAGTGTTGGGTAGTGAGGTGAAGATGCAAGTATTTATTGAAACCTACATAGGCAGAATTACAGGATATGAGATGAGGCAATAAACAAAAATGATAGATTTAAGAGAATGACACATACAAGAATCTAACATGACATCTATGAATGTGATATTCACTCTGCTAAAGAGGTAAAACATACCTTCTGTTGAGCAATTCAGGCAGCCTATCACCACATGACTGGATATATCAATGGCTCGACTTCACCAGACCAGATCATATAAATTTTTTTTTGAGTTGACCGTGGAGCAGGTGTTGTTGTATGCTTAGGCTTACGTACAGCGTGCTGATTTTTGGACTGCTCCCATCACGGTTGCCAACTTTTGTGATCATCGCAAAAATTTTCCTCTTGTATTCTTCTTTTCCTTTCTAACCTCTATTTCCCTTTTTTAAAGAGGAAATAAAAGACGGAAAAGAAGAGAGAAAAGAAAAGAAAAGAAGAGAAAGAAGAGAGAGGAACTCTTTTGCGAAGGTCTCACTTGACCTTAAAAAAGATTTTAAAATTACTTGCCTCCATTTTGAAAATTTGAAGGAAAATAGAGAGATGGGATTCGCTCGTTGGTATGAGGTTCAACCATTCCTGACGCCTTTACCAGGGGTAATCGAACCAAGGATCAAACTTATGTCTTTTTGTAAACACCCCAAATTTTCACCCCAAATTTTCACCCTCTTCCAGTGTTTGTCCATTTCATAAGTCATTACAGATCATTGCATGTCATTGCATGTATTCTGCATAGCATTGCATGTCATTGCATAACATTGCATGTCATTGCATCTCATTTTCGAGATCCAGCACTCCTATTTCAAAACATTCAATTAAGATTTGAATTTTAAAGCTTTATTTCAAAATCAATTTCAAAACCTGGGTTTTTATTCAATACTCTGTCATTTTCCAACCCCAGGACTTTATATTTCGAAATATTTTCTCAGAAAACAATCTGGATTCATTTCAAATTCAACTTTTAATCGATTTCAATTCACAGATGAGACCCATTGAGGTGGTGTCGCTTCTGAATTCCTCTATTCATCAAATTTTTCAAATTTTTGAAAGTTTCAGTCCGATCAGGACTCTGTCTCAGAGTCCTAATCCGGTCAGGAGTCTGGTTTTTAAGTCTGTTTTACTTCCATTTTCAGTCTTTTTCGATTATTTTCAAAATTTAGGTCATTTTACATAGTCCAGTTAGTTCAGGATTCTATTTTAGAGTTCGGTTGAGTTAGGAGTCTAACCCTGACTGTGTTTTCTGACTTATTTCATCATTTCTTGATAAAATCTTTTGAAAATTCTTTCATTTGGCTTTTAAAATCTAAAATCTCAGAGTCCTAAGAGTTCAGGACTCTAACCTGGAGTTTCAGTTCGCTTGAGACCCTATTTTCAAAGATCTTGATTTTCAAATATCGATTTTAACCCCTTTTCAAAGCCATTTTCAGTGTTTATTTCAAAATTTCTAAAACTCGATGTGGGCCCACTCAGTTGGCACCATATCCAGAGGAATTCTAATTCAGTTAGAACCCTATGCCATTTCAAAAATCCTAATTTTAAGATTACTTTTGAAAATCCTTTTGAAAACTCCTTCAATTTCAAGTTTTAAAATCATCTTTTTGTAAAAACTCAAGTAGGGCCCACTCGGGGTGGTGCCATATTCGAGTCAGTCAGGGCTAGACTAGGGTTAGTTGATGTCTTGGTTAGTGTTAGAGGTTTAGAAGAGTCAAAACCATTTTGAAAAACTCATTTTTGAAAGTTAGTTTTAAAAACTAGTGTTTTTAAAGGTTTTTAAAGGTGATTTAAAAACCCAATGTGAGAAAATGCCAAGTGGCACCATATTTGGGGATTTTCTAGGTTTAGCTAGGGGCTAATTAGGACTTAATTAGGATAATCTAGGCTAGGGTTAGTTAGGTAAACTCACACCAAAATCGCCCCCCTTAGAGAGTCCAAGATTTTCAAAAGTGTTAAAATTTAAACCTGATTTTTTTATTATAAATAGATGCATAAGGGGGGTCGATTTTCCCCATCTCTCTCCTATTGGATTCTTGGAGCTTCTCTCTCCTCTTCAGCCCTTCCTCCATTGCAGCAACCTCAAGGTAATTATTTTCTTTAATTTTTAGTTTTTATTTAATATTTTTCATTGTTTTAAGCATGATTTAGCCATTGGCACCATCACCTTCATCGATTAAACCATGGATTCAACCTCAAGAATCAGCAAGAACGATCCAAGAAGGTGATCTAACCCTGTTTTGGATGATTTACAGGGATTTTAATCCATTAGAATTGATTTTAATATGATTCTTTACATTATTAACCAATAAAATATACGATTTACCCTTTTAATGGATTAAATCTATGTTTTAAAGGTGATATCAAATTCCTGCCATTGATTCCCTGTTTTTATTTTATTTTCATGGTTTATTCATGTTTGTTTTACGTTCTACAACATAGAAATAATTTTTATTTGCTGTTTTATGGTTTATTTTATTGATTTACATTAGCTAATGCATGGTTTTCCAAGTTTCTTAAATTTCTGTGTGTTTTAGGTTTAGAACAGTAAAGATAATGTTATTTCCGATTGAATTACTCATTTTTTATTTCTGATTTTTTTATATGTAATGCATGCATAAGTTATTGAGTTACTGTAGAAAAATAAGAGGTTTTGGATCTCGGGAACCCTGTAAAAAAAAACAGACATCAAATCGAGTTTTTAAAGCTTTAAAATCATGGTTAAAATCAAGAAGGTAACTTGCTGTTATGATATTTCTCTCATCTTATATCCAATTTTAGAACTGTAAGATGCCATGGATTCACATTGAGTAGATCTGTCTTCTGTGAAATTTTTGGATTTTTTGATTACTGTTTAGTATTTTTCCTCTTTCAGAGAATCTGTTTTTAAATTTAAAACTCGTTAGGGTTTACCAAAACCCTAATCAGACTTGTGTTAGTCATAAATCTCAAACCACAGATCTGATTTTAGATCTGTAAAAAGTGAGTATTGTTATTTTGCTGTCTACTGTTCACAACTAAAATTTCAGAGATTTTTGTTTAGGTTTGTATTTATGTTTGTATTTTCAATCTGAAGTAGCCGTTTTAATCACTGTTAAAAGTGATATATTTTAGCTCAGATTGCCGGAAGGGTTTCTCCCTAACCAGAGATGATTTATCCGATCTGTAAATTTGGAAATCTTTGTTTTTCTTCTTAGTTAGTCTCTGTAAAATTTCATAAATTTCCATGGAGATTTGACCCCTGGTTCAGGTCTTGGATTGAAACTGGTTGGTGAATTAGGTCAAAAATAGCATATTTTTAGGGTTTAATGCAATTTTCGGATTAATTTAATGTCAAAAAATTATTTTTATAATTCCAATTCGACATTAGGGTTATAACAAGTGCAGGTACCAATTTTTATGGATTTTGGAATCCATTTGATGGCTGAATTAAGCAAATTGCAAAACCGGGTTCCTGAAAGATCCAAAAACACTGCAAAAATCACAAAATTTGTGATATTGTTGGATTTTTGTGTATAAGCATATGGTTTTAGGGTTTTATTATGTTCATAAGCATCTTAGGATACTTTAGGTTTAATTTTATAGTTATTTGATTTCATTTAGGTCATAAAACCCAAATTTTTACCAAAATCTCTTTCTAAAAACCCTGATTTCAAGGCCACAGTCTTGCTATCGAGGGCAATTTGGTCATTTGACCTAAATTTCGAAATCCCTAACCCTAATTTCATATTTTTAATCATGTCATAGCATATTTGGTTTGAGTTTATTCCATTCAAATTTCAAAACTTGCATTTTATCAAAATATCTTTCTAAAAACCCTAATTTCATGGCCATAGTCTTGTTATTAGGGGTATTTTGGTCATTTTGACCCCAATTTCGAAATTTCATATTTTACCTTTATTATTTCTTCATATTTTATCATTTTGATTTAAGGGAATCATGGCAAAAAGGCTTATATCTAGCAAAATCCAACAATTTCCTGATATTGTTGGATAAATCTAGAGAAGCCAACATATATTCATTAACAAGTTTTCTAGTTTTTCAGGTACATTGAAGACTTTATTTTTCATGTATTTAAATTTCAATAGTGATGTAACTTGTAATTAAACTTTGGAATAAGAATTTATATTTCCTGCTTAGCTTAGGTTGCATTGCATATAGTTTATAATTTTAATGTGTGATGGATGATGATTCATGCATATTTTTACAAATTCACCATGGTCTACACGAATGGCACATGCACTAGCTTCTATGAAGTTTATAAACTTGGTGGAATTTGTATTTATGGCCATAGTCAGAATACGAATGATACTTAGATTTATGATCTTCACATTAGCCACATTCAGCCTACACTCTTAGGCTAACTTAAAAAATGCACTGCATTTCTCAAAATACAAAAAGTATTTCTCAATTCCTCAAAATCATATTCATTCATTTCATGCATTTGCCAATTCCAATTCAAATTTCAATTCAAAGAAGTTCATTTTCTCAAAATCTCCTAAGTCTTATAGCAAAATCGATTTTCCCAAAGACATTGAATTTCAAAGGATATTTCAAGTATTTCCCAAGTTCCAAATTCAAATTTTCTAAGTTAGAATTTCAATTTCAAAGTTTGAATTCAGAGAAACCAAGTATCTCAGAATCGATTTTCACCAAATGTCAAGGATTCCTCAAAATCGATTTTTATTTCCCTCAGAAGTATATTTCAAATCCCAATTCACGATTTTCCATGTGATACCTATTCTAAATATTTCAATCATTCAAAGCAAATATCATGTTTTCAAAATGGGCATTTTCTGAAAATTCATAACACATGCCTGATTCTATGTGCATTTAGAAATTAGGATATGATTTGGATAAGTTGAATAGAGCAGAGCAGTAGATTGATCCTTGGTTTGATTACCCCTGTTAAAGGTGGCAGGAACGGTCGAACCTCGTACCGACAGGCGAGTCCCATTCTTCGAAATTTTCCCACATTTTAAAAACGGAGCCGAGTTATTTTTAAAAACTTTTTCAAAGGTCAGTTTGATTTGCAAAAGTAAAATTTTGCGATGAAAACAGGTTTGGCGACCGTGATGGGACCTGTCTTTGCCTGATCAATCTAATGCTTTACTTAGTTCAAATTGTCAAAATCGATTTCCATGGAATGTCTACTTTTAATTTATGCTATCATGTGAACCTAGGAGCCTAGACTTGAACCCAGCTGACATGGAATGCATATAGACTAGGTATGGTTTGGTAGGACCATATTGAGGAGAATTATTCATGCTCACATAGACTTAGGTCTAATACAACACTCCTCAATTTAGGAATTGTATGAAAACAATGCTTGCTTCTTCAAATATTTTAAAAATCTATCTCTTTAGGACTTAGAGCTTTCTATTTGATTGCATGTGCTCATGTTTTTCAAAAATCACCCCACCTATATTGTCCCGGTCTTCACGTTGCTGGGCTCTCTTCCAGAACCATAGTTCGGGACAGAGCCTCACAACTGGGCCACTTATTTGGGTGAAAACCCCCCTGCCACGTACCAAGGGTCATAGTCCAACGTATATCGGCAGGTGCTCAAGGATGTTGGAAAACTTGAACCTAAAACTGGAGGAATTGACTTTATGCCACGTACATTGAGCCTTGGCTTGGGTATATAGGCATAACTGGATTGGATACAGATGATCTGAGCCTTAGAGTTAGGATTAAGGTCCCACAGCCATTTCAAAATTTGTGCATCTAGAGTCAGCTTTTAGGGAATGCTGTTTGTGCATACTTGTTTATGCAGAATTTGATTGAATATGTTATTTCCTTTTTTTTTTTTCCATATTTTTCCCAATTTTCTAAAATACTGGATGATTTTCTCAAAATTCCCCAATCCATGTCCATGTACTGTCCATGTTTTAAACCTTGGACGATTTTCCAAAATACTTTATTTTCCATTTATTTCTTCATATTTCATCAAACCCTGGACGATTTTCCAAATTTCCCTTCATTTCCTTCAAAACTCCAGGTGATTTCCCATCTTTCCTGTCTTCTGGATCTCGAATTTCCTGCTTTATTTTTATCCCGCCTGCATTTTCCTCAAAATTCCTGTATTCTCCAAGTCTTATTCCAATTTCCATGTCTTTGAGTCCGATGGCATCCAGTCAACTTGATTCAGTCTTCCCTGAGGGTCACATCTCCTACGAGGTGGGACAAAGTCTTCCCGAACATTGAGTCCTCATCACCGGATCCTTCTTTTCCCGGTGGTATTATTCATGGTTCAAGAACTTCTCTCGTACGTTTCCGGACCATCTGGACGAGTGTGGATTGGAACTGGCGCCCGCAGTGGGAAAGCAAACAATCAACGGCAACTTGATTCATGCACTAGCAGAGCGGTGGAATCCGAGCACTTCTACCTTCTGGTTCCCGTGGGGCGAGATGACAGTACTGATGGATGAATTTTCAGAGATTATGGGATTGCCCGAGCTAGCCGGTCAGCCTGGAGATCCATTGGAGAAACAGTTTCTGATTAATGTTAAGGGTCTGGACCCTAAGGATGCCTTAGCTCGCATGACAGGACGCAAGTCTGGCCATTGATAGAGGAGGATGGAAACGAATATGTGGATCTGCTCGAAATCTACAGACAGTATGAGACATTTGTGGAAGTCAGCTCGCTGTCCATAACAGCTCGAGAGAGAATTCAGCACGCGATGGTTCTGTGCACGGTGGGATTAGCTTTCTTTCCCGATGGACAGAATTACATGGATATCAGAATAGTTCAGCTTCTAAGGAGATGGGGAAGTCGACAGACCAACCGCCTCTCAATAGCCATGGCTGCACTCGCTTTTCTATACCGAGGGTTGACTCGTTTCGCACTCGGAGAGTCGATCCTAGTCGAAGGGTGCACCTATGCCTTGCAGTCTTGGTTCCTTCGACATGTGCCAGTCCGAGCCAGTTCCTTCAGATACAATGGTGAAAAGCTTCTTCCAGTTGCGCGATACCGGTTTTTGATCGACAACCTTCAGGAGGAAGAGGTCGTATGGGACTACTTTGATCGCCAGGAATCACTTCCCAGATATACTTATGCATACGGCAAACGATTCAGGCTACTTGGCCTGTTTTTCTGCACATACTATCATCCAGAGCGGTGTGTCAGGCAGTTCTCTCAGAGGCAGAAGCGCGTAGAGATTCGTCCATTAGCCGAGGTTCTGCCAGAATTCGATCTCGCATCAGATCAGTGGTCCGGAGCATACCATTCTGCCAGACATGGCTGGGATTCCTTTGTCAGTCTTACTATTTTTCCTGGTCCTCGTGTATCTTCTGATTATCCGGAGTGGTGGAAAATTGTCTGTCCCCCTCCCCTCTGTCAAGTGTATTATTGATAAAATCATGTTTTTCCCCTCAATAAAAATTCCTTTATTTTACATTGGTTTGACGACCTCGCCTAGGTAACAAGGCATATTTTCAGTTGTTTATCTTGCAAGGAATAGCAACACAATTGTCGTAATCCCAGCGACGACTCAATCCCTAGTAATGGGATATTATTTCAATTGTCTACCAAAATTCTCAACAAATATTTTCCTCCAAACCAAATTTCCGTCAGAAGCCTAACCATCAGTTCTACCTTGCAGAGAGCATCAGCAATATCCAAGAGAACATTTGTGATACCCGATGGTTCATACAAGATCCAGAAAGAAAACCACATCAGTTGAAGGCGTCGCGTACTCAGTAGCTTCAGAAGAAGAGATGGACTCACCTCGATCAATCCAGAGTCAGGGTCAGCAGGCGGATGATGGCATCGATCCCCAAATGTACGTCATGTTCAAAAAAATGATGACCAAGATGCTGGCAGAGCAAGCTGAGGCCAGTACTGAGCAAATTCAAACCAAACAAAAAGATAAGGGTCATGCCGTCAAGAATGTGAAGATCAGCAAAAAGCAGAGTCGTCACGAGGAAATATCTGATGAGTCAGAATCAGCTGACGATGCTGACAAGGAATGTGAAAGTAAATATGAATTCAAAAGGTCGACTCAGGGTCAGGGGTCGGCTTACAAATCCAAAAACCAGTCTGTTGACGACCCTACCCAGTCACAGCTAAAAGACATGATGAAAATGGTCAAAGATCTGCAGGCCCGCGACAAGGGCAAGAAAGTCTTCACCAGCGAAGACTTCTATGATGGTTTAGATGGGGACGATGATCTGGATAATCTCCCCAGAAAATTTATCAAGTTTGATGGTTCTGGCGACCCTAAGGCTCATCTCGCCATGTTTTTCGCTGAATGTTCACGATTCAAGCGTGACAATCGGGCACTCTTCCTTTGCTTCCCTCGCAGTCTAGAGGGAACGACAACTAAATGGTACTCGGAGCACATCAACCCCATAGAGCTGAAAGAATTTGATAAGGTGGTAAATATGTTCATTGAGCGCTTTCTGTTCAATGCTGAGGCGCTCCCGACCCTCAGCCACCTCTGTGGCCTGAAACAGAGAGAAAATGAAAAAGCTAGAGACTTCATCCACCGCTGGAGGTCAGCTTGTAATAAAATGAGAGATCCCATATCAGAGGGGCATGCTTTGTCTCTAATTCTGAGTAACTTTTCGCAACCACTGAAAGGCCTCATCTCCACCGCACCGTCCAGAACCTTTATTGAATTAACAGAGCGAGCCGAGTGGCTCGAATTAAGTATGGAGAATGGCTTCTATAAAGGTTTCACTTTCACCAAGAACAGCGGCCAGAACGAGTCAAAGAAGAAGACTCACTTCACTAATTCTGTCAGTAATAATAAATGGAATCATCGCAAAGGGCAGAATAGAGACTTCTGTTATGGGGCAGGAGGTTCAAACAGGAATGATCAGAAAGGGAAGCCGATCCCGCAATTCAGCAAGCCGCTAGAGCAGGGACCAAAACCCCGAGAGAAAGTGAAGCATGAAGGATGGAGCTATGACAGGAAATTCACTCCATTAGATCAATCACTCGAGACTGTGCTCGAGTACATGTTGACCAAGGAGATGGTCAAGTTGCCAAGGCTGGCCGATCCTCCCGTTCCTATGGGAAAATTCAAAGACCAATTCTGCAAGTTCCACAGAACAGTGGGGCACAATACTGAGAACTGCTTCGTTCTGAAGAATATTGTTCAGGACCTTATTGATAAAAATCTTCTGGTAGAAGGTGCGGAAGATGAAAATATAGATATTCTAAAAGAACCATTTCCTCGTCATTCTACAGTAGTCATCACCGAACAGTCGTTTCAACCACAGGAGCATATCAGGCCATGCTCTGAAAATGACATGCAAGCTCAGCATCAAGTCCTGGTATTGCAGCAGGCTCGGTCCAAGGCCCAGAAGATGGACCTTATTTCAGCTTTCGGCAAATTGAAAGTATCTGACAAGCCCGCTGGGATATCTCTCGAGGTAGCCAGAATTATGCCATGGCTCCCTAAGCATCTCATTAAGTCCACCACAAAGAAAAGCGAGACATCCACTCTAAAGCCTATTACAGCATTATCCAATGTCTCAATTTTGGACTTAACCCAAGCTTCCGCTAAACATCAGCAAGTATTAAATAATCTGTTGCAGAAAATCAAGGTGAAACCAAGCATAACTCCGGAAGACATGGCCCACATAGTCAATCAGGCCATGACTAATGCTCCAGTTACTTTCTCCGATGAGGATCTCCCTAAGCCTCATGTGTTCCATAACAACGCCTTGTATGTTGTGGTTCGAACCAGAGGGATGACAGTTCCTCATGTGCTGATCGATGGAGGCAGCAGCCTCAATATATGTCCGGAAATGACCGCCAAAGCTTTGGGCATAAAAGAAGAAGAATACATTCCAAATCCAATCACCATTTATGGGTTCGACAATCATGGCCAAACAGCGAAAGGAAAAATATTCCTAGAGATCTTCATTGACTACTCGGTCCATTCAATTCTCTTTCACGTGGTCAATGTGCCGCCCACTTATAATCTACTTCTCGGGAGACCATGGATCCACAACACAAACGCAGTACCGTCTACTCTTCATCAGTGCATCAAGTGGTCAAAAGGTGGTATGATCACGACAGTCTTAGGCGAAGATCCGGAGCAGAGGCTAGCACAGCCCATGGTTCCCAGGCCCTCTTTCACTACTGATATCCCTAGCATTAGGGGTATTGAAGAGGTCAGCTTCGAAGAGGATTCAGGAATCATGCAGACGGTAGAGCGACCCGAGCATACAGTGGCTGCGACCCGATGGGGAGGTCCACAGTTCTTCAAGATTGGAGGACGAATTGATTACAGCACACTTAAGGATCATCCGCTATTCTCCCAATTTATGAAAGCTAAGAAGGGATTTGATTTATTAGTGAAGCACGGCTACCAGCCTTTTCGAGGCCTAGGCAAAAATGAAGATGGTCGTCTTGAACCAGTGATTCCTTAGCACTGCCCTAAAAGAACCGGATTGGGCTTTAATGGCCGAAGATCTCAGAAAGGGACTGTTTTCATTAAGGGAGCGCATTAGAAGAATTCCTTTGTCTTTCCTTTTCTATTCTTTTGTCGGGATGATATCCCATTTCATTTTCATCATTGTCATTTTGATTAATTCTATCTTTCAATAAAGTTGCCAGTTTCCTTTGTCTATCTTGGTGCCGTTTGTCTCTTTACTCCTCAATATTAAATCTTCACAAAATTGAAATTATTTTGCTCTTTTATCTTTCCAATTATTTTCAATAAAAGCAATTTATTTCATGATGAGCAATTTCCCTAAATCAATTTATCCTCCAATTTTCAGAATGTCTTCCCGATCTATCAAGAAGCTCGTCTTTAATCCAAAAGCTTGTTCGAAATCAGCAATAATTCATCAGGTCAGAATAAGAGCAGAATGTGGTCAAACTGCAAAACAGTTAGAAGAATCCGCAGAGTTCGATTCAGCTCTTCAGGAACTGCCAGAATTCGCATCGGTTCAGAAGCAAGATGAGCCATCATCCTTAGTTCAAGATCCGACTGAGGATATCAATATCGGATCAGAAGACGATCCTAGAATTCTCAAAATTGGCAGTGGTTTGAGCCCAGGAGAGAAAGAAAGGCTCACTAATTTCCTCAAGCAGCATGAAGAAGTATTCGCATGGACTTATGAGGATATGCCAGGTTTAGATCCGAAATTGGTGGAACATCGCCTCGTTTTGAATCCTGAGGCGAAACCAGTCAAGCAGAAGTTGAGAAAAATGGATCCTCGAATCGAGCAACAGGTCAAGGAAGGACTTGAGGATCTGCTTAAAGCAGGATTCATTTGAGTAATTGATTACCCGGATTGGTTGGCGAATATCGTAGCAGTTCCTAAGAAGAATGGGAAAGTGTGAATCTGTATCGACTTCCGTGATCTCAATAAAGCCACTCCAAAGGATGACTATCCGCTCCCAAACATTGATCTCCTAGTCGATAGCACAGTCGGACATGCTATGTTTTCCTTTATGGACGGATACTCCGGATATAATCAAATCAAGTTGGCCGCTCGTGACCAATCCAAAACATCCTTTACCATGCCATGGGGCACTTTCTGTTATACAGTCATGCCTTTTGGGCTCAAGAATGCTGGAGCCACTTATCAGCGCGCTATGGCCGTTATATTCCATGATCAGATGCACAAAATCATGGATGCATATGTCAATGATATTCTGGTGAAATCCAAAGAAGAGGAAGATCACATCGAAGCTCTCAATCAAGTCTTCAAGCTACTCATTCTTTACAAGCTAAGACTCAATCCACAAAAATGTGTCTTTGGAGTCGAATCAGGCAAGTTGCTAGGCTTCTTGGTCAGCAAGAAGGGGATAGAAATGGATCCCGCTAAGGCCAAAGCTATCATTGGCATGCCGCCCCCGACTAATCTCAAAGAATTGCGTAGCCTTCAAGGACGCATGCAATCAATTCGGCGATTCATTTCTAATTTGGCCATGAGATGTGAGCCTTTCAATCATTTGCTCAGAAAAGGAGTGAGGTTCGAATGGGGACCAGAGTGTCAGCAGTCGTTCGAACGCATCAAGAAATATCTTCTCAATCCTCCTGTTTTAAAGCCGCCAGAATTAGGGAAACCCCTATTGCTATACATTTCAGTTAATCAAGTTGCTTGCAGCGGATTCCTGGCGCAATACGAAGAAGGCAGCTTGATAGAACATGTCATTTACTATGTGAGCAAGACCTTTATTGATTATGAGAAGAAATACTCTCAGATAGAGAAGACATGCCTAGCTCTGGTATGGATGTGTCAGAAATTGAGACATTATCTATTGGCGTCTGAAGTCAAGATTCTATCTAAATTAAATCCTCTCAAGTACGTTCTTGAACAACCATTTCTCAGCGGACGGATCGCCAAATGGCAAGTCCTATTAATGCAATACGACTTGGAATATGTCTCTCAGCAATCTATCAAAGGCCAAGCAATTGCAGACCAATTAGCAGATTTTCCTCTAGCAGAGGATGTTAAAGCTGGGGATGATTTCCCCGATGAGCGGCTCTGCAATATTCAACAATCCCCAATTTGGAATTTATTCTTCGACGGTTCCAAGAATATGGCAGGCATAGGAATCAGAATTCTGCTTATTACACCAGAGAAGGAGATGATTCCCTTTTCTCTTAAACTGGATTTTCAGTGCACTCATAATATGGCCGAGTATGAAGCTTTGATACAAGGTCTGAAAATTCTACAGGACTTCAATGTCAAAAGAGTGCATGCTTATGGCGATTCTTTGTTAATCGTCAATCAAGTTCTGGCCGAATGGCAAGCGAAAGATCAGAAATTACTTCCTTACCAGAAGATTGTCTCAGCTCTTGCCAACAAATTCGAAGAATTCCAACTTTTTCATATCAAAAGAGATTTCAATCAAGTTGCAGACAGTTTAGCTAATCTGGGATCCATCATGTCTTTCAGGAGTGGAGAATCTTGTCGCTCATTTGAAATTGGCAGACTTGATCAACCCGCTTTCGTCCCAGTAGAGCAGATAAACCAGGCTGAGCAGAAGAAGAAGCCTTGGTATCATGATATCAAAAATTTCATTAAAACTGGCGATTTTCCTCCAGAATTATCAAAGAGAGAGCAGCGAGCAATTCAACGCATGTTTGCTCGATATTTTATTCTTGTCGACGTCCTTTATCGTCGTGGATTCAGTTCCGAGTATTCCAGATGTTTGGACGAAGAAGAAGCCGAAGAAGTTGTGCAAGAAGCACATGAAGGCATTTGCGGTGGTCATGTTGGCTATCAGACTCTCGTCAAACAAATCATCCGAGCAGGGTATTATTGGAGAACTATGCAACAAGATTGCTATCGTTTTGTGAAGAAGTGCGTTCAATGTCAGATGCATGCGCCTTCCATTCATGCGCCAGCGACATACTTGCAATCTGTCGTCTCGCCATGGCCATTTTCCATGTGGGCTTTCGATGTTGTAGGCTCCATCACTCCTTCAGCCTCCAATGGTCATAAATATTTTCTTGCCGCAACAGAATATTTTACTAAATGGGTAGAAGCAGACACTCTACGCACAGTAGAAGGTCGACACGTGGTTTCTTTCATCCATAAGAATATCCTTTGCTGTTTCGGAATACCGCATGATATTGTGTCGGATAATGGCAGTCATTTCAAGAATGAGAGAATGAGAACATTCTGCTCAAAGTTCAAAATTCATCATCATTTTTCCGCTCCTTATTATCCTCAAGGGAATGGTCAGGCAGAGGCCACCAACAAGATTCTGATTCGGATCCTGGAGCGAACTTTAGAAATGGGCCGTGACTGGCATGAAAAGATTCATGATGCATTATGGGCATACAGAACCACCATTCGAACTCCAACGAATGCTACTCCGTCAGAACTTGTCTACGGAACTGAAGTAGTACTGCCTCTACATGTTCAAAAACCTGCTCTGAAATTTGCATCACTTCTAGAATTACCTCTTGATCAGTATCAGCAACAGCGATTGGTACAACTTGATTTGCTCGATGAAAGAAGGCTCAGAGCAGCAGAGCATGTTCAATCCTATCGCCAGAGGATAGCCCGACAATATGCAAAATCTGTCATTGAGAGAAAATTTCGGGTGAATGATCTAGTGCTCAGATCAACAGCTTATCTCAGGCATCGCCCGGGTGGCAAATGGTCGCCAAATTGGGAAGGTCCTTATGTTGTCAAAGAGGCACTACCTCGCAATTCATATCGGCTCATCAATGCTGATGGAATAGAATTACCAGATCCCATCAATGCTCGACATTTAAAAAAATTCTATACTTGAACAATTCCCTATTCTTTGTAATTCTTCCAAATTTTCTTCAATAATAATCAAAATTCTTTTTCCCAGTTACACTGGGGCATTTTAAAATTTTGTTTTTATCTACAAATATCCTGTATGCAGGCAGGATAAACAAATCTCTCATTTCACGCACTTGTGCATTCATGTGCATCAATTTGCATTCATTTGCATGCAATCACATTAATAACGATCTGGTCAGTATTGAGATTTCAATTATCAATCCCATCACAATTCCTAACGATTCAAGATTGAAAGACAATCACCAGAACTGAACCAAAATCCAGTATCCAAACTGGTACATTTTTAAAATCGGTATGCATACCGGTATCCTTTCAAAATCGAGCACTCGTGTTAGTGTTCCACTGAAAGGTCATGTCAGTTGACCCCTTGAGTTCAGTCTTCGTGCTGATCACTCATCAAATTCCCAATTTCCAATTTCCAATTTCCAAATATCAATTTCCAAATTCCAAAATTCCAAAATTCTAGTTTCCAATTTCCAATTATCAATTTCCAATTTCCAATTTCAAATATCAAATTTCAAAATTCCAATTTCCAAATTTCGACCTTTTGGTCACCTAATACCCAATTCCAAAAAAAATTTCTCTTGCGAGAGACCCTTTGTATAGGGAGAGTTCGAGGGAGCTCGCTCTTTTCGCATGCTATCCAATTCGTTCACTTAGCCCCTTTTTAGGGAGAGTTTGAAGGGACTCGTGTCTTTATGAACCGTTTGCAAAACAAAATTCCAAATTTCACACAAGGAACCCTTTTTATAGGGAGAGACTCGACGGAGACTTGCTTTCCTTGTGGCCTCCCAAATTTCAAACTAGGCCATTTCACCATGAAGGACCCTCTTTTCAGGGAGAGTGTGATGAACTCGTTCCTTCATGACCAATTTACCAACCTCACCAATTCCGGCCCCCTTTCCATAAGAGAAGCCTAATGTTAGGAAGTTTTGACGAAAGCTTAATTTCTCTTCGAAAGTTCGTTTTGCAAACACCTCCTCTTCTTAGAAGAGAGGAGTAATTCCCAATTCCAATTTCTGAATCTTCTCCTTTGGGGAAAGGAGAAGAGAATTTCTGTCATGGATGTGTTGCGTTGTGCTTCAAATGCTCGCTTTCACAAAGGATTTCAAGAAAATTTTTGCCAATTTGTCATTAAATATTTGTTGATTTCAAAAATCTTTATTGCACAAAATTATTACTTCAGAATACCTCCACTATTACTTCCGAAAGGGCAATGCTTTCACGAAAAAGGATTCAAAGTTCAAAATCTTTTTATTGGCCAACCAAAAGGATGAAGAATAAATCCGCAATATGGCCAGCAAAGAGAATTCAATGTTGTTGCAAAGCCATGAGTGATTGATATTGATCGCAGTCAATGGCACATTTTTAAAGACCATTCTTGAAAAATAAAGCAGTCGAAATATCCTGGGTGATACAGAAAAATCCACTCAATTTTCATATCTCCTCAATCACCTAAGCTGCAATTAAATATCTGCAAAAGGGATCTCTCAATTGTCGTCAAGATGAAGGCGAATTAAGCGAGTCGACCCCTGGGGCCAAAGAAGATTTGGATCATCTCCAAGATGACGGAGTTTGTGATGGATCCTTCCAGGGAAAGTTCAAATCACCGTCGAGATGAAGGCGAGTGTGATGAGCCTACCGACAAACCCTAAAAGATATTTGATTTTAGCTATCATCAAGAGATTCCCAACCAATGAGTCAATAACTATCAAGATAATCCCTGAGAGAAAACAAGGATCGGAACATCTCTGAGATGAAGGAGTTTGTGACGTACCCTTCCCAAGAAAAAAAGAGAGAAAAGTCAGGACATCTCCAAAATGAAGGATGATGTAATTCCCGAAAAATCCAAGAGAGCTCCAATCTGCTAAAAAGAGAGTGCAGAAAGATCATCATGAGAAAAGAATCCTAGGATATCAGACTTCCAAATCTATCAAGAATCTTCTTTAATTTTGTGAAATTCTTTTATCAATATTCTTTCACCAATAGCCCTCGCAATATCAAGAATACTTTCTTTTCCGTCGTCCATATCAAGAAAATTGATAGCTTCCTTGAAAGAAAGCCAATCGCAAGCAATTTGAATTCGAATCTTGATTCTACGGAGTTAAGCCCAGTCGGAGGTAATACTTCAGGTAGAAAAGAGGGAATACTTTCAAAACAAAGTGCATCATTTTCAATTATTTTGAATCAACAACAATTTTCAACATTTTGACAATATTTTCTAGCTATCCTGGCATGAAGCGAGAGCTTGAGGTTCATCTTTGGCACATCCTGACACCATCCCTTTTAGGACTTGATTACGGGAGTTTTCAAGATTCCTTCCCTTCTTTGGTATAATCTGAGCGCACGGGCTCTCAGATTCGCACACTTCCCAGTGTCCCCACTGTCCCACCATAGACAGTCCAATTTCGGCTTGAGGTTAAGCCACCAATTTCAGCAAAAGGCAATTTCAAAAGTTAATTAGTCTCAGCAATGAGGCGCCCAAAATCAATCCCTTTTCAAACTTTAGGGACCCCAATTTCCTTCCTTTTGTAAAACCCCTATCGGACTCATTGTGCGGAAATCCGAAGGTTCCATCACGGTCTCTTCTTTCGAGGATTCCGTCCATTTTCTGCCCAATCAGGTTAAGGGTATAAACCTGAGCCTCATTTGATGAGGTATTTCATTTTCTGCCCAATCAAGTTAAGGGTATAAACCTGGGCCTCCTTTGATGAGGTATTCCATTTTCTGCCCAATCAGGTTAAGGGTATAAACCTGGGCCTCCTTTTATGAGGTATTCCATTTTCTGCCCAATCAGGTTAAGGGTATAAACCTGGGCCTCCTTTGATGAGGTATTCCATTTTCTGCCCAATCAGGTTAAGGGTATAAACCTGAGCCTCATTTGATGAGGTATTCCATTTTCTGCCCAATCAGGTTAAGGGTATAAACCTGAGCCTCATTTGATGAGGTATTCCATTTTCTGCCCAATCAGGTTAAGGGTATAAACCTGGGCCTCCTTTGATGAGGTATTCCATTTTCTGCCCAATCAGGTTAAGGGTATAAACCTGAGCCTCATTTGATGAGGTATTCCATTTTCTGCCCAATCAGGTTAAGGGTATAAACCTGAGCCTCATTTGATGAGGTATTCCATTTTCTGCCCAATCAGGTTAAGGGTATAAACCTGGGCCTCCTTTGATGAGGTATTTCATTTTCCGCCCGATCAGGTTAAGGTTTAAACTTGAGTTTCACTTTGATGAGGTATTTCATTTCCCGGTCAGGTTAAGGGTCAAACCTGAGCTTCGTTTATACACGAGGTATTTTCTGTCCCATCCAGGTTAAGGGCAAAACCTGAATCTCACTTCTTTTCGAAGTAAAATTTTCTCCTTATTCTTCATTTCATATCTATCATCATCACTTGAACTAATTCTTTCATACCCAGTCAGATTCATCTAACTGGGGCATTTTTATAATCCAAATTTGGTGAGTTTTCTTTGCCACTAAGCTCGGCTTTCAACCGGCTTAGCAGCAAAGAAGGGCATCTGTAAACACCCCAAATTTTCACCCTCTTCCAGTGTTTGTCTATTTCATAAGTCATTACAGATCATTGCATGTCATTGCATGTATTCTGCATAGCATTGCATGTCATTGCATAACATTGCATGTCATTGCATCTCATTTTCGAGATCCAGCACTCCTATTTCAAAACATTCACTCCAGATTTGAATTTTAAAGCTTTATTTCAAAATCAATTTCAAAACCTGGGTTTTTATTCAATACTCTGTCATTTTCCAACCCCAGGACTTTATATTTCGAAATATTTTCTCAGAAAACAATCTGGATTCATTTCAAATTCAAATTTTAATCGATTTCAATTCACAGATGAGACCCATTGAGGTGGTGTCGCTTTTGAATTCCTCTATTCATCAAATTTTTCAAATTTTTGAAAGTTTCAGTCCGATCAGGACTCTGTCTCAGAGTCCTAATCCGGTCAGGAGTCTGGTTTTTAAGTCTGTTTTACTTCCATTTTCAGTCTTTTTCAATTATTTTCAAAATTTAGGTCATTTTACATAGTCCAGTTAGTTCAGGATTCTATTTTAGAGTTCGGTTGAGTTAGGAGTCTAACCCTGACTGTGTTTTCTGACTTATTTCATCATTTCTTGATAAAATCTTTTGAAAATTCTTTCATTTGGCTTTTAAAATCTAAAATCTCAGAGTCCTAAGAGTTCAGGACTCTAACCTGGAGTTTCAGTTCGCTTGAGACCCTATTTTCAAAGATCTTGATTTTCAAATATCGATTTTAACCCCTTTTCAAAGCCATTTTCAGTGTTTATTTCAAAATTTCTAAAACTCGATGTGGGCCCACTCAGTTGGCACCATATCCAGAGGAATTCTAATTCAGTTAGAACCCTATGCCATTTCAAAAATCCTAATTTTAAGATTACTTTTGAAAATCCTTTTGAAAACTCCTTCAATTTCAAGTTTTAAAATCATCTTTTTGTAAAAACTCAAGTAGGGCCCACTCGGGGTGGTGCCATATTCGAGTCAGTCAGGGCTAGACTAGGGTTAGTTGATGTCTTGGTTAGTGTTAGAGGTTTAGAAGAGTCAAAACCATTTTGAAAAACTCATTTTTGAAAGTTAGTTTTTAAAACTAGTGTTTTTAAAGGTTTTTAAAGGTGTTTTAAAAACCTAATGTGAGAAAATGCCAAGTGGCACCATATTTGGGGATTTTCTAGGTTTAGCTAGGGGCTAATTAGGACTTAATTAGGATAATCTAGGCTAGGGTTAGTTAGGTAAACTCACACCAAAATCGCACCCCTTAGAGAGTCCAAGATTTTCAAAAGTGTTAAAATTTAAACCTGATTTTTTTATTATAAATAGATGCATAAGGGGGGTCGATTTTCCCCATCTCTCTCCTATTGGATTCTTGGAGCTTCTCTCTCCTCTTCAGCTCTTTCTCCATTGCAGCAACCTCAAGGTAATTATTTTCTTTAATTTTTAGTTTTTATTTAATATTTTTCATTGTTTTAAGCATGATTTAGCCATTGGCACCATCACCTTCATGGATTAAACCATGGATTCAACCTCAAGAACCATCAAGAATCAGCAAGAACGATCCAAGAAGGTGATCTAACCCTGTTTTGGATGATTTACAGGGATTTTAATCCATTAGAATTGATTTTAATATGATTCTTTACATTATTAACCAAAAAAATATACGATTTACCCTTTTAATGGGTTAAATCTATGTTTTAAAGGTGATATCAAATTCCAGCCATTGATTCCCTGTTTTTATTTTATTTTCATGGTTTATTCATGTTTGTTTTACGTTCTACAGCATAGAAATAATTTTTATTTGCTGTTTTATGGTTTATTTTATTGATTTACATTAGCTAATGCATGGTTTTCCAAGTTTCTTAAATTTCTGTGTGTTTTAGGTTTAGAACAGTAAAGATAATGTTATTTCGGATTGAATTACTCATTGTTTATTTCTGATTTTTTTATATGTGATGCATGCATGAGTTATTGAGTTACTGTAGAAAAATAAGAGGTTTTGGATCTCGGGAACCCTGTAAAAAAAAACAGACATCAAATCGGGTTTTTAAAGCTTTAAAATCGTGGTTAAAATCAAGAAGGTAACTTGCTGTTATGATATTTCTCTCAGCTTATATCCGATTTTAGATCTGTAAAGTGCCATGGATTCACATTGAGTAGATCTGTCTTCTGTGAAATTTTCGGATTTTTTGATTGCTGTTTACTGTTTTTCCTCTTTCAGAGAATCTGTTTTTAAATTTAAAACTCGTTAGGGTTTACCAAAACCCTAATCAGACTTGTGTTAGTCATAAATCCCAAACCACAGATCCGATTTTAGATCTGTAAAAAGTGAGTATTATTATTTTTCTGTCTACTGTTCAATACTAAAATTTCAGAGATTTTTGTTTAGGTTTGCTATTTATTTTTATATTTTCAATCTGAAGTAGCCGTTTTAATCACTGTTAAAAGTGATATATTTTAGCTCAGATTGCCGGAAAGGTTTCTCCCTAACCGGAGATGATATTTCAGATCTGTAAATTGGGAAATCTCTGTTTTTCTTCTTAGTTAGTCTCTGTAAAATTTCATAAATTTTCATGGAGATTTGACCCCTGGTTCAGGTCTTGGATTGAAACTGGTTGGTGAATTAGGTCAAAAATAGCATATTTTTAGGGTTTAATACAATTTTCGGATTAATTTAATGTCAAAAAATTATTTTTATAATTCCAATTTGACATTAGGGTTATAACAAGTGCAGGTACCAATTTTTATGGATTTTGGAATCCATTTGATGGCTGAATTAAGCAAATTGCAAAACCAGGTTCCTGAAAGATCCAAAAACACTGCAAAAATCACAAAATTTGTGATATTGTTGGATTTTTGTGTATAAGCATATGGTTTTAGGGTTTTATTATGTTCATAAGCATCTTAGGATACTTTAGGTTTAATTTTATAGTTATTTGATTTCATTTAGGTCATAAAACCCAAATTTTTACCAAAATCTCTTTCTAAAAACCCTGATTTCAAAGCCATAGTCTTGCTATCGGGGGCAATTTGGTCATTTGACCTAAATTTCGAAATCCCTAACCCTAATTTCATATTTTTAATCATGTCATAGCATATTTGGTTTGAGTTTATTCCATTCAAATTTCAAAACTTGCATTTTATCAAAATATCTTTTTAAAAACCCTAATTTCAAGGCCATAGTCTTGTTATTAGGGGTATTTTTGTCATTTTGACCACAATTTCGAAATTTCATATTTTACCTTTATTATTTCTTCATATTTTATCATTTTGGTTTAAGGGAATCATGGCAAAAAGGCTTATATCTAGCAAAATCCAACAATTTCCTGATATTGTTGGATAAATCTAGAGAAGCCAACATATATTCATTAACAAGTTTTCTAGTTTTCCAGGTACATTGAAGACTTTATTTTTCATGTATTTAAATTTCAATAGTGATGTAACTTGTAATTAAACTTTGGAATAAGAATTTATATTTCCTGCTTAGCTTAGGTTGCATTGCATATAGTTTATAATTTTAATGTGTGATGGATGATGATTCATGCATATTTTTATAAATTCACCATGGTCTACACGAATGGCACATGCACTAGCTTCTATGAAGTTTATAAACTTGGTGGAATTTGTATTTATGGCCATAGTCAGAATACGAATGATACTTAGATTTATGATCTTCACATTAGCCACATTCAGCCTACACTCTTAGGCTAACTTAAAAAATGCACTGCATTTCTCAAAATACAAAAAGTATTTCTCAATTCCTCAAAATCATATTCATTCATTTCATGCATTTGCCAATTCCAATTCAAATTTCAATTCAAAGAAGTTCATTTTCTCAAAATCTCCTAAGTCTTATAGCAAAATCGATTTTCCCAAAGACATTGAATTTCAAAGGACATTTCAAGTATTTCCCAAGTTCCAAATTCAAATTTTCTAAGTTAGAATTTCAATTTCAAAGTTTGAATTCAGAGAAACCAAGTATCTCAGAATCGATTTTCACCAAATGTCAAGGATTCCTCAAAATCAATTTTTATTTCCCTCAGAAGTATATTTCAAATCCCAATTCACGATTTTCCATGTGATACCTATTCTAAATATTTCAATCATTCAAAGCAAACATCATGTTTTCAAAATGGGCATTTTCTGAAAATTCATAGCACATGCCTGATTCTATGTGCATTTAGAAATTAGGATATGATTTGGATAAGTTGAATAGAGCAGAGCAGTAGATTGATCCTTGGTTTGATTACCCCTGTTAAAGGTGGCAGGAACGGTCGAACCTCGTACCGACAGTCGAGTCCCATTCTTCGGAATTTTCCCGCATTTTTAAAACGGAGGTGAGTTATTTTCAAAAACTTTTTCAAAGGTCAGTTTGATTTGCAAAAGTAAAATTTTGCGATGATAACACTTTTGCTTTGCTTAAATATTATCTAAGAATTTATTGTAAGTTTAAAATGCACAAAGAATAATGCTTGTGCAAATGCAAAGATATATGCTCTTTTGAGAATTTTTTTTTAGAAATTTTGGGATTTTCTAAGTGATTCTCAAATATATTTGATAATGGAGTAAAGAAATGGTTCAAAGAATGAAAATTGATTTAAAAAAGTTAGAGTTTGAATCTAACTCGGAATTTGAAATAGATCTGGAAGAAGAGACTTGAAATTCCAAGTCTTGGAGTGATCAAAATTTGGAAAGATAAGCCTTTTAGATGAAGAGAAAAGGAATTTAGAATCGGAATTTTGAAATAAGAATAAATTTTCAAAGTCAGAATGGACTTTGAATTTGGATCAATTTTCAAGAATCGATTTTGAAAAAGGAAATTTTGAATTCAGAACCTAAAACAGGAATTGAATTTGAATTTAGACTTAAGAAATAAATTTGAAAATGCTTTTAAAAATAGAAACTGAAATGGGAATCTTGAAATCCAGATGAGATTTGAAAATGGAATTAATATGGATTTGAAATCCGAAATACAAGATGGAATTGAATTTAAAATCTGGAATCCTAGATGGAATTGGATCTGAAATCTGGAATCCAAGAAGGAATTGGATTTTAAATCTGGAATCCAATATGGAATTGGATTTGAAGTCTAAAGTCCTAGATAGAATGAGATTTGAAATCTGGATTTGGGAATGGATTTTTTAAAATAAAATTGGGTTTGAGAAATCCAAATGGACTTTGAAAATATAATTGGATTTTGGAAATCCAGATGAAACTTGGAATTGGATTTGAGAAATCCAAATGGAATTTGAAGATTGAATTGGATTTGGAAATCCATATGAAACCTGAAATTGGATCTGAGAGATCCTAGATCGATTTTTGAAATTGGAAAGAAGGATAGAGAATGAAACTTGATTTTCAAACTTGAATTTTGAAATCAGGAGATGAATCTGGAAATTTTAAAGTTGAATTGAACTTTGAAATTTGATTTTAAATATTAAATTGAATTTGAAATTGAATCTTGATCCTGGAAATGAATTTGAAATTTCAAAGTTGAATTGAACTCTGAAATTTGATTTAAGCTGGAAGTTGAATTTTTGAAATTAAAGATGAATTTGAAATTCCAAAGTTAAATTGAACTTTGAAATTAGAATATTGAATTTTTGAATTTCGAAATAAAATAGAATTGAGAATAGAAAGAAGAATTTAAATTTATAAGAATTGAAGAAGTTATTTGAAGAATTGTCTCAAAATCACTTATTTTTGAAAAAGAATTTTGAAAATATGATGTAATTCTATCCTAAATGATGAATGAATTAAAAGAATTTGAAATTTGGACATTGAAAAGCATATTTCATTCTTTAAGTGAATTGAAATAAGATTGAGGATATAATACATTTCTGACTATGGACATAAAATGTATTATATAATAATCGTATTTAAATGCAGGTGAAGAATAAAACACATTTTTGGTGCCTTTATAGAGTTTTAAAATAAAATTAACTCTCAATATATCCTGACTATGGCCATTGATATATATATCTTGAGTTAATTTTAAGTTGAACTCTAATAAAGGAAGAAAATATTTGAAAATATGATGATTTTTTAAAAGAGACCCAGTGTGGATCCAATGTTATTCCATAAAAGATAAAAACCATAAGTTTTGTTCACATCCTGACTAACTTAGGATTTAATCACCTCTTATTAGAATGGTGCACGTGTCATTCGTGTTTCCATTCATGAATTTTTGAAATAAAAGGTAAAATGAGATTAAGCAAGCAATTTCTAAGATATATACATGCTCATACATTCTAGTCTAATGCTTGAAATTAAAATTCTCATTAATATCTAGCTATTACAATTTTTAGATTGAATTGAGATCAAACTCCTAAACCAAGAAGGAAAAGGCAATTTCTACCTAATTCCTGTAAAATCTCAAGTTTAGCACAAGCAGAAGGAAATGTTATGTTGATAATTTAACATGCATATGTGGAAACCTAATAGCTAAATGAGAATATACACATCTAGAATACATGAATAATCTCCTTAGTTAGTGGAAAAATGGAACTGATGATGCCTATATGATAAGCCAAGCTAATGATAAAATATATACTGCTGTTGAAGGTATGTATGAGTTAATCTCTACGCTAATGGGCACATGGTGGCTCATGCAGGTAGGTAGAACATGCGGGAGCGAAATGGGGTAATTATGCATTTGTATGCAGTGTGCAGGTGATGACACAAGAAGTATCAGGGTGTTATGCTAGTGTGACGATGCAGCAGTGGACAAGAAATGCATTGGAGGGATGTTTGCTATGATTGGCAGTGTGCAAAAGGTGAAGAAATATAAGTGCAGGAAGTAAAATACTATGCAGTGAAATAAATGCAATGATCTAAAGGTATTAAGGAAAAAATTAGTAACTTAAAAATTAACATCGAGCAAAAGACCGTGCTCGGGGTCCTCCTGGCATTTTCAATACAAGTGACTCTTCAAGGGAGTGTCTGTTCTGACCTCCTAACTTACCAAGAGGTTGTAAAGCATGGATTCCACAACATGTTAATATGTGATTTTGCATTAACCGGATGCTTGACTTTAACTCATCAGCTCAGAAACCTAACTTTGAGTCAATGAACAGACACTCCTGTGATCATCGCAAAATTTTTCCTCTCTTGTATCTTTCTCTCTCTTCCTTCTCTTTTTCTTTCTAATCCCTATTTCCTCCTTTTTGAAGGGAGAAGATAAAAGACAAAAAAGAAGAGAGAAGAGAAAAGAAAAGAAGAGAGAAGAAGAGCTCTTTTGCGGGGTCTCACTTGACCTTGATTTGAAAATATTTAGCAAATAACTCACCTCCGTTTTGAAAATGTTTGCGGGAAAATAGAGAGACGAGATTCGCTCATTGGTACGAGGTTCGACCGTTCCTGGCGCCTTTACTAGGGGTAATCGAACCAAGGATCGAATTTTATGCCTTTTGCTTTGCCTAAATATTATCTAAGAATTTATCTTAAGTCTAAATGCACAAAGAATCATGCTTGTGCAATGCAAGGATGTATGCTTTCTTAAAAAACTGATTTTGAAAATTTCCAAGTTTTTCTGAGATGAATTCGATAATAGAATGAAGAAATGGTTGAATCTAAACTTAGAGATGGATTAGGAGAGACATCTAAGTCTTTGAAATAATTGGAGTTGGGAAGATAACTCCTGAATTTGAAAAGAATGATTTGAAGTTGAGATAAAAAGGAAAAGAAAGGAAATTTCAAAGTCAGAAATGGACTTTGAATTTGAACTTTTAAACTTGGATTTAGGAGAGAGAATGAATACTTGAAAATGGAATTGAATTTTGGATTTTGAATTTTGAAATCAGGTTGGAATTTAAATTCAAACTGTTGATTTTAAATAGAGTTGAAATCCAAGATGAGATTTGGATTTAGAATCCTAAATAGTAATTGGATCTGAAGTCTGAGATCCAAGATGGAATTGGATCTGAAACTTCATAATGGAATTTGGATCTAAAATCTGAGATCCAAGATGGAATTGAATTCTGGATCCTAAAGGGAATTTGGATCTGAAGTCTAAGATCCAATGTAAGACCCGCAATTTTTCAGTTAAACTCTGAATAAATTCTTGAGGCATTTTCTAGTGAAAAATAGTGTTTTTACCGTAAAACGAATCGAACCAATTCCTGCAATCCAAATATACTTAGGATATTCGTATCTTCACAAATATATGCTCAAACACTCTGGAGGTCATAACTTCCTACCTGATCGAAATCAAAAGATTTCTACGAGCCAACTTTCTTAGTTACATCAATACGAAGATAATGGCCTACACAGAAATTTTTGGAAAAAAATGCCGAAAACTCGACTTTTTTGCGGGACCCGCAAAAATATTGGTGGGACCCACAGAAATATTTCTCAGAAAATATTCTAGAATATTCTAGAATATTTCAGGACCTTCCAACACCTTCCAGAGAATATTCCATGAAATATTCCTTCTGGATAAGATCAAACAGTCAGATGAATAAGATGAAGCTGGATTTCTGAAAAAGCCAAAGGGCAAAAGGGTCAAATGGGTTGCTTAGCCCCTAAGCAGCCTCCCCTATAAATAGAGGAGCCCTCCCTTTAGAAAAAATCGCCAACCCCCCCTTTGCCTTCTCTCTCTCCTCCTTTTTCCAAACCTCCCCTACCTAGCCTAGCCCACCTGAGCCCACCTGACCTGGTCTGAGCCTGCCTGACTTAGCCTGAGCCTGCCTGACCTGGTCCTAACCCACCTGACCTAGTTTTGAACCTACCTGACCTAAGTCCAAACCCAGTTGACTTGACTTGAACCTGGTTTGGTTCAAAGTCAAACTCCAAGTCCTTTTTTCGTTCGAAGTTCGAAGTTGATCCTTTTCGAAGTCGAGCCTCGTTCGAAGCATCAAAGCATTTCAGAGTTGTTTCTTCCACGAATTGAAGTAAGTTCGCTTCATTAATCCATCTCTCTCAAGTATTTGATTGTTTGTATATAGCATATACTTTCTGAAGTAGTATCTTGCTTTAGTTCTTGGTTGAGCCCTCTAGGACGCTTTGGTGTTCACGCGCTCGCCTCGTAACTATCGTCGGATATATATATGTTCGAATGCGCAGTATATGCATTCTTCAAAATAGTATATCACCCTATTTCTTGGTTGAGCCCTCTAGGACACTTCGGTGTTCACTCGCTCGCCTCGTAACTATCGTTGGATACAGATCTAGGTGTATATCTGCTGATTCTACCGACACGTCTTATATCGCACATGCTATATAATTTACCGTTGTCGTCGCGTCGTATGATGCCAAGGCTCCTTGCTTTCTGCAATTTCCAATTACTGCACTTCCGATTATGCATTTACTTACGCCGTCGTGTTGAATGACACCAAGGCTTCTGCTTTCTGCAAATATATATGTAGAATATTTCATTCAGTTACACACCCTAAACAATAGTATATGCATTTCTTTACGCCGCCGCTGTATAAAGCACAAACTTCTGCTTATACTAAATATATGGCGCGTAAATGAGCGTTCAAATGGACATTAACTCCAAATCGCCAATAAGATCCCCTTACCGCTCCTCGTTCAAGATTCTGCTTGACGAATGAAGCCCCTATTGGAAAGGCTTCGCTTTTTGGCAAAATGCTCTTTACGTAAAGACTAAGTCAATTACGTGTGGCCTGGCTATGGCCCAGGGTTCCTGAAACCTTGATGAATGCAAAGTACGCACAACGGTGCACATCCATTTCTCGAGTTAAGCGTAGCGATTTCCCACCAAAGAGGGGAGATGCCGCTGAAATGGATAAAAGAAACACACGCTTTCTCCGTTAAAGAGAGGAAGTGCTGCTGGAATTCCTGAAGGAGCTAAGAATAGCTCTAAAAGAACGTAGCAGGAGTGCTACCCAGTTCATGGAATGCCTTTTACATTGTAGAAAGGATCGTCACACCACTGTCGATAGAGCAGAGGAGGTGCTGACAGAATGGTTGGCAAAAGAGCTGCCAGAACCAGTTAAGTGGCACAATGATGTCATTTGTTGGAACGATGTCAGAATGACTCGTCTCCCTCATACCTGTAAGGGCACCATACTTGTAAAAGTCGTTGTGCCAAAGTAGTGGTAGCACCTTGATGTGGTCCTCAGCTCGTTGCGTAAAAATATGCCGAGTAGCCGATCCGTAGAGATCAAGTCATGTGCATGCTTATTGAGAATTATCAGACAACCAGACTCGTAAGGGCCGCTGAGCCGGAGTGTGTTGTTTCCACCGAAAGAGGTGAAGTGCTCGTCAAGGCCGATGTGCCGAGAGCAAAGTTAAGCATGCATATGAATAAAACCTTTGTTGCACGGTGAAAGCCGTGTGGTTGATTGGGGTCAGGTACATATTTCTCAAAGGTTGTCCTATAGGCATGCAATGTTCATCAAGTAATTGTAAGACCGGCAGGCCCCTTTCAGAATTTCTCACCGAGGAAGACGGTGATGGCGCAACCTTGAGTGACATATATTTCACCAGAACCTGATATAGTTCATTGATGGCCTCCGTCACTCAGAGATATGGAGGTCGTGGTTATCCTTAAATATCTAAGGATTGAACCCAACTACTGCAGTGGCAGAATGCATTCGAATACCTAGTAAGGATCTCTTCTGGTATATTGTACCGTCCTACTAGGGGGATGGGGTCAACAAGCCTCTAGGGTATCTAAAATATATAGAATAATCAACCCCTAGATCATCGCGTTGTCGCCCAGATATGAGTCCCCTAAGCCCAAGGGGAGGTGCAATTATCGAAATAAAGCATTAGCTTAGGTATAACGATACTTTGAATGTATCTGTGTATAGACGTTGTTGAGTCAGTCCTGCATAACCTTTGTGAAGGTGTCATGGTCGGTATACTACTGGACCGATTGGAAAAGAACCCAAATGATATCCGTACGACTAAGCGAAGCTCGGAGAGCTGTCCTTAGATTTGTAGGATACAGATGTGCCAAGCAGAAAGGCTTGAGCTAGACATCCATTCGTGACCCTGAAGAGGTCAAGGCTAAGTCGTAGAGACTTGAGCGATTATTTCAACTCACAGCCCTGAAGATGCTTATGTGAAGTCATGATGACTTACGTGGATGTTCAACTCATAGTTCTGAGGGGATTCTTACGATATACGCTAAGTCGTGGAGACTAGAGCGTCGTTATTATGAATTGCGACCCTGAGTGGTCATCGTATATACTTGAGTTGAATGGACGTGTGATTGATTGCTTACCAGACCATCAGTGGTTCCGACCCCGTTTAATGGGGATTTCAGGTGTTGGACCTGCGTGGCGATATGCGGAGCAAGGCGGCATCGAGTTTCAGGGTTTCTCTAGACAGAGTTGTATTGCTTCCTTTTATTGAACCCACACTGCTTTTCCAAGCAGTAGTGTTATAATAAACATGTGGTTTTCGATAAAATGGAACACTTTGGTGGTCAATGAGTTGCTTGGCCATACCTGCAACGTGCCAGGAGTTTTCTAAAACTGACAACTCATTATCGTCTGATTCCGCTGCTAAAAGCTTTTATAAGATTCACTGCAAAGAAAAAAAAAGAAATTCAAGAATTTTTTTAACTTAGCTTTGTTTTGAAAATTCGGGGTGTTACAGAATTGGTATCAGAGCAAGAGTCTCAAAAACCTGGTTCGAGATCCGTCTTGTCCACCCTATCGCACTGTAAGTATATCTTCTTGTAAATAGTTACTAATTGGAGTGCATCTTTGTATAGATGGCAACTCACGACTCACGAGGCTACTGCTATCATTGCGGGATTATGCACGATGAGTGGGTGTGCCCATATGAGGTACAAGACTGCCAGTTTTGTGGCGAGGAGGGGCATTTCGCCAATGAATGCCAAATGAAACATACCGTTGATATGGGTCGGCGGAGATCGCTTAGTCTTAGAGACGAGACCTCGCGTGTTAGTGGACCACACTACTCCAGTAGGGGGAGTAGTCGTACCCTAGCAACTTCGGATGAACTACCTTCTCTGGTAGAATTTGACTAGAACTTCCTTGAGGGATTCGGTCAATCGCAAGGCTATCAATAGGCATCATATACGCCTAGCTTGCACTGTCGGGATGAGGGATACAACAACTCCTTCTATAATCCCATTATGATTTCAGATTTCTCGAATCATAGTGCTATTATATGGGGGAACGGAGCGGCTTCACAAACGCCAAGCCTGAATGGCCAAGGAGAGGGATACAACTCTTATTATCCTGTTATGATCTCGGACTCTCTGAGTCATAATGATACTGAATGGGCAAGTGGACTGGCATCACTGATCTACCCACAAGATTCGCTTGAGAGTGCGAAAGTGCCGCCCAAGCCAAAACTAGTTGTGCCTGCACCAAGGTAATGTGGAAGCAAACGATACTTCAGGTTGTTTGGGTCAAGAAAGAAATCTAGTTCGTAGTAGAGACTGAAAATGTTTTGGAGTCAATAGACTCATGTATACAGTTTCTCAACGCCTAAAGTCTGCCAGTACGGCATGACGTTTTGTTTAAGGCGATGCTTGCGTAAAATGTAATGTATATTAAGTAAATAAAGCTTTGCTTAAGTATATATATTGAGAAACTAAAACTCGTTGCTTGTATGTGATAGATAAATGGCTCCTACGACGAGGAGAATCATGCCAAGCGAGGAGTCCCATACTCAAGGATTCCTGCTAGAAACGCTCAACAATCTGGTTACCGCCATCCGTGAAACAAGGCTAGAACTAGTCGCACCTCGAAACGAAAACCTTGGGAGAATAACCTATGAAAAATTCCTCAAGTTTGATCCGCCAATCTTCGTCGGTAGAGCCGATCTTGAACTAGCAGAGAGTTGGGTCGAAGAGACAGAACGTGCCTTCCTGGTACTAAGAGTACCAGAAGAAAAGAAGACCAACTTTGGCACGTACAGGCTGAAAGACAACACACGGAAGTGGTGGGATACCACTAAGATTATCCAGTTTTCGGAAGTTGAAGTAATTCCTTGGACTGACTTCCGGAGAGCTTTCATGGATAATTACTTCCCGTTACACTCCAGAAACAAGAAAAAGATGGAGTTTCTGGAATTGGAGCAGGGTGGTATGAGTCTGATTGACTATACCACCAAATTTCAAAATCTTGAGCGGTACTGCTCCCGGTTATTTGAGACCGACCAAGAAAGGGCCGACAAGTACATCAATGGACTGCGAGAAGTGCTAAGATCACGGGTTATCACCAGCATGCCCCAAACTTTTCAAACTGCTGAGGCAGCAGCTTCGAAAATTCAAGTGGATTGGGAACAATCAAAAGTGATCATAGCAAAGAGGCCCGTAGTTGATGGTGGGAACCGGAAGAGAACGTTCCCAAGTGGCCAGGGTTCACGACAACCCTTTCAAAAGTGAGAATGTTACTCAATAGGTCATGAGGCCAAGGCAGAACATGGCTCCAAACAATCTGCAGTCCAACCCAAACTGCCATATAAATCACGTTAGAGGACCATGTCCACGTGACACAGGTGGTTGCTTCTACTGTGGCAAAATAGGCCACATTGCAAGGCAATGCAGAAAGAAGCTTGCTGATGAGCAAAGGAGGAATGCCGGATCTGTCGAACCCTCTCAATAAATACCACAGCGAACACAAGTCCAACGACCCCCACCTAGAGTAGAACAAAGGCCTGCTGCAGGTCGTGTATACGCTGTAACGACTGAACAAGTCGAAACCGGTGACCTCATTGAAGGCACCGTACCTGTTAATGGACATGCAACTTACGTCTTGTTTGATTGTGGTGCTACTCATACCTTTATCTCCGATGATTTCACCGAACAACTCCACGCCTCGGTGCAACCGGTTGATAAAATGATCGAAGTATACAACCCGTTGGGTTCACGCACCAAATGTATCCATTGCATCAAGAATTTGGATATAGAGATAGCTGGGCAACACTTGCCTACCGATGCCATCCTGATCGATATGGTACAGTATGATGTTATTCTAGGAATGAATTGGTTAGCCTAGAACCATGCCAGGATCTTATGCCACGAGGGCAGGGTGATACTATCTCGACCGGGAATGCCTAAGATAGAATACCGGATATCCAAGCCAGTTCCACAAAAGCGACTTATATCAGCTCTTAAGGTACAGAAATACCTTAGGAAGGGTTGTGTAGCCTTCCTACTTAGCCTTTCAGTTGAAGGCTCAAATATTCAATCCCTTGAGAGTTTGGAAGTGGTTTGGGAGTTTTCCGAGGTGTTTCTTGAGGAATTGCCAGGACTACCACCACTTCGTGAGGTTGAATTTGGAATTCAATCCTTACCTAGAACTGCACCAATATCCAAAGCCCCTTATCGTATGGCGCCAGCTGAACTCAGTGAGTTGAAGTGTCAATTGGAAGAACTGATGGAGCAAGGGTTCATCCGACCAAGTATGTCACCATGGGGAGCCCCGGTCTTGTTTGTAAAGAAGAAGGATGGATCCCTTCGGTTATGCATCGATTATCGGATGCTTAACCATGCAACAATTAAAAATAAGTACCCGTTGCCACGGATAGAGGACCTGTTCGATCAACTCAAAACAACGAGGGTATTCTCCAAGATTGACCTCAGGTCTGGGTATCATCAGCTTATAGTTAAAGAAGAAGATATACCTAAGACTGCCTTCAGAACGAGATATGGCCATTATGAGTTCGTGGTGATGCCCTGTGGACTCACTAATGCGCCTACTGCCTTTATGGATCTGATGAACCGGATATTCAGACCATATTTGGATAGCTTTGTCATTGTCTTCATCGATGACATTCTCGTATATTCATAGAACAAGGAACAACATAAGGAGCACTTGAGAATCGTCTTGAAAACCCTTCAAGATAATCAGCTTTATGCCAAGTTTTTGAAATGTGAATTCTGTCTAGACAAAGTGATGTTCCTTGGTCATGTAATCTCAAAGGATGGAATCGCAGTAGATCCTGCAAAGGTCAAAGCTGTGATAGACTGAAAGCAGCCAGAAAATATCACTGAGGTTCACAGCTTCCTTGGACTTGCCGGATAGTATCGGAAGTTCATATAAGACTTCTCCCGAATCGCCGTACCGATGATGAAATTGTTGAAAAAGGGAGTCAAGTTCGAATGGACTGACCAGTGTAAGGAGTGCTTTGAGGTTCTCAAACAGAGGCTTACCACTGCCCCTGTCTTTACCTTACCTTCTGGTCAGGGAGGCTTTGTTGCTTATACCGATGCCTCGAGAATAGGTCTGGGTTGCGAATTGATGCAGCATGGCAAAGTAATCGCCTATGCATCCCGTCAGTTGAGAATTCATGAGAAAAACTATCCAACCCACGATCTTGAGCTTGCCGCGGTAGTGTTCGCACTTAAAATCTGGCGACACTACCTTTATGAAGAGAAATTTGAGGTCATGTCGGACCATAAAAGCTTAAAATACCTCTTTTCTTAAAAAGAACTTAATATGTGGCAATGACGATGGCTAAAATTCCTCAAAGACTATGAATTCACACTTTCCTATCATCCTGGAAAGGCGAATGTCATAGTTGATGCCCTTAGTCGCAAGACTGTTGGCACTCTGGCCAGCCTAACCGGACAATGGAAGTTGATGGAGGATTTCATCAACTAGAAGCCATTCCTGGCTGATACAGGCAGAATACGATTGTCAAGCCTGACAATACAGCCTGAAATCATGGATCGGATCATAGCCGAACAATTGAGAGATCCCCAGTACATGGAGCTAAAGGCTCGAGCTGAAAGAGATAATACTTTCTTCCATCTGAAAGAAAATGGAGGAATATGGATTGAAGAAAGAATCTAGGTTCCGAATAACCCTGAGTTAAGAGAGGAAGTACTCCAGGAAGCTCATAATAGCAAGTACACCATCCACCCTGGAGGTACCAAAATGTTCAGAGACTTGCAAAGAAAGTACTGGTGGAGGGGAATGAAAAGGGACGTGGCTACGTTTGTCTCGAAGTGTTTGATTTGTCAGCAAGTTAAGATCGAACACCAACGACCTGGCGGAAAAATGCAACGGATCGAGATTCCGAAATGGAAATGGAGAGGCATTACGATGGATTTCATCATTGGATTGCCTCGATCCAAGAGACAACATGACTCAATTTGGGTGATTGGGGATAGACTCACCAAGTCTGCTCACTTCCTGCCAATCAACACCAGATATTCAACAGAAAGGTTGGCAGAAATCTACGTTTGGGAAATCGTGAGACTCCACGAAGTGCCGACCACGATCATATCTGATCGTGACCCGAAGTTCACCTCCCACTTCTGGGAGCAGCTACAGAGAGCCCTGGGGATAAAACTAAAGTCTAGTACAACTTTCCACCCCCAAACAGATGGGCAATCTGAGCGAACCATACAGACTCTCGAAGACATGCTGAGAGCCTGTATGCTAGAATGAAAAGGTGATTGGGATTCCCATCTAGCGTTGGCTAAATTTGCTTATAATCATAGCCATCACGCTAGTATTGGGATGGCACCATATGAAGCCCTGTATGGACGACCCTGCCGATCACCAATCCATTAAGGCGAAGTGGGTGAGCGAACCTTGGACTCGCCCATTGTCTTGCAGCATTACACTGAGCAGGTCCACATGATCAGAAAGAAGCTACTGACTGCTCAGAGTCGAAAGAAAAGTTACGCCGATCAGCGGCGTAGGGAACTCACTTTTGCGGTTGGAGACAAGGTCTTCGTCAAAGTCTCTCCAACCAAGAGTGTTTTCCGTTTTGGAAAGAAGGGGAAATTCAGCCCCAGATTCGTTGGTCCCTTCGAGGTTTTGAGTCGGATAGGAGAGACCGCCTACAGAGTAGCATTGCCACCGCAGTATACACAGATACACAACGTATTTCACGTGTCAATGCTTAGAAAATACGTTCACGACCCTTCCCACGTCATCCAACATGAAGATATCAACATCCGGGAGGATATGACGGTGGAAGAAAGACCAGTTGAGATCGTGGACCGACGGGAGCAAGTGCTTAGGTCGAAGGTCATTCCACTTGTTAAAGTGAGATGGCAACATCACGGAGTTGATGACTGCACTTGGGAGCCCGAATCCAATATGCGGGATAAGTATCCTGAACTATTCACTTAGTACTCTTAACTGAATTTTGTGGACGAAATTTCTTTAAGGGGGTAATGATGTAAGACCCGCAATTTTTCAGTTCAACTCTGAATAAATTCTTGAGGCATTTTCCAGTGAAAAATAGTGTTTTTACCGTAAAGCGAATCGAACCGATTCTTGCGATCCAAATATACTTAGGAGATTCGTATCTTCACGAATATATGCTCAAACACTCTGGAGCTCATAACTTCCTATCTGATCGAAATCAAAAGATTTCTACTGAGTCAACTTTCTTAGTTACATTAATACGAAGATAATGGCCTACTCAAAAATTTTCGGAAAAAATGCCGAAAACTCGACTTTTTTGCGGGACCCGCAAAAATATTGGTGGAACCCACAAAAATATTTCTCAGAAAATATTCTAGAATATTCTAGAATATTCTAGAATATTCCAGGACCTTACAACACCTTCCATGGAATATTTCTTCTAGATAAGATCAAACAGTCAGATGGATAAGATCAAGCTGGATTTCTGAAAAAGCCAAAGGGCAAAAGGGTCAAATGGGTTGCTTAGCCCCTAAGCAACCTCCCCTATAAATAGAGGAGCCCTCCCTTTAGAAAAAATCGCCAACCCCCCCTTTGCGTTCTCTCTCTCCTCCTTTTTCCAAACCTCCCCTACCTAGCCTAGCCCACCTGACCTGGTCTGAGCCTGCCTGACTTAGCCTGAGCCTGCCTGACCTGGTCCTAAGCCACCTGACCTAGGTCTGAACCTACCTGACCAAAGTCCAAACCCAGTTGAATTGACTTGAACCTGGTTTGGTTCAAAGTCAAAGTCCAAGTCCTTTTTCGTCCGAAGTTCAAAGTTGATCCTTTTCGAAGTCGAGCCTCGTTCGAAGCATCAAAGCATTTCGGAGTTGTTTCTTCCACGAATTGAAGTAAGTTCGCTTCATTAATCCATCTCTCTCAAGTATTTGATTGTTTGTATATAGCATATACTTTCTGAAGTAGTATCTTGCTTTAGTTCTTGGTTGATCCCTCTAGGACGCTTCGGTGTTCACGCGCTCGCCTCATAACTATCGTTGAATATAGATCTAGGTGTATATCTGTTGATTCTACCGACGCGTCTTATATCGCACAGGCTATGTAATTTATCCTTGCCGTCGCGTCGTATGATGCCAAGGCTCCATGCTTTCTGCATTTTCCAATTACTGCACTTCCGATTATGTATTTACTTACGTCGTCGTGTTGAATAACACCAAGGCTCCTGCTTTCTGCAAATATGTATGTAGAATATTTCGTTCAGTTACACACCCTGAACAATAGTATATGCATTTCTTTACGCCGCCGCTGTATAAAGCACAGACTTCTGCTTATACTAAATATATGACGCGTAAATGAGCGTTCAAATGGAGATCAACTCTGAATTGCCAATGCGATCCCCTTACCGCTACTCGTTCAAGATTCTACTTGACGAATGAAGCCCCTATTGGAAAGGCTTCGCTTTTTGGCAAAATGCTCTTTACGTAAAGACTAAGTCAATTACGTATGGCCTGGCTATGGCCCAGGGTTCCTACAACCTTGATGGATGCAAAGTACGCACAATGGTGCACATCCATTTCCCGAGTTAAGCGTAGCAATTTCCCACCAAAGAGGGGAGATGCTACTGAAATGGATAAAAGAAACACACGCTTTCTCCGTTAAAGAGAGGAAGTGCTGCTGAAATTCCTGAATGAGCTAAAAATAGTTGAGAAAGAACGTAGCAGGAGTGCTACCCAGTTCATGGAATGCCTTCTACAATGTAGAAAGGATTGTCACACCACTGCCGATAGAGCAGAGGAGGTGCTGACAGAATGGTTGGCAAAAGAGCTGCCAGAACCAGTTAAGTGGCACAACGATGCCGTTTGTTGGAACAATATCAGAATGACTCGTCTCCCTGATACCTGTAAGGGCACCATACTTGTAAGAGCCGTTGCGCCAAAGTAGTGGTAGCGCCTTGACGAGGTTCTGAGCTCGTTGCGTAAAAATACGCTGAGTAGCCGATCCATAGAGATCGAGTCATGTGCATGCTCATTGAGAATTATCAGACAACCAGACTCATAAGGGCCGCTGAGCCGGAGTGTGTTGTTTTCACCGAAAGAGGTGAAGTGCGCGTCAAGGCCGATGTGCCGAGAGCATAGTTAAGCATGCATATGAATAAAACCTTTGTTCCACGGTGAAAGTCGTGTGGTTGATTGGGGTTGGGTACATACTTCTCAAAGGCTGCCCTATAGGCATGCAATGTTCGTCAAGTAATTATAAGACCAGCAGGCCCCTTTCAGAATTTCTCACCGAGGAAGACGGTGATGGCGCAGCCTTGAGTGACATATATTTCACCAGAACCTGATAGAGTTCATTGATGACCTCCGTCACTCAGAGGTATGAAGGTCGTGGTTATCCTTAAATATCTAAAGATTGAACCCAACTACTGTAGTGGCAGAATGCATTCTAATACCTAGTAAGGATCTCTTCTGGTATGTTGTACCGTCCTACTAGGGGGATGGGGTCAACAGGCCTTTGGGGTATCTAAAATACATAGAATAATCAACCCCCAGATCGTCACGTTGTTGCCCAGATATGAGTCCCCTAAGCCCAGGGGGAGGTGCAATTATCGAAACAAAGCATTAGCTTAGGTACAACGATACTTTGAATGTATGCTTGTATGGACGTTGTTGAGTCAATCCTGCTTAACCTTTGTGAAGGTGTCATGGTCGGTATACTACTGGACCGATTGGGAAAGAACCCAAATGATATCCGTACGACTAAGCGAAGCTCAGAGAGCTGTCCTTAGATTCGTAGGATACGAATGTGCCAAGTAGAAAGGCTTGAGCTAGACATCCATTCGTGACCCTGAAGAGGTCAAGGCTAAGTCGTAGAGACTTGAGCAGTTATTCCAACTCACAGCCCTAAAGAGGCTTATTCGAAGTCATGAGGACTTACGTGGATGTTCAACTCATAGTCCTGAGGGAATTCCTACGATATACGCTAAGTCGTGGAGATGTGAACACTCCAAATTTTTCAAAGATTTGCAAAATGACTCTTTTGCCCCTGACTCCATCTTTTGAGAAAATCAAAGCAATTTCAAAGCTAAATTTTCGTCATTCCTCAGATTTTCTGGATTAAAAACCATATTGATCCATCCAAAATCGATTTCGGGTCCGAGCCTAGTGTTTTAAATCCATATTTCCTCAAAATCCGGATCCAAACCCATTTTTGAAGAAATTTTCTCAAAATAGCTTTTAAATTCTCAGAAAAATTCCCTTTTGTAAATATTTTTTTGCAAAAACACAAAAAATTAGTTTTAATCTTTCTTTTCTCACAAAATTTAGGATTTTATTCCAAAAATAAAAAAGTAGAAAAATAACATAAAAAACCAAAAAAAAATGAGAAAAGTTACAAGAAAAACGAAGGGGTTTTAAGCTTTTAAAGCCATTTTGCCAAAAACCTCATTCTTAAAACCATTTTATAAAAAATTCTTTTTTAAGGGGACCTCCTTTTTGAAAAAGGGAAAACTTGCAACGGCCGCAGGCTCGCTTCTCCTCTCCGCCCTCGATTTTCAACAGCCATCTTCGCCCTCCGCCCTCAATCTCCAACCATCTTCCCCCTCTAGAGCCTTCCACGCCCTCCTTAAAAAGAGACCTCTATCTTCTTTGAAGGGGCATCCATTTTTTCCTGGCGAATACCGATCAATCGCCGAGTTTCTTTGCAAAATCGACAAAATCCACCATCATCGTGGTCTCTGCCAAGGAGGTCTCTCTGCAAACTCTTAGCTGACACCCATCTTTTCCTTTCTAGCTGATCATCCTTTTTCCTTCCATTGTCCACCTTCATCCGCCTTTCTGCTGGAACATCCATCCTCCTCCAGAAGGAGCACCCGGGCATCTTCTCAGAAGCGAGGGGTGTCATCACTCGATCACACAAGCTTTTCGATTCCCCTGAAAAGTACGACCACAAAATTCAATCAAGCTGCCAGCAATACCCTCTTCACAGAACCTCCTATACAGGACAGATTAAACAATTAAGGTTGTCAAAGAAGTTCGATGGGAGCCACATAGGCTTTGCTTTTGTTGAGTATATGATGAAACATGAGGCCAAAACTGCATTTGATGCACTCTCAAACTCCCATTTGCATGGTCGTCATCTGGTTATAGAATGAACCAAGGAAGATGAGAATCTGGAAGAATTACAAGCTCCACAGTTGTTCAGTTTAATGGTATAGATGGGATTGGGAAGCTGTCCAAAAAGAGGAAACAATCGTCTGTAGATGAAGCTAACATCAAGTTTCAGAGAATCAAGACTTAAATGGCTTGCAGCACCAGCCCCCCGCCCCAAATCACTTTCATGCTTATTTGTGCACACGTTTACTGTTGTAGCACTTGTCGTCCCATACTTTGCTGCACAACATCACATTTAAAATCTTTCATAATATCTGCTACCCAGCACCTTTGTTGACAACATTTTTTTTTCTAACATTTACATTTATCTTCATTGCATCAGCACCTGTGTTCTCAATGCCTCAGATTCCTTCATGACCCCTATTCCTGACACTAACACCTACAATCCCTATTTTTGGGCATTTTCACCCACTCATGTGCTTTTTCATTTATATTACTACTATCACAACCCCACTTATTCCACCTATGTGATTTATCCCCACAGCATCACCCTGAGTACACTTATCTGCTGCATACGCGTGAGCAGCATATCATTTTGCTGCCACCTCCATAGTGAAACCTGTTTTCCTCTGTTCAGCACTACTCCACCTACCAGTGCACAGCAGCATCACTGTTTCCACCGTGTCACCACCATTCACCACATGGCTGTCACCATAGCATCTCCTCTTTTCTTCATCCAACACCTGCACTCTTTTTCCAGCATACAGGAATTACATTGGTTGAATTTATGTTATCTTTCACTTTGATTCTTTGGCACCTTCTCTTCATAACATTTTATCTTTTTTTGTCACATGGCATTAGGGGTCGTAATATCCTATCGCTACTATGCTTATAGTATGTCGTCTTCATCATTTGAAGCACATTTAACATAGGCCATGCAGCCCTTTACCTCACTGTTATAGTGCTGCTTACTGTAGCATTGAAGGCATTCTGTCAATGGCATCATACTTCTATCTTCATTACCATTCATCTCGGATCACTAAGTCACCACAGTACCTACCTTGCTGCCACTGTTTGCAGAAAATCTATCACCAACATCATTTTGTCTACAGCTACCCTGTGGCTATCCATCACACCATTGCCCAAATTAGGTAGTTCTGCTGCAAACAGCACTATAGCAGCACCCAAAACCTATTATCAGGCACCTTACTTCCCCAGCCTTCACCATTACTGCACATATGCCATATACATTCATTAGATAGTCACTGTTGTACCCTATATATATAGCAGTGCATCCAAGAGTTACATCTCTTCAGCAGATTTCATTGTATTAGTACCAAGCATTTACTTTCCCCATGTTTATCTCACTTACACTATTGTACAAAGCATACATTTTATTAGTTGTATACCTATAAATTTCCTTTTAAATTATTATTTCCATGAGTATACCTGAGTATTTTATCAGTTAGGCTCAACGTAATGTAAACTATCTTCTACATGTATCTTTACATGGTACTAATCCTGTTTTGCAGAAAATATGCAGTGTTACCCTCCTTCTGAGATTAGAAGCCTTGTAATTACAATTGATGTAATAGCTAGATGCTAAATGAGAATTTACATTTCCTGCTTTAGGTAGAATGAATGAGCATGGTAAATGTCATGAATTGCTTGTTTTCATGCATTTTTTGCCTTTATTTCTCAAATTCTCACAATGGTGAAACACGAATGACACGTGCACCATTTCATAAGAGGTAAATTAATCCTAAGTTGATGATTTACATCAACGACCATTGTCGGGATGTAAACAAGACTTAGTGTTTTTATCTTTTACAAAATAACACTGGATCCACACTGGATCCTTTTCAAAAATCATCATATTTTCGGTAAATATTCTCCTCTTTTATCAGAATTTAATCTAAAATTAACTCAATATATATACCAATGGCCATAGTCAGGGTATATTGAGAGTTAATTTCATTTTAAATTCTATAAAAGCACCAAAAATGTATTTTATTCTTCACTTGAATTTAAATGTAGTTATTACATAATACATTCAATGACCATAGTCAGGGATGTATTATGTCTTTAACCTCATTTTTTATTTATTTACAGAATGGAATAGCTTTTCAAATTCCAAATTCAAATTCTTTAAATTCATTTCATCATTTAGGATAGAATTACATCATATTTTCAAAAAATCCTTTTAAAATCCAGGTGATTGTGAATATCTCTTCTTCAAGATCCTATTTCAATTCTATCTCATTTTCCAAAACCTTCAAATCAAATTCAAAGTTTAAAATTCAACTTGATTCATTTTATAAGTTCCAAATTCAAGTTCAAAGTCCAATTTGACTTTGAAACTCATTCTCAAAATCAATTTTGAAATTCCAAAAATCCAAAAGTTAGATCCTAATCTCAACTTGGATCCAGATTTCCAAGTATCAATCTCTAGTTTGGATCTCAGGCTTAAGATCCAAATTCCGTTTAGGATCTAGATCTCAGATTACAGATCCAAAATCCATTCTAGGATCCAGATTCCAACTATACTTTGGATCTCAGATTTCAGATCCAAAATCCATTCTAGGATCCAGATTTCAATTCAACTTTGGATCTCAGACATCAGATCCAATTCCATTTAGGATCCAGAATCCAACTTTACTTTGGATCTCAGACTTCAGATCCCAATTTCATCTTGGATTCCAAATCTTGAATCCAATTCCATTCAAAACTTCAGATCCCAATTTCATCTTGGATTCCAAATCTTGAATCCAATTCCATTCAAAACTTCAGATCCCAAATCTCATCTTGGATTCCAAATCTTGAATCCAATTTCATTCAAAATTTCAAATCCAAATTCCATCTTGATTCCAATTCTTAAAACCAATTCCATTTCATTTCAAATCCAAATTCCTATTTCCGGGTTCTAAATCCAAAATTCAACTTTGAATTCTATTTAGAATCCAGACCTTGGATTCAAATTCCATCTTGAATTTCGAACTTTCAAATCAATCTTACTTCTCAATTCTATTTAGATTTCCCATATTTCATTTTGATATCAAACTCCAGAGTTAGAATTCAATTCCGTTTCATCTCTATTCTGATTCAAAGTCCATTTAAGACTTTGAAATTTCTTTTCTTCTCCTTTTATCTCAAACTTCAAAATCATCTCTTTCAAAAGTTTAGATTTATTTCCCCAAGCTCTTGATTACTCCAAAAACTTAGAACTTTAAATCTTAAGTTCTGAGTTAAAAACCATTTCTTCACTCTATCTTCATCTCAGAAACACTTGGAAAATTTCAAAATCATTTTTCAAAAGAGAGCATACATCTTTGCATTGCACAAGCATGATTCTTTGTGCATTTAGATCTTAGGATAAGTCCTTAGATAATTTCTTAGCAAAGCAAAAGGCATGAATTCGACCCTTGGTTCGATTACCCCTGGTAAAGTCGCCAAGAACGGTCGAACCTCGTACCGACTAGCGGATCCCGTCTCCCAGTTTTTCCGCAAATATTTCAAAACAGAGGTGAGTTATTTTCATAAATATTTTCAAAATTAAGGTCAAGTGAGACCCCGCAAAAGAGTTCCTCTTGTCTCTTCTTTTCTTTTCTCTTCTCTCTTTCTTTTCCGTCTTTTATTTTCTCCCCTCAAAAAGGAGGAAATAGAGGTTGGAAAGGGAAAAGAGAAGGAAGAGAGAGAATATTACGAGAGAAAAAATTTTGTGATGATCACAGTTTTGGCAACCGAGATGGGACTCGTCTTCGTCTGATCGAATTTAATACCTTTTTCTTCTTTGCTTTGATATTATCTAAGTCTTTATTCTTCAAATGTCAGCTTCATTTCCATGCAAACCTTAGGAGCCTAGACTCTGTCCTAAAGCTGACATCTTTGCATATAGGATTTAAGTATGGTTTGGTAGGACCATTGTAACGCCCCGGATTTCCAAAACAAAGCTAAGTTAAAATTTTCATGAATTTCTTTTTTTTTTCTTTGCAGCGGAACTTAGAAAGCTTTTAGCAGCGGAATAAGACGATAATGAGTCGTCTGTAAGACCCGCAATTTTATTCAGAATGTAAGACCCGCAATTTTTCAGAAAATATCTGAATAAAATTCATGAGGCATTTACCGGTAAAAATAGCATTTCTTCTTAGAATGCGAAACGAATCAATTCCTGTGAGCCAGCTATACTTAGGATATTCGTCGAATCGCGAATATATGCTCAAACACTCTGGAAGCCATAACTTCCTACCTGAATGAAATCAAAGGATTCCTGCGAGCCAACTTTCTTAGTTACGTCAATACGAAGGGAATGGCGTACTCAGAATTTTTCGGAAAAAAAAATCGCCGGAAACCCGAAATTCTTGCGGGACCCACGGAAATATTGGTGGGCCCCACAGAAATATTCCTCAAAAAATATCTGGTGGAACCCACAAAATATCCTATGGAAATATCTAGGTGGGCCCCACACCAAGGAACCTCTTGGAATTAAAAAGAAGCCAAGGGGGTAGAAGGGGCATGGAAAAACCCAAGAGGAGGTGGGCTTGGGCTATAAATAGCCCTCCCCACTCTCTCTCTTCTCATAAAAATCGACCCCCTCTCTCTCTTGCCTTCTCTCTCTCTCCTAAACCTCCCCTACCTAGCCTAGCCCACTTGAGCCCACCTGACCTGGTCTGAGCCTGCCTCACTTAGCCTGAGCCTGCCTGACCTGGTCCTAACCCACCTGACCTGGGTCTGAACCCACTTGACCTGGTCCAAACCCAGTTGACTTGACTTGAACCTAGTTGGGTTTAAAGTCAAAGTCAAAGTCCTTTTTGGTCCTGATTCCGGTTTGGGTTTCTGAACCCAGACTTAGCCTACTTGAGCTGAGTTCGAACCTGCTGAACCCAGTTGACTTGGATCGAACCCTGTTTAGTTCAAACCACTTAGGTTGAGTAGCTTGACCTGCTCTACCTCTTTCTCAACTAAGTCAGCTTCATCTGACTTAGTCTGACCTCTCGAAGGAAGGCTCGAAGCCAAAGAAGCAACCCGGAGCCGTTTCTTCCACGATTTGAAGTAAGTTCGCTTCGTTGATCCATCTCTCTCAAGTATTTGATTGTTTGTATATAGAATATACTTTCTGAAGTAGTATCTTGCTTTAGTTCTTGATTGAGCCCTTTTTGGACACTTCGGTGTTCACCCGCTCGTCTCGTAACTATCGTCGGATATATCTATGTTTAAACACGCAGTATATGCGTTTTTAAAATGGTATCTCACCCTAGTTCTTGGTTGAGCCCTTCAGAACACTTCGGTGTTCACCCGCTCGCCTCGTAACTATCGTTGGATACGGATCTAGGTGTATATCTGCTGATTCTGCCGACGCGTCTAATCGCACAGGCTGTGTAATTTACCTTTGTCGTCGCGTCGTATGATGCCAAGGCTCCCTGTTTTCTGCACTTCCGATTACTGCACTTCCGATTATGCATTTACTTACACCATCGCGTCGAACGATGCCAAGGCTTCTGCTTTGTTATATATGTAGAATATTTCGTTCAGTTACACACCCTGAACAATAGTATATGCATTTCTTTACGCCGCCGCTGTATAAAGCAAAGGCTTCTGCTTATACTACATATATAGCGCATAAATGAGCGTTCAAATGGAGATCAACTCCAAATCGCCCATGCGATTCCTTGACCGCTCCTTGTTCAAGATTCTGCTTGACGAATGAAGCTCCTATTGGAAAGGCTTCAGCTTTTTGGCAAAATGCTCTTTACGTAAAAACTAAGTCAATTACGTATGGCCTGGCTATGGCCAAGGGTTCCTGCAACCTTGATGGATGTAAAGTACGCACAACGGTGCGCATCCATTTCCCCGGATTAAGCGTGGCGATTTCTTACCAAAGAGGGGAGATGCCGCTAAAATGGATAAAAGAAACGCACGCTTTCATCGTAAAAGAAAGGAAGTGCTGCTGAAATTTCTGAAGAAACTAAGAATAGCTCAGAAAGAACGTAGCAGGATACTCTGACATATAGCAGAGTGCTACCCAGTTCATGGTTTGCCCTCTACAACGTAGAAGGGTTCGTCGCACCACTGCCGGTAGATGGTCGGCAGAAGAGCTGCCGGAACCAATGGAACGGCATAATGATGTCCGTTGATGAAACGATGCCAGATCGGCTCGTATCCTTGTGCCTGCAAGGGCACCTTGCTCGTAAGGGCCGCTGAGCCGGAGTAGAGGTTGCGCCTTGGCTAGGTTTGGACTCGTTGCGTAAAAATACGCCAAGTAGCCGATCTATTTAGATCGAGTCATATGCATGCTCATTGAAAACGGTTACACAACCAGACTCGTAAGGGCCGAAGAGCCAGAGTGTGTTGTTTCCACCCAAAGAGGTGTGATGCTCGTGGTGGCCGAAGTGCCAAAGAGCGGTGTTCTGCATGCATATGAATAAGACTTAAGGTCGCACATACCCCGCGGTTGAAGATCGTGTTAGGGGTACCCCCTCAGTAATGACTGTGTTGGGGCAGACTGAATGGGGTCGGGTACATACTCCCGTAGTGCTGAAAGCACGGGCTGCCTAAATGGCATGCAGATTCTGTCCAAGTAATTGTAAGACTGGCAGACCTCTTCAGGAATTATGCTCACTGTGGAATGACAGTGATGGTACAGCCTTGAGTGACATGTATTTTACTTTGGACCTGATAGAGTCCACGATGGCCTCAGTCACTCATGGGTTTTGGGGTCGTGGTTATCCTTAAGATCTAAGGATTGAACCCAACTACTGCAAGTAGAGGATGCATCCGAATATGGGCCTAGTAGGATTCTCCCAGTTGAAACACACTGCCCTACTATGGATAGGGTCAACAGGCCTCTGGGGTATCTAAAATACATAGAATAATCAACCCCCAGAACGTCGCGTTGATGCCCGGACAATAGCTCTACCTGCGTACCAAAGGCGAGAGCGGTTAATTATCAAACAATGCATTAGTTCTAGGTACAGCGATGCTTTGAATGTATGAGTGGATGACGTGTTGAGTCAGTCCTGCATAACCTTTGTGAAGGTGTCATGTTCGGTATACTACTGCACCGACTGGGCAAAGACCCGTGTTGTATCCGCACGACTAAGCGAAGCTCGAGAAGTTGTCCTTAGATGCATGGGATACGGATGTGCCAAGTATGAAGACTTGAGCTAGACATCACTTTGAGACCCGGAAGAGGTCATGGCTAAGTCGTGGAGACTTAAGCGGCTATTCAAATCACAGCCCTGAAAAGACTTGCTCTAAGTCATGAGGACTCGAGCGGATGTTCAACTCATAGCCCTACGGAGGCTCTTGCGATATACGCTAAGTCTTGGAGGCTTGAGTGTCGTTATTGCGCATTGCGACCCTGAGTGGTCATTATCGTACTTGAGTTGAATGGATGTATGACTGCATGCTTACCAGACCATCAGTGGTTCTGACCCCGTTTTATAGGGATTTCAGGTGTTGAACCTGCGTGGCGATATGCGGAGCAAGGCGGCATCGAGTTCCAGGGTTTCTCTAGACAGAGTTGTACTGCTTCCTTTTATTGAACCTATACTCCTTTTCTAAGCAGTGATGTTATAATAAACAAGTGGTTTTCGATAAAATGGAACACTTTGGTGGTCAATGAGTTGCTTGACCACATACCTGCAACGTGCTCGGGGTTTTCTAAAACTGACGACTCATTATCGTCTTATTCCGCTGCTAAAAGCTTTTCTAAGTTCCGCTGCAATGAAAAAAAAAAAAGATTCATGAAAATTTTAACTTAGTTTTGTTTTGGAAATCCGGGGCGTTACACGTCGGTTTTAGAAAACTCCGAGCACGTTGCAGGTATTGGCCAAGCAACTCATTGACCACCAAAGTGTTCCATTTTATCGAAAGCACATGTTTATTACAACACTACTGCTTAGAAAAGCAGTGAAGGTTCAATAAAAAGGAAGCAGTACAACTCTGTCTAGAGAAACCCTGGAACTCGATGCCGCCTTGCTCCGCATATCGCCACGCAGGTTCAACACCTGAAATCCCCATAAAACGGGGTCAGAACCACTGATGGTCTGGTAAGTAGGCAAACACCTATCTATTCAACTCAAGTAAATGCATAGACCACTCAGGGTCGCAGTTCGTAATACGACGCTCAAGCCTCCATGACTTAGCGTATATCGCAAAAGCCTCATCAGGGCTATGAGTTGAACATCCACGCAAGTCGTCATGACTTCGCATAAGCCTCTTCAGGGCTGTGAGTTAGAATAACCTCTTAAGTCTCTACGACTTAGCCTTGACTTCCTCAGAGTCACGAATGGATGTCTAGCTCAAGCCTTTATGCTTGGCACATCCGTATCCTACGAATCTAAGGACAGCTCTCCGAGCTTCACTTAGTCGTACGGATATCAATGGGGTTCTTTCCCAATCGGTCCAGTAGTATACCGACCATGACACATTCACAAAGGTTATGCAGGACTGACTCAACAACGTCATCCACTCATACATTCAAAGTAGCGTTGTACTGTTATCGTCGCGAAATTTTTCCCTCGTCTCCCCTTCCTTGCGGAAGAGAAAAAGGAAGGGGAGACGAGGGAAAAATTTCGCGACGATAATAGGTTTGGCGACCGTGATGGGACCTGTCCTCGTCTGGTCAAAGTAGTGCTTGACTTAGTTCAATTATCAAAATTATGTTCATAAAATGTCAGCTCTTTTACTTTCAATATCATGTGAGCCTAGGAGCCTAGATTCTGACCCAGCTGACATTGAATGCATATAGCTTAGGCATGGTTTGGTAGGACCATATTGAGGAGAAATTTTCATGCTCACATAGACTTAGGTCTAAATACAACTCTCCTCAGTTTATGATCTGAATGCAAACATTGTATGCTTCTTCAAAGATTTTCAAAAGTCTATCTCTCTAGGACTTAGAGCCCTCTATTTCTTGCATGTGATCATTTTTTTCAAATCTCCATTACCTATCATTACCCGGTCTTCACGTTGCTGGGCTCTCTTCCAGAACCATAGTTCGGGACAGAGCCTCACAACTGGGCCAACTATTTGGGTTAACACCCCCCTACCACGTACCGCGGGCCACAGTCCGAAGTATATCGGTAGGCGCTCAAGGATGTTGGAAAACCTTACCTTAGAACCAGAGTTGAAATTCTATGCCACGTACCTCGGATTTCAATTCGAGTATATCGGCATAACTGGATTGGACAAAGATGATCTGAACCTAGAGTTAGGATTAAGGTCCTACAGCTGTTTTCAAATTGATGCATCTAGAGTCAGCCTTTTAGGGAGTGCTGAATGTGCATGAATGTTTGTGCAGGATGTGATTGTATGTGTATGATTTCCTTAATTTCTTATATTTCCCAATGTTTTCCAAACTTCTTAGGCCTTTTTCAAAACATCTTTATTTTCCACAAGATGTTTTCTCAAACCCTGGATGATTTCACAAATATCCCATTTCTTTCAAAACTCCAGGCGATTTTACATTCTACCATTCTACTGGATCTCGAATTTCTAGCTGCATTTTTATCCTGCCTGCAAAATTTTTCAAAATTTCTCACATTTTCCTAAGTCTCATTCTGAGTCTTTCTCTGTTTTCAGTTCGATGGCATCCAGTCAAGTCGATCCTATCTTTCCTGAAGGTCACATCTCCTTCGAGGTGCGACAAGGTCGTCCTGAACATCGAGCTCTTAGCACCGGAACTTTCATTCCCCGGTGGTATTATTCCTGGCTAAAGAGCTTTTCCCGAATGTTCCCGGACCATTTGAGCGAGTGCGGATTAGAGCTGGCATCATCAGTCGGAAAGCAGACCATCAATGGCAACCTGATCCATGCAATGGCGGAGCGATGGAATCCTCGGACGTGTACCTTCTGGTTCCCATGGGGAGAGATGGCTGTTTTAATGGATGAATTTTCAGAAATCATGGGGTTGCCAGAACCAGCTGGTCGACCAAGCGACCCATTAGAGCATCAATTCCTTATCAATGTCAAGGGTTTGGACCCCCGAGACTCCTTAGCTCGTATGACAGGCCGCCGATCTTGGCCCCTGATCCAGTTAGAAGGAGATGAATATGTTGACCTACTTGAGTTGTACCGCCAGTACGGGACCTTCGTCGAAGTCAGCACGCTTTCAAGAACAGCCAAAGAAAAGATTCAGAATGCAATGGTTCTATGCACCGTAGGACTGTCCCTTTTCCCAGATGGACAGAACTACATGGACATCAGGATAATCCAGCTTATGAGAAGATGGGGAAGTCGGCAAACCAATCGCCTCTCTATAGCCATGGCAGCGCTCGCCTTCTTTTATCGAGGTCTGACTTGATTCTCACTCGGAGAGTCCATTTTAGTTGAAGGATGCATCTACGCACTTCAGTCCTGGTTTTTCCAGCACGTTCCAGCCCGAGCAAGCTCTTTCAGATACAATGGTCAAGAACTCCTTCCAGTGGCGCAGTACCGGTCTATGATCAACAACATTCAAGAGGATGACATTGTTTGGGACTATTTTGATCGGCAAATATCTCCTCCCAGATATACCTACGCTTATGGCAAGCGGTTCAAGTTGCTGGGACCATTCTTCTGCACTTACTACCAACCAGAGAGATGTGTTCGGCAGTTCTCCCAGAGGCAGCAGTATGTCGAAGCCCGACTGTTATCAGGAACTATGGCAGAGTTCGATCTCACCTCCGCACAATGGTCCGGGGCATATCATTCTGCCCGCTACGGCTGGGATTCCTTTGTCTCTCTTAAAATCTTTCTAGGTCCTAGAGTGTCTGCCGACTATCGTGAATAGTGGCAAATTGTTTGTCCCCCACCTCTTTGTCAAGATCAATAAAATCTTATTCTTCTCATTTTAATAAAATTCTATTTCCTTCCATTGTGGTTTGACGACCTCGCCTAGGTAACAAGGCACATTTTCGTTGTTTATTTCTTTTGCAGAAGGAATGACAACACAATTGTCGTGATTCCCACGACGACTCAGTCCCTAGTAATGTGACATCTTTTCCAAATTGTCTACCATATTTTCAGCAAATATTTCCTCCAAAAGCTAATTCCCTCAAAATCTAATCAGGTCTTTTGCCCTGCAGAGAGCATCCATACCATTTGATGGTTGAGACAAGATCAGGCAAAAGAACCACAGCATCCCAGTACTCGTCAGCCTCGAAAGAAGAGATGAGTTCCCCTCGATCTGAGAAGAGTTGAGAGCAACAGCAAGGAAGACTGTTTTTGTCAAAGGGGCACAATGAAGACCATTTGTTATTTCCTTTCTATTCTTTTCCAAATAAATGTCTCATTTTACCAATGTCATTGATCAATTCAATCAATAAAATTTCAAGTCTTTTTGTCTATCCGGATGCCATCTACTCCCTTTTTGTCTGTCTCATCATTTTATAATTCAATGCCATTTTATGTATGGTTCTCTTCAAATGATTGCTTGTCTTACTATAGGCCAATTTGTCTGAACCAAAATTTCTTCTCCAAAATTTCAGAATGACCTCTCGGACAATCAAGAAGCTCGTTCTCAATCCCAAGGCCTTTCAGAAGTCAACAGCAATTCACAGAATCAAAGCAGGCACCGGAAATGACAAGAGTGCAAAGCAGTCTGATGATTGTACAGAATATGATCAGTCTCTTCAGGAATTACCGGAGTTCGCCGCAATTCAGAAGCAGGACGAACCATCTCCTCTAGTACAAGATCCAACTGAAAATGTCAATATCGGTTCAGAGGAAGATCCCAAAATTCTCCAGATCGGAACCAGTCTGAATCCGGAAGAAAAGAAAAGGCTTACAGATTTTCTCAAGCGGCATGAAGAAGTGTTCGCATGGACATATGAAGACATGCCGGGCTTAGACCCCAAATTAGTCGAACACCGTCTTGTCTTAAAGCCGGATGCTAAGCCAGTCAAGCAGAAGCTGAGAAAAATGGATCCCAGAATAGAACAACAAGTCAAAGAAGGACTCGAAGATTTGCTCAAAGCAGGATTCATCCGAGCTATTGACTACCCGGATTGGTTAGCCAATATCGTCGTTGTCCCAAAGAAAAGCGGCAAAGTAAGGATTTGCATAGACTTCAGAGACCTCAATAAGGCAACTCCGAAGGATGACTATCCACTTCCAAGCATCGATCTTCTAGTCGATAGCACGGCAGGACATGCCATGTTCTCTTTCATGGACGGATACTCCGGCTACAATCAGATCAAGTTGGCCGCCCGTGACCAATCCAAAACTTCCTTCACTACGCCTTGGGGCACTTTCTGCTATACGGTTATGCCTTTTGGGCTCAAGAATGCTGGAGCAACGTATCAACGGGCAATGGCTGTCATCTTTCACGATCAGATGCGCAAAATCATGGATGCGTATGTTGATGATATTCTCGTGAAATCTAAAGAGGAAGAAGATCACCTCGAAGCCCTTGATCAAGTCTTTAAAAGACTTATTCTTTACAAGTTAAGGCTTAACCCGCAAAAGTGTGTCTTCGGAGTCGAATCAGGCAAATTGTTGGGTTTTCTGGTCAGCAAAAGGGGAATTGAAGTTGACCCAGCCAAAGCAAAGGCTATCATTGATATGCCACCCCCGAAGAATCTCAAAGAACTACGTAGCCTTCAAGGACGTATGCAGTCAATCCGGCGATTCATTTCCAATTTCGCGATGAGATGCGAGCCTTTCAACCACTTGCTTAGAAAAGGAGTGAAGTTCGAATGGGGACCAGAGTGTCAACAATCGTTCGATCGGATCAAGAAGTATCTTTTTAATCCTCCCATCCTGAAGCCGCCAGAATTGGGAAAACCTCTTCTGTTATACATCTCAGTCAATCAAGTCGCATGCGGCGGATTCTTGGCACAATACAAAGAAGGCAGCCTGATAGAGCACGCCATTTATTACGTGAGCAAGACTTTCATAGATTATGAAAAGAGATACTCTCAAATAGAGAAGACCTGCCTAGCTCTGGTATGGATGTGTCAGAAGCTAAGACACTACCTGCTAGCATCAGAAGTCAAAATCTTGTCTAAACTCAATCCTCTCAAGTATATCTTAGAGCAACCTTTCCTCAGCGGACGAGTCGCAAAATGGCAAGCCTTACTGATGCAGTATGACCTAGAATATGTCTCGCAGCAATCAATCAAAGGACAAGCAATTGCAGATCAATTGGCGGATTTTCCTCTGGCCGAAGAAGAGAAAGCCGAAGATGACTTCCCTGATGAGCAAATTTGCAATATCCAGCAATCTCCAGTCTGGAATTTATTTTTCGATGGTTCTAAGAGCATGGCCGGAATAGGCATCGGAATTTTATTAATCACTCCAGAAAAAGAGATGATTCCGTTTTCCCTCAAGTTAGATTTTCAATGTACTCACAACATGGCTGAATATGAAGCCCTGATTCAAGGTCTAAGGATTCTATTAGACTTCAATGTCAAGAGAGTACATGCCTACGGTGACTCACTACTTGTTGTCAATCAAGTTCGAGCCGAATGGCAGGTCAAAGATCAGAAGTTATTTCCCTATCAGAAAATTGTTTCAGCTCTCGTCAGCAAGTTCAAAGAATTTCAGTTATTTCACATCAAGCGAGATTTTAATCAAGTGGCCGATAGCCTAGCCAGCTTAGGCTCCATTATGGCATTCAAGAATGGAGAATCTTGTCGCTCTTTTGAAATTGGCAGACTTGACCAACCTGCTTTCATTCCAGCGGAACAAGTAAACCAGGCTGAGCAAAGGAAGAAGCCTTGGTATTACAACATCAAAACTTTCATAGAAACTGGCGAATTTCCTCCAGAACTCTCAAAGAAAGAGCAACAAGCAATCCAGCGTATGTCTACTCGATACTTCATCTTGGCCAATGTCCTCTATCGTCGCGGATTCAGTTCAGAATATTCCAGATGTTTAGATGAAGACGAGGCCAAAGAAGTCGTGCGAGAAGCACACGAAGGTATTTATGGTGGTCACGTTGGCTACCAAACCCTTGTCAAGCAAATCATCAGAGCAGGTTACTACTGGAAGACTATGCAACAAGACTGTTATCATTATGTGAAGAAGTGTGTGCAATGCCAGATACACGCACCATCCATTCATGCTCCGGCAACTTATTTACAGTCTGTTGTCTCTCCATGGCCATTTTCTATGTGGGCCTTCGATGTCGTAGGTCCCATCACTCCTTCAGCTTCAAATGGCCACAAATACTTCCTTGCCGCAACAGAATATTTCACCAAGTGGGTAGAAGCCATCAGTCTCCGCACAGTAGAAGGCCGACACGTGGTCTCTTTCATCCACAAGAACATCCTTTGCCGTTTCGGCATCCCGCATGATATTGTGTCAGACAACGGCAGTCATTTCAAGAATGAAAAGATGAAGACATTCTGCTCAAAATTCAAGATCTATCACCATTTTTCCGCTCCATATTATCCTCAAGGGAATGGTCAGGCAGAGGCCACCAACAAGATTTTAATTCGTATCTTGGAGCGAACTGTGGAAACAGGCCGTGACTGGCATGAGAAGATCCACGATGCACTGTGGGCCTATCGGACCACCATTCGTACACCAACGAATGCTACTCCATCAGAACTGGTCCATGGAACAGAAGTAGTATTGCCGCTACATGTTCAGAAGCCCGCTTTGAAATTTGCTTCACTTCTGCAATTACCTCTTGATCAATACCAGCAGCAGCGACTAGTGCAACTAGACTTACTCGACGAGAGAAGGCTAAAAGCAGCAGAGCATACTCAATCCTATCGCCAGAGAGTAGCCAGGCAATATGCGAAATCTATCATCGAAAGAAGATTCAAAGTCAATGATTTAGTACTTCGATCCACAACTTATCTCAAGCATCGTCCTGGCGGCAAATGGTCGCCAAATTGGGAAGGTCCCTATATTGTCAAAGAAGCATTACCCCGCAACTCATATCGGCTCATCAATGCCGATGGGGTAGAATTGCCAGATCCTATCAATGCTCGACACTTGAAAAAGTTTTATACTTGAAACATTTATTCTCCTCTTGTAATCCTTCCTGTTTCCTTCAAATAATGATCCAACTTTCTTTCCCAGTTACACTGGGGCATTTTGAAATTTTGTTCTATATGCAGGCAGGATAAACAAATTCCTCATTTCATGCACATGTGCATTCATATGCATCAACCCATATTCATTTGCATTCAATTGCATTAATAACAATCCGGTCAGTATTGGGATTTCAACAAACAGTCCCATCACAATTCCTAATGATTCAAAGATCATCGCCAATACTGAACCAAAACCCAGCGCTCGTACTGGTATTATTCCAAAATCCAGTACTCAAACTGGCACATTTTCAAAATTCCAATTTTCCAGAAAACCGAGTTCCGACTCGGGTTTTTATTCAAATCATTTTCCTTTGTTGATCCGGGTTCCGACTCGTGATCTCTCTACTTTATTCGAGCCTTGACTCGATTTCTTCATTTTCCTTTGTTGATCCGGGTTCCGACTCGTGATCTCTCTACTTTATTCGAGCCTTGACTCGATTTCTTCATTTTCCTTTGTTGATCCGGGTTCCGACTCGTGATCTCTCTATTTTATTCGAGCCTTGACTCGATTTCTTCATTTTCCTTTGTTGATCCGGGTTCCGACTCGTGATCTCTCTACTTTATTCGAGCCTTGACTCGATTTCTTCATTTTCCTTTGTTGATCCGGGTTCCGACTCGTGATCTCTCTGCTTTACTCGAGCCTTGACTCGAACTCTTCATTTTCTTTGTTGATCCGGGTTCCGACTCGAGATCTCTTTATTCACTCGAGCCCTGACTCGAGCTCTTCATTTTCTTTTGTTGATCCGGGTTCCGACTCGAGATCTCTTTCTTTATTCGAGCTCAGATTCGAGCTCTTCATTTTCTTTTATTGATCCGAGTTCCGACTCGTGATCTCTCTACCTTGTTCGAGCTCAGATTAGAGCTCTTCATTTTTCTTTTGTTGATCCGAGTTCCGACTCGTGATCTCTATACCTTGTTCGAGCTCAGATTCGAGCTCAGATTCGAGCTCTTTATTTTCTTTGTTGATCCGGGTTCCGACTCGAGATCTCTTTATTCATTCGAGCTCATATTCGAGCTCTTCACTTTTCTTTGTTGATCCGGGTTCCGACTCGAGATCTCTTTATTTGTTCAAGCTTTGATTCGAGCTCTTTATTTTCTTTTGTTGATCCGGGTTCCGACTCGTGATCTCATTACCTTACTCGAACCCTGAATCGAGTTCTTCATTTTCTTTTGTTGATCCGGGTTCCGACTCGAGTTCTCCTTATCTTATCCAAGCTCTAATTCAAGTCCTTCATTTTCCTTTGTTGATTCGGGTTCCGACTCGTGATCTCATTACATCATTCGAGCTCAGATTCAAGCTCTTCATTTTCCTTTGTTGATCCGGGTTTCGACTCGAGATCTCTCTATTCATTCAAGCTTAGATTCGAGCTCTTCATTTGTTGATCTGGGTTCCGACTCGTGATCTCTATATTTTATTCGAGCTCTGACTCGAGCTCATCATTCTCCTTTGATTAATCCAAGTCATTTCAGTCATCAAAGTCTGTCAAATGCTCAAGTTTGACATTTTGCCCTCCAAATTTCAATTTAAATCCTCAAATCAGGCAATTCTCCAATTTCGACCTCTGGGTCACCCGATTTCCAATTCTCGATTTCCATTACCAATCCAATTTTCGACCTTCGGGTCAATCAAACTCCAATTTTCGACCTTCGGGTCAATCAATTTCCAATTTTCGACCTTCGGGCCTATCAATTTCCAAATTTCGACCTTCGGGTCAATCAATTTCCAATCTTTGACCTTCATTTCCAAATTTCGACCTTCGGGTCACCCAATTTCGACCTTTTGGTCAATCAATTCTCAATTTTGACCTTTTTGGTCAAATCAATTCTCAATTTCGACCATCAGGTCATCCAATTTCGACCTTCGGGTCATTCAATTTTCAGCAACCAATTTTCCAATTTTCAATTTCGACCTTTGGGTCAATCAATCTCAATATCCAATTTCAATCATTTTCTCTTGCGAAAGACCCTTTTAGGGAGAGTTCGAGGGAGCTCGTTCTTTTCACATGCTATCCAATTCGTTCACTTAGCCCCTTTTCAGGGAGAGTTTGAAGGGACTCGCGTCTTCGTGAACCGTTTGCAAAACAATTTCCAATTTCACACAAGAAACCCTTTCAAAGGGAGAGGCTCGACGGAGACTCGCTTTTCTTGTGACCCCCCAATTTCATACTAGGCCATTTTCGTCATGAAAGACCCTCTTTGCAGGGAGAGTGTGATGAACTCGTTCCTTTCATGACCCAATTTTCAGACCTCACTATTATCGGCCCCCTTTCCATAAGAGAAGCCTAATATTAGGGAGCTTTGACGAAAGCTCAATTTCTCTTCGAAAGTTCGTTTTGCAAACACCTCCTCTTTAGGGAAGAGAGGAGTATTTCCCATTTCCCATTCAGGTAAGGGCTAAGCCTGAGTCTCTCTTTTTGGGAAAAAAGAGAGGAGAATTTTTGTCACGGATGCGTTGAGCCGGATTTCAAATACTCACTTTCACTAAGGATTTCAAGAAAATTTTGTCAATTTGTCAAATTATTTGCTGATTTCAGAATCTTTATTGCACTAGTCAGTTTACCCTCAGCATCACTTCCAAAAGAGCGAAGCTTTTGCGAAAAGGGATTCAAAATTCAAATTCTTTCTATTGGCCAACCAAAAGGATGAAGGATAAATCCTCGATATGGCCAGAAAAGAAGATTCAAGGTTATTGAAAAGCCGTAGATGATCGATATTGATCGCAGTCAATGACGCATCGTTAAAGGCTATTCTTGTAAGGACGAGACAGTGGAAATATCCTGAGTGCTAGAAAAGAGAGAATTCACCCAAACCCTGTCTCCTCAGAATCACCTAAGCTGCAATTAAATATCCGCAAAAGGGATCTCTCACCTGTCGTCAAGATGAAGGCGAATTAGGCGAGTAGACCCCCGGGGCCAAAGAAGATTCAAAACATCTCCAAGATGACGGAGTTTGTGACGGATCCTTCCAGGGAAAGTCCAAAGCACTGTCGAGATGAAGGCAGATGTGATGAACTTCTCGACAATCCCTAAAAGATATTTAATTTCAGCTATCGCCCAAAGATCTCCAAACCCATCATCCAAGAAGGATCGAAACATCTCCAAGTTGAAGGAGTTTGTGACGTACCCTTCCCAAAAGAGAGAAAGAGAGGAAAAAGAAAGAGAGAAAAAGTAAGAATATCTCCAAAATAAAGGAGAATGTAGAAAAAACCCAGAGAGCCAAAAGAGTGCAGAAAGAGTATCATGAGAGAAGCCCTCAGGATATCAAACTGCCAGATCTATCAAGAATCCTCTTTAATCTTGTGAAATTCTATTATCAATACTCTTTCATCAATTGCTTTCACAATATCAAAATTCTCTTCCCTGTTCATATCAAGGAAATTGATAACTTCCTTGAAGAAGGTCAATGGCGAGCAATTTGGATTTCAAGTCTCGATTCTACGAAGTGAACCTTATTTGGAGGTAATGCTTTGGGTAGAAAAGAAAGAATATCTTTGCAACAATGTGCAACATTTTCAAAAACTATGAATCAACAGCAAAATTTCCAACATTTTGGCAATATTTTCTAGCTATCCTGACATGAAGTGAGAGCTTGATGTCCGTCTTCGATGCATCCTGACACCAATTTTAAATCCCTCCTAAGGACTTGATTCCTTCCCTTCTTTGAGAGCATGAACTCTCAAATTTTCACACTTCCCGGTGTCCCTACTGTCCCACCATAGACAGTCCCATTTCGGTTCGAGGTCGAACCACCAATCATTTCCCGCAAAAGGCAATTTCAAAAGCTAATTTTAGTCTCAGCAATGAGACGCCCAAAACCAATCCCTTTTCAAGCTTTAGGGACCCCATTTTCCTTTCTTTTGCAAAACCCCTGTCGGATTTACTGTGCAAAATCCGAAGGTTCCATCATGGTCTCTTCCTTCGAGGATTCCATCCATTTTCCGCCCGATCAGGATAAGGGTACAAACCTGAGCCTCGATCAAAGAGGTATTTCATTTTATGCCCAATCAGGATAAGGGTATAAACCTGAGCCTCCTTTGATGAGGTATTTCCATTTTCCGCCCGATCAGGATAAGGGTACAAACCTGAGCCTCAATCAAAGAGGTATTCCATTTTCCGCCCGATCAGGATAAGGGTACAAACCTGAGCCTCAATCAAAGAGGTATTCCATTTTCCGCCCGATCAGGATAAGGGTACAAACCTGAGCCTCAATCAAAGAGGTATTTCATTTTCCACCCGATCAGGATAAGGGTACAAACCTGAGCCTCAATCAAAGAGGTATTTCATTTTCCGCCCGATCAGGATAAGGGTACAAACCTGAGCCTCATTCAAAGAGGTATTTCATTTTCCGCCCGATCAGGATAAGGGTACAAACCTGAGCCTCATTCAAAGAGGTATTCCATTTTCCGCCCGATCAGGATAAGGGTACAAACCTGAGCCTCAATCAAAGAGGTATTTCATCTTCCGCCCGATCAGGTTAAGGGTACAAACCTGAGTCTCATTTCGATGAGATATTCCATTCCCCAATCAGGTCAAGGGTCAAAACCTGAGCTTCGTTCCATGCGAGGTATTTCTGTCCCATCAGGTTAAGGGTCAAACCTGGGCTTCGTTCCATGCGAGGTATTTCTGTCCCATCCAGGTTAAGGGCATAAACCTGAATTTCACTCTCACAGAATGAGTCTTTTCTCTCCATTCTTCGCTTCATATCTACCATCTTCCTCGGGCTAATTTCTTCACACCCAGTCAGATCCTCCTAACTGGGGCATTTTTTTTATATATAGCCCAAATTTGGTGTGTTTTCTTTGCCACTAAGCTCGGCCATGAGCCAGCTTAGTAGCAAAGAGGGGCATCTGTAAACACCCCAAATTTTCACTCACCTCCCCGACATTTTCACCAAGCATCAACATCCAGCCTCTGAAATCGCTGGAGGGCAAAATGGTCATTTTCTGAGCTCGGACCTTGCAAAAGTCTAATTTTCATCTGCAACTCTCAAAATTTCTCTATTTTTAGCTCAGATGTTCAAAATTTTACTCCTGACAAGAGACAGACATCTCCAAGTCTTGATTCAAGATTACATTTCATAAGACATGACATTGCATATCATTGCATGAGCATTTCAAATCACTGCACTGCACAGCATGTCATTTCGAGGTCCAGAACTCTTGATTTCAAAATTTCCAATCCAGATTAGAATTTCAACTCTTTTCAAAATTGATTTCAAAACCCTGGGTCTTCAAAATTATCAAATTTTCCCATTTTACCCCCAGGACTCTGAATTTCAAAATATTTCCTCAGGAAAACCATCTGGATAGTTTTCAATATGGATTTCAGTCACTTCACCTCAGATTTTGCCCTTTTTGACAATTTCAAATATCTTTCTTTTACAAAATCGCCCTACAAGGGCCAACTCTTTCCAAAATTCCTGTTTTGCCCATTAGTCCAGATTTTATGAAAATTCCAAAAAAAAGAAGTTGTGGTTTTATCCTTATTTCAATAAAGAAGCAATGTGGGACCCACACTGAGGTGGTGTCACACAAGCTTTCCTTTCGAAAATTTGAATTTTGAAAAACCCAAAAATATAGAAGCCTTGTCCCCTGGATTGGTGCCACTTGTCTTTTCTCTCTCCTCCCATTTACATGCCATGTGTCAGCATAGGGTTCACCTAGAGTCGGTGCCACATGTCACCCTCCCTCTTCTGCGAAGTGTCAGTGTGGGGGCTACCTTAAGAAGCCGCCACATGTCTGCCATGTGTCAGTATCCATCCTGCGCCATGTGTCATTTCAAAGACTACCAGAAGATGCCAAGTGTCATAGGTTGTCCTATCTAGAAAAAGTGGAGTTTGTCTCCTCTGAGGTGGCGCCACTTGAAGTGTGTCTCCTGCAGGGGACACGTGTCAACCCCTCCTTCCTTCTAGAAAAGTAGCCTGACACATGTCTCTTCCTACTTTTCTCAGAAAAGTAGGAGACATGTGTCACTCCTAAATTCCTACAGAAAAGGTAGGCTTGTCTCCTCTGAGGTGGCGCCATCTGGAGTGTCTCCTGCAGAGGACACGTGTCAAGCTCTCATTTCTTCAGAAAAAGCAACTGCCATGTGTCATTTCCTGCTTTCTTCAGAAAAACTAGAATTCAAATATTCAAAACTCCTCATAGGTGGCGAAAATCCTGAACTTCTACCTTTTTCATCTTATCTGAGATGGCGCCACATGGCTTGGCCCTCCTTCTCTCCCCTCTGCCACGTGTCATCTTCTACTTCTTTCAGGAAAAGAAGGTGACACATGTCTCCTTCTCACTCCTTCAGAAAAAGTAGAGGACACATGTCCTCTCCCTACTTTTTTCAGAAAAGTAGGAGACACATGTCATTGCCCTATTTTTCCTCCCTCTTGCCACATGGCATTGTAGGAGCCACCCTGAGGTGGCGCCACATGTCCATCCTCCATTCCTCCAGGGCCAACCTCCATTTGAATTTCAAACTTCCCCCTGAGGTGGCGCCATTTGAGAAAGCCTCTCCAGACAGCTGACACTTGTCCGCCACATGTCCAGACCTCCCTGCACCAGAAAAAGTAGGAAAAAACCCCCCCATGAGGTGGCGCATTTTGCTTCCTCCCTTCATGTTCTCCTGCCACATGGCACCGTAGGAGCCACTCTGAGGAAATGCCACATGTCAGCCCCTCCTTTCCTGCAGAAAAGCAAAATTTCAAACATTTGAACTCCCCAGAGGTGGCGCCACATGGCATGCCCCTACTGTTCCAACTTTACACCTCAGATCACCTTTTGAGGTGGCACCATTCCAGGACCCCACTTGGCTCCATTTTTATTTTTATTTTATTTTTAATAAAGGTAGCCCACCATGAGGTGGCGCCACCTGAGGACTCCCTACAAAAGGTGAGTTTGAATTTCAAATTCCAAGAGAGCACCCTCTGAGGTGGCGCCTTCTGGGAGCTCCCTGCAGAGAGAATCAAGCAAACTTTTGAAAAATTCCAAATTCCCCCTGCTGAGGTGTCTCACCCACAAAATTTCCATTTTTTTATTTTTTTCAAAAAAATCAAAATAGCCTTTTGAGGTGGCGCCACCTGAGGGCTCCCTGCAGAAGACAAATTCGAATTTCAAACCCCTCAGATGGCACCCCCTGAGATGGCGCCACATGGAGGGCTCAGATCCAGCCTGTTTGAATTTCAAAATTTTTCAGAAAAGTTATAAAAACAAGGGTTCACGCCCAGCCTGAAGGAGATCATTTTTTTTAGCTCTTGTGAATCTGCAAAATCCGACCTAGCCTTCCTAAAATCCGATTTTGAACTTTGGAAATCGTGCCCCCTTTGGCGCATTGAAGAAGGTGGAGTAGAGCTCGTGCTGTGGCCAATTCAATTCCAACAGAGGTCGATTTTGGTGGACCATCCGAAGCTCGGAGCGAAGGACGAAGGAAGCTCGTGATAGCTGCCCCTTTCAAGAACTCCTACGCTGCGTAACGAAGCAAGGTGCACTTCTTTTCCCATTGATTGGATTCCATAATTCGAATCGGGGGTCGTTTGAAGAAAGAGCTCATCCGAGGGATGGATTGAGCTATTCTCATAAAACAACATACATAAAAATGTTTCCTTATGCTTCCTTGATGATTTTTAACATTCATATAGTTAGCTAGGTTTAATTTGCATTTTATTTCATTCATTTAGTACATTTCATGAATTAATTAGGATTAATTTAGCCTTTATTTCAATTCTGCTTATTTTCAGTAGGTCTCTGTTTTTGTCAGTATGTCCACACGTCATTTCATGCATTTGTTTTTTATTAAAAATCCCAAAAAAATCACGGAATGCGCCCTTAGGTGTCTCTGAAATTTTGCCAAAAATTCGGAGACATTTGAATTTGTTTACTGCGGTAAACATTCAAAATGGCAACTCAGGTTTTGTTACCCGGGATACGTTTTGAAAATCATTTTCCGACTTGTAAAATCGAGATATCCCTCATGGGAGATCCGATTTTCGATCCAAAAGATGTTTTGAACTCGGGAGAATGTCTAGTTTTTAATATGATTTTATCAGATGTTTCTGATTTTTTTTAATGTCTGAAAAAAATCCGAGATGTCGGTACACGTGTTAGAGCCTAATTTGGGCCTCTGAGATCTTGGATCGACTTAGGGCTATGGTTTCTCTTTGTGTGTTGCTCCAAATCCGAAACTGTAAAAAGTGAAAGTTATGTACATGGTGTCCTATGTTTGAATCTGAAAGTCTGTAATTTTTAGAATAGTGTTAACCTCTGCTTCGGATTTTTCTTGTCAGCCCCCTATTTTGCTACATTTGTCTGTTCTGTTAGTTTAGGCAGGAATAGTTATATTTTTATCGGTGTTTATGTTGATCAAATGCCAAAGTCATAAACATGAAAGTTGTTCATGTAGGTGTCGTTCATAGCTCTGATTAATTCCATAAATTTCCATAGCCGTTTTGTATTTTTTTAGCATTTTACATCAGATTAGGGTGATTTTTACCTATGTCAGAACTAAATCCCTGTTATTGAACTCACCATGGCTCAAATCCTGAGGCTGTAAAAACCAAAAATGTTCCATTTCAGGTCTTTTAGCAGTCTGCAAAATATCAGAAGTTTCCATGGTGTAAATCTTGCATTATCATATTAGGCATTGCATTTGGTTCGGATCCACAGGCAAAATCCATCATTTTTAGGACTTTCTTTGAATTTTGGCATTTAAATCATATCATTTCATTATTTTTAGCATGCTAGGTTGTTTATCAAAGTAAGTAGATGCTTTATACCGAATTTGGTGCAATTTGGAATCCATTTGAGGTTCGGATTATCCACAATACCAAAACAGGGTCCCGTAGGACCCGGATCCAAGTGAAAAACAAGCGAAATTCGTTATTTTGGCTAAATTTCAAAATATCAAATTCTGATTTTACAGTCCTAATGTGTTTAGAAGCATGTCATATTGCATTTCATCATCATTGAATTCAATTTGAATTTCGAAATCCCAATTTTACTAAGTTTTCCTTCAAAAAACCCTGATTTTAAAGGTGTAACTTTAATTTTAGGGGTATTTTGGTCATTTTGACCCCAATTCCGAATTTCAAACTGTTTTCCACTGAATTCCCTGCATTTACATCATTTCAAAACATCAAGGAAGCATGAGAATAGGGTTTATATCCAATTAAGTCCAATAATTTCATAATATTATTGGAAAATCTTGGAAAAACCCACATATTTGAGCTAACTTTATTTCAAGCTTGGCAGGGACATTCCAAAGAAGGAGCTGAAGTCTGCAAATTTCTTTTATTTCCTTTATTTAGTGATGTAATAATGTAAATTTTGGAATAAGAGATTTAATTTCCTGCTTAGACTAGGATGCATATCATATAGTTTGATTTTATGCAATATCATGTTTCTATGATTCATGCATTTTATTTCAAAAGCACTATGGATGTTCACGAATGGCACGTGCACCAACTCTTAGGGAGTTGATGGACTCGGTGGGATCCATATTTACGGCCCTAGTCGGAATATGGACGAGACCCAGATCCGTCATCTTTCTACTAGTCACATTGAGCCTACACTCTTAGGCTATCTTGAAAATGCACATCATATTTCCAAAGTTTTCAAAATCATGTGCATCAAATCAACTAAGTTCTGAACATATTCATGGCCACAGTCAGAATATGTGAAGGATTTATTTGGACTTAATGCACATTTTCCAACCAATCTCTTAGAAAATCTTTTCAAAGTGCATTCATTCACTCATGACATTTGCATCATAGAATCACTGATTTTCTCAAGATTTTCTCAAGAAAACTTCATTCTCAAGAAATCGATTTCTCAAGAAATTCTAAGGATTTTTCAAAATCGGTTTTCCAAAGACAAGTTTTTCCACAGTTTTCCCTGGAAAATGATATTTTCTTAAGAGATTCAAAAGAGTTTTCCAATCTTTCTCCAAGATCCAAAATCGATTTTCAAGTATTTCAAAAGGTAAAATTCCCAGGATTTCGATTCCCCAAGTTTTGAATTTCCTTCTCCAATGAGTTTTCCTATAAATCTTCCATCATTTTCCTAAGAAAACTCTCAAAGTCCAAGTTTTCCTAAGAAGTGTTTCCCTTTTCAAAAGGTTCATCTTTTCTCAAGAATCACTTCCATTTTCCTAGGATTTTCAATCATTCATAATTTTCCCAAGTCTTTATGAACTTTCCTGAGATTTCAAATCTTTTTCATCAGAGTTTCCTGAGAAATTGACCTCTTTCCTGAGAGATTCTTTCCAACTCCAAATGTTTTCTAAGCATACATCATGTTTTCCAACTTGTGTTTTCCAAAATCTCATAGCACATGCCTGAATTCTCTGTGCATTTAGGATAGAACATAACTTTGATAATTTAACTAAGTCAAGCACGATTTTGGTCCTTGGTTCGATTACCCCTGTTAAAGGCGGCAGGAACGGTCGAACCTCGTACCGACAGGTCGAGCCCCATCCCATGGATTTTCCCACAATTTTCAAAAACGGAGGCGAGTATTTCAAAAACATTTTCCAAAATCCGGTCAAAGTTTGAAGCGCGAAAGCGTTTCCTCTTTCTCTCTTCCGCAAGGAAGGGAAGGCGGGGGAAAAATTTCGCGACGATAACAGGTTTTCACTCACCTCCCCGACAGTCCACCGAGCATCATCATTCAGCCTCTGAAATCGCTGGAGGGCAAAATGGTCATTTTCTGAGCCCGGACCTTGCAAAAGTCTAAATTTCATCTGCAACTCTCAAAATTTCTCTATTTTGTCTCAGATAGTCAAAATCTTACTCCTGACAGAAGACAGGAATCCTCAAGTCTTGGTTCAAGATTCCATTTCATAAGACATGACATTGCATATCATTGCATGAGCATTTCAAATCACTGCACTGCACAGCATGTCATTTCGAGGTCCAGAACTCTCGATTTTCAATCGAGATTAGAATTTCAACTCTTTTCAAAATTGATTTCAAAACCCTGGGTCTTCAAAGTTATCAGTTCTTCCCATTTTACCCCCAGGTCTCTGAATTTTAAAATATTTCCTCAGGAAAATGATCTGGATAGTTTTCAATATGGATTTCAGCCAATTCATCTCAGATTTTGCCATTTTGTCAACAATTTCAAATATCTCCTTTTTACAAAATCGCCCCACAAGGGCCAACTCGTTCCAAAAAAATTTTTATTTTACCAATTATTCCAGATTTTATGAAAATTCCAAAAAAAGAAGTTGTGGTTTTATCCTTATTTCAATAAAGAAGCAATGTGGGACCCACACTGAGGTGGTGTCACACAAGCTTTTCTTTTGAAAATTTGAATTTTGAAAAACCCAAAAAAATAGGAGCCTTGTCCCCTGGATTGGTGCCACTTGTCTTTTCTCTCTCCTCCCATTTCCATGCCAAGTGTCAGTGTGGGGCTACCTTCAGAAGCCGCCACATGTCATCCCATTTATCTGCCATGTGTCACCCTATCCATCCTGCGCCATGTGTCATTTCAAAGACTACCAGGAGATGCCAAGTGTCATAGGTTGTCTTGTCTAGAAAAAGTGGAGTTTGTCTCCTCTGAGGTGGCGCCACTTGAAGTGTGTCTCCTGCAGGGGACACGTGTCAACCCCTCCTTCCTTCTAGAAAAGTAGCCTGACACATGTCCTCTCCCTATTTTTTTCAGAAAAGTAGGAAACATGTGTCACTCCTAAATTCCTGCAGAAAAGGTAGGCTTGTCTCCTCTGAGGTGGCGCCATCTGGAGTGTCTCCTGCAGAGGACACATGGCAAGCCCTCATTTCCTCAGAAAAAGGCAAGTGCCATGTGTCATTTTCTGCTTTCTTCAGAAAAGCTAGAATTCAAATATTCAAAAATCCCCATAGGTGGCGATAATCAAGAACTCCTACCTTTTTCATCCTGTCTGAGATAGCGCCACTTGGCTTGGCCCACCTTCTCTCCCCTTTGCCACGTGTCATTCTCTGCTTCTTTCAGAAAAAGTAGAGGACACATGTCTTCTCCCTACCTTTTTCAGAAAAGTAGGAGACACATGTCACTCCTGGCCTTCTTCAGAAAAAGCAAACCATTTAAAATTCAAACAAGGCATTAGGTGGCGAAAATCCGGAGCTCTGATTTTTCCAGATGGCCTATGAGGGCGCCACATGGCTTGGCCCTCCTTCTCATCCCTCTGCCATGTGTCATCTTCTACTTCTTTCAGAAAAAGAAGGTGACACATGTCTCCTTCTCATTCCTTCAGAAAAAGTAGAGGACACTGTAAACACCCCAAATTTTCCTCATCTATTCTTAAAAATCCCTCCTCGTGTAGTGCCAACCCTGTAGGTCAATGTAGGAGTCAAACCCCGAGTCAGTTTCAGAAAATCACCATTTTACCCATTTTCATTAGGAAAATTACCATTTTACCCCTAGGTCATCCCAGACCCCAGTCAGTCGGAGTCAACCAAGCTCATTGGTCAGTTCAGGACAGTTAAAATATCAGTCATCTCAAGCTCATCTGAGCTCACAATGAACAGACCATTTTCATTTCTGACCATTCATGCCAAAATGGGATCATTTCTTCAAAAATGAGCTCATTTCTCACTCGAATCCAAGCCAATTGTCTCCAAGTCAGTCATTCCCAGTCAGTCATGTTCCCCAGAGTCTAACTTGAGCTCACCAGGAGTTCAAGTGCTCCAGTTTCAGTTCAAAACCATTTCTAAATGTCTAGGAGCCCATTTTAGTCCATTTTAGCTCTTTCAACTGAAATTGAGTTGAGTTTAGTCAATTGAGCTAGTGTTCAAGCTTTGATTTTAGTTCATGTCAGTATCACTGACCTTTGTTCTAGCTCAAACCTAGCTCAGGTTCGTAATTCACTTCACTCCAGTAATCATTCCGTACCATTTCTCTAAAAATGGCAACTTTTCTTGAAAATTCAGTCAGAAAGGTCAGTTGAGTCAGTGCCTGGTCAGTTCATTTGAGTTTTGAAACTCTAAAACCCAGCTCAATCTAGCTCATCTCAGTTCAATCCAGCTCGAACCCCAATTTTTAGTGTCACTCTGACCCAGTAGAGTCCCGAAAACCATTTCTTGAGCTATTTTGCAAATTTTATCAATTTTAATACCTTTTGAACTGGTACAACTGCCAATCGGGGTTTAAAATCTAAAATTCTTCATTCAGGGTTAGCATTTCGCATGTCATTTCTCATCATTTCATATCATTTCTCAGCATTTCATAACATTTCATCACATTTCATCACATTTCATTTCATTTTCGAAGTCCAGAACTCAAGTTTTATAAATTTCAATCCAGGTCGAGTTTTTAAAAGCTTTCAGAAATCAATTTCAAACCCCGGGTTTCCAAAATTGACACTTTTACCCCCGGGAGTCTAAATTTGGAAATGTTTTCTCAAGAAAAATAATTTAGATTTATTTCAAACACAAATTTTTGAATTCTACACTGGATTTGCTTCGCAATGGGGTATTGAACTTTAAAATCCGAGCTCGTTTCAAAAATTGCCAAAAATAGCTCGTTTCGTTTGGAAATATTTTCTTAAGAAAAACAATCTAGATTTCTTTCAAAATTAAATTTTCAAATTCTACATTGGATTTGCTTCGCAACGAGGTATTGAACTTCAAAATCCGAGCTCGTTTCAAAAACTGCCAAAAATAGCTCGTTTCGTCTGAAAATTTTCTAAAAAGACTATTTTACCCATCTAATCATCAAAAGGAATTTCAAAAGTGGAATTTGGACCCGCTCTGAGATGGCCCATCCATTTGCATTTTCTTGTTTTAATTTATAAGAAAAAAAATTATCTTTTTCTTTTGGTTTGTTTTATTTTATTTATTTTAAATTTTTTTTTTAATTATTTTTATTCTTCCTAAGGTGGGACCCACAAGGGGGTCACCCAAACCTCCAGCCCATTTCCTTTCTTTCTTCCTCCATTTTCTTTTTTTTATATTTTTTTTTATTTTATTTTCTTTTCTTCTTTATTTCTTTTCTTTCTTTTTTCTTCCTTTTTCTTTCTTTTTCTTTCTTTCTTTCTTTCCTCTCCCTCCATTCACGTATAGTCTTTCCAGCCCCTCCTTCTTCTTTCCCTCTCCTTTCTTCCCCTTTCTTTCCTTTTCCTTCTTCCCCTCTTCTTTCCTTTTTCTTCCCTTCCTTCTTTCCCCTTTCTTCCTTATTCCCCTTTGGATTTTCCCCAAAGCAATGGCTGCAGCCATTCACGTATATTCCTTCATGAAATATTATTAGTAACTTAGGTTTTGAGTTAATCAAAACCTAAGTTATGATAAAAAGAAAAAAAGAAAAGAACGGCTGGGGGGGATTCCCATTCAACGTCTCTCTCTTCTCTAACCCCTTCTCTCTCTCTCTCTCCCTCTCTCCTTTGCTGCTATACCTACAGCAACTCCCACCTTCTTCCTTCAGCACCACCAACTGCACACCATAGCAGCCAACCACCTCTTCCAGCCATTGAAGCTCCACCTACCAGCTTGCAGCCACCACAAGGGGAGCACCAGCCGGTTCATCTCTTCCAGCCATTGAAGCCACCAAGGAGCACCTCCATCTTCTCCTCATCAAGGCAGCCATCTCCCTCTTCATCAAGAGTACAGCAGCTCAGCCACCTCCATTGCTGCACTTCCAGCTACCTCCTCCAGCCTTGACAGCCACCACTAGCCTTACTTGGTGACAATCACCACAGCAAATCCGTCAGCCATCCTCTTGTTGAAGCTTCTCCATAGCAGCAGTCTTGCCTCCAATTCCTTGCAGCCACCAGCCACAATAACATCAAGGTGCTCCAGCACCATCCTCTACTTTGCTTCAACCATCTCCATGGCTGCAACTTATTCCAGCAAAGTGCCAAGGTGAGTTCATTCTATTTTACTAAGTTTTTTATTAAATTTGACTAAGATCATATGATTAAAAGGGAACATGCAAGTCTTATTTTCATAAGAATGATGTGCAGTTAGATCTATGATGATGCATGGTTATCTTTGTGGTTTTGAATAGTAGGGAATAAGAAAACCTACGTCCCATATGCGTGGGCTATGTGAATGAAGAGATCCATCCGTTCAATAGATTGGATCTCTCATTTCGAGAGCAACATTAAACAAAAGATCATACCTCCCTGATCATTTTGATTTTATTCTTGGTTACATGTAGATTTCATTGAGTAGAAGCATTATATTTAATTTATGTTATTGCTTAATAGGTATTTTACTTAGTTTCATCCATGTTTGCTTATTAGTTTGTAGTTTTCAATCTAGGCGTAGAGTCCAGTTGTTATTTCATGGATGTATCTTCATTTTTAAATCCTAAAAATCTCATGATAGTTGTGATTATTTGTCTTTGATTTCTTATGAAATTTTGATTTAATTTGGGTTTTGCAACCCCATTAAATAAATCAAATCCCAAACCGAGATTTTTCATTTCTGGAACTTTCAATTTCTGCTTTAGCAGACAAGAATCTTTAGAATCACCTATTTAGGAGATTCAAATCATCTTACAAAAATTACAGTGGATTCATGATTGAATCTACTAATGATCTGGAAATTTTAAGATTTTTCCAAGCAGTTTTGATCTCTGTAAAAAAATCGGATTTTCCAGACCCCTGGGAAAATCTCGATTTTCCTTTGTCAGGGTATAGACAGACCCTAATGCATCATGTCCGCCCAATCTGTAGCTAGTTTCCAAAAGCTTTCAACATGAAAGTTGTTCCTAACATAAGTTACTATCATTTCCCAAAATTTGGAAATTTTTGGATCTGTTTCATTATTTTTCCCGGATTTTCTCTTTCTGTCTAACAGATTCCAATGTCCAGAAATTCCAGAGATTTAGGTCTCTGATAACAGTGTGTCCTTTTACAAACCGTAATCCGAATCCCAAGGGTGTCAAAAGATAAAATATTCCTATATTTGTCAGGGACATTTTCCCACAATTTCAGCCATTTTCCCATCTGTCTGCCATTTTTACCACATTTTCTACCGAAACCTGTCTGTTTCCTTCATTTGCTAGAGTCGCCGGATTCCGATCCGATTTGCCGGAGTGGTACAGCTCCGACCATAGGTCAAAGACAGAAAGTGTAAAAGGCAAAAATCCTTGCCTTACTGTCCTCTGTCATCCCATAAAATTTGGGAAATTTTTATGGAAGTTTGATATCCTAAATCCCCTTTAGAATCAATATTTTAGGCAAAAATCACAAAAATTAGGGTTTTTATTTGAATTTCCATATTTAAAAATACAAAAAATTATATTTTAGAGATCAATTATGTTTCTAGGGTTATTTTAGTTGTCCATGCCAAATTTGGTTTAATTCCAAGTTCATTTGCTCCATGTGTTAGTTTATCTTTAAATTCAGAAGCGAAAATCAAGTTAAATTCGATATTTTATGATATTTTCGCCATGTTAGGGTTTTTATCATGTACATAAGCATGTAGAATCATATTAGGGTTAATTTTAATCTCATTTGCATTTCATATTTTTCTATTTTGCAAAATTTATTTCAGAAAACCCTGGTTTCAAGGCCATAGTCTTGTTATCGGGGGTATTTTGGTCATTTTGACCTAAATTTCGAAATTTCCATTTCTAATTCTCCAAAATTTCATGCATATCATCATATCTTATCATATTATGTTTGATTTATTTCATTTGATTTTCAAAATTCCAAAATTTACAAAAATTCTTTCGTAAAACCCTGATTTCAAGGTCATCAGGGGTATTTTGGTCATTTTGACCCCAATTTCGAATTTTCAAGTTTATTTTCAAAATTTATTCATTATTTCTCATGTTTATATCAAAGGGGGTATGATTCTGGGTTTATATCTGAATAATATCCGATAATTTTCCATATTTTCGGATAAATTCAGAAAAACCTACATTTTTGTGCTAACCTTGTTTTCTAGTTTTGCAGGAACATTCAAGAAGAAGACTTAGCTTTTATTTTTTTATTTCAATTCAATGTAACCTCAAATGTAATAATTTGGAATAAGAGTTATTTTTCTGCTTAGAATAGGGTTGCATTGCATATAGTTTAATTTCTGCAAAATTTTAATATGTGATGTATGATTCATGCACATTATTTCAAATTCACTATGGTTTACACGAATGGCACGTGCACAAGCTCTTATGGAGTTTATAAACTCGGTGGGATTCGTATTTATGGCCATAGTCAGAATACGAAGAAAACCAAGATTTATGATCTTCATATTAGCCACATTCAGCCTACACACTTAGGCTAACTTCAAAATGCACTGCATTTTTTAAAGTTTTAAAAGGATTTCCCAATTCCTCAATGAAATTCCCTTTTCAAATTCATATTCATTCATTCATATCATTCAAATTGCATTATTCTCAAATTCATTTTCCAATTTCAATTTCAGAAAATTCAGCTTTCTCAAGAATTCTCAAGTCTTTCTCAGGATCTGATTTTCTCAAAATCCTGAGTTTTCAAAAGAGATTTCAAAGCATTTCCCAAGTTCACACCAAGATTTTCCAATGTTTTAAAATTCTCAAATTTCAAAATCCCAAGTTTTCAAAAATCGATTTTCTCAGATTTCCTATTTTTCTGAGAACCCAGTTTTCTTGAGAATTCATTCTCCTTTTCAGAAATCCTTTTCCAATGAATTTCCTGATTTTCCCAGCATTTCTCAAATCCATTTTCTCATAAAATCAATTCCAAGTTTCCAATCTCAAAACCAATTTTCTCAGATTTTTAAGCTTTCCTGAGAAATCACTTTCCAATGCAAATTTCTGATTTTCAATGAACTTCAATGATTTTCCCAGGAATCCCAATTTCAAGTACTTTTCCAATCATTTTTCCAGCATATTTCAATTTTCCAAAGCAAACATCATATTTTCTCAAACTTGCATTTTTCAAAATTCCATAGCACAAGCCTGATTCTTTGTGCATTCTAGGAAAAATAGAGCATAATTTAGATATTTGAGTCAAGTTAAAGCACATAATTGGTCCTTGGTTCAATTACCCCTGGTAAAGGCGCCAGGAACGGTTGAACCTCGTACCGACAGGCGGATCCCATTCCATGGAATTTTCCCGCAAATTTTCAAAACGGAGGCGAGTAAATTTTCAAAACAATTTTCAAAACTTTGGTCGAGTTTGACTCGCGAAATTTGTTTCTTTCTCGCAAGGGAGGGAAAAAATTTTTGCGATGATAACAGGTTTGGCGACCGTGATGGGACCTGTCTTCGCCTGATCAAGTATGTGCTTTAACTTAGCTCAATTATCAAAATTAGGCTCTATGGAATGTCAGCTTTTAATTTCTGATATCATGTGAACCTAGGAGCCTAGACTTGAACCCAGCTGACATGGATTGCATGTAGACTAGGCATGGTTTGGTAGGACCATATTGAGGAGAATTATGCATGCTCACTTAGACTTAGGTCTGAAATACAACACTCCTCAATCTAGGACTTATATGAAAACAATGTTTGCTTCTTCAAAAAATTTCAAAATTCTATCTCTTTAGGACTTAGAGCCCTCTGTTTGCCTGCATGTGATCATATTTCAAAAACCACCCCACCTATGTCTACCCGGTCTTCACGTTGATGGGCTCTCTTCCAGAACCATAGTTCGGGACAGAGCCTCACAACTGGGCCACTTATTTGGGCTAACGCCCCCCTACCACGTACCAAGGGCCATAGTCCAACGTATATCGGCAGACGCTCAAGGATGTTGGGAAAACACAAGCCTAGACCCGGAGATGAGTTTTATGCCACGTACATCGAGCCTCGGCTCGAGTATATCGGCATAGCATGATTGAACACAGTTGATCTGAGCCTAGAGTCAGGATTAGGGTCCTAAAGCTCTTTCAAAATCGATGCATTTAGAGTCAGCTTCTTAGGAAATGCTGTATGTGCATAATTGTTTGTAATTGAATGTATGATAGTCACTTTTGCCTTATTTTCTCATATTTTTTTTTAATTTTTCCAAAATACCGAACAATTTTCCAAAATACCTCATTTTCCATCTTTTGTGAAATATCTCCTTTTTCTCAAAAACCCTGGACGATTTTTCTAAATTATCCACCTTTTCTTCAAAACTCCAGGAGATTTTCCATTCTTTCGTTCCTCTAGACTTCGAATTTCCAGCTTTCATTTTATCCTGCCTGCAATTTTCAAAATTCTTGTATTTTTCCAAAGTCTAATTCCAGTCTTCTTGTCCCTAAGTCCAATGGCATCTAGTCAGCTCGATTCTATTTTTCCTGAGGGTCACATCTCCTACGAGGTGCGACAAAGTCTTCCTGAGCATCGATCTCTTAGCACCGGACCCTTCTTCCCCCGGTGGTACTATGTCTGGTTCAAAAACTTCTCTCGTATGTTTCCGGACCACTTGAGCGATTGCGGGTTAGAACTGGCATCTGCAGTGGAAAAGTTGACAGTCAACAGCAATCTGATTCATGCACTGGCAGAGCGGTGGAATCCGCGCACTTGCACGTTCTGGTTCCCGTGGGGCGAGATGACACTACTGATGGATGAATTTTCAGAGATTATGGGACTGCCTGAACCAGCCGGTCAGCCTGTTGATCCGTTAGAGCACCAGTTTCTGATCAATGTCAAGGGCCTGAACCCCAAAGATGTCGTAGCTCGCATGACAGGGCGCAAGTCTTGGCCACTGATTGAAGAAAATGAGAATGAGTACGTGAGCCTGATCGAGATCTATCAACAGTACGAGGCATTTGCAGAAGTCAGCTCATTATCTAGAACAACTCGAGAAAGAAATCAGCATGCGATGGTTCTGTGCACTGAAGGGCTCGCCTTCTTCCCAAATATACATATGTGTATGGCAAGCAGTTCAAGCTACTTGGCCCATTTTTCTGTACCTACTACTATCCAGAGTGATGTGTCAGGCAATTTTCTCAGAGACAAAAGCGCGTAGAAGCTCGGCTACTATCAGGGGTTATGCTAGAGTTCAACCTTGTATCAGCGCAGTGGTCTGAAACATACCATTCTGCCAGATATGACTGGGATTATTTCATCATTCTCACTCTTTTCTCGGGTCCTCGTGTCTCTGCTGATCATTAAGAGTGGTGGCAGACTGTCTATATGCTCCCTCCTTCTCAAGTTTATTATTAATACAAGCATGTTTTCCCTTCAATGAATAAAAATCTTTCAAATTCTTCATTCTTGGTTTGACGACCTCGCCTAGGTGACAAGGTATATTTGCAGTTGTTCGTTCTTCTTACAAAGAATGACAACATAATTGTCGTGACTCCAGCGGCGACCCAATCCCTAGTAATGGGATGTTCTTCCAATTGTCTACCAAATTCTCATCAAATATTTTTTCTATATTCATTTCTATCTTGAATCTTCATCATCGAAATTTAATCATCCATTCTGTAGAGAGCATCAGTATTCCCAAGTGGTTCAGATCAAATCAAGCAAGAAGACACCACTGTATCAGAGCATCAGTGATTTTAGAAGCAGACAAGAAGAAATGGATTCTCCAAGATCTGCCAGAAGACAGAGTCTGAATGATAGAGATGACATTGATCCTGCTACATATCAGATGTTCAAGAAAATGATGATTAGGATGATGTCTGAGCAGGCTGAAGACAGTCTCAGAAAGGCTCCCATCAAGGAGAAGACATTTGTCTCTTTCTCTTAGAATACCACTCGACAAGAGCAACAAGTGATTCGGCACGCGCCTGCCCAATATTTTATTCTCGCTGATGTCCTCTATCATCGTGGATTCAGTTCTAAATATGCCAGATGCCTAGATGAAGATGAAGCCAAAGAAGTCATGCGGGAGGTACACGAAGGCATTTGCGGTGATCGCGTCGGCTACCAAACTCTTATCAAGCAAATCATCTGGGCGGGATATTATTGAAAGACTATGCTATAAGTTTGCTACCATTTTGTGAAGAAGTGTGCTCTATGCCAGATACATGCACCTTCTGTTCATGCACCAGCAAACATATTTGCAATCTGTTATCTCTCCATGGCTATTTTCTATGTGAGGCCTTTGATGTTGTGGACCCCATCACTCCTGCTTCAAACAGCTACAAATATTTTCTTGTCGCAATAGAATATTTCACCAAATGGGTAGAAGCAGTTACTCTACGTACAGTAGAAGGTCGACATGTGGTCTCATTCATCCACAAGAACATCCTTTGCCGCTTTGGTATACTGCACAATATCGTGTCACACAATGGCAGTCATTTTAAGAATGAGAGAATGAGGACATTTTGCTTAAAGTTCAGAATCCATCATCATTTCTCCGCTCTTTATTATCCTCAAGGGAATGGTCAAGCAGAGGCCACCAGTAAGATTCTTATTAGAATCTTGGAGCGAACTTTGGAAACATGTCGTGACTGGCATGAGAAGATCCATGATGCATTTTGAGCATACAAAACTACCATTCGAACTCCAACTAATGCTACTCCGTCAGAACTTGTCTACGGAACTGAAGTAGTACTGCCTCTACAAGTTCAGAAACCTGCTCTAAAATTTGCATCACTTCTAGAATTACCTCTTGATCAGTATCAGCAACAACGGCTAGTACAACTTGATTTGCTTGATGAAAGAAGATTCAAAGCAGTAGAGCACACTCAATCATATCATCAGAGGATAGCCAGACAATATGCAAAATTTGTCATTGAAAGAAAATCCTGAGTCAATGATCTAGTGTTCAGATTAACGACCTATCTCAAGCACCATCTGGGTGGCAAATGGTCGTCGAATTGGGAAGGGCCCTATATTGTCGAGGAAGCATTACCTCACAATTCCTATCTGCTCATCAATGCCGATGGTGTGGAATTATCATATCCCATCAATGCTCAACATTTGAAAAAATTCTATACTTAAATCCTCTATTCCATCCTTTGTAATTCCTCAATATACTTTCTTCAACAATGGTCAAATTATTCTTTCCCAGTTACACTGGGGCATTATTTTGAAAATTGTTTTCAAAACATCTTGTATGCAGGCAGGCACACAAATCTCTCATTTTGCATACATGTGCATTCATTTACATCATTTTGCATACATTTGCATTCATTTACATTTACATGCATTCATTTGCATCCATTTACATTCATTTGCATCAAATTCATTTCCCCTTCAGGTTAAGGGATAAACCTGAGTTTCCCTTTCAGGTTAAGGGATAAACCTGAACTTCCCCTTCAGGTTAAGGGATAAACCTGAATCATTTTCCATAATTCTTTAATTTTGACCTCCGGGTCATCCAATTTCCAATTTTCAAATTACCAAAATTCTCAATTTCGACCGCCAAGTCATCCAATTTCTATCCCCGTTCAGGATAAGGGGATAATCCTGAAACCGTTCATAGAAGCAATCCAAGTCTATATAATAGTCCTCGTTCTTCATTGAACTGATAGTGTTCCTAGTGAACCAATGTCGTTCTTAATTGAACCAATGTTGTTCGTAGGCTGAATACCTATCGAACCCATGTCGTTCCTAGTGAACCAATGTCATTCTTAATTGAACCAATGTCGTTCGTAGGCTGAATACCTATCGAACCCATGTCGTTCCTAGTGAACCAATGTCGTTCTTAATTGAACCAATGTCGTTCGTAGGCTGAATACCTATCGAACCCATGTCGTTCCTAGTGAACCAATGTCGTTCTCAATTGAACCAATGTTGTTCGTAGGCTGAATACCTATCGAACCCATGTTGTTCCTAGTGAACCAATGTCGTTCTTAATTGAACCAATGTCGTTCGTAGGCTGAATACCTATCGAACCCATGTCGTTCCTAGTGAACCAATGTCGTTCTCAATTGAACCAATGTTATTCGTAGGCTGAATACCTATCGAACCCATGTTGTTCCTAGTGAACCAATGTCGTTCTCAATTGAACCAATGTCGTTCTTAGGCTGAATCCCTATCGAACCCATGTCGTTCCTAGTGAACCAATGTCGTTCTCAATTGAACCAATGTCGTTCTTAGGCTGAATCCCTATTGAACCCAGGTCGAACCCCTGCGAAACCAATGTCGTTCTCAATAGAACCAATGTCGTTCTTAGGAGGAATCCCTATAGAACCCATGTCATTCTCAGTAAACCAATTCACAATTTTGACCTTTTTAGCCAATCAATTTCCAATTTCCAATTTCCAATTTCCAATTTCCAATTTCCAATTTCCAATTTCCAATTTCTAATTTCCAATTTCCAATTATCAATTTCCAATTTCCAATTTCCAATTTCCAATTTCCAATTTCCAATTTCCAATTTCCAATTTCCAATTTCCAATTTCCAATTTCAAATATCAAATTTCAAAATTCCAATTTCCAAAATTTGACCCTTTTGGTCATCCAATACCAATTCCAATAAATTTCTCTTGCGAGAGACCCTTTTTATAGGGAGAGTTCGAGGGAGCTCGTTCTTTTCGCATGCTATCCAATTCGTTCACTTAGCCCCTTTTCAGGGAGAGTTTGAAGGGACTCGTGTCTTTGTGAACCGTTTGCAAAACAAAATTCCAATTTCACACAAGGAACCCTTAGTTCAGGGAGAGCTTCGACGGAAGTTCGCTTTCCTTGTGACCATAATTTTGTACTAGGCCATTTCATCGTGAAGGACCCTCTTTTCAGGGAGAGTGTGATGGACTCGTTCCTTCATGACCGATTCACCAACCTCATCATTACCGGCCCCCTTTCCATAAGAGAAGCCTAATGTTAGGAAGTTTTGACGAAAGCTTAATTTCTCTTCGAAAGTTCGTTTTGCAAACACCTCCTCTTCAGGGAAGAGAGGAGTAATTTCTATTCCCAAATTCTGAATCTTCTCCTTTGGGGAAAGGAGAAGAAGATTTCTGTCATGGATGCGTTGCGTTGTGCTTCAGATGCTCGCTCTCACCAAGGATTTCAAGAAAATTTTGCCGATTTGTCATTAAATATTTGCTGATTTCAAAATCTTTATTGCACAAAAACATTACCTCAGAATACCTTCAGTATTACTTCCGAAAGGACAAAGCTTTCGCGAAAAAGGATTTAAAATTCAGAATCTTTCTATTGGCCGACCAAAAGGATGAAGAATAAATCCTCGATATGGCCAGCAAAAGGAAATTCAATGTTGTTGCAAAGCCATAAGTGATCGGTATTGATCGCAGTCAATGACACATTTTTAAAGATCATTCTTGGAAAATAAAGCAGTCGAAATATCCTGGGTGATACAGAAAAATCCATTCAATCTCTATATCTCCTCAATCACCTAAAGCTGCAATTAAATATCTGCAAAAGGGATCTCTCAACTGTCGTCAAGATGAAGGCGAATTAGGCGAGTAGACCCCCGGGGCCAAAGAAGATTTGGATCATCTCCAAGATGAAGGAGTTTGTGATGGATCCTTCCAGGGAAAGTTCAGAGCACCGTCAAGATGAAGGCGACTGCGATGAGCCTCCCGACAAACCCTAAAGGATATTTAATTTCCGCTATCATCACGAGATTTCCAACCAATGAGCCAATAACCGTCGATATAATCCCTCAGAGAAAAAGAAGGATCGGAACATCTCCAAGATGAAGGAGTTTGTGACGTACCCTTCCAAAAAAAAAAGAAGAGAGAAAAGTCAGGACATCTCCAAAATGAAGGATGATGTAATAAAATCCCCAAAAGCCCAAGAGAGCTCTAATTCTGCCAATAAAGAAAAAAAGTGGGCAGAAAGATCATCATGAGAAAAGAATCCCAGTATATCAGACTGCCAAATTTGCCAAAGAATCTTCTTTAATTTTGTGAAATTCTATTATCAATATTCTTTCACCAATTGCTCTCACAATATCAAGAATACTCTCTTTTCCGCTCATGTCAAGGAAATTGATAGCTTCCTTGAAAGAAAGCCAATTGCAAGCAATTTGAATTCGAATCTTGATTCTACGGAGTTAAGCTCAGTCGGAGGTAATACTTCAGGTAGAAAAGAGGAAAGATTTTCATACCAATATACATCAATTTCAAGCATTTTGAATCAACAAACAATTTTTAACATTTTGGCAATATTTTCTTACTATCTTGACATGAAGTGAAGAGCTCGATGTCTATCTTGACACATCCTGATATCACCTTTTACCTCCTTGAGAGAGTAACCTTTATCATCTTTCGCGTTGTCGAAAGAATTCATCTTTTGCGTTGTCAAAAGAATCGCCTTACTCCTTTGGATCGCCTTGTAGTCTTTCGCGTTGTTGAAAGAATCACCTTGTTCCTTTGGATCGCCTTTTTCCAGCTTTCGCGTTGTCGAAAGAATTCATCTTTTGCGTTGCCAAAAGAATCGCCTTACTCCTTTGGATCGCCTTGTCGTCTTTCGCGTTGTTGAAAGAATCGCCTTGTTCCTTTGGATCGCCTTTTTCCATCTTTCGCGTTGTCGAAAGAATTCATCTTTTGCGTTGTCAAAAGAATCGCCTTACTCCTTTGGATCGCCTTGTCGTCTTTCGCGTTGTTGAAAGAATCGCCTTGTTCCTTTGGATCGCCTTTTTCCATCTTTCGCGTTGTCGAAAGAATTCATCTTTTGCGTTGACAAAAGAATCGCCTTACTCCTTTGGATCGCCTTGTCATCTTTCGCGTTGTTGAAAGAATCTCCTTGCTCCTTTGGATCGCCTTATCATCTTTCGCGTTGTTGAAAGAATCGCCTTGTTCCTTTGGATCGCCTTTTCCATCTTTCGCGTTGTCGAAAGAGTTCATCTTTTGCGTTGTCAAAAGAATCGCCTTACTCCTTTGGATCGCCTTGTCATCTTTCACGTTGTTGAAAGAATCGCCTTGCTCATTTGGATCGCCTTTTTCCATCTTTCGCGTTGTCGAAAGAATTCATCTTTTGCGTTGACAAAAGAATCGCCTTACTCCTTTGGATCGCCTTGTCATCTTTCGCGTTGTTGAAAGAATCGCCTTGTTCCTTTGGATCGCCTTTCCCATCTTTCGCGTTGTTGAAAGAATTCATCTTTTGCGTTGTCAAAAGAATCGCCTTACTCCTTTGGATCGCCTTGTCGTCTTTCGCGTTGTTGAAAGAATCACCTTGCTCCTCTGGATCGCCTTGTCATCTTTCGCGTTGTCGAAAGAATTCATCTTTTGCGTTGTCAAAAGAATCGCCTTGCTCCTTTGGATCGCCTTGTCATCTTTCGCGTTGTTGAAAGAATCGCCTTGTTCCTTTGGATTGCCTTGTTATCTTTCGCGTTGTCGAAAGAATTCATCTTTCGTGTTGTTGAAAGAGTCACATTATTCCTCTTCAAGAAAATTGTTTTATTCACCATCCAACTTACCATTTTCATTTTCCGCCCAATCAGGATAAGGGTACAAACCTGAGCCTCCTTTGATGAGGTATTTCATTTTCTGCCCAATCAGGATAAGGGTACAAACCCGAGCCTCCTTTGATAAGGTATTTCATTTTCCGCCCAATCAGGATAAGGGTACAAACCTGAGCCTCCTTTGATGAGGTATTTCATTTTCCGCCCAATCAGGATAAGGGTACAAACCTGAGCCTCCTTTGATGAGGTATTTCATTTTCCGCCCAATCAGGATAAGGGTACAAACCTGAGCCTCCTTTGAAGAGGTATTTCATTTTTCTGCCCAATCAGGATAAGGGTACAAACCTGAGCCTCCTTTGATGAGGTATTTCATTTTCCGCCCAATCAGGATAAGGGTACAAACCTGAGCCTCCTTTGATGAGTTATTTCATTTTCCGCCCAATCAGGATAAGGGTACAAACCTGAGCCTCCTTTGATGAGGTATTTCATTTTCCGCCCAATCAGGATAAGGGTACAAACCTGAGCCTCCTTTGCTGAGGTATTTCATTTTCTGCCCAATCAGGATAAGGGTACAAACCTGAGCCTCCTTTGATGAGGTATTTCATTTTTCGCCCAATCAGGATAAGGGTACAAACCTGAGCCTCCTTTGATGAGATATTTCATTTTCCGCCCAATCAGGATAAGGGTACAAACCTGAGCCTCCTTTGATGAGGTATTTCATTTCCCGGTCAGGTTAAGGGTACAAACCTGAGCCTCATTCTGATGAGGTATTTCATTTCCCGGTCAGGTTAAGGATACAAACCTGAGCCTCCTTTGATGAGGTATTTCATTCCCCGGTCAGGTTAAGGGTCAAACCTGAGCTTCGTTTCTACACGAGGTATTTCCCGTCCCATCCAGGTTAAGGGCAAAACCTGAATCGCACTTCTTTTGAAGTAAATTTTTCTTCTTCATTCTCCATTTCATATCTACGACTTTCATCAGGGCTAATTTCTTCATACCCAGTCAGATCCTTCTAACTGGGGCATTTTTATAGCCCAAATTTGGTGTGTTTTCTTTGCCACTAAGCTCGTCTTCAAGCCGGCTTAGTAGCAAAGAGGGGCATCTGTAAACACCCCAAATTTTCCTCATCTATTCTTAAAAATCCCTCCTCGTGTAGTGCCAACCCTGTAGGTCAATGTAGGAGTCAAACCCCGAGTCAGTTTCAGAAAATCACCATTTTACCCATTTTCATTAGGAAAATTACCATTTTACCCCTAGGTCATCCCAGACCCCAGTCAGTCGGAGTCAACCAAGCTCATTGGTCAGTTCAGGACAGTTAAAATATCAGTCATCTCAAGCTCATCTGAGCTCACAATGAACAGACCATTTTCATTTCTGACCATTCATGCCAAAATGGGATCATTTCTTCAAAAATGAGCTCATTTCTCACTCGAATCCAAGCCAATTGTCTCCAAGTCAGTCATTCCCAGTCAGTCATGTTCCCCAGAGTCTAACTTGAGCTCACCAGGAGTTCAAGTGCTCCAGTTTCAGTTCAAAACCATTTCTAAATGTCTAGGAGCCCATTTTAGTCCATTTTAGCTCTTTCAACTGAAATTGAGTTGAGTTTAGTCAATTGAGCTAGTGTTCAAGCTTTGATTTTAGTTCATGTCAGTATCACTGACCTTTGTTCTAGCTCAAACCTAGCTCAGGTTCGTAATTCACTTCACTCCAGTAATCATTCCGTACCATTTCTCTAAAAATGGCAACTTTTCTTGAAAATTCAGTCAGAAAGGTCAGTTGAGTCAGTGCCTGGTCAGTTCATTTGAGTTTTGAAACTCTAAAACCCAGCTCAATCTAGCTCATCTCAGTTCAATCCAGCTCGAACCCCAATTTTTAGTGTCACTCTGACCCAGTAGAGTCCCGAAAACCATTTCTTGAGCTATTTTGCAAATTTTATCAGTTTTAATACCTTTTGAACTGGTACAACTGCCAATCGGGGTTTAAAATCTAAAATTCTTCATTCAGGGTTAGCATTTCGCATGTCATTTCTCATCATTTCATATCATTTCTCAGCATTTCATAACATTTCATCACATTTCATTTCATTTTCGAAGTCCAGAACTCCAGTTTTATAAATTTCAATCCAGGTCGAGTTTTTAAAAGCTTTTAGAAATCAATTTCAAACCCCGGGTTTCTAAAATTGACACTTTTACCCCCGGGAGTCTAAATTTGGAAATGTTTTCTCAAGAAAAATAATTTTGATTTATTTCAAACACAAATTTTTGAATTCTACACTGGATTTGCTTCGCAACGGGGTATTGAACTTTAAAATCCGAGCTCGTTTCAAAAATTGCCAAAAATAGCTTGTTTCGTTTGGAAATATTTTCTTGAGAAAAACAATCTCGATTTCTTTCAAAATTAAATTTTCAAATTCTACATTGGATTTGCTTCGCAACGAGGTATTGAACTTCAAAATCCGAGCTCGTTTCAAAAACTGCCAAAAATAGCTCGTTTCGTCTGAAAATTTTCTAAAAAGACTATTTTACCCATCTAATCATCAAAAGGAATTTCAAAAGTGGAATTTGGACCCGCTCTGAGATGGCCCATCCATTTGCATTTTCTTGTTTTAATTTATAAGAAAAAAAATTATCTTTTTCTTTTGGTTTGTTTTATTTTATTTATTTTATTTTTTTTTTTTATTATTTTTATTCTTCCTAAGGTGGGACCCACAAGGGGGTCACCCAAACCTCCAGCCCATTTCCTTTCTTTCTTCCTCCATTTTCTTTTTTTTATATTTTTTTTTTATTTTATTTTCTTTTCTTCTTTATTTCTTTTCTTTCTTTTTTCTTCCTTTTTCTTTCTTTTTCTTTCTTTCTTTCTTTCCTCCTTTCTTTCCTCTCCCTCCATTCATGTATAGTCTTTCCAGCCCCTCCTTCTTCTTTCCCTCTCCTTTCTTCCCCTTTCTTTCCTTTTCCTTCTTCCCCTCTTCTTTCCTTTTTCTTCCCTTCCTTCTTTCCCCTTTCTTCCTTATTCCCCTTTGGATTTTCCCCAAAGCAATGGCTGCAGCCATTCACGTATATTCCTTCATGAAATATTATTAGTAACTTAGGTTTTGAGTTAATCAAAACCTAAGTTATGATAAAAAGAAAAAAAGAAAAGAACGGCTGAGGGGGATTCCCATTCAACGTCTCTCTCTTCTCTAACCCCTTCTCTCTCTCTCTCTCTCCCTCTCTCCTTTGCTGCTATACCTACAGCAACTCCCACCTTCTTCCTTCAGCACCACCAACTGCACACCATAGCAGCCAACCACCTCTTCCAGCCATTGAAGCTCCACCTACCAGCTTGCAGCCACCACAAGGGGAGCACCAGCCGGTTCATCTCTTCCAGCCATTGAAGCCACCAAGGAGCACCTCCATCTTCTCCTCATCAAGGCAGCCATCTCCCTCTTCATCAAGAGTACAGCAGCTCAGCCACCTCCATTGCTGCACTTCCAGCTACCTCCTCCAGCCTTGACAGCCACCACTAGCCTTACTTGGTGACAATCACCACAGCAAATCCGTCAGCCATCCTCTTGTTGAAGCTTCTCCATAGCAGCAGTCTTGCCTCCAATTTCTTGCAGCCACCAGCCACAATAACATCAAGGTGCTCCAGCACCATCCTCTACTTTGCTTCAACCATCTCCATGGCTGCAACTTATTCCAGCAAAGTGCCAAGGTGAGTTCATTCTATTTTACTAAGTTTTTCATTAAATTTGACTAAGATCATATGATTAAAAGGGAACATGCAAGTCTTATTTTCATAAGAATGATGTGAAGTTAGATCTATGATGATGCATGGTTATCTTTGTGGTTTTGAATAGTAGGGAATAAGAAAACCTACGTCCCATATGCGTGGGCTATGTGAATGAAGAGATCCATCCGTTCAATAAATTGGATCTCTCATTTCGAGAGCAACATTAAACAAAAGATCATACCTCCCTGATCATTTTGATTTTATTCTTGGTTACATGTAGATTTCATTGAGTAGAAGCATTATATTTAATTTATGTTATTGCTTAATAGGTATTTTACTTAGTTTCATCCATGTTTGCTTATTAGTTTGTAGTTTTCAATCTAGGCGTAGAGTCCAGTTGTTATTTCATGGATGTATCTTCATTTTTAAATCCTAAAAATCTCATGATAGTTGTGATTATTTGTCTTTGATTTCTTATGAAATTTTGATTTAATTTGGGTTTTGCAACCCCATTAAATAAATCAAATCCCAAACCGAGATTTTTCATTTCTGGAACTTTCAATTTCTGCTTTAGCAGACAAGAATCTTTAGAATCACCTATTTAGGAGATTCAAATCATCTTACAAAAATTACAGTGGATTCATGATTGAATCTACTAATGATCTGGAAATTTTAAGATTTTTCCAAGCAGTTTTGATCTCTGTAAAAAAATCGGATTTTCCAGACCCCTGGGAAAATCTCGATTTTCCTTTGTCAGGGTATAGACAGACCCTAATGCATCATGTCCGCCCAATCTGTAGCTAGTTTCCAAAAGCTTTCAACATGAAAGTTGTTCCTAACATAATTTACTATCATTTCCCAAAATTTGGAAATTTTTGGATCTGTTTCATTATTTTTCCCGGATTTTCTCTTTCTGTCTAACAGATTCCAATGTCCAGAAATTCCAGAGATTTAGGTCTCTGATAACAGTGTGTCCTTTTACAAACCGTAATCCGAATCCCAAGGGTGTCAAAAGATAAAATATTCCTATGTTTGTCAGGGACATTTTCCCACAATTTCAGCCATTTTCCCATCTGTCTGCCATTTTTATTACATTTTCTACCGAAACCTGTCTGTTTCCTTCATTTGCTAGAGTCGCCGGATTCCGATCCGATTTGCCGGAGTGGTACAGCTCCGACCATAGGTCAAAGACAGAAAGTGTAAAAGGCAAAAATCCTTGCCTTACTGTCCTCTGTCATCCCATAAAATTTGGGAAATTTTTATGGAAGTTTGATATCCTAAATCCCCTTTAGAATCAATATTTTAGGCAAAAATCACAAAAATTAGGGTTTTTATTTGAATTTCCATATTTAAAAATACAAAAAATTATATTTTAGAGATCAATTATGTTTCTAGGGTTATTTTAGTTGTCCATGCCAAATTTGGTTTAATTCCAAGTTCATTTGCTCCATGTGTTAGTTTATCTTTAAATTCAGAAGCGAAAATCAAGTTAAATTCGATATTTTATGATATTTTCGCCATGTTAGGGTTTTTATCATGTACATAAGCATGTAGAATCATATTAGGGTTAATTTTAATCTCATTTGCATTTCATATTTTTCTATTTTGCAAAATTTATTTCAGAAAACCCTGGTTTCAAGGCCATAGTCTTGTTATCGGGGGTATTTTGGTCATTTTGACCTAAATTTCGAAATTTCCATTTCTAATTCTCCAAAATTTCATGCATATCATCATATCTTATCATATTATGTTTGATTTATTTCATTTGATTTTCAAAATTCCAAAATTTACAAAAATTCTTTCGTAAAACCCTGATTTCAAGGTCATCAGGGGTATTTTGGTCATTTTGACCCCAATTTCGAATTTTCAAGTTTATTTTCAAAATTTATTCATTATTTCTCATGTTTATATCAAAGGGGGTATGATTCTGGGTTTATATCTGAATAATATCCGATAATTTTCCATATTTTCGGATAAATTCAGAAAAACCTACATTTTTGTGCTAACCTTGTTTTCTAGTTTTGCAGGAACATTCAAGAAGAAGACTTAGCTTTTATTTTTTTATTTCAATTCAATGTAACCTCAAATGTAATAATTTGGAATAAGAGTTATTTTTCTGCTTAGAATAGGGTTGCATTGCATATAGTTTAATTTCTGCAAAATTTTAATATGTGATGTATGATTCATGCACATTATTTCAAATTCACTATGGTTTACACGAATGGCACGTGCACAAGCTCTTATGGAGTTTATAAACTCGGTGGGATTCGTATTTATGGCCATAGTCAGAATACGAAGAAAACCAAGATTTATGATCTTCATATTAGCCACATTCAGCCTACACACTTAGGCTAACTTCAAAATGCACTGCATTTTTTAAAGTTTTAAAAGGATTTCCCAATTCCTCAATGAAATTCCCTTTTCAAATTCATATTCATTCATTCATATCATTCAAATTGCATTATTCTCAAATTCATTTTCCAATTTCAATTTCAGAAAATTCAGCTTTCTCAAGAATTCTAAAGTCTTTCTCAGGATCTGATTTTCTCAAAATCCTGAGTTTTCAAAAGAGATTTCAAAGCATTTCCCAAGTTCACACCAAGATTTTCCAATGTTTTAAAATTCTCAAATTTCAAAATCCCAAGTTTTCAAAAATCGATTTTCTCAGATTTCCTATTTTTCTGAGAACCCAGTTTTCTTGAGAATTCATTCTCCTTTTCAGAAATCCTTTTCCAATGAATTTCCTGATTTTCCCAGCATTTCTCAAATCCATTTTCTCATAAAATCAATTCCAAGTTTCCAATCTCAAAACCAATTTTCTCAGATTTTTAAGCTTTCCTGAGAAATCACTTTCCAATGCAAATTTCTGATTTTCAATGAACTTCAATGATTTTCCCAGGAATCCCAATTTCAAGTACTTTTCCAATCATTTTTCCAGCATATTTTAATTTTCCAAAGCAAACATCATATTTTCTCAAACTTGCATTTTTCAAAATTCCATAGCACAAGCCTGATTCTTTGTGCATTCTAGGAAAAATAGAGCATAATTTAGATATTTGAGTCAAGTTAAAGCACATAATTGGTCCTTGGTTCAATTACCCCTGGTAAAGGCGCCAGGAACGGTTGAACCTCGTACCGACAGGCGGATCCCATTCCATGGAATTTTCCCGCAAATTTTCAAAACGGAGGCGAGTAAATTTTCAAAACAATTTTCAAAACTTTGGTCGAGTTTGACTCGCGAAATTTGTTTCTTTCTCGCAAGGGAGGGAAAAAAATTTGCGATGATAACAGACACATGTCCTCTCCCTACTTTTTTCAGAAAAGTAGGAGACACATGTCACTGCCCTCTTTTTCCTCCCTCTTGCCACATGGCATTGTAGGAGCCACCCTGAGGTGGCGCCACATGTCCATCCTCCATTCCTCCAGGGCCAACCTCCATTTGAATTTCAAACTTTCCCCTGAGGTGGCGCCATCTGAGAAAGCCTCTCCAGCAGGCTGACACTTGGAACCATCCTGGACTGCCACATGTCCAGATCTCCTTTCACCAGAAAAAGCAAAATTCAAATTCCTCTGAGGTGGCACCTTCTGAGCCCACTGCTCTGTCCTTCTGACATGTGTCAAACACCTTTTGAGGTGGCACCATTCCAGGACTCCACTTGGCTCCATTTTTATTTTTTTATTATTTTTAATAAAGGTAGCCCACCATGAGGTGGCGCCATCTGAGGACTCCCTACAAAAGGTGAGTTTGAATTTCAAATTCCAAGAGAGCACCCTCTGAGGTGGCGCCTTCTGGGAGCTCCCTGCAGAGAGAATCAAGCTAACTTTTGAAAAATTCCAAATTCCCCCTGCTGAGGTGTCTCACCCACAAAATTTCCATTTTTTATTTTTCTCAAAAAAATCAAAATAGCCTTTTGAGGTGGCGCCACCTGAGGGCTCCCTGCAGAAGACAAATTCGAATTTCAAACCCCTCAGATGGCACCCCCTGAGATGGCGCCACATGGAGGGCTCAGATCCAGCCTATTTGAATTTCAAAATTTTTCAGAAAAGTTATAAAAACAAGGGTTCACGCCCAGCCTAAGGAGATAATTTTTTTTTGGCTCTGGTGAACTTGGAAAATCCGACCTAGCCTTCCTAGAATCAGATTTTGAACCTTGGAAATTGTGCCCCCTTTGGTGCATTGAAGAGGATGGAGTAGAGCTCGTGCTGTGGCCAATCCGATTCCAACAGAGCTCGATTTTGGTGGACCATCCGAAGCTCGGAGCGAAGGACGAAGGAAGCTCGTGATAGCTGCCTTTTTCAAGAGCTCCTACGCTGCGTAACGAAGCAAGGTGCACTTCTTTTCTCATTGATTGGATTCCATAATTCGAATCGGGGGTCGTTTGAAGAAAGAGCTCATCCGAGGGATGGATTGAGCTATTCTCATAAAACGACATACATAAAAATGTTTCATTATGCTTCCTTGATAATTTTTAACATTCATATAGTTAGCTAGGTTTAATTTGCATTTTATTTTATTCATTTAGTATATTTCATGAATTAATTAGGATTAATTTAGCCTTTATTTCAATTCTGCTTATTTTCAGTAGGTCTCTGTTTTTGTCAGTCAGTCCACACGTCATTTTATGCATTTGTTTTTTATTAAAAATCCCAAAAAAATCACAGAATTCGCCCTTAGGTGTCCCTAAAATTTTGCCAAAAATTCGGAGCCATTTGAATTTGTTTACTGCGGTAAACATTCAAAATGATAAGTCGGGTTTTGTTACCCTGGATACATTTTGAAAATCATTTTCCGACTTGTAAAATCGAGATATCCCTTATGGGAGATCCGATTTTCGATCCGAAAGATGTTTTGAACTCGGGAGAATGTCTAGTTTTTAATGTGATTTGTTCGGATTTTTATGATTTTTTTTTATGTCTGACAAAAATCCGAGATGTCGGTACACGTGTCAGAGCCTAATTTGGGCCTCTGAGATCTTGGATCGACTTAAAGCTATGGTTTCTCTTTGTGTGTTACTTCAAATCCGAAACTGTAAAAAGTGAAAGTGGTGTCCGAGATGTCCTCTATTTGAATCTGAAAGCCTGTAATTTTTAGAAGAGTGTTGACCCCTGCTTCGGATTTTTCTTGTCAGCCCCCTGTTTTGCTACATTTGTCTGTTCTGTTAGTTTAGGCAGGAATAGTTATATTTTTATCGGTGTTTATGTTGATCAAATGCCGAAGTCATAAACATGAAAGTTGTTCATGTAGGTGTCGTGCATAGCTCTGATTAATTTCATAAATTTACATGGCCGTTTTGTATTTTTTGTAGCATTTTACATCAGATTAGTATGATTTTTACCTCTGTCTGAACTAAATCCCTGTTATTGAACTCACCATGGCTCAAATCCCGTAGCTGTAAAAACAAAAAATGTTCCATTTCGGGTCTTTTAGCAGTCTGCAAAATATCAGAAGTTTCCATGGTGTAAATCTTGCATTATCATATTGGGCATTGCATTTGGTTCGGATCCATAGGCAAAATCCACCATTTTAGGACTTTCTTTGAATTTTGGCATTTAAATCATATCATTTCATGATTTTTAGCATTCTAGGCTGTTTATCAGAGTAAGTAGATGCTTCATACCGAATTTGGTGCAATTTGGAATCTATTTGAGGTTCGGATTATCCACAATACCAAAACAGGGTCCCGCAGGACCCGGATCCAAGTGAAAAACAAGCGAAATTCGTTATTTTGGCTAAATTTTAAAATGTCAAATTCTGATTTTACAGTCCTAATGTGTTTAGAAGCATGTCATATTGCATTTCATCATCATTGAATTCAATTTGAATTTCGAAATCCCAATTTTACTAAGTTTTCCTTCAAAAAAAACCCTGATTTTAAAGATGTAACTTTAATTTTAGGGGTATTTTGGTCATTTTAACAAATTCCGAATTTCAAACTATTTTCTACTGAATTTCTAGCATTTTCATCATTTCAAATATCAAGGAAGCATGAGAATAGGGTTTATATCCAATTAAGTCCAATAATTTCATAATATTATTGGAAAATCTTGGAAAAACCCACATATTTGAGCTAACCTTATTTCAAGTTTGGCAGGGACATTCAAAAGAAGGAGCTGAAGTCTGCAAATTTCTTTTACTTCTTTTATTTAGTGATGTAATAATGTAAATTTTGGAATAAGAGATTTAATTTCCTGCTTAGACTAGGATGCATATCATATAGTTTGATTTTATGCAATATCATGTTTCTATGATTCATGCATTTTATTTCAAAAGCACTATGGATGTTCACGAATGGCACGTGCACCAACTCTTAGGGAGTTGATGGACTCGGTGGGATCCATATTTACGGCCCTAGTCGGAATATGGACGAGACCCAGATCCATCATCTTTCTACTAGTCACATTGAGCCTACACTATTAGGCTATCTTAAAATGCACATCATATTTCCAAAGTTTTCAAAATCATGTGCATCAAATCAACTAAATTCTGAACATATTCATGGCCACAGTCAGGATATGTGAAAGATTTATTTGGACTTAATGCACATTTTCCAACCAAATCTCTTAGAAAATCTTTTCAAAGTGCATTCATTCACTTATGTCATTTGCATCATAGAATCATTGATTTTCTCAAGATTTTCTCAAGAAAACTTCATTCTCAAGAAATCTATTTCTCAAGAAATTCTAAGGATTTTTCAAAATCGGTTTTCCAAAGATAAGTTTCCACAGTTTTCCCTGGAAAATGATATTTTCTTAAGATATTCAAAAGAGTTTTCCAATCTTTCTTCAAGATCCAAAATCGATTTCCGAGTATTTCAAAAAGGTAAAATTCTCAGGATTTCGATTCCCCAAGTTTTGAATTTCCTTCTCCAATGAGTTTTCCTATAAATTTTCCATCATTTTCCTAAGAAAACTCTCAAAGTCCAAGTTTTCCTAAGAAGTGTTTCCCATTTCAAAAGGTTCATCTTTTCTCAAGAATCACTTCCATTTTCCCAAGATTTTCAACTATTTCTGATTTTTCCACATCTTTATAAGTTTTCTCATGTTTTCAAAAACCCCTTTTTTATCTGAGTTTCTTGAGAAATCGACCTTTTTCCTGAGAGATTCTTTTCAACTCCAAATATTTTCCAAGCATGCATCATATTTTCCAACTTACATTTTACAAAATCTCATAGCACATGCCTGAATTCTCTGTGCATTTAGGATAGAACATAATTTTAATGATTTAACTAAGTCAAGCACAATTTTGGTCCTTGGTTCGATTACCCCTGTTAAAGGCGGCAGGAACGGTCGAACCTCGTACCGACAGGTCGAGCCCCATCCCATGGATTTTCCCGCAATTTTCAAAACGGAGGCGAGTATTTCAAAACATTTCCAAAATCCGGTCAAGTTTGAAGCGCGAAAGCGTTTCCTTCCTTTTTCTCTTCCGCAAGGAAGGGAAGACGGGGGAAAAATTTCGCGACGATAACAGGTTTGGCGACCGTGATGGGACTGTTTGTTGAAATCCCAATACTGACCGGATTGTTATTAATGCAATTGAATGCAAATGAATATGGGTTGATGCATATGAATGCACATGTGCATGAAATGAGGAATTTGTTTATTCTGCCTGCATATAGAACAAAATTTTAAAATGCCTCAGTGTAACTGGGAAAGAAAGTTGGATCATTATTTGAAGGAAACAGGAAGGATTACAAGAGGAGAATAAATGTTTCAAGTATAAAACTTTTTCAAGTGTCGAGCATTGATAGGATCTGGCAATTCTACCCCATCGACATTGATGAGCCGATATGAGTTGCGGGGTAATGCTTCTTTGACAATATAGGGACCTTCCCAATTTGGCGACCATTTGCCGCCAGGACGCTGCTTGAGATAAGCTGTGGATCGAAGTACTAAATCATTGACTTTGAATCTTCTTTCGATGATAGATTTCGCATATTGCCTGGCTACTCTCTGGCGATAGGATTGAGCATGCTCTGCTGCTTTTAGCCTTCTCTCGTCGAGTAAGTCTAGTTGCACTAGTCGCTGCTGCTGGTATTGATCAAGAGGTAATTGCAGAAGTGAAGCAAATTTCAAAGCGGGCTTCTGAACATGTAGCGGCAATACTACTTCTGTTCCATAGACCAGTTCTGATGGAGTAGCATTTGTTGGTGTACGAATGGTGGATGGACATGTGGCGCCACCTCAGGGTGGCTCCTACAATGCCATGTGGCAAGAGGGAGGAAAAAGAGGGCAGTGACATGTGTCTCCTACTTTTCTGAAAAAAGTAGAGAGAGGACATGTGTCCTCTACTTTTTCTGAAGGAATGAGAAGGAGACATGTGTCACCTTCTTTTCCTGAAAGAAGTAGAAGATGACACGTGGCAGAGGGATGAGAAGGAGGGAAGGGACATGTGGCGCCCTCATAGGCCATCTGGAAAAATCAGAGCTCCGGATTTTCGCCACCTAATGCCTTGTTTGAATTTTAAATGGTTTGCTTTTTCTGAAGAAGGCCAGGAGTGACATGTGTCTCCTACTTTTCTGAAAAAGGTAGGGAGAAGACATGTGTCCTCTACTTTTTCTGAAAGAAGCAGAGAATGACACATGGCAGAGGGGAGAGAAGGTGGGCCTAGCCAAGTGGCGCTATCTCAGACAGGATGAAAAAGGTAGGAGTTCTTGATTTTCGCCACCTATGGGGATTTTTGAATATTTGAATTCTAGCTTTTCTGAAGAAAGCAGAAAATGACACATGGCACTTGCCTTTTTCTGAGGAAATGAGGGCTTGCCATGTGTCCTCTGCAGGAGACACTCCAGATGGCGCCACCTCAGAGGAGACAAGCCTACCTTTTCTGCAGGAATTTAAGAGTGACACATGTTTCCTACTTTTCTGAAAAAAATAGGGAGAGGACATGTGTCAGGCTACTTTTCTAGAAGGAAGGAGGGGTTGACACGTGTCCCCTGCAGGAGACACACTTCAAGTGGCGCCACCTCAGAGGAGACAAACTCCACTTTTTCTAGACAAGACAACCTATGACACTTGGCATCTCCTGGTAGTCTTTGAAATGACACATGGCGCAGGATGGATAGGGTGACACATGGCAGATAAATGGGATGACATGTGGCGGCTTCTGAAGGTAGCCCCACACTGACACTTGACATGGAAATGGGAGGAGAGAGAAAAGACAAGTGGCACCAATCCAGGGGACAAGGCTCCTATATTTTTGGGTTTTTCAAAATTCAAATTTTCAAAAGAAAAGCTTGTGTGACACCACCTCAGTGTGGGTCCCACATTGCTTCTTTATTGAAATAAGGATAAAACCACAACTTCTTTTTTTGGAATTTTCATAAAATCTGGAATAATTGGTAAAATAAAAAATTTTTTGGAAAGAGTTGGCCCTTGTGGGGCGATTTTGTAAAAAGGAGATATTTGAAATTGTTGACAAAATGGCAAAATCTGAGATGAATTGGCTGAAATCCATATTGAAAACTATCCAGATCATTTTCCTGAGGAAATATTTTAAAATTCAGAGACCTAGGGGTAAAATGGGAAGAACTGATAATTTTGAAGACCCAGGGTTTTGAAATCAATTTTGAAAAGAGTTGAAATTCTAATCTGGATTGAAAATCGAGAGTTCTGGACCTCGAAATGACATGCTGTGCAGTGCAGTGATTTGAAATGCTCATGCAATGATATGCAATGTCATGTCTTATGAAATGGAATCTTGAACCAAGACTTGAGGATTCCTGTCTTCTGTCAGGAGTAAGATTTTGACTATCTGAGACAAAATAGAGAAATTTTGAGAGTTGCAGATGAAATTTAGACTTTTGCAAGGTCCGGGCTCAGAAAATGACCATTTTGCCCTCCAACGATTTCAGAGGCTGAATGATGATGCTCGGTGGACTGTCGGGGAGGTGAGTGAAAACCTGTTATCGTCGCGAAATTTTTCCCCCGCCTTCCCTTCCTTGCGGAAGAGAGAAAGAGGAAACGCTTTCGCGCTTCAAACTTTGACCGGATTTTGGAAAATGTTTTTGAAATACTCGCCTCCGTTTTTGAAAATTGTGGGAAAATCCATGGGATGGGGCTCGACCTGTCGGTACGAGGCTCGACCTGTCGGTACGAGGTTCGACCGTTCCTGCCGCCTTTAACAGGGGTAATCGAACCAAGGACCAAAATCGTGCTTGACTTAGTTAAATTATCAAAGTTATGTTCTATCCTAAATGCACAGAGAATTCAGGCATGTGCTATGAGATTTTGGAAAACACAAGTTGGAAAACATGATGTATGCTTAGAAAACATTTGGAGTTGGAAAGAATCTCTCAGGAAAGAGGTCAATTTCTCAGGAAACTCTGATGAAAAAGATTTGAAATCTCAGGAAAGTTCATAAAGACTTGGGAAAATTATGAATGGTTGAAAATCCTGGGAAAATGGAAGTGATTCTTGAGAAAAGATGAACCTTTTGAAAAGGGAAACACTTCTTAGGAAAACTTGGACTTTGAGAGTTTTCTTAGGAAAATGATGGAAGATTTATAGGAAAACTCATTGGAGAAGGAAATTCAAAACTTGGGGAATCGAAATCCTGGGAATTTTACCTTTTGAAATACTTGAAAATCGATTTTGGATCTTGGAGAAAGATTGGAAAACTCTTTTGAATCTCTTAAGAAAATATCATTTTCCAGGGAAAACTGTGGAAAAACTTGTCTTTGGAAAACCGATTTTGAAAAATCCTTAGAATTTCTTGAGAAATCGATTTCTTGAGAATGAAGTTTTCTTGAGAAAATCTTGAGAAAATCAGTGATTCTATGATGCAAATGTCATGAGTGAATGAATGCACTTTGAAAAGATTTTCTAAGAGATTGGTTGGAAAATGTGCATTAAGTCCAAATAAATCCTTCACATATTCTGACTGTGGCCATGAATATGTTCAGAACTTAGTTGATTTGATGCACATGATTTTGAAAACTTTGGAAATATGATGTGCATTTTCAAGATAGCCTAAGAGTGTAGGCTCAATGTGACTAGTAGAAAGATGACGGATCTGGGTCTCGTCCATATTCCGACTAGGGCCGTAAATATGGATCCCACCGAGTCCATCAACTCCCTAAGAGTTGGTGCACGTGCCATTTGTGAACATCCATAGTGCTTTTGAAATAAAATGCATGAATCATAGAAACAGGATATTGCATAAAATCAAACTATATGATATGCATCCTAGTCTAAGCAGGAAATTAAATCTCTTATTCCAAAATTTACATTATTACATCACTAAATAAAGGAAATAAAAGAAATTTGCAGACTTCAGCTCCTTCTTTGGAATGTCCCTGCCAAGCTTGAAATAAAGTTAGCTCAAATATGTGGGTTTTTCCAAGATTTTCCAATAATATTATGAAATTATTGGACTTAATTGGATATAAACCCTATTCTCATGCTTCCTTGATGTTTTGAAATGATGTAAATGCAGGGAATTCAGTGGAAAACAGTTTGAAATTCGGAATTGGGGTCAAAATGACCAAAATACCCCTAAAATTAAAGTTACACCTTTAAAATCAGGGTTTTTTTAAGGAAAACTTAGTAAAATTAGGATTTTGAAATTCAAATTGAATTCAATGATGATAAAATGCAATATGACATGCTTCTAAACACATTAGGACTGTAAAATCAGAATTTGACATTTTAAAATTTAGCCAAAATAACGAATTTCGCTTATTTTTCACTTGGATCCGGGTCCTGCGGGACCCTGTTTTGGTATTGTGGATAATCCGAACCTCAAATGGATTCCAAATTGCACCAAATTCGGTATGAAGCATCTACTTACTTTGATAAACAACCTAGCATGCTAAAAATCATGAAATGATATGATTTAAATGCCAAAATTCAAAGAAAGTCCTAAAAATGATGGATTTTGCCTGTGGATCCGAACCAAATGCAATGCCTAATATGATAATGCAAGATTTACACCATGGAAACTTCTGATATTTTGTAAAATGCTAAAAGACCCGAAATGGAACATTTTTGGTTTTTACAGCCTCGGGATTTGAGCCATGGTGAGTTCAATAACAGGGATTTAGTTCTGACATAGGTAAAAATCACCCTAATCTGATGTAAAATGCTAAAAAAATACAAAACAGCCATGGAAATTTATGGAATTAATCAGAGATATGAACGACACCTACATGAACAACTTTCATGTTTATGACTTCGGCATTTGATCAACATAAACACCGATAAAAATATAACTATTCCTGCCTAAACTAACAGAACAGACAAATGTAGCAAAACATGGGGATGACAAGAAAAATCCGAAGCAGGGGTCAACACTGTTCTAAAAATTACAGGCTTTCAGATTCAAACAGAGGACACCACGGACATAACTTTCAATTTTTACAGTTTTGGATTTGGAGCAACACACAAAGATAAACCATAGCCCTAAGTCGATCCAAGATCTCAGAGGCCCAAATTAGGCTCTGACACGTGTACCGACATCTCGGATTTTTGTCAGACATTAAAAAAAATCAGAAAAATCTGATAAAATCATATTAAAAACTAGACATTCTCCCAAGTTCAAAACATATTTTTGATCGAAAATCGGATCTCCCATGAGGGATATCTCGATTTTACAAGTCGGAAAATGATTTTCAAAACGTATCCCGGGTAACAAAACCCGACTTGCCATTTTGAATGTTTACCGCAGTAAACAAATTCAAATGCCTCCGAATTTTTGGCAAAATTTTAGGGACACCGAAGGGCGCATTCCGTGATTTGTTTGGGATTTTTAATAAAAAACAAATGCATGAAATGACGTGTGGACTGACTGACAAAAACAGAGACCTACTGAAAATAAGCAGAATTGAAATAAAGGCTAAATTAATCCTAATTAATTCATGAAATGTACTAAATGAATGAAATAAAATGCAAATTAAACCTAGCTAACTATATGAATGTTAAAAATCATCAAGGAAGCATAATGAAACATTTTTATGTATGTCGTTTTATGAGAATAGCTCAATCCATCCCTCGGATGAGCTCTTTCTTCAAACGACCCCCGATTCGAATTATGGAATCCAATCAATAGGAAAAGAAGTGCACCTTGCTTCGTTACGCAGCGTAGGAGTTCTTGAAAGGGGCAGCTATCACGAGCTTCCTTCGTCCTTCGCTCCGAGCTTCGGATGGTCCACCAAAATCGACCTCTGTTGGAATTGAATTGGCCACAGCACGAGCTCTACTCCACCTTCTTCAATGCGCCAAAGGGGGCACGATTTCCAAAGTTCAAAATCGGATTTTAGGAAGGCTAGGTCGGATTTTGCAGATTCACAAGAGCTAAAAAATGATCTCCTTCAGGCTGGGCGTGAACCCTTGTTTTTATAACTTTTCTGAAAAATTTTGAAATTCAAACAGGCTGGATCTGAGCCCTCCATGTGGCGCCATCTCAGGGGGTGCCATCTGAGGGGTTTGAAATTCGAATTTGTCTTCTGCAGGGAGCCCTCAGGTGGCGCCACCTCAAAAGGCTATTTTGATTTTTTTGAGAAAAATAAAAAAATGGAAATTTTGTGGGTGAGACCTCAGCAGGGGGAATTTGGAATTTTTCAAAAGTTTGCTTGATTCTCTCTGCAGGGAGCTCCCAGAAGGCGCCACCTCAGAGGGTGCTCTCTTGGAATTTGAAATTCAAACTCACCTTTTGTAGGGAGTCCTCAGGTGGCGCCACCTCATGGTAGGCTACCTTTATTAAAAATAAAATAAAAATAAAAATGGAGCCAAGTGGGGTCCTGGAATGGTGCCACCTCAAAAGGTGATCTGAGGTGTAAAGTTGGAACAGTAGGGGCATGCCATGTGGCGCCACCTCTGGGGAGTTCAAATGTTTGAAATTTTGCTTTTCTGCAGGAAAGGAGGGGCTGACATGTGGCATTTCCTCAAAGTGGCTCCTACGATGCCATGTGGCAGGAGAACATGAAGGGAGGAAGCAAAATGCGCCACCTCATGGGGGGGTTTTTCCTACTTTTTCTGGTGCAGGGAGGTCTGGACATGTGGCGGACAAGTGTCAGCTGTCTGGAGAGGCTTTCTCAAATGGCGCCACCTCAGGGGGAAGTTTGAAATTCAAATAGAGGTTGGCCCTGGAGGAATGGAGGATGGACATGTGGCGCCACCTCAGGGTGGCTCCTACAATGCCATGTGGCAAGAGGGAGGAAAAAGAAGGCAATGACATGTGCCTCCTACTTTTCTGAAAAAAGTAGGGAGAGGACATGTGTCCTCTACTTTTTCTGAAGGAGTGAGAAGGAGACATGTGTCACCTTCTTTTCCTAAAAGAAGTAGAAGATGACACGTGGCAGAGGGGAGAGAAGGAGGGCCAAGCCATGTGGCGCCATCTCAGATAAGATGAAAAAGGTAGAAGTTCAGGATTTTCGCCACCTATGAGGAGTTTTGAATATTTGAATTCTAGTTTTTCTGAAGAAAGCAGGAAATGACACATGGCAGTTGCTTTTTCTAAAGAAATGAGAGCTTGACACGTGTCCTCTGCAGGAGACACTCCAGATGGCGCCACCTCAGAGGAGACAAGCCTACCTTTTCTGTAGGAATTTAGGAGTGACACATGTCTCCTACTTTTCTGAGAAAAGTAGGAAGAGACATGTGTCAGGCTACTTTTCTAGAAGGAAGGAGGGGTTGACACGTGTCCCCTGCAGGAGACACACTTCAAGTGGCGCCACCTCAGAGGAGACAAACTCCACTTTTTCTAGACAGGACAACCTATGACACTTGGCATCTTCTGGTAGTCTTTGAAATGACACATGGCGCAGGATGGATACTGACACATGGCAGACATGTGGCGGCTTCTTAAGGTAGCCCCCACACTGACACTTGGCAGAAGAGGGAGGGTGACATGTGGCACCGACTCTAGGTGAACCCTATGCTGACACATGGCATGTAAATGGGAGGAGAGAGAAAAGACAAGTGGCACCAATCCAGGGGACAAGGCTCCTATATTTTTGGGTTTTTCAAAATTCAAATTTTCGAAAGGAAAGCTTGTGTGACACCACCTCAGTGTGGGTCCCACATTGCTTCTTTATTGAAATAAGGATAAAACCACAACTTCTTTTTTTTGCAATTTTCATAAAATCTGGACTAATGGGCAAAACAGGAATTTTGGAAAGAGTTGGCCCTTGTAGGGCGATTTTGTAAAAGAAAGATATTTGAAATTGTCAAAAAGGGCAAAATCTGAGGTGAAGTGACTGAAATCCATATTGAAAACTATCCAGATGGTTTTCCTGAGGAAATATTTTGAAATTCAGAGTCCTGGGGGTAAAATGGGAAAAATTGATAATTTTGAAGACCCAGGGTTTTGAAATCAATTTTGAAAAGAGTTGAAATTCTAATCTGGATTGGAAATTTTGAAATCAAGAGTTCTGGACCTCGAAATGACATGCTGTGCAGTGCAGTGATTTGAAATGCTCATGCAATGATATGCAATGTCATGTCTTATGAAATGTAATCTTGAATCAAGACTTGGAGATGTCTGTCTCCTGTCAGGAGTAAAATTTTGAACATCTGAGCTAAAAATAGAGAAATTTTGAGAGTTGCAGATGAAAATTAGACTTTTGCAAGGTCCGAGCTCAGAAAATGACCATTTTGCCCTCCAGCGATTTCAGAGGCTGGATGTTGATGCTTGGTGAAAATGTCGGGGAGGTGAGTGAAAATTTGGGGTGTTTACATGTACCTAAGCTAATGCTTTGTTTCGATAATTGCACCTCCCCCTAGGCTTAGGGGACTCATATCTGAGCGACAACGCGACGATCTGGGGGTTGATTATTCTATGTATTTTAGATACCCCATAGGCCTGTTGACCCCATCCCCCTAGTAGGACGGTACAGCATACCGGAAGAGATCCTTACTAGGTATCCGAATGCATTCTGCTACTGCAGTAGTTGGGTTCAATCCTTAGATATTTAAGGATAACCACGACCTCCATACCTCTGAGTGACGAAGGCCATCAATGAACTCTATCAGGTTCGGGTGAAATATATGTCACTCAAGGCTGCGCCATCACCGTCTTCCTCGGTGAGAAATTCTTAAAGGGGCCTGCCGGTCTTACAATTACTTGACGAACATTGCATGCCTATAGGGCAGCCTTTGAGAAGTATGTACCCGACCCCAATCAACCACACGGTTTTCACCGTGGAACAAAGGTTTTATTCATATGCATGCTTAACTCTGCTCTCGGCACTTCGGCCTTGACGAGCACTTCACCTCTTTCGGTGGAAATAACACACTCCAGCTCAGCGGCCCTTACGAGTCTGGTTGTCTGATAATTCTTAATGAGCATGCACATGACTCGATCTCTACGGATCGGCTACTCGGCGTATTTTTACGCAACGAGCTCAGGACCTTGTCAAGGCGCTACCACTACTTTGGCGCAACGGCTCTTACAAGTATTATGCCCTTGCAGGTGTCAGGGAGACGAGTCATTCTGACATCGTTCCAACAAAGGACATCATTGTGCCACTTAACTGGTTCTGGCAGCTCTTCTGTCAACCATTCTGTCAACACCTTCTCTGCTCTACCGGCAGTGGTGCGACGAACCTTTCTACATCGTAGAAGGCATTCCATAACTGGGTAGCACTTCTGCTACGTTCTTTCTGAGCCATTCTTAGCTCCTTCAGGAATTTCAGCAGCACTTCCTCTTTTACGGAGAAAGCGTGCGTTTCTTTTATCCATTTCAGCGGCATCTCCCCTATTTGGTGGGAAATCGCTACGCTTAACTCGGGAAATGGATGCGCACCGTTGTGCGTACTTTGCATCCATAAAGGTTGCAGGAATCTTGGGCCATAGCCAGGCCATACGTAATTGATTTAGTCTTTACGTAAAGAGCATTTTGCCAAAAGGCGAAGCCTTTCCAATAGGGGCTTCATTCGTCAAGCAGAATCTTGTACGAGGAGCGGTAAGGGAATCGCATGGGCGATTTTGGAGTTGATCTCCATTTGAACGCTCACTTACGCGCCATATATGTAATATAAGCAGAAGCTTGTGCTTTATACAGCGGCGGCGTAAAGAAAATGCATATACTATTGTTCAGGGTGTGTAACTGAACGAAATATTCTACATATATAACAAAGCAGAAGCCTTGGCATCGTTCGACGCGACGACGTAAGTAAATACATTGCAGAAAGCAGGAGCCTTGGCATCGTTTGACGCGACGGCGTAAGTAAATGCATAATCGGAAGTGCTTTAATCGGAAGTACAGAAAGCAGGGAGCCTTGGCATCATACGACGCGACGGCAAAGGTAAATTACATAGCCTGTGCGATATAAGACGCGTCGGCAGAATCAACAGATATACACCTAGATCTGTATCCAACGATAGTTACGAGGCGAGCGAGTGAACACCGAAGTGTCCTAGAGGGCTCAACCAAGAACTAGGGTGAGATACTATTTTGAAGAACGCATATACTGCGTATTCGAACATATATATCCGACGATAGTTACGAGGCGAGCGCGTGAACACCGAAGTGTCCTAGAGGGCTCAACCAAGAACTAAAGCAAGATACTACTTCAGAAAGTATATGCTATATACAAACAATCAAATACTTGAGAGAGATGGTTTAATAAAGTGAACTTACTTCAATTTGAGGAAGAAACGACTCCGATTGCTTTAAACGCTTCGAACGAGGCTCGACTTCGAAAAAGGATCAACTTCGAACTTCGAACGAAAAAGGACTTGGACTTTGACTTTCAACCAAACCAGGTTCAAGTCAAGTCAACTGGGTTCAGACTTAGGTCAAGTAGGTTCAGACCTAGGTCAGGTGGGTTAGGACCAGGTCAGGCAGGCTCAGACCAGGTCAAGCAGGCTCAGGCTAAGTCAGGCAAGCTCAGACCAGGTCAGGTGGGCTCAGGTGGGCTAGGCTAGGTAGGGGCGGTTTGGAAAAAGGAGGAGAGAGAGAGAGGGGTTGGCGATTTTCTAAAGGAGGGGGGGTCCTCTATTTATAGGTTCTGAAACTTAGGCCCCAAGTTTCAGAATCCCCTCTTTACCCCTTGGCTTTTCAGAAATCCCTTCCATGGAAGGTGCTGGAAGGAGCTGGAAGGCTCTGGAAGGTGCTGGAAGGTGCTGGAATATTCTAGAATCTTCTAGAATATTTTCTGAGAAATATTTCTGTGGGTCCCACCCATATTTTTGTGGGTGCCGCAAGAATTTCGGGTTTTCGGCGATTTTTTTCCGAAAAATTCTGAGTACGCCATTATCTTCGTATTGATGCCACTAAGAAAGTTGGCTCGCAGGAATCCTTTGATTTTGTTCAGATAGGAAGTTATGGCTTCCAGAGTGTTTGAGCATATATTCGCGATTCGACGAATATCCTAAGTGTAACTGGCTCGCAGGAATTGATTCATTTCGCATTCTGAGAAAAATGCCATTTTTAGCGGTAAATGCCTCATGAATTTTATTCAGATATTTTCTGAAAAATTGCGGGTCTTACATCATTACCCCCTTAAAGGAATTTCGTCCGCGAAATTCAGCTAAGAGTACAAGGTGAAGAGTTCAGGATATTTATCCCGCATATCCGATTCGGGCTCCCAAGTGCAATCATCGACTCCGTGATGTTGCCATCTCAGTTTGACAAGTGGAATGACCTTCGTCCTTAGCACTTGCTCCCGTCGGTCCATGATCTCTACTGGCCTTTCTTCCACCGTCATATCCTCCTGGATGTCAATATCTTCATGTTGGATGACGTGGGAAGGGTCGTGAACGTATTTTCTAAGCATTGACATATGAAATACGTTGTGTATCTGTGTATACTGCGGCGGCAATGCTACTTTGTAGGCGGTCTCTCCTATCCGGCTCAAAACCTCGAAGGGACCAACGAATCTGGGGCTGAGCTTCCCCTTCTTTCCGAAACAAAACACACTCTTGGTTGGGGAGACCTTGATAAAAACTTTATCTTCAACCGCAAAAGTGAGTTCCCTACGCCGCTGATCGGCGTAGCTCTTCTGTCGACTCTGAGCAGTCAGTAGCTTCTTCCTGATCATGTTGACCTGCTCAGTATAATGCTGCAACACTATGGGCGAGTCCAAGGTTCGCTCACCCACTTCACCCCAATGGATTGGTGATCGACAGGGTCGCCCGTACAAGGCTTCATACGGTGCCATTCCAATGCTAGCGTGGTGGCTATTATTATAAGCAAATTCAGCCAACGCTAGGTGGGAATCCCAATCACCTTTCCATTCTAGCATACAGGCTCTTAGCATATCTTCAAGAGTCTGTATGGTTCGTTCTGATTGCCCATCTGTTTGGGGATGGAATGCTGTACTGAACTTGAGTTTCGTCCCCAGGGCTCTTTGAAGCTGCTCCCAAAAGTGAGAGGTGAACTTCGGGTCACGATCGGATATGATCGAAAACGGCACTCCATGGAGTCTAACGATTTCCCGAATGTAGATCTCTGCCAACCATTCAGTTGAGTATCGAGTGTTGATCGGCAGGAAGTGAGCAGACTTGGTGAGTCTGTCCACGATCACCCATATCGAATCGTGTTGTCTCTTGGATCGAGGCAATCCAACGATGAAATCCATCGTAATGCCTTCCCATTTCCATTCTGGAATCTCGATCCGTTGCATTTTTCCACCAGGTCGTTGATGCTCAATTTTTACTTGCTGGCAGATTAAACACCTTGAGACAAATGTAGCCACATCACGTTTCATACCCCTCCACCAGTACTTTCTCTGTAAGTCCCGAAACATTTTTGTACCTCCAGGGTGAATGGTGTACTTGCTGTTATGAGCCTCTTGGAGTACTTCCTGTCTTAGCTCAGGGTTATTTGGAACCCAAATTCTTTCTTCCATCCATATTCCTCCATCCTCTTTTAAATGGAAGAAAGTGTCATCTTTAGCAGCACAAGCTTTTAATTCCAAGTACTGGGGGTCCTTGAACTATTCGGCTACGATGCGATCGAGGATCTCGATATGGATTGTCAGGCATGACAATCGAATCTTTTCTGGGTCAGCTAGGAATGGCTTCCAACTGACAAAATCCTCCATCAGCTTCCATTGTCCGGTGAGGCTGGCCAGAGTGCCAACAGTCTTGCGACTAAGGGCATCTGCTACAACATTCGCTTTTCCAGGGTGATAGGAAAGCGTGAATTCATAGTCTTTGAGGAATTCCAGCCATCGCCGTTGCCGCATATTGAGTTCCTTTTGAGAAAAGAAGTATTTTAGGCTTTTATGGTCCGACATGACCTCAAATTTCTCTCCATAAAGGTAGTGTCGCCATATTTTAAGTGCGAATACTACCGCGACAAGCTCAAGATCGTGGGTTGGATAGTTTTTCTCATGAATTCTTAACTGACAGGATGCATAGGAGATTACTTTGCCATGCTGCATCAATACGCAACCCAGACCTGTTCCCGAGGCATCGGTATAAGCCACGAAGCCTTTTTTACCAACAGGTAAGGTAAGGACAGGGGCAGTGGTAAGCCTCTGTTTGAGAACCTCAAAGCACTCCTTACACTGGTCAGTCCTTTCGAACTTGACTCCCTTTTTCAACAATTTTGTCATCGGTACGGCGATTCGGGAGAAGTCCTGTATGAACTTTCGATAATATCCGGCAAGTCCAAGGAAGCTGCGGACCTCAGTGATATTTTCTGGCTGCTTCCAGTCTATCACAGCTTCGACCTTCGCAGGATCTACTGCAATTCCATCTTTGGAGATCACATGGCCAAGGAACATTACTTTGTCTAGCTAGAATTCACATTTTGAAAACTTGACATATAACTGATTATCTTGAAGGGTTTTCAAGACGATTCTCAAGTGCTCCTTGTGTTGTTCCTCATTCTCTGAATACACGAGAATGTCATCAATGAAGACGATGACAAAAGTGTCTAAGTATGGCTTGAACACTCGGTTCATCAGGTCCATAAAGACAGCAGGCGCATTAGTAAGTCCGAAGGGCATTACTACGAACTCATAATGGCCATATCTCGTTCTGAAGGCAGTCTTAGGTATATCCTCCTCCTTAACTCTGAGCTGATGGTATCCAAACCTGAGGTCGATCTTGGAGAACACTCTCGCTGTTCTGAGCTGATCGAATAAGTCCTCAATCCGAGGCAACGGGTACTTATTTTTAACGGTTGCCTGGTTAAGCATCCGATAATCGATGCATAACCGAAGGGATCCATCCTTCTTCTTTACAAATAGTACCGGGGCTCCCCATGGTGATATACTTGGTCGGATGAACCCTTGTTCCATCAGTTCTTCCAACTGACACTTCAACTCACTGAGTTCAGCTGGTGCCATACAATAAGGGGCTTTGGATATTGGCGCCGTTCCAGGTAAGGATTGAATTTCAAATTCAACCTCACGAAGTGGCGGAAGTCCTGGCAATTCCTCAGGAAACAGATCGGGAAACTCCCACACTACTTCCAAACTCTCAAGGGGTTGGTCGTTGGATTTTTCCACCGAGAGACTCAACAGGAAGGCCACACAACCCTTCCTAAGGTATTTTTGTACCTTAAGTGCTGATATGAGCCTTTTTTGTGGAACTGGTTTGGATAACCGGTATTCCATCTTAGGCAATCCGGGTCGAGATAGAATTACTCTGCCCTCGCGGCACAGAATCTTGGCATTATTCTGAGCCAACCAATTCATTCCCAGAATGACATCGTACTGTATCATATCGATCAGGATGGCGTCAGTAGGCAAGTGTTGCCCTGCTATCTCAATATCCAAAATTTTCACACACCGGATACATTTGGTGCGTGAACCCAACGGGTTATATATTTCGATCATTTTATCAATCGGTTGCACCGAGGCGTGGAGTTGTTCGGTGAAATCGTCAGAGATAAACGTATGAGTAGCACCACAATCAAACAAGACGTAAGTTGCATGTCCATTAACAGGTACGGTGCCTTCAATGAGGTCACCGGTTTCGACTTGTTCAGTCGTTACAGCGTATACACGACCTGCAACAGACTTTGTTCTACTCTAGGTGGGGGTCGTTGGACTAGTGTTCGTTGTGGTACTTGTTGAGAGGGTCCGGCAGATCCGGCATTCCTCCTCTGCTCATCAATAAGCTTCTTCCTACATTGTCTTGCAATGTGGCCCACTTTGCCACAGTAGAAGCATCCACCTGTGTCACGTGGACATGGTCCTCTTGCATGATTAACATGGCATTTTGGACAGTTTGGGTTGGACTGCAGGTTGTTTGGAGCCATGTTCTGCCTTGGCCTTACAACTTGTTGAGTGTTGTTCCCACCTTGGAACCTTTTCTTCTGAAAGGGTTGTCGTGAACCCTGGCCACTTGGAAACATTCTCTTCTTGTTCCCACCATCAACTATGGGCCTTTTTGCTATGATCACTTTTGATCGCTCCCAATCCACTTGTATTTTTGAAGCTGTTGCCACAGCCGTTTGAAACGTTTGGGGCATGCTGGTGATAACCCGTGACCTTAGCCCTTCTCGCAGTCCATTGATGTACTTGTCGGCCCTTTCTTGGTTGGTCTCAAATAACTGGGAGCAGTACCGTTCAAGATTTTGAAATTTGGTGGTATAGTCAATCAGATTCATGCCACCCTGCTCCAATTCCAGAAACTCCATCTTCTTCTTGTTTCTGGAGTGTAATGGAAAATAATTATCCATGAAAGCTCTCCGGAAGTCAGTCCAAGGAATGACTTCAACTTCCGAGAACTGGATAATCTTAGTGGTATCCCACCACTTTCGTGCGTTGTCTTTCAGCCTGTACGTGCCAAAGTTGGTCTTCTTTTCTTCTGGTACTCCAAGCACCAGGAAGGCACGTTCGGTCTCTTCGACCCAACTTTCTGCCAGTTCAGGATCGGCTCTACCGGCGAAGACTGGTGGATCGAGCTTGAGGAATTTTTCATAGGTTATTCCACCAAGGTTTTCGCTTCGAGGTGCGACTGGTTCTGGCCTTGTTTCTCGAATGGCAGTAACCAAATTGTTGAGTGTTTCCAGCAGAAATCCTTGAGTATGGGACTCCTCGCTTGGTATGGTTCTCCTTGTCGTAGGAGCCATTTATCTACCACATACAAGCAACGTGTTTTAGTTTCACAATGTATATATCGAGCAAAGTTTTATTTACTTAATATACATCACATTTACACAAGCATCGCCTTAAACAAAACGTCATGCCGCACTGGCAGACTTTTAGGCGTTGAGTAACTATGTACATGAGTCTATTGACTCCAAAACACTACCAGTCTCTTCTAGGAACTGGACTTCTTTCTTGACCCAAAGAACCCGAAGTATCGTTTACTTCCACATTGTCTTAGTGCAGGCACTACTAGTTTTGGCTTGGGTGGCACTTCCGCACTCTCAAGCGACTCTTGTGGATAGATCAGTGATGCCGGTCCACTTGCCCATTCAGTGGCATCTTGGCTCGGGGAATCCGATACCATAACAGGATGATAGGGGTTGTATCCCTCTTCCTGGCCATTCAGACTCGGCGTTGGTGAAGCCGCTTTGTTCCCCCATATAATAGTACTTTGATTCGAGGAATCTGAAATCATAATGGGATTATAGAAGGAGTTGTTGCATCCCTCCTCCCAACTGTGCAAGCTAGGCGTACATGATGCCTGTTGATAGCCTTGCGATTGACCAAATCCCTCAAGGAAGTTCAAGTCAAATCCTACCAGAGACGGTAGTTCATCAGAAGTTGCTGGAGTACGGCTACTCCCTCTATTGGAGTAATGTGGCCCACTAACACGCGAGGTCTCATCCCTAAGGCCAAGCGATCCCCGCCGACCCATATCGACGGTATGTTTCATTTGGCATTCGTTGGCGGAATGCCCTCCTTCGCCACAATATTGACAGTCTTGGACTTCATATGGGCATACCCACTCATCGTGCATGATCCCGCAATGATAGCAGTATCCTTGGGAGTCGTGAGTTGCCATCTATACAAAGATGCACCCAGATCAGAACAAGAAGTATAAAATATACTTACAGTGCGATATGGTGGACAAGACGGGTCTTGAACCAGGTTTCTCAGACTCTTGCTCTGATACCAATTCTGTAACGCCCCGGATTTCCAAAACAAAGCTAAGTTAAAATTTTCATGAATTTCTTTTTTTTTTTCTTTGCAGCGGAACTTAGAAAGCTTTTAGCAGCGGAATAAGACGATAATGAGTCATCGGTTTTAGAAAACTCCAAGCACGTTGCAGGTATGTGGCCAAGCAACTCATTGACCACCAAAGTGTTCCATTTTATCGAAAGCACATGTTTATTACAACACTACTGCTTAGAAAAGCAGTGAAGGTTCAATAAAAAGGAAGCAGTACAACTCTGTCTAGAGAAACCCTGGAACTCGATGCCGCCTTGCTCCGCATATCGCCACGCAGGTTCAACACCTGAAATCCCCATAAAACGGGGTCAGAACCACTGATGGTCTGGTAAGTAGGCAAACACCTATCTATTCAACTCAAGTAAATGCATAGACCACTCAGGGTCGCAGTTCGTAATACGACGCTCAAGCCTCCATGACTTAGCGTATATCGCAAAAGCCTCATCAGGGCTATGAGTTGAACATCCACGCAAGTCGTCATGACTTCGCATAAGCCTCTTCAGGGCTGTGAGTTAGAATAACCTCTTAAGTCTCTACGACTTAGCCTTGACTTCCTCAGAGTCACGAATGAATGTCTAGCTCAAGCCTTTATGCTTGGCACATCCGTATCCTACGAATCTAAGGACAGCTCTCCGAGCTTCACTTAGTCGTACGGATATCAATGGGGTTCTTTCCCAATCGGTCCAGTAGTATACCGACCATGACACATTCACAAAGGTTATGCAGGACTGACTCAACAACGTCATCCACTCATACATTCAAAGTAGCGCTGTACCTAAGCTAATGCTTTGTTTCGATAATTGCACCTCCCCCTGGGCTTAGGGGACTCATATCTGGGCGACAACGCGACGATCTGGGGGTTGATTATTCTATGTATTTTAGATACCCCAGAGGCCTGTTGATCCCATCCCCCTAGTAGGACGGTACAGCATACCGGAAGAGATCCTTACTAGGTATCCGAATGCATTCTGCTACTGCAGTAGTTGGGTTCAATCCTTAGATATTTAAGGATAACCACGACCTCCATACCTCTGAGTGACGAAGGCCATCAATGAACTCTATCAGATTCGGGTGAAATATATGTCACTCAAGGCTGCGCCATCACCGTCTTCCTCGGTGAGAAATTCTTAAAGGGGCCTGCCGGTCTAACAATTACTTGACGAACATTGCATGCCTATAGGGCAGCCTTTGAGAAGTATGTACCCGACCCCAATCAACCACACGGTTTTCACCGTGGAACAAAGGTTTTATTCATATGCATGCTTAACTCTGCTCTCGGCACTTCGGCCTTGACGAGCATTTCACCTCTTTCGGTGGAAACAACACACTCCGACTCAGCGGCCCTTACGAGTCTGGTTGTCTGATAATTCTTAATGAGCATGCACATGACTCGATCTCTACGGATCGGCTACTCGGCGTATTTTTACGCAACGAGCTCAGGACCTTGTCAAGGCGCTACCACTACTTTGGCGCAACGGCTCTTACAAGTATTATGCCCTTGCAGGTGTCAGGGAGACGAGTCATTCTGACATCGTTCCAACAAAGGACATCATTGTGCCACTTAACTGGTTCTGGCAGCTCTTCTGTCAACCATTCTGTCAACACCTTCTCTGCTCTACCGGCAGTGGTGCGACGAACCTTTCTACATCGTAGAAGGCGTTCCATAACTGGGTAGCACTTCTGCTACGTTCTTTCTGAGCCATTCTTAGCTCCTTCAGGAATTTCAGCAGCACTTCCTCTTTTACGGAGAAAGCGTGCGTTTCTTTTATCCATTTCAGCGACATCTCCCCTATTTGGTAGGAAATCGCTACGCTTAACTCGGGAAATGGATGTGCACCGTTGTGCGTACTTTGCATCCATCAAGGTTGCAGGAACCTTGGGCCATAGCCAGGCCATACGTAATTGATTTAGTCTTTACGTAAAGAGCATTTTGCCAAAAGGTGAAGCCTTTCCAATAGGGGCTTCATTCGTCAAGCAGAATCTTGTACGAGGAGCGGTAAGGGAATTGCATGGGCGATTTTGGAGTTGATCTCCATTTGAACGCTCACTTACGCGCCATATATGTAATATAAGCAGAAGCCTGTGCTTTATACAACGACGGCGTAAAGAAAATGCATATACTATTGTTCAGGGTGTGTAACTGAACGAAATATTCTACATATATAACAAAGCAGAAGCCTTGGCATCGTTCGACGCGACGGCGTAAGTAAATACATTGCAGAAAGCAGGAGCCTTGGCATCGTTCGACGCGACGGCGTAAGTAAATGCATAATCGGAAGTGCTTTAATCGGAAGTACAGAAAGCAGGGAGCCTTGGCATCATACGACGCGACGGCAAAGGTAAATTACATAGCCTGTGCGATATAAGACGCGTCGGCAGAATCAGCAGATATACACCTAGATCTGTATCCAACGATAGTTACGAGGCGAGCGAGTGAACACCGAAGTGTCCTAGAGGGCTCAACCAAGAACTAGGGTGAGATACTATTTTGAAGAACGCATATACTGCGTATTCGAACATATGTATCCGACGATAGTTACGAGGCGAGCGCGTGAACACCGAAGTGTCCTAGAGGGCTCAACCAAGAACTAAAGCAAGATACTACTTCAGAAAGTATATGCTATATACAAACAATCAAATACTTGAGAGAGATGGTTTAATGAAGCGAACTTACTTCAATTTGAGGAAGAAACGACTCCGATTGCTTCAAACGCTTCGAACGAGGCTCGACTTCGAAAAAGGATCAACTTCGAACTTCGAACGAAAAAGGACTTGGACTTTGACTTTGAACCAAACCAGGTTCAAGTCAAGTCAACTGGGTTCAAACTTAGGTCAAGTAGGTTCAGACCTAGGTCAGGTGGGTTAGGACCAGGTCAGGCAGGCTCAGACCAGGTCAAGCAGGCTCAGGCTAAGTCAGTCAAGCTCAGACCAGGTCAGATGGGCTGAGGTGGGCTAGGCTAGGTAGGGGAGGTTTGGAAAAAGGAGGAGAGAGAGAGGGGTTGGCGATTTTCTAAAGGAAGGGGGGTCCTCTATTTATAGGTGCTGAAACTTGGGCCCCAAGTTTCAGAATCCCCTCTTTACCCCTTGGCTTTTCAGAAATCTCTTCCATGGAAGGTGCTGGAAGGAGCTGGAAGGCTCTGGAAGGTGCTGGAATATTCTAGAATCTTCTAGAATATTTTCTGAGAAATATTTCTGTGGGTCCCGCAAGATTTCGGGTTTTCGGCGATTTTTTTCCGAAAAATTCTGAGTACGCCATTATCTTCGTATTGATGCCACTAAGAAAGTTGGCTCACAGGAATCCTTTGATTTTGTTCAGATAGGAAGTTATGGCTTCCAGAGTGTTTGAGCATATATTCGCGATTCGACGAATATCCTAAGTGTAACTGGCTCGCAGGAATTGATTCGTTTCGCATTCTGAGAAAAATGCCATTTTTAGCGGTAAATGCCTCATGAATTTTATTCAGATATTTTCTAAAAAATTGCGGGTCTTACAACCATATTGAGGAGATTATTCCATGCTCACATTAGACTTAGGTCTGAAATACAACTCTCCTCAATTCTAGGGATTGAATGCAAAACAATGTATGCATGTGTATGCTTCTCTTCATTTTAATCTATCTCTTTAGGACTTGCATTAGAGCCATCTGATTTCTTGCATGTTGAGCATATTTTGAAAACCTCCCTATCTATATTGTCCCGGTCTTCACGTTGCTGGGCTGTCTCACTGAACCATAGTTCGGGAGAGAGCCTCACAACTGGACTACTTAATTGGGTTCGCCCCCCCTACCACGTACCTAAGGGCCATAGTCCAAGATATATTGGTAGGTGCTCAAGGATGTTGGAAAGCCATTACCTTAGAACCGAAGAAATATTTCTATGCCACGTACTTCGAGCTTCGGCTTGGGTATATCGGCGTATCTTGATTGAAATCAGATGATCTGAACCCTAGAGTTAGGATTAAGGTCCTACAAGCCATTTCAAATATTGCATTTTAGAGTCAGCCTTTAGGAAGTGCTGTATGCGCATCCTTGTTTGTGCAGCTTTAGTTGTGTGATATTTCTCTCATTCTTTCATATATATGTATCAAACCTTTTTTCAAAAAACCCTGGGTGTATTATTCCAAATTTTCTCTTACTTTCAAAAACCCCAAGTGTATATTTTCTTCTACCTACATTTTCTTTTCTACTTTTAGATCAAATTTTCTTCAAAACCCTGGAAAATTCCTTTAAAAATTTCCTCAACCTTTTTAAAATATTCCAGGTTTGATTCTTCAAAAGAGTCTATCCGTAAGTCCTGCATTCTATCTGATTCTCCTCATTTCTTCTTTGCCCCAGTATCATTTCTCAATGGCGTCTGATTCTCTCAATACGGTCTTTCCCCGAGATCATGTCTTCTATCAGATTAAGGATGGATCCCCGGATCAACGGGTCATCCAGTCTCGTCCTTTCTTCCCTCGATGGTATTATTCTTGGCTCGCCACCTTCTCACGTATGTTCCCAGACCACTTGGATGACTGCGGGTTGAAGATGGCATCGGCAGTAGGCAAGCGAACCATCAATGGAGCTCTGGTTCAGGCTATGGCAGAACGGTGGAATCCACATACCTGCACATTTTGGTTTCCTTGTGGAGAGATGACTCTGCTGATGGATGAGTTCAATGATATTATGGGATTGCCCGAATCAGCTGGCCAGGTAGATGATCCTGTCGAGCAGCAGTTCCTGATAAACGTAAAAGGGGTAGATATTCGAGAAGCTTTAGCTAGAGCAACCGGGAGCAGATCCTGGCCCCTTACTGAGATTGGCGGAAATCAATTTATTGACCTGTTCGGACTCTACCGCAAGTATGGGGCTTATGAGGAGGTTGACACCTTGTCTTGAGCAGCAAAAGACAGAATTCAGCATGCCATGATCCTGTGCACAGTAGGATTATCTTTCTTCCAAGATGGCCAGAATTTCATAGATATCTGAGTCGCCCAGCTCTTTCGAAGATGGGGAAGCAAGTAGACCCGTCAGCTTTCAGTTTCTATGGCAGCCTTGGCTTTCCTTTACAGAGGCTTGGCTCGATTTGTTGTTGGGGAGACCATTCTGGTAGAAGGATGCACCTACGCCCTGCAGTCGTGGTTCCTGCGACACGTTCCCTCGAAGGCCAGTTCTTTCAGATTCAGTAGTAAGCAGCCAAAGTCAGCCATTCAGTGTCAATCTTTGATCGAGAAACTGCATCAGGAGGAGATTACTTGGGACTTCTTCAACAGAAGAGAGACCGTTCCTCGATACACCTATGCTCGTGACAAGCGCTACAAATTGCTTGGCCCTTTCTTTTATGTTGATTATCAGCCAGAATGATGTCTGAGACAGTTTTCACAGCGGCAGGTTTGTGCCAACACCCGCTTCCCGACAGGCAACATGCCAGAATTCAATCTGCAGTCGGATCAGTGGTCTGGGGCATACCATGTCACCAAATATACTTGGGACTCCTTTGTTTCTTTGTCTGTATTTCCTGGACCAAATGTATCATTTGAATATCGAGAGTGGTGGCAAACTGTTTGCCCACCCTCTCTTTGTCTTTAAATGTTAAAAATATAAATAAAAAATACTTTTGACCAAAATTTTATTTCCTGTATTTTGTTTATAGCGCAAATGGTCACAATTTTAGTGACGACCTCGTCCCAGGTAAATGGGACATTCCTCCCACATTTTCTTCAATATATTTTCTCATGGTTGACGACCTCGCCTAGGTAACAAGGCACATTTCTCTGTTATCATCAAATGGTAACACAATTATCACGAATCTTGTGATGACCCGATCCCGGGTAATGGGATAATCTCTTGAAATTGTCTGCCGAAATCCTTCATTCCTTTTTTTCCTCAAAAATTTTGGTTTTCAAAGGCTTTTCGATATTCTAACCATTCCCATATTTCTACAGGAAAACTTTGGCATCTGAAAATGGTTCAGACAAGGGCTGGTAAGCAGGCTGCTCAACAACACAGTGACAGCGAATCAGAGGAAATGAACTCTTCTAGAGTATCCAAAAAGCATGACTCAGGAGAAGAAAGCGACGTTGATCCGGCCATGTACCAGATCTTTCAAAAGATGATGACCAAGATGATGGCCGAGCATACTAAGGCTGGTCCCAAGAAGGCAGCTTCTAAGGGCAAAGCTAAGAAGAAGCCCATAAAGAAGCGGGTCAAGATCAGTAAGCAGAAAGTACAGCGTGACAGTACTTCTGAAGGTTTCGAGTTAGCAGAAGAGAATTTTGAAGAAGAGCAACTCATTTACATCCCGAAGCATCTGCGGCAATCCAAGAGGCCAGTGGAAGAGCCACTGTCAGTAAACAAGCCCAAGTATGGGCCCACCGCAGAGGATTCGATCCAGGCACTAACCAAGATAGTCATAGACCTGCAAATCCGGGATAAAGGAAAGAGGTCATACACCAGACAAGACTTCTATCTCGGCTTAGAAGGGGACAAGGATTTGGAGAACCTCCCCCGAATATTCATTAAGTTTGACGGAACCGGCGATCCAAAAGCTCATTTGGCATTGTTTTTCGCAGAATGTGCCCGGTTCAGTGAGGATAACCGCGCCCTTTTTCTCTGTTTTCCCCGCAGCCTGGACGGGATAGCTGCCAAGTGGTACACTGAACATGTCAATCCCATCGAATTGAAGGATTTTGACAAAGTTGTTAATATGTTTGTTGAACGCTTCCTGTTCAACACGGAAGCCCTACCTACCCTAAACCACTTATGCAACCTCAAACAGGAGCCCAATAAGAAGGCCAGGGATTTCATCCATAAGTGGAGGAGCATTTGCAATAAGATGAGGAATCCCATTTCTAAAGAGCATGCCCTTCAAGTCATCCTAAACAATTTTTGTCAGTCTCTAAAAAGTCTTCTTTTTCCATACCCCTCCAAGTCATTTATCGAACTGACAGAGCGAGCAAAATGACTCGAAATGGGGGTAGAGAATGGAATGTATGAAGGTGTTGCTTTAGCCAAGAACATCCTGGACCCAAAGAAGAAAGCCCATTTTACCTACTCAGTTGATGTTCCCGAAAACAATCAGGGCAGTAGCAGTAAGAATGACAACGACAGTGGCACGAGGCCTGAACAGAATTAAGGTAGAAAGGGGAAGTTCTTCAAAAACAATGACAAGTCTCTCCCAACCGGTCTTCAACAAAAAGGGGACTTTCAAGAAAAACCTAAACACATCAATTGGAGCAGGGATCGGAAATTCACTCCTTTGGACCAGCCTCTGGAGAAAGTGCTGGAATACCTTTTGTCCCACGGGATGGTGAAATTGCCCAAAATTGCAGATCCTCCAGTAATCATGGGGAAGTAAAGAGAGCAATATTGCAAGTTCCATAGGGCCATGGGACACGATAAATAACACTGCTTTGTCTTGAAGCATTTGGTCCAGGATTGTATCGACAAGAGCATCCTCGTAGAAGATGAAGAGGAAGGCAAACTGGAAATCTTATCTGCTCCATTCCCAAAACATTCCACATCAACCATTTCAGAACATTCTTTCCTCCCACAGAGTCATATACATCCATGCTCTAGTGAAGAGCTAAATCTCCAGCATCAGGTAATGGTTCTACATCAGGATCAGCCTGTATCTCAGAAGATGGATATCTTCTCGCTTCTTGACCAAGTAAGTGTACCAGTTAAGAACGAAAAAACTCAAATTTTCCCAAGAAGATTCCTTAAGAAATAAGCATACGCAAAGGAAGCAGAAACCTCTAAGGCAGCAGAAGAGCGGGCCGATGATTTCCAGAAGCCGATTACAACGCTCTCCAATATTTCCATCTTTGAATTAACCCATGATTCTCCTAAGCATCAGGAAAAGTTGGATGATCTATTGAGGAAGATCAAAGTGAAGTCTGACACTACGCCAGAAGATATGGCACATATTGTGAATCAGGCGATGACTAATGCGCCTATCACCTTTTCAGATGAGGATCTGCCAAAGCCTAATTCATTCCATAACAATGCGCTGTATATTGTGGTAAAGACCAGGGGCATGACTGTCTCGCATGTGCTCGTTGATGGAGGCAGCAACCTCAACATTTGCCCAGAAATGACAGCAAAGGCCCTGGGATTGAAGGAAGAAGAATACATGCCCGATCCCATTACTATCTATGGCTTTGATAATCACGAGCAGACTGCCAAGGACAATATCTTCTTAGAGATTTTCATTAATTACTCAGTGCATACCGTCTTATTCCATGTCGTCAATGTGCCGCCAACTTACAATCTATTGTTGGGACGAACATGGATCCATAATGTCAATGCAGTTCCATCAACCCTCCACCAGTGCATCAAGTGGTCTAAGGGAGGAATGATTACTACCATTCTAGGCGAAGACCCTGAAGAAAGACTGCCACAGCCTATGATTCTTCGTCCAACATTCACAGCTGATATTCCAAGCATCCGAGAAGCGGATGAAATCAATCTCAGTGACAACTTAGAAATGTTAAAGTTAAAAGATGTCATGGAAGAAGAGAACGTTGCAGCCACGGTCCAATGGCAAGGACATTGTTTCTTCAAGCTAGAAGAACGCATCAATTACAACTCCTTCAAAGATCATCCTTTATTCCCTCAGTTTTCCAAAGCAAGAAAGGGATTCGATCTGTTGATCAAACATGGATATCAGCCATTTCGAGGCATGGGGAAAAATGAAGACGGCATGATAGAGCCTATCGTTCCTGCTCAGCATTCAGACAGTTCAGGGTTGGGGTTCACCGGCCAGGATTCCAGCAAAAAAACAGTATTTGTCAGAGGGAACAAGTGAAGATGATGCCTTAGTTTTCTTGCTTTCTTTTGTTTATCTTGTAGGGACACCACAATCCTATCTTTTGTCGATGTCTTGTAAATACTTCATTTCCAATCAATGAAAGATCAATTTTTCTCTTCACACTTGAGCATCTATCATTCTTATCTTATATTTTGTCTATGCCATTATTCCTTGCTTTGTATAAAAGGCTCACTTTTTTACTTGTATTTTCTCTTGAAAACCTTCTCTTACATTTTCAGGACCATTAACTCCTGAATCAATGACAAAATTCGTTATCAATCCCAAGTATCTAAAATTGGCAAGGTTTCCTGAGATGAAAGACAGAGCAGATGTCAGTCAAGCAGCAGAGCAGACCGAAGAGCCGACCGAATTTGATTCCACCATTCAGGAATTGCCAGAATTTGCTCACATTCAGAAACAGGATGAACCATCATCTTTGGTTCAAGATCCAACTGAGGATATCGACATTGGGTCGGAAGATGATCCGAAAATTCTCAAAATTGGGTCGGGTCTAAGCGAAGTTGAAAAAGCAAGACTCGTCCAATTCCTTAAGCAGCATCAGGAAGTATTTGCCTGGACTTACAAAGATATGCCAAGATTAGATCCCAAGCTGGTTGAACATCGACTCAAGTTGAAACGAGAGGCCAGACCAATCAAACAGAAATTGAGGAAGTTAGATCCTCGAATTGAGCAACAAGTCAAGGAAGGACTTGAAGATTTATTGAAAGCAGGCTTCATCCGGGCCATTGATTACCCAGATTGGTTGGCAAATATCGTGGCAGTCCCTAAAAAGAACGGAAAAGTCCGGATCTGCATTGATTTCAGGGATCTCAATAAAGCCACCCCGAAAGATGATTATCCACTTCCTAATATCGACCTGTTGATCGATAGCACAGCAGGTCATGCCATGTTTTCTTTCATGTACGGATATTCAGGCTATAATCAGATCAAGCTGGCCGTTCGTGATCAGTCAAAGACTTCATTTACTACACCATGGGGAACCTTCTGCTATACTGTGATGCCATTTGGGCTCAAAAATGCTAGGGCAACTTATCAAAGGGCAATGGACGTTATCTTTCACAATCAAATGCACAAGAATATGGATGCATATGTGGATGACATTTTGGTTAAATCTAAAGAAGAAGAGGATCACCTTGATGCCATTAGTCAAGTTTTTGAAAGACTTATTCTCTAAAAATTGAGACTTAACCCTCAAAAATGTGTTTTTGGAGTTGAGTCTGGCAAATTACTCGACTTCATTATCAGCAAGAAAGGAATCAAGGTGGATCCGGCCAAGGAAAAAGCCATTGTTGATATGCCGCCTCCAACTAATCTGAGAGAACTACGAAGTCTTCAAGGGCGTATTCAGTCTATTCGCAGGTTCATCTCAAATTTGGCCATGAGATGTGAATCTTTCAACCATTTGCTTAGAAAAGGAGTTAAATTTGAATGGGGATCAGAATGTCAGCTCTGGTTTGAGCGCATCAAGCAGTATCTCCTTAATCCACCAGTTTTGAAGCCGCCAAAGTTAGGGAAACCTCTCCTACTATACATTTCTATCAATCAGAATGCCTGTGGTGGATTCCTCGCGCAGTTTGAAGAGGGCAGCCTGATAGAGCATGCCATCTACTATGTGAGCAAAACATTCATTGATTATGAAAAGAAGTATTCTCAGATGAAGAAAACTTGTCTAACTCTGGTCTGGATGTGCCAGAAATTGAGACATTACTTGTTGGCTTCTAAAATCAAGTTCCTATCAAAGCTTAATCCTCTCAGATACATCTTGGAACAACCATTTCTTACTGGACGGATTGCAAAGTGGCAAGTCCTCCTAATGCAATATGACTTAGAGTATGTCTCTCAAAAGTCGATTAAAGGCTAAGCGATCGCAGATCAGTTGGCAGATTTCCCCTTGACAGAAGAGATTAAAGCAGAGGATTATTTTCCTGGTAAGCACATCTGTAATATCCAACAGCCCCCAGTTTGGAACCTTTTCTTCGATGGCTCTAAAAACATGTCTGGTATAGGGATCGGAGTCTTGCTGATCACTCCAGAAAAAGAAATAATCCCTTATTCTCTCAAACTTGGTTTCCAATGCACTCATAACATGGCCGAGTATGAAGCTCTAATACAAGGCCTCAAGATTCTATAAAATTTCAATGTCAAGAGAGTGCATGCCTTTGGCGACTCTTTACTTGTTGTCAGTCAAGTTAACACTGAATGGCAAGTAAAAGATCCAAAATTGATTCCGTATCAGATGATCGTCCTAACTCTTGTAGACAGTTTCGAAGAATTTCAGCTCAGCCATATCAGAAGAGAGCATAATCAGATAGCTGACGGTTTGGCCAGCTTAGGCTCCATTTTATCCTTCAAGGGCAGTGAATCATGTCGTTCTTTCAAAGTTGGCAGACTTGAGCAACCTGCTTTCGATTCAAATATGCAAGTAAACCAGGTCAATCAGAAAGAGAAACCTTGGTATCAAAATATCAAAAATTTCATTAAGACCGGTGAATTTCTATCAGAAATGTCAAAAAGGTAGCAGCGTGCAATTCAACGCATGTCTACCCGTTATTTCATTCTTGCCAATGTCCTTTACTGTCGTGGTTTCAGTTCTGAGTATTCAAGATGCTTAGACAAAGAAGAAGCTATGGAAGTTATCCAAGAGGCACATGAAGGGATTTGTGGTGGCCATGTCGGCTATCAAACTCTCGTCAAACAGATCGTTCGAGCAGGTTATTTCTGGAATACCATGCAGCAGGATTGTCATAGATTTGTGAAGAAGTGCATCAAGTGCCAATTGCACGCGCCTTACATTCATGCTCCGGCCACATATCTACAATCAGTTGTTTCTCCTTGGCCATTTTCTATGTGGGATTTCGACGTTGTAGGTCCAATTACCCCTTCTGCTTCCAACATCCACAAATACTTTCTGGTTGCGATAGAGTATTTCACAAAATGGGTTGAAGTTGTTACTCTACGCATAGTAGAAGGCCACCATGTGGTTTCTTTCATTCACAAGAACATTCTTTGCCGCTTCGGCATACCACATGACATTGTTTCAGACAATGGAACTCATTTTAAAAATGAGAGGATGAAAACCTTTTGTTCCAAATTCAAAATTTCTCATAATTTCTCAGCTCCTTATTACCCTCAAGGGAACGGCCAAGCAGAAGCCACCAATAAAATCTTGATCCGTATTTTAGAAAGGACTGTGAAGACAGGTCGAGACTGGCATGAGAAAATTCATGACGTACTTTGGGCATACTGGACCACCATTCAGACTCCGACTAATGCCACTCCTTCAGAACTTGTTTACGGGACTGAAGTGGTTTTGCCTCTACATATCCAAAAGCTCGCTCTCAAATTTGCTTCACTTATAGAATTGCCACTTGATCAGTATCAGCAGCAGAGATTGGTGCAGCTGGATCTACTAGATGAAAAAAGGCTCAAGGCAGCAGAGCACGCTCAAGCTTATCGACAGAGGATAGCTCGACACTATGCCAAGTCCGTCATTGAGAGAAAATTTCGGGTCAACGATTTGGTGCTCAGATCAACAGCTCATCTCTAGCATCGACCACGGGGCAAGTGGTCACCTAATTGGGAAGGCCCTTATGTGGTTAAGGAAGCACTTCCTCGCAATTCGTATCGTCTAATCAACGCAGATGAAGTGGAAATGCCAGATCCTATCAATGCTCTGCATCTGAAGAAATTTTATACATAGAATTTTCATTCTAAAGCCTTTTGTACTATCCAAAGAGTCATTTCAATAAAACAATAATCTTCTATCAATTCTTACATTCTTCTTCATGATACTGGGGCATTTTATAATCATCTTCTTTCATCATATGCAGGCAGGATTAGACAAATGATCTTTTCCTCAAATTTTGTTAATTCTCACTTGATCTTGTGATCTTTATTTTCATTTCATTTGATTCACTTTTGGTTTGAGCAAATTTTCTTCAAGCTATTGCTCATCTCTGTCAAGTTTTAACAAAATTTTCAATCTTATTAAAATTTTGTCTACCTTTATCTTTAAAAAGTACCTTTTGAGGTTAAGGGATAAACCTGATGCCTCCTGTCAATGAGGTATTCTCTTTGTTATTTCCCCCATTCAGGACAAGGAGACAAAATCCTGAAAGTCGACCACATGCAATTAAAACTATGATGGTCCACTAATTTTTACCAAAGAATCTTTATTTTCTAAAAAATTTCGCTTTGTTAACTCATCTTTTACAACTCAATCCTCGCACTGGGGTATTTCTCAAAATCTTCAATCATATATTAAAGCCCATTTGGAGGGTCCAACCCTCGCACCAATAACTTTCTACATTCAGTTTTTTGATCAAAATCTTTCCTTCTACAAAATTCAAGTTCTGATTTAAATCTCTCAAAATTTAAGGTATATCCAAAAGATTCGACACTCGTTGGACATGTGTTTTAAACGTTCAAGCTTCTTGCTGGTCAGGTATTTCAAATGTTCCAGCTTTTTGCTGGTTAGGTATTTCCAAAAAGATCCAACACTAGTTGGTCACATATTTCAAACGTTTCAGCTTGTTGCTGGTCAGGTATTTCAAACGTTCCAGCTTTTTGCTGGTCAGGTATTTCAAAAGATCCAACACTCGTTGGACATGTATTTCAAACGTTCCAACTTCTTGCTGGTCAGGTATTTCAAATGTTCCAGCTTTTTGCTGGTCAGGTATTTCCAAAAAGATCCAACACTTGTTGGTCATATATTTCAAACGTTCCAGCTTCTTGCTGGTTAGGTATTTCAAACGTTCTAGCTTTTTGCTGGTCAGGTATTTCAAAAGATCCAACACTCGTTGGACATGTATTTCAAACATTCTAGCTTCTTGCCGGTCAGGTATTTCAAATGTTCCAGCTTTTTGCTGGTCAGGTATTTCCAAAAAGATCCAACACTTGTTGGTCATATATTTCAAACGTTCCAGCTGCTTGCTGGTCAGGTATTTCAAACGTTTCAGCTTTTTGCTGGTCAGGTATTTCAAAAGATCCAACACTCGTTGGACATGTATTTTAAACGTTCCAGCTTCTTGCTGGTCAGGTATTTCAAATGTTTCGGCTTTTTGCTGGTCAGGTATTAACAAAAAGATCCAGCTTTCCGTTGGTCATGTATTTAAAACGTTTCAGCTTCTTGCTGGTCAGGTATTTCAAACGTTCCAGCCTTTTGCTGGTCAGGTATTTCCAAAAAAGATCCAACACTTATTGGACATGTATTTCAAACGTTTCAGCTTCTTGCTGGTCAAGTATTTCAAACATTCCAGCTTTTGCTGGTCAGGTATTTCAAAAAGATCCAACACTCGTTGGACATGTATTTCAAACGTTCCAGCTGTTGTTGGTCAAGTATTTCAAAACGTCCTAGCTTTTCGCTGGTCATGCATTTCAAACGGTCCAACTTTTGTTGGTAATGTATTCCCAAAAGACCCAGCTCTCGCTGGTCATATATCTCAAAAGGTCCCAGCTCATAATTTTTGAGCTCCCAAATCAACCCATTCCATGAATCAAACCTTCAGGGTACAATTTCTCCATTCTCTCATTTCCAAACCTTCGAGTTTCAAATCTCTCAAATCTATCATTTCCAAAACTTCATTCTATCAAATTCTCCAACCTCCGGGTACAATGTTTATAACCAGTCGTGTATTTCTCAAAAGATCCAACACTCGTTGGTCATGTATTTCCAAAACGTTCCAGTTTTGCTGGTGAGGTATTTCAAAGGTTCCAGCTTTTGCTGGTCGGGTATTTCAAACGTTTTATCTTTCGCTGGTCAGGTATTTCAAAAGATCTCAACATCTATTTGTCATGTATTCTAAAAGGTTCCCGCTTTCGCTGGTCATGTATTTCAAAAAGGTTCCAGCTTCTGCTGGTCATGTATTTTAAAGGTTCCAGCGTTCGCTGGTCATGTATTTCAAAAGTCCCAGCTTTTGCTGGTCATGTATTTTCAAAATCGAAGATTGCAACTAAATGTCTCATCAAAATCTATATTGATTGATTATTTCATAAAGAATTCGTGAAAACTTTGCCAATTTGCTAAAAGCATTTGTTGATTCCAATAATCTGACCACACAAAAAGAATTTCCTCAGATTACCTCTAGTATTCTTTCCAAAAAGGTGACACTTTTTTGCGAAAAAGAGGTAAAATTCAAATTCTTTTCTGTTGATCAACCAAAAGGATGTAAGATATGTCCTCGATATGATCAGTGAAAAAAATCTTGAATGATGTTGAAAAGCCAGAAGCGGATTGATATTGATCTTGGCTATGACGCATGTTTAAAGATGACTTTTTCTAACAATCAGGCAGTGAAAATATCTTGAGCTATAAAAAGAATCCACTTAATCCATATCTCCTCATTTATTCATTTAAAGCTCCAGTCAAATATCCGCAAAGGGGATCTCTCGATTGTCGTCAAGATGAAGGCAAATTAAGCAAGTAGATCCTCGGGGCCAAAGAAGATTTGAAACATCTCCAAGATGACAGAGTTTGTAATAGATCATTCCAGGGAAAGTTCAGATCACTGTCGAGATGAAGGCGGATGCGATGAACCTATCGACAAACCCTAAAAGATATTTGATTGTTGCTATCATTTAGAGATTTTTAAACCAATGAGCCAATATCACCAATTCCTGAGAAAAAGAAGGATCGGAGCATCTCCAAGATGAAGGAGTTTGTGACATACCCTTCCCTGAAGAAAAGAGAGAAAAGTCAGGACACATCCAAATGAAGGATGATGAGAAAAGCCAAGAAAGTTCAGTCACTCAAAAAGAGTGCAAAAGGATCATCATGGGAAAACACTCAGATATCAAACTGCCGAAGGTTCCAGAAGTCATTTTTTCTCATGCAAAATTCCTTTATCAATAACTTTTCACTACTTGTTTTTATGAAATTAAGAATATTTCTTCTCTTCTCATATCAGGGAAATGGATAGCTTCCTTGAAGAAAATCATCAGCGCTAAAAACTTTGAATTTGACTCTTAAAACCAAGAAGTTAACCTCGTTGGAGGAAATACTCTAGGTAAAAGAGGAAATATCTTTGCACACATGTGCACATTTTCAAGCGTTGAAGTCAACTATAAATTTATCTTATTGGCAAAATTTTCTAGATATTCTAAGAATGAAATAAATATTCAATATCCATTTTGATGCAACCTAGCGTTGTTTATATCTTCCAGAAGAGTTACACCATTCGGTTGAAGTATCTCTCCTGTCCCATCACGGTTTCGAGAAATCCGTATGGTTGTTCCCACTCAGGTTAAGGGTCAAAACCTGTACTTCCTGCGAGAGGTCATTAAATTCAAAAGTTGATTTAGTCTCAATAATGAGACGCCCAATTTCTTCCCCTTTTCAAAGCTTTAGGGAACCCTATATTTCCTCCTTTCGCAAAACCCCTTTTCGGATTTGTTCATCCAAATTCCAAAGGTCCCATTATGGTTTCTCCATTTGAGAAACCCGAATGGTAGATTTCCTATTCAGGCTAAGAATTAACCCGGAACCTCGCTTCGCGAGGTATCTTCCTTTCAGGTTTGAGTTAAACCTGAGTCTCGTTCCAACGAGATTCCTCGTTTTGACGAGCTTTTTTCTTCTAGTCCCATCATGGCTCTTCCCATCGAGGAACCCATGCTTTGTATATCCATCCACGATAGGATCCTACTTGAGCTTCATTTCATGAGGTATTTTCCAAAAATGTCCCATCAAAGTCCTTATGTATTCCTTTCCTCATTTCAAATTCATCTTGATATATTTTCGTCCCATCCAAGTTAAGGGGTAAACCTGAATCATTCCAAAAAAAGTATCTCGTCTCACCCATGAGACCTGATCAAAATTCTGATTTTCCACCATTTCGGGATTTTTCGTCCAAAGTCCCATCACGATTTCCTCATCTTTTACTCAATCATACCATCTTCAGGGATTTCGTCCCCCCAAAACCATTCAGGATAAGGTTTCAAGCCTGAGAAGCCATATTTTCAAAATAATTCTTCCACACCCAGTTCAGATCTACTGACTGGGGCATTTTCAAAATTTGGAGTGTTATCTTTGCCACTAAACTCGGCTTTCAACCGGCTTAGTAGCAAAGAGGGGCATCTGTGAACACCCCAAAATTTTCAAAGATTTGCAAAATGACCCTTTTGCCCCTGACTCCATCTTCTAAGAAAATCAAAGCAATTTCAAAGCTAAATTTCAGTCATTCTTCAGATTTTCTGGATTAAAAACCATATTGATCCATTCAAAATCAATTTTGGGTCCGAACCTAGTGTTTTAAATCCATATTTCCTCAAAATCCGGATCCAAACCCATTTTTGAAGAATTTTTTTCAAAATAGCTTTTAAATTCTCAGAAAAATTCCCTTTTGTAAATATTTTTTTGCAAAAACACAAAAAATTAGTTTTAATCTTTGTTTTCTCACAAAATTTACGATTTTATTCCAAAAATACAAAAAATAGAAAAATAACATAAAAAACCAAAACAAATTAAGAAAAGTTACAAGGAAAACGAAGGGTTTTTAAGCTTTTAAAAACATTTTGCCAAAAACCTCATTCTTAAAACCATTTTATAAAAATTTCTTTTTTAAGGGGACCTCCTTTTTGAAAAAGGGAAAACTTGCAACGGCCGCAGGCTCACTTCTCCTCTCCGCCCTCGATTTTTAACAGCCATCTTCGCCCTCCGCCCTCAATCTCCAACCATCTTCCCCCTCTGGAGCCTTCCACACCCTCCTTAAAAAGAGACCTCGATCTTCTTTGAAGGGGCATCCATTTTTTCCTGGCGAATATCGATCAATCGCCGAGTTTCTCTGCAAAATCGACAAAATCCACCATCATCGTGCTCTCTGCCAAAGAGGTCTCTCTGCAAACTCTTAGCCGACACCCATCTTTTCCTGTCTAGCTGATCATCCATTTTCCTTCCATTGTCCACCTTCATCCACCTTTCTGCTGGAACATCCATCCTCCTCCAGAAGGAGCACCCAAGCATCTTCTCAGAAGCGAGGGGTGTCATCACTCGATCACACAAGCTTTTCGATTCCCCTGAAAAGTACGACCACAGAATTCAATCAAGCCGCCAGCAATACCTTCTTCACATAACCTCATATACAGGACAAATTAAACAATTAAGGTTGTCAAAGAAGTTCGATGGGAGCCACAGGGGCTTTGCTTTTGTTGAGTATATGATGAAACATGAGGCCAAAACTGCATTTGATGCACTCTCAAACTCCCATTTGCATGGTCATCATCTGGTTATAGAATGAACCAAGGAAGATGAGAATCTGGAAGAATTACAAGCTCGCACAGCTGCTCAGGTTAATGGTATAGATGGGATTGGGAAGCTGTTCAAAAAGAGGAAACAATCGTCTGTAGATGAAGCTAACATCAAGTTTCAGAGAATCAAGACTTAAATGGCTTGCAGCACCAACCCCCCACCCCAAATCACTTTCATGCTTATTTATGCACACGTTTACCGTTGTAGCACTTGTTGTCCCATACTTTGCGGCACAACATCACATTTAAAAGCTTTCATAATATCTGCTACCCAGCACCTTTGTTGACAACGTTTTTTTTTTTTCTAACATTTACATTTATCTTCATTGCATCAGCACTTGTGTTCTCAATGCCTCAGATTCCTTCTTGACCCCTGTTCCTGACACTAACACCTACAATCCCTACTTTTGGGTATTTTCACCCACTCATGTGCTTTTCCATTTATATTACTACTATCACAACCCCACTTATTCCACCTATGTGATTTATCCCCACAGCATCACCCTGAGTACACTTACCTGCTGCATACGCGTGAGCAGCATATCATTTTGCTGCCACCTCCATAGTGAAACCTGTTTTCCTCTGTTCAGCACTACTCCCCCTACCAGTGCACAGCAGCATCACTGTTTCCACCGTGTCACCACCATTCACCACATGTCTGTCACCATAGCATCTCCTCTTTTCTTCATCCAACACCTGCACTCTAGTTCCAGCATACAGGAATTACATTGGTTGAATTTATGTTATCTTTCACTTTGATTCTTTGGCACCTTCTCTTCATAACATTTTATCTTTTTTTGTCACATGGCATTAGGGGTCGTAATATCCTATCGCTACTATGCTTACAGTATGTCGTCTTCATCATTTGAAGCACATTTAACATAGGCCATGCAGCCCTTTACCTCACTGTTACAGTGCTGCTTACTGTAGCATTGAAGGCATTATGTCAATGGCATCATACTTCTATCTTCATTACCATTCATCTCGGATCACTAAGTCACCACAGTACCTACCTTGCTGCCACTGTTTGCAGAAAATCTGTCACCAACATCATTTTGTCTACAGCTACCCTGTGGCTATCCATCACACCATTGCCCAAATTAGGTAGTTCTGCTGCAAACAACACTATAGCAGCACCCAAAACCTATTATCAGGCACCTTACTTCCCCAGCCTTCACCATTACTGCACATATGCCATATACATTCATTAGATAGTCACTGTTGTACCCTATATATATAGCAGTGCATCCAAGAGTTACATCTCTTCAGCAGATTTCATTGTATTAGTACCAAGCATTTACTTTTCCCATGTTTATCTCACTTACACTATTGTATAAAGCATACATTTTATTAGTTGTATACCTATAAATTTCCTTTTAAATTATTATTTCCATGAGTATACCTGAGTATTTTATCAGTTAGGCTCAACGTGATGTAAACTATCTTCTACATGTATCTTTACATGGTACTAATCCTGTTTTGCAGAAAATATGCAGTGTTACCCTCCTTCTGAGATTAGAAGCCTTGTAATTGCAATTGATATAATAGCTAGATGCTAAATGAGAATTTACATTTTCTGCTTTAGGTAGAATGAATGAGCATGGTAAATGTCATGAATTTCTTGTTTTCATGCATTTTTTGCCTTTATTTCTCAAATTCTCACAATGGTGAAACACGAATGACACGTGCACCATTTCATAAGAGGTAAATTAATCCTAAGTTGATGATTTACATCAACGGCCATAGTCGGGATGTAAACAAGACTTAGTGGTTTATCTTTTACAAAATAACACTGGATCCACACTGGATCCTTTTCAAAAATCATCATATTTTCGGTAAATATTCTCCTCTTTTATCAGAATTTAATCTAAAATTAACTCAATATATATACCAATGGCCATAGTCAGGGTATATTGAGAGTTAATTTCATTTTAAATTCTATAAAAGCACCAAAAATGTATTTTATTCTTCACTTGAATTTAAATGTAGTTATTACATAATACATTCAATGACCATAGTCAGGGATGTATTATGTCTTCAACCTTATTTTTTATTCATTTACAGAATGAAATAGCTTTTCAAATTCCAAATTCAAATTCTTTAAATTCATTTCATCATTTAGGATAGAATTACATCATATTTTCAAAAATTCCTTTTAAAATCCAGGTGATTGTGAATATCTCTTCTTCAAGATCCTATTTCAATTCTATCTCATTTTCCAAAACCTTCAAATCAAATTCAAAGTTTAAAATTCAACTTGATTCATTTTATAAGTTCCAAATTCAAGTTCAAAGTCCAATTTGACTTTGAAACTCATTCTCAAAATCAATTTTGAAATTCCAAAAATCCAAAAGTTAGATCCTAATCTCAACTTGGATCCAGATTTCCAAGTATCAATCTCTACTTTGGATCTCAGGCTTAAGATCCAAATTCCGTTTAGGATCTAGATCCCAATTCTACACTGGATCTTAGATTACAGATCCAAAATCCATTCTAGGATCCAGATTTCAACTCTACTTTGGATCTCAGATTTTAGATCCAAAATCCATTCTACGATCCAGATTTTAATTCTACTTTGGATCTCAGACTTCAGATCCAATTCCATTTAGGATCCAGAATCCAACTTTACGTTGAATCTCAGACTTCAGATCCCAATTTCATCTTAGATTCCAAATCTTGAATCCAATTCCATTCAAAACTTCAGATCCCAATTTCATCTTGGATTCCAAATCTTGAATCCAACTCCATTCAAAACTTCAGATCCCAGTTTCATCTTGGATTCCAAATCTTGAATCCAATTCCATTCAAAACTTCAGATCCCAAATCTCATCTTGGATTCCAAATCTTGAATCCAATTCCATTCAAAATTTCAGATCCAAATTCCATCTTGATTCTAATTTTTAAAACCAATTTCATTTCATTTCAAATCCAAATTCCTATTTCCGGGTTCTAAATCCAAAATTCAACTTTGAATTCTATTTAGAATCCAGACCTTGGATTCAAATTCCATCTTGATTTCTGAACTTTCAAATCAATCTTACTTCTCAATTCTATTTAGATTTCCCATATTTCATTTTGATTTCAAACTCCAGAGTTAGAATTCAATTCCGTTTCATCTCTATTCTGATTCAAAGTCCATTTAAGACTTTGAAATTTCTTTTCTTTCTTTTTTATCTCAAACTTCAAAATCATCTCTTTCAAAAGTTTAGATTTATTTTCCCAAGCTCTTGATTACTCCAAAAACTTAGAACTTTAAATCTTAAGTTCTGAGTTAAAAACCATTTCTTCACTCTATCTTCATCTCAGAAACACTTGAAAAATTTCAAAATCATTTTTCAAAAGAGAGCATACATCTTTGCATTGCACAAGCTGTATTCTTTGTGCATTTAGATCTTAGGATAACTCCTTAGATAATTTCTTAGCAAAGCAAAAGGCATGAATTCGACCCTTGGTTCGATTACCCCTGGTAAAGGCGTCAGGAACGGTCGAACCTCGTACCGACTAGCGGATCCCGTCTCCCAGTTTTTTCGCAAATATTTTAAAACGGAGGTGAGTTATTTTCATAAATATTTTCAAAATTAAGGTCAAGTGAGACCCCACAAAAGAGTTCCTCTTCTCTCTTCTTTTCTTTTCTCTTCTCTCTTTCTTTTCCGTCTTTTATTTTCTCCCCTCAAAAAGGAGGAAATAGAGGTTGGAAAGGGAAAAGAGAAGGAAGAGAGAGAATATTACGAGAGGAAAATTTTTGCAATGATCACAGTTTTGGCGACCGAGATGGGACTCGTCTTCGTCCGATCGAATTTAATACCTTTTTCTTCTTTGCTTTGATATTATCTAAGTCTTTATTCTTCAAATGTCAGCTTCATTTCCATGCAAACCTTAGGAGCCTAGACTTTGTCCTAAAGCTGACATCTTTGCATATAGGATTTAAGTATGGTTTGGTAGGACCATATTGAGGAGATTATTCCATGCTCACATTAGACTTAGGTCTGAAATACAACTCTCCTCAATTCTAGGGATTGAATGCAAAACAATGTATGCAAGTGTATGCTTCTCTTCATTTTAATCTATCTCTTTAGGACTTGCATTAGAGCCATCTGATTTCTTGCATGTTGAGCATATTTTGAAAACCTCCCTACCTATATTGTCCCGGTCTTCACGTTGCTGGGTTGTCTCACTGAACCATAGTTCGGGAGAGAGCCTCACAACTGGACCACTTAATTGGGTTCGCGCCCCCCTACCACGTACCTAAGGGCCATAGTCCGAGGTATATCGGTAGGTGCTCAAGGATATTGGAAAGCCATTACCTTAGAACCGAAGAAATATTTCTATGCCACGTACTTTGAGCTTCGGCTTGGGTATATAGGCGTATCTTGATTGAAATCAGATGATCTGAACCCTAAAGTTAGGATTAAGGTCCTACAAGGCATTTCAAATATTGCATTTTAGAGTCAGCCTTTAGGAAGTGTTGTATGCGCATCCTTGTTTGTGCAGCTTTAGTTGTGTGATATTTCTCTTATTCTTTCATATATATGTATCAAACCTTTTTTCAAAAAACCCTGGGTGTATTATTCAAATTTTTCGCTTACTTTCAAAAACCCCAAGTGTATATTTTCCTTTACCTACATTTTCTTTTCTACTTTTAGATCAAATTTTCTTCAAAACCCTGGAAAATTCCTTTAAAAATTTCCTCAACCTTTTTAAAATATTCCAGGTTTGATTCTTCAAAAGAGTCTATCCGTAAGTCCTGCATTCTATCTGATTCTTCTCATTTCTTCTTTGCCCCAGTATCATTTCTCAATGGCGTCTGATTCTCTCAATACGGTCTTTCCCCGAGATCATGTCTTCTATCAGATTAAGGATGGATCCCCGGATCAACGGGTCATCCAGTCTCGTTCTTTCTTCCCTCAGTGGTATTATTCTTGGCTCGCCACCTTCTCACGTATGTTCCCAGACCACTTGGATGACTGCGGGTTGGAGATGGCATCGGCAATAGGCAAGCCAACCATCAATGGAGCTCTGATTCAGGCTATGGCAGAACGGTGGAATCCACATACCTGCACATTTTGGTTTCCTTGTGGAGAGATGACTCTGCTGATGGATGAGTTCAATGATATTATGGGATTGCCCGAACCAGCTGGCCAGGTAGATGATCCCGTCGGGCAGCAGTTCCTGATCAACGTAAAAGGGGTAGATGTTCAAGAAGCTTTAGCTAGAGCAATCGGGAGCAGATCCTGGCCCCTTACTGAGATTGGCGGAAATCAATTCATTGACCTGTTCGGACTCTACCGCAAGTATGGGGCTTATGAGGAGGTTGACACCTTGTCTCGAGCAGCAAAAGACAGAATTCAGCATGCCATGATCATGTGCACAGTAGGATTAGCTTTCTTTCAAGATGGCCAGAATTTCATAGATATCAGAGTCGCATAGCTCTTTCGAAGATGAGGAAGCAAGCAGACCCGTCAACTTTCAGTTTCTATGGCAGCCTTGGCTTTCCTTTATAGAGGCTTGGCTCGATTTGCTCTTGGGGAGACCGTTCTTGTAGAAGGATGCACCTACGCCCTACAGTCGTGGCTCCTGCGACACGTTCCCTCGAAGGCCAGTTCTTTCATATTTAGCAGTAAGCAGCCAATGTCAGCCATTCAGTGCTGAGCTTTGATCGAGAAACTGCATTAGGAGGAGATTACTTGGGACTTCTTTAATAGAAGAGAGATCGTTCCTCGATACACCTATGCTCGTGACAAGCGCTACAGATTGCTTGGCCCTTTATTTTGTGTTGATTATCAGCCAGTACGATGTCTCAGGCAGTTTTCACAGCGGCAGGTTCGTGCCAACACCCGCTTCTCGACAGGCAACATGCCAGAATTCAACCTGCAGTTGGATTAGTGGTCTGGTGCATACCATGTCACCAAATATACTTGGGACTCCTTTGTTTTGTTGTTTGTATTTCCTGGACCAAATGTATCATCTGAATATCGAGAGTGGTGGCAAACTGTTTGCCCACCCTCTCTTTGTCTTTAAATGTTAAAAATATCAATAAAAATTACTTTTGACCAAAATTTTATTTTCGGTATTTTGTTTATAGCGCAAATGGTCACAATTTTAGTGACGACCTCGTCCCAGGTAAATGGGACATTCCTCCCACATTTTATTCAATATATTGTCTCATGGTTGACGACCTCGCCTATGTAACAAGGCACATTTCTCTATTATCATCAAATGGTAACACAATTATCACAAATCTTGTGATGACCCGATCCCGGGTAATGGGATAATCTCTTGAAATTGTCTTCCGAAATCCTTCATTCCTTTTTTTCCTCAAAAATTTTGGTTTTCAAAGGCTTCTTCATACTCTAACCATTCCCATATTTCTACCGGAAAACTTTGGCATCTGAAAATGGTTAAGACAAGGGCTGGTAAGCAGGCTGCTCAGCAACACAGTGACAGCGAACCAGAGGAAATGAACTCTCCTAGAGTATCCAAAAAGCATGACTCAGGAGATGAAAGCGACGTTGATCCGGCCATGTACCAGATCTTTCAAAAGATGATGACCAAGATGATGGCCGAGCAGGCTAAGGCTGGTCCCAAGAAGGCAGCTTCTAAGGGCAAAGCTAAGAAGAAGCCCATAAAGAAGCCGGTCAAGATCAGTAAGCAGAAAGTACAGCGTGACAATACTTCTGAAGGTTGCGAGTCAGCAGAAGAGAATTTTGAAGAAGAGCAGCTGATTTACATCCTGAAGCATCTGCGGCAATCCAAGAGGCTAGTGGAAGAGCCACTCTCAGTAAACAAGCCCAAGTATGGGCCCACCGCAGAGGATTCGATCCAGGCACTAACCAAGATAGTCAAAGACCTGCAAATCCGGAATAAAGGAAAGAGGTCATACACCAGACAAGACTTCTATCTCGACTTAGAAGGGGACAAGGATCTGGAGAACCTCCCCCGAATATTCATTAAGTTTGACGGAACCGGCGATTCAAAAGCTCATTTGGCAATGTTTTTCGTAGAATGTGCCCGGTTCAGTGAGGATAACCGCGACCTTTTTCTCTGTTTTTCCCGCAGCCTGGACGGGATAGCTGCCAAGTGGTACACTGAACATGTCAATCCCATCGAATTGAGGGATTTTGACAAAGTTGTTAATATGTTTGTTGAACGCTTCCTGTTCAACACGGAAGCCCTACCTACCCTAAACCACTTATACAACCTCAAACAAGAGCCCAATGAGAAGGCCAGGGATTTCATCCATAAGTGGAGGAGCATTTGCAATAAGATGAGGAATCCCATTTCTGAAGAGCATGTCCTTCAAGTCATTCTAAACAATTTTTGTCAGTCTCTAAAAAGTCTTTTTTTTCCATACCCCTCCAAGTCGTTTATCGAACTGACAGAGCGAGCAGAATGACTCGAAATGGGGGTAAAGAATGGAATGTATGAAGGTGTTGCTTTAGCCAAGAACATCCTGGACCCAAAGAAGAAAGCCCATTTTACCTACTCAGTTGATGTTCCCGAAAACAATCAGGGTAGTAGCAGTAAGAATGACAACGACAGTGGCACGAGGCCTGAACAAAATAAAGGTAGAAAGGGGAAGTTCTTCAAAAACAATGACAAGTCTCTCCCAACCGGTCCTCAACAAAAAGGGGACTTTCAAGAAAAACCTAAACACATCAATTGGAGCAGGGATCGGAAATTCACTCCTTTGGACCAGCCTCTGGAGAAAGTGCTGGAATACCTGTTGTCCCACGGGATGGTGAAATTGCCCAAAATTGCAGATCCTCCAGTAATCATGGGGAAGTAAAGAGAGCAATATTGCAAGTTCCATAGGGCCATGGGACACGATAAATAACACTGCTTTGTCTTGAAGCATTTGGTCCAGGATTGTATCGACAAGAGCATCCTCGTAGAAGATGAAGAGGAAGGCAAACTGGAAATCTTATCTGCTCCATTCCCAAAACATTCCACATCAACCATTTCAGAACATTTTTTCCTCCCACAGAGTCATATACATCCATGCTCTAGTGAAGAGCTAAATCTCCAGCATCAGGTAATGGTTCTACATCACGATCAGCCTGTATCTCAGAAGATGGATATCTTCTCGCTTCTTGACCAAGTAAGTGTACCAGTTGAGAACGAAAGAACTCAAATTTTCCCAAGAAGATTCCTTAAGAAAGAAGCCTGCGCAGAGGAAGCAAAAATCTCTAAGGCAGCAGAAGAGCGGGCCGATGATTTCCAGAAGCCGATTACAGCGCTCTCCAATATTTCCATCTTTGAATTAACCCATGATTCTCCTAAGCATCAGGAAAAGTTGGATGATCTATTGAGGAAGATCAAAGTGAAGTCTGACACTACGCCAGAAGATATGGCGCAGATTGTGAATCAGGCGATGACTAATGCGCCTATCACCTTTTCAGATGAGGACCTGCCAAAGCCTCATTCATTCCATAACAATGCGTTGTACATTGTGGTAAGGACCAGGGGCATGACTGTCCCGCATGTGCTCGTTGATGGAGGCAGCAACCTCAACATTTGCCCAGAAATGACAGCAAAGGCCCTGGGATTGAAGGAAGAAGAATACATGCCTGATCCCATTACTATCTATGGCTTTGATAATTACGAGCAGACTGCCAAGGGCAATATCTTCTTAGAGATTTTTATTAATTACTCAGTGCATACGGTCTTATTCCATGTCGTCAATGTGCCGCCAACTTACAATCTGTTGTTGGGACGAACATGGATCCATAACGCCAATGCAGTTCCATCAACCCTCTACTAGTGCATCAAGTGGTCTAAGTGTGGAATGATTACTACCATTCTGGGCGAAGACCCTAAAGAAAGACTGCCACAGCCTATGATTCCCCGTCCAACATTCACAGCTGATATTCCAAGCATCTGAGAAGCGGATGAAATCAATCTCAGTGACAGCTTAGAAATGTTAAAGTTAAAAGATGTCATGGAAGAAGAGAACGTTGCAGCCACGGTCCAATGGCAAGGACCTTGTTTCTTCAAGCTAGAAGGACGCATCAATTACACCTCTTTCAAAGATCATCCTTTATTCCCTCAATTTTTCAAATCAAGAAAGGGATTCGATCTGTTCATCAAACATGGATATCAGCCGTTCCGAGGCATGGGGGAAAATGAAGACGGCATGATAGAGCCTATCGTTCCTGCTCAGCATTCAGACAGTTCAGGGTTGGGGTTCACCGGCCAGGATTCCAGCAAGAAAACAATATTTGTCAGAGGGAACAAGTGAAGATGATGCCTTAGTTTTCCTGCTTTCTTTTCTTAATCTTGTAGGGACACCACAGTCCCATCTTTTGTCGATGTCTTGTAAATACTTCATTTCCAATCAATGAAAGATCAATTTTTCTCTTCACACTTGAGCATCTATCATTCTTATCTTATATTTTGTCTATGCCATTATTCCTTGCTTTGTATAAAAGGCTCACTTTTTGACTTGTATTTTCTCTTAAAAACCTTCTCTTACATTTTCAGGACCATTAACTCCTGAATCAATGACAAAATTCGTTATCAATCCCAAGTATCTAAAATTGGCAAGGTTTTTTGAGATGAAAGACAGAGCAGAGGTCAGTCAAGCAGCAGAGCAGACCGAAGAGCCGACCGAATTTGATTCCACCATTCAGGAATTGCCAGAATTTGCTCACATTCAGAAACAGGATGAACCATCATCTTTGGTTCAAGATCCAACTGAGGATATCGACATTGTGTCGGAAGATGATCCGAAAATTCTAAAAATCGGGTCGGGTCTAAGCGAAGTTGAAAAAGCAAGACTCGTCCAATTCCTTAAGCAGCATCAGGAAGTATTTGCCTGGACTTACGAAGATATGTCAGGATTAGATCCCAAGCTGGTTGAACATCGACTCAAGTTGAAACGAGAGGCCAGACCAATCAAACAGAAATTGAGGAAGTTAGATCCTCGAATTGAGCAACAAGTCAAGGAAGGACTTGAAGATTTGTTGAAAGCAGGCTTCATCCGGGCCATTGATTACCCAGATTGGTTGTCAAATATCGTGGCAGTCCCTAAAAAGAACAGAAAAGTCTGGATCTGCATTGATTTCAGGGATCTCAATAAAGCCACCCCGAAAGATGATTATCCACTTCCTAATATCGACCTGTTGATTGATAGCACAGTAGGTCATGCCATGTTTTCTTTCATGGACGGATATTCAGGCTATAATCAGATCAAGCTGGCCGTTCGTGATCAGTCAAAGACTTCATTTACTACACCATGGGGAACCTTCTGCTATACTGTGATGCCATTTGGGCTCAAAAATGTCGAGGCAACTTATCAAAGGGCAATGGTCGTTATCTTCCATGATCAAATGCACAAGAATATGGATGCATATGTGGATGACATTTTGGTTAAATCTAAAGAAGAAGAGGATCACCTTGATGCCCTTAGTCAAGTTTTTGAAAGACTTATTCTCTATAAATTGAGACTTAACCCTTAAAAATGTGTTTTTGGAGTTGAGTGTGTCAAATTACTCGACTTCATTATCAGCAAGAAAGGAATCGAGGTGGATCCGGCCATGGCAAAAGCCATTATTGATATGCCGCCTCCAACTAATCTGAGAGAACTACGAAGTCTTCAAGGGCTTATTCAGTCTATTCGCAGGTTCATCTCAAATTTGGCCATGAGATGTGAACCTTTCAACCATTTGCTTAGAAAAGGAGTTAAATTTGAATGGGGATCAGAATGCCAGCTCTCGTTTGAGCGCATCAAGCAGTATCTCCTTAATCCACCAGTTTTGAAGCTGCCAAAGTTGGGGAAACCTCTCCTACTATACATTTCTGTCAATCAGAATGCCTGTGGTGGATTCCTCGCGCAGTATGAAGAGGACATCCTGATAGAGCACGCCATCTACTATGTGAGCAAAACATTCATTGATTATGAAAAGAAGTATTCTCAGATGGAGAAAACTTGTCTAGCTCTGGTCTGGATGTGCCAGAAATTGAGACATTACTTGTTGGCTTCTAAAATCAAGTTCCTATCAAAGCTTAATCCTCTTAGATACATCTTGGAACAACCATTTCTTACTGGACGGATTGCAAAGTGGCAAGTCCTCCTAATGCAATATGACTTAGAGTATGTCTCTCAAATGTCGATTAAAGGCCAAGCGATCGCAGATCAGTTGGCAGATTTCCCCTTGACAGAAGAGATTAAAGCAGAGGATGATTTTCCTGATGAGCACATCTGTAATATCCAATAGCCCCCAGTTTGGAACCTTTTCTTCGATGGCTCTAAAACATGTCTGGTATAGAGATCAGAGTCTTGCTGATCACTCCAGAAAAAGAAATGATCTCTTATTCTCTCAAACTTGGTTTCCAATGCACTCATAACATGGCCGAGTATGAAGCTCTAATACAAGGCCTGAAGATTCTACAAAATTTCAATGTCAAGAGAGTGCATGCCTTTGGCGACTCTTTACTTGTTGTCAGTCAAGTTAACACTGAATGGCAAGTAAAAGATCCAAAATTGATTCCGTATCAGAAGATCGTCCTAACTCTTGTAGACAGTTTCGAAGAATTTCAGCTCAGCCATATCAGAAGAGAGCATAATAAGATAGCTGACGGTTTGGCAGCTTAGGGTCCATTTTATCCTTCAAAGGCAGTGAATCATGTCGTTCTTTCGAAGTTGGCAGACTTGAGCAACCTGCTTTCGATTCAAATATGCAAGTAAACCAGGTCAATCAGAAAGAGAAACCTTGGTATCAAAATATCAAAAATTTCATTAAGACTGGTGAATTTCCATAAAAGATGTTAAAAAGGGAGCAGCGTGCAATTCAGCGCATGTCTACCCGTTATTTCATTCTTGCCAATGTCCTTTACCGCCGTGGTTTCAGTTCTGAGTATTCAAGATGCTTAGACAAAGAAGAAGCTATGGAAGTTATCCAAGAGGCACATGAAGGGATTTGTGGTGGCCATGTCGGCTATCGAACTCTGGTCAAACAGATCGTTCGAGCAAGTTATTACTGGAATACCATGCAGCAGGACTGTCATAGATTTGTGAAGAAGTGCGTCAAGTGCCAATTGCACGCGCCTTACATTCATGCTCCGGCCACATATCTACAATCAGTTGTTTCTCCTTGGCCATTTTCTATGTGGGATTTCAACGTTGTAGGTCCAATTACCCCTTCTGCTTCCAACGGCCACAAATACTTTCTGGCTGCGACAAAGTATTTCACAAAATGGGTTGAAGCTGTTACTCTACGCACAGTAGAAGGCCGCCATGTGGTTTCTTTCATTCACAAGAACATTCTTTGCCGCTTCGGCATACCACATGACATTGTTTCAGACAATGGAACTCATTTTAAAAATGAGAGGATAAAAACCTTTTGTTCCAAATTCAAAATTTCCCATCATTTCTCAGCTCCTTATTACGCTCAAGGGAACGGCCAAGCAGAAGCCACCAATAAAATGTTGATCCGTATTTTAGAAAGGACTGTGAAAACAGGTCGAGACTGGCATGAGAAAATTCATGACGCACTTTGGGCATACCGGACCACCATTCGGACTCCGACTAATGCCACTCCTTCAGAACTTGTTTACGGGACTGAAGTGGTTTTGCCTCTACATATCCAAAAGCTCGCTCTCAAATTTGCTTCACTTATAGAATTGCCACTTGATCAGTATCAGCAGCAGAGATTGGTGCAGCTGGATCTACTAGATGAAAAAAGGCTCAAGGCAGCAGAGCACGCTCAAGCTTATCGACAGAGGATAGCTCGACACTATGCCAAGTCCGTCATTGAGAGAAAATTTCGGGTCAACGATTTGGTGCTCAGATCAACAGCTCATCTCTAGCATCGACCACGGGGCAAGTGGTCACCTAATTGGGAAGGCCCTTATGTGGTTAAGGAAGCACTTCCTCGCAATTCGTATCGTCTAATCAACGCAGATGAAGTGGAAATGCCAGATCCTATCAATGCTCTGCATCTGAAGAAATTTTATACATAGAATTTTCATTCTAAAGCCTTTTGTACTATCCAAAGAGTCATTTCAATAAAACAATAATCTTCTATCAATTCTTACATTCTTCTTCATGATACTGGGGCATTTTATAATCATCTTCTTTCATCATATGCAGGCAGGATTAGACAAATGATCTTTTCCTCAAATTTTGTTAATTCTCACTTGATCTTGTGATCTTTATTTTCATTTCATTTGATTCACTTTTGGTTTGAGCAAATTTTCTTCAAGCTATTGCTCATCTCTGTCAAGTTTTAACAAAATTTTCAATCTTATTAAAATTTTGTCTACCTTTATCTTTAAAAAGTACCTTTTGAGGTTAAGGGATAAACCTGATGCCTCCTGTCAATGAGGTATTCTCTTTGTTATTTCCCCCGTTCAGGACAAGGGGACAAAATCCTGAAAGTCGACCACATGCAATTAAAACTATGATGGTCCACTAATTTTTACCAAAGAATCTTTATTTTCTAAAAAATTTCGCTTTGTTAACTCATCTTTTACAATTCAATCCTCGAACTGGGGTATTTCTCAAAATCTTCAATCATATATTAAAGCCCATTTGGAGGGTCCAACCCTCGCACCAATAACTTTCTATATTCTGTTTTTTGATCAAAGTCTTTCCTTCTACAAAATTCAAGTTCTGACTTAAATCCCTCAAAATTTGAGGTATATCCAAAAGATCCAACACTCATTGGACATGTATTTCAAACGTTCCAGCTTCTTGCTGGTCAGGTATTTCAAATGTTCCAGCTTTTTGCTGGTCATGTATTTCCAAAAAGATCCAACACTTGTTGGTCATATATTTCAAACGTTTCAGCTTCTTGCTGGTCAGGTATTTCAAACGTTCCAGATTTTTGCTGGTCAGGTATTTCAAAAGATCCAACACTCGTTGGACATGTATTTCAAACGTTCCAGCTTCTTGCTGGTCAAGTATTTCAAATGTTCCAGCTTTTTGTTGGTCAGGTATTTCCAAAAAGATCCAACACTTGTTGGTTATATATTTCAAACGTTCCGGCTTCTTGCTGGTTAGGTATTTCAAACGTTCCAGCTTTTTGCTGGTCAGGTATTTCAAAAAATTCAACACTCGTTGGACATGTATTTCAAACGTTCCAGCTTCTTGCTGGTCAGGTATATCAAATGTTCCAGCTTTTTGCTGGTCAGGTATTTCCAAAAAGATCCAACACTTGTTGGTCATATATTTCAAACGTTCCAGCTTCTTGCTGGTCAGGTATTTCAAACGTTCCAGCTTTTTGCTGGTTAGGTATTTCAAAAGATCCAACACTCGTTGGACATGTATTTCAAACGTTCCAGCTTCTTGCTGGTAAGGTATTTCAAACGTTCCGGCTTTTTGCTGGTCAGGTATTTCCAAAAAGATCCAGCTTTCCGTTGGTCATGTATTTAAAACGTTCCAGCTTCTTGCTGTTCATGTATTTCAAACGTTCCAGCCTTTTGCTGGTCAGGTATTTCCAAAAAAGATCCAACACTCGTTGGACATGTATTTCAAACGTTCCAGCTTCTTGCTGGTCAAGTATTTCAAACATTCCAGCTTTTGCTGGTCAGGTATTTCAAAAAGATCCAACACTCGTTGGACATGTATTTCAAACGTTCCAGCTGTTGCTGGTCAAGTATTTCAAAACGTCCCAGCTTTTCGCTGGTCATGCATTTCAAACGGTCCAGCTTTTGTTGGTAATGTATTCCCAAAAGACCCAGCTCTCGCTGGTCATATATCTCAAAAGGTCCCAGCTCATAATTTTTGAGCTCCCAAATCAACCCATTCCATGAATCAAACCTTCAGGGTACAATTTCTCCATTCTCTCATTACCAAACCTTCGAGTTTCAAATCTCTCAAATATATCATTTCCAAAACTTCATTCTATCAAATTCTCCAACCTTCGGGTACAATGTTTATAACCAGTCGTGTATTTCTCAAAAGATCCAACACTCGTTGGTCATGTATTTCCAAAACGTTCCAGTTTTGCTGGTCAGGTATTTTAAAGGTTCCACCTTTTGTTGGTCGGGTATTTCAAACGTTCCAGCTTTCGCTGGTCAGGTATTTCAAAAGATCTCAACATCTATTTGTCATGTATTCTAAAAGGTTCCAACTTTCGCTGGTCATGTATTTCAAAAAGGTTCCAGCTTCCGCTGGTCATGTATTTCAAAGGTTCCAGCGTTCGCTGGTCATGTATTTCAAAAATCCCAGCTTTTGCTAGTCATGTATTTTCAAAATCGAAGATTGCAACTAAATATCTCATCAAAATCTATATTGATTGATTATTTCACAAAGAATTCGTGAAAACTTTGCCAATTTGCTAAAAGCATTTGTTGATTCCAATAATCTGACCACACAAAAAGAATTTCCTTAGATTACCTCTAGTATTCTTTCCAAAAAGGTGACACTTTTTTGCGAAAAAGAGGTAAAATTCAAATCCTTTCCTGTTGATCAACCAAAAGGATGTAAGATAGTTCCTCGATATGATCAGTGAAAGAAATCTTGAATGATGTTGAAAAGCTAGAAGCGAATTGATATTGATCTTGGCTATGACGCATGTTTAAAGATGACTTTTTCTAGCAATCAGGCAGTGGAAATATCTTGAGCTATAAAAAGAATTCACTCAATCCATATCTCCTCATTTATTCATTTAAAGCTTCAGTCAAATATCCGCAAAGGGGATCTCTCAATTGTCGTCAAGATGAAGGCGAATTAAGCAAGTAGATCCCCGGGGCCAAAGAAGATTTGAAACATCTCCAAGATGACGGAGTTTGTGATAGATCATTCCAGGGAAAGTTCAGATCACTTTCGAGATGAAGGCGGATGCGATGAACCTACCGACAAACCCTAAAAGATATTTGATTGTTGCTAATTTTTAAACCAATGAGCCAATATCACCAATTCCTGAGAAAAAGAAGGATCGGAGCATCTCCAAGATGAAGGAGTTTGTGACGTACCCTTCCCCGAAGAAAAGAGAGAAAAGTCAAGACACATCCAAATGAAGGATGATAAGAAAAGCCAAGAAAGTTCAGTGACTCAAAAAGAGTGCAAAAGGATCATCATGGGAAAACACCCAGATATCAAACTGCCGAAGTTGCCAGAAGTCATTTTTTCTCATGCAAAATTCCTTTATCAATATCTTTTCACTACTTGTTTTTATGAAATTAAGAATATTTCTTCTCTTCTCATATCAGGGAAATGGATAGCTTCCTTGAAGAAAATCATCAGCGCTAAAAACTTTGAATTTGACTCTTAAAACCAAGAAGTTAACCTCGTTGGAGGAAATACTCTAGGTAAAAGAGGGAATATCTTTGCACACATGTGCACATTTTCAAGCGTTGAAGTCAACTATAAATTTATCTTATTGGCAAAAATTTCTAGATATTCTAAGAATGAAATAAATATTCAATATCCATTTTGATGCAACCTAGTGTTGTTTATATCTTCTAGAGGAGTTACACCATTCTGTTGAAGTATCTCTCCTGTCCCATCACGGTTTCGAGAAATCTGTATGGTTGTTCCCTCTCAGGTTAAGGGTCAAAACCTGTACTTTCTGTGAGAGGTCATTAAATTCAAAAGCTGATTTAGTCTCAACAATGAGACGCCCAATTTCTTCCCCTTTTCAAAGCTTTAGGGAACCCTATATTTCCTCCTTTCGCAAAACCCCTTTTCGGATTTGTCCGTCCAAATTCCAAAGGTTCCATTATGGTTTCTCCATTTGAGAAAACCCGTATGGTAGATTTCCTATTCAGGCTAAGAATTAACCCGGAACCTCGCTTCACGAGGTATCTTCCTTTCAGGTTTGAGTTAAACCTGAGTCTCGTTCCAACGAGATTCCTCGTTTTGACGAGCTTTTTTCTTCTAGTCCCATCATGGCTCTTCCCATCGAGGAACCCATGCTTTGTATATCCATCCACGATAGGATCCTACTTGAGCTTCATTTCATGAGGTATTTTCCAAAAATGTCCCATCAAAGTCCTTATGTATTCCTTTCCTCATTTCAAATTCATCTTGATATATTTTCGTCCCATCCAAGTTAAGGGGTAAACCTGAATCATTCCAAAAAAAGTATCTCGTCTCACCCATGAGACCTGATCAAAATTCTGATTTTCCACCATTTCGGGATTTTTCGTCCAAAGTCCCATCACGATTTCCTCATCTTTTACTCAATCATACCATCTTCAAGGATTTCGTCCCCCCAAAACCATTCAGGATAAGGTTTCAAGCCTGAGAAGCCATATTTTCAAAATAATTCTTCCACACCCAGTTCAGATCTCCTGACTGGGGCATTTTCAAAATTTGGAGTGTTATCTTTGCCACTAAACTCGGCTTTCAAGCGGCTTAGTAGCAAAGAGGGGCATCTGTGAACACCCCAAAATTTTCAAAGATTTGCAAAATGACCCTTTTGGCCCTGACTCCATCTTCTGAGAAAATCAAAGCAATTTCAAAGCTAAATTTCAGTCATTCTTCAGATTTTCTGGATTAAAAACCATATTGATCCATCCAAAATCGATTTCGGGTCCGAACCTAGTGTTTTAAATCCATATTTCCTCAAAATTCGGATCCAAACCCATTTTTGAAGAAATTTTCTCAAAATAGCTTTTAAATTCTCAGAAAAATTCCCTTTTGTAAATATTTTTTTGCAAAAACACAAAAAATTAGTTTTAATCTTTGTTTTCTCACAAAATTTAGGATTTTATTCCAAAAATACAAAAAATAGAAAAATAACATAAAAAACCAAAAAAAATTAAGAAAAGTTACAAGGAAAACGAAGGGTTTTTAAGCTTTTAAAGCCATTTTGCCAAAAACCTCATTCTTAAAACCATTTTATAATTTTTTTTTTATGGGGACCTCCTTTTTTAAAAAGGGAAAACTTGCAACGGTCGCAGGCTCGCTTCTCCTCTCCGCCCTCGATTTTCAACAGCCATCTTCGCCCTCCGCCCTCAATCTCCAACCATCTTCCCCCTCTGGAGCCTTCCACGCCCTCGTTAAAAATAGACCTTGATCTTCTTTGAAGGGGAATCCATTTTTTCCTGGTGAATACCAATCAATCGCCGAGTTTCTCTGCAAAATCGACAAAATCCACCATCATCGTGCTCTCTGCCAAGGAGGTCTCTCTACAAACTCTTAGCCGACACCCATCTTTTCCTTTCTAGCTGATCATCCATTTTCCTTCCATTGTCCACCTTCATCCGCCTTTCTGCTGGAACATCCATCCTCCTCCAGAAGGAGCACCCGAGCATCTTCTCAGAAGCGAGGGGTGTCATCACTCGATCACACAAGCTTTTTGATTCCCTTGAAAAGTACGACCACAGAATTCAATCAAGCCGCCAGCAATACCCTCTTCACAGAACCTCCTATACAGGACAGATTAAACAATTAAGGTTGTTAAAGAAGTTCAATGGAAGCCACAGGGGTTTTGCTTTTGTTGAGTATATGATGAAACATGAGGCCAAAACTGCATTTGATGCACTCTCAAACTCCCATTTGCATGGTCGTCATCTGGTTATAGAATGAACCAAGGAAGATGAGAATCTGGAAGAATTACAAGCTTACACAGCTGCTCAGTTTAATGGTATAGATGGGATTGGGAAGCTGTCCAAAAAGAGGAAACAATCGTCTGTAGATGAAGCTAACATCAAGTTTCAGAGAATCAAGACTTAAATGGCTTGCAGCACCAGCCCCCTGCCCCAAATCACTTTCATGCTTATTTGTGCACACGTTTACTGTTGTAGCACTTGTTGTCCCATACTTTGCTGCACAACATCACATTTAAAAGCTTTCATAATATCTGCTACCCAACACCTTTGTTGAGAGCGTTTTTTTTTTTTCTAACATTTACATTTATCTTCATTGCATCAGCACCTGTGTTCTCAATGCCTCAGATTCCTTCATGACCCCTGTTCCTGACACTAACACCTACAATCCCTACTTTTGGGTATTTTCACCCACTCATGTGCTTTTCCATTTATATTACTACTATCACAACCCCACTTATTCCACCTATGTGATTTATCCCCACAGCATCACCCTGAGTACACTTACCTGCTGCATACGCGTGAGCAGCATATCATTTTGCTGCCACCTCCATAGTGAAACATGTTTTCCTCTGTTCAGCACTACTCCGCCTACCAGTGCACAACAGCATCACTGTTTCCACCGTGTCACCACCATTCACCACATGGCTATCACCATAGCATCTCCTCTTTTCTTCATCCAACACCTGCACTCTATTTCCAGCATACAGGAATTACATTGGTTGAATTTATGTTATCTTTCACTTTGATTCTTTGGCACCTTCTCTTCATAACATTTTATCTTTTTTTGTCACATGGCATTAGGGGTCGTAATATCCTATCGCTACTATGCTTACAGTATGTCGTCTTCATCATTTGAAGCACATTTAACATAGGCCATGCAGCCCTTTACCTCACTGTTACAGTGCTGCTTACTGTAGCATTGAAGGCATTCTGTCAATGGCATCATACTTCTATCTTCATTACCATTCATCTCGGATCACTAAGTCACCACAGTACCTACCTTGCTGCCACTGTTTGCAGAAAATCTGTCACCAACATCATTTTGTCTACAGCTACCCTGTGGCTATCCATCACACCATTGCTCAAATTAGGTAGTTCTGCTGCAAACAGCACTATAGCAGCACCCAAAACCTATTATCAGGCACCTTACTTCCCCAGCCTTCACCATTACTGCACATATGCCATATACATTCATTAGATAGTCACTGTTGTACCCTATATATATAGCAGTGCATCCAAGAGTTACATCTCTTCAACAAATTTCATTGTATTAGTACCAAGCATTTACTTTCCCCATGTTTATCTCACTTACACTATTGTACAAAGCATACATTTTATTAGCTGTATACCTATAAATTTCCTTTTAAATTATTATTTCCATGAGTATACCTGAGTATTTTATCAGTTAGGCTCAACGTGATGTAAACTATCTTCTACATGTATCTTTATATGGTACTAATCCTGTTTTGCAGAAAATATGCAGTGTTACCCTCCTTCTGAGATTAGAAGCCTTGTAATTACAATTGATGTAATAGCTAGATGCTAAATGAGAATTTACATTTTCTGCTTTAGGTAGAATGAATGAGCATGGTAAATGTCATGAATTTCTTGTTTTCATGCATTTTTTGCCTTTATTTCTCAAATTCTCACAATGGTGAAACACGAATGACACGTGCACCATTTCATAAGAGGTAAATTAATCCTAAGTTGATGATTTACATCAACGACCATAGTCGGGATGTAAACAAGACTTAGTGGTTTATCTTTTACAAAATAACACTGGATCCACACTGGATCCTTTTCAAAAATCATCATATTTTCGGTAAATATTCTCCTCTTTTATCAGAATTTAATCTAAAATTAACTCAATATATATACCAATGGCCATAGTCAGGGTATATTGAGAGTTAATTTCATTTTAAATTCTATAAAAGCACCAAAAATGTATTGTATTCTTCACTTGAATTTAAATGTAGTTATTACATAATACATTCAATGACCATAGTCAGGGATGTATTATGTCTTCAACCTCATTTTTTATTCATTTACAGAATGGAATAGCTTTTCAAATTCCAAATTCAAATTCTTTAAATTCATTTCATCATTTAGGATAGAATTACATCATATTTTCAAAAATTCCTTTTAAAATCCAGGTGATTGTGAATATCTCTTCTTCAAGATCCTATTTCAATTCTATCTCATTTTCCAAAACCTTCAAATCAAATTCAAAGTTTAAAATTCAACTTGATTCATTTTATAAGTTCCAAATTCAAGTTCAAAGTCCAATTTGACTTTGAAACTCATTCTCAAAATCAATTTTGAAATTCCAAAAATCCAAAAGTTAGATCCTAATCTCAACTTGGATCCAGATTTCCAAGTATCAATCTCTACTTTGGATCTCAGGCTTAAGATCCAAATTCCGTTTAGGATCTAGATCCCAATTCTACACTGGATCTCAGATTACAAATCCAAAATCCATTCTAGGATCCAGATTTCAACTCTACTTTGGATCTTAGATTTCAGATCCAAAATCCATTCTAGGATCCAGATTTCAATTCTACTTTGGATCTCAGACTTCAGATCCAATTCCATTTAGGATCCAAAATCCAACTTTACTTTGGATCTCAGACTTCAGATCCCAATTTCATCTTGGATTCCAAATCTTGAATCCAATTCCATTCAAAACTTCAGATCCCAATTTCATCTTGGATTCCAAATCTTGAATCCAACTCCATTCAAAACTTCAGATCCCAATTTCATCTTGGATTCCAAATCTTGAATCCAATTCCATTCAAAACTTCAGATCCCAAATCTCATCTTGGATTCCAAATCTTGAATCCAATTCCATTCAAAATTTCAGATCCAAATTCCATCTTGATTCCAATTCTTAAAACCAATTCCATTTCATTTCAAATCCAAATTCCTATTTCCGGGTTCTAAATCCAAAATTCAAGTTTGAATTCTATTTAGAATCCAGACCTTGGATTCAAATTCTATCTTGAATTCCGAACTTTCAAATCAATCTTACTTCTCAATTCTATTTAGATTTCCCACATTTTATTTTGATTTCAAACTCCAGAGTTAGAATTCAATTCCGTTTCATCTCTATTCTGATTCAAAGTCCATTTAAGACTTTGAAATTTCTTTTCTTTTCCTTTTATCTCAAACTTCAAAATCATCTTTTTCAAAAGTTCAGATTTATTTCCCCAAGCTCTTGATTACTCCAAAAACTTAGAACTTTAAATCTTAAGTTTTGAGTTAAAAACCATTTTTTCACTCTATCTTCATCTCAGAAACACTTGGAAAATTTCAAAATCATTTTTCAAAAGAGAGCATACATCTTTGCATTGCGCAGGCATGATTTTTTGTGCATTTAGATCTTAGGATAAGTCCTTAGATAATTTCTTAGCAAAGAAAAAGGCATGAATTCGACCGTTGGTTCGATTACCCCTGGTAAAGGCGCCAGGAACGGTCGAACCTCGTACCGACGAGTGGATCCCATCTCCGAGTTTTCCCGCAAATATTTCAAAACGGAGGCGAGTTATTTTCATAAATATTTTCAAAATTAAGGTCAAGTGAGACCCCGCAAAAGAGTTCCTCTTCTCTCTTTTTTTCTTTTCTTTTCTCTTCTCTCTTTCTTTTCCGTCTTTTATTTTCTCCCCTCAAAAAGGATAAAATAGAGGTTGAAAAGGGAAAAGAGAAAGAAGAGAGAGAATATTACGAGAGGAAAAATTTTGCGATGATCACAGGAGACTAGAGCGTCGTTATTACGAATTGCAACCCTGAGTGGTCATCGTATATACTTGAGTTGAATGGACGTGTAATTGCTTGCTTACCAGACCATCAGTGGTTCTGACCCCGTTTAATGGGGATTTCAGGTGTTGGACCTGCGTGGCGATATGCAGAGCAAGGCGGCATCGAGTTCCAGGGTTTCTCTAGACAGAGTTGTACTGCTTCCTTTTATTGAACCCACACTGCTTTTCCAAGCAGTAGTGTTGTAATAAACATGTGGTTTTCGATAAAATGGAACACTTTGATGGTCAATGAGTTGCTTGGCCACATACCTGCAACGTGCTCGGAGTTTTCTAAAACTAACGACTCATTATCGTCTGATTCCGCTGCAAAGAAAAAAAAAAGAAATTCATGAAATTTTTTAACTTAGCTTTGTTTTGGAAATCCGGGGCGTTACATTCAAGGTGGAATTGGATTCCGGATCCTAAAATGGATCTTGGATCTGAAGTCTGAGATGCAAAGTGGAATTGGGTTCTGAATCCTAAAATGGATTTTGGATCTAAAGTCTGAGATCCAAAGTGGAATTGGGTTCTGAATCCTAAAATGGATTTTGGATCTGAAGTCTGAGATCCAAGGTGGAATTGGATTCTGAATTCTAAAATGAATTTTGGATCTGAAGCCTAAGATCTAAAAAGTGGAAATTGTATTTGAAGAATTGGAATTAGGATCTAACTTTGGTTTTGAATTTGAAGACAAGAAAATTAAACTTTGATAGAAGATGACTTTAAAGTTAAATTGGACTTTGAAGTTTGGATTTTGATTTGGCAATTGGAATTTGAATACAAAATGATTTTAAAATTTCAAAGTCAAATTGGACTTTGAAATTGAATTTATGGATTTTTGAAATGAGATAGAATTGAGTTTGAATCTATAAATGAGATTTGGTTTGAGAAATGAAGAAAAGGAATCACTTGGAATTTTGAAAAGGAAGTTTTGAAAATATGATGTAATTCTATCCTAAATGATGAATGAATTTAAATAATTTTTAAAATTGAATTTTGAAAATCATATTTCATTTTTTAGATGAATGTAAATAAGATTAATGATATAATACACTCCTGACTATGGTCATTGAATGTATTATACAATAATCATATCTAAATTCAAATGAAGAATAAAATACATTTTGGTGCTTTTATAGAGTTTAAAATGAAATTAATTCTCAATATACCCTGACTATGGCCATTGATATACGTATTGAATTAATTTTAAACTAAACTCTGATAAAAGAAGAAAATATTTAAAGAAAATATGATGAATTTTGAAAAGGATCCAGTGGGGATCCAATGTTATTTTATAAAAGATAATAATCCTAAGTTTTGTTTACATCCTGACTTTGGCCATTGATGTAAATCATCAACTTAGGATTAATTACCTCTTACGAAATGGTGCACGTGCCATTCGTGTTCCCATTTGTAAAACTTCTAAGGGAAATGATGCAACAAATGATATTTACATGCTCATTCATTCTAATCTAAGACTGGAAATGTAAATTTTTCATTAATCATCTAGCTTATTACAATATTGAGTTACAATTAAGAAAAGAAATAATGTTTCCTGTATGTTCTCCGCAAAAGATAAGGTTTATCCATAAAGCAAAATTTACATGAATATGAATAATGAAAAAGAAAGAGTAAAAAGAAAAAAAAAAAGATACCAAATCAAATTCAAAATACCACGATTATGATATATGAGAAATGTGCACATGAGTATAATCATCTAAATGTATATGAAGATGTCGTGTGATGCTATGCCATGGTGAATGGATAAATGGTAAAGTAAGGTCACAGAGATACAAGTGTTTTAACATACATGTACTATCATGACAAATGATGGAATTGAAGGCTAATGTGAAGAACTAATATATCATGGTAGGTATAAACAATGCAATACACAAATAATAGACGGAATATCAAGGTGCTGCAAGTTGACAACCCAGTTTTTTTTTTATAAACAGGTAGAAAGCTTCTGAGAAAGACGATGGACACAATTAGGAAATCTGCCCCTTTGCAGAGAGTCGGCCCTCCTGAAAAGCTGGCAACTATCCAAAAACCTATAGATTATAAGCCGAGAAACTGTGTAAAAAAAAAAACGCATGGGACCGTCAGGGCTAACATGGGAGGCATTGCTTTCCTTCAAGAAATGACATACTGGGCAATAACAAGATGCTGTTGAGACACCTACAACAGATGATATGAAGTAGAAAAGAGGCAACAGGGACCTGTATGCCATAGTATTATGCTTAGATGTTGTCTACACTAACCATCAATGCCTATACTGACCGATGAATGATGCTAACAGAGGTTGTTAATACTGCTGCAGGTTATTCAAAATAAAAGACGCTTCCTAGTATTAGATTAACCATCCACACCTATTGCCAAGTACAGACTAGTTAGTAAGAATCGACACACCTCTTGTTAACACCTTCCTTAACTTGCTAATGCAAACCATATAAACTCATTAGCTAACTATATACCATCTAATCTAAGACCAGTCCATTAATAACGATTGTTTTTAGAAGATGGCATCCGATCCAAATTTTACTTTATTCAGAATGAATTGAGCATCAAGCTAATCTGACAACACAACTATTAGTAGGGCTGGTATGGTTGGTGGTGGTGATGTGCAATATATGGTGAATATGTGCAACAGTGAAGTGAATGGTTGTTATCATAGCAAAATTTTTAACTTTTTGCGAGTCAAACTGACCTTTGAAAAAGTTTTTGAAAATAACTCGCCTCCGTTTTTTAAAATGCGGGAAAATTCCGAAGAATGGGACTCGCCTGTCGGTACGAGGTTCAACCGTTCCTGCCACCTTTAACAGGGGTAATTGAACCAAGGATCAATCTTATGCTCTACTCTATTCAACTTGTCTAAATCATATTCTAATTTCTAAATGCACATAGAATCAGGCATGTGCTATGAATTTTCAGAAAATGCACATTTGAAAACATGATGTTTGCTTTGAATGATTGAAATATTCAGAAAATGTAAATCTTGAAAATGATATCACATGAGAAATCGTGAATTGGGATTTGAAATATACTTCTGAGAGAAATAAAAATCGATTTTGAGAAATCCTTGACATTTAGTGAAAATCGATTCTGAGAGACTTGGTTTCTCTGAATTCAAACTTGGAAATTGAAATTCTAACTTAGAAAATTTGAATTTGGAACTTGGAAAATACTTGAAATATCCTTTGAAATTCAATGTCTTTGGGAAAATCGATTTTGCTATAAGACTTAGGAGATTTTGAGGAAATGAACTTCTTTGAATTGAGATTGGAATTGGCAAATGCATGAAATGAATGAATATGATTTTGAGGAATTGAGAAATACTTTTTGTATTTTTGAGAAATGCAGTGCATTTTTGAAGTTAGCCTAAGAGTGTAGGCTTAATGTGGCTAATGTGAAGATCATAAATCTAAGTATCATTCATATTCTGACTATGGCCATAAATACAAATTCCACCAAGTTTATAAACTTCATAGAAGCTAGTGCATGTGCCATTCGTGTAGACCATGGTGAATTTGTAAAAATATGCATGAATCATCATCCATCACACATTAAAATTATAAAAATAAACTATATGCAATGCAACCTAAGCTAAGCAGGAAATGTAAATTCTTATTCCAAAGTTTAATTACAAATTACATCACTATTGAAATTTAAATACATGAAAAATAAAGTCTTCAATGTACCTGCAAAACTAGAAAACTTGGTTAATGAAAATATGTTGGCTTTTCTAGATTTATCCAGCAATATCAGGAAATTGTTGGATTTTGCCAGATATAAGCCTTTTCCTTGATTCCCTTAAATCAAAATGATAAAGTATGAAATAAAATTGAATAAATATGAAAGAGAAGATATGGAATTTCGAAATTGGGGTCAAAATGACCAAAATACCCCTAATAACAAGACTATGGCCTTGAAATTAGGGTTTTTAGAAAGATATTTTGATAAAATGCAAATTTTGAAATTTGAATGGAATAAACCCAAACCAAATATGCTATGACATGATTAAAAATATGAAATTAGGGTTAGGGATTTCGAAATTTAGGTCAAATGACCAAATTACCCCCGATAGCAAGACTATGACCTTGAAATCAGGGTTTTCTGAAATAGATTTTGGTAAAAACCTAGGTTTTATGCACTAAATGAAATCAAATGAGCATTAATTTAAACCTAAAGCATCCTAACATGATTATGAACATGATTAAACCCTAAAAATATATGCTTATGCACGAAAATCCAATAATATCACAAATTTTGTGATTTTTGCAGTGTTTTTGGATCTTTCAGGAACCCGGTTTTGCAATTTGCTTAATTCAGCCATCAAATGGATTCCAAAATCCATAAAAATTGGTACCTGTACTTGTTATAACCCTAATGTCGAATTGAAATTATAAAAATAATTTTTTGACAATAAATTAGTCCGAAAATTGCATTAAACCCTAAAAATATGCTATTTTTGACCTAATTCACCAACCAGTTTCAATCCAAGACCTGAATCAGGGGTCAAATCTCCATAGAAATTTATGAAATTTTACAGAGACTAACTAGAAAGGAAAACAGAGATTTCCCAATTTACAGATCGGAAAAATCATCTCCGGTTAGGGAGAAACCCTTCCGGCAACCTGGGCTAAAATATATCACTCTTAACAGGGATTAAAACGGCTACTTCAGATTGAAAATACAGGAATAAATAGAAAACCTAAACAAAAATATCTGAAATTTTTGTGATGAACATTAGACAGAAAAATAACAATACTCACTTTTTACAGATCTAAAATCGGATCTGTGGTTTGGGATTTATGACTAATACAAGTCTGATTAGGGTTTTGGTAAACCCTAACGAGTTTAAACTTTAAAAACAGATTCTCTAAAAGGGGCAAAATACTAAACAGTGATCAAAAAATCCGTGAATTTCACAGAAGAAAGATCAACTCAATGTGAATCCATATCACTTTACAGATCTAAAATCGGATATAAGATGAGAGAAATATCATAACAGCAAGTTACCTTCTTGATTTTAACCACGATTTTAAAGCTTTAAAAACCCGATTTGATGTCTGATTTTTTTGACAGGGTTCCCGAGATCCAAAAGCTCTAATTTTTCTACAGTAACTCAATAACTCATGTATGCACCACATATAAAAAAATCAAAACTAAACAATGAGAACTTCAATCCGAAATAACATTATCTTTACTGTTCTAAACCTAAAACACACAGAAATTTAAGAAACTTGACAAACCATGCATTAACTAATGTAAATAAATAAAATAAACCTTAAAACAGTAAATAAAAATTATTTTTATGTTGTAGAACGTAAAACAAACATGAATAAACCATGAAAATAAATTAAAAACAGGGAATCAATGGCTGGAATTTGATATCACCTTTAAAACATAGATTTAACCCATTAAAAAGGGTAAATCATATATTTTATTGGTTAATAATGCAAAGAATCATGTTAAAATCAATTCTAATGGATTAAAATCTCTGTAAATCATCCAAAACAGGGTTAGATCACCTTCTTGGAGTGTTCTTGCTGATTCTTGATGGTTCTTGAGGTTGAATCCATGGTTTAATCCATGAAGGGGATGACACCAATGGCTAAAATTGATTTAAAACATGAAAAAGTATTAAATAAAACTAAAAAATATTAAAAATATTACCTTGGTGCTTGCAGCTGCAATGGAGGAAGGTGGAGGTGCTGGAGAGGAGAGAGAGGCCACGAAAATTTGAGAGAAAAGAGCCCTCCTTTTGGCCCCCCTTAGGTCCCTTTTTATAGTTTTTCAAAAAGTCACTTAATTAGGGTTAATTAAGAGGTTTTTCATTTTTTTAGGACTCTTTCTAATAAATCCACTAAAGGCAACGATTTTTTGTGGTTTTCTAACCTAGGTGGGACTCTAATTAATCCCTAATTAGCCCCTAACTAAACCTAGAAAACCCCCAAATGTGATGCCACTTGGCATCTTTCACATTTGGGTTTTTAAAACACCTTTAAAAACATTTAAAAACACTAGTTTTAAAAACTAATTTTCAAAATGAGTTTTCAAAATGGTTTTGACTCTTCTAAACCTCTAACACTAACCAAGACATCAACTAACCCTAGTCTAGCCCTGCTTACTCGAATATGGCGCCACCCCAAGTGGGCCCTACTTGAGTTTTTCAAAAAAAATGATTTTAAAACTTGAAATTGAAGGAGTTTTCAAAAGATTTTCAAAAGTAAACTTAAAATTAGGATTTTTGAAATGGCATAATGTCCTAACTGAGTTAGAATTCTCTTGGATATGGTGCCAACTGAGTGGGCCCACATCGAGTTTTAGAAATTTTGAAATAAACACTGAAAATGGCTTTGAAAAAGGGTTAAAATTGACATTTGAAATTCAAGATTTTTGAAAATAGGGTCTCATGCGAACTGGAACTCCGGGTTAGAGTCCTGAACCCTTAGGACTCTGAGTTTTTAGATTTTAAAAGCTAAATGAAAGAATTTTCAAAAGATTTTATCAAGAAATGATGAAATAAGTCAGAAAACACAGTCAGGGTTAGACTCCTAACTCGACCGAACTCTAAAATAGAGTCCTGAACTAACTGGACTCTGTAAAATGACCTAAATTTTAAAAACAAACGAAAAAGATTAAAAATGGAAGTAAAACAGACTTCAAAACAGACTCCTGACCGGATCAGGTCTCTGAGACAGAGTCCTGATCGGACTGAAACTTTCAAAATTTTGAGAAATTTGATGAATAGAGGAATTTAGAAGCGACACCACCTCAATGGGTCTCATCTGTGAATTGAAATCGATTAAAATTTGAATTTGAAATGAATCCAGATTGTTTCCTTGAGAAAATATTTCGAAATATAAAGTCCTGGGGTTGGAAAATGACAGAGTATTGAATAAAAACCCAGGTTTTGAAATTGATTTTGGAATAAAAGCTTTAAAATTCAAATCTGGATTGAATGTTTTGAAATAGGAGTGTTGGATCTCGAAAATAAGATGCAATGCTATGCAATGACATGCAATGCTATGCAGAATACATGCAATGACATGCAATGATCTGTAGTGACTTATGAAATGGACAAACACTAGATGAGGGTGAAAATTTGGGGTGTTTACAGATGCCCCTCTTTGCTGCTAAGCCGGTTGAAAGCCGAGCTTAGTGGCAAAGAAAACACACCAAATTTGGATCATAAAAATGCCCCAGTTAGATGAATCTGACTGGGTATGAAAGGATTAATTCAAATGATGATGATAGATATGAAATGGGGAATAAGGAGAAAATTTTATTTAAAAAAGAAGTGAGATTCAGGTTTTGCCCTTAACCTGGATGGGACAGGAAATACCTCGTCTGGAACGAAACTCAGGCTTAACCCTTAACCTGAAAGGGGATGATACCTCGTGGAAAAACGAGGCTCAGGCTTAACCCTCAACCTGAAAGGGGACGATACCTCGTGGAAAAACGAGGTTCAGGCTTAACCCTTAACATGAAAGGGGACGATACCTCGTGGAAAAACGAGGCTCAGGCTTAACCCTTAACCTGAAAGGGGACGATACCTCGTGGAAAAACGAGGCACAGGCTTAACCCTTAACCTGAAAGGGGACGATACCTCGTGGAAAAACGAGGCTCAGGCTTAACCCTTAACCTGAAAGGGGACGATATACGGAGTCCTCGAATGAAGAAACCATGATGGGACCTTCGAATTCTGCACAATAAATCCGAGAGGGGTTTGCAAAAGGAAGAAAGGGGGTTCCCTAAAGCTTGAAAAGGGATTGATCTTGGATGTCTCATTGCTAAGACAGAATGGCTTTTAAGACAGATGACCTTTTGCGGAAAATTCAGGTTTAACCCTTAACCTGAACGGGAAATGTCTATGGTGGGATAGTGGGGAGCACAGGGAAGTGTGCGAATCTGAGAGCCCAGGCACTCAGATCAAAACAAGAAGGGAAGGATCTTGGACAACTCCCGTCATCCAATCCTAAAAGGGATAACAACAACGCCTGAATACATCAAAATAGACATCAAGCTCTCACTTCATGTCGAGATAACTTGAAAAGATTGCCAATAAGATAAAAATTGTAGTTAATTCAAGAATGATAAGCACATATATATATGAAAAATATTCCCTCTTTTCTACCCGAAGTATTACTTTCGACTGGGCTTAACTCCGTAGAATCAAGATTCGAATTCAAATTACTTGCAATTGACTTTCCTTCAAGGAGGCTATCAATTTCATTGATATGGATGGAAAAGAATGTATTCTTGATATTGCGAGAGCTATTAGCGAAAGGATATTGATAAAAGAATTTCACAAAATTAAAGAAAATTCATGATAGATTCGGCAGTCTGATATCCTGGGATTCTTTTCTCATGATGATCTTTCTGCACTCTTTTTTTTGACAGAATTGGAGCTCTCTTGGATTTTTCGGGAATTACATCATCCTTCATTTTGGAGATGTCCTAGCTTTTTCTCTCTTTATTTTTTTGGAAGGGTACGTCACAAACTCCTTCATCTCAGAGATGTTCCGATCCTTCTTTTCTCTCAGGGATTATATTGACGGTTATTGGCTCATTGGTTGGGAATCTCTTGATGATAGCAGAAATTAAATATCTTTTAGGGTTTGTCGGTAGGCTCATCACACTCGCCTTCATCTCGACGGTGATCTAAACTTTCCCTGGAAGGATCCGTCACAAACTCCGTCATCTTGGAGATGATCCAAATCTTCTTTGGCCCCGGAGGTCGACTCGTCTAATTCGCCTTCATCTTGACGACAGTTGAGAGATCTTTTTTGCAGATATTTAATTGCAGCTTAGGTGATGGAGGAGATGTAGAGATGGTATGGATTTTTCTGTATCACCCAGGATATTTTGACTGCTTATTTTCCAAGAATGGTCTTTAAAAATATGCCATTGACTGCGATCAATATCAATCACTTTTGGCTTTGCAACAACAATGAATTTTCTTTGCTGGCCATATCGCGGATTTATTCTTCATCCTTTTGGTTGGCCAATAGAAAGATTTTGAATTTTGAATCCTTTTTCGCAAAAGCTTTGTCACTTCGGAGGTAATACTGAAGGTATTCTGAGGCACAATTTTATGCGATAAAGATTTTGAAATCAACAACTATTTTTTTATGACAAATTGGCAAAATATTCCTGAAATCCTTGGTGAAAGAAATCACTTGAGATCTAAATGACACATCCGTGGCTAGATTCTCCTCTCCTTTCCCCAAAGGAGAGACTCAGAAATTGGAAATAGGATATTGGATGACCTGGAGATCAAAATTGTGATTTGGTCTACTGGAAGCGACATGGGTTCTGTAGGGATTCATCCTAAGAATGACATTGGTTCAATTGAGAATGACATTGGTTCACTGGGAACAACATGAGTTCGATAGGTATTCAGCCTAAGAACGACATTGGTTCAATTGAGAACAACATTGGTTCACTGGGAACGACATGGGTTCAATAGGGATTCAGCCTAAGAACGACATTGGTTCAATTGAGAACGGCATTGGTTCACTGGGAACGACATGGGTTCAATAGGGATTCAGCCTAAGAACGACATTGGTTCAATTGAGAACGACATTGGTTCACTGGGAACGACATGGGTTCAATAGGGATTCAGCCTAAGAACGACATTGGTTCAATTGAGAACGGCATTGGTTCACTGGGAACAACATGGGTTCAATAGGGATTCAGCCTAAGAACGACATTGGTTCAATTGAGAACGACATTGGTTCAATTGAGAATGACATTGGTTCACTGGGAACGACATGGGTTCTATAGGGATTCAGCCTAAGAACGACATTAGTTCAATTGAGAACGACATTGGTTCACTGGGAACAACATGAGTTCGATAGGTATTCAGCCTAAGAACGACATTGGTTCAATTGAGAACGAAATTGGTTCACTGGGAACGACATGGGTTCTGTAGGGATTCATCCTAAGAACGACATTGGTTCAATTGAGAACGACATTGGTTCACTGGGAACAACATGAGTTCGATAGGTATTCAGCCTAAGAACGACATTGGTTCAATTGAGAACGACATTGGTTCACTGGGAACGACATGGGTTCTGTAGGGATTCATCCTAAGAACGACATTGGTTCAATTGAGAACGACATTGGTTCACTGGGAACAACATGAGTTCGATAGGTATTCAGCCTAAGAACGACGTTGGTTCAATTGAGAACGACATTGGTTCACTGGGAACGACATGGGTTCTGTAGGGATTCATCCTAAGAACGACATTGGTTCAATTGAGAACGACATTGGTTCACTGGGAACGACATGGGTTCAATAGGGATTCAGCCTAAGAACGACACTGGTTCAATTAAGAACGACATTGGTTCACTGGGAACGACATGGGTTCAATAGGGATTCAGCCTAAGAACGACATTGGTTCAATTAAGAACGACATTGGTTCACTGGGAACGACATGGGTTCTATAGGGATTCAGGCTAAGAACGTGGATCAGGAGGACTTCAACCTACAAATCATATATCTAAAAAATACCAATCCAAAAGGAGTTCGACCTAAGGACTGTAAAGAATATTGGATCAGGAGGACTTCAATGTTATCGTCGTGAAATTTTCCCCCCGTCTTCCCTTCCTTGCGGAAGAGAGAGAGGGGAAACGCTTTCGCGCTTCAAACTTGACCGGATTTTGGAAATTGTTTTGAAATACTCGCCTCCGTTTTGAAAATTGCGGGAAAATCCATGGGATGGGGCTCGACCTGTCGGTACGAGGTTCGACCGTTCCTGCCGCCTTTAACAGGGGTAATCGAACCAAGGACCAAAACTATGCTTGACTTAGTTAAATTATCAAAGTTATGTTCTATCCTAAATGCACAGAGAATTCAGGCATGTGCTATGAGATTTTGGAAAATGCAGCTTGGGAAAACATGATGTATGCTTGGAAAATATTTGGAGTTGAAAAGATTCTCTCAGGAAAAAGCTGAAAGTCAATTTCTCAGGAAACTCTGATGAAAAGACTTGAAATCTCGAGAAAGTTTATAAAGGGAAAATCATGAATGATTGGAAGTCCTGGGAAAATAGAAGTGATTCTTGAGAAAAGGGTGAACATTTGAAAAGGGAAACACTTCTTAGGAAAACTTGGACTTTGAGAATTTTCTTAGGAAAATGATGAAAATTCATTGGAAATCCCTTGTGGAAAAGGAAAATTGAAGTTTGGGAAATTGAAATCCTGAGAATCTTAATCTTGGAATATTTGGAAAATCGATTTTGACTTTGAAAAAGGTAAGACACTTCTCTTGAAAATCTTGGAAAAATGACTTTTTCCAGGGAAAACTGTGGAGAAACTTGTCTTTGGAAAACCGATTTTGAAAAATCCTTAGAATTTCTTGAGAAATCGATTTCTTGAGAATGAAGTTTTCTTAAGAAAATCTTGAGAAAATCAATGATTTCATGATGCAAATGACATGAGTGAATGAATGCACTTTGAAAAGATTTTCTAAGAGATTTGTTGGAAAAATATGCATTAAGTCAAGATAAATCCTTCACATATCCTGACTGTGGCCATGAATATGTTCAGAATTTAGTTGATTTGATGCACATGATTTTGAAAACTTTGGAAATATGATGTGCATTTTAAGATAGCCTAAGAGTGTAGGCTCAATGTGACTAGTAGAAAGATGATGGATCTGGGTCTCGTCCATATTCCGACTAGGGCCGTAAATATGGATCCCACCGAGTCTATCAACTCCCTAAGAGTTGGTGCACGTGCCATTCGTGAACATCCATAGTGCTTTTGAAATAAAATGCATGAATCATAGAAACAGGATATTGCATAAATTCAAACTATATGATATGCATCCTAGTCTAAGCAGGAAATTAAATCTCTTATTCCAAAATTTACATTATTACATCACTAAATAAAGGAAATAAAAGAAATTTGCAGACTTCAGCTCCTTCTTTGGAATGTCCCTGCCAAGCTTGAAATAAAGTTAGCTCAAATATGTGGGTTTTTCCAAGATTTTCCAATAATATTATGAAATTATTGGATTTAATTGGATATAAACCCTATTCTCATGCTTACTTGATGTTTTGAAATGATGTAAATGCAGGGAATTCAGTGAAAAACAGTTTGAAATTCGGAATTGGGGTCAAAATGACCAAAATACCCCTAAAATTAAAGTTACACCTTTAAAATCAGGGTTTTTTGAAGGAAAACTTAGTAAAATTGGGATTTTGAAATTCAAATTGAATTCAATGATGATGAAATGCAATATGACATGCTGCTAAACATATTAGGGCTGTAAAATCAGAATTTGGCATTTTGCAGTTTACTCAAAATAATGAATTTCGCTTGTTTTTCACTTGGATCCGGGTACTGCGGGACCCTGTTTTGGTATTGTGGCTAATCCGAACCTCAAATGGATTCCAAATTGCACCAAATTCGGTATGAAGCATCTACTTACTCTGATAAACAGCCTAGAATGCTAAAAATCATGAAATGATATGATTTAAATGCTACAATTCAAAGAAAGTCCTAAAATGGTGGATTTTGCCTATGGATCCGAACCAAATGCAATGCTTAACATGATAATGCAAGATTTACAACATGAAAACTTCTGATATTTTGCAGACTGCTAAAAGACCCGAAATGGAACATTTTTGGTTTTTACAGCCTCGGGATTTGAGCCATAGTGAGTTCAATAACAGGGATTTAGTTTTGACAGAGGTAAAAATCACCCTAATCTGATGTAAAATGCCAAACAAATATAAAGCAGCCATGGAAATTTATGAAATTAATCAGAGCTATGCAAGACACCTACATGAACAACTTTTATGTTTATGACTTTGGCATTTGATCAACAGAAACACAGAGAAAAATATAACTATTTCTGCCTAAACTAACAGAACAGACAAATGTAGCAAAACAGGGGACTGGCAAGAAAAATCTGAAGCAGGGGTCAACACTGTTCTAAAAATTACAGGCTTTTAGATTTAAACAGAGGACATCTCGGACACCACTTTCACTTAATACAGTTTCGGATTTTGAGCAACACACAAAGATAAACCACAGCCCTAAGTCGATCCAAGATCTCAAGGGCCCAAATTAGGCTCTGACACGTGTACCGTTATCTCGGATTTTTTTCAGACATACAAAAAATCAGAAAAATCTGAGAAAATCATATTAAAAACTAGACATTCTCCCGAGTACAGAACAGATTTCGGATCTAAAATCGGATCTCCCATGAGGGACATCTCAATTTTACAAGTCGGCAAATGATTTTCAAAACGTATCCCGGGTAACAAAACCCGACTTGCCATTTTGAATGTTTACCGCAGTAAACAAATTCAAATGGCTCCAAATTTTTGGCAAAATTTTAAGGACACCTAAGGGCGCATTCAGTGATTTTTTTGGGATTTTTAATAAAAAACAAATGCATGAAATGACGTGTGGACTGAATGACAAAAACAGAGACCTACTGAAAATAAGCAGAATTGAAATAAAGGCTAAATTAATCCTAATTAATTCATGAAATATGCTAAATGAATGAAATAAAATGCAAATTAAACCTAGTTAATTATATGAATGTTAAAAATCATTAAGGAAGCATAACAAAACATTTTTATATATGTCGTTTTATGAGAATAGCTCAATCCATCCCTCGGATGAGCTCTTTCTTCAAACGACCCCCGATTCGAATTATGGAATCCAATCAATGGGAAAAGAAGTGCACCTTGCTTCGTTACGCAGCGTAGGAGCTCTTTAAAGGGGCAGCTATCATGAGCTTCCTTCGTCCTTCGCTCCGAGCTTCGGATGGTCCACCAAAATCGAGCTCTGTTGGAATCGAATTCGCCACAGCACAAGCTCTACTCCACCTTCTTCAATGAGCCAAAGGGGGCACGATTTCCAAGGTTCAAAATCAGATGCTAGGAAGGCTAGGTTGGATTTTCCAAGTTCACAAGAGCTAAAAAAAATGATCTCTCTAGGCTGGGCGTGAACCCTTGTTTTTATAACTTTTCTGAAAATTTTTTGAAATTCAAACAGGCTGGATCTGAGCCCTCCATGTGGCGCCATCTCAGGGGGTGTCATCTGAGGGGTTTGAAATTCGAATTTGTCTTCTGCAGAGAGCCCTCAGGTGGCGCCACCTCAAAAGGCTATTTTGATTTTTTGAGAAAAATTAAAAAATGGAAATTTTGTGGGTGAGACACCTCAGCAGGGGGAATTTGGAATTTTTCAAAAGTTTGCTTGATTCTCTCTGCAGGGAACTCCCAGGAGGCGCCACCTCAGAGGGTGCTCTCTTGGAGTTTGAATTTCAAATTCACTTTTTGTAGGGAGTCTTCAGGTGGCGCCACCTCATGGTGGGCTACCTTTATTAAAAATAAAATAAAAAATAAAAATGGAGCCAAGTGGAGTCCTGGAATGGTGCCACCTCAAAAGGTGTTTGACACATGTCAGAAGGTCAGAGCAGTGGGCTCAGAAGGCGCCACCTCAGAGGAATTTGAATTCTACCTTTTCTGGAGAAAGGAGATCTGGACATGTGGCGGACAAGTGTCAGCTGTCTGGAGGGGCTTTCTCAAATGGCGCCACCTCAGGGGGAAGTTTGAAATTCAAATGGAGGTTGGCCCTGGAGGAATGGAGGATGGACATGTGGCACCACCTCAGGGTGGCTCCTACAATGCCATGTGGCAAGAGGGAGGAAAAGGAGGGAAAGGGACATGTGGCGCCATCTCAGGCCATCTGGAAAAATCAGAGCTCAGGATTTTTGCCACCTAGTGCCTTGTTTGAATTTTGAATGGTTTGCTTTTTCTGAAGAAAGCCAGAAGTGACATGTGTCTCCTACTTTTCTGAAAGAAGTAGGGAGAAGACATGTGTCATCTACTTTTTCTGAAAGAAGCAGAGAATGACACGTGGCAGAAAGTAGAGAAGGTGGGCCAAGCCATGTGGCGCCATCTCAGACAGGATGAAAAAGGTAGGAGTTCTTGATTTTCGCCACCTATGGGGATTTTTGAATATTTGAATTCTAGCTTTTCTGAAGAAAGCAGAAAATGACACATGGCACTTGCTTTTTCTGAGGAAATGAGAGCTTGCCATGTGTCCTCTGCAGGAGACACTCCAGATGGCGCCACCTCAGAGGAGACAAGCCTACCTTTTTTGTAGGAATTTAGGAGTGACACCTGTCTCCTACTTTTCTGAAAAAAATAGGGAGAGGACATGTGTCAGGCTACTTTTCTAGAAGGAAGGAGGGATTGACACGTGTCCCCTGCAGGAGACACACTTCAAGTGGCACCACCTCAGGGGAGACAAGCTCCACTTTTCTAGACAGGACAACCTATGACACTTGGCATCTCCTGGCAGTCTTGGAATGACACATGGCGCAGGATGGATAGGGTGACACATGGCAGATAAATGGGATGACATGTGGCGGCTTCTGAAGGTAGCCCCACACTGACACTTGGCATGTGGATGAGAGGAGAGAGAAAGGACAAGTGGCACCAATCCAAGGGACAAGGCTCCTATATTTTTGGGTTTTTTCGAAATTCAAATTTTTAAAAGAAAAGCTTGTGTGACACCACCTCAGTGTGGGTCCCACATTGCTTCTTTATTGAAATAAGGATAAAACCACAACTTCTTTTTGGAATTTTCATAAAATCTGGACTAATGGGCAAAACAGGAATTTTGGAAAGAGTTGGCCCTTGTAGGGCGATTTTGTAAAAGAAAGATATTTGAAATTGTCAAAAAGGGCCAAATCTGAGGTGAAGTGACTGAAATCCATATTAAAAACTATCCAGATGGTTTTCCTGAGAAAATATTTTGAAATTCAGAGTCCTGGGGGTAAAATGGGAAAATTGATGATTTTGAAGACCCAGGGTTTTGAAATCGACTTTGAAAAGAGTTGAAATTCTAATCTGGATTGAAAATTTTGAAATCAAGAGTTCTGGACCTCGAAATGACATGCTTTGCAATGCAGTGATTTGAAATGCTCGTGCAATGATATGCAATGTCATGTCTTATGCAATGTAACCTTGAACCAAGACTCTGGAGATGTCTGTCTCCTGTCAGGAGTAAAATCTTGAACATCTGAGATAAAAATAGAGAAAATTTTAGAGTTGCAGATGAAATTTAGACTTTTGCAAGGTCCGGGCTCAGAAAATGACCATTTTGCCCTCCAACGATTTCAGAGGCTGGATGATGGTGTTTGGTGAAAATGTCGGGGAGGTGAGTGAAAATTTGGGGTGTTTACAGATGCCCCTCTTTGCTACTAAGCCAGCTCGTGGCCGAGCTTAGTGGCAAAGAAAACACACCAAATTTGGGCTATATATATAAAAATGCCCCAGTTAGAAGGATCTGACTGGGTGTGATGAAATTAGCCCGAGGATGATGGTAGATATGAAGCGAAGAATGAAGAGGAAAGATTTGCTCTATGAGAGCGAAGTTCAGGTTTATGCCCTTGACCTGGATGGGACAGAAATACCTCGCATGGAACGAAGCTCAGGTTTGACCCTTAACCTGATTGGGGGAATGAAATATCTCATTGAAATGAGACTCAGGTTTGTACCCTTAACCTGATCGGGTGGAAGATGAAATACCTCTTTGAATGAGGCTCAGGTTTATACCCTTATCCTGATCGGGCGGAAAATGAAATACCTCTTTGATTGAGGCTCAGGTTTGTACCCTTATCCGGATCGGGCGGAAAATGGAATACCTCTTTGATTGAGGCTCAGGTTTGTACCCTTATCCTGATTGGGTGGAAAATGAAATACCTCTTCGATGGAGGCTCAAGTTTGTACCCTTATCCTGATCGGGCGGAAAATGAAATACCTCTTTGATTGAGGCTCAGGTTTGTACCCTTATCCTGATCGGGCGGAAAATGAAATACCTCTTTGATTGAGGCTCAGGTTTGTACCCTTATCCTGATCGGGTGGAAAATGAAATACCTCATCAAACGAGGCTCAGGTTTATACCCTTATCCTGATTGGGCGGAAAATGAAATACCTCTTTGGATGAGGCTCAGGTTTGTACCCTTATCCTGATCGGGTGGAAAATGAAATACCTCTTTGATTGAGGCTCAGGTTTGTACCCTTATCCTGATCGGGTGGAAAATAAAATACCTCATCAAAGGAGGCTCAGGTTTATACCCTTATCCTGATCGGGCGAAAAATGAAATACCTCTTTGATTGAGGCTCAGGTTTATACCCTTATCCTGATCGGGCGGAAAATGGAATACCTCGTCGACGGAGGCTCAGGTTTGTACCCTTATCCTGATCGGGTGAAAAATGAAATACCTCTTTGATTGAGGCTCAGGTTTGTACCCTTATCCTGATCGGGCGAAAAATGAAATACCTCTTTGATTGAGGCTCAGGTTTATACCCTTATCCTGATCGGGCGGAAAATGAAATACCTCTTTGATTGAGGCTCAGGTTTATACCCTTATCCTGATCGGGAGGAAAATGGAATACCTCGTCGACGGAGGCTCAGGTTTGTACCCTTATCCTGATCGGGTGGAAAATGGAATACCTCATCAAAGGAGACTCAGGTTTATACCCTTATCCTGATTGGGCGGAAAATGAAATACCTCTTTGATTGAGGCTCAGGTTTATGCCCTTATCCTGATTGGGCGGAAAATGAAATACCTCTTTGATTGAGGCTCAGGTTTGTACCCTTATCCTGATCGGGCGAAAAATGAAATACCTCTTTGATTGAGGCCCAGGTTTGTACCCTTATCCTGATCGGGCGAAAAATGAAATACCTCTTTGATTGAGGCTCAGGTTTATACCCTTATCCTGATCGGGCGGAAAATGGAATACCTCGTCGACGGAGGCTCAGGTTTGTACCCTTATCCTGATCGGGTGGAAAATGAATGGAATCCTCGAAGGAAGAGACCATGATGGAACCTTCGGATTTTGCACAATAAATCCGATAGGGTTTTTCGCAAAAGGAAGGAGAATGGGGTCCCTAAAGCTTGAAAAGGGATTGATTTTGGGTGTCTCATTGCTGAGACTAAATAGCTTTTGAAATTGCCTTTTGCGGGAAATGATTGGTGGTTCGACCTCGAACCGAAATGGGACTGTCTATGGTGGGACAGTGGGGACACAGAGAAGTGTGCAAATCTGAGAGTTCATGCTCTCAAAGAAGGGAAGGAATCAAGTCCTTAGGAGGGATTTAAAATTGGTGTCAGGATGGATCAAAAACGGATATCAAGCTCTCACTTCACGTTAGGATAGCTAGAAAATATTGTCAAAATGTTGGGAATTATGTTGTTGATTCAAAATTTTTTAAAATGTTGCACATTTTTGCAAAGATATTCTTTCTCTTCTACCCAAAGCATTACCTCCAAGCAAGGTTCACTTCGTAGATTCGAGATTTGAAATCCAAATTGCTCGCAATTGACCTTCTTCAAGGAAGCTATCAATTTCCTTGATATGAGCAGGAAAGAGAATTTGATGTTATGAAAGCAATTGATGAAAGAGTATTGATAATAGAATTTCACAAGGTTAAAGAGGATTCTTGATAAATCTGGCAGTTTGATATCACGGGGGCTTCTCTCATGACAATCTTGCTGCACTCTTTTGGCTCTCTGTGAGTTTTTTTGGCTATATTCTCCTTCATTTTGGAGATGCTCTTACTTTTTCTCTCTTTCTTTTTCCTCTCTTTCTCTCTTTTGGGAAGGGTACGTCACAAACTCCTTCAACTTGGAGATGTTTCGATCCTTCTTGGATGATGGGTTCGGAGATCTTTGGGCGATAGCTGAAATTAAATATCTTTTAGGGATTGTCGAGAGGTTCATCGCATCTGCCTTCATCTCGACAGTGCTTTGGACTTTCTCTGGAAGGATCCGTCACAAACTCCGTCATCTTGGAGATGTTTCGAATCTTCTTTGGCCCCAGGGGTCTACTCGCCTAATTCGCCTTCATCTTGACGACAGGTGAGAGATCCCTTTTGCGGATACTCGATTGCAGCTTAGGTGATTTTAAGGAAACGGGGCTTGGGTAAATGCTCTCTTTTCTAGCGCTCAGGATATTTCCACTGCCTCATCCTTGCAAGAATAGCCTTTAAAGATGTGCCATCGACTGCGATCAATATCGATCATCTATGGTTTTCAATAACATTGAATCTTCTTTTCTGGCCATATCGAGGACTTATCCTTCATCCTTTCGGTCGGCCAATAGAAAGAATTTGAGGTTTGAATCCCTTTTCGCAAAAGCTTCACTCTTTTGGAAGTGATGCTGAAGGTAAACTGATTAGTGCAATAAAGATCCTGAAATCAACAAATAATTTGACAAATTGACAAAATTTTCTTGAAATCCTTGGTGAAAATGAGTATTTGAAATCCGGCTCAACACATCCGTGACGAAAATTCTCCTCTCTTTTTCCCCAAAAAGAGAGACTCAGGCTTAGCCCTTACCTGAATGGGAAATGAGAAATACTCCTCTCTTCCCTGAAGAGGAGGTGTTTGCAAAACGAACTTTCGAAGAGAAATTAAGCTTTCGTCAAAGCTCCCTAATATTAGGCTTCTCTTATGGAAAGGGGGCCGATAATAGTGAGGTCTGAAAATTGGGTCATGAAAGGAACGAGTCCATCACACTCTCCCTGCAAAGAGGGTCTTTCATGACGAAAAATGGCCTAGTATGAAATTGGGGGGTCACAAGAAAACGAGTCTCCGTCGAGCCTCTCCCTTTGAAAGGGTTCCTCGTGTGAAATTGGAAATTGTTTTGCAAACGGTTCACAAAGACGCGAGTCCCTTCAAACTCTCCCTAAAAGGGGCTAAGTGAACGAATTGGATAGCATGCAAAAAGAACGAGCTCCCTCGAACTCTCCCTAAAAAGGGTCTCTCGCAAGAGAAAATGATTGAAATTGAGATTGATTGACCCAAAGGTCGAAATTGGAAATTGGAAAATTGGTTGTTGGAGATTGAATGACCCGAAGGTCGAAATTGGATGACCTGGCGGTCGAAATTGAGAATTGATTTGACCAAAAAGGTCGAAATTGAGGGTTGGTTGACCGAAAGGTCGAAATTGTGTGACCCGAAGATCGAAATTGAGAATTGATTGACCCGAAGGTCGAAAATTGGGAATTGATTGACCTGAAGGTCGAAAATTGGAAATTGGAAATTGGAAATTGAAATTGAGAATTGGAAATTGGATGACCCGAAGGTCGAAAATTGGAAATTGATTGACTTGAAGGTCAAAAATTAGAAATTGCATGACCCAAAGGTCGAAACATGGAAATTGGTTGACCCGAAGGTCGAAATTGAAGAATTGAGTGACCCGAAGGTCGAAATTGAGAATTGGATGACCCGAAGGTCAAAAATTTGAGAATTGAGTGACCCGTAGGTTGAAATTGAAGAATTGCATGATTCGAAGATTTAAATTGGAATTTGGAGGACAAAATATCAAATTCGAGCAATTGACGGACCCTGATGATTGAAATTACTTGGATTAACAAAGGAGAATAATGAGTTCGAGTCAGAGCTCGAATAAAATACAAAGATCATGAGTCGGAACTCGGATCAACAAAGGAAAATGGAAGGCTCGAATCATAACTCAAATAAGATAATGAGATCACGAGTCGGAACCCGGATCAACAAAGGAAAATGAAGGACTTGAATTAGAGCTTGGATAAGATAAAGAGAACTCGAGTCGGAACCCGGATCAACAAAAGAAAATGAAGAACTCGATTCAGGGTTCGAGTAAGGTAATGAGATCACGAGTCGGAACCCGGATCAACAAAAGAGAATGACAAGCTCGAAAAGATCTCGAGTCGGAACCCGGATCAACAAAGGAAAATAAAGAGCTCGAATCAAAGCTTGAACAAATAAAGAGATCTCGAGTCGGAACCCGGATCAATAAAGAAAATGAAGAGCTTGAATATGAGCTCGAATGAATAAAGAGATCTCGAGTCGGAACCCGGATCAACAAAGAAAATGAAGAGCTCGAACAAGGTATAGAGATCACGAGTCGGAACTCGGATCAACAAAAGAAAATGAAGAGTTTGAGTCAAGGCTCGAATAAGGTAGAGAGATCACGGGTCGGAACCCGGATCAACAAAGGAAAATGAAGAGTTCGAGTCAAGGCTCGAATAAAGTAGAGAGATCACGAGTCGGAACCCGGATCAACAAAGGAAAATGAAGAAATCGAGTCAAGGCTCGAATAAGGTAGAGAGATCACGAGTCGGAACCCGGATCAACAAAGGAAAATGAAGAGTTCGAGTCAAGGCTCGAATAAAGTACAGAGATCACGAGTCGGAACCCGGATCAACAAAGGAAAATGAAGAAATCAAGTCAAGGCTCGAATAAGGTAGAGAGATCACGAGTCGGAACTCGGATCAACAAAGGAAAATGAAGAGTTCGAGTCAAGGCTCGAATAAAGTAGAGAGATCACGAGTCGGAACCCGGATCAACAAAGGAAAATGAAGAAATCAAGTCAAGGCTCGAATAAGGTAGAGAGATCACGAGTCGGAACTCGGATCAACAAAGGAAAATGAAGAGTTCGAGTCAAGGCTCGAATAAAGTAGAGAGATCACGAGTCGGAACCCGGATCAACAAAGGAAAATGATTTGAATAAAAACCTGAGTCGGAACTCGGTTTTCCAAGAGGTTGAAAATGTGCCAGCTTGAATACTGGATTTTGAAATAATACCAGTTCGAGTGCTGGGTTTTGGTTCAGTATTGGCGATGATCTTTGGATCATTAGGAATTGTGATGGGACGGTTTGTTGAAATCCCAATACTGACCGGATTGTTATTAATGCAATTGCATGCCAATGAATATGAGTTGATGCCTATGAATGCGCATGTGCATGAAATGAGGGATTTGTTTATCCTGCCTGCATATAGAACAAAATTTTAAAATGCCCCAGTGTAACTGGGAAAGAAAGTTGGATCATTATTTGAAGGAAACAGGAAGGATTACAAGAGAAGGATAAATGTTTCAAGTATAAAACTTTTTCAAGTGTCGAGCATTAATAGGATCTGGCAATTCTACTCCATCGGCATTGATGAGCCGATATGAGTTGCAGGGTAATGCTTCTTTGACAACATAGGGACCTTCCCAATTTGGCGACCATTTGCCGCCAGGACGATGCTTGAGGTAAGCTGTGGATCGAAGTACTAAATCATTGACTTTGAATCTTCTTTCGATGATAGATTTCGCATATTGCCTGGCTACTCTCTGGCGATAGGATTGAGCATAATCTGCTGCTTTTAGCCTTCTCTCGTCGAGTAAGTCTAGCTGAACTAGTCGCTGCTGCTGGTATTGATCAAGAGGTAATTGCAGAAGTGAAGCAAATTTCAAAGCGGGCTTCTGAACATGTAGCGGCAATACTACTTCTGTTCCGTAGACCAATTTTGATGGAGTAGCATTCGTTGGAGTTCGAATGGTGGTCCGATAGGCCCATAGTGCACCGTGGATTTTCTCATGCCAGTCACGGCCTGTTTCCACAGTTCGCTCCAAAATACGAATTAAAATCTTGTTGGTGGCCTCTGCCTGACCATTCCCTTGAGGATAATATGGAGCGGAAAATGGTGATAGATCTTGAATTTTGAGCAGAATGTTTTCATCTTTTCATTCTTGAAATGACTGCCATTGTCTGACACAATGTCATGCGGGATGCCGAAACGGCAAAGGATGTTCTTGTGAATAAAAGAGACCACATGTCGGCCTTCTACTGTGCGAAGAGTGATGGCTTCTACCCACTTGGTGAAGTATTCTGTTGCGGCAAGGAAATATTTGTGGCCATTTGAAGCTGAAGGAGTGATGGGACCTACGACATCGAAGGCCCACATGGAGAACGGCCATGGAGAAACAACGGATTGTAAATAAGTTGCCGGAGCATGAATAGAAGGTGCGTGTATCTGGCATTGCACACACTTCTTCACATAATGATAACAGTCTTGTTGCATAGTTTTCCAGTAGTACCCTGCTCTGATGATTTGCTTGACAAGGGTTTGGTAACCGACGTGGCCACCACAAATGCCTTTGTGTGCTTCTCGCACGACCTCTTTGGCTTCGTCTTCATCTAAACATCTGGAATACTCTGAACTGAATCCACGACGATAGAGGACATTGGCCAAAATGAAGTATCGAGTAGACATACGCTGGATTGCTCGTTGCTCTTTCTTTGAGAGTTCTGGAGGAAATTCGCCAGTTTCTATGAAAGTTTTAATGTTGTAATACCAAGGCTTCTTCCTTTGCTCAGCCTGGTTTACCTGTTCCGCTGGAATGAAGGCAGGTTGGTCAAGTCTGCCAATTTCAAAAGAGCGACAAGATTCTCCATTCTTGAATGCCATGATGGAGCCTAAACTGGCTAGGCTATCGGCCACTTGATTGAAATCTCTCTTGATATGGAAGAGCTGGAATTCTTCAAACTTGCTGATAAGAGCTGAAACAATTTTCTGATAGGGAAATAGCTTCTGATCTTTGACTTGCCATTCGGCTCGAACTTGATTGACAACAAGTAATGAGTCACCGTAGGCATGTACTCTCTTGACATTGAAGTCTAGTAGAATTTTTAGACCTTGAATCAGGGCTTCGTATTCAGCCATGTTGTGAGTGCATTGAAAGTCGAGCTTGAGAGAAAATGGAATCATTTCTTTCTCAGGAGTGATTAATAAAATTCCGATGCCTATTCCGGCCATGTTCTTGGAACCATCGAAAAATAAATTCCAGACTGGGAATTGCTGGGTATTGCAAATTTGCTCATCAGGGAAGTCATCTTCGGTTTTCACTTCTTCGGTCAGAGGAAAATCCGCCAATTGATCTGCAATTGCTTGGCCTTTGATTGATTGTTGCGAGACGTATTCTAAGTCATACTGCATCAGTAAGACTTGCCATTTGGCGACTCGTCCGCTGAGGAAAGGTTGTTCTAAGATATACTTGAGGGGATTGAGTTTAGACAAAATTTTGACTTCTGATGCCAACAGGTAGTGTCTTAGCTTCTGACACATCCATACCAGAGCTAGGCAGGTCTTCTCTATTTGAGAGTATCTCTTTTCATAATCTATGAAAGTCTTACTCACGTAATAAATGGCGTGCTCTATCAAGCTGCCTTCTTTGTATTGCGCCAAGAATCCGCCGCATGCGACTTGATTGACTGAGATGTATAGCAAAAGAGGTTTTCCCAATTCTGGTGGCTTCAGGATGGGAGGATTAAGAAGATACTTCTTGATTCGATCGAACGATTGCTGGCACTCTGGTCCCCATTCGAACTTAACTCCTTTTCTGAGTAAGTGGTTGAAGGGCTCACATCTCATCGCCAAATTGGAAATGAATCGCCGGATTGACTGCATACGTCCTTGAAGGCTACGCAGTTCTTTGAGATTCTTCGGGGGAGGCATATCAATGATAGCCTTTGCTTTGGCTGGGTCGACTTCAATCCCCTTTTTGCTGACCAGAAACCCCAACAGTTTGTCTGATTCGACTCCAAAGACACACTTTTGCGGGTTAAGCCTTAACTTGTAAAGAATGAGTCTCTTAAAGACTTGCTCAAGTGCTTCGAGGTGATCTTCTTCCTCTTTACATTTCACGAGAATATCATCAACATACGCATCCATGATTTTGCGCATCTGATCGTGAAAGATGACAGCCATTGCCCGTTGATATGTTGCTCCAGCATTCTTGAGCCCAAAAGGCATAACCGTATAGCAGAAAGTGCCCCAAGGCGTAGTGAAGGAAGTTTTTGATTGGTTGCGGGCGGCCAACTTAATCTGATTGTAGCCGGAGTATCCGTCCATGAAAGAGAACATGGCATGTCCTGCCGTGCTATCGACCAGAAGATCGATGCTTGGAAGTGGATAGTCATCCTTCGGAGTTGCCTTGTTGAGGTCTCTGAAGTCTATGCAGATCCTTACTTTGCCACTTTTCTTTGGGACGACGACGATATTGGCTAACCAATCTGGGTAGTCAATAGCTCGAATAAATCCTGCTTTGAGCAGATCTTCAAGTCCTTCCTTGACTTGTTGTTCTATTCTGGGATCCATTTTTCTCAGCTTCTGCTTGACTGGCTTAGCATCCGGCTTTAGGACAAGACGGTGTTCGACTAATTTGGGGTCTAAGCCCGGCATGTCTTCATATGTCCATGCGAACACTTCTTCATACCGCTTGAGAAAATCTGTAAGCCTTTTCTTTTCTTCCGGATTCAGACCGGTTCCGATTTGGAGAATTTTGGGATCTTCCTCTGAACCGATATTGACACCTTCAGTTGGATCTTGTACTAGAGGAGATGGTTCGTCCTGCTTCTGAACTGCGGCGAACTCCAGTAATTCCTGAAGGGACTGATCGTATTCAGCACAATCATCTGACTGCTTTGCAATCTTATCATTTCCGGTGCTTGCTTTGATTCTGTGAATTGCTGTCGACTTTTGAGAGGCCTTGGGATTGAGAACGAGCTTCTTGATTGTCCGAGAGGTCATTCTGAAATTTTGGAGAAGAAATTTTGGTTCAGACAAATTGGCCTATAGTAAGACAAGCAATCATTTGAAGAGAACCATACATAAAATGGCATTGAATTATAAAATGATGAGACAGACAAAAAGGGAGTAGATGGCATCCGGATAGACAAAGAAACTTGGAATTTTATTGATTGAATTGATCAATGACATTGGTAAAATGAGACATTTATTTGGAAAAGAATAGAAAGGAAATAACAAATGGTCTTCATTGTGCCCCTTTGACAAAAACAGTCTTCCTTGCTGAGCTTCCTCCGGAGAACCCCAGTCCTGCCCTGTGGGGACGATGTTTCTGGATCATTGGCTCGATGCGGCCATCTTCATTCTTGCCGAGTCCCTTGAAGGGTTGATAGCCATGTTTCAGGAGTAAATCAAATCCCTTTCTTGACTTCATGAATTGAGGAAATAAGGGATGATCCTTAATGGTACTGTAGTCGATTCGACCTCCAACCTTGAAAAATTGAGGACCTTTCCATCGTGTCGTGGCTACTGTGTGCAGAGATGGCTCTGATGGTGCCTGAAGTATTTCTCGATTCTCCCCGAGATTGATCTCTTCACTTTCCCTGATGCTGGGAATATCTGCATTGAATGATGGCCGAGGAATCATGGGCTGCGGGAGCCTTTCTTCTGGGTCTTCTCCCAGTATTGTGGTAATCATTCCACCCTTTGACCACTTCACACATTGATGGAGGGTGGAAGGCACTGCGTTAGCATTGTGAATCCACGTCCTACCGAGCAGCAAGTTGTAGGTTGGTGGTACATTAACCACATGGAAAAGGACGGAGTGTACCGAATAGTTGATAAATACTTCCAGAAATATCTTGCCCTTGGCCGTTTGACCATGATTGTCAAACCCATAGATAGTGATGGGATCTGGGATGTATTCCTCGTCCTTGATCCCTAATGCCTTTACGGTCATTTCGGGACATATGTTGAGGCTACTGCCTCCATCGACCAGCACATGGGGAACCGTCATTCCTCTGACTCGAACAACAATGTATAAGGCATTATTATGAAAGGAATGAGGCTTTGGAAGGTCTTTATCCGAAAAAGTGATTGGTGCATTGGTCATGGCGGAGTTCACAATCTGTGCCATGTCTTCAGGAGTAGTGCTGGGCTTAACTTTGATTTTTCTGAGTAAATCCTCCAGTACTTGCTGGTGCTCGCTAGAATTCTTGGCCAAGTCAAGGATGGAGACATTGGATAAAGCAGTCAGAGGCTTCTGACTTGAATTCTCCATCTTGGGTCTAACGATTTGCTTGAAGAAGTCAGGAGTTCCTTTTGATTTGGGAACTGACTTCACAGGTGCTTTCGCAACTTTCATTTTATCGAATGTTGAAATTAAGTCCATCTTCTTAGAATCTGGAGCTGCTTGTCGTAGCACCGTCACCTGATGTTGAACTTGGAGATCTTGCGCAGAACATGGCTTGATATGTTCATAAGGTAGAAAGGGTTGTGCAGACACTACTGTTGTGGTGTGTGAGGGGAAGGGGTGGTTGAGAATGTCCATTTTCTCTTCTTCTTCTCCTTCTACCAATAGATTCTTTTCAATGAGATCTTGCACGATATTTTTGAGAACAAAGCAGTTCTCGGTGTTGTGTCCCACTGTCCTGTGGAACTTGCAGAACTGATCTTTCCATTTCCCCATGGGCACAGGGGGATCGACCAATCTGGGCAATTTGACCATCTCTTTTGATAGCATGTACTCGAGCACATCCTCGAGTGATTGGTCAAGAGGAGTAAACTTTCTGTCATAGCTCCATCCTTCATGTTTGGTTTTCTCGCGCAGCTTCGGCCCTTGATCCTGCTGAGGAGGCTTGCTGTACTGAGGAGCAGGCTTTGCTTTCTGATCCTTGTTGTTCGAACTGCCTGAGCTGTAGCAGTAATCTTTCTTCTGCCCTTTGTGCTGATTACGGCCTTTGCTGTTGTTGTTGGCAGAATAAGTGAAGTGAGCTTTCTTTTTCTGCTCACCTTGAGAGTTGTTCTTGGAAAAGGTGAAGCCTTCATAGACTCCATTTTCCACACTCAATTCGAGTCATTCGGCTCTTTCAGTCAGCTCAATGAAGGTCCTGGATGGCGCTGTGGAGATTAATCCTCTTAACGACTGCGAAAAATTGTTGAGGATTAAGGACAATGCATGCCTTTCCGAGATAGGATCTCTCATCTTGTTACAGGCTGATCTCCATCTGTGAATAAAGTCCCGTGCTTTTTCATTCTCGTTCTGCCTCAAATTGCAGAGATGACTTAATGTGGGAAGCGCTTCTGTGTTGAACAAGAAGCGTTCAATGAATAGATTTACAACTTTGTCGAACTCCTTGAGCTCGATGGGGTTGATATGCTCAGCATACCACTTGGCTGCAACTTCTTCCAAGCTGCGGGGGAAGCATAGAAACAATGCTCGGTTATCCTTTCTGAACCTCGAGCATTCTGCAAAGAAGGTGGCGAGATGAGCTTTTGGGTCGCCAGAACCATCGAATTTGATGAATTTACGGGGGAGATTCTCCAGATCATCATCCCCTTCTAAGCCGTCATAAAAGTCCTCACTGGTGAAGACTTTCTTGCCCTTGTCGCGGGCTTGCAGATCTTTGACAACTCGGGCCATTTCTTTAACTTGCGCTTGCAAAGGCTCTTCATTATCTCTGCTTTTTGACCTGCGGCTCTTACTTTGGCCACGCTTCTGAAATGCCGGAGGCACCTCATATTCTTCATCTGTGTTTTCAGTTGAATCTGATTCATCTGAAATCTCTTCTGGCTGGATCTGCTTCTTGGGAGCCTTCTTATCCCTGCGACCATGGAACCTTTCTCTGAATGGATTTCTTTCTGAGCTGGTCCCGGGCTGCTCATTCATCATTTTGTTCATCATGTTTTTGAACATGGCATACATTTGAGGGTCTATGCCATCGTCTTCTTGCTGCTGCTCTCGACTCTTCTCAGATCGAGGGGAACCCATCTTTTCTTCCGAGGCTGACGAGTACTGGGATGCCGTGGTTCTTTTGCCTGACCTTGTCTCGACCATCAAATGGTATGGATGCTTTCTGCAGGGCAAAGTCCTGATTAGATTATGAGGGAATTAGCTTTTGGAAGAAATATTTGCTGAAAATATGGTAGACAATTTGGAAAAGATGTCGCATTACTAGGGACTGAGTCGTCGTGGGACTCACGACAATTGTGTTGTCATTCCTTCTGCAAAAGAAATAAACAACGAAAATGTGCCTTGTTACCTAGGCGAGGTCGTCAAACCACAATGGAAGGAAATAGAATTTTATTAAAATGAGAAGAATAAGATTTTATTGATCTTGACAAAGAGGTGGAGGACAAACAATTTGCCACCATTCACGATAGTCGGCAGACACTCTAGGACCTGGAAAGATTTTAAGAGAGACAAAGGAATCCCAGCCGTAGCGGGCAGAGTGATATGCCCCGGACCATTGTGCGGAAGTGAGCTCAAATTCTGCCATAACTCCTGATAACAGTCGGGCTTCGACGTACTGCTGCCTCTGGGAGAACTGTCGAACACATCTCTCTGGTTGGTAGTAAGTGCAAAAGAATGGTCCCAGCAACTTGAACCGCTTGTCATAAGCGTACGTATATCTGGGAGGAGATATTTGCTGATCAAAATAGTCCCAAACAACGTCATCCTCTTGAATGTTGTTGATCATAGACCGGTACTGCGCCACTGGAAGGAGTTCTTGACCATTGTATCTGAAAGAGCTTGCTCGGGCTGGAACGTGTTGGAAAAACCAGGACTGAAGTGCGTAGATGCATCCTTCAACTAAAATGGACTCTCCAAGTGAGAATCGAGTCAGACCTCGATATAGGAAGGCGAGCGCTGCCATGGCTATAGAGAGGCGATTAGTTTGCCGACTTCCCCATCTTCTCATAAGTTGGATTATCCTGATGTCCATGTAGTTCTGTCCATCTGGGAAAAGGGACAGTCCTACAGTGCATAGAACCATTGCATTCTGAATCTTTTCTTTGGCTGTTCTTGATAGCGAGCTGACTTCGACGAAGGTCCCGTACTGGCGGTACAACTCAAGTAGGTCAACATATTCATCTCCTTCTAACTGGATCAGGGGCCAAGATCGGCGGCCTGTCATATGAGCTAAGGAGTCTCGGGGGTCCAAACCCTTGACATTGATGAGGAATTGATGCTCTAATGGGTCGCTTGGTCGACCAGCTGGTTCTGGCAACCCCATGATTTCTGAAAATTCATCTATTAAAACAGTCATTTCTCCCCACGGGAACCAGAAGGTACACGTTCGAGGATTCCATCGCTCTGCCATTGCATGGATCAGGTTGCCATTGATGGTCTGTTTTTCGACTGCTGATGCCAGCTCCAATCCGCACTCACTCAAATGGTCCGGGAACATTAGGGAAAAGCTCTTTAGCCAGGAATAATACCACCGGAGAATGAAAGTTCCGGTGCTAAGGGCTCGATGTTCAGGACGACCTTGTCGCACCTCGAAGGAGATGTGACCTTCAGGAAAGATAGGATCGACTTGACTGGACGCCATTGAACTGAAAACAGAGAAAGACTCAGAATGAGGCTTAGGAAAATGTGAGAAATTTTGCAGGCAGGATAAAAATGCAGCTAGAAATTCGAGATCCAGTAGAATGGTAGAATGTAAAATCGCCTGGAGTTTTGAAAGAAATGGGATATTTGAAAAAAATCATCCAGGGTTTGAGAAAAAGATCTTGTGGAAAATAGGGATATTTTGAAAAAGACATAATGAGTTAAAAAAACATTGGGAAATATAAAGAATTGAGAAAATCATACAATCACATCCTGCACAAACATTTATGCACATTCAGCACTCCCTAAAAGGCTGACTCTAGATGCATCATTTTGAAAACAGCTGTAGGACCTTAATCCTAACTCTAGGTTCAGATCATCTTTGTCCAATCCAGTTATGCCGATATACCCGAATCGAAATCCGAGGTACGTGGCATAGAATTTCAACTCCGGTTCTAAGGTAAGGTTTTCCAACATCCTTGAGCGTCTACCGATATACTTCGGACTGTGGCCCGCGGTACGTGGTAGGGGGGTGTTAACCCAAATAGGTGGCCCAGTTGTGAGGCTCTGTCCCGAACTATGGTTCTGGAAGAGAGCCCAGCAACGTGAAGACCGGGTAATGATAGGTAAGGGAGTTTTGAAAAAATGATCACATGCAAGAAATAGAGGGCTCTAAATCCTAGAGAGATAGCTTTTGAAAACTTTGAAGAAGCATACATTGTTTGCATTCAGATCCTAAATTGAGGAGAGTTGTGTTTAGACCTAAGTCTATATGAGCATGAAAATTTCTCCTCAATATGGTCCTACCAAACCATGCCTAAGCTATATGCATTCAATGTCAGCTGGGTCAGAATCTAGGCTCCTAGGCTCACATGATATTGAAAGTAAAAGAGCTGACATTTTATGAACATAATTTTGATAATTGAACTAAGTCAAGCATAATTTAGGTCAGACAAGGACAGGTCCCATCTCGGTCGCCAAACCTGTTATTGTCGCGAAATTTTTCCCCCGTCTTCCCTTCCTTGCGGAAGAGAGAGAGAGGGGAAACGCTTTCGCGCTTCAAACTTGACCGGATTTTGGAAATTGTTTTGAAATACTCGCCTCCGTTTTGAAAATTGCGGGAAAATCCATGGGATGGGGCTCGACCTGTCGGTACGAGGTTCGACCGTTCCTGCCGCCTTTAACAGGGGTAATCGAACCAAGGACCAAAACTATGCTTGACTTAGTTAAATTATCAAAGTTATGTTCTATCCTAAATGCACAGAGAATTCAGGCATGTGCTATGAGATTTTGGAAAATGCAGCTTGGGAAAACATGATGTATGCTTGGAAAATATTTGAAGTTGAAAAGATTCTCTCAGGAAAAAGCTGAAAGTCAATTTCTCAGGAAACTCTGATGAAAAGACTTGAAATCTCGAGAAAGTTTATAAAGGGAAAATCATGAATGATTGGAAGTCCTGGGAAAATAGAAGTGATTCTTGAGAAAAGGGTGAACATTTGAAAAGGGAAACACTTCTTAGGAAAACTTGGACTTTGAGAATTTTCTTAGGAAAATGATGGAAATTCATTGGAAATCCCTTGTGGAAAAGGAAAATTGAAGCTTGGGAAATTGAAATCCTAAGAATCTTAATCTTGGAATATTTGGAAAATCGATTTTGACTTTGAAAAAGGTAAGACACTTCTCTTGAAAATCTTGGAAAAATGACTTTTTCCAGGGAAAACTGTGGAGAAACTTGTCTTTGGAAAACCGATTTTGAAAAATCCTTAGAATTTCTTGAGAAATCGATTTCTTGAGAATGAAGTTTTCTTGAGAAAATCTTGAGAAAATCAATGATTTCATGATGCAAATGACATGAGTGAATGAATGCACTTTGAAAAGATTTTCTAAGAGATTTGTTGGAAAAATATGCATTAAGTCAAGATAAATCCTTCACATATCCTGACTGTGGCCATGAATATGTTCAGAATTTAGTTGATTTGATGCACATGATTTTGAAAACTTTGGAAATATGATGTGCATTTTAAGATAGCCTAAGAGTGTAGGCTCAATGTGACTAGTAGAAAGATGATGGATCTAGGTCTCGTCCATATTCCGACTAGGGCCGTAAATATGGATCCCACCGAGTCTATCAACTCCCTAAGAGTTGGTGCACGTGCCATTCGTGAACATCCGTAGTGCTTTTGAAATAAAATGCATGAATCATAGAAACAGGATATTGCATAAATTCAAACTATATGATATGCATCCTAGTCTAAGCAGGAAATTAAATCTCTTATTCCAAAATTTACATTATTACATCACTAAATAAAGGAAATAAAAGAAATTTGCAGACTTCAGCTCCTTCTTTGGAATGTCCCTGCCAAGCTTGAAATAAAGTTAGCTCAAATATGTGGGTTTTTCCAAGATTTTCCAATAATATTATGAAATTATTGGATTTAATTGGATATAAACCCTATTCTCATGCTTACTTGATGTTTTGAAATGATGTAAATGCAGGGAATTCAGTGAAAAACAGTTTGAAATTCGGAATTGGGGTCAAAATGACCAAAATACCCCTAAAATTAAAGTTACACCTTTAAAATCAGGGTTTTTTGAAGGAAAACTTAGTAAAATTGGGATTTTGAAATTCAAATTGAATTCAATGATGATGAAATGCAATATGACATGCTGCTAAACATATTAGGGCTGTAAAATCAGAATTTGGCATTTTGCAGTTTACTCAAAATAATGAATTTCGCTTGTTTTTCACTTGGATCCGGGTCCTGCGGGACCCTGTTTTGGTATTGTGGCTAATCCGAACCTCAAATGGATTCCAAATTGCACCAAATTCGGTATAAAGCAGCTACTTACTCTGATAAACAGCCTAGAATGCTAAAAATCACGAAATGATATGATTTAAATGCTACAATTCAAAGAAAGTCCTAAAATGGTGGATTTTGCCTATGGATCCGAACCAAATGCAATGCTTAACATGATAATGCAAGATTTACACCATGAAAACTTCTGATATTTTTCAGACTGCTAAAAGACCCGAAATGGAACATTTTTGGTTTTTACAGACTCGGGATTTGAGCCATAGTGAGTTCAATAACAGGGATTTAGTTTTGACAGAGGTAAAAATCACCCTAATCTGATGTAAAATGCCAAACAAATATAAAGTAGCCATGGAAATTTATGAAATTAATCAGAGCTATGCAAGACACCTACATGAACAACGTTTATGTTTATGACTTCGGCATTTGATCAACATAAGCACAGAGAAAAATATAACTATTTCTGCCTAAACTAACAGAACAGACAAATGTAGCAAAACAGGGGACTGGCAAGAAAAATCCGAAGCAGGGGTCAACACTGTTCTAAAAATTACAGGCTTTTAGATTCAAACAGAGGACATCTCGGACACCACTTTCACTTTTTACAGTTTCGGATTTGGAGCAACACACAAAGAGAAACCATAGCCCTAAGTCGATCCAAGATCTCAGAGGCCCACATTAGGCTCTGACATGTGTACCGACATCTCGGATTTTTTTCAGACATAAAAAAAATCAGAAAAATCTGAGCAAATCATATTAAGAACTAGACATTCTCTCGAGTTCAGAACAGATTTCGGATCTAAAATCGGATCTTCCATGAGGGATATATCGATTTTACAAGTCGGCAAATGATTTTCAAAACGTATCACGGGTAACAAAACCCGACTTGCCATTTTGAATGCTTACTGCAGTAAACAAATTCAAATGGCTCCGAATTTTTGGCAAAATCTTAGGGACACCTAAGGGCGCATTCCGTGATTTTTTTGGGATTTTTAATAAAAAACAAATGCATGAAATGACGTGTGGACTGAATGACAAAAACAGAGACCTACTGAAAATAAGCAGAATTGAAATAAAGGCTAAATTAATCCTAATTAATTCATGAAATATGCTAAATGAATGAAATAAAATGCAAATTAAACCTAGCTAATTATATGAATGTTAAAAATCATCAAGGAAGCATAACAAAATATTTTTATATATGTCGTTTTATGAGAATAGCTCAATCCATCCCTCGGATGAGCTCTTTCTTCAAACGACCCCCGATTCGAATTATGGAATCCAATCAATGGGAAAAGAAGTGCACCTTGCTTCGTTACGCAGCGTAGGAGCTCTTGAAAGGGGCAGCTATCATGAGCTTCCTTCGTCCTTCGCTCCGAGCTTCGGATGGTCCACCAAAATCGAGCTCTGTTGGAATCGAATTCGCCACAGCACGAGCTCTACTCCACCTTCTTCAATGAGCCAAAGGGGGCACGATTTCCAAGGTTCAAAATCAGATGCTAGGAAGGCTAGGTTGGATTTTCCAAGTTCACAAGAGCTAAAAAAAATGATCTCTCTAGGCTGGGCGTGAACCCTTGTTTTTATAACTTTTCTGAAAATTTTTTGAAATTCAAACAGGCTGGATCTGAGCCCTCCATGTGGCGCCATCTCAGGGGGTGTCATCTGAGGGGTTTGAAATTCGAAATTGTCTTCTGCAGGGAGCCCTCAGGTGGCGCCACCTCAAAAGGCTATTTTGATTTTTTGAGAAAAATAAAAAAATGGAAATTTTGTGGGTGAGACACCTCAGCAGGGGGAATTTGGAATTTTTCAAAAGTTTGCTTGATTCTCTCTGCAGGGAACTCCCAGGAGGCGCCACCTCAGAGGGTGGTCTCTTGGAGTTTGAATTTCAAATTCACTTTTTGTAGGGAGTCTTCAGGTGGCGCCACCTCATGGTGGGTTACCTTTATTAAAAATAAAATAAAAAATAAAAATGGAGCCAAGTGGAGTCCTGGAATGGTGCCACCTCAAAAGGTGTTTGACACATGTCAGAAGGTCAGAGCAGTGGGCTCAGAAGGCGCCACCTCAGAGGAATTTGAATTCTACCTTTTCTGGAGAAAGGAGATCTGGACATGTGGCGGACAAGTGTCAGCTGTCTGGAGAGGCTTTCTCAAATGGCGCCACCTCAGGGGGAAGTTTGAAATTCAAATGGAGGTTGGCCCTGGAGGAATGGAGGATGGACATGTGGCGCCACCTCAGGGTGGCTTCTACAATGCCATGTGGCAAGAGAGAGGAAAAGGAGGGAAAGGGACATGTGGCGCCATCTCAGGCCATCTGGAAAAATCAGAGCTCAGGATTTTTGCCACCTAGTGCCTTGTTTGAATTTTGAATGGTTTGCTTTTTCCGAAGAAAGCCAGAAGTGACATGTGTCTCCTACTTTTCTGAAAGAAGTAGGGAGAAGACATGTGTCATCTACTTTTTCTGAAAGAAGCAGAGAATGACACGTGGCAGAGGGGAGAGAAGGTGGGCCAAGCCATGTGGCGCCATCTCAGACAGGATGAAAAAGGTAGGAGTTCTTGATTTTCGCCACCTATGGGGATTTTTGAATATTTGAATTCTAGCTTTTCTGAAGAAAGCAGAAAATGACACATGGCACTTGCTTTTTCTGAGGAAATGAGAGCTTGCCATGTGTCCTCTGCAGGAGACACTCCAGATGGCGCCACCTCAGAGGAGACAAGCCTACCTTTTTTGTAGGAATTTAGGAGTGACACCTGTCTCCTACTTTTCTGAAAAAAATAGGGAGAGGACATGTGTCAGGCTACTTTTCTAGAAGGAAGGAGGGATTGACACGTGTCCCCTGCAGGAGACACACTTCAAGTGGCGCCACCTCAGGGGAGACAAGCTCCACTTTTCTAGACAGGACAACCTATGACACTTGGCATCTCCTGGCAGTCTTGGAATGACACATGGCGCAGGATGGATAGGGTGACACATGGCAGATAAATGGGATGACATGTGGCGGCTTCTGAAGGTAGCCCCACACTGACACTTGGCATGTGGATGAGAGGAGAGAGAAAGGACAAGTGGCACCAATCCAAGGGACAAGGCTCCTATATTTTTGGGTTTTTTCGAAATTCAAATTTTCAAAAGGAAAGCTTGTGTGACACCACCTCAGTGTGGGTCCCACATTGCTTCTTTATTGAAATAAGGATAAAACCACAACTTCTTTTTGGAATTTTCATAAAATCTGGACTAATGGGCAAAACAGGAATTTTGGAAAGAGTTGGCCCTTGTAGGGCGATTTTGTAAAAGAAAGATATTTGAAATTGTAAAAAAGGGCCAAATCTGAGGTGAAGTGACTGAAATCCATATTAAAAACTATCCAGATGGTTTTCCTGAGAAAATATTTTGAAATTCAGAGTCCTGGGGGTAAAATGGGAAAATTGATGATTTTGAAGACCCAGGGTTTTGAAATCGACTTTGAAAAGAGTTGAAATTCTAATCTGGATTGAAAATTTTGAAATCAAGAGTTCTGGACCTCGAAATGACATGCTTTGCAATGCAGTGATTTGAAATGCTCGTGCAATGATATGCAATGTCATGTCTTATGCAATGTAACCTTGAACCAAGACTCTGGAGATGTCTGTCTCCTGTCAGAAGTAAAATCTTGAACATCTGAGATAAAAATAGAGAAAATTTGAGAGTTGCAAATGAAATTTAGACTTTTGCAAGGTCCGTGCTCAGAAAATGACCATTTTGCCCTCCAGCGATTTCAGAGGCTGGATGATGGTGTTTGGTGAAAATGTCGGGGAGGTGAGTGAAAATTTGGGGTGTTTACATTCAACATACAGCTCGAAATTTTTGAGAACGAGATTGGTTCGAAAGGGGTTCAACCTATGAGCCGTATTGGTTTGACAGGCGTTCAACCTACAAATCACATTGACTCTGCGGGGGTTCGACCTACGAACTATCAATTCCATAGGGATTTAACCTAAGGATCACAATTTAAGAAGGAAGGGTTCAACTTATGGGTTTTGAATTTGGAAAATAAAAATTCTTGGTTCATGATTTGAATGGACCATCATAGTTAGCTTTTCAAAGCCTGTTTTCAGGATTAACCCCTTCTCCTGAGCGAGGAAGCTTGATGCAAATGCAGATGAATGCGAATGAATGCCTGCAAATGCAAATGAATGCAAATGTATGTAAAATGATATAAATGGGTGCACATGCGTGCAAAATGAGAGATTTGTTTGATCCTGCCTGCATACAGGATGTTTTGAAGACAATTTCCAAAGTAATTCCTCAGTGTAATGGGGGCATAAGAAAGGATAAGTAATTGATATTTGATGAGAATTCTTTGAGGATAACGAGGTAAAACTGACAATGAGCTTCTTGGTTGATCAGAGAGGCACTTTGAAAAAGGTTACCCCTTATAAGAAGACATTTAAACATTTGCAAATGAAGAATATAAAAGATGACGCCAGGCCATAAGGAAGATTGACAAATTTATTAATGCATTGAAGAAAGAAATAACAAATTGATAGAAGAACTGAGACTATATTGTCGCTTCAAAATGACAAAATGATGAAAGTGACATAGTCTCGACATTGTCAATTTTTAGAAAACTCGCTCAGGATGGTCGACTGGTATTTTCCTCATCTTCAATAAGGATATTCTTGTCGATACAATCTTGAATGATATTTTTCAAGACGAAACAATTCTCAGTGTCATGCCCTACTGCCCGATGAAATTTGCAAAATCTTTCTTTGAATCTACCCATGATTGTTGTGGGATAAGCTGCTTTAGGTAAACGGATCATATCTTTTGCAAGCATGTATTCCAGAACACTCTCTAGTGTTTGGTCCAGAGGGGTGAACTTTCGATCCGTACTCCAATCCTTGCGCTTTGGCTTTTCTTGATCTTTCTCTTTATGCTGAGGACTAGATTGAAGAGGCCTATCATTGTTGGAGAACTTTCCTTTTTGGCCCTTGGATCTCTCTGAATAGTGATCATTATTTTTCTTGTTGCTTTTGCTATCATTGGCAGAAAGAGTGAAGTGAGCCTTCTTCTTCTGCTCACTCTGATTGTTACCTTGTGTAAAGATGAAGCCTTCATAAACTCCATTTTCCATGCTTAGCTCGAGCCACTCGGCTCGTTCTGTCAGTTCGATGAAGGTTTTTGACGGTGCCGTGGAAATGAGACCTTTCAAGGGTTGTGAAAAATTATTCAAGATTAGTGACAATGCATGCCCTTCTGATATCGGGTCTCTCATCTTATTGCAAGCTGACCTCCATCGGTGGATAAAATCTCGGGCCTTCTTGTTTTCTTTCTGCTTGAGGCCGCAAAGATGACTGAGAGTCGGGAGTGCTTCAGCATTGAATAGAAAGCGCTCAATAAATAAATTGACCACTTTATCGAACTCTTTCAGCTCTATCGGGTTGATATGCTCTGCAAACCACTTTGCCGCAATACCCTCCAAGCTGCGAGGGAATCAGAGAAATAAGGCACGATTGTTCCTCTTGAACCTGGAACATTCTGCGAAGAATAGGGCGAGATGTGCTTTTGGGTCACCCAAACCATCAAACTTGATAAATTTCTTGGGGAGATTATCAAGATCATCATCCCCATCCAGTCCATCATAGAAGTCTTCACTTGTAAAGACTCTTTTGCCCTTGTCACGAGTTTGAAGATCCTTAACTATTTTCATCACATCTTTGAGTTGTGACTGCGTAGGGTCGTCAACAGACTGATTCTTGGATTTGTAGGCCGACCTTTGCCCCTGAGTCGACCTTTTGAATTCTTGCTTGTTTTCATACTCTTTGTCAGTATCATCTGCTGATTCTGACTCATCAGACATTTCCTCATGACGATTCTGCTTTTTACTGATCTTCACATTCTTGACGGCATGACCCTTATCTTTCTGTTTGATCTGAGTCTGTTCAGCACTGACTTCAGCTTGTTCTGCCAGCATCTTGGTCATCATCTTTTTGAACATGACGTACATTTGGGGATCGATGCCATCATCCGCCTGCTGACCCTGACTCTGGATTGATCGAGGTGAGTCCATCTCTTCTTCTGAAGCTACTGAGTACGCGACGCCTTCAACTGATGCGGCTTTCTTTCTGGATCTTGTATCAACCATCGGGTATCGCAAATGTTCTCTTGAATATTACTGATGATCTCTGCAGGGCAGAACTGATGGTTAGGTTTCTGAAGGAAATTTGGTTTGGAGGAAAATATTTGTTGAGAATTTTAGTAGACAATTGAAATAATATCCCATTACTAGGGATTGAGTCATCGCTGGGATTACGACAATTGCGTTGCCATTCTTTGCAAGATAAACAACTGAAAATATGCCTTGTTACCTAGGCGAGGTCGTCAAACCAATGTAAAATAAAAGAATTTTTATAGAGAGGAAAAACATGATTTTATCAATAATACACTTGACAGAGGGGAGGGGGACAGACAATTTTCCACCACTCCAGATAATCAGAAGATACACAAGGACCAGGAAAAATAGTAAGACTGACAAAAGAATCCCAGCCATGTCTGGCAGAATGGTATGCTCCGGACCACTGATCTGATGCGAGGTCGAATTCTGGCAGAACCCCGACTAGTGGACGAATCTCTACGCGCTTCTGCCTCTGAGAGAACTGCCTGACACACCGCTCTGGATGATAATATGCGCAGAAAAATGGGCCAAGTAGCCTGAATCGCTTGCCGTATGCATAAGTATATCTGGGAGGTGATTCCTGGCGATCAAAGTAGTCCCATACGACCTCTTTCTCCTGAAGGTTGTCGATCAAGAACCGGTATCGCGCAACTGGAAGAAGCTTCTCTCCATTGTATCTGAATGAACTGGCTCGGACTGGCACATGTCGGAGGAACCAAGATTGCAAGGCATAGGTGCACCCTTCGACTAGAATCGATTCTCCGAGTGCGAAACGAGTCAACCCTCGGTATAGAAAAGCGAGTGCGGCCATGGCTATCGAGAGGCGGCTGGTCTGTCGACTTCCCCATCTCCTCATAAGCTGAACTATTCTGATATCCATGTAATTTCGTCCGTCGGGAAAGAAAGCCAATCCCACCGTGCACAGAACCATCGCGTGTTGAATTCTCTCTTGAGCTGTCCTAGACAACGAACTGACTTCCACAAATGCCCCATGCTGTCTGTAGATTTCGAGCAGGTCCACATATTCGTTTCCATCCTCTTCAATCAGAGGCCAAGACTTGCGTCCTGTCATGCGGGCTAAGGCATCCTTAGGGTCCAGACCCTTAACATTAATCAAAAACTGTTTCTCCAATGGATCTCCAGGCTGACCGGCTGGCTCGGGCAATCCCATGATCTCTGAAAATTCATCCATCAGCACTGTCATCTCGCCCCACGGGAACCAGAAGGTAGAAGTGCTCGGATTCCACCGCTCTGCTAGTGCATGGATCAAGTTGCCGTTGACTGTCTGCTTTCCCACTGCGGACGCCAGTTCCAATCCACACTCATCCAGATGGTTCGGAAACATACGAGAGAAGTTTTTGAACCATGAATAATACCACCGGGGAAAGAAGGATCCGGTGCTGAGGACTCGATGTTCGGGAAGACGTTGTCGCACCTCGTAGGAGATGTGACCCTCAGGGAAGACTGAATCAAGTTGACTGGATGCCATCGGACTTGGAAGACATGGAAATTGGAATAAGATTTGAGAAAAATACAGGAATTTTGAGAAAAATGCAGGCAGGATAAAAATAAAGCAGGAAATTCGAGATTCAGAAGACAGGAAAAATGGGAAATCACCTGGAGTTTTGAAGAAAATGGAGGAACTTTATGAAAATCGTCCAGGGTTTAATGAAATATAAGGAAGTACTTTATAAAATGAAGTATTTTGAAAATCATCCAGGATTTAAAGCATGGACAGTACATGGACATGGACTGGGGAATTTTAAAAAAAATCGTCCAGTATTTTAGAAAATTGGGAAAAATATGGAAAATAAAAGGAGATGACTATAACATATTCAATCACATGCTGCACAAACAAGTATGCACAAACAGCATTCTCTAAAAGCTGACTCTAGATGCACAAATTTTGAAATAGCTGTAGGACCTTAATCCTAACTCTAAGGTTCAGATCAACTGTATCCAATCCAGTTATGCCTATATACTCAAGCCAAGGCTCAATGTACGTGGCATAAAATCAATTTCTCCGGTTCTAGGTTCAAGTTTTCCAACATCCTTGAGCACCTGCCGATATACGTTGGACTATGGCCCTTGGTACGTGGCAGGGGGGTTTTCACCCAAATAGGTGGCCCAGTTGTGAGGCTCTGTCCTGAACTATGGTTCTGGAAGAGAGCCCAGCAACGTGAAGACCGGGACAATATAGGTGGGGTGGTTTTTGAAAACATGAGCACATGCAATCAAATCAGAAGGCTCTAAAACCTAAAGAGATAGAGATTTTGAAAATTTTGAAGGAGCAAACATTGTTTTCAATCAAGCCTAGATTGAGGAGGGTTGTATTAGACCTAAGTCTATGTGAGCATGAATAATTCTCCTCAATATGGTCCTACCAAACCATACCTAGTGTATATGCATTCCATGTCAGCTGGGTTCAAGTCTAGGCTCCTAGGTTCACATGATATCATAAAGCAAAGCTGACATTCCATGGAAATCGATTTTGACAATTTGAACTAAGTAGAGCATTAGATTGATCAGGCAAAGACAGGTCCCATCTCGGTCGCCAAACCTGTTATCATCGCAAAATTTTTAACTTTTTGCGAGTCAAACTGACCTTTGAAAAAGTTTTTGAAAATAACTCGCCTCCGTTTTTTAAAATGCGGGAAAATTCCGAAGAATGGGACTCGCCTGTCGGTACGAGGTTCAACCGTTCCTGCCACCTTTAACAGGGGTAATTGAACCAAGGATCAATCTTATGCTCTACTCTATTCAACTTGTCTAAATCATATTCTAATTTCTAAATGCACATAGAATCAGGCATGTGCTATGAATTTTCAGAAAATGCACATTTGAAAACATGATGTTTGCTTTGAATGATTGAAATATTCAGAAAATGTAAATCTTGAAAATGATATCACATGAGAAATCGTGAATTGGGATTTGAAATATACTTCTGAGAGAAATAAAAATCGATTTTGAGAAATCCTTGACATTTAGTGAAAATCGATTCTGAGAGACTTGGTTTCTCTGAATTCAAACTTGGAAATTGAAATTCTAACTTAGAAAATTTGAATTTGGAACTTGGGAAATACTTGAAATATCCTTTGAAATTCAATGTCTTTGGGAAAATTGATTTTGCTATAAGACTTAGGAGATTTTGAGGAAATGAACTTCTTTGAATTGAGATTGGAATTGGCAAATGCATGAAATGAATGAATATGATTTTGAGGAATTGAGAAATACTTTTTGTATTTTTGAGAAATGCAGTGCATTTTTGAAGTTAGCCTAAGAGTGTAGGCTTAATGTGGCTAATGTGAAGATCATAAATCTAAGTATCATTCATATTCTGACTATGGCCATAAATACAAATTCCACCAAGTTTATAAACTTCATAGAAGCTAGTGCATGTGCCATTCGTGTAGACCATGGTGAATTTGTAAAAATATGCATGAATCATCATCCATCACACATTAAAATTATAAACTATATGCAATGCAACCTAAGCTAAGCAGGAAATATAAATTCTTATTCCAAAGTTTAATTACAAGTTACATCACTATTGAAATTTAAATACATAAAAAATAAAGTCTTCAATGTACCTGGAAAACTAGAAAACTTGTTAATGAATATATGTTGGCTTCTCTAGATTTATCCAACAATATCAGGAAATTGTTGGATTTTGCTAGATATAAGCCTTTTCCTTGATTCCCTTAAATCAAAATGATAAAGTATGAAATAAAATTGAATAAATATGAAAAAGAAGATATGAAATTTCGAAATTGGGGTCAAAATGACCAAAATACCCCTAATAACAAGACTATGGCCTTGAAATTAGGGTTTTTAGAAAGATATTTTGATAAAATGCAAATTTTGAAATTTGAATGGAATAAACCCAAACCAAATATGCTATGACATGATTAAAAATATGAAATTAGGGTTAGGGATTTCGAAATTTAGGTCAAATGACCAAATTACCCCCGATAGCAAGACTATGGCCTTGAAATCAGGGTTTTCTGAAATAGATTTTGGTAAAAACCTAGGTTTTATGCACTAAATGAAATCAAATGAGCATCAATTTAAACCTAAAGCATCCTAACATGATTATGAACATGATTAAACCCTAAAAATATATGCTTATGCACGAAAATCCAATAATATCACAAATTTTGTGATTTTTGCAGTGTTTTTAGATCTTTCAGGAACCCGGTTTTGCAATTTGCTTAATTCAGCCATCAAATGGATTTCAAAATCCATAAAAATTGGTACCTGTACTTGTTATAACCCTAATGTCGAATTGGAATTATAAAAATAATTTTTTGACATTAAATTAATCCGAAAATTGCATTAAACCCTAAAAATATGCTATTTTTGACCTAATTCACCAACCAGTTTCAATCCAAGACCTGAATCAGGTGTCAACTCTCCATAGAAATTTATGAAATTTTACAGATACTAACTAGAAAGGAAAACAGAGATTTCCCAATTTACAGATCGGAAAAATCATCTCCGGTTAGGGAGAAACCCTTCCGGCAACCTGGGCTAAAATATATCACTCTTAACAGGGATTAAAACAGCTACTTCAGATTGAAAATACAGGAATAAATAGAAAACCTAAACAAAAATCTCTGAAATTTTTGTGATGAACAGTAGACATAAAAATAACAATACTCACTTTTTACAGATCTAAAATCGGATCTGTGGTTTGGGATTTATGACTAATACAAGTCTGATTAGGGTTTTGGTAAACCCTAACGAGTTTAAACTTTAAAAACAGATTCTCTAAAAGGGGAAAAATACTAAACTGTGATCAAAAACTCCGCAAATTTCACAGAAGAAAGATCAACTCAATGTGAATCCATAGCACTTTACAGATCTAAAATCGGATATAAGATGAGAGAAATATCATAACAGCAAGTTACCTTCTTGATTTTAACCACGATTTTAAAGCTTTAAAAACCCGATTTGATGTCTGATTTTTTTGACAGGGTTCCCGAGATCCAAAAGCTCTGATTTTTCTACAGTAACTCAATAACTCATGTATGCACCACATATAAAAAAATCAAAACTAAAAAATGAGAACTTCAATCCGAAATAACATTATCTTTACTGTTCTAAACCTAAAACACACAGAAATTTAAGAAACTTGACAAACCATGCATTAACTAATGTAAATAAATAAAATAAACCTTAAAACAGTAAATAAAAATTATTTTTATGCTGTAGAACGTAAAACAAACATGAATAAACCATGAAAATAAATTAAAAACAGGGAATCAATGGCTGGAATTTGATATCACCTTTAAAACATAGATTTAACCCATTAAAAAGGGTAAATCATATATTTTATTGGTTAATAATGCAAAGAATCATGTTAAAATCAATTCTAATGGATTAAAATCTCTGTAAATCATCCAAAACAGGGTTAGATCACCTTCTTGGAGTGTTCTTGCTGATTCTTGATGGTTCTTGAGGTTGAATCCATGGTTTAATCCATGAAGGGGATGACACCAATGGCTAAAATTGATTTAAAACATGAAAAAGTATTAAATAAAACTAAAAAATATTAAAAATATTACCTTGGTGCTTGCAGCTGCAATGGAGGAAGGTGGAGGTGCTGGAGAGGAGAGAGAGGCCACGAAAATTTGAGAGAAAAGAGCCCTCCTTTTGGCCCCCCTTAGGTCCCTTTTTATAGTTTTTCAAAAAGTCACTTAATTAGGGTTAATTAAGAGGTTTTTCATTTTTTTAGGACTCTTTCTAATAAATCCACTAAAGGCAACGATTTTTTGTGGTTTTCTAACCTAGGTGGGACTCTAATTAATCCCTAATTAGCCCCTAACTAAACCTAGAAAACCCCCAAATGTGATGCCACTTGGCATCTTTCACATTTGGGTTTTTAAAACACCTTTAAAAACATTTAAAAACACTAGTTTTAAAAACTAATTTTCAAAATGAGTTTTCAAAATGGTTTTGACTCTTCTAAACCTCTAACACTAACCAAGACATCAACTAACCCTAGTCTAGCCCTGACTTACTCGAATATGGCGCCACCCCGAGTGGGCCCTACTTGAGTTTTTCAAAAAAAATGATTTTAAAACTTGAAATTGAAGGAGTTTTCAAAAGATTTTCAAAAGTAAACTTAAAATTAGGATTTTTGAAATGGCATAAGGTCCTAACTGAGTTAGAATTCCTCTTGATATGGTGCCAACTGAGTGGGCCCACATCGAGTTTTAGAAATTTTGAAATAAACACTGAAAATGGCTTTGAAAAAGGGTTAAAATTGACATTTGAAATTCAAGATTTTTGAAAATAGGGTCTCATGCGAACTGGAACTCCGGGTTAGAGTCCTGAACCCTTAAGACTCTGAGTTTTTAGATTTTAAAAGCTAAATGAAAGAATTTTCAAAAGATTTTATCAAGAAATGATGAAATAAGTCAGAAAACACAGTAAGGGTTAGACTCCTAACTCGACCGAACTCTAAAATAGAGTCCTGAACTAACTGGACTCTGTAAAATGACCTAAATTTCGAAAACAAACGAAAAAGATTAAAAATGGAAGTAAAACAGACTTCAAAATAGACTCCTGACCGGATCAGGTCTTTGAGACAGAGTCCTGATCGGACTGAAACTTTCAAAATTTTGAGAAATTTGATGAATAGAGGAATTTAGAAGCGACACCACCTCAATGGGTCTCATCTGTGAATTGAAATCGATTAAAATTTGAATTTGAAATGAATCCAGATTGTTTCCTTGAGAAAATATTTCGAAATATAAAGTCCTGGGGTAGGAAAATGACAGAGTATTGAATAAAAACCCAGGTTTTGAAATTGATTTTGGAATAAAAGCTTTAAAATTCAAATCTGGATTGAATGTTTTGAAATAGGAGTGTTGGATCTCGAAAATAAGATGCAATGACATGCAATGCTATGCAGAATACATGCAATGATCTGTAGTGACTTATGAAATGGACAAACACTGGATGAGGGTGAAAATTTGGGGTGTTTACAGATGCCCCTCTTTGCTACTAAGCCGGTTGAAAGCCGAGCTTAGTGGCAAAGAAAACACACCAAATTTGGATCATAAAAATGCCCCAGTTAGATGAATCTGACTGGGTATGAAAGGATTAATTCAAATGATGATGATAGATATGAAATGGGGAATAAGGAGAAAATTTTATTTTAAAAAGAAGTGAGATTCAGGTTTTGCCCTTAACCTGGATGGGATAGGAAATACCTCGTCTGGAACGAAGCTCAGGCTTAACCCTTAACCTGAAAGGGGACGATACCTCGTGGAAAAACGAGGCTCAGGCTTAACCCTCAACCTGAAAGGGGACGATACCTCATGGAAAAACGAGGTTCAGGCTTAACCCTTAACCTGAAAGGGGACGATACCTCGTGGAAAAACGAGGCTCAGGCTTAACCCTTAACCTGAAAGGGGACGCTACCTCGTGGAAAAACGAGGCTCAGGCTTAACCCTTAACCTGAAAGGGGACGATACCTCATGGAAAAACGAGGCTCAGGCTTAACCCTTAACCTGAAAGGGGACGATATACGGAGTCCTCGAATGAAGAAACCATGATGGGACCTTCGAATTCTGCACAATAAATCCGAGAGAGGTTTGCAAAAGGAAGAAAGGGGGTTCCCTAAAGCTTGAAAAGGGATTGATCTTGGACGTCTCATTGCTAAGACTGAATGGCTTTTAAGACAGATGACCTTTTGCGGAAAATTCAGGTTTAACCCTTAACCTGAAGAGGAAATGTCTATGGTGGGATAGTGGGGAGCACAGGGAAGTGTGCGAATCTGAGAGCCCAGGCACTCAGATCAAAACAAGAAGGGAAGGATCTTGGAAAACTCCCGTCATCCAATCCTAAAAGGGATAACAACAACGCCTGGATACATCAAAATAGACATCAAGCTCTCACTTCATGTCGGGATAACTTGAAAAGATTGTCAATAAGATAAAAATTGTAGTTAATTCAAGAATGATAAGCACATATATATATGAAAAATATTCCCTCTTTTCTACCCGAAGTATTAGTTTCGACTGGGCTTAACTCCGTAGAATCAAGATTCGAATTCAAATTACTTGCAATTGACTTTCCTTCAAGGAGGCTATCAATTTCATTGATATGGACGGAAAAGAATGTATTCTTGATATTACGAGAGCTATTAGCGAAAGGATATTGATAAAAGAATTTCACAAAATTAAAGAAAATTCATGATAGATTCGGCAGTCTGATATCCTGGGATTCTTTTCTCATGATGATCTTTCTGTACTCTTTTTTTTGACAGAATTGGAGCTCTCTTGGATTTTTCGGGAATTACATCATCCTTCATTTTGGAGATGTCCTAGCTTTTTCTCTCTTTATTTTTTTGGAAGGGTACGTCACAAACTCCTTCATCTCAGAGATGTTCCGATCCTTCTTTTCTCTCAGGGATTATTTTGACGGTTATTGGCTCATTGGTTGGGAATCTCTTGATGATAGCAGAAATTAAATATCTTTTAGGGTTTGTCGGTAGGCTCATCACACTCGCTTTCATATCGACGGTGATCTGAACTTTCCCTGGAAGGATTCGTCACAAACTCCGTCATCTTGGAGATGATCCAAATCTTCTTTGGCCCCGGGGGTCGACTCGTCTAATTCGCCTTCATCTTGACGACAGTTGAGAGATCCCTTTTGCAGATATTTAATTGCAGCTTAGGTGATGGAGGAGATGTAGAGATGGTATGGATTTTTCTGTATCACCCAGGATATTTTGACTGCTTATTTTCCAAGAATGGTCTTTAAAAATATGCCATTGACTGCGATCAATATCAATCACTTTTGGCTTTGCAACAACATTGAATTTTCTTTGCTGGCCATATCGCGGATTTATTCTTCATCCTTTTGGTTGGCCAATAGAAAGATTTTGAATTTTGAATCCTTTTTCGCAAAAGCTTTGTCACTTCGGAGGTAATACTGAAGGTATTCTGAGGCACAATTTTATGCGATAAAGATTTTGAAATCAACAACTATTTTTTTATGACAAATTGGCAAAATATTCCTAAAATCCTTGGTGAAAGAAATCACTTGAGATCTAAATGACACATCCGTGGCTAGATTCTCCTCTCCTTTCCCCAAAGGAGAGACTCAGAAATTGGAAATAGGATATTGGATGACCTGGAGATCAAAATTGTGATTTGGTCTACTGGAAGCGACATGGGTTCTGTAGGGATTCATCCTAAGAATGACATTGGTTCACTGGGAACAACATGAGTTCGATAGGTATTCAGCCTAAGAATGACATTGGTTCAATTGAGAATGACATTGGTTCACTGGGAACGACATGGGTTCAATAGGGATTCAGCCTAAGAACGACATTGACTCAATTGAGAACGGCATTGGTTCACTGGGAACGACATGGGTTCAATAGGGATTCAGCCTAAGAACGACATTGGTTCAATTGAGAACGACATTGGTTCACTGGGAACGACATGGGTTCAATAGGGATTCAGCCTAAGAACGACATTGGTTCAATTGAGAACGACATTGTTTCACTGAGAACGACATGGGTTCAATAGGGATTCAGCCTAAGAACGACATTGGTTCAATTGAGAACGACATTGGTTCAATTGAGAATGACATTGGTTCACTGGGAACGACATGGGTTCTATAGGGATTCAGCCTAAGAACGACATTGGTTCAATTGAGAACGACATTGGTTCACTGGGAACAACATGAGTTCGATAGGTATTCAGCCTAAGAACGACATTGGTTCAATTGAGAACGACATTGGTTCACTGGGAACGACATGGGTTCTGTAGGGATTCATCCTAAGAACAACATTGGTTCAATTGAGAACGACATTGGTTCACTGGGAACAACATGAGTTCGATAGGTATTCAGCCTAAGAACGACATTGGTTCAATTGAGAACGACATTGGTTCACTGGGAACGACATGGGTTCTGTAGGGATTCATCTTAAGAACGACATTGGTTCAATTGAGAACGACATTGGTTCACTGGGAACAACATGAGTTCGATAGGTATTCAGCCTAAGAACGACATTGGTTCAATTGAGAACGACATTGGTTCACTGGGAACGACATGGGTTCTGTAGGGATTCATCCTAAGAACGACATTGGTTCAATTGAGAACGACATTGGTTCACTGGGAAGGACATGGGTTCAATAGGGATTCAGCCTAAGAACGACATTGGTTCAATTAAGAACGACATTGGTTCACTGGGAACGACATGGGTTCAATAGGGATTCAGCCTAAGAACGACATTGGTTCAATTAAGAACGACATTGGTTCACTGGGAACGACATGGGTTCTATAGGGATTCAGCCTAAGAACGTGGATCAGGAGGACTTCAACCTACAAAACATATATCTAAAAAATACCAATCCAAAAGGAGTTCGACCTAAGGACTGTAAAGAATATTGGATCAGGAGGACTTCAACCTACAGATCAAAATTTTTGAGAACGAGATTGGTTCGAAAGGGGTTCAACCTATGAGCCGTATTGGTTTGACAGGCGTTCAACCTACAAATCAAATTGACTCTGCGGGGGTTCGACCTATGAACTATCAATTCCATAGGGATTTAACATAAGGATCACAATTTAAGAAGGAAGGGTTCAACTTATGGGTTTTGAATTTGGAAAATAAAAATTCTTGGTTCATGATTTGAATGGACCATCATAGTTAGCTTTTCAAAGCCTGTTTTCAGGATTAACCCCTTCTCCTGAGCAAGGAAGCTTGATGCAAATACAAATGAATGCGAATGAATGCCTGCAAATGCAAATGAATGCAAATGTATGTAAAATGATATAAATGGGTGCACATGCGTGCAAAATGAGAGATTTGTTTGATCCTGCCTGCATACAGGATGTTTTGAAGACAATTTCCAAAGTAATGCCTCAGTGTAATGGGGGCATAAGAAAGGATAAGTAATTGATATTTGATGAGAATTCTATCAGGATAACGAGGTAAAACTGACAATGAGCTTCTTGGTTGATCAGAGAGGCACTTTGAAAAAGGTTACCCCTTATAAGAAGACATTTAAACATTTGCAAATGAAGAATATAAAAGATGACGCCAGGCCATAAGGAAGATTGACAAATTTATTAATGCATTGAAGAAAGAAATAACAAATTGATAGAAGAACTGAGACTATATTGTCGCTTCAAAATGACAAAATGATGAAAGTGACATAGTCTCGACATTGTCAATTTTTAGAAAACTCGCTCAGGATGGTCGACTGGTATTTTCCTCATCTTCAATAAGGATATTCTTGTCGATGCAATCTTGAATGATATTTTTCAAGACGAAACAATTCTCAGTGTCATGCCCTACTGCCCAATGAAATTTGCAAAATCTTTCTTTGAATCTACCCATGATTGTTGCGGGATAAGCTGCTTTAGGTAAACGGATCATATCTTTTGCAAGCATGTATTCCAGAACACTCTCTAGTGTTTGGTCCAGAGGGGTGAACTTTCGATCCGTACTCCAATCCTTGCGCTTTGGCTTTTCTTGATCATTCTCTTTATGCTGAGCACTAGATTGAAGAGGCCTATCATTGTTAGAGAACTTTCCTTTTTGGCCCTTGGATCTCTCTGAATAGTGATCATGATTTTTCTTGTTGCTTTTGCTATCATTGGCAGAAAGAGTGAAGTGAGCCTTCTTCTTCTGCTCACTCTGATTGTTACCTTGTGTAAAGATGAAGCCTTCATAAACTCCATTTTCCATGCTTAGCTCGAGCCACTCGGCTCGTTCTGTCAGTTCGATGAATGTTTTTGACGGTGCCGTGGAAATGAGACCTTTCAAGGGTTGTGAAAAATTATTCAAGATTAGTGACAATGCATGCCCTTCTGATATCGGGTCTCTCATCTTATTGCAAGCTGACCTCCATCGGTGGATAAAATCTCGAGCCTTCTCGTTTTCTTTCTGCTTGAGGCCGCAAAGATGACTGAGAGTCGGGAGTGCTTCAGCATTGAATAGAAAGCGCTCAATAAATAAATTGACCACTTTATCGAACTCTTTCAGCTCTATCGGGTTGATATGCTCTACAAACCACTTTGCCGCAATACCCTCCAAGCTGCGAGGGAATCAGAGAAATAAGGCACGATTGTTCCTCTTGAACCTGGAACATTCTGCGAAGAATAGGGCGAGATGTGCTTTTGGGTCACCCGAACCATCAAACTTGATAAATTTCTTGGGGAGATTATCAAGATCATCATCCCCATCCAGTCCATCATAGAAGTCTTCACTTGTAAAGACTCTTTTGCCCTTGTCACGAGTTTGAAGATCCTTAACTATTTTCATCACATCTTTGAGTTGTGACTGCGTAGGGTCGTCAACAGACTGATTCTTGGATTTGTAGGCCGACCCCTGCCCCTGAGTCGACCTTTTGAATTCTTGCTTGTTTTCATACTCTTTGTCAGTATCATCTGCTGATTCTGACTCATCAGACATTTCCTCATGACGATTCTGCTTTTTACTGATCTTCACATTCTTGACGGCATGACCCTTATCTTTCTGGTTGATCTGAGTCTGTTCAGCACTGACTTCAGCTTGTTCTGCCAGCATCTTGGTCATCATCTTTTTGAACATGACGTACATTTGGGGATCGATGCCATCATCCGCCTGCTGACCCTGACTCTGGATTGATCGAGGTGAGTCCATCTCTTCTTCTGAAGCTACTGAGTACGCGACGCCTTCAACTGATGCGGCTTTCTTTCTGGATCTTGTATCAACCATCGGGTATCGCAAATGTTCTCTTGAATATTACTGATGCTCTCTGCAGGGCAGAACTGATGGTTAGGTTTCTGAAGGAAATTTGGTTTAGAGGAAAATATTTGTTGAGAATTTTGGTAGACAATTGAAATAATATCCCATTACTAGGGATTGAGTCGTCGCTGGGATTACGACAATTGCGTTGCTATTCTTTGCAAGATAAACAACTGAAAATATGCCTTGTTACCTAGGCAAGGTCGTCAAACCAATGTAAAATAAAAGAATTTTTATAGAGAGGAAAAACATGATTTTATCAATAATACACTTGACAGAGGGGAGGGGGACAGACAATTTTCCACCACTCCAGATAATCAGAAGATACACGAGGACCAGGAAAAATAGTAAGACTGACAAAAGAATCCCAGCCATGTCTGGCAGAATGGTATGCTCCGGACCACTGATCTGATGCGAGGTTGAATTTTGGCAGAACCCCGACTAGTGGACGAATCTCTACGCGCTTCTGCCTCTGAGAGAACTGCCTGACACACCGCTCTGGATGATAATATGCGCAGAAAAATGGGCCAAGTAGCCTGAATCGCTTGCCGTATGCATAAGTATATCTGGGAGGTGATTCCTGGCGATCAAAGTAGTCCCATACGACCTCTTCCTCCTGAAGGTTGTCGATCAAGAACCGGTATCGCGCAACTAGAAGAAGATTCTCTCTATTGTATCTGAATGAACTGGCTCGGACTGGCACATGTCGGAGGAACCAAGATTGCAAGGCATAGGTGCACCCTTCGACTAGAATCGATTCTCCGAGTGCGAAATGAGTCAACCCTCGGTATAGAAAAGCGAGTGCGACCATGGCTATCGAGAGGCGGCTGGTCTGTCGACTTCCCCATCTCCTCATAAGCTGAACTATTCTGATATCCATGTAATTTCGTCCGTCGGGAAAGAAAGCTAATCCCACCGTGCACAGAACCATCGCGTGTTGAATTCTCTCTTGAGCTGTCCTAGACAACGAACTGACTTCCACAAATGCCCCATACTGTCTGTAGATTTCGAGCAGGTCCACATATTCGTTTCCATCCTCTTCAATCAGAGGCCAAGACTTGCGTCCTATCATGCGGGCTAAGGCATCCTTAGGGTCCAGACCCTTAACATTAATCAAAAACTGTTTCTCCAATGGATCTCCAGGCTGACCGGCTGGCTCGGGCAATCCCATGATCTCTGAAAATTCATCCATCAGCACTGTCATCTCGCCCCACGGGAACCAGAAGGTAGAAGTGCTCGGATTCCACCGCTCTGCTAGTGCATGGATCAAGTTGCCGTTGACTGTCTGCTTTCCCACTGCGGACGCCAGTTCCAATCCACACTCATCCAGATGGTCCGGAAACATACGAGAGAAGTTTTTGAACCATGAATAATACCACCGGGGAAAGAAGGATCCGGTGCTGAGGACTCGATGTTCGGGAAGACGTTGTCGCACCTCGTAGGAGATGTGACCCTCAGGGAAGACTGAATCAAGTTGACTGGATGCCATCGGACTTGGAAGACATGGAAATTGGAATAAGATTTGAGAAAAATATAGGAATTTTGAGAAAAATGCAGGCAGGATAAAAATAAAGCAGGAAATTCGAGATTCAGAAGACAGGAAAAATGGGAAATCACCTGGAGTTTTGAAGAAAATGGAGGAACTTTATGAAAATCGTCCAGGGTTTAATGAAATATAAGGAAGTACTTTATAAAATGAAGTATTTTGAAAATCATCCAGGATTTAAAGCATGGACAGTACATGGACATGGACTGGGGAATTTTAAAAAAAATCGTCCAGTATTTTAGAAAATTGGGAAAAATATGGAAAATAAAAGGAGATGACTATAACATATTCAATCACATGCTGCACAAACAAGTATGCACAAACAGCATTCTCTAAAAGCTTACTCTAGATGCACAAATTTTGAAATAGCTGTAGGACCTTAATCCTAACTCTAAGGTTCAGATCAACTGTATCCAATCCAGTTATGCCTATATACTCAAGCCAAGGCTCAATGTACGTGGCATAAAATCAATTTCTCCGGTTCTAGGTTCAAGTTTTCCAACATCCTTGAGCACCTGCCGATATACGTTGGACTATGGCCCTTGGTACGTGGCAGGGGGGGTTTTCACCCAAATAGGTGGCCCAGTTGTGAGGCTCTGTCCTGAACTATGGTTCTGGAAGAGAGCCCAGCAACGTGAAGACCGGGACAATATAGGTGGGGTGGTTTTTGAAAACATGAGCACATGCAATCAAATCAGAAGGCTCTAAAACCTAAAGAGATAGAGATTTTGAAAATTTTGAAGGAGCAAACATTGTTTTCAATCAAGCCTAGATTGAGGAGGGTTGTATTAGACCTAAGTCTATGTGAGCATGAATAATTCTCCTCAATATGGTCCTACCAAACCATACCTAGTGTATATGCATTCCATGTCAGCTGGGTTCAAGTCTAGGCTCCTAGGTTCACATGATATCATAAAGCAAAGCTGACATTCCATGGAAATCGATTTTGACAATTTGAACTAAGTAGAGCATTAGATTGATCAGGCAAAGACAGGTCCCATCTCGGTCGCCAAACCTGTTATCATCGCAAAATTTTTAACTTTTTGCGAGTCAAACTGACCTTTGAAAAAGTTTTTGAAAATAACTCGCCTCCGTTTTTTAAAATGCGGGAAAATTCCGAAGAATGGGACTCGCCTGTCGGTACGAGGTTCAACCGTTCCTGCCACCTTTAACAGGGGTAATTGAACCAAGGATCAATCTTATGCTCTACTCTATTCAACTTGTCTAAATCATATTCTAATTTCTAAATGCACATAGAATCAGGCATGTGCTATGAATTTTCAGAAAATGCACATTTGAAAACATGATGTTTGCTTTGAATGATTGAAATATTCAGAAAATGTAAATCTTGAAAATGATATCACATGAGAAATCGTGAATTGGGATTTGAAATATACTTCTGAGAGAAATAAAAATCGATTTTGAGAAATCCTTGACATTTAGTGAAAATCGATTCTGAGAGACTTGGTTTCTCTGAATTCAAACTTGGAAATTGAAATTCTAACTTAGAAAATTTGAATTTGGAACTTGGGAAATACTTGAAATATCCTTTGAAATTCAATGTCTTTGGGAAAATTGATTTTGCTATAAGACTTAGGAGATTTTGAGGAAATGAACTTCTTTGAATTGAGATTGGAATTGGCAAATGCATGAAATGAATGAATATGATTTTGAGGAATTGAGAAATACTTTTTGTATTTTTGAGAAATGCAGTGCATTTTTGAAGTTAGCCTAAGAGTGTAGGCTTAATGTGGCTAATGTGAAGATCATAAATCTAAGTATCATTCATATTCTGACTATGGCCATAAATACAAATTCCACCAAGTTTATAAACTTCATAGAAGCTAGTGCATATGCCATTCGTGGAGACCATGGTGAATTTGTAAAAATATGCATGAATCATCATCCATCACACATTAAAATTATAAACTATATGCAATGCAACCTAAGCTAAGCAGGAAATATAAATTCTTATTCCAAAGTTTAATTACAAGTTACATCACTATTGAAATTTAAATACATGAAAAATAAAGTCTTCAATGTACCTGGAAAACTAGAAAACTTGTTAATGAATATATGTTGGCTTCTCTAGATTTATCCAACAATATCAGGAAATTGTTGGATTTTGCTAGATATAAGCCTTTTCCTTGATTCCCTTAAATCAAAATGATAAAGTATGAAATAAAATTGAATAAATATGAAAAAGAAGATATGAAATTTCGAAATTGGGGTCAAAATGACCAAAATACCCCTAATAACAAGACTATGGCCTTGAAATTAGGGTTTTTAGAAAGATATTTTGATAAAATGCAAATTTTGAAATTTGAATGGAATAAACCCAAACCAAATATGCTATGACATGATTAAAAATATGAAATTAGGGTTAGGGATTTCGAAATTTAGGTCAAATGACCAAATTACCCCCGATAGCAAGACTATGGCCTTGAAATCAGGGTTTTCTGAAATAGATTTTGGTAAAAACCTAGGTTTTATGCACTAAATGAAATCAAATGAGCATCAATTTAAACCTAAAGTATCCTAACATGATTATGAACATGATTAAACCCTAAAAATATATGCTTATGCACGAAAATCCAATAATATCACAAATTTTGTGATTTTTGCAGTGTTTTTAGATCTTTCAGGAACCCGGTTTTGCAATTTGCTTAATTCAGCAATCAAATGGATTTCAAAATCCATAAAAATTGGTACCTGTACTTGTTATAACCCTAATGTCGAATTGGAATTATAAAAATAATTTTTTGACATTAAATTAATCCGAAAATTGCATTAAACCCTAAAAATATGCTATTTTTGACCTAATTCACCAACCAGTTTCAATCCAAGACCTGAATCAGGGGTCAAATCTCCATAGAAATTTATGAAATTTTACAGAGACTAACTAGAAAGGAAAACAAAGATTTCCCAATTTACATATAGGAAAAATCATCTCCGGTTAGGGAGAAACCCTTCCGGCAACCTGGGCTAAAATATATCACTCTTAACAGGGATTAAAACGGCTACTTCAGATTGAAAATACAGGAATAAATAGAAAACCTTAACAAAAATCTCTGAAATTTTTGTGATGAAAAGTAGACAGAAAAATAACAATACTCACTTTTTACAGATCTAAAATCGGATCTGTGGTTTGGGATTTATGACTAATACAAGTCTGATTAGGGTTTTGGTAAACCCCAACGAGTTTAAACTTTAAAAACAGATTCTCTAAAAGGGGAAAAATACTAAACAGTGATCAAAAAATCCGAAAATTTCACAGAAGAAAGATCAACTCAATGTGAATCCATAGCACTTTATATATCTAAAATCGGATATAAGATGAGAGAAATATCATAACAGCAAGTTACCTTCTTGATTTTAACCACGATTTTAAAGCTTTAAAAACTCGATTTGATGTCTGATTTTTTTGATAGGGTTCCCGAGATCCAAAACATCTAATTTTTCTACAGTAACTCAATAACTCATGTATGCACCACATATAAAAAAATCAAAACTAAACAATGAGAACTTCAATCCGAAATAACATTATCTTTACTGTTCTAAACCTAAAACACACAGAAATTTAAGAAACATGACAAACCATGCATTAACTAATGTAAATAAATAAAATAAACCTTAAAACAGTAAATAAAAATTATTTTTATGCTGTAGAACGTAAAACAAACATGAATAAACCATGAAAATAAATTAAAAACAGGGAATCAATGGCTGGAATTTGATATCACCTTTAAAACATAGATTTAACCCATTAAAAAGGGTAAATCATATATTTTATTGGTTAATAATGCAAAGAATCATGTTAAAATCAATTCTAATGGATTAAAATCTCTGTAAATCATCCAAAACAGGGTTAGATCACCTTCTTGGAGTGTTCTTGCTGATTCTTGATGGTTCTTGAGGTTGAATCCATGGTTTAATCCATGAAGGGGATGACACCAATGGCTAAAATTGATTTAAAACATGAAAAAGTATTAAATAAAACTAACAAATATTAAAAATATTACCTTGGTGCTTGCAGCTGCAATGGAGGAAGGTGGAGGTGCTGGAGAGGAGAGAGAGGCCACGAAAATTTGAGAGAAAAGAGCCCTCCTTTTGGCCCCCCTTAGGTCCCTTTTTATAGTTTTTCAAAAAGTCACTTAATTAGGGTTAGATAAGAGGTTTTTCATTTTTTTAGGACTCTTTCTAATAAATCCACTAAAGGCAACGATTTTTTGTGGTTTTCTAACCTAGGTGGGACTCTAATTAATCCCTAATTAGCCCCTAACTAAACCTAGAAAACCCCCAAATGTGATGCCACTTGGCATCTTTCACATTTGGGTTTTTAAAACACCTTTAAAAACATTTAAAAACACTAGTTTTAAAAACTAATTTTCAAAATGAGTTTTCAAAATGGTTTTGACTCTTCTAAACCTCTAACACTAACCAAGACATCAACTAACCCTAGTCTAGCCCTGACTTACTCGAATATGGCGCCACCCCGAGTGGGCCCTACTTGAGTTTTTCAAAAAAAACGATTTTAAAACTTGAAATTGAAGGAGTTTTCAAAAGATTTTCAAAAGTAAACTTAAAATTAGGATTTTTGAAATGGCATAAGGTCCTAACTGAGTTAGAATTCCTCTGGATATGGTGCCAACTGAGTGGGCCCACATCGAGTTTTAGAAATTTTGAAATAAACACTGAAAATGGCTTTGAAAAAGGGTTAAAATTGACATTTGAAATTCAAGATTTTTGAAAATAGGGTCTCATGCGAACTGGAACTCCGGGTTAGAGTCTTGAACCCTTAGGACTCTGAGTTTTTAGATTTTAAAAGCTAAATGAAAGAATTTTCAAAAGATTTTATCAAGAAATGATGAAATAAGTCAGAAAACACAGTCAGGGTTAGACTCCTAACTCGACCGAACTCTAAAATAGAGTCCTGAACTAACTGGACTCTGTAAAATGACCTAAATTTCGAAAACAAACGAAAAAGATTAAAAATGGAAGTAAAACAGACTTCAAAACAGACTCCTGACCGGATCAGGTCTTTGAGACAGAGTCCTGATCGGACTGAAACTTTCAAAATTTTGAGAAATTTGATGAATAGAGGAATTTAGAAGCGACACCACCTCAATGGGTCTCATCTGTGAATTGAAATCGATTAAAATTTGAATTTGAAATGAATCCAGATTGTTTCCTTGAGAAAATATTTCGAAATATAAAGTCCTGGGGTTGGAAAATGACAGAGTATTGAATAAAAACCCAGGTTTTGAAATTGATTTTGGAATAAAAGCTTTAAAATTCAAATCTGGATTGAATGTTTTGAAATAGGAGTGTTGGATCTCGAAAATAAGATGCAATGACATGCAATGCTATGCAGAATACATGCAATGATCTGTAGTGACTTATGAAATGGACAAACACTGGATGAGGGTGAAAATTTGGGGTGTTTACAGATGCCCCTCTTTGCTGCTAAGCCGGTTGAAAGCCGAGCTTAGTGGCAAATAAAACACACCAAATTTGGATCATAAAAATGCCCCAGTTAGATGAATCTGACTGGGTATGAAAGGATTAATTCAAATGATGATGATAGATATGAAATGGGGAATAAGGAGAAAATTTTATTTCAAAAAGAAGTGAGATTCAGGTTTTGCCCTTAACCTGGATGGGACAGGAAATACCTCGTCTGGAACGAAGCTCAGGCTTAACCCTTAACCTGAAAGGGGACGATACCTCATGGAAAAACGAGGCTCAGGCTTAACCCTCAACCTGAAAGGGGACGATACCTCATGGAAAAACGAGGTTCAGGCTTAACCCTTAACCTGAAAGGGGACGATACCTCGTGGAAAAACGAGGCTCAGGCTTAACCCTTAACCTGAAAGGGGACGATACCTCGTGGAAAAACGAGGCTCAGGCTTAACCCTTAACCTGAAAGGGGACGATACCTCGTGGAAAAATGAGGCTCAGGCTTAACCCTTAACCTGAAAGGGGACGATACCTCGTGGAAAAACGAGGCTCAGGCTTAACCCTTAACCTGAAAGGGGACGATATACGGAGTCCTCGAATGAAGAAACCATGATGGGACCTTCGAATTCTGCACAATAAATCCGAGAGGGGTTTGCAAAAGGAAGAAAGGGGGTTCCCTAAAGCTTGAAAAGGGATTGATCTTGGACGTCTCATTGCTAAGACTGAATGGCTTTTAAGACAGATGACCTTTTGCGGAAAATTCAGGTTTAACCCTTAACCTGAACGGGAAATGTCTATGGTGGGATAGTGGGGAGCACAGGGAAGTGTGCGAATCTGAGAGCCCAGGCACTCAGATCAAAACAAGAAGGGAAGGATCTTGGACAACTTCCGTCATCCAATCCTAAAAGGGATAACAACAACGCCTGGATACATCAAAATAGACATCAAGCTCTCACTTCATGTCGGGATAACTTGAAAAGATTGTCAATAAGATAAAAATTGTAGTTAATTCAAGAATGATAAGCACATATATATATGAAAAATATTCCCTCTTTTCTACACGAAGTATTACTTTCGACTGGGCTTAACTCCGTAGAATCAAGATTCGAATTCAAATTACTTGTAATTGACTTTCCTTCAAGGAGGCTATCAATTTCATTGATATGGACGGAAAAGAATGTATTCTTGATATTGCGAGAGCTATTAGCGAAAGGATATTGATAAAAGAATTTCACAAAATTAAAGAAAATTCATGATAGATTCGGCAGTCTGATATCCTGGGATTCTTTTCTCATGATGATCTTTCTGCACTCTTTTTTTTGACAGAATTGGAGCTCTCTTGGATTTTTCGGGAATTACATCATCCTTCATTTTGGAGATGTCCTAGCTTTTTCTCTCTTTATTTTTTTGAAGGGGTACGTCACAAACTCCTTCATCTCAGAGATGTTCCGATCCTTCTTTTCTCTCAGGGATTATATTGACGGTTATTGGCTCATTGGCTGGGAATCTCTTGATGATAGCAGAAATTAAATATCTTTTAGGGTTTGTCGGTAGGCTCATCACACTCGCTTTCATCTCGACGGTGATCTGAACTTTCCCTGGAAGGATCCGTCACAAACTCCGTCATCTTGGAGATGATCCAAATCTTCTTTGGCCCCGGGGGTCGACTCGTCTAATTCGCCTTCATCTTGACGACAGTTGAGAGATCCCTTTTGCAGATATTTAATTGCAGCTTAGGTGATGGAGGAGATGTAGAGATGGTATGGATTTTTCTGTATCACCCAGGATATTTTGACTGCTTATTTTCCAAGAATGGTCTTTAAAAATATGCCATTGACTGCGATCAATATCAATCACTTTTGGCTTTGCAACAACATTGAATTTTCTTTGCTGGCCATATCGCGGATTTATTCTTCATCCTTTTGGTTGGCCAATAGAAAGATTTTGAATTTTGAATCCTTTTTCGCAAAAGCTTTGTCACTTCGGAGGTAATACTGAAGGTATTCTGAGGCACAATTTTATGCGATAAAGATTTTGAAATCAACAACTATTTTTTTATGACAAATTGGCAAAATATTCCTGAAATCCTTGTTGAAAGAAATCACTTGAGATCTAAATGACACATCCGTGGCTAGATTCTCCTCTCCTTTCCCCAAAGGAGAGACTCAGAAATTGGAAATAGGATATTGGATGACCTGGAGATCAAAATTGTGATTTGGTCTACTGGAAGCGACATGGGTTCTGTAGGGATTCATCCTAAGAATGACATTGGTTCAATTGAGAATGACATTGGTTCACTGGGAACAACATGAGTTCGATAGGTATTCAGCCTAAGAACGACATTGGTTCAATTGAGAACGACATTGGTTCACTGGGAACGACATGGGTTCAATAGGGATTCAGCCTAAGAACGACATTGGTTCAATTGAGAACGGCATTGGTTCACTGGGAACGACATGGGTTTAATAGGGATTCAGCCTAAGAACGACATTGGTTCAATTGAGAACGACATTGGTTCACTGGGAACGACATGGGTTCAATAGGGATTCAGCCTAAGAACGACATTGGTTCAATTGAGAACGGCATTGGTTCACTGGGAACGACATGGGTTCAATAGGGATTCAGCCTAAGAACGACATTGGTTCAATTGAGAACGACATTGGTTCAATTGAGAATGACATTGGTTCACTGGGAACGACATGGGTTCTATAGGGATTCAGCCTAAGAACGACATTGGTTCAATTGAGAACGACATTGGTTCACTGGGAACAACATGAGTTCGATAGGTATTCAGCCTAAGAACGACATTGGTTCAATTGAGAACGACATTGGTTCACTGGGAACGACATGGGTTCTGTAGGGATTCATCCTAAGAACGACATTGGTTCAATTGAGAACGACATTGGTTCACTGGGAACAACATGAGTTCGATAGGTATTCAGCCTAAGAACGACATTGGTTCAATTGAGAACGACATTGGTTCACTGGGAACGACATGGGTTCTGTAGGGATTCATCCTAAGAACGACATTGGTTCAATTGAGAACGACATTGGTTCACTGGGAACAACATGAGTTCGATAGGTATTCAGCCTAAGAACGACATTGGTTCAATTGAGAACGACATTGGTTCACTGGGAACGACATGGGTTCTGTAGGGATTCATCCTAAGAATGACATTGGTTCAATTGAGAACGACTTTGGTTCACTGGGAACGACATGGGTTCAATAGGGATTCAGCCTAAGAACGACATTGGTTCAATTAAGAACGACATTGGTTCACTGGGAACGACATGGGTTCAATAGGGATTCAGCCTAAGAACGACATTGGTTCAATTAAGAACGACATTGGTTCACTGGGAACGACATGGGTTCTATAGGGATTCAGCCTAAGAACGTGGATCAGGAGGACTTCAACCTACAAATCATATATCTAAAAAATACCAATCCAAAAGGAGTTCGACCTAAGGACTGTAAAGAATATTGGATCAGGAGGACTTCAACCTACAGATCGAAATTTTTGAGAACGAGATTGGTTCGAAAGGGGTTCAACCTATGAGCCGTATTGTTTTGACAGGCGTTCAACCTACAAATCACATTGACTCTGCGGGGGTTCGACCTACGAACTATCAATTCCATAGGTATTTAACCTAAGGATCACAATTTAAGAAGGAAGGGTTCAACTTATGGGTTTTGAATTTGGAAAATAAAAATTCTTGGTTCATGATTTGAATGGACCATCATAGTTAGCTTTTCAAAGCCTGTTTTCAGGATTAACCCCTTCTCCTGAGCGAGGAAGCTTGATGCAAATACAAATGAATGCGAATGAATGCCTGCAAATGCAAATGAATGCAAATGTATGTAAAATGATATAAATGGGTGCACATGCGTGCAAAATGAGAGATTTGTTTGATCCTGCCTGCATACAGGATGTTTTGAAGACAATTTCCAAAGTAATGCCTCAGTGTAATGGGGGCATAAGAAAGGATAAGTAATTGATATTTGATGAGAATTCTATCAGGATAACGAGGTAAAACTGACAATGAGCTTCTTGGTTGATCAGAGAGGCACTTTGAAAAAGGTTACCCCTTATAAGAAGACATTTAAACATTTGCAAATGAAGAATATAAAAGATGACGCCAGGCCATAAGGAAGATTGACAAATTTATTAATGCATTGAAGAAAGAAATAACAAATTGATAGAAGAATTGAGACTATATTGTCGCTTCAAAATGACAAAATGATGAAAGTGACATAGTCTCGACATTGTCAATTTTTAGAAAACTCGCTCAGGATGGTCGACTGGTATTTTCCTCATCTTCAATAAGGATATTCTTGTCGATGCAATCTTGAATGATATTTTTCAAGACGAAACAATTCTCAGTGTCATGCCCTACTGCCCGATGAAATTTGCAAAATCTTTCTTTGAATCTACCCATGATTGTTGCGGGATAAGCTGCTTTAGGTAAACGGATCATATCTTTTGCAAGCATGTATTCCAGAACACTCTCTAGTGTTTGGTCCAGAGGGGTGAACTTTCGATCCGTACTCCAATCCTTGCGCTTTGGCTTTTCTTGATCATTCTCTTTATGCTGAGCACTAGATTGAAGAGGCCTATCATTGTTAGAGAACTTTCCTTTTTGGCCCTTGGATCTCTCTGAATAGTGATCATGATTTTTCTTGTTGCTTTTGCTATCATTGGCAGAAAGAGTGAAGTGAGCCTTCTTCTTCTGCTCACTCTGATTGTTACCTTGTGTAAAGATGAAGCCTTCATAAACTCCATTTTCCATGCTTAGCTCGAGCCACTCGGCTCGTTCTGTCAGTTCGATGAATGTTTTTGACGGTGCCGTGGAAATGAGACCTTTCTAGGGTTGTGAAAAATTATTCAAGATTAGTGACAATGCATGCCCTTCTGATATCGGGTCTCTCATCTTATTGCAAGCTGACCTCCATCGGTGGATAAAATCTCGAGCCTTCTCGTTTTCTTTCTGCTTGAGGCCGCAAAGATGACTGAGAGTCGGGAGTGCTTCAGCATTGAATAGAAAGCGCTCAATAAATAAATTGACCACTTTATCGAACTCTTTCAGCTCTATCGGGTTGATATGCTCTACAAACCACTTTGCCGCAATACCCTCCAAGCTGCGAGGGAATCAGAGAAATAAGGCACGATTATTCCTCTTGAACCTGGAACATTCTGCGAAGAATAGGGCGAGATGTGCTTTTGGGTCACCCGAACCATCAAACTTGATAAATTTCTTGGGGAGATTATCAAGATCATCATCCCCATCCAGTCCATCATAGAAGTCTTCACTTGTAAAGACTCTTTTGCCCTTGTCACGAGTTTGAAGATCCTTAACTATTTTCATCACATCTTTGAGTTGTGACTGCGTAGGGTCGTCAACAGACTGATTCTTGGATTTGTAGGCCGACCCCTGCCCCTGAGTCGACCTTTTGAATTCTTGCTTGTTTTCATACTCTTTGTCAGTATCATCTGCTGATTCTGACTCATCAGACATTTCCTCATGACGATTCTGCTTTTTACTGATCTTCACATTCTTGACGGCATGACCCTTATCTTTCTGGTTGATCTGAGTCTGTTCAGCACTGACTTCAGCTTGTTCTGCCAGCATCTTGGTCATCATCTTTTTGAACATGACGTACATTTGGGGATCGATGCCATCATCCGCCTGCTGACCCTGACTCTGGATTGATCGAGGTGAGTCCATCTCTTCTTCTGAAGCTACTGAGTACGCGACGCCTTCAACTGATGCGGCTTTCTTTCTGGATCTTGTATCAACCATCGAGTATCGCAAATGTTCTCTTGAATATTACTGATGCTCTCTGCAGGGCAGAACTGATGGTTAGGTTTCTGAAGGAAATTTGGTTTAGAGGAAAATATTTGTTGAGAATTTTGGTAGACAATTGAAATAATATCCCATTACTAGGGATTGAGTCGTTGCTGGGATTACGACAATTGCGTTGCTATTCTTTGCAAGATAAACAACTGAAAATATGCCTTGTTACCTAGGCAAGGTCGTCAAACCAATGTAAAATAAAAGAATTTTTATAGAGAGGAAAAACATGATTTTATCAATAATACACTTGACAGAGGGGAGGGGGACAGACAATTTTCCACCACTCCAGATAATCAGAAGATACACGAGGACCAGGAAAAATAGTAAGACTGACAAAAGAATCCCAGCCATGTCTGGCAGAATGGTATGCTCCGGACCACTGATCTGATGCGAGGTTGAATTTTGGCAGAACCCCGACTAGTGGACGAATCTCTACGCGCTTCTGCCTCTGAGAGAACTGCCTGACACACCGCTCTGGATGATAATATGCGCAGAAAAATGGGCCAAGTAGCCTGAATCGCTTGCCGTATGCATAAGTATATCTGGGAGGTGATTCCTGGCGATCAAAGTAGTCCCATACGACCTCTTCCTCCTGAAGGTTGTCGATCAAGAACCGGTATCGCGCAACTAGAAGAAGATTCTCTCCATTGTATCTGAATGAACTGGCTCGGACTGGCACATGTCGGAGGAACCAAGATTGCAAGGCATAGGTGCACCCTTCGACTAGAATCGATTCTCCGAGTGCGAAATGAGTCAACCCTCGGTATAGAAAAGCGAGTGCGACCATGGCTATCGAGAGGCGGCTGGTCTGTCGACTTCCCCATCTCCTCATAAGCTGAACTATTCTGATATCCATGTAATTTCGTCCGTCGGGAAAGAAAGCTAATCCCACCGTGCACAGAACCATCGCGTGTTGAATTCTCTCTTGAGCTGTCCTAGACAACGAACTGACTTCCACAAATGCCCCATGCTGTCTGTAGATTTCGAGCAGGTCCACATATTCGTTTCCATCCTCTTCAATCAGAGGCCAAGACTTGCGTCCTATCATGCGGGCTAAGGCATCCTTAGGGTCCAGACCCTTAACATTAATCAAAAACTGTTTCTCCAATGGATCTCCAGGCTGACCGGCTGGCTCGGGCAATCCCATGATCTCTGAAAATTCATCCATCAGCACTGTCATCTCGCCCCACGGGAACCAGAAGGTAGAAGTGCTCGGATTCCACCGCTCTGCTAGTGCATGGATCAAGTTGCCGTTGACTGTCTGCTTTCCCACTGCGGACGCCAGTTCCAATCCACACTCATCCAGATGGTCCGGAAACATACGAGAGAAGTTTTTGAACCATGAATAATACCACCGGGGAAAGAAGGATCCGGTGCTGAGGACTCGATGTTCGGGAAGACGTTGTCGCACCTCGTAGGAGATGTGACCCTCAGGGAAGACTGAATCAAGTTGACTGGATGCCATCGGACTTGGAAGACATGGAAATTGGAATAAGATTTGAGAAAAATATAGGAATTTTGAGAAAAATGCAGGCAGGATAAAAATAAAGCAGGAAATTCGAGATTCAGAAGACAGGAAAAATGGGAAATCACCTGGAGTTTTGAAGAAAATGGAGGAACTTTATGAAAATCGTCCAGGGTTTAATGAAATATAAGGAAGTACTTTATAAAATGAAGTATTTTGAAAATCATCCAGGATTTAAAGCATGGACAGTACATGGACATGGACTGGGGAATTTTAAAAAAAATCGTCCAGTATTTTAGAAAATTGGGAAAAATATGGAAAATAAAAGGAGATGACTATAACATATTCAATCACATGCTGCACAAACAAGTATGCACAAACAGCATTCTCTAAAAGCTTACTCTAGATGCACAAATTTTGAAATAGCTGTAGAACCTTAATCCTAACTCCAAGGTTCAGATCAACTGTATCCAATCCAGTTATGCCTATATACTCAAGCCAAGGCTCAATGTACGTGGCATAAAATCAATTTCTCCGGTTCTAGGTTCAAGTTTTCCAACATCCTTGAGCACCTGCCGATATACGTTGGACTATGGCCCTTGGTACGTGGCAGGGGGGGTTTTCACCCAAATAGGTGGCCCAGTTGTGAGGCTCTGTCCTGAACTATGGTTCTGGAAGAGAGCCCAGCAACGTGAAGACCGGGACAATATAGGTGGGGTGGTTTTTGAAAACATGAGCACATGCAATCAAATCAGAAGGCTCTAAAACCTAAAGAGATAGAGATTTTGAAAATTTTGAAGGAGCAAACATTGTTTTCAATCAAGCCTAGATTGAGGAGGGTTGTATTAGACCTAAGTCTATGTGAGCATGAATAATTCTCCTCAATATGGTCCTACCAAACCATACCTAGTGTATATGCATTCCATGTCAGCTGGGTTCAAGTCTAGGCTCCTAGGTTCACATGATATCATAAAGCAAAGCTGACATTCCATGGAAATCGATTTTGACAATTTGAACTAAGTAGAGCATTAGATTGATCAGGCAAAGACAGGTCCCATCTCGGTCGCCAAACCTGTTATCATCGCAAAATTTTTAACTTTTTGCGAGTCAAACTGACCTTTGAAAAAGTTTTTGAAAATAACTCGCCTCCGTTTTTTAAAATGCGGGAAAATTCCGAAGAATGGGACTCGCCTGTCGGTACGAGGTTCAACCGTTCCTGCCACCTTTAACAGGGGTAATTGAACCAAGGATCAATCTTATGCTCTACTCTATTCAACTTGTCTAAATCATATTCTAATTTCTAAATGCACATAGAATCAGGCATGTGCTATGAATTTTCAGAAAATGCACATTTGAACACATGATGTTTGCTTTGAATGATTGAAATATTCAGAAAATGTAAATCTTGAAAATGATATCACATGAGAAATCGTGAATTGGGATTTGAAATATACTTCTGAGAGAAATAAAAATCGATTTTGAGAAATCCTTGACATTTAGTGAAAATCGATTCTGAGAGACTTGGTTTCTCTGAATTCAAACTTGGAAATTGAAATTCTAACTTAGAAAATTTGAATTTGGAACTTGGGAAATACTTGAAATATCCTTTGAAATTCGATGTCTTTGGGAAAATTGATTTTGCTATAAGACTTAGGAGATTTTGAGGAAATGAACTTCTTTGAATTGAGATTGGAATTGGCAAATGCATGAAATGAATGAATATGATTTTGAGGAATTGAGAAATACTTTTTGTATTTTTGAGAAATGCAGTGCATTTTTGAAGTTAGCCTAAGAGTGTAGGCTTAATGTGGCTAATGTGAAGATCATAAATCTAAGTATCATTCATATTCTGACTATGGCCATAAATACAAATTCCACCAAGTTTATAAACTTCATAGAAGCTAGTGCATGTGCCATTCGTGTAGACCATGGTGAATTTGTAAAAATATGCATGAATCATCATCCATCACACATTAAAATTATAAACTATATGCAATGCAACCTAAGCTAAGCAGGAAATATAAATTCTTATTCCAAAGTTTAATTACAAGTTACATCACTATTGAAATTTAAATACATAAAAAATAAAGTCTTCAATGTACCTGGAAAACTAGAAAACTTGTTAATGAATATATGTTGGCTTCTCTAGATTTATCCAACAATATCAGGAAATTGTTGGATTTTGCTAGATATAAGCCTTTTCCTTGATTCCCTTAAATCAAAATGATAAAGTATGAAATAAAATTGAATAAATATGAAAGAGAAGATATGGAATTTCGAAATTGGGGTCAAAATGACCAAAATACCCCTAATAACAAGACTATGGCCTTGAAATTAGGGTTTTTAGAAAGATATTTTGATAAAATGCAAATTTTGAAATTTGAATGGAATAAACCCAAACCAAATATGCTATGACATGATTAAAAATATGAAATTAGGGTTAGGGATTTCGAAATTTAGGTCAAATGACCAAATTACCCCCGATAGCAAGACTATGGCCTTGAAATCAGGGTTTTCTGAAATAGATTTTGGTAAAAACCTAGGTTTTATGCACTAAATGAAATCAAATGAGCATCAATTTAAACCTAAAGCATCCTAACATGATTATGAACATGATTAAATTCTAAAAATATATGCTTATGCACGAAAATCCAATAATATCACAAATTTTGTGATTTTTGCAGTGTTTTTGGATCTTTCAGGAACCCGGTTTTGCAATTTGCTTAATTCAGCCATCAAATGGATTCCAAAATCCATAAAAATTGGTACCTGTACTTGTTATAACCTTAATGTCGAATTGGAATTATAAAAATAATTTTTTGACATTAAATTAATCCGAAAATTGCATTAAACCCTAAAAATATGCTATTTTTGACCTAATTCACCAACCAGTTTCAATCCAAGACCTGAATCAGGGGTCAAATCTCCATAGAAATTTATGAAATTTTACAGAGACTAACTAGAAAGGAAAACAGAGATTTCCCAATTTACATATAGAAAAAATCATCTCCGGTTAGGGAGAAACCCTTCCGGCAACCTGGGCTAAAATATATCACTCTTAACAGGGATTAAAACGGCTACTTCAGATTGAAAATACAGGAATAAATAGAAAACCTAAACAAAAATCTCTGACATTTTTGTGATGAACAGTAGACAGAAAAATAACAATACTCACTTTTTACAGATCTAAAATCGGATATGTGGTTTGGGATTTATGACTAATACAAGTCTGATTAGGGTTTTGGTAAACCCTAACGAGTTTAAACTTTAAAAACAGATTCTCTAAAAGGGGAAAAATACTAAACAGTGATCAAAAAATCCGAAAATTTCACAGAAGAAAGATCAACTCAATGTGAATCCATAGCACTTTATATATCTAAAATCGGATATAAGATGAGAGAAATATCATAACAGCAAGTTACCTTCTTGATTTTAACCACGATTTTAAAGCTTTAAAAACCCGATTTGATGTCTGATTTTTTTGACAGGGTTCCCGAGATCCAAAACCTCTAATTTTTCTACAGTAACTCAATAACTCATGTATGCACCACATATAAAAAAATCAAAACTAAACAATGAGAACTTCAATCATAAATAACATTATCTTTACTGTTCTAAACCTAAAACACACAGAAATTTAAGAAACTTGACAAACCATGCATTAACTAATGTAAATAAATAAAATAAACCTTAAAACAGTAAATAAAAATTTTTTTTATGCTGTAGAACGTAAAACAAACATGAATAAACCATGAAAATAAATTAAAAACAGGGAATCAATGGCTGGAATTTGATATCACCTTTAAAACATAGATTTAACCCATTAAAAAGGGTAAATCATATATTTTATTGGTTAATAATGCAAAGAATCATGTTAAAATCAATTCTAATGGATTAAAATCTCTGTAAATCATCCAAAACAGGGTTAGATCACCTTCTTGGAGTGTTCTTGCTGATTCTTGATGGTTCTTGAGGTTGAATCCATGGTTTAATCCATGAAGGGGATGACACCAATGGCTAAAATTGATTTAAAACATGAAAAAGTATTAAATAAAACTAAAAAATATTAAAAATATTACCTTGGTGCTTGCAGCTGCAATGGAGGAAGGTGGAGGTGCTGGAGAGGAGAGAGAGGCCACGAAAATTTGAGAGAAAAGAGCCCTCCTTTTGGCCCCCCTTAGGTCCCTTTTTATAGTTTTTCAAAAAGTCACTTAATTAGGGTTAATTAAGAGGTTTTTCATTTTTTTAGGACTCTTTCTAATAAATCCACTAAAGGCAACGATTTTTTGTGGTTTTCTAACCTAGGTGGGACTCTAATTAATCCCTAATTAGCCCCTAACTAAACCTAGAAAACCCCCAAATGTGATGCCACTTGGCATCTTTCACATTTGGGTTTTTAAAACACCTTTAAAAACATTTAAAAACACTAGTTTTAAAAACTAATTTTCAAAATGAGTTTTCAAAATGGTTTTGACTCTTCTAAACCTCTAACACTAACCAAGACATCAACTAACCCTAGTCTAGCCCTGACTTACTCGAATATGGCGCCACCCCGAGTGGGCCCTACTTGAGTTTTTCAAAAAAAATGATTTTAAAACTTGAAATTGAAGGAGTTTTCAAAAGATTTTCAAAAGTAAACTTAAAATTAGGATTTTTGAAATGGCATAAGGTCCTAACTGAGTTAGAATTCCTCTGGATATGGTGCCAACTGAGTGGGCCCACATCGAGTTTTAGAAATTTTGAAATAAACACTGAAAATGGCTTTGAAAAAGGGTTAAAATTGACATTTGAAATTCAAGATTTTTGAAAATAGGGTCTCATGCGAACTGGAACTCCGGGTTAGAGTCCTGAACCCTTAGGACTCTGAGTTTTTAGATTTTAAAAGCTAAATGAAAGAATTTTCAAAAGATTTTATCAAGAAATGATGAAATAAGTCAGAAAACACAGTCAGGGTTAGACTCCTAACTCGACCGAACTCTAAAATAGAGTCCTGAACTAACTGAACTCTGTAAAATGACCTAAATTTCGAAAACAAACGAAAAAGATTAAAAATGGAAGTAAAACAGACTTCAAAACAGACTCCTGACCGGATAAGGTCTTTGAGACAGAGTCCTGATCGGACTGAAACTTTCAAAATTTTGAGAAATTTGATGAATAGAGGAATTTAGAAGCGACACCACCTCAATGGGTCTCATCTGTGAATTGAAATCGATTAAAATTTGAATTTGAAATGAATCCAGATTGTTTCCTTGAGAAAATATTTCGAAATATAAAGTCCTGGGGTTGGAAAATGACAGAGTATTGAATAAAAACCCAGGTTTTGAAATTGATTTTGGAATAAAAGCTTTAAAATTCAAATCTGGATTGAATGTTTTGAAATAGGAGTGTTGGATCTCGAAAATAAGATGCAATGACATGCAATGCTATGCAATGACATGCAATGCTATGCAGAATACATGCAATGACATGCAATGATCTGTAGTGACTTATGAAATGGACAAACACTGGATGAGGGTGAAAATTTGGGGTGTTTACAATGGTTAGTGGAATGTTAGTAATGCAGGTAAAGATAACTAGTGGTTAATGAATGTTAGTGATGGGATGCCCTGTGACAGGGAAATGTATCGGAATTCAGCTGCTTTTATTGCAGGAAATGGAAATCAACATCCCGCATCATATCTGCAGCATGGAAATTTAATCACAATTCATCCTTATACATTTTCTTGATGGTAAAGGCAAAACATAGATGCATAAAATCAGACAGACCCCTTTCCACTGTAAGCCTTTACAATGGCAGAAAAGCAATATCATACTAATCTCACAACAATAATATTAGCAAGTCCATTCATCAGTATAGACTTCGCTCATTTGCCTATCAAAATCTAAGCATAAGAAAGAAATACCATGAAAATGAATGTTTGGTAAGAAAAAAAAAGAATTTCAAATGTTGGAGCAGGAAATCACTCATCATATAAATGATCTGGTAAAAGAAGAAATGTGAAAATGGAATAGACAAAACCACTCTCCGCTTTTGAGGACTAATCTGTCATATCTTTCTTCAACGGGTCACCAGGTTGTAATCTTCTGAGGATAGCTTTCTCTTCTTGGCTCTTGTTCAGGAAAACTGAATTCTACCCACAAGAACAACTCTAAATAGGATTATAATCTTTATTCCATGTTCTGATGCAGACAAGCAGATGAAGAATATGAAGTTACTCACCAGGGTAGACAAAATCATAATCTAAAGACTGAAATGAACATTTTGCTAGTTGCATCCTTTCAATCTTCAGGAAGCTCTTCTGTAACCGATGTTAGACAAATAAAACAGGGTGTCATATATGCTCAGTGTCAGCCACCAATGTCGGAGCCTCCGCAATCCGTATTGAGCAATGATCAGAATAAAGGTTTTCGGCAGTATATGCTTGTTGTCAATTTCGATGCTGGGAATTGATGAAAATATCGGTGGCCTAGCATTTGATGCATCGCCTAAGATAGTATTTATAGTCTTGACAGAAATCACAATATCCACAACATGGTCAAGCATAATACTCTTTATTGTAATACAAAGGAGGTCATCTGTATTGCAACCGGACATAGAAGGGAAATTTCCACAGGATAGGTTATTTCGAGCTCCCTTCTCCATCCACGACCTAGTGTATATGGATCATACAACACTAGATAAATACATAATAAAGGTTTTTTTTTTTTTAAAGCTCTTCTCATTATGTCTCTAGGCAACTTACAGAGGTCACTTAAACCACCTCTACATTCTCATTCTTACTTATCCTGCAGATTGGAACAAGTGGAACAAAACAAACAACAAAAATAAAAATGTGCATAACAGAGAAATAATGGATTGAACTGTGAAATATACAAATGGGAAATGGTAAAAGAAACTTATATGACAGATCATCAACCAGAATTCTAATGGCAGTAGCTGATTGACATAAATTGATTATTAAACTCAGGTTTGAACAAGAGATAGATATTCTAAGAGGAATACCATCTAATCATGTGTTCAATATCATGAAACCAAAGTAAATCGCCGAGAAAATAGAGACAACACAAAAGGAATGTCGGGATGGTGAATGGGTATTACTGATGTTTCCTTATATAGATAAGAATGAATTTTAAGAGATTTAGCATTATATGAACACATATATGAAATAAACTGCAGAAAGAAAGAAAAGAAAGAAAGAAAAAAAGAAAAACAAATTGTTGGAATGATAGACTCATCCCTATTACTATCGCGTGTCTGTAGATCAATTTTGCTATGAGCAAAACGATGCTATCAGGATGCCCAAAAAAAAAAAAAGATGAAATCAACAAAGAAATAGAAGGGATGAGGTAAAGTAGAGGCAGAGAAATAGGTTTTTGCAGAAAATCTAAAAGGAAAGAGTCACTGTCACTCACTTGTAGCTCTGCTTGATGGAAGGTCGACCTTTGATGACTTGAAGAGGAGGCTCTCTTGGGCAGGAAGATGGGGATCCAAGGCAGAGGAGAGGGATCGAAGGTGACTATCGACAATGAAAAGGAGCAGAGATAGGCTCAGCGCTCTATGCGTAAAAAGGAAATGAAGACTGATGCGAGATCCCCCTTTAGTGTGAGGGAGGGCTTCCCTTTTAAAGAAGAAGAAGAAAAACTCCAGAAGGGCTTCTGTTAGAGATGAAGGGTGGATGCAGGTGATTGTTACCAATCAATGGTCGAGGATGGGGACTGGGATTCTGTTGGCGATGAAGGGCTTAGGGAGGAGAGGTTGTTGGTAGATGAGGGGTGAAGGAAGCCATGGGGGAGTTCAGTGATGAAGGGGAGAGTGAGAGAAGGCGGTAGAGAGTGCGATATCGGGAACCTTCTAGAGGAAGGGTCTGCGAGAGGGGCGATCGCCATGGAGAGAGAAGGTTCTCGAATGAGAGGGCATGCGATAGGGGATTTTGTTTACGGGGGGGGGGGGGAGGAGGGGTTTCCGAGATTTTCCAAAAGGGGGCTCCTAAAGAAAACACTTTTCAAAAAGGGTTTTTTATAAAACCACATTTTTGCAATTTTCTTTATTTTATTTTTTTCGTTCTTTTCTCAGTTTTTTTTGTGATTTTTTTTTTCTTTCTGTTGTTTTGGAAATAAAAACCTAAGAAAATATGAGGGACAAAAACCATTTTTTGTATATTTTTTATTTATTTTTTTGGTAAGAATTTACAAAATAGGGGTTTTCTAAAAGTTTGGGTTTTGTTTTCTTCAGAGAATGAGTTTGGATTCAAAATTTAAGAAGATTTTCGGGTTTTGAACCTCGAATTGAGAAATATATAGCAATGAATCCAAATGGATGCCGGATGGACTGTCCGAGCCGTTCAAAACTATTTTTTGGTATTTTTATAATTTTAATTTGAAAGTTGGACAACGAGGCTCAGACTTGGATTTTGACAATGGATCCGGAGCCGAAACTGAGTCAGATGTATAAAAATGAACTTAATTTCAATAAAATCTGAGAGATAGCTGGGATTTAGATTTTAAAACTGACTCAATTGCTCAGAAAATTGGGTCAGGGGCAAAAAGAGAATATTTACAACATTTTGAAAATTTTGGGGTGTTCACAGATGCCCCTCTTTGCTACTAAGCCGGTTGAAAGCCTAGCTTAGTGACAAAGAAACACTCCAAATTTTGAAAAATGCCGCAGTCAGTGGATCTGAGCTGGGTGCAGAAGAATTATTTTGGAAAGACATGATTTCAGACTTAAAACCTTAGTCTGAATGGTTATGAGGGGAGGACGAAATCCTTGACAATGATATGACTGAATAATAGAAATGAGGAAATCGTGATGGGACTTTGGATGAAGATCCCGAAATGATGAAAGATAAGCATTTTGATCAAGTCTCATGGGTGAGACAAGATCGACCTTTTGAATGATTCAGGTTTATCCCTTAACCTGGATGGGGAAAGGAATATAAGCGGATCTCGATGAGACATTTTTGAGAGAAATGATCCGTGAGATGAAACTCAAGTATGATCCTTTCCCGGATGGATATACAGAGCATGAATTCCTTTGTGGGGAAAAGCACGATGGGACTGGGAGGATTACCTCAGGTTCAGGTTTAACCCAAACCTGAACGGAAGGTACCTCGTGGAACGAGGTTCAGGCTTAACTGTGATCATCGCAAAATTTTTCCTCTCTTGTGATTTCTCTCGCTTCTTTCTCTTTTACTTTTCTAACCTCTATTTTCCTCCTTTTTGAAGGGAGAGAAAATAAAAGAAAGAAAAGAAGAGAAAAGAGAAAAGAAAGAAAAGAAGAGAGAGAGAGAAACTCTTTTGCGGGGTCTCACTTGACCTTAATTTTGAAAGTATTTGAGAAAATAACTCGCCTCCGTTTTGAAATATTTGCGGGAAAACTATGAGACAGGATCCGCTCGTCAGTACGAGGTTCGACCATTCCTGGCGCCTTTACCAGGGGTAATCGAACCAAGAGTCGAATTCATGCCTTTTGCTTTGCTAAGAAATTATCTAACAATTTATTCTAAGTCTAAATGCACAAAGAATCATGCTTGTGCGAATGCAAAGATGTATGTTCTTTTTTAAAATGATTTGAAATTTTCCAAATGTTTCTGAGATGAATCTGATGATAGAGTGAACAAAGGGTTTCTAACTTAGAACTTAAGATTTAAAGTTCTATGTTTTTGGAATAATCAGAGTTTGAGAATAAATCTTTGACTTTGAAAGGAATGATTATGAAGTTGAGATAAAAGGAGAAGAAAGGAAATTTCAAAGTCATAAATGGACTTTGAATCAGAATAGAGATGAAATAGAATTGAATTCTAACTTTGAAGTTTGAAATCAAAATGAAATGTGGGAAATCTAAATAGAATTGAGAAATGAGATTGATTTGAAAGTCAGAATTCAAGATGGAATTTGAATCCAAAGTCTGGATTTTAAAATTGAGATCAAAATTGAATTCTAGATTTAGAATCTGAAAATGGGAATTGGAGTTGAAATCTCGGATAAAAATGGAATTGGATTTAAGAATTGGAATTGAAAATAGAAGTTGATTTGAAATCGGGAATTCAAAATGGAAATTGAATTCAAAGTCTGGATTCTAAATAGAGTTGAGATTTAAAATTGAATTCTAGATCCTTAACTATTATGCATACATGACAGAGATGTTTGTGGGTAGCATCACTGCAAACCCTCACGAGACCTTACTCGTCCACTGGGGTAACCCAGGGGTTGAAAGGGCTTGTTGCATGAGCTAAATGCAACCGTGATTCCTACGAAAGTGAGTTAGGTGATAGTTTGATTTTGTGCATTTTTCTAGTTTGCTCGAGGACTAGCAAAACATAAGCATGGGGGTATTTGATCATGCATATAATTCAGGGTTTATTAACATTAAAATATGCATGATTTTATGAAATAATGTTTCAAAAACCCAATTTTATGTTAGTTTTTGAGTAAAAGTGCTAAAATGATTTAAAAATAGAAAATGCATGAAAAATAGTTTTATTTTACATTTTTATACATATTTTAGTTTTTGTTATATTCATAGTAGTCTAGTGTTAGTTTTCAATTAAAAAAAAAATAATAATAAATAGAGAAAATAGTTTTATATTCATTTTAAGTGTTTGTTTTTTTTTAGAAAAGAAAAAAATATATAGTTAGATTAGTTTTTGAAGTTTCTTTATAAATAAATAGTTTTGTTATTGAAAATTTTCATAATAAACCGATTTATACGGTTTTCTTGATTTTTGAAAATGAAAAAAAAAAATACTAATAAACACAAACCATTACATGGTTTGTAATTTTTGAAAATTGAAAAATAACTGAAAAAAAATAATAACACAAACCGGCTTGAACCGGTTTGCATTTCTGAAAACTAAAACTATAATAAGCAAACCGGTTCTAGCCAGTTTGGATTTTGTTAAAACAAACAGCAAACCGGTTCAAAAACCGGTTTGCTTGTTTATAAAAACCAGAAAAAACGAGAAGGGGGGCGTCTCCCCTGTACGCCTAAACCTTGCCCTCTTTCCCTTCTTTCCCTCTCTTTCCCTCCCTTCTCCTTCTCCTCCACCAACACCGGCTCCTTCTTACCTCTTTCTTCCTCTTCTACCTATTTCTCTCATCTTCCTCAACCGGTGGTGGTGATGGAATCTCAATCCAGCGACGGCGCACGGTGGATGACCGACTTCTTTTCTAACCATTCCAGGTGTGATTCACGGTAAGTTCTTCTTCTTCTCCTTCAGATCTCCTTCTTCTTCTTCTTCTTCTTCTTCTTCTTCTTTATTTCTTCTTCATCCGAATCTTCATCTTCTGCAGCTTCTTCTTCTTCTACTTCTTCAGATCTTCTTCTTCTTCCAATTTCTGCAGTTTCTTTTTCTTCTTCCTCCGATTTTTCTTCATCCAATCCTCTTCTTCTTCTTCTACTTCTTCCTCCTCTTCATCTTACTCCAATTCTTCATCTTCTTCTTCTTCTTTGTTTTTTTTTCTGTTTTCTTTTTCAATCGATCATCTGTGTGTTTCTGTTTTGTTTCAAAAAGAAAAAAAAATGGTAGTTGTTTCAAATTTGTCTTCATCATCCGATCTGCTGTTTCTTTTATTTGGATTTCTTTAATGCATTAGATTTAATTGTGTGTTAACATTTACGTTTCATTAGTTTAGTTCATTAAGTAATTGTTAAATCATGTCTTTGTTCATTGCATTAAGTAAATTTCTGTGTTCAGTTTTTTTTTAATTTCTTGCTACCGATTATTCATGTTGTGTTACATTTTTCATTGTAATTTCCTGTTTTTTTTTATTGTATCTTTTATTTTCTTTTTAGTGTAATCAATCATTTTCTGTATTTCCTGTTTTGCTTAGTATTCTTTGTTTTTCTATTTGTTTTTTTTACTTACGAATTTCTTGTTTCAAGTGTTCTTCATTTTCTGTATTTCCTGTTTGATTTGTTTGTTACAACATTGCAGTTTATCTTCATAATTTTCATTCATTAGTTGTTTGCATCATGTTTTCATTATCACATTAAATTTCTGTTTTGCATCATGATAAATCTTTCATTATATTGTTTTAGTTTTAATATAGATTTCATTTTACTGTTTTAGCTTTTGCACTGCATTGCATCTAGGTTCTTGAGTTGATTACATATAGTATAGTTGTTGTATAACGTTTCATCATATCTTAGATCTTTGGTCAGTTCTAGATTTACATTGTTCATAATACACTTTTTAGTATCTTGTACTGCTTGTGTTCATCTGAATTGTGCAGGATAGCACAGGACTGGAGTGGAAGCGATTACGTGACACGAAGTACGATGAATAAAGCTTCGTTTACTTTTTAGTTTAGAATTAGAAATTTGAAATTGGGTTTGTAAATATTGCACTTTACGCCCTCTGCGAAGGGTATTCATTTGTTGTAATAGCTAGTTGTTTTTACTTTTCTGAACATTTTACATTTCAATAATTCGGCAATAAAGATTAGTTTAGATTTGCATGTTTGAATACGAAATATTCCCGTTCCCTGAGTTCGACCCGGTCTCATCCACTAGTGAGAACCGGTTTTTATTATTTGATGTCTGGTTTTCACATGTTTTTCATATAAAAATCTTTTCAAAATTACAACGATTGCAAAAAGACATCAATAATCCTGCAAAACAGGGTTAACAAGTTATGACATTCACAAAGTATAGAAATATAGGAGAAAATCATGTTGAAAGCGATATATACATGATCACTATTAAAAAAAATGCCTATGCTATATATAATACATGGTGAATATGTGATGTAGGTGATGGAAAAGGGAAGGATTGTTGTGTAAGAACTTGCTAGAGATGGTGAAATTTAGCAGATGGATTGGGGAAGTGTAGGGGCCATAGTAGGAGGAACACTATGCCTGCCACAATCTTGTGGCAAGTGGCAGCAGTGGGGAGTGTTGCTGCTTACATGTATGTGTGCTGCAGTCAAAAGATGCAGTAACAAATGCTGGTTTATGCCTAAATGCAGACCACAGGAGTGTGGAAATGCAAGGAAATGCGTGAGATGCTAAGGAAAGGAACTGGAATGGCAGGTAAGATGTCGTGTGACAATAGGTGGGGAAGAGGCATATGCACAGTGAAGGATGCAACAAGATGGAGTGCTGGAGCTGGGTTATGGTAGTGACTATCTTATGAGGAAGGTAATAGATGCAATGAAAGGTAAAGTGTTGGTGGACTGGATGTGAACACGTGGGCAGCTGTGATTCCAGCAAGTAAGTAGAATGTAGCGATGGTGACAGGGGATATGTTATATATATAGTGGATGGTTTGAAGATGTTGCAGTGGTGTTGCTGCTGGACCCTTTTGAGGTGGTTGAGGCTGGAGTAAATGGTCTCTAGAATGGGGTTCTGGCAGATTCATCTTTGGGAATGGTCAGGAGATTGAGACTTCATGTTACATACTTGTTGAAGTGTCCAAAGATTTGATTGATGAGACTACAACATAGAATTTGTTTTCAGATTAGACAGAAACCCAAGAGAATTCAAATTCTGGTCATTTCCTATAGGTCCAAAAAGACTTTCAAACCCAAAGATATCAGTGCTATTAATTGTATAACCACCACTCTGTTGTCACTGGTGATCAGATTGCTGCTGGTGGAGGTCTTTGGGAATTCATATGAGCAAGGGAATTTAAATAATTCTCAAAGGGTGCAGTCCCATGCTATTCTCCACTGCTGCCAACCCACCATTCAGAACTCCACCTGAGAAACCATAAGCTGAAGGTTTTTGGATTCATACTAGACCTCATCCCCATACCCATATCGATTTATCTACTAATATTACACATCATACAACTATTTTGACCATCAACATATTGCCTAAGTTGTTGTGGATATATGGGATGCATAGATGCAGAACATGATCCTGCTATGAGGGATAATGATACATTGAGAGACTACAAATGTATATTATATGGAAAGTGCAAATGTTTAGTGGTATTGTGTTGGGTGAGTGTAGCAGAGCACTACTGAAGGGTGAAAGGTGGGTGTGGTTTGTAACAAATATATGGGGCCTATGGGTATTGATAGTGGTGTGCTTAGGTGGTGATGGAGTATTTGTGGAAGGATGTGGAGACATGAAGATGCAGGGATGAAATATTACACTGGTACTTCAGTAGGGAAGGGAGAGTGAGGGGTGATATATGCCAAATGGTGTGGCCAACAGGTAGTTGAATATAGACAATAGATGCTCAACTATAGTGTAGGGAGTGACATACTGTATGTATAATGCATTTTGCAGGAAAAAGAAATGAATGTGTGGTGGTTGCATTATAGTGAAATAAAAACAAGCTACCAATGGCCTTTACAGCAACAACAAAGAAAGAAAGAAGAAAAAAAAAATAAAAAAAATAATGAAACAAAGAGGAAAACAAAGATCAGAATCATGACAATAAAGAAGGGATTGGGACTATTGTGGAGGTTTGTGCATAGTAGGCGTAGCAAGTCACCAACGTGGATCAATCAGGATATAATACAAAAATCAAAGCAAATTGAAGAGGAATCCCAACATGATATGCTGAAACTATTGACACCATGAAATGGGAGACTGATAGGAGGACCTTTTGCTAAAATAAATTCACAAAATCTTTTATATGGAGTTTATTAGATAGCAAACAAGAAGGGTGATCAAAGACAGACTGGTCGTGAATCTCATCCATAGAGGGCTCACGTCTTTCCACTTTAACCTGTGAAATATTGGTTGGCAGGAGTGTTAACCACAGAAATGCAGAGGGGTTCTTACCAATAACACTGTGAGGCCGTTCCATCAACAAGAGCTGGTCGATCTTGGCAGCAGGGGAGCCAACGTATCGATTTTAGCATAAGTCCGTAAGTAGAATTTTTTTTTTTTTTAGAACCATAGAGTGTCGACCAAGCCATTTCATGATGATCATGTTCTCCTTTTGTTTAAGAATCCAGACTTAATGCACAGAGATCAACATCGAAACACATCCAATGCAATGTACAGGGGTATATACATGAAATTTAAAGAGAGAAAAGCAAGGATCATTAATAAAAAAAAATGGTGTTAACAAACAATCAAGAAAAAAAAATGAAAACAAACTATTCGTGATAGATAAGATGTGATCCCCACTGATCAGGGCCTTTTACGGCAGATGCCAACATCTACAAAATATTGATGCTACACCATTTGGGCTTAAATCCAAATTTCATATTACAGTGGATCGATACAATTAAGATTAAATACTAAAAAAAAATGAAATATCGAGAAATGCTACCAATGGGAGGATTAAGATATAATTGAAAACAAGGAAGAAAAGGGGAATGCTGTGAGTGCAATCCATGGCATATTCCTACAACACCACCGATTATACAATAAGGAATCCGATGTGAATCAGAAATGTAAACCCACCATGACAGTCAAGATTAAACAGGTCATCAGAATGAAAACAGACATTTACAAATCGACAAAAGAGGAATCTGAACATCAACATGTGATTGAAACATAAAATTCATTATTAAAAAGAAGTCTGGAAATCAAATGCGAGAGAAAACAAAAAAAAATCGGGATAAAATAGGATATAAATCGGAACTCAGGTAAACTATAAGGGATCGTTGAATCCAAGTAGCACAAATGGAGAGAAAACTCAAAATAAATTATAAAATTAGAGAAGAGATGTGGGAATAAGAGTATTCCTGTTATTGTGGCAACAGGTAGGTCGGTCCTGCTACGAGCAGGTCGATCCTACCCTTTTGCTTTATGAGAAAAAGAAAAAGAAAAAAAAATGAAGAAGAATGGAAATTAAAACGAAGGGATGCTATGAAAGAGAAAAAAAATTCTATAGAGAACCAAAGAAAGAGTTACTTACCTGTAACTGCAACCGGGGTGATCGATCTTTTCTCTACTAATTGAAGAGAATCAGAGGAAATAGGGAGATGAAGAAGAAGAAGAGGAAAAAAAAGGGAAAAAAGGGGACGAAGGAAGAAAATCATGTGTAGATAGGTGGAAGGGTGGTGACGATGAGGAGGAAGAGGCGATCGGCTTCTGTTTTATAATAGAAGGCCGTTAGGCCTTCTTCCAGATCGACCCATACGATTTTTCAGAATTTCCAACTAGGGGCTCATTTTCAAGAATTTTCAAAAAAGGGGTAAAAGGGCTATTTCCTTTTTTGGAATTTTTTATGTTTTTGTTGAAAACTCTAAGATACGGGGTTTTTAAGAGGGATTTTGAGAGAAACGAGACCCGAATGAGGTTTTTATGAAAAATGCAAGACTTGTTTTTAGAACATGTACCTCAAAAATTGATTTGGATCCTAAATTGGGTTTGAATCTCAGATTATGATTTGATCTAGACAGAAACATCCGATAAAAATTCAAAAATGAATTTTTTGAACAATAAGAGATCCGGGACCAGAATTGGATCCGGATATCCGATTTGGATCAGAATTTGGGTCAGAAAGAAAATTTTAAGTCTGGATTCCAACGAATCCGAAAAATGAATGGGAATTTTATAAAAAATTGACCTGATTATTCAAAAGAGGGAGGTCAGGGGCAAAGAAGGAATTTTTGGATTTTTTGTAAAATTTGGGGTGTTCACAGATGCCCCTCTTTGCTGCTAAGCCGGTTGTATGTCGAGCTTAGTGGCATAGATAACACTCCAATTTTTTTTTTTTTTTAAAATGCCCGAGTCTGCAGATCCGAACTGGGTGTGGAAGAATTAATTTTGAAAATATGGCTTCTCATGCTTAGAACCTTATCCTAAATGGTTTTGGGGAGACGAAATCCTTGAAAATGATATGATTAAGTAGAAAATGAGGAAATTGTGATGGGACTTTGGGTGAAAATCCCGAAATGGTGGAAAGTCAAAATTTTGATCAGGTCTCATGGGTAAGACAAGATACTCTTTTTGGAATGATCCAGGTTAAGCCCTTAACCTGGATGGGACGAAGATATATCAAGATGAATTGGATGAGGAAAGGAATACATGAGGATCTTGATGGGACATTTTTTGGAAAATGTCTCGTGAAGTGCGGCTCAAGTAGGATCCTATCCTGGATGGATATACAAAGCATGGATTCCTTGATGGGAAGAACCATGATGGGACTGGAAGGAAACATCTCGTCAAAATGAGGAATCTCATTGGAACGAGACTCAGGTTTAACCCAAATCTGCAAGGAAGATACCTCGCGAAGCGAGGTTCTGGGTTAACTCTTAACCTGAATAGGAAATCTACCATACGGGTTTCTCAAATGGAGAAACCATAATGGGACCTTCATAATTTGGACGAACAAATCCGATAGGGTTTTTTGCGAAAGGAGGAAAATAGGGTTCCCTAAAGCTTCGAAAAGGGGAAGAAATTGGGCGTCTCATTGCTGAGACTGAAATAGCTTTTGAAATAAATGACCTTTCGCAAAAAATTCAGGCTTTATCTTTAACCTGAGTAAGAATCTACCATATGGATTTCTTAATGAGAAAAACCGTGATGAGACGGGAAGAGATATTTCAACTAAATGAGGCAACTCTTCTAGAAGATATAAACAACACTAGGTTGCATCAAAATTGATATTGAACATTTATTTCATTTTTGGAATAGCTAGAAAATTTTGCCAATCAGATAAAATTGTAGTTGATTCAAACACTTGAAAATGTGCACATATGTGCAAAAGATATTCCCTCTTTTACCTAGAGTATTTCCTCCAATGAGGTTAACTCTTCGGTTCTAAGAGTCAAATTCAAAATTTTAGCGCTGATGATTTTATTCAAGGAAGCTATCCATTTCCCTGATATGAGAAGAGAAGAAATATTCTTAATTTTATAAAAGCAAGTAGTGAAGAGATATTGATAAAAGAATTTTGCATGAGCAAAGATGACTTCTGGCAATTTCGGCAGTTTGATATCTGGGTGTTTTCCCATGATGATCTTTTTGCACTCTTTTTGAGTCATTGCACTTTTCTCGGGTTTTTAACATCATCCTTCATTCAGATGTATCCTGACTTTTCTCTCTTTTTCAGGGAAGGGTACGTCACAAACTCCTTCATCTTGGAGATGTTCCGATCTTTCTTCTTGTCTCAGGTATTATATTGATGGTTTTGGCTCAAAAAGGTCTTTAGATGATAGTAGAAATCAAATATCCTTTAGAGTTTGTCGGTAGGTTCATTGCACTCGCCTTCATCTCGACGGTGATCCGAACTTTCTCTGGAAGGATCCTTCACAAACTCCTTCATCTCGGAGATGATCCAAATCTTCTTTGGCCCCGAGGGTCTAACTCGTCTATTTGTCTTCATCTCGACGACAGTTGAGAGATCCCTTTTGCAGATATTTGATTGCGACTTTGAAAATGAATATGAAGACATGAATTAAGTGGATTCTTTTAAAGCTCAAGATATTTCCACTGCCTGATTGCCAGATAGTCATTTTTAAACATGCGCCATAGCCATAATCAATATCAATTCGCTTCTGGCTTTTCAACATCATTGAAGATTTCTTTCACTGATCATATCGAGGACATTTCTTACATCCTTTTGGTTGATCAACAGGAAAAGATTTGAATTTTACCTCTTTTCCGCAAAGAATTTCACCCTTTTGGAAAGAATTACTAGAGGTAATCTGAGGTAATTCTTTCGTGTAGTAAGAATATTGGAGTCAACAACTGTTTTTAGCAAATTGGCATAATGTTCCAGAATTCGTTTGTGAAATAATCACTCAATATAGATTTTGATACATCCTTTAGCTGAAATTTTGGAAGAAATAACATAAAGATATTGAGTTTTATCACACAACATTGGCTCAACAGGGACTCAATCTAAGAGCCGTAAAGAATATTGGATCCGTAGGGATTCATCCTACAGATTGAATTTTTGAAAAATGAAGTTAATTTAATAGGAATTCAACCTAAGAATTTGTAAAAGAATTTTTGACTAGTAAGAATTTATATATAGACTGAATTTTTAGAAGAATAAATTTGGTTCAATAGGATTTCAACCTAAGAACCGCAAAAGAAATATGGATCGGTGGGAATTCAACCTACAAATTGGATTTTTTGAAAAATGAATTTTGGTTTAATAGGAATTTAACAAAAGAATATAGATCAGTAGGAATTCAGCCTACAAAAAAATAAATTTGGTTTGATAGGAATTCAACCTAAGAACTGCAAAAAGAATATGGATTAGTAGGAATTCAACCTACAGATCTACTTTTTAAAGAATGAATGTGGTTCGACAGGAATTCAACCTAAGAACCGTAAAAAGAATATGGATTAGTAGGAATTCAACTTACAGATTTTGGAAAAACGAATTTTAGTTTAATAAAAGTTCAACCTAAGAACCGCAAAAGAATAAAGATCGGCAGGAATTCAACCTACAGACTGAAATTTTGGAGAAAAATGAATTTTGGTTCAGTAGGAATTCGACCTAAGAACCGCCAAAGAATATAAATCAGTAGGTTTTCAACCTACAAGTTTACTTTTTGAAAGATGAATGCGGTTCGATAGGAATTCAACCTAAGAACCGTGAAAAGAATATAGATTAGTAGGAGTTTATCCGACAGATTGACTTATGAATGGTCTGAAGGGGATTCAAAATGAGAACTGCAAATTAGTAGGAGTTCAACCTAAAGATCGCGGATCAGTAGGAGTTCAACCTAAAGATCAACTGAAGGAAAGGGTCGTAAAGGATTTCAACCTAAGAACTGCGAACCAGTGGGATTTCAACCTAAAGCTCACTGATCAGTAGGAGTTCAACCTAAAGATCGGAATAAAATGTCCTAAAGGATTTCAACCTAAGGACTGTGAATCAGTAGGATTTCAACCTAAAGCTCACTGATCAGTAGGAGCTCAGCCTAAAGATCGATGGAAGAAATGGTCCTAAAGGATTTCAACCTAAGGACTGCGAATCAGTAGGATTTCAACCTAAAGCTCGTTGATCAGTAGGATTTCAGCCTAAAGATTGATGGAAGAAAAGGTCCTAAAGGATTTCAACCTAAGGACTGCAAATCAGTAGGATTTCAACCTAAAGCTCGTTGATCAGTAGGATTTCAGCCTAAATATTGATGGAAGAACAAGTCCTAAACGATTTCAACCTAAGGACTGTGAATCAGTAGGATTTCAACATAAAGCTCGCTGATCAGTAGGATTTCAGCCTAAAGATCGATGGAAGGAATGGTCCTAAAGGATTTCAACCTAAGGACTGCGAATCAGTAGGATTTCAATCTAAAGCTCGCTGATCAGTAGGAGTTCAGCCTAAAGATCGATGGAAGGAATGGTCCTAAAGGATTTCAACCTAAGGACTGCGAATTAGTAGGATTTCAACCTAAGGCTCGCTGATCAGTAGGAGTTCAGCCTAAAAATCGGTGGAAGGAATGGTCCTAAAGGATTTCAACCTAAGGACTGCGAATCAATAGGATTTCAACCTAAAGCTCGTTGATCAGTAGGAGTTCAGCCTAAAGATCGATAAAAGAAAAGGTCCTAAAGGATTTCAACCTAAGGACTGCGAATCAGTAGGATTTCAACCTAAAGTTCGCTGATCAGTAGGAGTTCAGCCTAAAGATCGATGGAAGAAAATATCCAAAAGGATTTCAACCTAAGGACAGCGAATCAGTAGGATTTCAACCTAAAGCTTGCTGATCAGTAGGAGTTCAGCCTAAGGATCGATGCAAGAGAAGGAATTTTGGTTCAAGAAGGGATTTAACCTATGAGCCATATTGGTTTGGCAGGGGTTCAACCTACGGGCTTTTGATTCTATAGAAATTCAACCTAAAGATCTCAATTTAAGAAAAAAGGACTCAACTTGTGGATTGAAATAGACTATCATAGTTAGCTGTATATGGTCCGGTTTTCAGTATTGCCCCCTTATTTTGTCTGGGGAAGAAATAAGATTTGTGAAGAACTGGCGAGAAAAGATAGAAATTTATGGAAGATTTGACTAAAGAGGAGAATCAAGGAAATTTATGAAAATCATCTTTGTAAAAGAATTTTCACAGGTAGCATTGTTGCTTCCATGAGTGGTCTCAGGATTATCCCTTATTCTGAATGGGAAAGGAATAAAAATTTTGGCAAAAAAAATTGATAAAAGGCTTGATAAAGAATCAACGAAGTTTGATAAAGAAATAAAATTGATAAAGAAAAAGATTTGGCAAATTAATGAAGCTTTAAAAGATGAAAGAAGACATTCAGGACTATCCCTTATCTTGAAGAAAGAAGGACCTTGTAGGACGAGGTTTCAGGTTTATCCCTTATCCTAAAGGGGGAGAAAGAAAGAAAAGAAGGAAAAAGAAATACCTCATGGGAAAGAGACATCAGGTTTATCCCTTAACCTGAAAGGGTAGGCAAAGAAGGAGAAAGAAATACCTCATGGGAAAGAGGCATCAGGTTTATCCCTTAACCTGAAAGGGTATTTTTGAAATAAGAATTGACAAGAAGAATTAATAAAATGGATGAACAAAAATGAATAAAAGTTGATAAAACTGATAAAGATTGATAAACAAAAAGTTGATAAAAATTGAGAAAAAGAGTTTGATCCTGCCTGCATGTGGGATCTTCAAAATGAGAGAAGAATATGAGGAAAACATTTTTGGGAAGAAAGATTATCCTCGAGAGCTGATCTTTGAAAGGGGATCATTCACGAGAGATCATCATGAGGGTTAATTTTTTGAAGCAATGATTTGAAAACCATTTTTTTAGAAAATATGATCAACATGAGGGTTGATCTTTAAATGCAATGATTCGAAATCAATTTTTTTAGAAAATATGATCAACATGAGGGTTGATCTTTGAATGCAATGGTTCGAAACCAATTTTTAGAAAATATGATCAACACAAGGGTTGATTTTTGAATGCAATGATTCGAAACCAATTTTTAGAAAATATGATCAACACAAGGGTTGATCTTTTGAATGCAATGGTTCGAAATCAAATCTTAGAAAAATATGATCGACACAAGGGTTGATCTTTGAATGTGATGGCTTAAAAAAAACCGATTTTGGAAAATATGATCAACACAAGGGTTGATCTTTGAATACAATGGTTCGAAACCAATTTTTAGAAAATATGATCAACACGAGGGTTGATCTTTGAATGTAATGATTCGAAATCAATTTTTAGAAAATATGATCAACACGAGGGTTGATCTTTGAATGCAATGATTCGAAATCAATTTTTAGAAAAATATGATCAACACGAGGGTTGATCTTTGAATGTAATGGTTCGAAACCAAATTTTGGAAAATATGATCAACACAAGGGTTGATCTTCGAAAAAGGTCAGACTAAAATATGAAAAATTTTCATAATTTTTGAAAGACCCTCATAGGCAATATCATTTCTCTCATGAATAGGATTGTCCCACATTTTGAAAAGAATGGGAATCTGATGGCAAAAGAATATTTTGAAGTGTAAATGAAAATTTAAACAATAAAATATGCCTCAATATTGCGAAAAGAAATAAGAATTGAACCTCAAAGATAGGGATGGAAATTGACATTTCATTTATAAGCAAAAATTGATAGCAAAGACTGAAATATTTACAGGTATTTTTGACCAAAAGGTCGCAAAAGACTCGGGCTGACTTGCCCTTATAGGATGGTTTGGTAAAGAAGATGGAGGATAACAGAAAAGACTCTAGTATCATTGGCTTTTTGAACGATCTGGAAAAAGCTATGCCAGGACGGCGGGCTGCTCTTCAGTTTTCTCTTCTATCAGAAAGTGTTTATCGATGCAGTCCTGGACGATATTTTTCAGAACGAAGCAGTGCTCTGTGTCGTGCCCCACTGCTCGGTGATACTTGCAGAACTGTTCCTTGAAGCTGCCCAAGACTACTGGAGGATCGGCAGCTTTTGGCAGATGAATCATATTCTTTGTGAGCATATATTCCAGAACCTCATCGAGTGTCTGCTCCAAAGGGGTGAATTCGCGGCCAGGACTCCAATCTTTGCACTTTGGTTTTTCCTGATTCTTTTCCCACTGCTGAGAATTGGGTTGGGAAGGCTTATTGTTGTTGGAAGACCTTTTTTGACCTCTGAATCCTTCTGAATTGCTGACATGATCATCCTTGTTACCCTTGTTGTCGGATGAGGGACCAGTGGAAAGAGTGAAATGGGCTTTCTTCTTTGCATCTTGATTTCCCCTTGCCAGGGTGGTACCGTCATAGATTCCGTTATCTATTCCCATCTCGAGCCATTCAGCTCGCTCAGTCAACTCAATAAATGACTTGGAAGGGTATGGGAAAATGAGGCTTTTCATGGGTTGAGAGAAGTTATTGAGGATGAGTTGAAGGGCATGTTCCTCTGAGATGGGGGTTCTCATCTTGTTGCAGGTATCTCTCCACCTACAAATGAAATCTATGGCCTTTTTCTTGTCATCCTGCCTCAAATTGCATAAGTGATTGAGGGTTGGTGGTGCCTCAGTATTGAACATGAATCTCTCTACAAACAGGTTGACAACTTTATCGAAATCTCGCAGCTCGACAGGGTTGATGTGCTCCGTATAGCACTTAGCTGCTACGCCCTCCAAACTGCGAGGAAAGCACAAGAAGAGGGCCCGACTGTCTTTACTGAACCTGGCACATTCGACGAAGAACATTGCAAGATGGGCCTTTGGGTTGCCGGACCCATCGAACTTAATAAACTTTCGGGGGAGATTTTCCAAGCTGCTGTCCCCATCTAAACCAAGGTAGAAGTCTTGTCTGGTATATACCCTCTTTCCTTTATCTCGGATCTGCAGATCTTTGACCATCTTAATCAATATTTGAACTGAATCTTCTGTCGGGACCCCATCTTTAGGTTTGTTGACTGATTCAGATTCTTCTGCCACTTTCTTGGGTTGTCGCAGATGTTTTGGGATGAACACAAACTATTCTTCCTCGGAATCCTCTTCTGCTGATTTTGTGCCCTCAGATGTGTTGTCCTGATGGACACTCTTCTTGTTAATCCTGACATGCTTCTTTATTGGCTTTCTCTTGGTCTGACTTTTAGAGGATGTCTTCTTTGAACTTGCCCCCAGCTTGCTCGAACATCATTTTTGCCATCATCTTTTGAAAGATCTTATACATTGCCGGGTCAACATCATCTTTCTCTGAATTATGTTTTCGGGACAATCTGGAAAAGTTTATTTCTTCCACTTCGTTGTCATTGTGTCGCTGAGCTGCCCTTCTTCCCGCTCTTGTTTGAACCATGATGAAATGTTGATGTTTTCTAAAGAAATAAATGAAGGGTTTAGGACAAAGAATTTTTTTTTAAAGGAAGAGGGATAGTGAAAGAGAATTTTTTTTTTAAAAGATCTCTCGATAAAAAGGATTTTATACGGAGAAGATGGAATGTGCGAAGAAGAATATCTTGAAGATGAATGACAAGACCTTGAATACTTTGAAAAATTGTAGGCAGGATCAAAAGATTTAAAATAAGTAAGAAGAAAAGAAAGAAATATGCCTGGACTTTTTGAAAGATAGGAAGACTTAAAAGACATGTCCAGATTTTTAAGAAATGAAAAATATACGATCCTGGATTTGAGAAAATAAAAGAATTTTTATGAAATACATATCCAGGGTTTTGAAAAATAAGAATTTTCAAGATAATATCTATAAAAGAATTAATTTATACAAGCAATAATGCACAAAATAACACTCCCTAGAAGCTGACTCTAAATGCAATATTTTGAAATGGCTTATAGGACCTTAAACCTAAGTTTAAGGTTCAGATCATCTGATTTTAATCAAGATACACTGATATACTCAAGCTGAAGCTCGAAGTACGTGGCATAGAAATATTCCTCCGGTTCTAAGGTAATGGTTTCCCAACATCCTTGAGCACCTATCGATATACCTCGGACTATGGCCCTTAGGTACGTGGTAGGGGGGCGCAAACCCAAATAAGTGGTCCAGTTGTGAGGCTCTCTCCCGAACTATGGTTCAGTGAGACAGCCCAGCAACGTGAAGACCGAGACAATATAGGTAGGGAGGTTTTCAAAAATATGCTCAATATGCAAGAAATCAGATGGCTCTAATGCAAGTCCCAAAGAGATAGATTAAAATGAAGAGAAGCATACACTTGCATACATTGTTTTCATGCAATCCCTAAAATTGAGGAGAGTTGTATTTCAGACCTAAGTCTAATGTGAACATGGAATAATCTCCTCAATATGGTCCTACCAAACCATACTTAGATCCTATATGAAATGATGTCAGCTTAGGACAGAGTCTAGGCTCCTAAGGTTTGCATGGAAATGAAGCTGACATTTGAAGAATAAAGACTTAGATAATATCAAAGCAAAAGAAAAAGGCATTAAATTCGACCGGACGAAGACGAAAGTCCCATCACGGTCGCCAAAACTGTGATCATCGCAAAATTTTTCCTCTCTTGTGATTTCTCTCTCTTCCTTCTCTTTTCCTTTTCTAACCTCTATTTTCCTCCTTTTTGAAGAGAGAGAAAATAAAAGAAAGAAAAGAAGAGAGAAGAGAAAAGAAAAGAAAGAAAAGAAGAGAGAGAGGAACTCTTTTGCGGGGTCTCACTTGACCATAATTTTGAAAGTATTTGAGAAAATAACTCGCCGCCGTTTTGAAATATTTGCGGAAAAACTGGGAGACGGTATCCGCTCGTCGGTACAAGGTTCGACCGTTCCTGGAGCCTTTACCAGGGGTAATCGAACCAAGGGTCAAATTCATGCTTTTTGCTTTGCTAAGAAATTATCTAAGAATTTATTCTAAGTCTAAATGCACAAAGAATCATGCTTGTGCGAATGCAAAGATGTATGTTCTTTTTTAAAATGATTTGAAATTTTCCAAATGTTTCTGAGATGAATCTGATGATAGAGTGAAGAAAGGGTTTCTAACTTAGAACTTAAGATTTAAAGTTCTAAGTTTTTGGAATAATCAGAGTTTGAGAATAAATCTTTGACTTTGAAAGGAATGATTCTGAAGTTGAGATAAAAGGAGAAGAAAGAAAATTTCAAAGTCATAAATGGACTTTGAATCAGAATAGAGATAAAATGGAATTGAATTCTAACCTTGAAGTTTGAAATCAAAATGAAATGTGGGAAATCTAAATAGAATTGAGAAATGGGATTGATTTGAAAGTCGGAATTCAAGATGGAATTTGAATCCAAAGTCTGGATTTTTAAATTGAGATCAAAATTGAATTCTAGATTTAGAATTTGAAAATGGGAATTGGATTTGAAATCTGGGATGAAAATGGAATTGGATTTAAGAATTGGAATTGAGAATAGAAGTTGATTTGAAATCGAGAATTCAAAATGGAATTTGAATTCAAAGTTTGGATTCTAAATAGAGCTAAGATTTAAAATTGAATTTTGGATTTAGAATCCGAAAATGGGAATCGGATTTGAAATCCGGGATGAGATGGATTCTGAATTTTAAATGAAATTGGATCCGAAATTTGGAATCCAAGACGGCATTTGGATCTGAAGTTTGAGATCCAAGATGAAGTTGGTTTCTATATCCTAGAAATGGATTTTGGATCTGTAATCTGAGATCCAAGATAGAGTTGGACTTTGGATCCTAAGATGGATTTTGGATCTGAAGTCTAAGATCCAAAGTAGAACTGGGTTCTGGATCCTAAAATGGGTTTAAATCTAAAGTCTGAGATCCAAAGTGGAATGGGGTTCTAGATCTAGAATGGATTTGAATCTAAAGTTTAAATTTAGAAGATGAATCAAGAATTTCAAAGTTTTTAAATGAAGCTTTGAAATTTTGGGATGTTAATTTGAATTTGAATTTGAAGCTTGAAAATGAATTTAAGAATTCCAAAGAACTTTGAAATTTGATTTGAAATTTTAGAAATTGAATCTTGCATATACAAGTGAATTTCGAAGTCAAATTAGACTTCGAATTTGAAGTTGGAATTTAGAAGATGAATTAGAGATCTCAAAGTTAAATTGAACTTTGAAATTGAATTTGGAAATGGAATTTTGAATATAAAATTGAATTTTGAAATCTCAAAGTCAAATTGGACTTTGAATTTGAAATCTAAATCTTTTGAAATAAGATAGAAGAATGAATTGAAATAGAGATTGAGGAAAGATATTTGAGATCACTTGGATTTTGAAAAAGAATTTTGAAAATATGATGCAGTTCTATCCTAAAAGATGAATGAATTTAAATAATTTTTTAAATTGAATTTGAAGATCATATCTCATTCTTTAAATGAATTTAAAATAAGATTGAAAATATAATACACCCCTGACTATGGTCATTGAATGTATTATATAATAATCTATATTTAAGTTTAAATGAAGAATAAAACACATTTTGGTGCTTTTATAGAGTTTAAAATGAAATTAACTCTCAATATACCCTGACTATGGCCATTGGTATATATATTGACTTAATTTTAAATTAAACTCTGATAAAAGAGGAAAATATTTAAAGAAAATATGATGAGTTTTGAAAAAGGATCCAGTGTGGATCCAGTGTTATTTTATAAAAGATAAAAATACTAAGTTTTGTTTACATCCTGACTATGGCTATTGATGTAAATCATCAACTTAGAATCAATTACCTCTTACGAAATAGTGCACATGCCATTCGTGTTTCACCATTGTGAGATTTTGAAAAATAAAGATAAAAAGCATGAAAATAAGCAATTTATGATATTTACAATGCACATTCATTCTATCTAAAACAGGAAATGTAAATTCTCATTAAGATCTAACTATTACAATACATAAAATTGAATTTACAACTCCCAATGATGATATCTTCCATATATTTCCTGCAAAACACTTGATTAATATGAAAAATAGAAAGAAATCGCACATATCACAAGGAAATCAATGGTGAAATGCTCATATGTCAAGATATATATGATGAAAAGCATGGAAAATGACATACATACCTACACATATACGTATATATACATATATGAGAGCTTATACATGTACTTACATATGCATGGGTACATACGTATACATATATACATATATATATATTCATATATACATGTATATATGTATATATATATATATCATATATAACATGCACTTAGTGTAGATAGATGAGAATGAAAGCTAATGAAGGAATGAAAAAACATCTAATTTTGAAAAGAAATCTATAATCCTGCAAAACAGGATTAACAAGTTATGACATTCACAAAGTATAGAAATATAGGAGAAAATCATGCCGAAAGGGATATATACATGATCACTATTAAAAAAAATGCCTATGCTATATATAATACATGGTGAATATGTGATGTAGGTGATGGAAAAGGGAAGGACTGTTGTGTAAGAACTTGTTGGAGATGGTGAAATTTAGCAGATGGATTGGGGAAGCGTAGGGGCCATAGTAGGAGGAACACTATGCCTGCCACAATCTTGCAGCAAGTGGCAGCAGTGGGGAGTGTTGCTGCTTACATGTATGTGTGCTGCAGTCAAAAGATGCAGTAACAAATGTTGATTTATGCCTAAATGCAGATCATAGGAGTGTGGAAATACAAGGAAATGCGTGAGATGCTAAGGAAAGGAACTGGAATGGCAGGTAAGATGCCATGTGACAATAGGTGGGGAAGAGGCATATGCACAGTGAAGGATGCAACAAGATGGAGTGCTGGAGCTGGGTTATGGTAGTGACTATCTTATGAGGAAGGTAATAGATGCAATGAAAGGTAAAGTGTTGGTGGACTGGATGTGAACAAGTGGGCAGCTGTGATTCCAGCAAGTAAGTAGAATGTAGCGATGGTGACCGGGGATATGTTATATATATAGTGGATGGTTTGAAGATGTTGCAGTGGTGTTGCTGTTGGACCCTTTTGAGGTGGTTGATGCTGGAGTAAATGGTCTCTAGAATGGGGTTCTGGCAGATTCATCTTTGTGGAATGGTCAGGAGATTGAGACTTAATGTTACATACCTGTTGAAGTGTCCAAAGATTTGATTGATTTGACTGCAACATAGAATTTGTTTTCAGATTAGATAGAAACCCAAGAGAATTCACGTTCCGGTCATTTCCTATAGGTCCAAAAAGACTTTCAGACCCAGAGATATCAGTGCTATTAATTGTATAACCACCACTCTGTTGTCACTGGTGATCAGATTGCTGCTGGTGGAGGTCTCTAGGAATTCATATGAGCAAGGGAATTTAAATAATTCTCAAAGGGTGCAGTCCCATGCTATTCTCCACTGCTGCCAACCCACCATTCAGAACTCCACGTGAGAAACCATAAGTTGAAGGTTTTTGGATTCATACTAGACCTCATCCCCATACCCTTATCGATTTATCTACTAATATTACACATCATACAACTATTTTGACCATCAACATATTGCCTATGTTGCTATGGATATATGGGATGCATAGATGCAGAACATGATCCTGCTATGAGGGATAATGATACATTGAGAGACTACAAATGTATATTATATGGAAAGTGCAAATGTTGAGTGGTAATGTGCTGGGTGAGTGTAGCAAAGCACTACTGAAGGGTGATAGGTGGGTGTGGTTTGTAACAAATATATGGGGCCTATGGGTATTGATTGTGGTGTGCTTAGGTGGTGATGGAGTATTTGTGGAAGGATGTGGAGACATGAAGATGCAGGGATGAAATATTACGCTGGTACTTCAGCAGGGAAGGGAGAGTGAGGGGTGATATATGCCAAATGGTGTGGCCAACAGGTAGGTGAATACAGACGATAGATGCTCAACTATAGTGGAGGGAGTGACATACTGTATGTATAATGCATTTTGCAGGAAAAAGAAATGAATGTGTGGTGGTTGCATTACAGTGAAATAAAAACAAACTACCAATGGCCTTTACAGCAACAACAAAGAAAGAAAGAAGAAAAAAAATAATGAAACAAAGAGGAAAACAAAGATCAGAATCATGACAATAAAGAAGGGGTTGGGACTATTGTGGAGGTTTGTGCATAGTAGGCGTAGTAAGTCACCAACGTGAATCAATCAGGATATAATATAAAAATCAAAGCAAAGTGAAGAGGAATCCCAACATGATATGCTGAAACTATTGACACCATGAAATGGGAGACTGATAGGAGGACCTTTTGCTAAAAAAAATTCACAAAATCTTTTTATATGGAGTTTATTAGATAGCAAACAAGAAGGGTGATCAAAGACAGACTGGTCGTGAATCTCATCCATAGAGGGCTCACGTCTTTCCACTTTAACCTGTGAAATATTGGTTGGCAGGAGTGTTAACCACAGAAATGCAGAGGGGTTCTTACCAATAACACTATGAGGCCGTTCCATCAACAAGAGCTGGTTGATCTTGGCAGCAGGGGAGCCAACGTATCGATTTTAGCATAAGTCCCTAAGTAGAATTTTTTTTTGTTTTTAGAACCATAGAGTGTCGACCAAGCCATTTCATGATGATCATGTTCTCCTTTTTTTTAAGAATCCAGACTTAATGCACAAAGATCAGCATCGAAACACATCCAATGCAATGTACAGGGGTATATACATGAAATTTAAAGAGAGAAAAGCAAGGATCATTAATAAAAAAAAAATGGTGTTAACAAACAATCAAGAAAAAAAAAATGAAAACAAACTATTCGTGATAGATAAGATGTGATCCCCACTGATCAGGGCCTTTTACGGCAGATGCCAACATCTACAAAATATTGATGCTACACCATTTGGGCTTAAATCCAAATTTCATATTACAGTGGATCGATACAAATAGGATTAAATACTAAAAAAAAAATGAAATATCGAGAAATATTACCAATGGGAGGATTAAGATATAACTGAAAACAAGGAAGAAAAGGGGAATGCCGTGAGTGCGATCCATGGAATATTCCTACAACACCACCGATTATACAATAAGGAATCCGATGTGAATCGGAAATGTAAACCCACCATGACAGTAGAGATTCAACAGATCATCAGAATGAAAACAGACATTTATAAATCAACAAAAGAGGAATCCGAACATCAACATGTGATTGAAACACAAAATTCATTATTAAAAAGAAGACTGGAAATCAAATGCGAGAGAAAACAAAAAAAAAAGAAAAGAAATCAGGATAAAACAGGATATAAATCGGAACTGAGGTAAACTATAAGGGATCGTTGAATCCAAGTAGCACAAACGCAGAGAAAACTCAAAATAAATTATAAAATCAGAGAAGAGATGTGGGAATGAGAGTATTCTTGTTATTGTGGCAACAGGTAGGTCGGTCCTGCTACGAGCCGGTCGATCCTACTCTTTTGCTTTATGAGAAAAAGAAAAAGAAAAAAAAATGAAGAAGAATGGAAATTAAAATGAAGGGATGCTATGAAAGAGAAAAAATTTTCTATAGAGAACCAAAGGAGTTACTTACATGTAACTGCAACCGGGGTGATCGATCTTTTCTCTACTAATTGAAGAGAATTAGAGGAAATAGGGAGATGAAGAAGAAAAAGAGGAAAAAAAAGAAAAAAAGGGGGACGAAGGAAGAAAATCATGTGTAGAAGGGTGGAGACGATGAGGAGGAAGAGGCGATCGACCTCTGTTTTATAACAGAAGGCCGTTAGGCCTTCTTCCAGATCGACCCATATGATTTTTCAGAATTTCCAACTAGGGGCTCATTTTCAAGAATTTTCAGAAAAGGGGTAAAAGGGCTATTTTCTTTTTTGGATTTTTTTATGTTTTTGATGAAAAATCTAATATGTGAATTTTTTAAGAGGGATTTTGAGAGAAACGAGACCCGAATGAGGTTTTTATGAAAAATGCAAGACTTGTTTTTAGAACATGTACCTCAAAAATTGATTTGGATCCTAAACTGGGTTTCATTCTCGGATTATGATTTGATCTAGACAGAAACATCCAATAAAATTCAAAAATGAATTTTTTGAACAATAAGAGATCCGGGACCAGAATTGGATCTGAATATCCGATTTGGATCAGAAAGAAAAATTTTAGTTTGGATTCCAACGAATCCGAAAAATGAATGGGAATTTTATCAAAAATTGACCTGATTATTCAAAAGATGGAGGTCAGGGGCAAAGAAGGATTTTTTGGATTTTTTGTCAAATTTGGGGTGTTCACATTAACCCTTAACCTGAAGGGAACGACCATACAGAACTCTCGAGCGAGGAAGCCGTGATGGGACAACAAAATGCATTGCCAAAGCGAGATTCAGGTTTAACCCTTGACCTAAGTGGGGGATGAATCACATGAATTCTTTAAATGAAGAATCGTGGTGGGACTAGAAAGGATATCTAGTCGGAATGAGACTCAGGTTTAACCCTAACCTGAATGGAAAGGTACCTCATGGAACGAGGTTCAGGCTTGACCCTTAACTTGAAAGGGATGACCATACGGAATCTTCGGATGAAGAAACCATGATGGGACCTTCAGAATTTGGATGAACAAATCTGAAAGGGGTTTGCGAGAAGAGAAAAACAAGGGATTCTCTAAAGCTTGGAAAAGGGATGCTCTGGGGCGTCTCATTGCTGGGATTAAATTAGCTTTCTAAAAACAGACGACCTCTCGCAGAAGGTTTGGATGATACCTCGAGGAGCGAGGTAACAGGTTTTAAATCCTTAGCCTGAATGGATACAAGATCCTCAAAGAGCGGGGAAACTATGATGGGACCTCTAGACTTCGCACAACAAGTCCAAGAGTGGTTTGCAAAAGGATGAAAATGGGGATCCCTAAAGCTTGAAAAGGGGTTGATCTTGGGTGCCTCATTGCTGAGACTGAAAATAGCTTTTGACAATAACAGACCTTTTGCAGAAAGTTCAGGTTTAACCCTTATCCTTGTTACGACAATGAAGTCATACATGATACTTCAAGTACAAGGTTTTGATGATGAGCAAGTGAAATCAACTGCATTTCAGCTAAGGCAATGAAGACATTGAAGAATTCGATAAACAATCTTTGAAGACTAGTGTGCAAATGTTAAATTCATTAAAAGTCTTAGATTCTTGTAAGAGCCTTACTTAGAGTGCATATTTAGGTTGCATTTTACCTAAAAAGTCTTTAGAAAAACTTTTCTAAAAGAACCCCTCTTGAAAATCTTTTTAGAAAACTCTTTTCTTTAATTCTCATGTTTATTAGTCGACCAATAGACTCACCAGTCGACTAATCCTTTTGCGCCATATTTTCTAAAAAGTCATTTTTATTAAGTTAGTCGACCAAAGTTTTTATCAATCGACTGGACAAAATGTCTGTTTTCTGAAAAATTAGCAGCAGTCGACTAATGGTTTTATCAGTCGATTGAACAAAACATGTGTTTTCTGAAAAATTAGCAGCAGTCGACTAATGCTTTTATCAGTCGACCGGACAGAATGTATGTTTTTCAGAAGATTTTAGCAACAGTCGACTAAAAGGTTTTTCAGTCTACTGATGATATTATCAGTCGACTAATTTTATCTCTAGTCGACTAAGTTTCAAAAGTTCAAATTTTCAAACGGCTCGATTAACATATCAGTCGACCGACGATAACTGTCAATCTACTAATAACTAACTATTAATCGACTAACTACTGTTCCAGTCGACTAATTTTGTCATTTTTCTTGAAACTTCAAAAAGACATGTCTTTTCATTTTTCAAACGTTTTGATTATTCAAAATGGACTGTTTTGACACCCTTTCCTACGCTCAACGTATGGAAACTTTCAACTATAAATATGAGTGCATTTTACACTCAAAAGAACTTCAATTCAATCAATTTGAATCAATTACTCTTTGCTTTTCACTCATATTCATTTTCTCACTCACGTGATATTTTCACTTCAGTTTTTCACTCAAAATCCTTTGAGAGATAGTGAATTCGTGAGTAGAGTATTTCAACAACCTCAAAAGCCAATTGCATCTTATTTTCATTCAAAAGAAGGGCTCATAGGTTGTATTGTAAGTTGTTACTTATTTTCTGTAAAATGAAGGACTCCTTGGTTTAAAGGAGTTGTTTGCTTTCAGTAGGAGTGTTACTGGAAGTGAGATCGGATTTTGTCTGTATGATCTTGTAGTTACACAAGGTTGATAGTGGAAATCTCAAGCGGGTTTTGCTTGGGGACTGGATGTAGGTCGGGAAAGACCGAACCAGGATAAATTATTGTGTTCCTTTGTATGATTGCTTTTCAAATTGCAAAATACGTTTATATTTCGCAGACAATTTTTAAAAGCACTATTCACCCCCCCTCTAGTGCTCGTTGCCTCGATCCTACTACACTTTCAATCCTGAGCAGGAACTGTCTATGGTGGGACAGTGGAGAACACATAAAAGTGTGCAAATCTGAGAGCGCTCAGATCAGACGGAAGGAAAAGACTTTTCAGTCCTAAGGAGGGATGATGTCAGAATACGTCAAAACGAACATCAAGTTCTTGCTTCATGTTGGGATAATGAGAAAATATTACCAATAAGATGCCAAAAATTGTAGTTGATTCAGAATGATTGAATTTTGCATATATGTGAAAATATCACCTCTTTCTACCTAGAGTATTAGCTCCAATTGGGCTAACTCTGTAGAATCAAGAATCAAATTCAAATTTGTTGGTATTGAGTTTCTTTAAGGAAGATATCAATTTCCTTGATATAATAAGAGAGAAAATATCCTTAGCTTCATAAAAGCAATTGAGTGAAAGGATATTGATAGAAGAATTTCACATAAATAAAGATGATTCCTGACAGTTTTGGGCAGTTTGATATTTTGGGCATTTCCCATAATGATCTTTTTGCACTCTTTTGAGTCATGGAGCTTTCTTGGGCTTTTACATCCTCCTTCAGTTTGAAGATGTACTGACTTTTCTCTCTTTTTAAGGGAAGGGTACATCACAAACTCCTTCATCTTGGAGATGCTCCGATCCTTCTTTTCCTTTTTCAGGAATTAGGCTTGATGACATTGGTTCATTGGTCAAAATCTCTTTAGATGATAGTAGAAATCAAATATCTTTTAGGGTTTGTCGGGAGGTTCATCGCAGTTGCCTTCATCTTGACGGTGCTCAAAACGTTCCCTGGAAGGATCCTTCACAAACTCTTTCATCTCGGAGATGATCCAAATCTTCTTTGGCCCCGGGGGTCTAGCTCGCATATTCGTCTTCATCTTGACGAGAATTGAGAGATCCCTTTTGCGGATATTTGATTGCAGCTCAAATGACTGAGGGGATATGGATTGGGTAGGTCCTTTATTACTGCCCGGGATATTTCCACTGTCTTACTGCCAAAAGAATGATCTTTAAGAATGTGCCATAGCTATGATCATCATCAGTTCACTTATGGCTTTTCAACATCATTGAATTTTTCTTTTGCCGGTCATATCAAAGTTTTTTCTTTATCCTCTTGGTTGTCCAACAGAAAAAGCTTGAATTCAGTTCTTATTTCGCAAAAGTCTTGCTCTTTTGGAGATGATACTCAAGGTAGTTTGAGGTAATTCTTTTATGTGATAAAAACTTTGAGATCATCAATGACTTTTGATAGCAAATTGGCAAAGTATTCTATAAATCCTTGATGAAAAAAATCGCTTGATATCGAATTGACATGTCCGTGACAAAATTCTCCTCTCTTTTTCCCCAAAAGTGAGACTCAGGCTTAGCCCTTACCTGAATGGGAAGTTGGAAATACTCCTCTCTTCCCCAAAGAAGAGGTGTTTGCAAAATGGAACTTTTGAAGAGAAATTAAGTTTTCGTCAAAACTCTCTATCTCTAGGCTTCTCTTATGGAAAGGCGACCGAAAAACAAAGTTGAGAAAGTATCACAGAGGAACGAGTCCATCACACTCTCCCTAGAAGAGGGTCCTCTGTGAAGGGGTTGGCCAAAGATGAGAAACAAATGGGGGCCACAAAAAGAAACGAGCTTCCGTCGAAGCTCTTCCTGAAAAAAGGGCTCTTTTGTGTAAAGTTGGTTGTTGTTTTGCAAACTGTTCGCGAAGAAAACAAGTCACTTCAAACTCTCCCTGGAAAAGGGTTCTTGCGAACGAAAGATGGTTGCATGCGAAAGGAATGAGCTCCCTCAAACTCTCCCTTGTTATCATCGCGAAAATTTTCCCGTCTTCCCTACCTTGCGTAAGAGAGAGGGAAATGCTTTCGCGCTTCAAACTTGACCGGATTTTGGAAATTGTTTTGAAATACACACCTCTGTTTTTGAAATTTGCAAAAAAATCCATGGGATGGGGCTCGACCTGTCGGTACGAGGTTCGACCGTTCCTGCGGCCTTTAACAGGGGTAATCGAACCAAGGACCAAAATTGTGCTTGACTTAGTTAAATTATCGAAATTGTGTTCTATCCTAAATGCACAAAGAATTCAGGTATGTGCTATGAAATTTTGTAAAATGCCAGTTGGAAAACATGATGCATGCTTGAAAATATTTGGAGTTGAAAGATATTTCTCAAGGAAAGTCAATTTCTCAGGAAACTCAGATGAAAGGGGTTTTGAAATCATGAGAAAATTCATAAAGGTGTGGGAAAATCATGAATGGATGAAAATCCTAAGAAATGGAAAGAATTCTTGAGAAAAGGCTAAACATTTGAAGGGAAAATGCTTGTCAGGGAAAATCCCAACTTTGAAAAGTTTCTTTGGAAAATGATTGAAATTCATTGGAAAACCCTTGTGGAGACGGAAAATTGAAACTTCGGAAATTGAAATCTTGAGAATCTTAACCTTGAAACACTTGGAAATTGATTTTGATCTTTGAGAAAGATGAGAGACTTCTTTTTTAAATCTTGGGAAAATAACCATTTCCATGGAAAACTGTGGAAAAACTTGACTTGGGAAAACCGATTTTGAAAAATTCTCAGAGTTTCTTGAGAAATCGATTTCTTGAGAATGAAATTTTCTTAAGAAAATCATGAGAAAACCAATGATTTCATGATGCAAATGATATGAGTGAATGAGTGCACTTTGAAAAGATTTTCTGAGAAATTTGTTGGAAAAATGTGTATTAAGTAAAAAAAAATCCTTTACATATCCTGACTGTGGCCATGAATATGTTCAGAGTTTATTTGAGTTAATTCACAATATTTTGAAAACATTGGAAATATGATGTGCATTTTAAGATAGCCTAAGAGTGTAGGCTCAATGTGACTGGTAGAGAGATGATGGATCTAGGTCTCGTCCATATTCCGACTAGGGCCGTAAATATGGATTCCGCCGAGTTCATCAACTCCCTAAGAGTTGGTGCACGTGCCATTCGTGTACATCCATAGTGCTTTTGAAATAAAATGCATGAATCACATAAACAGGATATTGCATAAATTCAAACTATATGATATGCATCCTAGTCTAAGCAGAAAATCAAATCTCTTATTCCAAAATTTACATTATTACATCACTAAATAAATGAAAGAAAGGGAAATTGCAGACTTCATCTCCTTCTTTTGAATGTCCCTGCCAAACTTGAAATAAGGTTAGCTCAAATATGTGAGTTTTTTCAAGATTTTCCAATAATATTCTGAAATTATTGGATTTAATTGGATATAAACCCTATTATCATGCTTCCTTGATATTTAAAATGATGAAAATGCAAGAAATTCAGTAGAAATAGTTTGAAATTCGAAATAGTGGTCAAAATGACCAAAATACCCCTAATATCAAAGTTATACCTTTAAAATCAGGGTTTTTGAAGGAAATTTTGGTAAAATTGAGATTTTGAAATTCAAATTGAATCAAATGATGATGAAATGCAGTATGAGACATTATGACATGCTGCTTAACACATTAGGACTGTAAAATCAGAATTTGACATGTTGCAATTTATCCAAAATAACAAATTTCGCTTGTTTTTTGCTTGGATTCAGGTCCCGCGGGGCCCTGTTTTGATGATATGGCTAAACCGAGCCTCAAATAAATTCCAAATTACACCAAATTCGGTATGAAGCATCTACCTACTCTCCTAGAATGCTAAAAATCATGAAATGATATGATTTGAATGCTAAAATTTAAAGAAAGTCCTAAAAGGGGTGGATTTCGTCTACGGACCCGAACCAAATACAATGCTTAGTATAATAATGCAAGAATTACACCATAAAAAACTCTGATATTTTGCAGACTGCTAAAGGACCTGAAATTAAACATTTTTGGTTTTTAAAGCCTTGGGATTTTAACTACGGTGAGTTCGGTAACGGGCATTTGGTTCTAACGGAGGTAAAATCGACCTAATCTAATACAAAATGCTAAAAAAATAGAAAAAAACCATGGAAATTTCTGATATTTAACTGAGCTACTCATGACACATACAAAAAACAACTTTCATGTTTATGAATTTGGCATTTGATCAACAGAAACATAAATAAAAATACAACTTTTCATGCCTGAAGCAACAGAACAGACAAATGTGACAAAACAGAAGACTGACAAGAAAAATCCAGAACAGATCTTAAAACTGTTCTAAAAATCAGAAGCTTTCAGATGCAAACAGAGGACATCCCGAACATGACATTCACTTTTTATAGATTTGGATTTGGAGCAATACCCAAAGATAACTCATCTCCTTAAGTCGATCAAAGATCTCAGAGGCCCAAATCAGGCTCTGACACATGTCCCGAACTCTTGGATTTTTGTCAGACATAAAAAAAAATCATAAACATCTGAGAAAATCATGTTAAAAACTAGACATCCTCTCAAGTTCAGAACATCTTTCGTATTGAAAATCGGACCTCACATGAGAGAGATATTGATTTTACAAGTCGGAAATGAATTTTTAAAACGCATCCCGGGTAACAAAACCCGACTTACCATTTTGAATGTTTACCACAGTAAACAAATTCAAATCCTTCCGAATTTTTGGCACATTTCTAGGGACATCTAAGGGCGCATTCCATGATTTTTTTTAAAATTTTTAACGAAAAATAAATGCATAAAATAACGTATAGTCTGACTGACAAAAACAGAGAGTTACTGAAACTGAGCAAAATTGAAATAAACACCGAATTAAACCTAATTAACTTATAAAAACATGCTAAATTAACGAAATAAAAATTAAATCTAACTAAATGCATGAATGCTAGAAATCATCAAAGAAGCATGATTATATTTTTTTTGATATATGTCGTTTTATGAGAATAGCTCGATCCATCATTTGGACGAGCCTTTTCTTCAAAACGAAAATACAAATAAAGACAAAGGCATTATTTCGATAAAATCAATTAGAATAGAGACTCACCTTGTGTTCTTTTGCTGCTTTGACACCTTAGAGACATGCGACTACCTTGATGAGGGACTCCAGAGAGGGCGTGAATTCAGAGGGAAACAGAGAAAGGAAAAATTGGCATTCTAAATTGAAGTTCAGATCTCAAGCAGGGCTCTCTTTTAGGCTGGGCGTGGAGCCTTGTTTTTATAGAATTTTTGGAAAATTTTAAAATTCAAAGAGGCTTAATTTGAGCCCTCCATGTGGCGCCATCTCAGAGGGTGCCACTTGGATTTTTGAGAAAATAAAAAATGAGAATTTTGTGGGTGCGACACCTCAGCAGGGGAATTTGGAATTTTTTAAAAAGCTTGCTTGATTTTCTCTGCAGGAGGCTCCCAAATGGCGCCACCTCAAAGGGTGCTATCTGGGGTTTGAAATTCAAAATTTGCCTTTTTGCAGGGAGCCCTCATGTGGCGCCACCTCATGGTGGGCTACTTTTATTTTAAATAAAATAAAATTAAAAAATGAAGCCAAGTGGGAGCTCTGGAATGGCGCCTGTAAAACCCGTGAAATTTATGAAATTCTAAATGAATAAAAGGGATCCGTTATGTGAAATAGTAAGATTTTAAGTTAGATAGTACAATTTTTATGACTTGTGGTTTCTAGAACGAAACTGATAACAAACTCTCACAAGTGGTTTTGGATCCGGATCTTGGCGAGATCCGATGATCCGACCCGGTTCACGAGTCCAAGTAAGGAAACCCGATGCTTTCGGGATGATAGCGTGAGATCCGAAACACATTTAAAGTAAGCAAGTGCAAGTTTAAAACCAACGGGTGAAAAATCCACTTGAAAATGGAAGAAATCCATCAACAAGGAAAAATGCCCCAATATGACATAAAAAGAATATTTTCGCAAAAGTAAACAATAAGTGGTGAAGTGGAGTTATGGTAGGACGCACAGAGTTGTAGAGTTGCAACCTCAATTCAAAACCCCCTGTGCACAAATTATTTTTTTCACAAGAAAGTGATGTTTTCTACCTTGGTGAAAAGGGTAAAAACGTGGGATTATGTTAAGCCTAAATTTTTGGCTTTTCCATCTAGCTCTACCAAGGATTGAGGAGAATCCCAGGTGACATGGAAGAGGGGTACCCATAAAGCAAATAGTGAGGAAAGTTAGAGGAAATCATGCCAAAGACAGGAGGGGGCATTGTTGAAAATAGACATCACCCACCAAAAATGTAAGATTTGGGTGAAGTTTTAATGCCTTGAAAATTTGGTAACTTCCCCCTAAATAGAGGAGTTAAATGAGAGATTTTTGGTAAGGAGTTACATTAGATGTCTCTCTCTCTCTCTCTCTCTCTCTCTCTCTCTCTCTCTCAGGTGGTGGTCGACCTCCATTAGTGGACTGTGTGGACCTCCCTTGCTGAACGCGTGAACATCCATTATCGACGTGGGTGAAATTCCACTAGAGGGGGGGGGGGGTGAATAGTGAAATATGAAAATGATCGATAAAATAAAATAACTAAGCAATAAGGCACAACACATAAACACAGAAGTTATACTGGTTCGGTCAATATCCAGACCTACATCCAGTCCCCAAGCAAACCACTTGAGATTTCCACTATAACATCCGAGTCACCGGATAAATAGTACAACACCCTCTTCCCAAGAGGTCTTCTTCTCTCAACAGAGAAGGGGCACACCCTCTTCCCAAGAGGTCTTCTTCTCTCAACAGAGAAGGGCAACACCCTCTTTCACAGAGGTCTACTTCTTTAAACAAAGAAGGAATACAGTGGATAAACAGAGTTACAATACTTCCTATAGAACCTTCAGAATGATATGAATGCACGAATGAAGGATTCTAAGAATGTTCTGTTTGTCACTCAGAGGATACTCTTTGTCAAAGAGCTGGACTTGACTTTTTCTCTTTTCTTTCTTTTTCTTTTTCTTTTTCTTTTTTCAAGGCTCTCTTTTCAAATCACGAATAGAAAATTTTTCTCTTTGTAAGCTCACACGTCTATTTCATTCCCCTTGTCTGAATAGTTTATGTGAGTGTGTTTTTATAGCTTATAAAAAGTAGTCGTTATATTTTGGAATTGTAACTTTTTTGAAATGTGAAATGTTAGGTCATTTCAAAAATATCTTTTAGAGAAGTTCGAGAATGCCTTTTTCCATAAAGGTGAAATAGAGGGTACACTAGTCGTTGTAATATTTTCAGGTAATACATATTTTATGTAAAGAGTCTATTTCTTACAATAGTACATTTGAACGTTGGGTTGTAGTTTTGTCTTTATTCTAATTAATGATTTGAGGTACATTAGTACTTCTTTACTTTAAATGAGTGTAAGTACTATGAGTGCTTTGAGATATTTATTTGTATATAGTCATGTCAAGTGTATTCTTTATGTAGTGTATTTCAAAGTCTCCAGAGAGAATGAGGACCAAAAAGAAGGTTGACATTCTTTGGGAAGGATATTTAGAAAGGATTTGTTACAGAAGGCATTTAATGCTTTGTAGAGAGAATGATGACTTCAAGTAAGTCGACATTCTATGGTTATGAAAAAAGGTAACTAGAGTCCTTTTAAAACCATATTTTATTTGTTTTTTTTATGTGTAGCCGATTTATGTTTTTGTCTTCTTCTTTGTATTAAGAAACATTTCATTAGAGAAGATAACTAAGGTCTTTTCAAAAACATATTTTATTTGTTTTTCTTATGTAGTCGATTTTATGTTTTTGTCTTCTTCTTATATTAAAAAACATTTCATTAAAGAAGATAACTAAAGTCTTTTCAAAAACATATTTTATTTGTTTTCTCCATGTAGTCGATGTTATGTTTTTGTCTTTTTCCTACATTCCTTTTTTTCATGTTGTCTTGTATATAGTGTAAGGTACAATGATTATATGACAAAAAGTCTTTTTCATAAAAGGTTGTAAGAAGGTATACTTATTGGTTTTCAAAAAAGAAGCTTTTTGAAACTATCGTATACTTTTATGATATAGTATGTATGAATGAGTATGTAATATGCAAAATGCAAGTTCCTGAAGGTTCTGTTACATATGACTCTAAAGAAGAAAAAATCTTCATCTTGAGGTAGCCGATTTCTTCATTTGAGCTTTAGGAAAGCATGGCTCATCAAGCTTTTTCTTCAAGGAGTATGATTGCACCATAGTTGTACTTGAACAGGAAGTCTCCATCCTTATTGGGTGAGATATCCTTGCATCAAATACTCGTTAGATTTAATGCAAAACATATTCAGTCATAATATAACATTATTTCAAGAGAACATATTATCATATCATATAAAATCAAATAAGACAGTGTATCATATTATGTGACATCAAAACCGAGTTTCTCAACATTCTCCCCCTTTTTGATGATGACAAAATATGCTCCCCCTGTCAAAAAGACATTATGCATAGAAATAATAATATGATAAAAAAGTGAAATAATGTTTAAAGAGAGAATATTTCTCCAATAATGGAGACAGGTTTTCTCCCCCTTTGTCATTGACAAAAAGGAGGGATCAGAGTAAGAAAGTTATTGCAGACCAAATATAATAAAAAGTGAGTCTATCTTGAAGGTGGAGAAGGTGAAGGTGTCTGGGTGGCACGATTCCGCTTGCGAGTCTGCTGCAACAGGGCTTGATTACGAAGGATTCGATCCTGAGTTTGCTCGATATCCATCATAGCAGAAAAGTAATTGAAGGAGGACATTGGATCTGCTTCATCAGAGCCGGGCATGTGCAGGGACCTTATATTGAAGGTGGTACCATCGAGGACGTGAGAGGGATGGAGGATGACTTCGTTGTGAAGTGGTACTTGGAAGTATTTGAGAATGGGAGTTATAAAACACCCAAAAAGAAGAGGCTCAAATTTCTGATAACGAATAAAGAGGTCGAAAATAATGGATGACCAATTTATCGGAAGAGAAGAAAGGATTGCGTAGATAAGAAGAGAGATTTTTCTAGGAACTAATCCCTGGCGGGGATGCTTGGGATAGATGTTGTGGAGAAGAATCTGGGCAAGGAGCTGAGCATGAGGTTGGAGATTCCTCATGTGCCACGGAAGTTGGTAGCAGTTGGTGCAGAGAAGTATTTTTCGAAGTACCGATCGGTCGATTGGTACTATGGTGTTAAGGTCGGTACCGGTGGAAGGTAGATTTAGAATTCTACCTAGGTCGGAAGCATCGAAAATCATCAGCTGTCCTCGGACTTTGCTGGTGATTGAGGTTTGTTCATGATCAGAAGAGAAGTTGGTATAAAACAGTCGGACTAGTTCGGGATAATAGGCAGCTGAGGATGAAGATCTTATGAGAGGTTTGAGTTCGGGGAGATAGGTGTCTAAGTCGAAGAACATGAAGTCGTCAAAGTTGATCAATTTTCCTTCATGAATGGGGCGAGAGCAGAGTGAGTTGTAGGTGTGAAACAAATCAGGATACCTTAGATCGGCGGAGGTGATCAGATTGGTGGAGGAGGAAGCCATTTTCGAGTGTCTTGAAAATAAATCACTAGGAGAGAAAGGAGCTAGAACCGAGAGAAAGTTTGTATAAGGATAAAAAAGTTCAAATGGAATGGTAAGAGATGAACCAATTGATTAAATAGAAGGAAGAAAATAATTGTTGATATGAAATGAATGACATTGGAAGTGAGTAACTTTTAGATTTTAGTCAAATAAGGAAATCCGTGAGGAGTAAGTTAAGAGACTTGTGAATGAAAAATCAAATCAATGTGTGAGGATAGTGTATTATATTAGATTGAGGAGGACATAGTTATTGAAAAATATAGATTTTACTATGGATGAGTTTATCGGCTAGTGAGGGAAACCATTAATAGAGTATGGGGTGTCATGTTTTTACAAAAGGATTGATCTTTTTTTTAAAAATAATGGCCTAACAAGACAAACAACTTGTTACTCTATGTGAAGGGATTCAAAATTCGTGAATGGAGAGTTAAAGACATAAAAAAGGTGATGTGGATATCTAGAGAGGAGAGAGAAGGTAAAGGACAACATTTACTTGATTTAGATATGACATAAAGTAGAGATAGAATAAATAAAGGTTTGCTTGGAGGTAAGACTTTAAAGGTTCTCGATTTTAGAGAGATATACAATAAGAGAGAGACAAGGTCACGGATGGAAAGAAAGGTCATAGGGTGATCATGTGATGTGTACTTTGAAAGATATGACATTTTAAAGAAAAGAGTGCCAAAAAAAATGTTTCATGATTACTATTTGTAATTTTTTAAGAGTATACGTGGATATGAGAAGGACATATTTTGACTTAGACTAGTGGTGAGAGAGATGATGAGACAAAAAAGGAGAAAGAGTTACAAATATATAAGAATTGAAATAAGAATAGACATGGAGGAGTCGGATTCAAAAATATATAAGAAAAATGAATTCGAGAGATGAAATGAGGAGACAAAGAAATATTTATGAATGAAGGGTAATAAATGTGAGTTGTCATAGAGAGAAGTGAGATGACATATATGGATTTTTGTGAAGGATAAAGAAGTAATAAAAGTTGATGAAAGACATAAAGTTATGATTGATATGAATTATTATTTATATTCTTAAAGAAACTCGACAAGGTTAAGTTTTAAACAAGAGTTGACAAGAATGGAGGCTTAATTTGTATACGAAAGAGATGATAATAGATAGTTTGTAGGGCTATGATATAACAGATGATATAGTAAAAAAAATAATTTACGTGAGAATATAGCAACTAGATCTTTTAAAGGAACTAAATAGTCATTCAATTTTAACTAATAAAGAGTATGAGTTCTCATAAACTAAGTAGAGAGGTGAAACAATTTACCGTAAGACAAATTTTCATAAAGGACAAAAAAAAAATATTAAAGGAGTTGAGTGATGTGATCATTGTTTAATATAATTAGTTTTTATGGATATGAGAGAAAGGAGATAGGACAAGGAGTTATAATGGATGTGTACTTGAAAGATGACAAGTTGAGTGACATAAAGAATGTGTCTTATAAGAATACGTGAATATGGAAACTTAGTTTGACTTACTAAAATCGATAAGAAGGAATGCAAATTAAAATAAGATTTAAACAAGACTTATAAGAAGTATTATATTAAGTGTAATTAATTCATAAGTCACTTAGTTTGCATATTCCTAGTTCTCTTCTAATTCGTGTGAAGTCTTCATGTTTTAATGGTTTGGTGAATATGTCTGCTAACTGTTGATTAGTGGGTATGAATTCTAATTTAATTATGTTGTTTAAGACTTGTTCTCTTAAGAAGTGGTGTCTTATTTGAATGTGCTTCGTTCGTGAGTGTAAAATAGGATTCTTAGATAGGTTTATAGCACTCGTATTATCACAGAAAATAGTTGTATTTTCAAAATTTAAACCAAAATCTTTTAAAGTTTGTTTCATCCAGATGACTTGAGTACAAGCTAGGCTAGCAGCAATGTATTCGGCTTCAGTAGTTGATAATGATACACAGTTTTGTTTCTTACTGAACCATGATACTAGTGAGTGCCCTAGCATGTGACATGTTTCACTTGTGCTTTTTCTGTCAGATTTACTTCCAGCAAAGTCAGCATCGCTGTATGAGATTAGATCAAATGTATAGGATTTTGAATAGAATAATCCAAAATCAACTGTGTCTTTTAAATATCTCATTATTCTTTTTACAGCTTTAAGATGTGATTCTTTTGAATTTGACTGAAATCTAGCACACAAGCAAACACTAAACATTATATCTGGACGGCTAGCAGTTAAATAAAGAAGTGATCCTATCATACCTCGGTATACCTTTGTATCAACAGACTTACCATCTTCATCTTTGTCCAACACAGTAGTAGTGCTCATAGGAGTGGATTTTGAAGCAGTTGAGTTCATGTTGAACCTCTTCAGAAGTTCACGAGCATACTTAGATTGATTGATGAAAACTTCATCCTTGGTTTGCTTAATATGCAGTCCAAGAAAGTAGGTGAGTTCTCCCATCATACTCATTTCGAATTCCTTCTGCATGGACTTAGAAAAATCTTCACAGAGAGTGCTGTTAGAAGATCCAAAGATGATGTCGTCGACATAAATTTGAACAATTAGGGTATGATTATTCACTACTTTGACAAATAGTGTAGAATCTGCTTTGCCAACAGAAAAACCAGATTTTAATAAAAAGGTTTTAAGTCTTTCGTACCAAGCACGAGGTGCTTGTTTTAAACCATATAAAGCACATTTGAGTTTAAAAACATGATCTGGGTATTGTTCATTTTCAAATCCTGGAGGTTGTTTTACATAGACTTCTTCATTTATAAAACCATTTAAGAAAGCACTTTTAACATCCATTTGAAATAATTTGAAATCCATATAGCTTGCATATGCTAAGAGCATTCTAATAGATTCAAGTCTAGCAACAGGAGCAAATGTTTCATCAAAGTCAATACCTTCCTCCTGGTTGTATCCTTGAGCTACTAGTCTGGCCTTGTTTCTTATAACATTACCTGTTTCGTCTAGCTTGTTTCTGAAGATCCATCTTGTCCCAATGATTGGATGATCCTTTGGTCTAGGTACAAGATTCCAAACGTCATTTCTTTGGAATTGATTCAGTTCTTCAGTCATGGCTAGCATCCAGAACTCATCAATGATGGCTTCATCAATCTTCTTTGGTTCAAGTTGAGAAATGAATGCCATGTTTGCAATCCGTTCTAGCTGAGCTCTAGTTTGAACCCCCTTTGTTAGTTCTCCCAAAATCTGCTTTTGAGGATGATCTTTGATATCGACAAAGGTTCTTTGGTGATCATCTTCATTAGACTTAGCTGTGTTATCTAAAAATAAATTTGTACTTTCAACATCATCATCATTAGTTTGTATATGAACAGATTGATCAATAGATTCACAAAAACTAACATGCATAGATTCTTCAATAGTATTATGACTCTTATTGAAAACTCTGTATGCTTTACTATGACTTGAATATCCTAAGAATATGCCTTCAACAGATTTAGCATCAAACTTATCCAAGCTATCTTTTGTGTTTAGGATAAAGCATTTACATCCAAAGACTTTGAAATAGTCTATTCTTGGAGTTCTGTCATAGAATAGTTCATAGGGAGTTTTATTTAATAAGGGTCTAATGAGAACTCTATTTGTTATGTAGCATGCAGTATTAACAGCTTCTGCCCAAAAAGATTTTGCAAGATTATTGTGTTGGAGCATGGTCCTGGCAGATTCCTGAAGGGTTCTATTCTTTCTATCTACTACACCATTTTGAGGTGCAGCTCTAGGAAAGGCAAAGTTATGAGAAATACCATGCAAGTTACAAAAATTTTCAAAGAGTTCATTTTCAAATTCTCCTCCATGGTCACTACGAATTTTAACAATAGAACATGATTTTTCGTTTTGTAATTTTTTACATAAGATTTCAAACTGACAAAACGTGTCACTTTTGTTTTTCAAAAATATTACCCAAGTAAATCTTGAGTAATCATCTACAATGACAAAAGCATATCTATTATGATTAAGGCTAGCTACCCTAGAAGGACCAAAAAGGTCCAGGTGGAGAAGCTCTAAGGGTCTTTTACTTGAAATGACATTCTTTGATTTAAAAGAAGATTTTGACAATTTTCCTAATTGACATGCATCACAAAAATAATCCTTTTTAAAAGATATGTTGGGTAACCCACGTACTAACTTATTTTTAGCTAGTTTAGACATGTATTTAGAATTGACATGGCCCATTCTCATGTGCCATAGATGTTGAGTGTCATTATTAGCTATGAGGCAATGTTCTGTGATGTTTTCTAGGTATAGTTCATATATATTATTCTTTCTTATACCTTTTAAGATGATGTTTTCATTTGTGTCAGCTATGAGGCATGCATCATGATTAAAGCTAACATTATAACCTGTGTCACACATTTGACTGATACTTAGTAGGTTATGTTTTAAGCCTTTAACAAGGAGAACGTCTTTGATAAGAGGTTTGTCTATGTTACCAATATTTCCAATACCAATTATCAAACCTTTGTTGTTATCTCCAAAGGTGACGGTTCCTCCTTCTTTATGATGAAGAACAGCAAAAAGGTCTGGATGTCCTGTCATGTGCTTTGAACATCCACTATCTAAAATACATCTGTTCTTCTTCTTTAGAGCCTGCAAAACATTAAGTAAATCTCCTTTTTGGTACCCAATCGGGTCCTTTTTTGTTAGACTTTGGAACCCATATCCATTTGGATTTGGGTTTGTCTATCTCTTTAGAGGAGTTAAAAAGATTAACATTGTAATACTCCTTATTTAGTTCAGATGAACTTTTCACAAACGTGGTCTTTTGATTTATACAAGAAGGTTTTTTGAAATGAGAGTAGCCAATACCATTCTTGTAAAAAGAGACCTTCTGAGAGGATAAGAGTTTATCCAAGTTCTCTTTACCTTTAGTAAACTTGAAAACCGTTTTCATGAGGTTCTCAGTTTTACTTTTTAGCTCTGAAATCTCTAATTGCATATTTTTAGTTTTGGAGCTAGTAGAAGAAATTTCAGACATAAGCAAAAGATTTTTCTTTTTCAACTCAGAATTTTTACTGCTGAGTTTTTCATTCTCTTGAGAAAGCTTTAAATTTTCAGATTTTAAAACTTTATTTTTGAAACTCAATTTTCTAGATTCTTCAAATAGATCTTGAAAAGCATCTAGAAGTTCTTCAAAGAAAAAATCAGAGATTTCACTTACCGAACTTTCGTTTGCCATGAAGCACATATTTGCAGTTTCGGCTTCATCATCACTTGACTCTTCACTAGTGGATGGTTCTGAATCATCCCATTGAGCATGCAGAGCCTTTTTCTTGAAGAACCTCTTCTTTGGTTCCTCAGTTTTGGACTTTCTTTTGAGAAGTGGACAGTCACGTTTTAAGTGGCCTGGCTTATTACACTGAAAGCACATGGGATCTTCTTTAAGATCTTTTCTTTCCTTGTGCCTGTTTGGAAGCTGGTTCCTTCTCATGAAGCGCTGGAATTTTTTGGTAAGTAGCGCAATTTCTGATTCTTTATCTGAGTCTTCATTCTCAGATAGGGCTAGGAAAGCTAGAGTTTTCTTTACTGGTTGCTCTTCTTCCCTTCTTTCTTTCATGTGGACTTCATAGGCCATAAGATTGCCTATTAAGTCGTCCAATGTAAGTTTAGATAGATCTTGAGCTTCTTCAATAGCAGTAGTCTTTTTCTCCCAATCAGTTGTGAGAGATCTCAAGATTTTCTTCACCTTTTCAGTCTGGGAATATGTTACACCCAGAGATTTCAGATCATTGGTGATGTTGGTGAATCTGGTAAACATCTCTGTGATGGGTTCATCTTTGTTCATTTTGAACAACTCATATTTTCTAACAAGAGATGATATTTTGGCTTCTTTTACTTTGTTGGTTCCTTCATGAATAACCTCCAAAGAATGCCAAATGTCATATGCAGATTCACATATAGATATTCTGTTGAATTCATTCTGATCAATGGCACAATATAAGGCATTCATAGCCTTTGCATTTAGGTTTGCCATTTTCTTTTCTTCATCAGACCATAAGTTATAGTCTGCGGATGGGGATGTGTATGGATGCTCAACAATTTTCTATACAGCAAAGTCTATGGATTTGAGAAAGATAGCCATTCTGCACTTCCAATATCCATAGTTGGAGCCATTGAAGAAGGGAGGACGAGATGCGTGTTGACCTTCAATATCACGAGCATAAGAGGTAGATGCCATTTGTGCTGGAAGACTTGTTATGTCGAAACCAGCAAACCTGCTCTGATACCAAATGAAATTCCACTAGAGGGGGGGTGAATAGTGAAATATGAAAATGATCGATAAAATAAAATAACTAAGCAATAAGGCACAACACATAAACACAGAAGTTATACTGGTTCGGTCAATATCCAGACCTACATCCAGTCTCCAAGCAAACCACTTGAGATTTCCACTATAACATCCGAGTCACCGAATAAATAGTACAACACCCTCTTCCCAAGAGGTCTTCTTCTCTCAATAGAGAAGGGGCACACCCTCTTCCCAAGAGGTCTTCTTCTCTCAACAGAGAAGGGCAACACCCTCTTTCACAGAGGTCTACTTCTTTAAACAAAGAAGGAATACAGTGGATAAGCAGAGTTACAATACTTCCTATAGAACATTCAGAATGATATGAATGCACGAATGAAGGATTCTAAGAATGTTCTGTTTGTCACTCAGAGGATACTCTTTGTCAAAGAGCTGGACTTGACTTTTTCTCTTTTCTTTCTTTTTCTTTTTCTCTTTCTTTTTTCAAGGCTCTCTTTTCAAATCACGAATAGAAAATTTTTCTCTTTGTAAGCTCACACGTCTATTTCATTCCCCTTGTCTGAATAGTTTATGTGAGTGTGTTTATATAGCTTATAAAAAGTAGTCGTTATATTTTGGAATTGTAACTTTTTTGAAATGTGAAATGTTAGGTCATTTCAAAAATATCTTTTAGAGAAGTTCGAGAATGCCTTTTTCCATAAAGGTGAAATAGAGGGTACACTAGTCGTAATATTTTCAGGTAATACATATTTTATGTAAAAAGTCTATTTCTTACAATAGTACATTTGAACGTTGGGTTGTAGTTTTGTCTTTATTCTAATTAATGATTTGAGGTACATTAGTACTTCTTTACTTTAAATGAGTGTAAGTACTATGAGTGCTTTGAGATATTTATTTGTACATAGTCATGTCAAGTGTATTCTTTATGTAGTGTATTTCAAAGTCTCCAGAGAGAATGAGGACCAAAAAGAAGGTTGACATTCTTTGGGAAGGATATTTAGAAAGGATTTGTTACAGAAGGCATTTAATGCTTTGTAGAGAGAATGATGACTTCAAGTAAGTCGACATTCTATGGTTATGAAAAAAGGTAACTAGAGTCCTTTTAAAACAATATTTTATTTGTTTTTTTTATGTGTAGCCGATTTATGTTTTTGTCTTCTTCTTTGTATTAAGAAACATTTCATTAGAGAAGATAACTAAGGTCTTTTCAAAAACATATTTTATTTGTTTTTCTTATGTAGTCAATTTTATGTTTTTGTCTTCTTCTTATATTAAAAAACATTTCATTAAAGAAGATAACTAAAGTCTTTTCAAAAACATATTTTATTTGTTTTCTCCATGTAGTCGATGTTATGTTTTTGTCTTTTTCCTACATTCCTTTTTTTCATGTTGTCTTGTATATAGTGTAAGGTACAATGATTATATGACAAAAAGTCTTTTTCATAAAAGGTTGTAAGAAGGTACACTTATTGGTTTTCAAAAAAGAAGCTTTTTGAAACTATCGTATACTTTTATGATATAGTATGTATGAATGAGTATGTAATATGCAAAATGCAAGTTCCTGAAGGTTCTGTTACATATGACTCTAAAGAAGAAAAAATCTTCATCTTGAGGTAGCCGATTTCTTCATTTGAGCTTTAGGAAAGCATGGCTCATCAAGCTTTTTCTTCAAGGAGTATGATTGCACCATAGTTGTACTTGAACAGGAAGTCTCCATCCTTATTGGGTGAGATATCCATGCATCAAATACTCGTTAGATTTAAGGCAAAACATATTCAGTCATAATATAACATTATTTCAAGAGAACATATTATCATATCATATAAAATCAAATAAGACAGTGTATCATATTATGTGACATCAAAACCGAGTTTCTCAACAGTGGGGTGCCGCTCTAACGAACAAAAGGGATTGCAGCCTTGCCGTCGTGAGACTCCAAAGAGGTAAGGAGCATTGTTATTTGTATGTAAGTGGTTGATGCCTTGATGCACATCTATGTTGCAATATCATGGAGTTTACGTGACCAGCACCACCTATATGTAGGTAGGATTTAGGGCCTCGAGACCCAGGTGGCATGAGTTGAAACACCTACTCGCCAATAGGTCAATATGTAGTGGTTCAGCCAATGGTTCTCACCCTCGGCCAACGTTGGGGCACTGTGGTGTTCATGGTAAGGGCGTTATGTTCCTATGTGTATGCCTGGTGATATGTAGTACTCATGTCAAAACCTACAGTCCAAATCTATGTAGGAAAAATGCATATATTTTTGGTGTGGGTGTTAGCCATGACAGATTCAAGATCGAAACACAAATAAAGTAGGTAAATGGCGTGGAACCTTAAGTATCTCAGATTATTATTTATGAAATTATTTTTTGGTTGTATTTTCTTGTTCAATACACCTTTCATACCTTGTAGATTGAATGGTTTTAATCAAATCTGAAGTTATGTATACGTGATTGCTATTTCACATCATGGTAAAATAAAGATATATCATTCCTATTGGGTAATTCGATTGGATTCGATGTTTTTGAGTGTGGAATGCACTCATATTTATAGTTGAACGATTCCATACATTGAGGATGAAAGGGGTGGCAAAACAGTCCATTTAGAATGATCAAAATGTTTGAAAAATAAAAAGATACACCCTTTTAAAAGTTACAGAAAAACGACAAAATTAGTCGACTGAGACAATAGTTAGTCGACTGATAATATGTTCAGTCGACTGATAAAACCTTCAGTCGACCACTGCTAAAATTTCCAGAAAACAGATATTCTGATCAGTCGACTGATAAACCCTTCAGTCGACTGATGCTAAAATTTCCAGAAAACAGATATTCTGATCAGTCGACTGATAAACCCTTCAGTCGACTGATGCTAAAATTTTTCCAGAAAACCGATATTCTGATCAGTCGACTGATAAAACCTTCAGTCGACTGATGCTAAAATTTTCAAAAAATTGATATTCTGTTCAGTCGACTGATAAACCCTTCAGTCGACTGATGCTAAAATTTTTCCAGAAAACAGATATTCTAATCAGTCGACTGATAAAACCTTCAGTCAACTGATGCTAAAATTTTCAGAAAATTGATATTCTATTCAGTCGACTGATAAACCCTTCAGTCAACTGCTGCTAAATTTTTCCTGAAAACGGACATTCTGTCCGGTCGACTGATAAAACTTTCGGTCGACTGATAAACCCTTCAGTCGACTGCTGCTAAATTTTTCCAGAAAACGGACATTCTGTCCGGTCGACTGATAAAACTTTCGGTCGACTAATTTTATGATCAGTCGACTGATAAACCCTTCAGTCGACTACTGCTAAAATTTCTAGAAAACAGACATTTTGTCCGGTCGACTGGCTAATTCTTCGGTCGACTAATTTTAAAAAAAAATAACGTTTTGCTTAGAAGATTTGAAGCCAAAAAGGTTGGTCAACCGATGAGCCTATTGGTCGACTAATAAACATGAAAAATTGAGTAAAGAGTTTTTCTAAATTGATTTTTTTATGAAGGGTTTTTTTTTTAGAAAAGTTTTTATAAAGACTTTTTAGGTGAAATGCAATTGAAATATCAATGAAGGAAATAGTTTCGATGATAAACTAAATATATGATTCACATATGAACTTTAGGATTATGTCCAATACATGGTACACACATGATAAAGTTGGATAATGCCATGTTGCGGCATAACCAGTGGGGGTACGAAACGTACACTCGAGCTCATAAACAAAACTGAAAATGTTGAATGTTTAAGTACTCAACACAAAGTTGAACCAGAATTATGAGAAATTGTGGTTGGTGCCTTTGAGGCATTCGATGGATAATGTGCATATACTAAGATCAACCTGAGTATGAGTTGGGGTTTTGAAAATCCCCTGTGGTGCAATGACTTGCACATGAGAATAAATAAAAAAAAAAAAAATGCACAGATAACCTAAATATGGGATTCTGGGTATACCTGAAAGATGGTATATGTTACTGGTTTCCCAGGGTTCTGGGTACATCTGAAAGAAGATGTATGTTACTGGATCCAAACAAACAAGAATGAAAATTTATACACATATAAATTAAATATGTGGGATTCTAGGTATACCTGAAAATGGTATATGTTACTGGTTTCCCAGGGCTCTGGGTACACCTGAAAGATGGTGTATGTTACTGGACCCATGGTCTACCTTGGAGAGGGTAGGTGGTACAAGCTTCGTAGACATTCTTGTTCTTGTGAGAGCTAGGCGTCTCACCAGGTCCCCAGTTCACGAAGTTAGGGGACCAGGACTACCAGTATGTCCTAGGTGGTAGATCCAAGTCTTCTGCAGAAGTATAGGGTGCATCCTAATTTTTGTTCTAGCCACTGGGGAGCTCTCTCTCGGTCACGGACTGTCCCCTTTGGATATCCGTATGGCTAGTCATACGGGTTATTAAATAATAGACCCCCGTATGGTCTCGGTCCGCTACGAGGTCTATGCCTGTGTGTTCCCACAGGGTAAGAGTAAGATAAGCATTAAATAATTTAAGTTGACTAGAAACTTATCTCTGAAGAATTATATTCTATTGAGTTGACTTTAGAAAAACTTGTGGAATCTACAGCTTGTACTAATGTGGATAAACATACCTCTAGTTCAGTCATCTTTTGCATTGTATCATGAATTAGAAAGCATAATCATCTTCTTAGAATGTTATAAACTTCCATGCTAGTTATATCTGCAGTATTTGCACATATTTGTACAGAGGTCACTGAGCACCACATATAAATATAATGCTTCTTACGCAGACGGAGGAGTCTGACCCTTCTGCTTTAAATGTTTTTCAGGTAGCAACTAATTGGAGCATCGGGGTGTCGTTTTGGATAAAGCCAAGAGATCTCATTTATTCAGTATTTTATGTTTGAACTCTAATTAGTAGATTTACAATTCTGTTATGGGATGTAATTAATGACATTAATGTTTCAATTAATGAATGGTATGTTTAGTACTTCTCTGTTTTACCCTGTAATGCGCCCGACTTGTATTTTACGCACTTCCGCTATTTCAAAAAAAAAAAAAATTTACTCCAAAATTTTTACTATAAAAAGTTGGGGCGTTACAGCTTTGGTATCAGAGCAGGACTGAATAATTTGAGATCTTGGCTCTTCCAGCGACCGCGATGACTCTGTAAGTATGTAGAAAAGTTGTTTTGTAATGTAGAAACAAGAAACATATGAGTGTGTACGATTAATTCACAAAATCATAACTCAGGTTATAATGAATTTTATTTGCTCAAATAGATGGCGTGGGCAAATCGTTGCAACAATATTATGGAAACTCTACATAACCTGGCCGAAGTAGTAGGCCAGCAAGCTATGACAATGCAACAGATGGGCGACAATCTACAACATGTGGCCCATGAGAAGAGTACAAACGGTGGGACTATGTCCTACAAGAAATTCATGGACATGGATCCTCCTGCTTTCTCCGGAAAGACAGATCCTGAAGCTGCTGAGGGTTGGATCCGGGAGATTGAACGTATCTTTCGTGTACTGGAGGTGCCCGAGGAGCGTCGGGTGGACTTTGGGACTTATCGTCTCAAGGATCATGATGAAAAGTGGTGGGAAACCACCAGGGCGGTCAAGTTCCAGGATGGTCCTGTATCTTGGACGGAGTTCGTAGAGGTTTTTAACGCTGCCTACTTTCCGAAGCACGAGAGGGCAAAGAAGATGCAGGAGTTCTTGGACCTACAGCAGGGTGAGATGTCCCTCGCCGAGTACATCACTAAGTTTCACACTTTGAAACGATATTGTCCAAATGTGTATACATTGGATGAAGATCGAGCAATGAAGTTTGCTCGATGCTTGAAGACGGGCTTGAGAAACCGTCTGTATACTCGAGGCCCAAAGGTATCTCCGTCGGGGAGATATGGCTTTCCTGGTTAGTATGATCGGAGGTGAAACAAAACTAACTCGGCTAGAGAATTTGGAAATTGTCCGTGATTTTGCCGATGTATTCCCTGAAGAACTTTCTGGACTTCCTCCTCAGCGGGAAGTCGGGTTTGGGATTGAACTAATGCCAGGTACAAATCCAATATCAAGAGCACCTTATCGGATGGCACCAGCAGAGTTGGAAGAACTGAAGAAGCAGTTGCAAGAACTGATGGAGCGTGGTTTTGTACGACCGAGTATGTCTCCATGGGGAGCACCGGTCCTGTTCGTGAAAAAGAAAGACGGGTCTATGAGACTATGCATAGACTATAGAATGCTGAACCAAGCAACTGTGAAGAACAAATATCCTCTACCCCGTATCGAGGACCTATTTGATCAATTGAAAAGAGCAAAAGTCTTTTCTAAGATTGATTTGAGGTCAGGTTATCACCAGTTGAGAATAAAAGATGAAGATATCCCAAAGTCAGCATTTCGAACCAGATATGGGCATTTTGAGTTTGTGGTAATGCCATTTGGACTCACTAATGCCCCAGCGGCATTTATGGACCTGATGAATCGGGTATTCAGGCCATACTTAGACTCCTTTGTCATCATCTTCATTGATGACATACTGATATACTCGGAAAATGTGGAGGAACACAAAGAACATCTGAAAATCATTTTAGAAACCCTCCAGATGCGAATTCTGGCTTGAAGAAGTCATGTTCCTTGGACATGTGATCTCGAAAGATGGAGTTTTAGTAGATCCTGCCAAAGTTGAAGCTGTGATGAATTGGTCACAACCAAAGAATGTCAGCGAAATCCGAAGCTTCCTAGGATTAGCTGGCTACTATAGGCGATTCATCCAAGACTTCTCCCGAATTGCTATGCCAATGACAAAGCTTCTACGAAAAGGGGTAAAGTTTGAATGGAATGATAAAAGTGAAGAAAGTTTTCGAACCCTAAAAGCTAAGCTTACCACAGCTCCAGTGTTAGCCTTATCGTCTCGAAGCGGGGGATTCGTGGTGTACACGGACGCTTCTGGTACTGGATTGGGGTGTGTATTGATGCAGCACGACAAGGTCATTGCCTATGCATCACGACAACTGAAGATTCATGAGAGGAATTACCCCACGCACGACCTGGAGTTGGCAGCGGTGGTTTTTGCTTTAAAGGTTTGGAGACATTATCTATATGGAGAGCAGTTCGAAGTCTTCACTGATCACAAGAGCTTGAAGTATCTATTTTCTCAGAAGGAACTTAATATGCGACAAAGAAGGTGGCTCGAGTTCATCAAGGACTACGAATTTACAATCTTGTACCATCCAGGGAAAGCAAATGTTGTTGCTGATGCCCTTAGTCGTAAGGCTGGGGGAAATCTTTCTAGCCTAGTAAATCTTGGATGGAAGATGATTTCTGAGTTCACAAAATGGAGACCTTTCTCCGATGATCAAGGCGTACTTAGGCTGTCTAGCCTGACTGTACGATCAGAACTACGAGAGCGGATGGTGATTAAGCAAAAAGAAGACTCGCAGTACAGAAAGATGGAGGCATTGGCGTTGCAAGAAGACACTGCTTTCCAGCGCAAGGAGGATGGAAGTATATGGTTTAAAGATCGACTATGGGTACCGAGTGATCCAGAGACCAGAGAAGAGTTATTGGGAGAGGCACATAAGAGCAAGTATACCATTCACCCGGGCAATACCAAGATGTTCAAAGATCTTCAATACTGGTACTGGTGGAATGGTATGAAGCGCGATGTTGCAAGGTAACCAATTCACGAGAAAAATTTTTGGTGTTCTAATTAGGTTGCTCTTTCTATGATATAAGATCGGGATTATGCTAATTCTTGCTATCATTCTAGATACGTCGCAAAGTGCTTGATATGTCAACAAATCAAAATCGAGCATCAAAGGCCAGGAGGAACGACGCAGCTGATGGAAATTCCTCAATGGAAATGGGAACATATCACGATGGATTTTGTGATGGGGTTACCGCGAACCCGAAAGAACCATGACTCTATTTGGGTAGTGGTTGACCGACTCACTAAGTCAGCACATTTCCTACCAATGAGAAAGAATCCGTCACTTGAGAGCTTGACTGACCTGTATATCTAGGAGATAGTACGACTACATGGGGTGCCTGTCTCGATCATATCCGATAGAGACTCTCAGTTTACCTCACGACTGTGGGGGCAGTTATAAAAGGCGTTGGGAACTAAGTTGAAGTTCAGCACTGCCTTTCATCCACAAACCGATGGACAGTCAGAAAGGACCATACAAACACTGGAGGACATGCTACGTGCCTGTATGTTGGATTGGAAAGGCGAATGGGATGCTCACGTGGTACTAGCAGAGTTCGCCTACAATAATAGCTACCATGCAAGTATTGACATGGCGCCCTTCGAAGCACTGTATGGGCGGCCTTGTAGGTCACCAGTATATTGGGATGAAGTTGGTGAAAGAACAGTTGAGTCACCAATGGTACTTCAACATTACACTAAACAAATACAGAAGATACGAGATCGACTTAGAGCAGCACAGAGTCGACAAAAAAGCTATGTGGATCAGCGACGCAGAGAGCTTAGCTTCGAAGTGGGAGATGCAATGTTTGTCAAGGTATCGCCGACCAATAGCGTTTTCAGATTCGGAAAGAAGGGAAAGTTGAGTCCTAGATATGTCGGACCTTTCCCAATATTAGAGTGGATCGGTGAAACGGCTTATCGAGTTGAGCTACCATCTCAACTTGCCAAGATTCATAATGTATTTCACGTATCGATGTTGAGAAAATACATTCAAGATCCATCACACGTGATTCAGTTTGAGGACATCAGTGTGCAAGAAGATCTGACCGTAGAAGAGAGACCGGTCGAAATCGTAGATCGCAGTGAGCGGGTGATGCGAAACAAGAACATCCCACTAGTCAAAGTGAGATGGAGACATCATGGCTTAGAAGAATGCACGTGGGAACCGGAAGCAGCAATGAAGGACAAGTACCCTCAATTGTTTGATTGATATGTATTACAAATTTCGCGGACGAAATTTCTTTTTAGAGGGGAAGGATGTAAAACCCGTGAAATTTATGAAATTCTAAATGAATAAAAGGGATCCGTTATGTGAAATAGTAAGATTTTAAGTTAGACAGTACAATTTTTATGACTTGTGGTTTCTAGAACGAAACCGATAACAAACTCTCACAAGTGGTTTTGGATCCGGATCTTGGCGAGATCCGATGATCCGACCCGGTTCACGAGTCCAAGTAAGGAAACCCGATGCTTTCGGGATGATAGCGTGAGATCCGAAGCATATTTAAAGTAAGCAAGTGCAAGTTTAAAACCAACGGGTGAAAAATCCACTTGAAAATGGAAGAAATCCATCAACAAGGAAAAACGTCCCAATATGACATAAAAAGAATATTTTCGCAAAAGTAAACAATAAGTGGTGAAGTGGAGTTATGGTAGGATGCATAGGGTTGTAGAGTTGCAACCTCAATTCAAAACCCCCTGTGCACAAATTATTTTTTTTCACAAGAAAGTGATGTTTTCTACCTTGGTGAAAAGGGTAAAAACGTGGGATTATGTTAAGCCTAAATTTTTGGCTTTTCCATCTAGCTCTACCAAGGATTGAGGAGAATCCCAGATGACATGGAAGAGGGGTACCCATAAAGCAAATAGTGAGGGAAGTTAGAGGAAATCATGCCAAAGACAGGAGGGGGCATTGTTGGAAATAGACATCACCCACCAAAAACGTAAGATTTGGGTGAAGTTTTAATGCCTTGAAAATTTGGTAACTTCCCCCTAAATAGAGGAGTTAAATGAGAGATTTTTGGTAAGGAGTTACATTAGACGTCTCTCTCTCTCTCTCTCTCTTCTCTCTCTCTCTCTCTCTCTCTCTCTCTCTCTCTCTCACGGTGGTGGTCGACCTCCATTGGTGGACTGTGTGGACCTCCCTTGCTGAACGCGTGAACATCCATTATCGACGTGGGGTGCCGCTCTAATGAAGAGAAGGGATTGCAGCCTTGCCGTCGTGAGACTCCAAAGAGGTAAGGAGCATTGTTATTTGTATGTAAGTGGTTGATGCCTTGATGCACATCTATGTTGCAATATCATGGAGTTTACGTGACCAGCACCACCTATATGTAGGTAGGATTTAGGGCCTCGAGACCCAGGTGGCATGAGTTGAAACACCTACTCGCCAATAGGTCAATATGTAGTGGTTCAGCCAATGGTTCTCACCCTTGGCCAACGTTGGGGCACTGTGGTGTTCTTGGTAAGGGCGTTATGTTCCTATGTGTATGCCTGGTGATATGTAGTACTTATATCAAAACCTACAGTCCAAATCTATGTAGGAAAAATGCATATATTTTTGGTGTGGGTGTTAGCCATGACAGATTCAAGATCGAAACAAAAATAAAGTAGGTAAATGGCGTGGAACCTTAACTATCTCAGATTATTATTCATGAAATTATTTTTTTGTTGTATTTTCTTGTTCAATACACCTTTCATACCTTGTAGATTGAATGGTTTTAATCAAATCTGAAGTTATGTATACGTGATTGCTATTTCACATCATGGTAAAATAAAGATATATAATTCCTATTGGGTAATTTGATTGGATTCGATGTTTTTGAGTGTGAAATGCACTCATATTTATAGTTGAAAGATTCCATACATTGAGGATGAAAGGGGTGGCAAAACAGTCCATTTAGAATGATCAAAATGTTTGAAAAATAAAAAGATACACCCTTTTAAAAGTTACAGAAAAACGGCAAAATTAGTCGACTGAGACAATAGTTAGTCGACTGATAATATGTTCAGTCGACTGATAAAACCTTCAGTCGACCACTGCTAAAATTTCCAGAAAACAGATATTCTGATCAGTCGACTGATAAACCCTTCAATCGACTGATGCTAAAATTTCCAGAAAACAGATATTTTGATCAGTCGACTGATAAACCCTTTAGTCGACTGATGCTAATTTTTTTCCAGAAAATCGATATTCTGATCAGTCGACTGATAAAACCTTCAGTCGACTGATGCTAAAATTTTTAGAAAACTGATATTTTGTTCAGTCGACTGATAAACCCTTCAGTCGACTGATGCTAAAATTTTTCCAGAAAACAGATATTCTGATCAGTCGACTGATAAAACCTTCAGTCGACTGATGCTAAAATTTTCAGAAAATTGATATTCTGTTCAGTCGACTGATAAACCCTTAAGTCGACGGCTGCTAAATTTGTCCTGAAAACGGACATTCTGTCTGGTCGACTGATAAAACTTTTGGTCGACTAATTTTATGATCAGTCGACTGCTGCTAAATTTTTCCAGAAAACGGACATTCTGTCCGGTCGACTGATAAAACTTTCGGTCTACTAATTTTATGATCAGTCGACTAATAAACCCTTCAGTCGACTATTGCTAAAATTTCCAGAAAACAGACATTCTGTCCGGTCGACTGGTTAATTCTTCGGTCGACTAATTTTAAAAAAAAATAACGTTTTGCTTAGAGGATTTGAAGCCAAAAAGGATGGTCGACCGGTGAGCCTATTGGTCGACTAATAAACATGAAAAATTGAGTAAAGAGTTTTTCTAAATTGATTTTTTTATGAAGGTTTTTTTTTTTAGAAAAGTTTTTATAAAGAGTTTTTAGGTGAAATGCAATTGAAATATCTATGAAGGAAATAGTTTCGATGGTAAACTAAATATATGATTCACATATGGACTTTAGGATTATGTCCAATACATGGAACACACATGATAAAGTTGGATAATGCCATGTTGCGGCATAACCAGTGGGGGTACGAAACGTACACTCGAGCTCATAAACAAAACTGAAAATGTTGAATGTTTAAGTACTCAACACAAAGTTGAACCAGAATTATGAGAAATTGTGGTTGGTGCCTTTGAGGCATTCGATGGGTAATGTGCATATACTAAGATCAACCTGAGTATGAGTTGGGGTTTTGAAAATCCCCTGTGGTGCAATGACTTGCACATGAGAATAAATAAAAAAAAAAAAAATGCACAGATAACCTAAATATGGGATTCTGGGTATACCTGAAAGATGGTATATGTTACTGGTTTCCTAGGGTTCTGGGTACATCTGAAAGAAGATGTATGTTACTGGATCCAAACAAACAAGAATAAAAATTTATACACATAAATTAAATATGTGGGATTCTGGGTATACCTGAAAATGGTATATGTTACTGGTTTCCTAGGGCTCTGGGTACACCTGAAAGATGGTGTATGTTACTGGACCCATGGTCTACCTTGGAGAGGGTAGGTGGTATAAGCTTCGTGGACATTCTTGTTCTTGTGAGAGCTAGGCGTCTCACCAGGTCCCCAGTCCACGAAGTTAGGGGACCAGGACTACCAGTATGTCCTAGGTGGTAGATCCAAGTCTTCTGCAAAAGTACAGGGTGCATCCTAATTTTTGTTCTAGCCACTGAGGAGCACTCTCTCGGTCACGGACTGTCCCCTTTGGATATCCGTACGGCTAGTCATACGGGTTATTAAATAATAGACCCCCGTATGGTCTCGGTCCTCTATGAGGTCTATGCCTGTGTGTACCCACAGGGTAAGAGTAAGATAAACATTAAATAATTTAAGTTGACTAGAAACTTATCTCTGAAGAATTATATTCTGTTGAGTTGACTTTAGAAAAACTTGTGGAATCTACAGCTTGTACTAATGTGGATAAACATACCTCTAGTTCAGTCATCTTTTGCATTGTATCATGAATTAGAAAGCATAATCATCTTCTTAGAATGTTATAAACTTCCATGCTAGTTATATCTGCAGTATTTGCACATATTTGTACAGAGGTCACTGAGCACCACATATAAATATAATGCTTCTTACGCATACAGAGGAGTCTGACCCTTCTACTTTAAATGTTTTTCAGGTAGCAACTAATTGGAGCATCAGGGTGTCGTTTTGGATAAAGCCAAGAGATCTCATTTATTCAGTATTTTATGTTTGAACTCTGATTAGTAGATTTACAATTCTGTTATGGGATGTAATTAATGACATTAATGTTTCAATTAATGAATGGTATGTTTAGTACTTCTCTGTTTTACCCTGTAATGCGCCCGACTTGTATTTTACGCACTTCCGCTATTTCAAAAAAAAAAAAAATTTACTCCAAAATTTTTACTATAAAAAGTTGGGGCGTTACAGCGCCACCTCAAAAGGTGTTTGAGATTTGAATCTAGAAGCAGTAGGAGCATGCCATGTGGCGCCACATTAGAGTGGCTCTTGACACGTGTCAGAAGAACAGGGCAGTGGGCTCAGAAGGTGACACCTCAGAGGAGTTTGAATTCTACTTTTTCTGATGAAAGGAGATCTGGACATGTGGCAGTCCAAGATGGTTCCATACCTGACAAGTGTTAGCTTGATGGAGGAGGTTCTTCAGATGGTGCCACCTCAGAGAGAGTTTGAAATTTAAATTTCTGCTTTTTCTAGAGGAAAGGAGAGACTGACATGTGGCGCCACCTCAGGGTGGCTCCACATTGACATGTGTCAGGAGGCAGGAGCTGAAGAAGCAGAAGATGCCACCTTAGAGGGGAGTTGTTTCTACTTTTTCTGATGCTGGGAGGTCTGGCCATGTGGCGCCACCTCAGGGTGGCTCCTACAATGCCATGTGGCAGGAGGGAGGAAAAGGAGGGAAAGGGACACGTGGCCCCATCTCAAAAAATGAATTTAGGGAGGAGACTTCAGGATTTGCGCCACCTCAGCCTGGAGTTTGAATATTTGAATTGTTGCTTTTTCTGAAGGAGGCAGAAAATGACATGTGTCATTTGCTTTTTCTGAGAAGAGCAGAGAATGACATGTGTCATTTGCTTTTTCTGAGAAGAGCAGAGAATGACATGTGTCATTTGCTTTTTCTGAGAAGAGCAGAGAATGACATATGTCATTTGCTTTTTCTGAGAAGAGCAGAGAATGACATGTGTCATTTGCTTTTTCTGAGAAGGGCAGAGAATGACACGTGTCTGCTGCAGGAGAGAATACCTCAGATGGCGCCACCTCAGAAGGAGACAACTCTACCTTTTCTGGACAGGACAACACATGACACGTGGCATCTCAGGGTGACCTTTGAATGACACATGGCACAGGGTGAAGATGGTGGACATTGACACGTGGCATAAAATGAAGAGGATGTCTAATGACATGTGGCAGCATCTTAATGTGGCCCCACACTGACACGTGTCAAAGGATGGCAAAAGAGAGAAGGTGACATGTGGTGCCACCTCTAGGTGAACCCTATGCTGACACATGGCAGGTAAATGGGAGGAGAGAGAAAAGACAAGTGGCGCCAATCCAGGGACAAGGCTCCTATATTTTTGGGTTTTTCAAAATTCAGTTTTTTCAAAAGAAAAGTCTATGTGACACCACCTCAGTGTGGGTCCCACATTGCTTCTTTATTGAAATAAAGACAAGACAACAAAACCTCTTTTTTTTTGAATTTTCATAAAATTTTGGACTAATTGGCAAAACAGAAATTTTGAAAAGAGTTGGCCCCTGTAGGGCGATTTTGTAAAAGGAAGATATTTGAAATTGTTTGACAAAAGGGCAAAATCTGAGATGAAGTGGCTGAAATCCATATTAAAAACTATCCAGATCGTTTTTCTGAGGAAATATTTTGAAATTTGGAGCCCTGGGGGTAAAATGGGAAGAATTGATAACTTTGAAGACCCGGGGTATTGAAATCAATTTTGAAAAGAGTTGAAATTCAAATCTGGATTGAAAATTTTGAAACCGAGAGTTCTGGACCTCGAAATGACATGTTGTGCAGTGCAGTGATATGAAATGCTTATGCAATGATATGCAATGCCATGTCTTATGCAATATACTCTTGAACCAAGACTTGGAGATTCCTGTCTTCTGTCAGGAATGAAAATTTTGAACATCTGAGCTAAAAATAGAGAAATTTTGAGAGTTGCAGATGAAATTTAGACTTTTGCAAGGTCCGGGTTCAGAAAATGACCATTTTGCCCTCCGGCGATTTCAGAGGCTGGATGCTGATGCTGGGTGGAAATGTCGGGGAGGTGAGTGAAGATTTGGGGTGTTTACATCCCTGAAGAGGGTCCTTCGCAAGAGAAAAGGATTGATTTTGGACAAAAATGGTAACCCGAAGGTTGAAATTGAGAATTTAGAGCTTGATTTATTGATGATTGGCTAGTACAAAGACTGAACCTGGAGGGCTTAACTTGATCAGTCAGCCAGACACTAGCATGAGCGCTAGGTGTACCAGCAAGAGCGCTGGATTTGGAAAATGTACCAGCACGAGCACTGGATTTGGAAAAACACACCAGCATGAGCACTGGATTTTGAAAAAAATACCGCAGTACGAGCATTGGGTTTTTAAAGATGCACACCAGTACGAGCACTGGGTTTTGAAGATGCACACCAGTACGAGCACTGGGTTTTGAAGATGCACACCAGTACGAGCACTGGGTTTTGAAGATGCATACTAGCACGAGCACTAGATTTTCGAAAATGCACCTGTACGAGCACTGGTTTTTCTGAGGAAGAGACCGACATTTGAAGACACTTGAGAATTCAGCGAGAATGATTGTCGGCATTTCAGGATTATCCCTTATCTTGAAGGGGAAGTTCAGGTTTGTCCCTTAACCTGAAAGGGAGAAAGGCAAGGAGAACTTTTGGTCCAATATGAGCATTGGATCAATAGAGGAAACTTGAGTCAGAACTCGAGAAAATAAGAATATACAAAAGCGAAAATCCGAGTCGGAACCTAGTTTTTCAAAATAAAAAAAAGAGTGTGAATCGAGATTGAGAACTCGCATTCTTGACGCAGCAATTGGTTTCAATACAAGCATTAAATCCAAAAGGAAGTCTGAGTCGGAACCTGGAAAAAATTAAGATTATATAAGAGGGAAAATCCGAGTCAGAACCCGACTTTTAAAAAATAAAGATAAACAGAATGAACGAGAATCAAGTTTGAAAACTCGAATTCTCGACATAACAATTGGTTCCAATACGAGCATTAGATCCAAAAAAAAGTCCAAGTTGGAACCCGGAACTTCAAAAATAAGAATATACAAAAAGGGAAAATCCGAGTCGGAAACCGATTTTCAAAAATAAAGATAAAAAGAATGAATGAGAATCGAGTTTGAGAATTCGAATTCTCGACGTAACAATTTGTCCCAATACGAGCATCGGATCCAAAAGGAAGAACGAGTCGGAACCCGGAAAAAATAAGAATATATAAGAAGGAAAATCCGAGTCGGAACCCGATTTTCAAAAATAAAGATGAAAAGAATGAACGAGAATCGAGTTTGAGAACTCGAATTCTCGACGTAACAATTGGTTCTAATACGAGCATCGGATCCAAACGGAAGTCCGAGTCGGAACTCGGAACTTCAAAAATAAGAATATACAAAAAAAAGAAAATCTGAGTCAGAACTCGGTTTTCAAAAATAAAGATAAAAAGACATTTTGTCCGGTCGACTGGCTAATTCTTCGGTCGACTAATTTTAAAAAAAAATAACGTTTTGCTTAGAAGATTTGAAGCCAAAAAGGTTGGTCAACCGATGAGCGTATTGGTCGACTAATAAACATGAAAAATTGAGTAAAGAGTTTTTCTAAATTGATTTTTTTATGACGGTTTTTTTTTTTAGAAAAGTTTTTATAAAGACTTTTTAGGTGAAATGCAATTGAAATATCAATGAAGGAAATAGTTTCGATGGTAAACTAAATATATGATTCACATATGGACTTTAGGATTATGTCCAATACATGGTACACACATGATAAAGTTGGATAATGCCATGTTGCGGCATAACCAGTGGGGGTACGAAACGTACACTCGAGCTCATAAACAAAACTGAAAATGTTGAATGTTTAAGTACTCAACACAAAGTTGAACCAGAATTATGAGAAATTGTGGTTGGTGCCTTTGAGGCATTCAATGGGTAATGTGCATATACTAAGATCAACCTGAGTATGAGTTGGGGTTTTGAAAATCCCCTGTGGTGCAATGACTTGCACATGAGAATAAATAAAAAAAAAAAAATGCACACATAACCTAAATATGGGATTCTGGGTATACCTGAAAGATGGTATATGTTACTAGTTTCCCAGGGTTCTGGGTACATCTGAAAGAAGATGTATGTTACTGGATCCAAACAAACAAGAATGAAAATTTATACACATATAAATTAAATATGTGGGATTCTGGGTATACCTGAAAATGGTATATGTTACTGGTTTCCCAGGGCTCTGGGTACACCTGAAAGATGGTGTATGTTACTGGACCCATGGTCTACCTTGGAGAGGGTAGGTGGTACAAGCTTCGTGGACATTCTTGTTCTTGTGAGAGCTAGGCGTCTCACCAGGTCCCCAGTCCACGAAGTTAGGGGACCAGGACTACCAGTATGTCCTAGGTGGTAGATCCAAGTCTTCTGCAGAAGTATAGGGTGCATCCTAATTTTTGTTCTAGCCACTAGGGAGCTCTTTCTCGGTCACGAACTGTCCCCTTTGGATATCCGTACGGCTAGTCATACGGGTTATTAAATAATAGACCCCCGTATGGTCTCGGTCCGCTACGAGGTCTATGCCTGTGTGTACCCATAGGGTAAGAGTAAGATAAGCATTAAATAATTTAAGTTGACTAGAAACTTATCTCTGAAGAATTATATTCTGTTGAGTTGACTTTAGAAAAACTTGTGGAATCTACAGCTTGTACTAATGTGGATAAACATACCTCTAGTTCAGTCATCTTTTGCATTGTATCATGAATTAGAAAGCATAATCATCTTCTTAGAATGTTATAAACTTCCATGCTAGTTATATCTGCAGTATTTGCACATATTTGTACAGAGGTCACTGAGCACCACATATAAATATAATGCTTCTTACGCAGACAGAGGAGTCTGACCCTTCTGCTTTAAATGTTTTTCAGGTAGCAACTAATTGGAGCATCGGGGTGTCGTTTTGGATAAAGCCAAGAGATCTCATTTATTCAGTATTTTATGTTTGAACTCTGATTAGTAGATTTACAATTCTGTTATGGGATGTAATTAATGACATTAATGTTTCAATTAATGAATGGTATGTTTAGTACTTCTCTGTTTTACCCTGTAATGCGCCCGACTTGTATTTTACGCACTTCCGCTATTTCAAAAAAAAAAAAATTTACTCCAAAATTTTTACTATAAAAAGTTGGGGCGTTACAGCGCCACCTCAAAAGGTGTTTGAGATTTGAATCTAGAAGCAGTAGGAGCATGCCATGTGGCGCCACATTAGAGTGGCTCTTGACACGTGTCAGAAGAACAGGGCAATGGGCTCAGAAGGTGACACCTCAGAGGAGTTTGAATTCTACTTTTTCTGATGAAAGGAGATCTGGACATGTGGCAGTCCAAGATGGTTCCATACCTGACAAGTGTCAGCTTGATGGAGGAGGTTCTTCAGATGGTGCAACCTCAGAGAGAGTTTGAAATTTAAATTTCTGCTTTTTCTATAGGAAAGGAGAGACTGACATGTGGCGCCACCTCAGGGTGGCTCCACATTGACATGTGTCAGGAGGCAGGAGCTGAAGAAGCAGAAGATGCCACCTTAGAGGGGAGCTGTTTCTACTTTTTCTGATGCTGGGAGGTCTGACCATGTGGCGCCACCTCAGGGTGGCTCCTACAATGCCATGTGGCAGGAGGGAGGAAAAGGAGGGAAAGGGACACGTGGCCCCATCTCAAAAAATGAATTTAGGGAGGAGACTTCAGGATTTGCGCCACCTCAGCCTGGAGTTTGAATATTTGAATTGTTGCTTTTTCTGAAGGAGGCAGAAAATGACATGTGTCATTTGCTTTTTCTGAGAAGAGCAGAGAATGACATGTGTCATTTGCTTTTTCTGAGAAGAGCAGAGAATGACATCTGTCATTTGCTTTTTCTGAGAAGAGCAGAGAATGACATATGTCATTTGCTTTTTCTGAGAAGAGCAGAGAATGACATGTGTCATTTGCTTTTTCTGAGAAGGGCAGAGAATGACACGTGTCTGCTGCAGGAGAGAATACCTCAGATGGCGCCACCTCAGAAGGAGACAACTCTACCTTTTCTGGACAGGACAACACATGACACGTGGCATCTCAGGGTGACCTTTGAATGACACATGGCACAGGGTGAAGATGGTGGACATTGACACGTGGCATAAAATGAAGAGAATGTCTAATGACATGTGGCAGCATCTTAATGTGGCCCCACACTGACACGTGTCAAAGGATGGCAAAAGAGAGAAGGTGACATGTGGTGCCACCTCTAGGTGAACCCTATGCTGACACATGGCAGGTAAATGGGAGGAGAGAGAAAAGACAAGTGGCGCCAATCCAGGGACAAGGCTCCTATATTTTTGGGTTTTTCAAAATTCAGTTTTTTCAAAAGAAAAGTCTATGTGACACCACCTCAGTGTGGGTCCCACATTGCTTCTTTATTGAAATAAAGACAAGACAACAAAACCTCTTTTTTTTTGAATTTTCATAAAATTTTGGACTAATTGGCAAAACAGAAATTTTGAAAAGAGTTGGCCCCTGTAGGGCGATTTTGTAAAAGGAAGATATTTGAAATTGTTTGACAAAAGGGCAAAATCTGAGATGAAGTGGCTGAAATCCATATTAAAAACTATCCAGATCGTTTTTCTGAGGAAATATTTTGAAATTTGGAGCCCTGGGGGTAAAATGGGAAGAATTGATAACTTTGAAGACCCGGGGTATTGAAATCAATTTTGAAAAGAGTTGAAATTCAAATCTGGATTGAAAATTTTGAAACCGAGAGTTCTGGACCTCGAAATGACATGTTGTGCAGTGCAGTGATATGAAATGCTTATGCAATGATATGCAATGCCATGTCTTATGCAATATACTCTTGAACCAAGACTTGGAGATTCCTGTCTTCTGTCAGGAATGAAAATTTTGAACATCTGAGCTAAAAATAGAGAAATTTTGAGAGTTGCAGATGAAATTTAGACTTTTGCAAGGTCCGGGTTCAGAAAATGACCATTTTGCCCTCCGGCGATTTCAGAGGCTGGATGCTGATGCTGGGTGGAAATGTCGGGGAGGTGAGTGAAGATTTGGGGTGTTTACATCCCTGAAGAGGGTCCTTCGCAAGAGAAAAGGATTGATTTTGGACAAAAATGGTAACCCGAAGGTTGAAATTGAGAATTTAGAGCTTGATTTATTGATGATTGGCTAGTACAAAGACTGAACCTGGAGGGCTTAACTTGATCAGTCAGCCAGACACTAGCATGAGCGCTAGGTGTACCAGCAAGAGCGCTGGATTTGGAAAATGTACCAGCACGAGCACTGGATTTGGAAAAACACACCAGCATGAGCACTGGATTTTGAAAAAAATACCGCAGTACGAGCATTGGGTTTTTAAAGATGCACACCAGTACGAGCACTGGGTTTTGAAGATGCACACCAGTACGAGCACTGGGTTTTGAAGATGCACACCAGTACGAGCACTGGGTTTTGAAGATGCATACCAGCACGAGCACTAGATTTTCGAAAATGCACCTGTACGAGCACTGGTTTTTCTGAGGAAGAGACCGACATTTGAAGACACTTGAGAATTCAGCGAGAATGATTGTCGGCATTTCAGGATTATCCCTTATCTTGAAGGGGAAGTTCAGGTTTGTCCCTTAACCTGAAAGGGAGAAAGGCAAGGAGAACTTTTGGTCCAATATGAGCATTGGATCAATAGAGGAAACTTGAGTCAGAACTCGAGAAAATAAGAATATACAAAAGCGAAAATCCGAGTCGGAACCTAGTTTTTCAAAATAAAAAAAAGAGTGTGAATCGAGATTGAGAACTCGCATTCTTGACGCAGCAATTGGTTTCAATACAAGCATTAAATCGAAAAGGAAGTCTGAGTCGGAACCTGGAAAAAATTAAGATTATATAAGAGGGAAAATCCGAGTCAGAACCCGACTTTTAAAAAATAAAGATAAACAGAATGAACGAGAATCAAGTTTGAAAACTCGAATTCTCGACATAACAATTGGTTCCAATACGAGCATTAGATCCAAAAAAAAGTCCAAGTTGGAACCCGGAACTTCAAAAATAAGAATATACAAAAAGGGAAAATCCGAGTCGGAAACCGATTTTCAAAAATAAAGATAAAAAGAATGAATGAGAATCGAGTTTGAGAATTCGAATTCTCGACGTAACAATTTGTCCCAATACGAGCATCGGATCCAAAAGGAAGAACGAGTCGGAACCCGGAAAAAATAAGAATATATAAGAAGGAAAATCCGAGTCGGAACCCGATTTTCAAAAATAAAGATGAAAAGAATGAACGAGAATCGAGTTTGAGAACTCGAATTCTCGACGTAACAATTGGTTCTAATACGAGCATCGGATCCAAACGGAAGTCCGAGTCGGAACTCGGAACTTCAAAAATAAGAATATACAAAAAAAAGAAAATCTGAGTCAGAACTCGGTTTTCAAAAATAAAGATAAAAAGACATTTTGTCCGGTCGACTGGCTAATTCTTCGGTCGACCAATTTTAAAAAAAAATAACGTTTTGCTTAGAAGATTTGAAGCCAAAAAGGTTGGTCAACCGATGAGCGTATTGGTCGACTAATAAACATGAAAAATTGAGTAAAGAGTTTTTCTAAATTGATTTTTTTATGACGGTTTTTTTTTTTAGAAAAGTTTTTATAAAGACTTTTTAGGTGAAATGCAATTGAAATATCAATGAAGGAAATAGTTTCGATGGTAAACTAAATATATGATTCACATATGGACTTTAGGATTATGTCCAATACATGGTACACACATGATAAAGTTGGATAATGCCATGTTGCGGCATAACCAGTGGGGGTACGAAACGTACACTCGAGCTCATAAACAAAACTGAAAATGTTGAATGTTTAAGTACTCAACACAAAGTTGAACCAGAATTATGAGAAATTGTGGTTGGTGCCTTTGAGGCATTCAATGGGTAATGTGCATATACTAAGATCAACCTGAGTATGAGTTGGGGTTTTGAAAATCCCCTGTGGTGCAATGACTTGCACATGAGAATAAATAAAAAAAAAAAAATGCACACATAACCTAAATATGGGATTCTGGGTATACCTGAAAGATGGTATATGTTACTAGTTTCCCAGGGTTCTGGGTACATCTGAAAGAAGATGTATGTTACTGGATCCAAACAAACAAGAATGAAAATTTATACACATATAAATTAAATATGTGGGATTCTGGGTATACCTGAAAATGGTATATGTTACTGGTTTCCCAGGGCTCTGGGTACACCTGAAAGATGGTGTATGTTACTGGACCCATGGTCTACCTTGGAGAGGGTAGGTGGTACAAGCTTCGTGGACATTCTTGTTCTTGTGAGAGCTAGGCGTCTCACCAGGTCCCCAGTCCACGAAGTTAGGGGACCAGGACTACCAGTATGTCCTAGGTGGTAGATCCAAGTCTTCTGCAGAAGTATAGGGTGCATCCTAATTTTTGTTCTAGCCACTAGGGAGCTCTTTCTCGGTCACGAACTGTCCCCTTTGGATATCCGTACGGCTAGTCATACGGGTTATTAAATAATAGACCCCCGTATGGTCTCGGTCCGCTACGAGGTCTATGCCTGTGTGTACCCATAGGGTAAGAGTAAGATAAGCATTAAATAATTTAAGTTGACTAGAAACTTATCTCTGAAGAATTATATTCTGTTGAGTTGACTTTAGAAAAACTTGTGGAATCTACAGCTTGTACTAATGTGGATAAACATACCTCTAGTTCAGTCATCTTTTGCATTGTATCATGAATTAGAAAGCATAATCATCTTCTTAGAATGTTATAAACTTCCATGCTAGTTATATCTGCAGTATTTGCACATATTTGTACAGAGGTCACTGAGCACCACATATAAATATAATGCTTCTTACGCAGACAGAGGAGTCTGACCCTTCTGCTTTAAATGTTTTTCAGGTAGCAACTAATTGGAGCATCGGGGTGTCGTTTTGGATAAAGCCAAGAGATCTCATTTATTCAGTATTTTATGTTTGAACTCTGATTAGTAGATTTACAATTCTGTTATGGGATGTAATTAATGACATTAATGTTTCAATTAATGAATGGTATGTTTAGTACTTCTCTGTTTTACCCTGTAATGCGCCCGACTTGTATTTTACGCACTTCCGCTATTTCAAAAAAAAAAAAATTTACTCCAAAATTTTTACTATAAAAAGTTGGGGCGTTACAGCGCCACCTCAAAAGGTGTTTGAGATTTGAATCTAGAAGCAGTAGGAGCATGCCATGTGGCGCCACATTAGAGTGGCTCTTGACACGTGTCAGAAGAACAGGGCAATGGGCTCAGAAGGTGACACCTCAGAGGAGTTTGAATTCTACTTTTTCTGATGAAAGGAGATCTGGACATGTGGCAGTCCAAGATGGTTCCATACCTGACAAGTGTCAGCTTGATGGAGGAGGTTCTTCAGATGGTGCAACCTCAGAGAGAGTTTGAAATTTAAATTTCTGCTTTTTCTATAGGAAAGGAGAGACTGACATGTGGCGCCACCTCAGGGTGGCTCCACATTGACATGTGTCAGGAGGCAGGAGCTGAAGAAGCAGAAGATGCCACCTTAGAGGGGAGCTGTTTCTACTTTTTCTGATGCTGGGAGGTCTGACCATGTGGCGCCACCTCAGGGTGGCTCCTACAATGCCATGTGGCAGGAGGGAGGAAAAGGAGGGAAAGGGACACGTGGCCCCATCTCAAAAAATGAATTTAGGGAGGAGACTTCAGGATTTGCGCCACCTCAGCCTGGAGTTTGAATATTTGAATTGTTGCTTTTTCTGAAGGAGGCAGAAAATGACATGTGTCATTTGCTTTTTCTGAGAAGAGCAGAGAATGACATGTGTCATTTGCTTTTTCTGAGAAGAGCAGAGAATGACATCTGTCATTTGCTTTTTCTGAGAAGAGCAGAGAATGACATATGTCATTTGCTTTTTCTGAGAAGAGCAGAGAATGACATGTGTCATTTGCTTTTTCTGAGAAGGGCAGAGAATGACACGTGTCTGCTGCAGGAGAGAATACCTCAGATGGCGCCACCTCAGAAGGAGACAACTCTACCTTTTCTGGACAGGACAACACATGACACGTGGCATCTCAGGGTGACCTTTGAATGACACATGGCACAGGGTGAAGATGGTGGACATTGACACGTGGCATAAAATGAAGAGAATGTCTAATGACATGTGGCAGCATCTTAATGTGGCCCCACACTGACACGTGTCAAAGGATGGCAAAAGAGAGAAGGTGACATGTGGTGCCACCTCTAGGTGAACCCTATGCTGACACATGGCAGGTAAATGGGAGGAGAGAGAAAAGACAAGTGGCGCCAATCCAGGGACAAGGCTCCTATATTTTTGGGTTTTTCAAAATTCAGTTTTTTCAAAAGAAAAGTCTATGTGACACCACCTCAGTGTGGGTCCCACATTGCTTCTTTATTGAAATAAAGACAAGACAACAAAACCTCTTTTTTTTTGAATTTTCATAAAATTTTGGACTAATTGGCAAAACAGAAATTTTGAAAAGAGTTGGCCCCTGTAGGGCGATTTTGTAAAAGGAAGATATTTGAAATTGTTTGACAAAAGGGCAAAATCTGAGATGAAGTGGCTGAAATCCATATTAAAAACTATCCAGATCGTTTTTCTGAGGAAATATTTTGAAATTTGGAGCCCTGGGGGTAAAATGGGAAGAATTGATAACTTTGAAGACCCGGGGTATTGAAATCAATTTTGAAAAGAGTTGAAATTCAAATCTGGATTGAAAATTTTGAAACCGAGAGTTCTGGACCTCGAAATGACATGTTGTGCAGTGCAGTGATATGAAATGCTTATGCAATGATATGCAATGCCATGTCTTATGCAATATACTCTTGAACCAAGACTTGGAGATTCCTGTCTTCTGTCAGGAATGAAAATTTTGAACATCTGAGCTAAAAATAGAGAAATTTTGAGAGTTGCAGATGAAATTTAGACTTTTGCAAGGTCCGGGTTCAGAAAATGACCATTTTGCCCTCCGGCGATTTCAGAGGCTGGATGCTGATGCTGGGTGGAAATGTCGGGGAGGTGAGTGAAAATTTGGGGTGTTTACATCCCTGAAGAGGGTCCTTCGCAAGAGAAAAGGATTGATTTTGGACAAAAATGGTAACCCGAAGGTTGAAATTGAGAATTTAGAGCTTGATTTATTGATGATTGGCTAGTACAAAGACTGAACCTGGAGGGCTTAACTTGATCAGTCAGCCAGACACTAGCATGAGCGCTAGGTGTACCAGCAAGAGCGCTGGATTTGGAAAATGTACCAGCACGAGCACTGGATTTGGAAAAACACACCAGCATGAGCACTGGATTTTGAAAAAAATACCGCAGTACGAGCATTGGGTTTTTAAAGATGCACACCAGTACGAGCACTGGGTTTTGAAGATGCACACCAGTACGAGCACTGGGTTTTGAAGATGCACACCAGTACGAGCACTGGGTTTTGAAGATGCATACCAGCACGAGCACTAGATTTTCGAAAATGCACCTGTACGAGCACTGGTTTTTCTGAGGAAGAGACCGACATTTGAAGACACTTGAGAATTCAGCGAGAATGATTGTCGGCATTTCAGGATTATCCCTTATCTTGAAGGGGAAGTTCAGGTTTGTCCCTTAACCTGAAAGGGAGAAAGGCAAGGAGAACTTTTGGTCCAATATGAGCATTGGATCAATAGAGGAAACTTGAGTCAGAACTCGAGAAAATAAGAATATACAAAAGCGAAAATCCGAGTCGGAACCTAGTTTTTCAAAATAAAAAAAAGAGTGTGAATCGAGATTGAGAACTCGCATTCTTGACGCAGCAATTGGTTTCAATACAAGCATTAAATCCAAAAGGAAGTCTGAGTCGGAACCTGGAAAAAATTAAGATTATATAAGAGGGAAAATCCGAGTCAGAACCCGACTTTTAAAAAATAAAGATAAACAGAATGAACGAGAATCAAGTTTGAAAACTCGAATTCTCGACATAACAATTGGTTCCAATACGAGAATCAAGTTTGAAAAGTCCAAGTTGGAACCCGGAACTTCAAAAATAAGAATATACAAAAAGGGAAAATCCGAGTCGGAAACCGATTTTCAAAAATAAAGATAAAAAGAATGAATGAGAATCGAGTTTGAGAATTCGAATTCTCGATGTAACAATTTGTCCCAATACGAGCATCGGATCCAAAAGGAAGTCCGAGTCGGAACCCGGAAAAAATAAGAATATATAAGAAGGAAAATCCGAGTCGGAACCCGGTTTTCAAAAATAAAGATGAAAAGAATGAACGAGAATCGAGTTTGAGAACTCGAATTCTCGACGTAACAATTGGTTCTAATACGAGCATCGGATCCAAACGGAAGTCCGAGTCGGAACTCGGAACTTCAAAAATAAGAATATACAAAAAAAAGAAAATCTGAGTCAGAACTCGGTTTTCAAAAATAAAGATAAAAAAAATGAATGAGAATTGAGTTTGAGAACTCGAATTCTCGATGTAACAATTGGTTCCAATGCGAGCATCGCATCCAAAAGGAAGTCCGAGTCGGAACCCGAAACTTCAAAAATAAGAATATACAAAAACTGAAAATCTGAGTCGGAACCCGATTTTCAAAAATAAAGTTAAAAAGAATGAATGAGAATCGAGTTTGAGAACTCGAATTCTCGATGTAACAATTGGTTCCAATACGAGCATCGGATCCAAAAGGAAGTCCGAGTCGGAACTCGGAACTTCAGAAATAAGAATATACAAAAGGAAAAATCTAAGTCGGAACCCGGTTTTCAAAAAATAAAGATAAAAAGAATGAATGAGAATCGAGTTTGAGAACTCGAATTCTTGATGTAACAATTGGTTCCAATACGAGCATCGGATCCAAAAGGAAGTCTTAGTCAGAACCCAAAACTTTAGAAATAAGAATATACAAAAGGAAAAATTCGAGTCGGAACCCGGTTTTCAAAAAAATAAAGATAAAAAGAATGAATGAGAATCGAGTTTGAGAACTCGAATTCTCAACGTAACAATTGGTTCCAATACGAGCATCGGATCCAAAAGAAAATCCGAGTCGGAACCCAAAACTTCAAAAATAAGAATATACCAAAAAGGGAAAATCCGAGTCGGAACCCAATTTTCAAAAATAAAGATAAAAAGAATAAATAAGAATTGAGTTTGAGAACTCGAATTCTCGACGTAACAATTGGTTCCAATACGAGCATCGGATCCAAAAGGAAGTCCGAGTCGGAACCCGGGACTTCAAAAATAAGAATATACCAAAAAGGGAAAATATGAGTCAGGATCCGGTTTTCAAACGAAAGATAAAAGGGGAAAACCTGAGTCGGAACTCGGATCTTCCAAAAATAAAAATAAAATGAAAACAAAGCCTGAGTCGGAACTCAGACGGGAGGGAAATAGATCCTTCCCAAAAGTTAGATTTCAGAAGGATTGACAAAAAGCATGAATAGATTCTGACGACGAGGATGAGAAACTTATTCAAGGTCCTTGACCCAAGATGGCCTAAAATCTGAATTTATTTGTGATGGTTTCCAGGATTATCCCAAATCCTGAAGAGAATTTGACAAAGTCTAAAAAGATTGATAGAAATTGATAAAGGAAAAATGAGTTGATAAAAGAAATAAATTAATGCAGTTGACGATAAAGATTTAGTAGAAATTGACAGAAATTTGAGAAAAATTGATGATAGAAGGATTTAGGATTATCCCCTTTCTTGAAAATAAAAGGGCCTCGTGGGACGAGGTCAGGTTTTATCCCTTAACCTGAAAGGGGAATACCTCATTGAAACGAGGCATCAGGTTTGTCCCTTAACCTGAAAGGGTTAAGAATAAAGGAATAAAATTTAATAAAATTGATAAAACTTGACAAAATTGATAAAATTGACAATAAATTGATAAAAATTTGATTGAATTGGAAAATGAAATAAATGTAATTTAATAAAGATAACAAGACTAACCAAAAAGTTGATAAGATTTTTAGAAAGAGATTCATCTGATCCTGTCTACATATGATGAAGGAAGACAAGTATAGATCAAGATAAAAATGCCCTAGTATCAGGGAGAAAATTGTGAGAATTCAATAGAAGATTATTACTTTATTGAAAAAGACTTTTCAAGAGTACAAAAGGCTATGATGAACAATTCAAGTGTAAAATCTCTTCAAATGCAGAGCATTGATAGGATCTGACAGTTCCACTCCATCTGTGTTGATCAGACGATAGGAATTGCGAGGCAGCGCTTCCTTAACCACATAAGGGCCTTCCCAATTGGGTGACCACTTGCCCTTCGGTCGGTGCTTGAGATGAGTTGTTGATCTGAGCACAAGTTCACTGACTCAGAATCTTCTCTCAATTACTGATTTGGCGTAGTGTCGAGCTATCCTCTGACGATAGGCTTGAGTATGCTCTGCTGCCTTGAGTATTCTCTCGTCTAGCAGATCTAGTTGTACTAACCTCTGTTGCTGGTACTGATCAAGCGGGAGTTCAATGAGTGACACAAACTTGAGTGTGGGCTTCTGAACGTGGAGAGGTAATACTACTTGTGTTTCATAAATAAATTCTGAAGGAGTAGTGTTGGTTGGGGTCTGAATGGTGGTTCGATACGCCTAGAGTGCATCATGCATCTTCTCATGCCAATCATGGCCCGTTTCGACAGTTCTTTCTAAAATGTTGATCAAAATTTTGTTGGTGGCCTCTGCCTAGCCATTTCCTTGAGGATAATAAGGAGCCGAGAAGTGATGATGAATCCTAAACTTCGAGCAGAAGGTGTTCATACTCTCATTCTTGAAGTGACTGCCATTGTCTGACACGATATCATGTGGGACATCGAATCGGCAGAGAAGATTCTTGTGAATGAAGGAAATCACATGCCGGTCTTCTACTGTTCGCAGAGTTACAACTTCGACCCATTTGGTGAAGTATTCTGTAGCTGCGAGGAAATATCGGTGGCCATTAGAAGTTGAAGGAGTGATCGGACCCACTACATCGAAGGCCCGCATTGAAAAAGGCCAGGGAAAAACCACGGACTGTAAGTATGCGGCTGGCGCATGAATGAAAGGTGCGTACATTTGGCATTTCATGCACTTCCTCACAAAATGATGGCAATCCTGCTGCATGGTTTTCCAATAATATCCTGCCCGGATAATCTGTTTAACGAGTGTTTGGTAGCCGACGTGGCCACCACAAATTCCCTCGTGTGCCTCTTGTACAACTTCCATGGCTTCATCCTTATCTAAGCATCTGGCATACTCAGAACTGAACTCACGGCGATAAAGAGTATTGGTCAGGATAAAATAACGGGCTCACATGCGCTGAATCGCGCGTTGCTCCCTTCTTGGCATTTTCGATGGAAATTCACCAGTTTCGATAAAGTTTTTGATATCTTGATACCAAGGCTTCTCTTTCTGAGTGGCTTGGTTTACTTGTTCAGCTGAAATGTAGGCAGGTTGATCAAGTCTGCCGATCTCGAAGAAACGATAGGATTCACTGTCTTTGAATGACAAAATAGACCCTAAAGAGGCTAGGCCATCAGCTATATGATTGTATTCCTTCTTGACATGGTTGAACTGAAATTCTTCAACGTTGCCTATGAGAGCCAAGGCAATCTTCTGATAAGGAATCAATTTTGAATCCTTGACTTGTCATGCAGCATTAACTTGGCTGACAACAAGCAATGAATCACCAAAGGCATGTACTCTCTTGTGTTATGACAATGAAGCCATACTTGATACTTCAACTACAAGGTTTTGATGATGAGCAAGTGAATCAACTGCATTTCAGCTAAGGCAATGAAGAAATATGACAAGCATTGAAGAATTCGATGAAGAATCTTTGAAAACTATTATGCAAATGTTATATTCATTAAAAGTCTTAGATTCGTGTAAGAGCCTTACTTAGAGTGCATATTTCGGTTGCATTTCAGCTAAAAAGTCTTCAGAAAAACTTTTCTAAAAGAACCCTTCATGAAAATCTTTTTAGAAAACTCTTTTCTTAAATATTCATGTTTATTAGTCGACCAATAGACTCACCAGTCGACTAATCCTTTCGCGCCATATTTTCTAAAATATCATTTTTGTCAAATTAGTTGACCGAAGGTATTGTCAGTCGACTCGACAGAACATGTGTTCTCTGGAAATTTAGCAGCAGTCCACTAATGCCTTTATCAGTCGACCGGACAGAACATGTGTTTTTTAGGAAATTTTAGCAGCCGTCGACTGAAAGGTTTTTCAGTCTACTGATGATATTATCAGTTGACTAACTTTTCACTAGTCGACTAAGTTTCAAAAGTTTAGATTTTCAAATGACTCGATTAACAGATCAGTCGACCGACGATAACTGTCAGTCTACTAATAACTAATTATTAGTCGACTAACTATTGTTTCAGTCGACTAATTTTGTTGTTTTTCCTGAAACTTTAAAAAAGGCGTGTTTTTCAGTCAATGAATGAGAATTGAGTTTGAGAACTCGAATTCTCGATGTAACAATTGGTTCCAATGCGAGCATCGGATCCAAAAGGAAGTCCGAGTCGGAACCCGAAACTTCAAAAATAAGAATATACAAAAATTGAAAATCTGAGTCGGAACCCGATTTTCAAAAATAAAGTTAAAAAGAATGAATGAGAATCGAGTTTGAGAACTCGAATTCTCGATGTAACAATTGGTTCCAATACGAGCATCGGATCCAAAAGGAAGTCCGAGTCGGAACTCGGAACTTCAGAAATAAGAATATACAAAAGGAAAAATCTAAGTCGGAACCCGGTTTTCAAAAAATAAAGATAAAAAGAATGAATGAGAATCGAGTTTGAGAACTCGAATTCTTGATGTAACAATTGGTTCCAATACGAGCATCGGATCCAAAAGGAAGTCTTAGTCAGAACCCAAAACTTTAGAAATAAGAATATACAAAAGGAAAAATTCGAGTCGGAACCCGGTTTTCAAAAAAATAAAGATAAAAAGAATGAATGAGAATCGAGTTTGAGAACTCGAATTCTCAACGTAACAATTGGTTCCAATACGAGCATCGGATCCAAAAGGAAATCCGAGTCGGAACCCAAAACTTCAAAAATAAGAATATACCAAAAAGGGAAAATCCGAGTCGGAACCCGATTTTCAAAAATAAAGATAAAAAGAATAAATAAGAATTGAGTTTGAGAACTCGAATTCTCGACGTAACAATTGGTTCCAATACGAGCATCGGATCCAAAAAGAAGTCCGAGTCGGAACCCGGGACTTCAAAAATAAGAATATACCAAAAAGGGAAAATATGAGTCAGGATCCGGTTTTCAAACGAAAGATAAAAGGGGAAAACCTGAGTCGGAACTCGGATCTTCCAAAAATAAAAATAAAATGAAAACAAAGCCTGAGTCGGAACTCAGACGGGAGGGAAATAGATCCTTCCCAAAAGTTAGATTTCAGAAGGATTGACAAAAAGCATGAATAGATTCTGACGACGAGGATGAGAAACTTATTCAAGGTCCTTGACCCAAGATGGCCTAAAATCTGAATTTATTTGTGATGGTTTCCAGGATTATCCCAAATCCTGAAGAGAATTTGACAAAGTCTAAAAAGATTGATAGAAATTGATAAAGGAAAAATGAGTTGATAAAAGAAATAAATTAATGCAGTTGACGATAAAGATTTAGTAGAAATTGACAGAAATTTGAGAAAAATTGATGATAGAAGGATTTAGGATTATTCCCTTTCTTGAAAATAAAAGGGCCTCGTGGGACGAGGTCAGGTTTTATCCCTTAACCTGAAAGGGGAATACCTCATTGAAACGAGGCATCAGGTTTGTCCCTTAACCTGAAAGGGTTAAGAATAAAGGAATAAAATTTAATAAAATTGATAAAACTTGACAAAATTGATAAAATTGACAATAAATTGATAAAAATTTGATTAAATTGGAAAATGAAATAAATGTAATTTAATAAAGATAACAAGACTAACCAAAAAGTTGATAAGATTTTTAGAAAGAGATTCATCTGATCCTGTCTACATATGATGAAGGAAGACAAGTATAGATCAAGATAAAAATGCCCTAGTATCAGGGAGAAAATTGTGAGAATTCAATAGAAGATTATTACTTTATTGAAAAAGACTTTTCAAGAGTACAAAAGGCTATGATGAACAATTCAAGTGTAAAATCTCTTCAAATGCAGAGCATTGATAGGATCTGACAGTTCCACTCCATCTGTGTTGATCAGACGATAGGAATTGCGAGGCAGCGCTTCCTTAACCACATAAGGGCCTTCCCAATTGGGTGACCACTTGCCCTTCGGTCGGTGCTTGAGATGAGTTGTTGATCTGAGCACAAGTTCACTGACTCAGAATCTTCTCTCAATTACTGATTTGGCGTAGTGTCGAGCTATCCTCTGACGATAGGCTTGAGTATGCTCTGCTGCCTTGAGTATTCTCTCGTCTAGCAGATCTAGTTGTACTAACCTCTGTTGCTGGTACTGATCAAGCAGGAGTTCAATGAGTGACACAAACTTGAGTGTGGGCTTCTGAACGTGGAGAGGTAATACTACTTGTGTTTCATAAATAAATTCTGAAGGAGTAGTGTTGGTTGGGGTCTGAATGGTGGTTCGATACGCCTAGAGTGCATCATGCATCTTCTCATGCCAATCATGGCCCGTTTCGACAGTTCTTTCTAAAATGTTGATCAAAATTTTGTTGGTGGCCTCTGCCTAGCCATTTCCTTGAGGATAATAAGGAGCCGAGAAGTGATGATGAATCCTAAACTTCGAGCAGAAGGTGTTCATACTCTCATTCTTGAAGTGACTGCCATTGTCTGACACGATATCATGTGGGACATCGAATCGGCAGAGAAGATTCTTGTGAATGAAGGAAATCACATGCCGGTCTTCTACTGTTCGCAGAGTTACAACTTCGACCCATTTGGTGAAGTATTCTGTAGCTGCGAGGAAATATCGGTGGCCATTAGAAGTTGAAGGAGTGATCGGACCCACTACATCGAAGGCCCACATTGAAAAAGGCCAGGGAAAAACCACGGACTGTAAGTATGCGGCTGGCGCATGAATGAAAGGTGCGTACATTTGGCATTTCACGCACTTCCTCACAAAATGATGGCAATCCTGCTGCATGGTTTTCCAATAATATCCTGCCCGGATAATCTGTTTAACGAGTGTTTGGTAGCCGACGTGGCCACCACAAATTCCCTCGTGTGCCTCTTGTACAACTTCCATGGCTTCATCCTTATCTAAGCATCTGGCATACTCAGAACTGAACTCACGGCGATAAAGAGTATTGGTCAGGATAAAATAATGGGCTCACATGCGCTGAATCGCGCGTTGCTCCCTTCTTGGCATTTTCGATGGAAATTCACCAGTTTCGATAAAGTTTTTGATATCTTGATACCAAGGCTTCTCTTTCTGAGTGGCTTGGTTTACTTGTTCAGCTGAAATGTAGGCAGGTTGATCAAGTCTGCCGATCTCGAAGAAACGATAGGATTCACTGTCTTTGAATGACAAAATAGACCCTAAAGAGGCTAGGCCATCGGCTATATGATTGTATTCCTTCTTGACATGGTTGAACTGAAATTCTTCAACGTTGCCTATGAGAGCCAAGGCAATCTTCTGATAAGGAATCAATTTTGAATCCTTGACTTGCCATGCAGCATTAACTTGGCTGACAACAAGCAATGAATCACCAAAGGCATGTACTCTCTTGTGTTATGACAATGAAGCCATACATGATACTTCAACTACAAGGTTTTGATGATGAGCAAGTGAATCAACTGCATTTCAGCTAAGGCAATGAAGAAATATGACAAGCATTGAAGAATTCGATGAAGAATCTTTGAAAACTATTATGCAAATGTTATATTCATTAAAAGTCTTAGATTCGTGTAAGAGCCTTACTTAGAGTGCATATTTCGGTTGCATTTCAGCTAAAAAGTCTTCAGAAAAACTTTTCTAAAAGAACCCTTCATGAAAATCTTTTTAGAAAACTCTTTTCTTAAATATTCATGTTTATTAGTCGACCAATAGACTCACCAGTCGACTAATCCTTTCGCGCCATATTTTCTAAAATATCATTTTTGTCAAATTAGTTGACCGAAGGTATTGTCAGTCGACTCGACAGAACATGTGTTCTCTGGAAATTTAGCAGCAGTCCACTAATGCTTTTATCAGTCGACCGGACAGAACATGTGTTTTTTAGGAAATTTTAGCAGCCGTCGACTGAAAGGTTTTTCAGTCTACTGATGATATTATCAGTTGACTAACTTTTCACTAGTCGACTAAGTTTCAAAAGTTTAGATTTTCAAATGACTCGATTAACAGATCAGTCGATCGACGATAACTGTCAGTCTACTAATAACTAATTATTAGTCGACTAACTATTGTTTCAGTCGACTAATTTTGTTGTTTTTCCTGAAACTTTAAAAAAGGCGTGTCTTTCATTTTTCAAACGTTTTGATCGTTCAAAATGGACTGTTTTGACACCCTTTCATACCCTCAATGTATGAAAACTTTCAACTATAAAGATGAGTGCACTTTACACTCAAAAGCACTGCAATTCAATCAATTTGAATCAATTACTCTTTGCTTTTCACTCATATTCATTTTCTCACTCACGTGATATTTTTACTTCAGTTTTTCACTCAAAATCTTTTGAGAGATAGTGAATTTGTGAGTAGAGTATTTCAACAACCTCGAAAGCCAATTGCATCTTATTTGCATTCAAAAGATGGGCTCATAGGTTGTATTGTAAGTTGTTACTTATTTTCTGTAAAAGGAAGGACTCCTTGGTTTAAAGGAGAGTTTGCTTTCAGTAGGAGTGTTACTGGAAGTGGGACCGGATTTGGTCTGTATGATCTTGTAGTTACACAAGGTTGATAGTGGAAACCTCAAGCGGGTTTTGCTTGGGGACTGGATGTAGGTCACGAAAGACCGAACCAGGATAAATTATTGTGTTCTTTATGTGTTTGCTTTGCGAATTGCAAAAACCGTCAAAAATCCACAGACAAATTTTCAAAGCACTATTCACCCCCCCCCCTCTAGTGCTCGTTGCCTTGATCCTACTGCACTTTCATTTGGTATCAGAGCAGGTTTGCTTTTATTTTGATTTGACCATCATCTAGCATGACAACTACAACATCTCAGCACAAAGAAGGATGCTCCTCTGTTTGTCCTCCTCTCTTCGACGGAACAAACTATGGATACTGGAAAGTGAGAATGACAATATTCTTACAATCCATGGATCTCGAAATTTGGAAAGTTGTTTCAGAAAAGTACCAAATGCCATCAACTAATTTCAGTCGATGGACCGATGAAGAAAAGAAGACTGCTTCACTTAATGCCAAGGCTATGAATGCATTGTATTGTGCCGTTGACAAGGTAGAGTTCAATCACATCTCTCAATGCTCTACAACAAATGAAATATGACATACTCTTCTCGTGACTCACAAAGGTACGTCAAAGGTAAATGAATCTAAAATTGTTTCTTTAGTTCATAAATTTGAATTGTTTAAAATGAAGCAAAATGAATCTATATCGGACATGGTAACAAGAATGATCGATATCACTAACACTCTGAAATCCCTTGGAAAAGAATATTCACAAGTAGATTTAGTCAGAAAGATCCTAAGGTGTTTAACTCCTGAATGGGAGAGAAAAAACACAACTATTGAGGAAGCAAATGATTTAAACACTCACTCTTGAAGATTTGGTTGGTAACTTAATGGCATATGAACTCCAACTTCAAGACAGACAAGAAGAAGAACCCAAGAAGAAATCTCTTGCTTTTAAGGCTACTTCTGACTCTTAAAATTCAGAAGAAGATGAAGATGAAGATATTTTCCTCGTCACAAGGCAATTCAGAAGATTCATCAAAAAGGAAATATTTCAAAGAAAGGTAAAGAAAGCGGATTCTTCCAATCCCAATGAAGTCAAGTGCTTTAACTGCAAAAAGGCAAGACATATCAAGAAAGATTGTCCTCTTCTCAAAATCAAGCCCAAGGACCAATTCAAGAAGAAAAAGGCATTTCAAGCATGTTGGGATGATAGTGACTCCTCTTCCGATGAAGAATCAAATGAAGAAGTCGCCAACATGTGCTTTGTAGCACAAGAAGATTGAATAAGTCAATTTGAATATAATGATTTATTAGAAGCATTTAATGATTTATATGCTAAATTTAAGAGTCTAAGTTCTAAAAACAAAGAGTTAAAAACTGAAAATTCAACTCTTGACTCTCAAAACAAAGTGTTACTTCAGGAGATAGAAGATCTCAAGAAGGAAAACTCTTGCCAAGCATCTGAGATAAAAGAAATTGGAATTAGAACCAATCTCTTACAAAAAGAAATAACTAGTCTAAAAGAAAAATCAAATGATCTTCTTTCTATAGTGACCGAATTCACAAATGGTCAAGAGAATCTAGAAAGACTTCTTGGTTCTCAAAGATGCTCGGTTAATAAAACCGGATTGGGATATAGCTTCTTTGATACTAAAAATAGACCAAACTATGTGGTAAGAATCAAAGACAATATTCTCAACCATTTGTTCATAGAACTAAATTTTCCAGTTCTAATAGAAATGCATCTAATCATGAAACTTATAATGCTTATAAGCCTAGACATGATTACTCTAGAAATGCTAAATCTTTTTATAGAAAGAATATTTATTATCAAAGGAAACCAAAATCCAAATGGATATGGATTTCTAAGACTAACTCTCATGGACCCAAAAATAGAAAGGGGTCAAATGCTTTGTCTTCTAATTTTGTTGTAGGTACACAAAATAAGGAGCAAATGGATATTGGACAGCGGTTGTTCCAAACATATGACTGGAAGGCCGGAGTTATTTTCCACCCTCCAAAGTAAGGATGGAGGAACCGTCACCTTTGGTGACAATAACAAGGGAAAAGTAATAGGTATTGGTAATATTGGTAATCCAAAATTTCCCTTGATAGAAAATGTTCTTTTAGTAGATGGTTTAATGCATAATTTATTATCCATTAGTCAATTATGTGATAAAGGTTTTCTTGTTTCTTTTGAACATGATTTATGCTTAATTTCTGATTTTCAATCTAAAAAGATCATTTTTAAAGGTATAAGAAGGAACAATGTGTATGAACTTTATCTAGATGAGTTACCCATTTTTAATGAAAAAAGTCTTATTGTTTCAAATGAAATTCAATGGTTATGGCACAAGAGACTTGGACATGTTAACTTTAAAATTATTTCCAAGTTATCCAAGAATGATCTTGTAAGAGGCCTACCTAGAATACCATATAAAAAAGATCACTTATGTGATGCTTGCCAAAGGGGTAAACAAATCAAGAGTTCTTTTAAAGCAAAAGATATAGTTTCAACAAAACGTCCTCTAGAACTTTTACATTTAGATCTATTTGGACCATCTAGAATTCAAAGTTTGAATGGTAGCAAGTATGCTTTTGTTATAGTAGATGATTATTCTCGATTTACACGGGTGATTTTTCTAAAAAGAAAAAATGATGTTTTTTCTGAATTTTCCAAACTTTGTAGAAGAATTACAAATGAAAAATCTACATCTATTATTAAAATTCGTAGTGATCATGGTGGTGAATTTGAAAATTAATTTTTTCTAAAGTATTGTGATTTACATGGTCTATCTCACAACTTTGCTTTTCCTAGAGCGTCTCCACAAAATGGAGTTGTTGAAAGAAAAAATAGAACTTTGCAAGAATGTGCTAGAACCATGCTTCAAGATAAAAATTTACCAAAATACTTTTGGGCTGAAGCAATAAATACAGCATGTTATGTTTTAAACCGTGTTCTTATTCGACCAATTTTACATAAAACATGTTTTGAATTATATTATGATCGTATACCAAAGATCTCATATTTCAAAATTTTTGGTAGTAAATGCTTCTTGTTAAATACCAAAGATAATCTTGATAAGTTTGATTCAAAATCAGATAAATTAATATTTCTTGGATATTTTTCTAGAAGTAAAGCTTATCGTGTTTTTAATAAAAGAACATCTTGCATTGAAAAATCTTTACATGTTGCATTTGATGAGAATTGTGAGCAGGTTATACCTCTAAGCGAAGGAGAAGAAGTAATACTTCAAGAAGAACCTTTGATAGAGAGTACTTCTCAAAATAATGTTCCTCTTCAACTGGTTTGGAAAGAAGTTCGCAACCATCCACATGAACAAGTTATTGGAGAAATAAAGAGTGGTGTCCAAACTAGAAGGCAATTAGAAAAATATATTGCAAATATTGCTTTCATATCTAAAATAGAACCAAAAAATATCAATGAGGCTTGTGATGATGAATTTTGGCTTTTGGCCATGTCTGAAGAACTTAACCAATTTACTAGGAATGATGTTTGGGATCTAGTTGATAGACCAAAGGATCATCCAGTAATTGGAATAAGATGGGTCTTCCGAAATAAGCTGGACGAAAATGGCAAAGTCATTCGAAACAAAGCAAGGCTAGTAGCACAAGGCTATAATCAAGAAGAAGGCATAGATTTTGATAAAACCTATGCACCAGTGGCTCGATTAGAGTCAATTCGAATAATGCTTGCTTTTGCTAGTTACATGAACTTTAAGTTATATCAAATTGATGTTAAGAGTGCATTCTTAAATGGACACATCAATGAAGAAGTTTATGTAGAGCAACCTTCAGGCTTTGAAAATGATAAATATCCAAAAAAAGTCTACAAATTAAAAAGAGCTTTGTACGGACTTAAACAAGCACCAAAAGCGTGGTATGAAAGACTACAAAATTTTCTAGAACAATCTGGTTTTTCCATTAGTCGGGTAGACTTCACTTTATTTATTAAAAATCTTAATTCAGATATTCTTATTATGCAAATTTATGTTGATGACATAATGTTTGGTTCTATTAATGATTCTCTTTATAAAGAGTTTGCTAAAGCTATGCAGAAAGAGTTTGAAATGAGCTTGATGGGCGAATTAAACTACTTCCTTGGACTTCAAATAAAACAAACTGAAGAAGGAATCTTCATCAATCAGGCTAAGTATACAAAATAACTTCTCAAGAGATTTGGGATGGACTCATCAAAATCAAGAAGAAATCCTATGAGTACAACTACTTCTCTTGATAAAGATGAAAATGGTAAAAATGTAGATACTAAGCTCTACAGAGGTATGATCGGATCTCTATTATACTTAACTGCTAGTCGACCTGATATTATGTTGAGTGTTTGTATATGTGAAAAATTTCAAGCTAATCCAAAGGAATCTCATTTAACTGCAGTAAAACAAATTCTTCGTTACTTGAAAGATACTTCAGATTTTGGTTTGTTTTACCCAAAATCATCTTCCTTTGATTTAGTTTCATATAGTGATGCAGATTTTGCAGGAAGTAAATCTGATCGCAAGAGTACTAGCAGAACTTGTCATTTCTTAGGAAATTCCTTAGTCTCTTGGTTTAGTAAAAAACAAAATTCAGTGTCACTCTCAACAACTGAAGTAGAATATATAGCGGCTAGTTTAGTGTGTTCACAAGTACTATGGATGAAACAGACCTTAAAATATTTTGGTTTGAATTACTCCACAACAACTATTTATTGTGATAACACTAGTGCTATAAATCTTTCAAAAAATCTTGTTCAGCACTCAAGAACTAAGCATATTGAAGTTAGACATCATTTCTTAAGAGATCATGTGTTAAAAGGAGACATTTCGTTAAATTTTATTTTCACTAATGAACAACATGTGGATATCTTCACTAAACCACTTAAAAATGATGATTTTATGAGAATTAGGAAAGAACTAGGCATTTGCTCATTTTTGGATTTATAAAATGCTGATTTTTTGAACAAAATCTCAAAATTGCACCATATTAGTCGACCGATAAATTTCTAGTCGACTGATGCTTTAAAAAAATTTTAGAATGAGTCGCATCTTATTAGTCGACCAATAAATTGAAAGTGCACTAGGATCGAGGCAACGAGCACTAGAGGGGGGGTGAATAGTGCTTTTAAAAATTTCTGCGGAATATTGAAGGATTTTGCAAATCTCAAAGCAAACACACAAAGAACACAAGATTTTATCCTGGTTCGGTCAAACCCGACCTACATCCAGTCCCCAAGCAAATCCCGCTTGAGATTTTCCACTATCAACCTTGTAAACTACAAGATCACACAGACCATAACCGGTCCCACTTTCAGTAACAATCCCACTGAAAGCAAACAACTCCTTTACACCAAGGAGTCCTTCTTTTTACACAAAAGAAATAACAACTTACAATACAACCTATGAGCCTTCCTTTTGAATGCAAATGAGATGCAATTGGCTTTTTGAGGTTGTTGAAACACTCTACTCACGAATTCACTATCTCTTAAAGTGATTTGAGTGAAAAACTGAAGTGAAAATATCACGTGAGTGAGAAAACAAATACTTGAATGAATAGGAGTGAAAAGCAAGATTCAAATCGATTGAATTGTTGTTTTTGAGTGTAAAATGCACTCATATTTATAGTTAAAAGATTCCATACGTTGAGAGTATGAAAGGGTGTCAAAACGGTTCATTTCGAACGATCAAAACGTTTGAAAAATGAAAAGACACGCTTTTTTGAAGTTTCAGGAAAACGGCAAAATTAGTCGACTGAAACATCAGTTAGTCGACTAATAGTTAGTTATTAGTAGACTGACAGTTATCGTCGGTCGACTGATCTGTTAATCGAGCCGTTTGAAAATCTGAACTTTTGAAACTTAGTCGACTTAAGAAAAGTTAGTCGACTGATAATATCATCAGTAGACTGAAAAACCTTTTAGTCGACTGCTGCTAAAAACTTCTGAAAAACAAACATTCTGTTCGGTCGACTGATAAAAAGCATTAGTCGACTGCTGCTAAATTTTTCAGAAAACACATGTTATGTTCAGTCGACTGATAAAACCATTAGTCGACTGCTGCTAATTTTCCAGAAAACAGACATTCTGTCCAGTCGACTGATAAAACCTTCGGTCGACTAATTTGACAAGAATGACTTTTTAGAAAATATGGCGCGAAAGGATTAGTCGACTGATAAGTCTATTGGTCGACTAATAAACATGAAAATTTAAGAAAAGAGTTTTCTAAAAAGAGTTTCAAAAGAGTTTCTTTTAGAAAAGTTTTTCTAAAGACTTTTAAGATGAAGTGCAACCTAAATATGCACTCTAAGTAAGGCTCTTACAAGAATCTAAGACTTTTAATGAATTAAACATTTGCACACTAGTCTTCAAGGATTTTTCACTGAATTCTTCAATTTCTTCATATCCTTAGCTGAAATGCAGTTGATTCTACTTGCTCATCATCAAAACCTTGTACTTGAAGTATCATGTATGGCTTCATTGTCGTAACATAAATTTCTAGTCAACTGATGCTTTAAAATTTTTTTAGAATGAGTCGCACCTTATTAGTCGACCGATAAAATTTTAGTCGACTAAAATTCTTTTTAAATTTCAACTAAAGGGACCCGATACCCCTTGGATTTTTTTTTAACACCCGATTTTTTAAAAAAAAAGGCATTGTTTCATTTCATTTTTTACGCACCTTTTCGTTTTTCTTAAAAACAAAACCCTTTGAAACACAAAACCCTCTCTCTCTCTCCTCTCTCTCTTCCGAAAAACCCTCGGAGTGTCGTTTGAACCTCTCCTCGCCGAAATCTTCTAGCCGTGACAGGGAGTCGCCGGAATCCTCTTGCCGTGACCGGTGCATCTTTAGTTCTTGGAATCCCCTTGTGGAAGCCTTCTCACCCGTCGTCAGCCATCGTATCTTCCTCTATTTCTGTTGCACGATGCACGACAACATTTTCCTCCCGCTGAACGTCATTTGGAAGCCGACATCAACTGTTCTTCTCAACAACTATGTTGATCAATCATTCTCTGTAACTGAATTTTTTTTTTTGGGTGAATTTGTTTCAACCATGCCTCGTCAAAAGACTGCATCTACAAAAGGTTCTCCTCCTCCTACACCTTTAGCAAAATATGGATTTTCTCTCAGATTACTCTGAAATCCTCTTTTATATGATACCTTTGGATCGGTTTCTGCACTTCCTATTTTACCAGGCTGAAATGTCCTCTTTCACATGTTTTCTCATTACAAAATCAGAGAATTATTTTCAGGAATTTCACATATTTTTGATGCCTGTGCAGACACCCTTTATTATCCTTTTCTGATCCACTTGTTTTATACAAATTTACAAATTGATCATGAAACTGGGGTTCTTTCCTCTCTTATTCATGATGTTGAAATTGAGTTTGATTCTAAACTACTTGGACAAATCCTAGAAATTCCACCCTCAGACACTCTTTTCAATACTATTAAACTTAATGATGAAAGAATTTTTGAACAAATTCTTCTTCTCGGTGCACCTCATTGTCCTCTTTTCAAAAATACTAATCTTCAAACTCGTGCACGCATTGCTGGACGAATTCTTGCCCACAATGTTCTACCTAAAACTGGTTCTTTTGATTATTATTCCACAGATCTTTCTACGGCTCTTTATGTCTTATTTGGAAATACTTCTTTAAATTGGGCCAACATGTATTTTACTAATTTGTGGAAACAAAAACCATTTCTTCCTTATGGATGTCTTCTTACTCGTATTTTCAGACATTTCAAAGTTCCCTTAACTAATGAAAAATATATTGAGCAAAAGGAGTTCTTTGATCAAACTATTTTTAAACGAATGAAAATCAAATATCTACCTCCTTTAAACATTGATCAAACTGAACCATCTGATCCTACTGAACCATCAATTTATGAACCCTCACCATCTTCTGCAACACCTTCATCTCAAGCAAAACAAAAGAAATTTTCTACTAGTCAAGGCAATGATGAAGTTTTGCAGCGACTGAAAGCTTTGGAGCTGCATCAACACACTTTTCGTGAAGATGTGACTCAAAAACTTTCTTTGATTCAGAAAGATATTACTGCAATCAAGGACTTGCTCAACTCACTTTTCTGATCTTTGTTTTCTGTCTTTACTAAACTTTGATACTTTATGGGTCATAATATTTTGAACTTGAATTTACATTTTGCTTATGCTATTTCTGCCCTTATTCTTTTTTATTATGACAAAGGGGGAGAAAAAGATAGAATTTGGTAGACACATGCATGGAAATTGCAGGAGAAAAAGATAGACCTTGCATGAGAAATATGAGAGATTAAGAGAAATAGAAATAATTTGCAAAAAATGCATGAAGTAATGATGGAAATGCAAACCAATCAATATGTGATATATGTGCTTTGAATGTACTAACTTTTAATGTTTTACAACATATTGATAGGGGGAGTAAAATCTCCATCTATGCATCTAAATGCTTCATCTTTGATTAAGTTTGTCATCATAAAAAAGGGAGAGATTGTTACGACAATGAAGCCATACATGATACTTCAAGTACAAGGTTTTTATGATGAGCAAGTGAATCAACTGCATTTCAGCTAAGGTAATGAAGAAATATGACAAGCATTGAAGAATTCGATGAAGAATCATTGAAGACTAGTGTGCAAATGTTATATTCATTAAAAGTCTTAGATTCTTGTAAGAGCCTTACTTAGACTGCATATTTCGGTTGCATTTCAGCTAAAAAGTCTTTAGAAAAAGTTTTCTAAAAGAACCCTTCATGAAAATCTTTTTAGAAAACTCTTTTCTTAAATATTCATGTTTATTAGTCGACCAATAGACTCACCAGTCGACTAATCCTTTCGCGTCATATTTTCTAAAATATCATTTTTGTCAAATTAGTTGATCGAAGGTATTGTCAGTCGACTGGACAGAACATGTTTTTTCTGAAAATTTAGCAACAGTCGACTAGTGCTTTTATCAGTCGACCGGACAAAACATGTGTTTTTCAGGAAATTTTAGCAGCCGTCGACTGAAAGGTTTTTCAGTCTACTGATGATATTATCAGTCGACTAACTTTTCTCTAGTTGACTAAGTTTCAAAAGATCAGATTTTCAAATGGCTCGATTAACAGATCAGTCCACCGACGATAACTGTCAGTCTACTAATAACTAATTATTAGTCAACTAACTACTATTTCAGTCGACTAATTTTGCCATTTTTCTTGAAACTTTAAAAAAGGCATGTCTTTTCATTTTTCAAACGTTTTGATCGTTTAAAATGGACTGTTTTGATACCCTTTCATACCCTCAACATATGAAATCTTTCAACTATAAATATGAGTGCATTTTACACTCAAAAGCACTACAATTCAATCAATTTGAATCAATTACTCTTTGATTTTCACTCATATTCATTTTCTCACTCACGTGATATTTTTCACTTTAGTTTTTTCACTCAAATTCCTTTGAGAGATAGTGAATTCGTGAGTAGAGTATTCCAACAACCTCAAAAGCCAATTGCATCTCATTTGCATTCATAAGAAGGGCTCATAGGTTGTATTGTAAGTTGTTACTTGTGTCAATTTTCTGTAAAAGAAATGACTCCTTGGTTTAAAGGAGTTGTTTGCTTTCAGTAGGTGTGTTACTGGAAGTGGGACCGGATTTGGTCTGTATGATCTTATAGTTACACAAGGTTGATAGTGGAAATCTCAAGCGGGTTTTGCTTGGGGACTGGATGTAGGTCGGGAAAGACCGAACTAGGATAAATTATTGTGTTCTTTGTGTGTTTGCTTTGCGAATTGCAAAATTCCACAGGCAATTTTTAAAAGCACTATTCACCCCCCCCTCTAGTGCTCATTGCCTCGATCCTACTGCACTTTTATCTTGACGTTAAAGTCTTGCAAAATCTTAAGGCCTTGTATTAGAGCTTCATACTCGGCCATATTATGAGTACATTGGAAGATAAGCTTGAGGGAATAAGGGATCATCTCCTTTTAGGGAGTGATCAACAAGATCCCAATCTATATGCCGGATATATTTTTGGCTCCATCAAAGAAAAGGGTCCAAACTGGGGACTCCTGAATACTGCAGATGCGATCATCGGAAAAATCATCTTCTGCTTTGATCTCTTCTGTCAACGGGAAATCTGCCAACTGATCTTTGTTGGACTGACCCTTGACTGACTTCTGAGACACATACTCTAAATCATATTGCATCAGGAGAACTTGCCATTTTGCAATCCGTTGTTCAAGGATGTACTTGAGAGGATTGAGTCTTGACAGAATTTTAATTTCTGAGGCCAACAGATAATGCCTCAGCTTGTGACACATCCATACCAAGGCTAAACATGTCTTCTCCATCTGAGAGTATCTTTTCTCATAACCGATGAAGGTCTTGCTGATGTAGTAGATGACGTGCTCTATCCGGTTGCCTTCCTCATACTGCGCAAGAAATCCGCCACAAGCATTTTGATTGACAGAAATGTATAAGAGAAGTGACTTTCCAAGTTCTGGTGGCTTTAGAATTGGTGAATTGAGGAGATACTACTTGATGCGCTCGAACAAGAGCTGACATTCTGGTCTCCACTCAAATTTCACTTCTTTTCTCAATAAGTGATTGAAGGGCTCGCATCTCATGGCCAAATTTGAGATGAAGCGTCGAATAGACTGAATGCGACCTTGAAGGCTTCGCAGTTCTTTAAGATTGGTGGGAAGCGGCATATCAATGATTGCCTTTGCCTTGGCAGGATCCACCTCTATGCCTTTCTTGCTGATCATATAACCAAGTAATTTGTCTGACTCTACTCCGAAGACACACTTCTGCGGATTGAGTCTCAACTTGTAAAGGATGAGTCTTTCGAAGACTTGGCCGAGAGCATCGAGATGATCCTCTCCTTCTTTTGATTTGACCAAAATGTCATCCACATAGGCATCCATGTTCTTGTGCATCTGGTCATGAAAAATAACTGCCATTGCTCTCTGATAGGTTGCCTCAGCATTCTTGAGTTCAAATGACATGACTGTGTAGCAAAATGTGCCCCAAGGCATGATAAACGAGGTTTTAGATTGGTCACAAGCAGCCAATTTGATCTGATTGTAGCCTGAGTATCCATCCATAAAGGAAAACATGGCATGGATTGTCGTGCTATCGATCAAAAGATCGATGTTGGGAAGTGGATAATCATCCTTTGGGGTGGCCTTGTTCAGATCTCTGAAATCAATACAAATTCAGACTTTGCCATTCTTTTTGGGAACTGCCACAATGTTCGCCAACCAGTCTGGGTATTCGATAGTCCAGATGAATCCTGCTTTTAACAACTCCTCAAGTCCTTCTTTAACTTGTGGTGCTACGCGAGGATCCATTTTTCTCAACTTCTGCTTGATTGACTTGCAATCTGGCTTCAGCACGAGACGATGCTCGACTAACTTGGGGTCTAAGCCTAACATATCCTCATAAGTCCAAGAAAAGACTTCTTGGTGTTGTTTAAGGAAATGGATGAGCCTCTCCTTCTCATCTAAACTTAGGTTAGAACCAATTTTGAGGATTTTTGGATCATCTTCTGAGCTGATGTTGACATCCTCTGTCGGATCTTGAACCAATGGTGATGGTTCATCCTACTTCTGAATACTGGCAAATTCTAGCAATTCTTGAATCGCTAAATTGAACTCTGCTAACTCTTTGATCTGCTCTGTTACCTTGCCGACTTCTGCCCCTGCCTTTGCCTTGCAGTTTTTTGGCCGGTTTGAATTTATTTTGAGAAAAGTTGGTATTGATAATGAGCTTTTTAAGCGATTTAAGAGCCATGATTTCGGCAATCTTGAAAGCGCAAAGAAGGTTTTTGAGAAAAGGGTAAAACGTTCAAAAATAGCCTTTTGTACAGAAACAGAGAATGACAATATAGACAAGGATATAAGCAAAGAATTTGTGTGCACCAAGATGAGAAATAGAAAATCAAAATTTCATTGATTGAAATATTCCTGATATTTACATATGACTTGAAAAAAGAAAGAAGAAACTGAGGCAGATTTTTGCCCCTACAAGATGACATTAAAGAGAAGAAAGCAGAAAACACTGGCATTGTCTTCTTCATTCTGCTCCCTTGACAAAGGTGGTCTTTCTGCGTGAAGACTGACCGGTAAAACCCATGCTCGTATTATCAACATGCCGAGCGGGGATGATTGGCTCCAGAATGCCGTCTTCCTTTCTACCCAGGCCCCTGAAGGGCTGATAATCGTGCTTCATCAGAAGATCAAACCCTTTCTTAGCTTTTGAGAACTGAGGGAAAAGAGGGTGATCTTTGAATGAAGTGTAATTGAGGCGCCCACCTAGCTTGAAGAAGCGAGGTCCCTGCCACTGAACCACTACGGTGACATTTTCTGTCGGCTGGACTTCTTTCAATTTCAGCATGTCCAGGCTTTCACTTAAATTGATTTCATCGATTTCCCGGATGCTCGGAATGTCAGCAATGAAAGTAGGATGAGAAATCATTGGTTGTGGGAGTCTTTCCTCCAGATCTTCTCCTAGGACCATGGTAATCATGCCTCCCTTCGACCATTTGATGCATTGGTGAAGGGTTGAAGGAACAGTGTTGGCGTTGTGGATCCAAGTGCGCCCGAGCAAAAGATTGTATGTAGGCGGCACATTGACCACATGGAAGAGCACAGTATGCACCGAGTAGTTCATGAAAATTTCGAGAAAGATCTTCCTTCTGGCCGTCTGTCCGTGGTTTTCGAAACCATAGATCATGATCAGATCTGGGGTATATTCTTCTTCTTTCAGACCCAATGCTTTGGCTGTCATCTCGAGACAAATGTTGAGGTTGTTGCCTCCATCTACTAGCACATGAGGAACTGTCATGCCCCTGGTCCGCACCACTATGTAGAGAGCGTTGTTGTAGAAAGAATGATGTTTCGGCAAATCCTCATCAGAAAATGTGATAGTGTATTTGTCATGGCCTGATTGACGATTTCAGCCATATCTTGCGGTGTTGTGGTAGGTTTGACTTTGATCTTTATGAGCAGATCTTCTAGCACTTGTTGGTGCTCTGGGGAAGCATGGGTCAGATCCAGGATAGAGATGTTGGATAAAGCAGTAATTGGCTTCTGAACAGACCCTGAAGTTTCACCCTTCTTTGAAGCTGCCTTGACGAAGCGCCTTAGAATCCTGGGGATTAGCTTGGCAATGTCTGTCATTACTTTTGCTGGCTCCTTGCTTGGTTTCTTGTTACTAGAAAATGCAGTAATATCCACCCTTTTGGCGGAAGACTGCGTTTGACGAAGGACGGGGACTTGATGTTGATCCTGAATGTCCTGACTGGAACATGGCTGGATACTGCTTTGCAGAGAAAATGGTTGTTCTGTGATGACTGAAACTGAATGCTTAGGAAATGGTTTAGACAAGATTTTCGATTGTTGCTCATCCTCATCCTCGATCAACAAATTATTGTCAATACAGTCCTGAATGATGTTTTTAAGGACGAAACAATGCTCGGTGTCATGTCCAACAGTCCGGTGAAACTTGCAAAATTTATCAATCCACTTTCCCATAGCTACTGGAGAATCTGCCACTTTGGGGAGTTTGATCATTCCTTTCGACATCATATATTCCAAGATGTCTTTGTGGGACTATTCTAGAGCTGTAAACTCCTGATCATAACTCCAACCTTCATGTTTCGGCTTTCTGGCTGCTTTGCTTCAGGCTGCGGTGCCGATTGGACGGGTTGTGGCTTAACAAACTTTCCCTTCTGAGCTGCAGAGTTTGTTCTTTCGGCCCTGGAGTATCTGACATTCTTTTTGCGGTTTTTCTTTCCCTTCTTGCTGCCAGAACTACTGCTATTGTCAAAAAAATTCGTAGAGTAAGCAACGTGTGCTTTTTTCTTTTGATCAGGATTCCCTCTGACAAAAGGGTACCCTTCATATAGGCCATTGTCCAATCTAGTCTCGAGCCACTCGGCTCTCTTAATCAGCTTGATGAATGACTTCGCAGGAGATGTAGAAATGAGGTTCCTTAGAGGTTGAGCAAAGTTATTCAAAATGATCTGCAGGGCATACTCTTCTGAAACGAGAACCTTTATTTTGTTATAGGTGCTTCTCCACCTGTGAATGAATTTGCTAGCCCTCTCATTCTCGTTCTGCTTCAGATTGTACAGATGGTTAAGAGTTGGTGAGGCTTCAACATTGAACATGAAACGCTCAATGAACAAGTTTACGACCTTATCGAACTCTCGTAGTTCGATAGGATTGATGTGGTCTGCATACCACCTGGCCGATGTTCCCTCAAGGCTGCGAGGGAAGCAAATGAATAATGCCCGGTTATCTTTCCTGAAACGGCCGCACTCAGCATAGAATGTGGCCAAATGTACCTTGGGATTGCTTGTTCCGTCAAACTTGAGGAACTTCTGAGGGAGATTCTCCAAATTGTCATCCCCATCTAGGACATTGTAAAAATCTTCACCAGAGTAAGTCTGCTTGCCCTTGCTTTTGGCCTGGATGTCCTTAATTGCCCGATTCATTTCTTTCATTTGCTCGCACATCAGATCATTAGCCGGAATAGGTTTGTTTATTGATTCGGGTTCTGCAGCGATCTTCACGAACTGCTGCGGAGGATTCTGATGGTAGGCAAACTGTTCTTTTTCCTATGATTCTTCTTCGGCTGATTCTGATTCCTCAGAAGTGGTGTCAGGCTGAATTTTCTTTCTGATGATCCTAACTAGCTTTTTCATAGCTTTCTTCTTTGGTTTGCTCTTTGAAACAACCTTCTTCTAACTGGCCTCAGCTTGCTCTAACATCATTCTGGCCATCATTCTTTGAAACAGACTGTACATGGCAGGATCTATATCATCGGTTTTGCCCTGACTCTGTCCTCTGACCGACTTGGGAGAATCCATTGCTTCTACTTCGCTGTCACTGTGCTGAGGAGCAGTCTCTTTTCCGACTCTTGTCTAAACCATCTTGTCAATGCCAATGATTTCTGTGGAATAAAAGAATCGTTAGAGCTTGGAAGAATTTTTAAAAACACGACTTTTTGAGAAAAAGATAAGAAAGAAGGAATTGATAGACAATTAAACAAGTTATCCCATTACCAGGGATCAGGTCATCACAAATTTTGTGATAATTGTGTCACCATTTTGTGATAACGGAATAATATTCCTTGTTACCTAGGTGAGGTCGTCCATCATGATAAGATATAATTTTGAGGAAAAATATAAGGAAACAGTCTCATCACTAAGGATGAGGTCATCACGGGAATCGTGACCACATAAAAATAAAAAATAAAAGAACAAAATTTTGGCCACAAAGAGCTTTTTTAACAAAACATAAAGTTGCATTTTTATTGATGACAAAATTCAAATACACAGAGAAGGTGGGCAGACAGTTTGCTACCATTCTCGATATTCCGAAGATACATTAGGACCAGGAAATACAGACAAAGGAATGATGGAGTCCCAAGTGTATTTGGTTACATGGTATGCCCTAGACCACTGATCCAACTGCAGATCAAACTCTAGCATGTGCCCCATCGGGAAGCAAGTGTTGATACGAACCTGCCGCTGCGAGAATTGTCTGAGACACCTCTCTGGCTGGTAGTCAGCACAAAAGAAAGGGCCAAACAACCTGTAACGCTTGCTACGAGCATAAGTGTAGCGAGGAACTAACTCTTGCCTATTGAAGTAATCCCAAAGGATCTTTTCCTGGTGTAGACTCTCAATCAAAGTTCGATACTGAACAACAGACTTCGGCTTCTTGCTGCTGAACCTGAAGAAACTGGCTTTTGATGACACATGTCGCAGGAACCAAGACTGCAGAGCATACATGCATCCTTCCACCAAAATGGTTTCTCCGAGAGCAAAACGAGCTAAACCTCTGTAGAGAAAGGCTAGAGCTGCCATGGACACTGAAAGCTGACGGGTCTGCTTGCTTCCCCATCTTCGAAAGAGTTGGACTACTTTGACATTGATAAAATTCTAACCGTCTTGAAAAAACGCTAATCCTACTATGCATAGGACCATGGCGTGCTGAATTCTTTCTTTCGCTGCTCGGGACAAGGTGTCAACTTCCTCGTAGGCTCCATACTTGTGATAGAGTCCGAACAGATCGATGAACTGACTCCCGTTGATCTGAGTGAGAGGCCAAGATCTGCTCCCTGTTGCCCTGACTAACGCTTCTCGAACATCTATCCCCTTGACATTGATCAGAAACTGTTGCTCGACCAGATCATCTGGCTGACCAGCTGGCTCTGGCAATCCCATAATGTCACTAAACTCGTCCATTAGCAGAGTTATCTCTCCCCATGGGAACCAAAAGGTGCAGGTACGTGGATTCCACCGTTCTGCCATAGCCTGAATGGGACTGTCGTTGATGGTTCGCTTACCCACTGCTGATGCCATCTCCAATCCACAATCATCCAAGTGGTCTGGGAACATAGGTAAGAAGGTGGCGAACCAAGAATAATACCACCGCGGGAAGAAAGAATGCGACTAGATGACCCGATGATCCAGGGTTCCATCCTTCATTTGATAGAAGACATGATCTTCGGGAAAGACAACATCGGGAGAATTGGACGCCATTGGAATGATACTGAGGCAAAGAGGAAGATGATTAGATAGAATGCAGGACTTACGGATAGACTTTTGATGAAAAGAAGAAGATAAATCCTAGAAAATTTGAAAGATCAAGGGAAATTTTAGAAAAAAAGGATTTTCAGGGTTTTAAAAAGAAAAGAATGTAGGTAAAGGAAAAGTATATACCTGGGGTTTTTTTAAAATAAACAAAATTTTTGAATAATATACCTAGTGGTTTCGAGAAGGTTTGTTACATATAGAAGAATACAAGGAAACATTGCACAATCAGAGCTGCACAAACAAAGATGCGCACACAGCACTCCCTAAAGGCTGACTCTAAATGCAATATCTGAAATGGCTTGTAGGACCTTAATCCTAACTCTATGGTTCAGATCATCTGATTCCAATCAAGGTATGTCGATATACTCAAGCCGAAGCTCGAAGTACGTGGCATAGAAATATCTCTGGTTCTAAGGTAATGGCTTCCCAACATCCTTGAACACCTACCGATATACCTCAGACTATGGCCCTTAGGTACGTGGTAGGGAGGTGCGAACCCAAATAAGTGGTTCAGTTGTGAAGCTCTCTCCCGAACTATGGTTCAGTGAGACAGCCCAGCAACGTGAAGATCGGGACAATATAGGTAGGGATATTTTCAAAAACATGATCACCATGCAGATAAAACCAGAAAGCTCTAATGCAAGTCCTAAAAGAGATAGATTTAAATGAAAAGATGCATACACTTGCATACATTGTTTGCATTCAATCCCTAGAATTGAGGAGGGTTGTATTTCAGACCTAAGTCTAATGTGAACATGGAATAATCTCCTCAATATGGTCCTACCAAACCATACTTAGATCCTATATGCAATGATGTCAGCTTAGGACAGAGTCTAGGCTCCTAAGGTTTGCATGGAAATGTAGCTGACATCGAAAGAATAAAGACTTAGATAATATCAAAGCAAAGCAAAAGCATAAATTCAACCGGACGCAGACGAGTCCCATCACGGTCGCCAAACCTGTGATCATCGCAAAATTTTTCCTCTCTTGTATCTTTCTCTCTTTTCCTTCTCTTTTCCTTTTTAATCCCTATTTCCTCCTTTTTGAAGGGAGAAGATAAAAGACAGAAAAGAAGAGAGAAGAGGAGCTTTTTTGCGGGGTCTCACTTGACCTTGATTTGAAAATATTTAGCAAATAACTCACCTCCGTTTTGAAAATGTTTGCGGGAAAATGGAGAGACGGGATTCGCTCGTCGGTACAAGGTCCGACCGTTCCTGGTGCCTTTACCAGGGGTAATCGAACTAAGAATCGAACTTTATGCCTTTTGCTTTGCCTAAATATTATCTAAGAATTTATCCTAAGTCTAAATGCACAAAGAATCATGCTTGTGCAATGCAAGGATGTGTGCTTTCTTAAAAAAATGATTTTAAAAATTTCCAAGTTTTTCTGAGATGAATTCGATAATAGAATGAAGAAATGGTTGAATCTAAACTTAGAGATGGATTAGGAGAGACATCTAAGTCTTTGAAATAATTAGAGTTGGGAAGATAACTCTTGAATTTGAAAAGAATGATTTGAAGTTGAGATACAAAGGAAAAGAAAGGAAATTTCAAAGTCAGAAATGGACTTTGAATTTGAACTTTTAAACTTGGATTTAGGAGAGGGAATGAATACTTAAAAATGGAATTGAATTTCGGATTTTGAATTTTAAAATCAGGTTGGAATTTAAATTCAAGCTGTGGATTCTAAATAGAGTTGAAATCCAAGATGAGATTTGGATTTAGAATCCTAAATAGTAATTGGATCTGAAATCTGAGATCCAAGATGTAATTGGATCTGAAACTTCGGAATGGATTTTGGATCTGAAATCTGAGATCCAAGATGAAATTGAATTCTGGATCCTAAAGGGAATTTGGATCTGAAGTCTAAGATCCAAGGTGGCATTGGATTCTGGATCCTAAAATGGATCTTGGATCTGAAGTCTGAGATCCAAAGTAGAATTGGGTTCTGAATCCTAAAATGGATTTTGGATCTGAAGTCTGATATTCAAAGTAGAATTGGGTTCTGAATCCTAAAATGGATTTTGGATCTGAAGTCTAAGATCCAAGGTGGAATTGGATTCTGAATCCTAAAATGGATTTTGGATCTGAAGCCTAAGATCCAAAAAGTGGAGATTGTATTTGAAGAATTGGAATTAGGATCTAACTTTGGTTTTGAATTTGAAGACGAGAAAATTAAACTTTGACAGAAGATGACTTCAAAGTTAAATTGGACTTTGAAGTTTGGATTTTGATTTGGCAATTGGAATTTGAATACAAAATTATTTTGAAATTTCAAAGTCAAATTGGACTTTGAAATTGAATTTTTGAAATTTTGAAATGAGATAGAATTGAGTTTGAATATATAAATGGGATTTGGTCTGAGAAATGAAGAAAAGGAATCACTTGGAATTTTGAAAAGGAAGTTTTGAAAATATGATACAATTCTATCCTAAATGATGAATGAATTCAAATAATTTTTGAAATTGGATTTTGAAAATCATATTTCATTTTTTAGATGAATGTAAATAAGATTAATGATATAATACACTCTTGACTATGGTCATTGAATGTATTATACAATAATCATATCTAAATTCAAATGAAGAATAAAATACATTTTGGTGCTTTTATAGAGTTTAAAATGAAATTAATTCTCAATATACCCTGACTATGGCCATTGATATATGTATTGAATTAATTTTAAACTAAACTTTGATAAAAGAGGAAAATATTTAAAGAAAATATGATGAATTTTGAAAAGGATCCAATGGAGATCCAATGTTATTTTATAAAAGATAATAATCCTAAGTTTTGTTTACATCCTGACTATGGCCATTGATGTAAATCATCAACTTAGGATTAATTACCTCTTACAAAATGGTGCACGTGCCATTCGTGTTCCCATTTGTGAAACTTCGAAAGGAAATGATGCAACAAATGATATTTACATGCTTATTCATTCTAATCTAAGACTGGAAATGTAAATTTTTCATTAATCATCTAGCTTATTACAATATTGAGTTACAATTAAGAAAAGAAATAATGTTTCTTGTATGTTCCCTGCAAAAGATAAGGTTTAACCATAAAGCAAAATTTACATGAATATGAATAATGAAAAAGAAAGAGGAAAAAAAAAAAGATACCAAATCAAATTCAAAATACCACGATTATGCTATATGAGAAATGTGCACATGAGTATAATCATCTAAATGTATATGAAGATGTCGTGTGATGCTATGCCATGGTGTATGGATAAATGGTAAGGTAAGGTCACAGAGATACAAGTGTTTTAACATACATGTACTATCATGACAGATGATGGAATTGAAGGCTAATGTGAAGAACTAATATATCATGGTAGGTATAAACAATGCAATACACAAATAACAGACAGAATATCAAGGTGCTGCAAGTTGACAGCCCAGTTTTTTTTATAAACAGGTAGAAAGCTTCTGAGAAAGACGATGGACACAATTAGGAAATCTGCCCCTTTGCAGAGAGTCTGCCCTCCTGAAAAACTGGCAACTATCCAAAAACCTATAGATTATAAGCCGAGAAACTGTGTAAAAAAAAAATTGCATGGGACCGTCAGGGCTAACATGGGAGGCATTGCTTTCCCCCAAGAAATGACATACTGGGAATGCAGTATTCGTGAATGGGCAATAACAAGATGCTGTTGAGACACCTACAACAGATGATATGAAGTAGAAAAAAGGCAACAGGGACCTGTATGCCATATTATTATGCTTAGATGTTGTCTACACAAACCATCAATGCCTATATTGACCGATGAATGATGCTAACAGAGGTTGTTAATACTGCTGCAGGTTATTGAAAATAAAAGATGCTTCCTAGTATTAGATTAACCATCCACATCTATTGCCAAGTACAGACTAGTTAGTAAGAATCGACACACCTCCTATTAACACCTTCCCTAACTTGCTAATGCAAACCATATAAACTCATTAGCTAACTATATACCATCTAATCTAAGATCTAACCAGTCCATTAATAACGATTGTTTTTAGAAGATGGCATCTGATCCAAATTTTACTTTATTCAGAATGAATTGAGCATCAAGCTAATCTGACAACACAACTATTAGTAGGGCTGGTATGGTTGGTGGTGGTGAGGTGCAATATATGGTGAATATGTGCAACAGTGAAATGAATGGTTAGTGGAATGTTAGTAATGCAGGTAAAGATAACTAGTGGTTAATGAATGTTAGTGATGGGATGCCCTGTGACAGGGAAATGTATCGGAATTCAGTTGTTTTTATTGCAGGAAATGGAAATCAACACCCCGCATCATATCTGCAACACAATTCATCCTTATACATTTTCTTGATGGTAAAGGCAAAACATAGATGCATAAAATCAGACAGACCCCTTTCCATTGTAAGCCTTTACAATGGCAGAAAAGCAATATCATACTAATCTCACAGCAATAATATTAGCAAGTCGATTCATTAGTATAGACTTCGCTCATTTGCCTATCAAAATCTAAGCAGAAGAAAGAAATACCATGAAAATAAATGTTTGGTAAGAAAAAAAAAATGATTATAACAGATCATGGGACTATAAGCCAAAAAAAAAGAAAAAAAAGAAAAGAATTTCAAATGTTGGAGCAGGAAATCACTCATCATATAAATGATCTGGTAAAAGAAGAAATGTGAAAATGGAATAGACAAAACCATGCTCCGCTTTTGAGGACTGATCTGTCATATCTTTCTTCAACGGGTCACCTGGTTGTAATCTTCTGAGGATAGCTTTCTCCTCTTGGCTCTTGTTAAGGAAAACTGAATTCTACCCACAAGAACAGCAACTCTAAATAGGATTATAATCTTTATTCCATGTTCTGATGCAGACAAGCAGATGAAGAATATGAAGTTACTCACCATGGTAGACAAAGTCATAATCTAAAGACTGAAATGAACATTTTGCTAGTTGCATCCCTTCAATCTTCAAGAAGCTCTTCTGTAACCGATGTTAGACAAATAAAACAGGGGTGTCATATATGCTCAGTGTCAGCCACCAATGCCGGAGCCTCCGCAATCCGTATTGGGCAATGATCAGAATAAAGGTTTTCGGTAGTATATGCTTGTTGTCAATTTCGATGCTGGGAATTGATGAAAATATCGGTGGCCTAGCATTTGATGCATCTCCTAAGATAGTATTTATATTCTTGACAGAAATCACAATATCCATAGCATGGTCAAGCATAATACTCTTTATTGAAATACAAAGGAGGTCATCTGTATTGCAACCGGACATAGAAGGGAAATTTCCACAGGATAGGTTATTTCGAGCTCCCTTCTCCATCCACGACCTAGTGTATATGGATCATACAACACTAGATGAATACAGAGTAAAGGTTTTTTTTTTCTTTTTTGTTTTTTTTAAAGCTCTTCTCATTATGTCTCCATGCAACTGTAAACACCCCAAATTTTCACTCACCTCCACGACATTTTCACCAAACATCATCATCCAGCCTTTTGAAATTGCCGGAGGGCAAAATGGTCATTTTCTGAGTCCGGACCTTGCAAAAGTCTAAATTTCATCTGCAACTCCCAAAATTTCTCTATTTTTAGCTCAGATGTTCAAAATTTTATTCCTGACAGAAAACAGGAATCTCCAAGTCTTGGTTCAAGATTATATTGCATAAGACATGGCATTGCATATCATTGCATGAGCATCCCATATCACTACACTGCACAGCATGTCATTTCGAGATCCATAACTCTTGATTTCAAAATTTTCAATCCAGATTAGAATTTCAACTATTTTTAAAATCGATTTCAAAACCCTGGGTCTTCAAAATTATCAATTCTTCCCATTTTACCCCCAGGACTCTGAATTTCAAAATATTTTCTCAGGAAAACGATCTGGATAGTTTTCAATATGGATTTCAGCCACTTCACCTCAGATTTTGCCCTTTTGACAATTTCAAATATCTTCCTTTATACAAAATTGCCCTACAGGGGCCAACTCTTTCCAAAATTTCCTGTTTTACCAATTAGTCCAGATTTTATGAAAATTCTAAAAAGAAATTATTGTTTTATCCTTATTTCAATAAAGAAGCAATGTGAGACCCACACTAAGGTGGTGTCACACAAGCTTTTCTTTTAAAAATTTGAATTTTGAAAAACCCAAAAATATAGGAGCCTTGTCCCCTAGATTGACACCACTTGTCTTTTCTCTCTCCTCCCATTTCCATGCCAAGTGTCAGTGTGGGGCTACCTTAAGAAGCCGCCACATGTCATCCCATTTATCTGCCATGTATTAGTATCCACCATACCTATCATGCACCATGTGTCATTTCAAAGAACACCAGGAGATGCCAAGTGTCATAGGTTGTCCTGTCTAGAAAAGGTGGAGGCTTGTCTCCTCTGAGGTGGCGCCACTTAAAGTGTGTCTCCTGCAGAGGACACGTGTCAACCTCTCCCTCCTTCAGAAAAAGTAGCCTGACACATGTCTCTCCCTACCTTTCTCAGAAAAATAGGAGACACGTGTCACTCCTAGCTTCCTCCAGAAAAGGTAGGCTTGTCCCCTCTGAGGTGGCGCCATTTGAAGAGTGTCTCCTGCAGAGGACACATGTCATTCTCTGCTCTTCTCAGAAAAAGTAGATTCCATGTGTCATTTCCTGCTCTCTTCAGAAAAAGCTAGAATTCAAATATTCAAATCTCTCCATAGGTGGCGCAAATCCTGAACTTCTACCTTTTTCATTTTGTCTGAGATGGCGCCACAGGGCTTGGGCCTCCTTCTCTCCCCTCTGCCACGTGTCATTCTCTGCTTCTTTCAGAAAAAGTAGGTGACACATGTCTCCTTCTACCTCCTTCAGAAAAAGTAGAGGACACATGTCACTCTTGGCTTCCATCAGAAAAGCAACCATTCAAAAATTTTAAGACAAGAGCTAGGTGGCGAAAATCCTGGAGTTCTACCTTTTTCTACTTGGCCAAGATGGCGCCACATGTTCCTTGCCTTTCCTAATTGCCACATGGCATCGTAGGAGCCATTCTGAGGAAATGCCACATGTTCATCCTTCATTCCTCCTGAGCCAACCTCCATTTGAAATTCAAGTTCACCTTCTGAGGTGGCGCCATTTGAGAAGACTTCTCCAGGCAACTGACACTTGTCTGCCACATGTCCAGACCTCCCTGCATCAGAAAAAGTAGAAAAACCCCCCTCTGAGGTGGCGCATTTTGCTTCCTCCATTCATGTTCTCCTACCACATGGCATCGTAGGAGCCACTCTGAGAAAATGCCACATGTCAGCCTCTCCTTTCCTACAGAAAAGTAGAATTTGAATTCCTCTGAGGTGGCACAGCCTGCTTCCTCCACTCCTGTCCTTCTGACACATGTCAAGAGCCTCCAGAGGTGGCACCACATGGCATGCTCCCATTGTTTCAAGCTTTACACCTCAAATCACCTTTTGAGGTGGCGCCAATCCAGAGTCCCACTTGGCTTCAAATTTTATTTTTATTTTATTTTTAATAAAAGTAGCACACCATGAGGTGGCGCCACCTGAGGGCTCCCTGCAAAAGCCAAATTCGAATTTCAAACCCTCAGATAGCACCCCCTGAGATGGCGCCACATGGAGGGCTCAGATTGAGCCTGTTTGAAATTCAAATTTTTTCAGAAAATCTATAAAAAACAAGGCTCCACGCCCAGCATGAGGAGACCATCTTTGAGAACTTTTTTTTGGACTTGGAAATTCGACCTAGCCTTCTTGAGAATCTGATTTTTGCACTTTGGAATTCACGCCCCCTTTGGCTCAGTGAAGAAGGCACGGTGGGTCGATTTTGGTGAATCATCCGAAGCTCGGATCGAAGGACGAACGAAGCCCGTGATAGCCGCCCCTTTCAAGAGCTTCAACGCTTCCTGTCGAAGCAAGGTGCACTTCTTTTTCTCTTGATTTGATTTCATAATTCGATTCGGGAGTCGTTTGAAGAAAGAGCTCATCCGAGAGATGGATTGAGCTATTCTCATAAAATGACACATATAAAAATATTCAATTATGATTCCTTGATTATTTTTAGCATTCATGCATTTAGCTAGATTTAATTTGCATTTTATTTCATTAATTTAGCATGTTTCATGAATTAATTAGGATTAATTTAGCATTGATTTCAATTCTGCTCATTTTCAGTAGTTCTCTGTTTTTGTCAGTCAGTCCACACGTCATTTCATGCATTTATTTTTTATTAAAAATCCCATAAAAATCACGGAATGTGCTCTTAGGTGTCCCTAGAATTGTGCCAAAAATTAGGAAGCATTTGAATTTGTTTACTGCGGTAAACATTCAAAATGACAAGTCGGGTTTTGTTACCCGGGATGCGTTTTAAAAAGTATTTTCTGACTTGTAAAATCGAGATCTCCCTCATAGGAGATCCGATTTTCAATCCAAAAGATGTTATGAACTCGAGAGAATGTCTAGTTTTTAACCTGATTTTCTCAGAGTTTTCTATATTTTTTCATGTCTGAAAAAAATCCGAGAATTTGGGACACGTGTCAAAGCCTGATTTGAGCCTCAGAGACTTTGGATCGACTTAGGACGATGGGTTCTCTTTGTGTGTTCTCCAAATCCAAAACTGTAAAAAATGAAAGTTATTTCCGAGGTGTTCTCTGTTTGCATCTGAAAGACTGTAAGTTTTAGAACAGTGTTGATACCTGCTTCGGATTTTTCTTGTCAGTCCTCTGTTTTGTCACATTTGTCTGTTCTGTCAATTTAGGATTAAAAAGTTATATTTTTATCTATGTTTCTGTTGATCAAATGCCAAAGTTATGAACATGAAAGTTGTCCATGTAGGCGTCGTGAGTAGCTCTGTTAAATATCATAAATTTCCATGGCTGTTTTTTATTTTTGTTAGCATTTTACATCAGATTAGGGTGATTTTTACCTCTGTCAGAACTAAATCCCTGTTACCGAACTCACCATGGATCAAATCCCGAGGCTGTAAAAACAAAAAATGTTCCATTTCGGGTTATTTAGCAGTCTGCAAAATATCAAAAGTTTTCATGGAGTAAATCTTGCATTATCATATTAGGCATTGCATTTGGTTCGGATCCATAGGCAAAATCCACCATTTTAGGATTTCCTTTAAATTTTAGTATTCAAATCATGTCATTTCATGATTTTTAGCATTCTAGACTGTTTATCAGAGTAGGTAGATGCTTCATACCGAATTTGGTGTAATTTGGAATCCATTTGAGGTTCGGATTAGCCATAATACCAAAACAGGGTCCCGCGGGACCCGAATCCAAGTGAAAAACAAGCGAAATTCGTTATTTTGGATAAATTGCAAAATGTCAAATTCTGATTTTACAGTCTTAATGTATTTAGCAGCATGTCATCATATCTCATACTGCATTTCATCATCATTTGATTCAATTTGAATTTCAAAATCTCAATTTTACCAAGTTTTCCTTCAAAAACCCTAATTTTAAAGGTATAACTTTAATTTTAGGGGTATTTTGGTCATTTTGACCCCAATTCCGAATTTCAAACTATTTTCCACCGAATTTCCTGCATTTACATCATTTCAAATATCAAGAAAGCATGAGATTAGGGTTTATGTCCAATTAAATCCAATAATTTCAGAATATTATTGGAAAATCTTGGAAAAACCCACAGATTTGAGCTAACCCCATTTCAAGGTTTGGCACGGACATTCAAAAGAAGGAGCTGAAGTCTGCATTTTCCTTTTATTTTATTTATTTAATGATGTAATAATGTAAATTTTGGAATAAGATTTTAATTTCCTGCTTAGACTAGGATGCATATCATATAGTTTGAATTTATGAATATCCTGCTTATATGATGCATGCATCTTATTTCAAAAGCACTATGGATGTACACCAATGGCACGTGCACCAACTCTTAGGGAGTTGATGAACTCGGTGGAGTCCATATTTACGGCCCTAGTCGGAATATGGACGAGACCTAGATCCATCATCTTTCTACTAGTCACATTGAGCCTACACTCTTAGGCTATCTTAAAATGCACATCATATTTCTAATATTTTCAAAGTATTGTGCATTAAATCAATTAAACTCTGAACATATTCATGGCCACAGTCAGAATATGTGAAGGATTTATTTTGACTTAATGCACATTTTCCAACAAATTTCTCAGAAAATCTTTTCAAAGTGCATTCATTCACTCATATCATTTGCATCATGAAATCATTGGTTTTGCCATGATTTTCTTAAGAAAACTTCATTCTCAAGAAATCGAGTTCTCAAGAAACTCTGAAGATTTTCCAAAATCGGTTTTCCCAAGTCAGGTTTTTCCACGTTTTTCCTTGGAAATGTTATTTTCTTAAGATTTTCAAAAAGAGTTTTTCAATCTTCCTTAAAGATCAAAATCGATTTCCAAGTATTTCAAGGGTAAGATTCCCAGGATTTCAATTTTCCAAGTTCAGTTTTTCTTCTCCAATGTGTTTTTCTATAAACTTTTCACCATTTTCCTAAGAAAATTCTCAAAGTCTGAGTTTTCCCGAGAAGTGTTTCCCTTTTCAAATGTTCACCTTTTTCTCAAGAATCACTTCTATTTTGCCAGAACTTTCAACTATTCATGATTTTCCCACAACTTTATGAACTTTCCCGAGATTTCAAATCTTTTCCATCTGAGTTTTCTTGAGAAATTGATTTCCATCATTTGCCTTAGAACTATTTCAAACTCCAAAGCATTTTCCAAGCATACATCATGTTTTTCCAACTTTCATTTTCTAAAATCTCATAGCACATGCCTGAATTCTCTGCGCATTTAGGATAGAACACAATTTCGATAATTTCACTAAGTCAAGCACAATTTTGGTCCTTGGTTCGATTACCCCTGTTAAAGGCAGCAGGAACGGTCGAACCTCGTACCGACAGGTCGAGCCCCATCCCATGGATTTTCCCGCAATTTTCAAAACGAAGGCGAGTATTTCAAAACAATTTCCAAAATCCGATCAAGTTTGAATCGCGAAAGTGTTTCCCTCTCTCTTCCGCAAGGAAGGGAAGACGGGAAAAAATTTCGCGACGATAACAGCAACATACAAAGGTCACTTAAACCACCTCTACATTCTTATTCTTACTTATCCTGCAGATTGGAACAAGTGGAACAAAACAAACAACAAAACGAAAAAAAAAATGTGCATAACAGAGAAATAATGGATTGAACTGTGAAATATACAAATGGGAAATGGTAAAAGAAACTGATATGACAGATCATCAACAGGAATTCTAATGGCAGTAGATGATTGACATAAATCGATTATTAAACTCAGGTTTGAACAAGAGATAGATATTCTAAAAGGAATACCATCTAATCATGTGTTCAATATCATGAAACCAGAGTAAATCGCCGAGAAAATAGTAACAACACAAAAGGAATGTCAGGATAGTGAATGGGTATTATCAATGTTTCCTTATGTAGGTAAGAATGAATTTTAAGAGATTTAGCATTATATGAACACAAATATGAAATAAACTGTAGAAAGAAAGAAAAGAAAGAAAGAAAAAAAAATGTGTTGGAATGATAGACTCATCCCTATTACTATCGCATGTCTGTAGATCAATTTTTCTATGAGCAAAACGACACTATCAGGATGCCCCAAAAAAAAATAAAAAAATAATAAGATGAAATCAACAAAGAAATAGAAGGGATGAGGTAAAGTAGAGGCAGAGAAATAGTTTTTTGCAGAAAATCTAAAAGGAAAGAGTCGTGGTCACTCACCTGTAGCTCTGCTTGATGGAAGGTCGACCTTTGATGACTTGAAGAGGAGAGGGATCAAAGGTGACTATCGACAATGAAAAGGAGCAGGAATAGGCTCAGCGCTCTATGCGTAAAAGGGAGATGAAGACTGATGTGAGATCCCCCTTTAGTGTGAGGGAGGGCTTCCCTTTTAAAGAAGAAGAAAAACTCCAGAAGGGCTTCTGTTAGAGATGAAGGGTGGATGCAGGTGATTGTTACCGATCAATGGTCGAGGATGGGGACTGGGATTCTGTTGGTGATGAAGGGCTTAGGGAGGAGAGGTTGTTGGTAGATGAAGGGTGAAAGAAGCCATGGGGGAGTTCGGTGATGAAGGGGAGAGTGAGAGAAGGCGGTAGAGAGTGCGATATCGGGAACCTTCCAGAGGAAGGGTCTGCGAGAGGGGGGATCGCCATGGAGAGAGAAGGTTCTCGAATGAGAGGGCATGCGATAGGGGATTTTGTTTACGGGGGGGGGGGGCTTTTTCGAGATTTTCCAAAAGGGGGCTCCTAAAGAAAACACTTTTCTAAAACGGGTTTTTTAGAAAACCATATTTTTGTAATTTTCTTTATTTTCTTTTTTTAGTTATTTTCTGAGTTTTTTTGTGATTTTTTTTCTGTTGTTTTGGAAATAAAAACCTAAGAAAATATGAGGGACAAAAACCATTTTTTGTATTTTTTTTTGTAAGAATTTACAAAATAGGGGTTTACTAAAAGTTTGGGTTTTGTTTTCTTCAGAGAATGAGTTTGGATTCAAAATTTGAGAAGATTTTCGGGTTTTGAACCTCGAATTGAGAAATATATAGCAGTGAATCCAAACGAATGTCGGATGGACTGTCCGAGCCGTTCAAAACTATTTTTTGGTATTTTTATAATTTTAATTTAAAAGTTGGACAACGAGGCTCAGACTTGGATTTTAACAATGGATTCAGAGCAGAAACTGAGTCAGATGTATAAAAATGAACTTAATTTCAATTAAATCTGAGAGATAGCTGGGATTTAGATTTTAAAACCGACTCAATTGCTCAGAAAATGGAGTTGGGGGAAAAAAGAGAATATTTACAATATTTTGAAATTTTTGGGGTGTTTACAACTCCACGTTAAATCAGAGGTTGAGTCTTGAACCAGATGACCAGTGTATCATGTAATAGCAATGGTTTCAGCACAAGTGATTCTAGATAGCTCCTTGAGATGATTTCAAAAGTGGCTCGCGGGTGATGCCACACGACCAACTTTCATACTAGCAGTAGTTGGCAATGAATGGCCAGAACTAGGCCCAGTTGGAGGATGAGGATAGCAGATATCAGTTCCGCGGTTTTGTTGATGCATAGCTATGAACCATATGAGATAATATACAGAAATAGAGAACAATGATATACAAATGTTGTATGCTAGAGAAAGTGCAAGTGTTGTGCATTGACGATACATAAAATCACAGCAATGAATAATGAAGTGAAATGGCAGGGTGGCGTGATGAATTTTCTACTGAAGTTCGGCTCATTATGAAAATGAAAACCATACAAACAGTTGTTTTAAATTAACAACCGCGACTCTCAATATGCATGGCTCAATAGAGCCTCTGTTCATATACAAATTCCACCAAATCAATAACCCTATTAAGAATCATCCACAACTAAAATCAGAATGAGGGAATCAATAGGATCAGGGACAACCATGATGAAGAAACAAGTCCTTGCCTCACATACTGTGCAACCAAAATCATGTTCTCCAACCTCTTACCAATCCTCATTGTACCAACACTCAAGGAAAGATTGCAATCTTGCAGAGTATCGGAAGAACTTTTGCAGTGGCAGGTGCAACCAAAGTGCACATACAACATTTTAGCAGGCTAGTGATTTATATATCGCATAACTGTAATCTGCCAACAATATGCAGAAGACCTGAAAGACCTAAATATGTATCATGATAATAAGCTTGCCAGGAATACAAGTTGTACCAAAAATAAGCTAAACAAATGTTGCGATTTAGCTGACATTCTTTAAGCTGGCAAAAGCACCTTTTGCTTTCTCAAAACATTTTTAGATGCACTTTCCTGCTTTGACTTGCGATGTAAGTTCTTGTAAGATTGATACATATCACAAACCCCCAATGCGACCTTAGGGTGCTGACAAAGCTAGAATCCACCAGTGACTGTTTGAAAGAGGAATGTGAAGGTAGCTGGAAGAGTACAGGGATGCTGTAGGTGACATGCGACAGGTACTGCATGATTGGATGCTTCTTATCAGACTCAGATCAATCTTGTTAAGTTAGATGGACCTCTCTGTAAAAAGGTGGTGTAGGTTGTGCATACACAGAGCTTGATCACACAGATGCAGGATATCTTCATTGAAAGGTTCGGATCTGCAATAATGATTGAAGAAAGATGGCAATGGCAAGGGAATGGAGATGCTTATAGCAAAATTTACCCTGCGCTGTATGTGAGGGACTCACTCTGTAACCAATATGGGTGCTAAGTGACATCCCAATTGACATCAAACAACATGGTTATATACGCAAGTTAATACAGCAATACAAATTGACATATGCAATACAGTTAATAAATAGAAGCTAAACATAAGCAATGTATACTTCACCTTGTCCTGCTAAGCTCACCTTTTCACTAGCGTAACACCTGGTCCCTTACCCAATTCTTGGCTCTGAGGTTTTGAGGATGATGACTCACTGCAAACACCCTGTCCAGAGTTTTATTCATTATGGTAGCTTTTCTATTTTTAAAGCCCGTGGGTAATGCCTCAAGAGGAGGCCTCTTCAGATCATTCGATCAACTTTTATCCCCTTCTCATATAACCTGTCATTTAAGCCAAATTAGTTGACAGTATGAACCTCAAAATGCAAGGTACAAGCTGTCATGCATGTCTTTCACTATATAATTCTCAAGTCTCCGATGTATGACCAATGTTACAAAAATCATTTATAAAAGAATTGTAATAAAATTAGATGATACCACCTGAATATTTCAAACTGATTTAGGGGATTGCTAACATGGCTTCGCTGGTAAGCCAATCGTAATGAAGACGGAGACCAGGCTACAGAAGCATTCAAATGCTTTCTTTCATAGACAATTTTCCTGTAGATATGTGCGCTTCCTGCAAATACATCACATTCACTAAATCGACTACTTGACTGCCCATCCTTGTATCGGTTGCTTGTCTGATCAATTTATTTTATGCACCATTCTTCTTCAGTGAACAAATTCCATTCTCTTTTGCAACAAAACCGATAAAGAGGGACTTTTGATAACCTTCCCTCAATTTGAAGTTGACATGCACGACTATAGTTCCAAAGAACTTTGAAAGAGGACATTTATAACAAGCACATGGATAAACAAATAACAAAAGGCAGATTGAAATAATAAGAGAAAATCAGCCCAATGGAGAGTGAAGGTTAAGACATGAGGTGTAACGCCCCAGATTTCCAAAACAAAGCTAAGTTAAAATTTCATGATTTTTTTTTCTTTTGCAGCGGAACTTAAAAAGAGTTTTAGCAACGGAATTAGACGATAATGAGTCGCTGTGAACACCCCAAATTTTTCAAAATGTTGTAAATATCTTCTTTTTGCCCTTTTCCCCCTTTTTTTTTGGGTAATTGAGTCGGTTTTAAATCTAAATTCCATTTTGTTTCTCAAATTTTGTTGAAATTAAATTCATTTTACATATCTGACTCAATTTCGGATCCGGATCTACATCAAAATCCAAATCTGAGCTTCATTATCCAATTTTAAATCAAATTCTCAAAATTATCAAGAATAACTTTTTGAAAAGCTCAGACACTTCATCCGGTATCCGTTTGGATCCATTGTGTTATAGTCCTCAAATCCAAGTTTAAAACTCGAATATTTTCTCAAAACTTGGGTCCAAAACCCATTTTCTGAAGAAATTTTCCCAAGATAGCCTTGAAAACCCTTTTTTTGTAAATATTTATCAAAAATACAAAAAAATGGTCTTGTCCCTCGTATTGTTTAGGTTTAGAACCTTAATGCCCAAAAATGACAAAAAATCAGAAAAATATAGAAAAGAAACAAAAATTGGTTTTTGAAGAATGAGCCTTTTTACTAGAAAAAAAAAATAGCTTTCGTAAAAGCTTTTTGGAAAACTGCCAGTCTTTTGAAAATATCTAAAATAAGAGGGCTTCACCAAAAATTTTCTGTTAGGGTTACGAAACCCCTCCTGCTCGGCCTTCCGAAGGCACCCGTGGCCTCCACCCGCCCAAGCCCTTCATCACCAGCCTCCACGAGCCTCTCAATGGCCTCCGTCCATCTGCAACGGAAATCTCCACTCTCCTCCTCCTTCACGAAGCTTCCACCGAACACCCCCATGTGCAATCTTCCTCCAAAACCCTCACACGCCTCATCCCCAACGGCCTCCTCCCCTCTCGCTTACTCGGATCACACTCGATCCCTAAGCGACCTCCCACAGCCATCGGATCCCCAACCTCCTTTATCACCTTCCAGAGCCTTCTTCCTCCTGTTTAAAAAGGGCACGCAGGAGGAAGGTGGGCATCAAATTTTTGGCGACCTCCCCATTATACACTCTCCAAACCATCTCCAACCTTCCCCTCATCATCCATTTTTTTTCTAACCACTGATTTTACTTCGAGAAGATCGGTCTCTTGCTTCTCCAGCATCCATCGGATTTCCCTTCTGAGATATCGAGTTTTCCATCATCGCCTCATTCTTCTTCCTTCTCAAGGTTTTTTTTTCAGCCAGGCACTGCAGAGCAATTCTTCTTTGAAGGCATTTCCTCTGCAAGCAACCGAAGATCGACTTTCTTCTGAAGGATCAGCCATTAAAGATCGAGTTTCCTTCTGATTGATTATCAACATCACCCATCTTCTTCACATTGTCCATCATCGTGAGGCATCCATTTTTCATTCTGTGGGTCTCATCCTGACCTCCATACAACATCTCCTCTGCAAGGGTCCGAAGGAAATCGACCTCTGGAAGTAAGTGCCTCATCCTTTTCTTTCTTCTTCTTTCTCATCGTTTGTCTTTTTTTCGTTACTGCATTTCTCTTTTGTTTTGTTCCATTTCCTTTTTCTTCCTCTTTTCAACGCGTTTTTTTTTTTTTTTTTGTGCTTTAATTCGGGTCCATTGATGCACGCTTTGTAGCATCAGTTTGTAGATAACAAACTGAGTTACAAACAAGCAAAATCAAAGGGGAACAATCATGTTCCAACATCCTTTTTCGCATTTTCTGTCTCTTTTACGATTTCATTTTGGCTAAGTTCAGAACATCGAAGACAGTAATTTATCCCAGTTCTATCTGTCGCTTCTCCTTTCTCTCCAAGACTGGGTTTAGTTCTGGTGATTTCATTTTTTTTTTTAGTCCGATTTGCATTTATCAGTTCTTATTCTATTCCATCCACTTTTGCTTTATTTTGAATCCACATCTCCTTAATTGCCATAGAAGTAGACTGGACCCATTGCAAACTCACGATGTGTTTTTAGCTATGAATCAACATGTAACCGCCACAGGAAGTGATGCCCATGTGTCTGCCTTTGAATTACGGTAAAATGTTTGGGCTAACCTCTAAGACTAGATCTCTGAGTTGTTGTGGAAAGCAAAGACAGGTCTGCAAGTTCACCCATCTCATGGGTAAGATTTTTGTTGATCCGGCGATCAACGATTCCTTGTTACTAGATCTGGCTCGAAGATGGTTTTGCTCTGCGCTTACTGGGAGATCTACTCTCATCCGATTCTCAGAGCACTTTGTTTTATTTTTTTACCATTCATTTTGTTGGGTTTCATCAATCAGGTAAGTATAAACATCAGTTTACGTTAACCTTAAGTTCAATGCTCGATTGGATCATTCATCGTCTCATTCTATGCATTTTTTTTTTATTTTATGCTATCTCTTGTTACCATTATGTCATGTCTCTTTTAAATTCCTTAAGGTTGATCCTCTGTTTCATGGATATATGTTATGTTGGGTATAGCCTACATCAGTTCCTCTCTATGTATGCACTTCCATGCCTTTGATTTCCCTGTAATTCACATACGTCATTAGCAATTCTGCTAAAGCAACCCACTATGCAACAATATTTTTATTACAGATTACCCATAAGACTTGCCATAGCAGTGCCCACTGCTGCAACCCATTTCCAAATCCTACTGTGCATTCATTAATCATCAACAGACTATTCAAGCCCTAGTTAAAAAAAATAAAAAAAAAGGGGGATGATAATGGAAGAGAACATCTGGGCCTAAAAAAAAATCTGGACTAAGTTTTCAAGCTAAATCCAGATTCATGAAGTATGTCTGACCCTTATTAGTTTACCTGCTAAACTATTGGAGGGGTTATTGAGTTCCTAGGACAAAAAAAGTTTGCATTTCAGGATGCTTACACACTCATTTTTTTCATTTGTTGGGTGTTTTAAAAACTCCATCAATTGAAGATCCGATGAACAAAAGTGTTCAAGGATGGTTGAATAATTTTATTCATACTTTATGGATCAGTAAAACCCTTGAATGTTATTGCCAGTACTCAGCAATTCCTGAGTATTACTAATATTGAGCATCTAATTTGTTTGGTGTCTTTCAACTCCCGGAGATTTTAATAAGGAAATCAGACTGTTGGCTTCTCTGTGGAAAATATTGAGGTATCATTTGGGAATCAAATTCTGAGTCACTGTAAGTTGCGTTCTGTCCAACTTTGGTTTGAGGTACACTAGAACCGGCACCTTGATGTCATCGTCTGCATATATATATATATATATATATATATATATATATATATATATATATATATATATATATATATATATATATATATATATACATATATGTATTTTCTTCTTCCTATGCACAGTTATTGCACATGCACATATTAACCATGTCTTTCTCAACACTTTTACCCAGCATTTATGTCCAACTGTCAGGATATGATATTTGTTCCTGTATCAATTACATCTCTATATTTTCATTATCGTCCATATCTAGCTTTTTTTTGCATCAATGAATGGTGTCTGTACCCACTCATTGCACATTTTACCTATTGCATCCTTCACTGGCAACATTAGTCAGTACACCCTCTATAGCATCACACCTTCAGCTCAAAACCCCTCCATCTGCTGACATAAAACCAAGCTTTTCATTCTCTGCATCATATTACCTGTCATCATGTCACAACAAGGCAATTCTTTCCTCTAGATGCACAGCTACACTCATGCTTTCACCACATGTTCATCACCTACAGGATCACAATACCCCACATTTGCTAAACTAACCTCCATAAACACTCCCTATCAATGGCTTTTTTACGGTTAGCATGTTACCACCTGTGAATTCCTACTTATAACATCTAATAGCACTTAGTGTGTTATTATAAATTTAACCTACCTGCATATCATTTCCATTGATAGCAGCACCTTGCTGCCTCTCATAGCATCTTCACTAGTCATCCCCACCTTTGCCTTACTTCACCACACTTACCACTGTCTACAGTAATAACACTTTCACAACCTATTGTTAACGCATCCTGGGCTGTCATAATGGTTCATATATTTAATATCAGTCCGGCCCTTGAGCAAACCTTAGGTACATTTTTCCTTCAGTCTTAGTCTGGTGTGAGCCTAAGAGTTATCATCTTTTAGTCAAATACAAGCTTTGTAGGTTCATTTAGATGATGTGTCATATTCGGAATATCATTCACATACTTCAATATCTTAGGATATCATTCATATCCTTCCTACAAGTCTACTACATTTAGTATATCATATGTATATGCTAGTACGCACCCCATGTATAATTTCAGTATAGAAGTGGTCATTCATATTGCATTTTCATTAAAGTAAGATATATACATTTCATTAATTATATCTTAAGTCCCATATGACATATATGAATCGTTTTCCATGCCTAATACTAACTTACATTTCGCAGGAAATACATGAAGAGTGCTATCTTTCTTCTTGGATTAAGATTTCAATTTCCATTCAATAATGTAATAAGTTAGATATCAATGAAAAATTTACATTCCCAGTCTTAGATTAGAATGAATGAGCATTGTAAATATCATAAAATTGCTCGTTTTTTATGCTTTTTACCTTTATTTTCCAAAATCTCACAAATGGGAACATGAATGGCACGTGCACCATTTCGTAAGAGGTAAATTAATCCTAAGTTGATGATCCACATCAATGGCCATAGTCAGGGTGTGGACAAGACTTAGTATTTTTATCTTTTACAAAATAACATTGGATCCACACTGGACCCGTTTTCAAAATGCATCATATTTTCCTCAAATATTTTCTTCTTTTATTAGAATTTAACTTAAAATTAACTCAAAATATATACCAATGGCCATAGTCAGGGTATATTGAGAGTTAATTTCATTTTAAATTCTATAAAAGCACCAAATGTGTTTCATTCTTCACCTGAATTTAAATATAGATTATTATATAATACATTCAATGACCATAGTCAAGAATGTATTATATCTTCAATCTTATTTTGATTCATTTAAAGAATGGAATAGCTTTTCAAAAATCCAATTTCAAAATTATTCAAATTCATTCATCATTTAGGATAGAATTGCATCATATTTTCCAAAATTCCTTTTTCAAAACTCCAAGTAATGTAAATATCTTCCTCAATCTATTTTCAATCCTTCTCAAATCCAATTCATCCTTTCATTTTTCGAAATTCTATCTCAAAGTTCAATCCAACCTTGAGATTTCAAGTTTATTTTTATATATATTCAAATTCAAATCAGATTTCAAAGTTCAATTTGACTTTGAAATTTCAAATTCATTTTCAAAAGCTCTAATCAAACTCAAAGTTCAATTTAACTTTGAGATTCTTGATTCTTTTTTTTTTAAATTTCAAATTCAAACATCAAATCCAAGGTCCAAATTGACTTTGGGATTCATCTATATATTCAAAATTCATTTTCCAAGTTCAAATCCAAAGTTCTTGACTCATCTTCTGAATTTAATTCCAAATCCATTTTCAACACTCACATTGGATCTCAGACTTCAGATCCAATTTCTCCTTAGGGTCCAGAATCCAACTCTACATTAGATCTCAGACTTCAGATCCAAATCCATCTTAGGATCCAGAATTCAACACTCATATTGGATCTCAGACTTCGGATCCAATTCTATTTTAGGATCCAAGACCCAATTTCATATTTGGATCTCAGATTTCAGATCCAATTTCCCTTTAGGATCCAGAGTCCAACTCCACTTTTGGATCTCAGACTTCAGATCCAAATCCACTTTAGGATCTAGAATCCAATTCTACTTTGGATCTTAGACTTCAGATCCAATTTTCCATTCTAAGATCCAGAACCTAATTCTACATTGGATCTCAGACTTTAGATCCAAATCCATTATAGGATCCACAATCCAATTCTATATTTGGATCCCAGGCTTCAGATCCAAATCCATCTTAGGATCCAGAACCCAATTTTATATCGGATCTCAGATTTCAGATTTTAAATCTAGATCCAATTCCATTCCCAATTCTAGATTTCAAATCCAATTCTATTTTCAGATCTCATCCAAAACTCCCTAAATCCATTTCTATTCTTAAATACCATTTGATTATCTCAGATCCATTCCAAACTTAAAAATCCAAATTCAATTCCATCTCAAGTATTCATTTCCTTTTCTGAATTCAAATTCAAATTCGAAGTCCATTTTTGACTTTGAAACTTCAATTCCTCTCATTTTTAAAAAAACTTCAAAGTCGTTCCTTCTCATTTATTCTCCCAATTCCGATTCACTTCAAAAACTTAGAACTTCTCTGATCTATCTCAAGTTCTAAAGTTAGATTCAACCATTTCTTCACCCTATTATCAAGTTCATCTCAGAATACTTGAAAATTTTCAAAACATCTTTTTCAAAAGGAGCATACATTCTTGCATTGCACAAGCATGATTCTTTGTGCATTTAGATCTTTAGGATAAATTCTTAGATTATATTTAGGCAAAGCAAAAGGCACAGATTCGATCCTTGGTTCGATTACCCCTAGTAAAGGCGCCAGGAACGGTCGAACCTCGTACCGACGAGCGAATCCCGTCTCTCCATTTTTCCCGCAAATATTTTCAAAACGGAGGCGAGTAATTTTTTTTTAAATATTTTTCAAATCAAGGTCAAGTGAAAACCCGTAAAAGAGTTCCTCTTCTCTCTTTCTTTCTTTCTTTTTCTCTTCTCTTCTCTCTTTCTTTTCTTTCTTTTGTTCTTCTCCCTTCAAAAGGAGGAGAATAGAGATTAGAAAAGGAAAAGAGAAGGAAGAGAGAGAAACCACAAGAGAGGAAAATTTTTGTGATGATCACAGTTTTGGCGACCGTGATGGGACCCGTCTTCATCTGGTTGAATCTATGCCTTTGCTTTGCTTTTATATAATCTAAGTCTTTATTCTTTATATGTCAGCTTCATTTCCATGCAAACCTTAGGAGCCTAGATTTTGTCCTAAGCTGACATCATTGCATATAGGATCTAAGTATGGTTTGGTAGGACCATATTGAGGAGATTATTCCATGTTCACATTAGACTTAAGTCTTAAATACAACTCTCATCAATTCTAGGGATTGAATGCAAACAATGTATGCAAGTGTATGCTTCTCTTTATTTAAATCTACTCTTTAGGACTTGCATTAGAGCCTTCTGATTTTATTGCATGCTGATCATATTTTGAAAACCTCCCTACCTATATTGTCTCGGTCTTCACGTTGCTGGGCTGTCTCACTGAACCATAGTTCGGGAGAGAGCCTCACAACTGGGCCACTTATTTGGGTTCGCGCCCCCCTACCACGTACCTAAGGGCCATAGTCCGAGGTATATCGGTAGGTGCTCAAGGATGTTGGGAAGCCCTTACCTTAGAACCGGAAAAATATCTTATATGCCACGTACTTCGAGCTTTAGCTTGAGTATATCGGTATACCTTGATTGGAATCAGATAAATCTGAACCATAGAGTTAGGCTTAAGGTCCTATAAGCTATTGCAAATATTGCATATAGAGTCAGCCTTTAGGGAGTGCTGTGTGCGCATCCTTGTTTGTGCAGCTATGATTGTGTAATTTTTTGTATTCTCCTATATATATCGAACCTTTTTTTCAAAACCCTGAATGTATACTATTCAAAATTTTCCTCTATTTTTCAAAAACACCAGGTGTATATTTTTCCTTTACCTACATTCTTTTCTCTTTATGTGTCAAAAATTTTCTTAAAAGCCCTGGAAAATCTTTTCTTAAGCCCTTTGGTCTTTCAAAAATTTCCAGGAGTTGTGTATATCCTCTTCTTCCATCAAAAACTGTCTGTAAGTCCTGCATTCTATCTGATTCTCTTCCTCTTTTTGCCTCAGTGTCACTCCGATGGCATCCGAATCTCCCGATGGTATCTTTCCTTGGGATCATGTCTTCTATCAAATAAGGGATGGAACCCCAGATCATCGGATCATCTAGTCTCGTACCTTCTTCCCTCGGTGGTACTATTCTTGGTTCACCGCCTTCTCGCGTATGTTCCCAGACCACTTGGATGATTGTGGATTAGAGATGGCATCGGCAGTTGGCAAGCGAACCATCAACGGCAGTCTGATTCAAGCTATGGCAAAGCGGTGGAATCCGCGTACCTGCACGTTTTGGTTTCCATGGGGAGAGATGACTTTTCTAATGGATGAGTTCAGTGATATCATGGGATTACCAAAACCAGCTGGTCAGCCAGATGACCCGGTCGAGCAGCAATTTTTGATCAATGTCAAAGGGGTAGATGTTTGGGAAGCATTGGCCAGAGCTACGGGGAGCAGATCCTGGCCTCTCACAGAGATCAGCGGAAGTCAGTTCATCGATCTGTTCGAACTCTATCACAAGTATGGGGCCTACGAAGAAGTCGATACCTTATCTCGAGCAGCGAAAGAAAGAATTCAGCACACCATGGTCCTATGCACAGTAGGGCTGGCATTCTTTCAGGATGGTCAGAATTTCATCGATGTCAGAGTCGTCCAACTTTTTTGAAGATGGGGAAGCAAGCAGACCCATCAGCTTTCAGTATCCATGGCAGCTCTAGCCTTTCTCTACAGAGGTTTAACTCGTTTCGCCCTCGGAGAAACCATTTTGGTAGAAGGATGCACGTATGCCTTACAGTCGTGGTTTTTGCGACATGTGCCGTCAAAAGCCAGTTCTTTCAGATTCAGCAACAAGCAGCTGAAGTCAGCCATTCAGTGCTGAACTTTGATCGAGAAGCTGCATCAGGAGGAAATCGTTTGGGATTTTTTTGACAGAAGAGAGACCGTTCCTCGGTACACCTATGCTCGTGACAAGCGCTACAAACTGCTCGACCCTTTCTTCTGTGTAGACTATCAGCCGGAGAGGTGTCTTCGACAGTTTTTGCAGCGGCAGGTTCGTGTCAACACTCGCTTCCCGACAGGCCGCATGCCAGAGTTTGATCTACGGTCGGATTAGTGGTCTGGAGCATAACATGTCGCCAAATACACTTGGGACTCTTTCATTCCTTTGTCTATATTTCCCGGTCCTAATGTATCATCAGATATCGAGAATGGTGGCAGACTGTTTGCCCACCTTCTCTTTGTATTTAAATTTTGTCATTAATAAAAATGTGAACTTTTATTCTGATAAAAAGCTTTTGTGGCAAAAAAATCTTATTTTGTTTCATATAGTTACGAATTCATCCCCAGTGATGAGACCCATTTTTTTGTATATTCTTTCTTCGATTATCCCTCGTCATGATGGACGACCTCGCCTAGGTCATAAGGCGCATTTTGTTGCCACAAAAAGGTGACACAATCATTGCAAAAATGTGTGATAACCCATTCCCTGGTGGTGGGATAACTTACCTAAAAAGTTGTCTATCAATTCCTTCTTTCATGTCTTTTCTCAAAAATCGCACTTTCAAAAATATCTCCTTCGAACCCTAACCATTCCTTTCACCTCCACAGGAAATCACTGGCATTGGCAAAATGGTTGTAACAAGGGCAGGAAAAGAAATAGTTCCTCAACACAGCGACAGCGAGGCCGAAGGGATGGATTCTCCCAAGTCAGTCAAGAGACAGAATCAAGCAGATGATATAGATCCTGCCATGTATAATCTGTTCAAAAGAATGATGACTAAAATGATGGCTGAGCCGAAGCTAGTCAGAAAGAAATTGCTCCAAAAAGCAAGTCAAAGAAGAAGGCTGTGAAGAAACCAGTCAGGGTTGTTAGAAAGAAAGTACAACCTGACACCACTTCTGAAGAAACGGAATCAGTTGAGGTATCGAAAGAGGAAGAGCAGCTTGTTTATCATAATCCTCCACCGCAGTTTGTAAAAACCGCTGCAGAGCCCGAATCAATCGACAAGCCCGTTCCGGCTAATGACCCAATGCAAGAGCAAATGAAAGAAATGAATCGGGCCATCAAGGATATCCAGGCCAAGAGCAAGGAAAAACAAACCTATTCTGGTGAAGATTTTTACCATGGCCTGGACGGGGATGACAATCTCGAGAATCTCCCTCGGAAGTTCCTTAAATTTGATGGAACCAGCAACCCCAAGGCTCATTTGGCCACCTTTTATGCCGAATGCGGCCGTTTCAGGAAAGACAATCGGGCGTTATTCATATGCTTTCCTCGCAGCCTTAAAGGGGTAGCGGCTAGGTGGTATGCAGACCACATTAATCCTATCGAACTACGAGAGTTCGATAAGGTCGTGAACTTGTTCATTGAGCGCTTCATGTTTAATGTCGAAGCCTCACCAACCCTCAATCATCTGTACAATTTAAAACAAATGGAGAATGAGAAAGCCAGCGAATTTATCCATAGGTGGAGAAGCACATGTAACAGAATGAAAGTTCCCATCCCAGAGGAGCATGCCTTGCAGATTATTCTAAATAATTTTGCCCAGCCTCTGAGGAACCTCATTTCTACATCGCCTGCTAAGTCATTCATCAAACTGATTGAGAGAGCCGAGTGGCTCGAGACCGGCCTGGATAATGACCTGTATGAGGGTTACCCTTTCGTCCGAGGAAACCCTGAACAGAAGAAAAAGGCTCATGCTGCTTATTCCACAGATTTTTCAGACAACAGCGGTAGCTCTGGCAAAAAGAAAAGCAAGAAGAATCGCAGCAAAAACGCAGGGCACTCCAAGATCGAAAGGACAAACTCTGCAGCCCAGAAGGGAAAATTTGTTAAGCCACAGCCTGTCCAATCATTGCCTCAGCCAGAAGCAAAGCTGTCAGAAAAGCCGAAACACGAAGGTTGGAGTTATGATCGGGAATTTTCATCTTTAGAGCAATCCCGCAAAGACATCTTGGAATATATGATGTCGAAAGGAATGATCAAACTTCCCAAGGTGGCAGACCCTCCCGTCGCAATGGGAAAATGGACTGATAAGTTCTGCAAATTTCACCGGACTGTGGGACACGGCACTGAACACTGTTTTGTCCTCAAAAACATCATTCAGGATTGTATTGACAAAAACATGCTAATTGAGGACGAGGATGAGCAGCAGCCAGAAATCTTGTCCAAACCATTTCCTAAACATTCAGCTTCAGTCGTTACAGAGCAGACATTCTCTCTGCAAGGCAGTATCCAGCCATGTTCCAGTCAGGACATTCAGGATCAGCATCAGGTCCTCGTCCTCCGTCAAGCGCAGTCTTCCGCCAAGAGGGCGGATATCACCGCATTTTCCAGTAAAACAACAAAGGCAACGGCATAAATTGCCAAGATGGTCCCCAGAATCCCAAAGCGCTTTATCAAGGCAGCTTCGAAGAAAGAAGAAGCTTCAGGGTCAGTTCAGAAGTCAATCACTGCTTTATCCAATGTTTCTATTTTAGACCTGACCCACGCTTCATCTGAGCACCAGCAAGTGCTAGAAGATCTTCTCAGAAAGATCAAGGTCAAGCCTAGCACGACTCCGCAAGACATGGCTCAAATCGTCAATCAGGCCATGACGAATGCACCAATCACCTTTTCTTATGAGGATTTGCCAAAACCTCATTCTTTTCATAACAATGCCCTATATATAGTGGTGCGAACCAGGGGCATGACAGTCCCTCATGTGCTCGTCGATGGAGGCAGCAGCCTCAATATCTGTCCTGAGATGACAGCCAAAGCTTTGGGATTAAAAGAAGATGAATATACCCCGGATCCGATCACAATCTACGGTTTTGATAACCATGGGCAGACAGCCAAGGGGAAGATATTTCTTGAAATCTTCATCAACTATTCGGTGCATACGGTCCTGTTCCATGTGGTCAATGTACCGCCTATATACAATCTGCTACTTGGGCGCACTTGGATTCACAATGCCAATGTTGTTCCATCGACCTTGCACCAATGCATCAAGTAGTCGAAGGGAGGCATGATCACCACGGTCCTAGGAGAGGACCCGGAAGAACGACTCCCGCAGCCGATGATCCCCCACCCTACTTTTACCGCCGACATCCCCAGCATCAGGGAAGTCAACGAGATCAATCTGAGTGAAAGCCTGGATATGCTGAAATTGAAAGAAGTCCAGCCGACGGAAAATGTCACCGCAGTAGTTCAGTGGCAGGGACCTCGCTTCTTCAAGCTAGGAGGACGCCTCGATTGCACTTCATTCAAAGATCACCCTCTGTTTCCTCAATTCTCAAAAGCTAGGAAAGGATTTGATCTTCTAATGAAGCACGATTACCAACCCTTCAGGGGTTTGGGCAGAAATGAGGACGGCATTCTGGAGCCAATCATCCCCGCTCAGCATGTCACCGGCATAGGCTTGGGTTTCACAGGTCAGTCATCAGGCAGAAAGACCATCTTCGTCAAGGGAACCCAGTAAAAAAGACAATGCCAGTGTTTTCTGCTTTTTCCTTTCTTTCTGTCATCTTGTAAGGGCAAGATTCGCCCCGACTTCTTTCTTTTCTTCAAACAATCACTTGTAAATATCAAAGTTTACTTAAATCAATGAAAAGTTTGTTTTCTCTGTTCATCTTGGTGTACACAAGTTCTCTGCTTATATCCTTGTCTATGTTGTCATTCTTCGTTTCTGTATAAAAGGCTATTTTTCGAACATTTTGTCCCTTTTTCTCAGAGGCCTTCTTTTCACTGTCAGGATTGCCGGAATCATGGCTCCTAAATTGTTCAAAAGGCTCGTTATCAATACCAACCTTTTTCAAAATAAACCGGCCAGAACATGCAAAGCGAAGGCAGAGGCAGAAGTCAGCAAAATGACAGAGCAGATTGAAGAGTTAGCAGAATTCGACTCGACAATTCAAGATTTGCCAAAATTTGCCAGCATTGAGAAGCAGGATGAACCATCGCCGTTGGTTCAAGATCCAACGAAGGATGTCAATATTGGTTCGGAAGACGATCCAAGAATCCTCAAAATTGGTTCCAGTCTAAGTTTAGATGAGAAGGAAAGGCTCATCTACTTCCTCAAACAGCATCAGGAAGTCTTCGCTTGGACTTATGAAGATATGCCAGGTTTAGACTCCAAGTTAGTCGAGCATCGCCTCATGTTGAAGCCGGATTGCAAACCAATCAAGCAGAAACTAAGAAAAATGGATCCTCGGGTGGCACCACAAGTCAAAGAAGGACTTGAAGAATTGTTAAAGGCAGGATTCATTCGGACTATTGAGTACCCAGATTGGTTGGCAAACATCGTGGCGGTTCCCAAAAAGAATGGCAAAGTTCGAATCTGCATCGATTTCAGAGATCTGAACAAAGCAACCCCGAAAGATGATTATCCACTCCCCAACATCGATCTTCTGATCGATAGCACGACAGGCCATGCCATATTCTCCTTTATGGATGGATACTCAGGCTATAATCAGATCAAGTTGGCCACTCGTGACCAATCCAAAACTTTCTTTACTACACCTTGGGGGACATTTTGCTATACGGTCATGCCGTTTGGACTCAAGAATGCCGGGGCAACCTATCAGAGGGCTATGGCAGTGATCTTTCATGATCAGATGCACAAGAACATAGATGCCTATGTGGATGACATCCTGGTCAAGTCCAAAGAAGGAGAGGATCATCTCGATGCTCTCGGCCAAGTCTTCGAAAGACTTATTCTCTACAAGCTAAGACTCAATCCACAGAAATGCGTCTTCGGAGTGGAGTCAGGGAAGTTGCTCGGCTACATGATCAGCAAGAAAGGCATAGAAGTAGATCCTGCCAAGGCGAAGGCAATCATTAATATGTCGCCTCCCACTAACCTTAAAGAGCTGCGAAGCCTTCAGGGTCGCATTCAGTCTATCCGTCGCTTTATCTCCAATTTAGCCATGAGATGCGAGCCTTTCAATCACTTGCTGAGAAAAGAAGTGAAGTTTGAGTGGGGATCAGAATGCCAGCTCTCATTTGAGCGCATCAAGCAGTATCTTCTCAATCCACCAGTTCTGAAGCCACCAGAACTCGGAAAGTCGCTGCTCTTGTATATTTCTGTCAACCACAATGCTTGTGGCGGATTTCTTGCGCAGTATGAGGAAGGCAGCCGGATTGAGCATGCCATCTACTACATCAGCAAGACTTTCATCGATTATGAGAAGAGATACTCTCAGATGGAGAAAACATGTCTAGCCTTAGTATGGATGTGTCAGAAGCTGAGGCATTATCTGATGGCTTCAGAAATCAAAATTCTGTCAAGACTCAACCCTCTCAAATACATCCTTGAGCAGCCTTTCCTTACCGGACGGATTGCAAAATGGCAAGTCATCCTGATGCAGTACGATTTGGAATATGTTTCTCAGAAGTCAGTCCATCGCAGATCAGTTGGCAGATTTCTCATTGACAGAAGAAATCAAAATCGAAGATGATTTTCCTGATGACCGCATCTACAATGTTCAGGAATCCCCAATTTGGACTCTATTCTTTGATGGAGCTAGAAACATATCCGGCATAGGGATTGGGATTTTGCTAATCACTCCTGAAAAGGAGATGCTTCCTTATTCCCTCAAACTCGACTTCCAATGTACTCATAACATGGCCGAGTATGAAGGTCTAATACAAGGCCTCAAAATTTTGCAAAGCTTTGATGTCAAGAGAATACATGCCTTTGGCGACTCATTACTTGTTGTCAGTCAAGTTAATGCTGAATGGCAAGTCAAGGATTCAAAGTTAATCCCTTATCAAAAGATTGCCTTAGCTCTCATAGGCAATCTTGAAGAATTTCAGCTCAACCATGTCAAGAGAGAATACAATCACATAGCAGATGGCCTAGCCTGTTTAGGCTCTATTCTGTCTTTTAAGGATAGTGAGTCCTGTCGTTCCTTCGAGATCGGCAAACTTGATCAGCCTGCCTACATTCCAGTTGAGCGAGTAAACCAGGCCGCTCAGAAGGAGAAGCCTTGGTATCAAGACGTCAAAAGCTTTATCGAAACTGGTGAATTCCCACTAGACATGCCAAGAAGGGAGCAGCGTGCAATTCAACGCATGTCAGTCCGCTATTTCATCCTTGCCAATACTCTCTACCATCGTGGGTTCAGTTCTGAGTATGCTAGATGCTTAGATAAGGATGAAGCCATGAAAGTGGTCCAAGAGGCACACGAGGGAATTTGTGGTGGCCACGTCGGCTACCAAACACTCGTCAAGCAGATTATCCGTGCATGATATTACTGGGAAACCATGCAGCAGGATTGCCATCAATTCGTAAGAAAGTGCGTCAAATGTCAGATGCACGCACCTTTCATTCATGCGCCAGCAGCATACTTGCAATCCGTGGTCTCTCCTTGGCCCTTTTCGATGTGGGCCTTCGACGTGGTGGGCCCGATCACTCCTTCTGCATCTAATGGCCACAAATACTTCCTCGCAGCTACAGAATACTTCACCAAATGGGTCGAGGTTGTAACTCTACGAACAGTAGAAGGCCGACATGTGGTTTCGTTTATTCATAAAAATCTTCTTTGCCGCTTCGGCGTCCCACGTGATATTGTGTCAGATAATGGCAGCCATTTCAAGAATGAGAAGATGAAGACTTTCTACTTGAAATTCAGGATTCATCACCATTTCTCAGCTCCCTACTATCCTCAAGGGAATGGCCAGGCTGAGGCCACCAACAAGATTTTGATCCGCATTCTGAAAAGAACAGTGGAAACAGGTCGCGATTGGCATGAGAAGATGCACGATGCACTTTGTGCATACCGAACCACTATTCGGACTCCAACCAATGCCACTCCTTCAGAGCTCGTCTACGGAACCGAGGTAGTATTACCTCTCCATGTTCAGAAGCCTGCACTCAAGTTTGCATCACTCATTGAACTTCCGCTTGATTAGTATCAGCAGCAGAGATTGGTACAGCTTGATCTATTAGACGAGAAAAGACTCAAGGCAGCAGAGCACGCTCAGGCCTATCGTCAGAGGATAGCTCAGCACTATGCCAAATCAGTCATTGAGAGAAGATTTCGAGTCAATGATCTTGTGCTCAGATCAATGGCTCATCTCAAGCATCGGCCGAAGGGCAAGTGGTCACCCAATTGGGAAGGCCCTTATGTAGTTAAGGAAGCACTGCCTCGCAATTCCTATCGTCTGATCAACGCAGATGGAGTGGAACTGCCCGATCCTATTAATGCTCTACATTTGAAAAGATTTTACACTTAAATTGTTCATCATAGGCCTTTTTGTACTCCTCAAAAGTCTTTTCAATAAAGCAATATTCTTCTATTAAATTCTCACATTTTTCTCCCTGATACTGGGGCATTTTTATTTTGATCTATACTTATCTTCCCTCATCATAATGCAGGCGGGATCAAACGAACCCTTTTCTAAAAAACTTACCAACTCTTTGATAACTTGGTTATCGTTGTTAAATTGCGTTCATTTCAGTTTTTATTTTTATCTAATCAAATTTTATCAATTTGTCGAATTTCATTAGGTTTTATTCCTTTATCTTTAAAAATACCCCTTCAGGTTAAGGGATAAACCTGATGCCTCTTTTCAATGAGGTGTTTTTTTATTACCCCTTTCAGGTTAAGGGATAAACCCGACCCTCGTTGTCCGAGGTGCTCCCATTCAAGATAAGGGAAAATCCTGAAACCCCTCGTAGGAGCAATAACGCTACCTATGAGGATTCTTTTGTAAATACAAGTTTCGTCAACCTTCATTGATTTTCTAAATTTATTTTTTAAAATTCCTTAAATTCTATTTCTTTTCCCATTCAGGATAAGGGATAATCCTGATACCCCTCATAGGAGCATCGCTGCTACCCGTGAGAATTCTTTTTCAAAATAACTTTCCAAATAAATATATTTAAATTCCTCTCCATGTTTATAAATTTTATTCTTCTTCAAATTAAGAGATAAATCTGGATTATTCCCCCATAAATTCTTCAATTCTCATCAAATTTTATTCTATACTCCTTTAGGATAGGGGAAGATCCTGAAGCCATTCGAATCTTAGGCCATCTTGGGTCAAGGATCTCGAATAAATCTCTCATCTTCATCATCAAAATTTATTCATGCTTCTGTCAATCCTTCAAGTTCCGACTCTTGGGTAGAAATTATTTCCTTCCCGTCTGAGTTTCGACTCAGGTTTTTGTTTTTTGTTTTTTGTTTTTGTTTTCATTTTTTATTTTAAAAAAATCTGGGTTCCGACTCTGGTTTTCCCTTTTATATATCATTTGAAGTTTCGAGTTCCGACTCGAACTTCCTATCGGATTCAATGCTCGTGTTGGAACCGATCGTACCCTTGAAGATTCGAGTTTTTCAAAACTCGGGTTCTTCCATTTTTATCATTATTTTAAAGATCCGGGTTCCGACTCGGGTTTTTCCCTTTTTATATATCGTTTGAAGTTTCGAGTTCCGACTCGGACTTCTTATCGGATTCGACGCTCGGGTTGGAACCGATCGTACCCTTGAAGATTCGAGTTTTTCAAAACTCGGGTTCTTCCATTTTTATCATTATTTTTTAAGATCCGGGTTCCGACTCAGGTTTTCCCTTTTATATATCATTTGAAGTTTCGAGTTCTGACTCGGACTTCTTATCGGATTCGACGCTCGTGTTGGAACCGATCGTACCCTTGAAGATTCGAGTTTTTCAAAACTCAGGCTCTTCCATTTTTATCATTATTTTAAAGATCCGGGTTCCGACTCGGGTTTTTCCCTTTTTATATATCGTTTGAAGTTTCGAGTTCCGACTCGGACTTGTTATCGGATTCGACGCTCGTGTTGGAACTGATCGTACCCTTGAAGATTCGAGTTTTTCAAAACTCGGGTTCTTCCATTTTTATCATTATTTTTTAAGATTCGGGTTCCGACTCGGGTTTTCCCTTTTATATATTATTTGAAGTTTCGAGTTCCGACTCGGACTTCTTATCGGATTCGACGCTCGTGTTGGAACCGATCGTACCCTTGAAGATTCGAGTTTTTCAAAACTCGGGTTCTTCCATTTTTATCATTATTTTAAAGATCCGGGTTCCGACTCGAGTTTTTCCCTTTTTATATATCGTTTGAAGTTTCGAGTTCTGACTCGGACTTCTTATCAGATTCGACGCTCGTGTTGGAACCGATCGTAGCCTTGAAGATTCGAGTTTTTCAAAACTCGGGTTCTTCCATTTTTATCATTATTTTTTTAAGATCCGGGCTCCGACTCGGGTTTTCCCTTTTATATATCATTTGAAGTTTCGAGTTTCGACTCGGACTTCTTATCGGATTCGACGCTCGTGTTGGAACCGATCGTACCCTTGAAGATTCGAGTTTTTCAAAACTCGGGTTCTTCCATTTTTATCATTATTTTTTAAGATCCGGGTTCCGACTCGGGTTTTCCCTTTTATATATCATTTGAAGTTTCGAGTTCCGACTCGGACTTCTTATCGGATTCGACGCTCGTGTTGGAACCGATCGTACCCTTGAAGATTCGAGTTTTTCAAAACTCGGGTTCTTCCATTTTTATCATTATTTTAAAGATCCGGGTTCCGACTCGAGTTTTTCCCTTTTTATATATCGTTTGAAGTTTCGAGTTCCGACTCGGACTTCTTATCAGATTCGACGCTCGTGTTGGAACCGATCGTAGCCTTGAAGATTCGAGTTTTTCAAAACTCGGGTTCTTCCATTTTTATCATTATTTTTTTAAGATCCGGGCTCCGACTCGGGTTTTCCCTTTTATATATCATTTGAAGTTTCGAGTTTCGACTCGGACTTCTTATCGGATTCGACGCTCGTGTTGGAACCGATCGTACCCTTGAAGATTCGAGTTTTTCAAAACTCGGGTTCTTCCATTTTTATCATTATTTTTTAAGATCCGGGTTCCGACTCGGGTTTTCCCTTTTATATATCATTTGAAGTTTCGAGTTCGGACTCGAACTTCCTATCGGATTTGATGCTCGTATTGGAACCGATATTACCCTTGAAGATTCGAGTTTTTCAAAACTCGGGTTCCTCCATTTTTATCATTATTTTTTTAAGATCCGGGTTCCGACTCGGGTTTTCCCTTTTATATATCATTTGAAGTTTCGAGTTCCGACTCGAACTTCCTATCGGATTCAACGCTCGTGTTGGAACCGATCGTACCCTTGAAGATTTGAGTTTTTCAAAACTCGGGTTCTTCTATTTTTATCATTATTTTAAAGATCCGGGTTCCGACTCGGGTTTTTCCCTTTTTATATATCGTTTGAAGTTTCGAGTTCCGACTCGGACTTCTTATCGGATTCGACGCTCGTGTTGGAACCGATCGTACCCTTGAAGATTCGAGTTTTTCAAAACTCGGTTTCTTCCATTTTTATCATTATTTTTTAAGATCCGGGTTCCGACTCGGGTTTTCCCTTTTATATATCATTTGAAGTTTCGAGTTCCGACTCGGACTTCTTATCGGATTCGATGCTCGTGTTGGAACCGATCGTACCCTTGATGATTCGAGTTTTTCAAAACTCAGGTTCTTCCATTTTTATCATTATTTTAAAGATCCGGGTTCCGACTCGGGTTTTTCCATTTTTATATATCGTTTGAAGTTTCGAGTTCCGACTCGGACTTGTTATCGGATTCGACGCTCGTGTTGGAACCGATCGTACCCTTGAAGATTCGAGTTTTTCAAAACTCGGGTTCTTTCATTTTTATCATTATTTTTTTAAGATCCGGGTTCCGACTCGGGTTTTCCCTTTTATATATCATTTGAAGTTTCGAGTTCCGACTTGGACTTCTTATCGGATTCGACGCTCGTGTTGGAACCGATCGTACCCTTGAAGATTCGAGTTTTTCAAAACTCGGGTTCTTCCATTTTTATCATTATTTTAAAGATCCGGGTTCCGACTCGAGTTTTTCCCTTTTTATATATCGTTTGAAGTTTCGAGTTCCGACTCGGACTTCCTATCAGATTCGACGCTCGTATTGGAACCGATCGTACCCTTAAAGATTCGATTTTTTCAAAACTCGGGTTCTTCCATTTTTATCATTATTTTTTTAAGATCCGGGTTCCGACTCGGGTTTTCCCTTTTATATATCATTTGAAGTTTCGAGTTCCGACTCGAACTTCCTATCGGATTCAACGCTCGGTTTGGAACCGATCGTACCCTTGAAGATTCGAGTTTTTCAAAACTCGGGTTCTTCCATTTTTATCATTATTTTAAAGATCCGGGTTCCGACTCGGGTTTTTCCCTTTTTATATATCGTTTGAAGTTTCAAGTTCCAACTCGGACTTCTTATCGGATTCGACGCTCGTGTTGAAATCGATCGTACCCTTGAACATTCGAGTTTTTCAAAACTCGGGTTCTTCCATTTTTATCATTATTTTTTAAGATCCGGGTTCCGACTCGGGTTTTCCCTTTTATATATCATTTGAAGTTTCGAGTTCCGACTCAGACTTCTTATCGGATTCGACGCTCGTGTTGGAACCGATCGTACCCTTGAAGATTCGAGTTTTTCAAAACTCAGGTTCTTCCATTTTTATCATTATTTTAAAGGTCCGGGTTCCGACTCGGGTTTTTCCCTTTTTATATATCGTTTGAAGTTTCGAGTTCCGACTCGGACTTCTTATCGGATTCGATGCTCGTGTTGGAACCGATCGTACCCTTGAAGATTCGAGTTTTTCAAAACTCGAGTTCTTCCATTTTTATCATTATTTTTTAAGATCCGGGTTCCGACTCGGGTTTTCCCTTTTATGTATCATTTGAAGTCTCAAGTTCCGACTTGAACTTCCTTTTTAATCCAATGCTCGTGTTCGACAATTCATTGTTTTGAGAATTCGAGTTTTCAAACCCGATTCTCACTTTCTTTCTTGTATTTAAAAAAACCGGGTTTCGACTCGGATTTTCCTTTTGTATATTCTTATTTTTGAAGTCTCAAGTTTCGACTTGAACTTCCTTTTGAATCCAATGCTTGTGTTGGACAAATCAATGTTTCAAGGATTTGAGTTTTCCCAAACTCGATTCTCACTCGGATTTTCCTTTTGTATATTCTTATTCCTAAAGTCTCAAGTTCTGACTTGAACTTCCTTCTTCCAATGCTCGTATTGGACAAGTTATTGTGAATTCGAGTTTTCACACTCACTCATTTCTTCCCCTTCAGGATAAGGGATAATCCTGAAACACCGGCAATCATTCTCGCTTAATTCTCAAGTATCTTTGAATGTCGGTCTCATTTTCAAATTCTCCTGTTGAACCATCCAGTGCTCGTGCTGGTGTGCATTTCAAAAACCCGGTGCTCGTACTGGTGTGCATTTCGAAAACCCGGTGCTCGTACTGGTGTGCATTTCGAAAACCCGGTGCTCGTACTGGTGTGCATTTCGAAAACCCAGTGCTCGTACTGGTGTGCATTTCGAAAATCCAGTGCTCGTACTGGTGTGCATTTTTCAAAAACCCAGCGCTCATACTGAGGCATTTTTCGAAATCCAGTGATCGTGCTGGCACATCTAGCGCTCGTGCTAGTGTTTGGCTGACTAATCAGTTAGCCCTTCAGGTTCAGTCTTTGTGCTAACCAAACATCATCATTTCAAGCTCTAAATTCTCAATTTCGACCTTCAGGTCATCATTTTATCAAAAATCAATCTTTTTCTCTTGCGAAGGACCCTCTTCAGGGAGAGTTCGAGGGAGCTCGTTCCTTTCGCATGCAACCATATTCCGTTCGCAAGAACCCTCTTCCAGGGAGAGTTTGAAGAGACTCATTTTCTTCGTGAACAGTTTGCAAAACAACAACCAACTTTACACAAAAGAACCCTTTTTCTAGAGAGGGCTTCGACGGAAGCTCGTTTCTTTTGTGGCCCCTGTTTTATCATCTTTGGCCAACCCCTTCACAGAGGACCCTCTTTTAGGGAGAGTGTGATGGACTCGTTCCTCTGTGATACTTTCTCAACTTTGTTTTTCGGCCGCCTTTCCATAAGAGAAGCCTAGAGATAGGGAGTTTTGACGAAAACTTAATTTCTCTTCGAAAGTTCCGTTTTGCAAACACCTCCGCTTTCAGAGAGGAGTATTTCCAACTTCCCATTCAGGTAAGGGCTTAAGCCTGAGTCTCTCTTTTTGGGGAAAAAGAGAGGAGAATTTTGTCATGGATGTGTCGATTCGATATCAAGGGATTTATTTCGTCAAGGATTTCTAGAATACGTTGCCAATTTGCTATCAAAAGTCATTGTTGATCTCAAAGTTTTCATCGCACAAAGAATTATCTCAAACTACCTTCAGTATCATTTTCAAAGGAGCAAGACTCTTGCGAAAAAAGAACTAAATTCAAGCTTTTCTGTTGGTCAACCAAGAGGATGAAGAAAAAATCTTCGATATGACCGGCAAAGGAAAATTTAATGATGTTGAAAAGCCATAAGTGAGCTGATATTGATCATAGCCGTGGCGCATTCTTAAAGATTATTCTTTTGGCGGTAAGATAGTGGAAATATCCTGGGCAGTAAAAAAGAACCTACCCAATCCATATATCCTCATCCAAGCTAAGCTGCAATCAAATATCCGCAAAAGGGATCTCTCAATTGTCGTCAAGATGAAGGCAAACCAAGCGAGTAGACCCCCGGGGCCAAAGAAGATTTGAAACATCTCCAAGATGACGGAGTTTGTGATGGATCCTTCCAGGGAAAGTTCGGATCACCGTCGAGATGAAGGCGGATGCGATGAACCTACAGACAAACCCTAAAAGATATTTGATTTCTGCTATCATTTAGAGATTTCAACCCAAGAACCAATGTCATAATCCCTGAGAAAGGAAAAGAAGGATCGGAGCATCTCCAAGATGGAGGAGTTTGTGACATACCCTTCCCCGAAAAAGAGAGAAAAGTCAGAACATCTCCAAAATGAAGGAGGATGTAAAAGAAACCAGAAAAGATCCACGATTCAAAAGAGTGCAAAAAGATCATCATGGGAAATGCCCAGGATATCAAACTGCCCGAAACTGTCAAGAATCATCTTTATCTATGTGAAATTCTTTATCAATATTTTTTCACTTAATTGCTTTTATGAAGCTAAGAATGTTTCCTCTCTTTCATATCAAGGAAATTGATATCTTCTTTGAAGAAACTCAACAGCAACAAGTTTGAATTTGATTCTCAAATTCTACAGAGTTAGCCCTGTTGGAATTAATACTCTAAGTAGAAAGAGGTGATATTTTCACACATGAGCACAACTCAATCATTCTGAATCAACTACAATTTTTGGCATCTTATTGGCAATATTTTCTAGTCATCCCAACACGAAGTGTGAACTTGAGGTCGTTTTGACATATCCTGACGTCATCCCTCCTTAGATCAAGATAATTCGCACACTTCCTCGTGCTCCCCACTGTCCCGCCATAGACAGTTCCCGCTCAGGATAAGGGTTAAACCTGAACTTTTTGCAAAAGATCTGTTATTGTCAAAAGCTATTTTCAGTCTCAGCAATGAGGCGCCCAAGAACAATCCCTTTTCAAGCTTTAGGGACCCCCATTTTCATTCTTTTGCAAAAACCCCTCGTGGACTTGTTGTGCAAAGTCTAGAGGCCCATCGCAGTTTTCCTCGCTCCTCGAGGATTCTGTATCCATTCAGGCTAAGGATTAAACCTGTTACCTCGCTCCTCGAGGTATCACCCAAACCTTCGGCGAGAGGTCGTCTGTTTTAGAAAGCTGATTTTAGTCTCAGCAATGAGGTGCCCAAGATCATCCACTTTCCAAGCTTTAGGGAATCCCTTGTTTTTCTCTTCTCGCAAAACCTCTTCCGGATTTGTTCGTCCAAATTCTGAAGGTCCCATCACGGTTTCTTCACTCGAAAATTTTGTATGGTCGTCCCTCTCAGGATAAGGGTGAAGCCTGAACCTCGCTCCGCGAGGTACCTTCCTTTCAGGTTTGGGTTAAACCTGAGCCTCGTTTAGACGAGGTAATCCTTCCCATCCCATCATGGTTTTCCCCACAAAGGAATTCGTGCTCTTTGTACATCCATCCAGGAAAGGATCGTCCTTGAGTTTCATCTCATGAGGCATTTCTCTCAAAATGACCCATCAAGGTCCGTTTATTTTTCCTTTCCCCATCCAAATTATCTTGATCTATCTTTGTCCCATCCAGGTTAACGGCTAAACCTGAGTCATTCCAAAGGGTTGATCTTGTCTCACCCATGAAACTTGATCAAAATTCTTATCTTTTCACCATCCCTGGGATTTTCACCCAAAGTCCCATCACGATTTCCTCATTTCTATCATTCAGTCGTATCATTGTCGAGGACTTCATCCCCCCAGGACCATTCAGGATAAGGTTTTAAGCCTGAAAAGCCGTGTTTTCAAAGTAGATTCTTCCACACCCAGTTCAGATCGGCTGACTGGGGCATTTTCAAAATTTGGATTGTTTCTTTGCCACTAAGCTCGGCTTTCAACCGGCTTAGTAGCAAAGAGGGGCATCTGTGAACACCCCAAATTTTTCAAAATGTTGTAAATATCTCCTTTTTGTCCTTTTCCCCCATTTTTTTTTGGGTAATTTAGTCGGTTTTAAATCTAAATTCCATTTTGTTTCTCAAATTTTGTTGAAATTAAATTCATTTTACATATCTGACTCAATTTCGGATCCGGATCTACATCAAAATCCAAATCTGAGCTTCATTATCCAATTTTAAATCAAATTCTCAAAATTATCAAGAATAACTTTTTGAAAAGCTCAGACACTTCATCCGGTATCCGTTTGGATCCATCGTGTTATAGTCCTCAAATCAAAGTTTAAAACTCGAATATTTTCTCAAAACTTGGGTCCAAAACCCATTTTCTGAAGAAATTTTCCCAAGATAGCCTTGAAAACCCTTTTTTTGTAAATATTTATCAAAAATACAAAAAAATGGTCTTGTCCCTCGTATTGTTTAGGTTTAGAACCTTAATGCCCAAAAATGACAAAAAATCAGAGAAATATAGAAAAGAAACAAAAATTGGTTTTTGAAGAATGAGCCTTTTTACTAGAAAAAAAAAACAACTTTCGTAAAAGCTTTTTGGAAAACTGCCAGTCTTTTGAAAATATCTAAAATAAGAGGGCTTCACCAAAAATTTTTTGTTAGGGTTACGAAACCCCTCCTGCTCGGCCTTCCGAAGGCACCCGTGGCCTCCACCCGCCCAAGCCCTTCATCACCAGCCTCCACGAGCCTCTCCATGGCCTCCGTCCATCTGCAACGGAAATCTCCACTCTCCTCCTCCTTCACGAAGCTTCCACCGAACACCCCCATGTGCAATCTTCCTCCAAAACCCTCACACGCCTCATCCCCAACGGCCTCCTCCCCTCTCGCTTACTCGGATCACACTCGATCCCTAAGCGACCTCCCACAGCCATCGGATCCCCAACCTCCTTTATCACCTTCTAGAGCCTTCTTCCTCCTGTTTAAAAAGGGCACGCAGGAGGAAGGTGGGCATCGAATTTTTGGCGACCTCCCCATTATACACTCTCCAAACCATCTCCAACCTTCCCCTCATCATCCATTTTTTTTCTAACCACTGATTTTACTTCGAGAAGATCGGTCTCTTGCTTCTCCGGCATCCATCGGATTTCCCTTCTGAGATATCGAGTTTTCCATCATCGCCTCATTCTTCTTCCTTCTCAAGTTTTTTTTTTTTTTCAGCCAGGCACTGCAGAGCAATTCTTCTTTGAAGGCATTTCCTCTGCAAGCAACCGAAGATCGACTTTCTTCTGAAGGATCAGCCATTGAAGATCGAGTTTCCTTCTGATTGATTATCAACATCACCCATCTTCTTGACATTGTCCATCATCGTGAGGCATCCATTTTTCATTCTGTGGGTCTCATCCCGACCTCCATACAACATCTCCTCTGCAAGGGTCCGAAGGAAATTGACCTCTGGAAGTAAGTGCCTCATCCTTTTCTTTCTTCTTCTTTCTCATCGTTTGTCTTTTTTTTGTTACTGCATTTCTCTTTTGTTTTGTTCCATTTCCTTTTTCTTCCTCTTTTCAACGCGTTTTTTTTTTTGTGCTTTAATTCGGGTCCATTGATGCACGCTTTGTAGCATCAGTTTGTAGATAACAAACTGAGTTACAAACAAGCAAAATCAAAGGGGAACAATCATGTTCCAACATTCTTTTTCGCATTTTCTGTCTCTTTTACGATTTCATTTTGGCTAAGTTCAGAACATCGAAGACAGTAATTTATCCCAGTTCTATCTGTCGCTTCTCCTTTCTCTCAAAGACTGGGTTTAGTTCTGGTGATTTCATTTTTTTTTTAGTCCGATTTGCATTTATCAGTTCTTATTCTATTCCATCCACTTTTGCTTTATTTTGAATCCACATCTCCTTAATTGCCATAGAAGAAGACTGGACCCATTGCAAACTCACGATGTGTTTTTAGCTAGGAATCAACATGTAACCGCCACAGGAAGCGATGCCCATGTGTCTGCCTTTGAATTACGGTAAAATGTTTGGGCTAACCTCTAAGACCAGATCTCTGAGTTGTTGTGGAAAGCAAAGACAGGTCTGCAAGTTCACCCATCTCATGGGTAAGATTTTTGTTGATCCGGCGATCAACGATTCCTTGTTACTAGATCTGGCTCGAAGATGGTTTTGCTCTGCGCTTACTGGGAGATCTACTCTCATCCGATTCTCAGAGCACTTTGTTTTTTTTTTTACCATTCATTTTGTTGGGTTTCATCAATCAGGTAAGTATAAACATCAATTTATGTTAACCTTAAGTTCAATGCTCGATTAGATCATTCATCGTCTCATTCTATGCATTTTTTTTTTATTTTATGCTATCTCTTGTTACCATTATGTCATGTCTCTTTTAAATTCCTTAAGGTTGATCCTCTGTTTCATGGATATATGTTATGTTGGGTATAGCCTACATCAGTTCTTCTCTATGTATGCACTTCCATGCCTTTGATTTCCCTGTAATTCACATACGTCATTAGCAATTCTGCTAAAGCAACCCACTATGCAACAGTATTACAGATTACCCATAAGACTTGCCATAGCAGTGCCCACTGCTGCAACCCATTTTCAAATCCTGCTGTGCATTCATTAATCATCAACAGACTATTGTAGCCCTAGTTAAAAAAAATAAAAAAAAAGGGGGATGATAATGGAAGAGAACATCTGGGCCTAAAAAAAAATCTGGACTATGTTTTCAAGCTAAATCCAGATTCATGAAGTATGTCTGACCCTTATTAGTTTACCTGCTAAACTATTGGAGGGGTTATTGAGTTCCTAGGACAAAAAAAGTTTGCATTTCAGGATGCTTACACACTCATTTTTTTCATTTGTTGGGTGTTTTAAAAACTCCATCAATTGAAGATCCGATGAACAAAAGTGTTCAAGGATGGTTGAATAATTTTATTCATACTTTATGGATCAGTAAAACCCTTGAATGTTATTGCCAGTACTCAGCAATTCTTGAGTATTACTAATATTGAGCATCTAATTTGTTTGGTGTCTTTCAACTCCCGGAGATTTTAATAAGGAAATCAGACTGCTGGCTTCTCTGTGGAAAATATTGAGGTATCATTTGGGAATCAAATTCTGAGTCACTGTAAGTTGCGTTCTGTCCAACTTTGGTTTGAGGTACACTAGAACCGGCACCTTGATGTCATTGTCTGCATATATATATATATATGTATGTATATATACATATATGTATTTTCTTCTTCCTATGCACAATTATTGCACATGTACATATTAACCATGTCTTTCTCAACACTTTTACCCAGCATTTATGTCCAACTGTCAGGATATGATATTTGTTCCTGTATCAATTACATCTCTATATTTTCATTATCGTCCATATCTAGATTTTTTTTTTTTTTTTGCATCAATGAATGGTGTCTGTACCCACTCATTGCACATTTTACCTATTGCATCCTTCACTGGCAACATTAGTCAGTACACCCTCTATAGCATCACACCTTCAGCTCAAAACCCCTCCATCTGCTGACATAAAACCAAGCTTTTCATTCTCTGCATCATACTACCTATCATCATGTCACAACAAGGCAATTCTTTCCTCTAGATGCACAGCTACACTCATGCTTTCACCACATGTTCATCACCTACAGGATCACAACACCCCACATTTGCTGAACTAACCTCCATAAACACTCCCTATCAATGGCTTTTTTACGGTTAGCATGTTACCACCTGTGAATTCCTACTTATAACATCTAATAGCACTTAGTGTGTTATTATAAATTTTACCTACATGCATATCATTTCCATTGATACCAGCACCTTGCTGCCTCTCATAGCATCTTCACTAGTCAGCCCCACCTTTGCCTTACTTCACCACACTTACCACTGTCTACAGTAATAACACTTTCACAACCTATTGTTAACGCATCCTGGGCTGTCATAATGGTTCATATATTTAATATCAGTCCGGCCCTTGAGCAAACCTTAGGTACATTTTTCCTTCAGTCTTAGTCTGGTGTGAGCCTAAGAGTTATCATCTTTTAGTCAAATACAAGCTTTGTAGGTTCATTTAGATGATGTGTCATATTCGGAATATCATTCACATACTTCAATATCTTAGGATATCATTCATATCCTTCCTACAAGTCTACTACATTTAGTATATCATATGTATATGCTAGTACGCACCCCATGTATAATTTCAGTATAGAAGTGGTCATTCATATTGCATTTTCATTAAAGTAAGATATATATATTTCATTAATTATATCTTAAGTCCCATATGACATATATGAATCGTTTTCCATGCCTAATACTAACTTACATTTCGCAGGAAATACATGAAGAGTGCTATCTTTCTTCTTGGATTAAGATTTCAATTTCCATTCAATAATGTAATAAGTTAGATATCAATGAAAAATTTACATTCCCAGTCTTAGATTAGAATGAATGAGCATTGTAAATATCATAAAATTGCTCATTTTTTATGCTTTTTACCTTTATTTTCCAAAATCTCACAAATGGGAACACGAATGGCACGTGCACCATTTCGTAAGAGGTAAATTAATCCTAAGTTGATGATCCACATCAATGGCCATAGTCAGGGTGTGGACAAGACTTGGTATTTTTATCTTTTACAAAATAACATTGGATCCACACTGGACCCGTTTTCAAAATGCATCATATTTTCCTCAAATATTTTCTTCTTTTATTAGAATTTAACTTAAAATTAACTCAAAATATATACCAATGGCCATAGTCAGGGTATATTGAGAGTTAATTTCATTTTAAATTCTATAAAAGCACCAAATGTGTTTCATTCTTCACCTGAATTTAAATATAGATTATTATATAATACATTCAATGACCATAGTCAAGAATGTATCATATCTTCAATCTTATTTTGATTCATTTAAAGAATGGAATATCTTTTCAAAAATCCAATTTCAAAATTATTCAAATTCATTCATCATTTAGGATAGAATTGCATCATATTTTCCAAAATTCCTTTTTCAAAACTCCAAGTAATGTAAATATCTTCCTCAATCTATTTTCAATCCTTCTCAAATCCAATTCATCCTTTCATTTTTCGAAATTCTATCTCAAAGTTCAATCCAACCTTGAGATTTCAAGTTTATTTTTATATATATTCAAATTCAAATCAGATTTCAAAGTTCAATTTGACTTTGAAATTTCAAATTCATTTTCAAAAGCTCTAATCAAACTCAAAGTTCAATTTAACTTTGAGATTCTTGATTCTTTTTTTTTTAAATTTCAAATTCAAACTTCAAATCCAAGGTCCAAATTGACTTTGGGATTCATCTATATATTCAAAATTCATTTTCCAAGTTCAAATCCAAAGTTCTTGACTCATCTTCTGAATTTAATTCCAAATCCATTTTCAACACTCACATTGGATCTCAGACTTCAGATCCAATTTCTCCTTAGGGTCCAGAATCCAACTCTACATTAGATCTCAGACTTCAGATCCAAATCCATCTTAGGATCCAGAATTCAACACTCATATTGGATCTCAGACTTCGGATCCAATTCTATTTTATTATCCAAGACCCAATTTCATATTTGGATCTCAGATTTCAGATCCAATTTCCCTTTAGGATCCAGAGTCCAACTCCACTTTTGGATCTCAGACTTCAGATCCAAATCCACTTTAGGATCTAGAATCCAATTCTACTTTGGATCTTAGACTTTAGATCCAATTTTCCATTCTAAGATCCAGAACCTAATTCTACATTGGATCTCAGACTTTAGATCCAAATCCATTATAGGATCCACAATCCAATTCTATATTTGGATCCCAGGCTTCAGATCCAAATCCATCTTAGGATCCAGAACCCAATTTTATATCGGATCTCAGATTTCAGATTTTAAATCTAGATCCAATTCCATTCCCAATTCTAGATTTCAAATCCAATTCTATTTTCAGATCTCATCCAAAACTCCCTAAATCCATTTCTATTCTTAAATACCATTTGATTATCTCAGATCCATTCCAAACTTAAAAATCCAAATTCAATTCCATCTCAAGTATTCATTTCCTTTTCTGAATTCAAATTCAAATTCGAAGTCCATTTTTGACTTTGAAACTTCAATTCCTCTCATTTTTAAAAAAACTTCAAAGTCGTTCCTTCTCATTTATTCTCCCAATTCCGATTCACTTCAAAAACTTAGAACTTCTCTGATCTATCTCAAGTTCTAAAGTTAGATTCAACCATTTCTTCACCCTATTATCAAGTTCATCTCAGAATACTTGAAAATTTTCAAAACATCTTTTTCAAAAGGAGCATACATTCTTGCATTGCACAAGCATGATTCTTTGTGCATTTAAATCTTTAGGATAAATTCTTAGATTATATTTAGGCAAAGCAAAAGGCACAGATTCGATCCTTGGTTCGATTACCCCTGGTAAAGGCGCCAGGAACGGTCGAACCTCGTACCGACGAGCGAATCCCGTCTCTCCATTTTTCCCGCAAATATTTTCAAAACGGAGGCGAGTAATTTTTTTTTAAATATTTTTCAAATCAAGGTCAAGTGAAAACCCGCAAAAGAGTTCCTCTTCTCTCTTTCTTTCTTTCTTTTTCTCTTCTCTTCTCTCTTTCTTTTCTTTCTTTTGTTCTTCTCCCTTCAAAAGGAGGAGAATAGAGATTAGAAAAGGAAAAGAGAAGGAAGAGAGAGAAACCACAAGAGAGGAAAATTTTTGCGATGACGCCGGTTTTAAAAAACTCTGAGCACGTTGAAGGTATGTGGCCAAGCAACTCATTGACCACCAAAGTGTTCTGTTTTATCGAAAACTATATGTTTATTACAACACTACTGCTTTGAAAAGCAGTATAGGTTCAATAAAAGAAAGCAGTACAACTCTGTCTAGAGAAACCCTGGAACTCGATGCCGCCTTGCTCCGCATATCGCAACGCAGGTACAACACCTGAAATCCCAATTAAACGGGGTCAGAACCACTGATGGTTTGGTAAGCAAGCAATCATACGTTCATTCAACTCAAGTATATACGATGACCACTCAGGGTCGCAATTCGTAATAACGACGCTCAAGCCTCCAAGACTTAGCGTATATCGCAAGAGCCTCCTCAGGGCTTTGAGTTGAACATCTGCTCAAGTTTTCACGACTTAGCCTTGACCTTTTTCGGGTCTCAAAGGGATGTCTAGCTCAAGTCTTCATACTTGACACATCCATATCCCACGCATCTAAGGACAGCTCCTCGAGCTTCGCTTAGTCGTGCGGATACAACACGGGTCTTTGCCCAGTCGGTCCAGTCGTATACCGAACATGACACCTTCACAAAGGTTATGCAGGACTGACTCAACAACGGCATCCACTCATACATTCAAGCATCGCTGAACCTAAGCTAATGCATTGTTTCAATAATTAATTTCTTTCACCCTTGGTACGCGGGCGAAGCAATTGTCCGGGCATCAACTCGACATTCTGGGGGTTGATTATTCTATGTATTTTAGATACCCCAGAGGCCTGTTGACCCTATCCATAGTAGGGCAGTGTGTTTCAACTGGGAGAAACCTACTAGACCCATATTCGGATGCATCCTCTACTTGCAGTAGTTGGGTTCAATCCTTAGATCTTAAGGATAACCACAACCCTAAAACCCATGAGTGACTGAAGCCATCGTGGACTCTATCAGGTCCAAAGTAAAATACGTGTCACTCAAGGTTGTACCATCACTCTCATTCCGCAGTGAGCATAATTTCTGAGGGGGTCTGCAGTCTTACAATTACTTGGACAGATATAAGCATGTCATTCAGGCAGCCTGTGCATCAGTACTACAGGAGTCTGTACCCGACCCCATTTAGTCCGCCCCAACACAGTCATTAACTGAGGGGGTACCCCTAACACGATTTTCAACCGCGGGGTATGTGCGACCTTAAGTCTTATTCATATGCATGCAGAACACCGCTCTTGGCACTGTGGCCACCATGAGCATAACACCTCTTCGGGTGGAAACAACACACTCTGGCTCTTCGGCCCTTACGAGTCTGGTTGTGTAACCGTTCTCAATGAGCATGCATATGACTCGATCTAAATAGATCAGCTACTCGGTGTATTTTTACGCAACGAGCCCAAACCTAGTCAAGACGCAACCTCTACTCCGGCTCAGCGGCCCTTACGAGCAAGGTGCCCTCGTAGGCACAGAGATACGAGCCATTCTGGCATCGTTCCATCAACGGACATTATTATGTTGTTTAACTGGTTCTGGCAGCTCTTCTACCAACCATTTCGTCAGCACCTCCCCTGCTCTATCGGCAGTGGTGCGACGAACCCTTCTACGTTGTAGAAGGCATTTCATGAACTGGGTAGCGCTCTGTCGTATGACAGAGTATCTTGCTACGTTCTTTCTGAGCTATTCTTAGCTTCTTCAGAAATTTCAGCAGCACTTCCTCTCTTTTACGGAGAAAGCGTGCGTTTCTTTTATCCATTTCAGTGGCATCTCCTCTCTTTGGCGGGAAATTGCTACACTTAACTCAAAAAATGGATATGCACCGTTATGCCTTTCCATTAAGGTTACATGAACCCTGGCCCATAACCAGACCATACGTAATTGACTTAGTCTTTACGTAAAGAGCATTTTGCCAAAAAGCGAAGCCTTTCCAATAGGGGCTTCATTCGTCAAGCAGAATCTTGAACGAGGAGCGGTAAGGGAATCACATTGGCGATTTGGAGTTGATCTCCATTTGAACGCTTATTTACGCACCATATAAGTAGTATACGCAGAAGCCTGTGCTTTATACAGCGGCGGCGTAAAGAAATGCATATACTATTGTTCGGGGTGTTTAACCGAACGAAATATTCTACATATATATTTGCAAAAAGCAGGAGCCTTGGTGTCATTCAACACGACGGCATAAGTAAATGCATAATCGAAAGTGCAGTAATTAGAAGTTACAGAAAGCATGAGCCTTGACATCATACAACGCGACGACAAAGGTAAATTACATAGCCTGTGCGATATAGGATGCGTCGGCAGAATCAACAAATATACACCTAGATCCGTATCCAACGATAGTTACGAGGTGAGCGAGTGAACACCGAAGTGTTTTGAAGGGCTCAACCAAGAACTAAAGCGAGATACCATTTTGAAGAACGCATATACTGCGTATTTGAATATATATATTCGACGATAGTTACGAGACGAGCGGGTGAACACCGAAGTGTCCAAAAAGGGCTTAATCAAGAACTAAAGCAAGATACTACTACAGAAAGTATATGCTATATACAAACAATCAAATACTTGAGAGAGATGGATCAACGAAGCGAACTTACTTCAAATCGTGGAAGAAACGGCTCCGGGGTGCTCCTTTGCTTCGAACGAGGCTCGACTTAAAAAAGGATCAACTTCAGACTTCAGACGAAAAAGGGCTTTGACTTCAAACCTAACTAGGCTTACGTCAAATCAATTGGGTTTGGACTTAGGTCAGGTAGATTCAGACCTTGGTCAGGTGGGTTAGTGTAAACACCCCAAATTTTTACTCTCATCCAGTGCTTACATTTCATGTGTCATTGCATATCATTGAATGCATTCGACATGTCATTTCATTGCATTGCATAGCATTGCATGTCATTATATCTCATTTTTGAGATCCAGCACTCTTGTTTTCAAAATATTTAATCCAGACTTGGGTTTTTAAAACTTCTCTTTCAAAATTAATTTTAAAACCTGGGATTTTAATCAACATTATGTCATTTGCCAACCCCGAGGACCTTATATTTCAAAATATTTTCTCAGAAAACAATCTGGATTTATTTTAAATTCAAATTTCAATTGATTTCAATTCTCAGATGAGACCCATTTAATTGGTGTCGCTTCTGAATTCTTTTATTTATCAAATTTCTTAAAATTCTAGAGTTTCAGTCCGATCAGGACTTTGTCTAAGAGTCCTAATCCAGTCGGGAGTCTGTTTTAAAGTTCTATTTTGATTCCATTTTTTTCAATCTCTTCCATTTGTTTTCAAAATTTAGGTCATTTTACAGAGTCCTGCTAATTCAGGACTCTAATTCAAAGTTTCGGTCGAGTTAGGAGTCTAACCTTGACTGTATTTTTCGACTGGTTTTACCAATTTCTGATAATTTTTTTTAAAAAACTCTTTTATTTGGCTTTTAAAATCCAAAATCTCAGAGTCCTAAGAGTTCAGGACTCTAACCCGGAGTTCCAATTCGCTTGAGACTCTATTTTCAAAAATCTTGAAATTCAATTATTGATTTTAACCCCTTTTCAAAGTTGTTTTCAGTGTTTATTTCAAAGTTTTCAAAAATCAATGTGGGCCCACTCAGTTGGTACCATATCCAGAGGAGTTCTGACCCAGTTAGAACCCTATGCCATTTCAAAACTTTTAATTTCAAGTTTACTTTTGAAAACTCTCTCTATTTCAAGTTTTAAAATATTTTTTTTTTGAAAAAAACTCAAGTAGGGCCCACTCGGGGTGGCGCCATATTCGAGTAAGTCAGGGCTAGACTAGGGTTAGTCAGTGTCTTGGTTAGTGTTAGAGGTTTAGAAGAGTCAAAAGCTATTTTAAAAAACTCATTTTGAAGTTTGGATTTTAAAACTAGTGTTTTTAAAGGTTTTTTAAAGAACTTTAAAACCCCAAATGTGGAAAATGCCAAGTGGCATCACATTTGAGAATTTTCTAGGATAGACTAGGGGTTAATTAGGAATTAATTAGGATAATTTAGACTAGGTTTAAATAGGTAAATTTACCCCAAAATCGCCCCCCCCCCCCCCTTGTTAGAGTCCAAAAAATTCAAAATTCCCAATTTTTAAAAAACCTAAAAAATTTCTATAAATAGTCTCCATAGGGGGGTCGATTTTTCCATCTCTCTCTTTGGCAATTCTTGGAGCTTCTCTCTCCTCTCCATCCCTTCTTCCATTGCTGCAACTCCAAGGTAAACAATTTCCTCACTTTTTAATATTTTTTTTAGTGTTTTTAATAGTTTAAACCTAGATTTAGCCTTGGACGCCCATCCTTATGAAGATTCAACCATGATTCAACCTCAAGAACCATCAAGAACGGTCAAAGATTATGATCTAACTCTGTTTTTTGTGTTTTACAGGGATTCTAATCCATTAGAATCGATTTTAGCATTGTTTTTTACATTATTAACCAATAAAACATGTGATTTACTCTTTTAATGGGTTAAATCCATGCTTTTAAAGGTAACATCAAATTCCAGCCATTGATTCCCTAAGTTTTATTTATTTCTCTGTTTATTCATATTTCTTACACGTTTTCCAGTATAAAAAAAATTTTTATTTTACTGTTTTAGTGTTTATTTTATTGTTTTTCATTAGTTAATGCATGATTTCTTAAGTTTCTTAGATTTCTGTGTGTTTTTAGTTTAGAACAGAAAAGAGCATGCTGTTTCGGATTGAAATATTTATTGTCAATGTCTGATTTTTTTATATGTGATACATGAATGTGTAAATGAACTACTGTAAAAAACAGAAGTTTTGGGATTCGGGAACCTTGTCAGAAAAATCAGACATCAAATCGGGTTTTTAAAACTTTCAAATCGTTGTTAAAATCAAAAGGGTAACTTGCTGTTATGATATTTTTCTCATCCGATGTCCGATTCAAGATCTGTAAAATGCCATGGATTCATATTGATGAGATCTATTTACTGTGAAATGTTGATAATTTTCGACCTCTGTTTAGTATTTTTTATTTGTCAGAGAATCTGATTTTAAATTTAAAACTTGTTAGGGTTTACCAAAACCCTAATCAGACTTGTGTTATGCATAGATCCCAAACCGCAGATTCGATTCATGATCTGTAAAAATGAGTATTGTTATTTTTCTGTCTACTATTCACTGTTAAAATTTTAGAAATTTTTAATTAGGTTTGATATTTATTTTTGTATTTTCAATCTGAAGTAGCTGTTTTAACCCCTGTTAGATTTGTTAGATTTTAGTTCAGATTGCCGGAAGGGTTTCTCCCTAACCGGAGATTCGTTTTACGATCTTTAAATTGGGAAATCTCTGTTATTTTTCCTAGTTTATCTGTGTAAAAATTCCAAAGTTTTCATGGAAGATTGACCCCTAATTCAGGTCTAACTCTGAAACTGGTTTGTGACTTAGGTTAAAATAGCAGATTTTAGGGTTTTAATGCAATTTTCGGATTAAAATAGTGTCAAAAAATTTATTATTATGATTTCAATCTGATGTTAGGGACATAACAAGTGCAGGTACCAATTTTTATGAAATTTAGAATCCCTTTGATGCCTGAATTAATCAAATTGCAAAACAGGGTCCCTGAAAGATCCAAAAACACTGCCAAAATCACAAATTTTGTGATATTCTTAGATTTTCGTGCATAAGCATGTATTTTTAGGGTTTAGTCATGTTTAGAATCATATTATGGTAGTTCATGTTTAATTTTATGTGTATTTGATCCATAAAACCAAGTTTTTACCAAAATCTATTTCAGAAAACCCTGATTTCAAGGCCATAGTCTTGCTATCAGGGGCATTTTGGTCATTTGACCTAAATTTCAAAATTTTAAACCCTAATTTTCATATTTTTAATCATGTCACATCATATTTGGTTTAATTTATCTTCATTTTAATTTTAAAACTTGCATTTTACAAAATATCTTTCTGAAAACCTTGATTTCAAGGCCATAGTCTTGCTATCAGGGGTATTTTGGTCATTTTGACCCTAATTTCAAAATTTCAAACATCATTTTCATATTTCTTTTATTTTATTTCATATTTTATTAAGTTTATATCAGGGAATCATGGAAAAAGGCTTATATCTAGCAAAATTCAGTAATTTCTAAATATTACTGGATAAATCTAGAAAAGCCAACATATCTTCACTAACAAGTTTTCTAGTTTTGCAGGAACATTGAAGACTTTATTTTTCTTTATTTCCTGTATTTAAATTTGATTAGTGATGTAAATTATAATTAATTTTGGAATAAGAATTTCAATTCAAGCATAGAATAGGATGCATTGCATATAGTTTTAAGCTTTGATATATAACTGCTATGTATGCCAATTCATGCATATTTTTACCAATTCACTATGGTATACACGAATGGCACGTGCACTAGCTCTTATGGAGTTGACAAACTTGGTGAAATTTGTATTTATGGCCATAGTCAGAATACGAATGATACCTAGAATTGTAATCTTCGTATTAGCCACATTCAGTCTACACTCTTAGGCTAACTTCAAAATGCACTGCATTTCTCAAAAATACAAAAAGGATTTTCTCAATTCCTCAAAATCAAGTCTTTTAAGTCCATATTCATTCATTTCATTCATTTGCAAGTTTAAATTTCAATTCAGAGAAATCAGTTTTCTCAAAAATTTTCTAAGTCTTATTCAAAAATCAATTTTCTCAAAACATTGAGTTTTCAAAGGATATTTCAAGTATTTCCCAAGTTCCAAATTTGATTTTTTAAGTTATATTTTCAATTTCAAAGTTTGAATTCAAAGAAATCGAAATTTTCCAAAGTTATTTCACCTTTCTCAAAATCGATTTTTACAAAAACCTCTGGATTCTTCAGAAATCGATTTTCACTTTCCTCAAAAGTGTTCTTTCTACATGATTCACAATTTTCCAAGTATTTCAAATCTTGAAGCAAACATCATGTTTTCAAATATGCATTTTCAGAAATCCATAGCACATGCCTGATTCTTTGTGCATTTAGGAAATAGAATATGATTTAGACAAGTTGAGCAAAGTTAAGAACACAATTGATCCTTGGTTCAATTACCCCTGGTAAAGGCGCCAGGAATGGTTGAACCTCGTACCGACAGGCGAGTCCTATTCTTCAGAATTATCCTGTATTTTAAAACGGAGGCGAGTTATTTTCAAAATCTTTTTCAAAGGTCAGTTTGACTCACAAAAGTTAAAAATTTTGCGATGATAACAGGTTTGGCGACCATGATGGGACCTGTCTTCGCCTGATTAATTGCGTGCTTAACTTAGTTCAAATTGTCAAAATCGTGTTCCATGGAATGTCAGCTTTTATTTCATGATATCGTGTGAACCTAGGAGCCTAGACTCAAACCCAGCTGACATGGATTGCATGTAGACTAGGTATGGTTTGGTAGGACCATATTAAGGAGAATTATTCATGCTCACATAGACTTAGGTCTAATACAACACTCCTCAATCTAGGTTTGATTGGAAACAATATTTGCTTCTTCAAATATTTCAAAATTCTCTCTTCAGGATTTAGAGCCTTCTGATTTGCTTGCATGTGCTCATGTTTTCAAAAACCACCCCACCTACTTTTACCCGGTCTTCACATTGCTGGGCTTTCTTCCAGAACCATAGTTCTGGACAAAGCCTCACAACTGGGCCACCTATTTGGGTTAACACCCCCCTACCACGTACCAAGGGCCATAGTCCAACGTATATCGACAGGTGCTCAAGGATGTTGGAAAACTTGAACCTAGAACCTAGAACCGGAGAAATTGATTTTATGCCACGTACATCGAGCCTTGGCTTGAGTATATAGGCATAGCATGATTGGACATAGATGATCTGAACCTTAGAGTTAGGATTAAGGTCCTACAGCTATTTCAAAACTTGTGCATCTAGAGTCAGCTTTTAGGGAATGATGTATGTGCATACTTGATTGTACAAGATGTGATTGAATGTTAGCTTCTTTTATTCCATTTTATTACATTTTTTACAAGTTTTCCAAAATACTGGACGATTTTCATAAATTTTTCCATCTGTTTCCACACACTGTCTGAAATTTCCTATTTTATTCAAACCCTGGACGATTATTCCAAATTCTCCTTATTTTCTTCAAAACTCCAGATGATTTTCATTCTTTCGTTCTTCTGGATCTCGAATTTCCTGCTTTATTTTTATCCTGCCTGCATCTTTTTAAAATCCTTATATTTTCCCAAGTCTTATTCCAAATTTTCCATGTTTTTCAGTCTACTCTGATGGCATCCAGTCAACTTGATTCAGTCTTTTTTGAGGGTCACATCTCCTACGAGGTGCAACAAGGTCTTCCTGAGCATCGAGTCCTCAGCACCAGATCCTTTTTTCCCCGGTGGTACTATTCATGGTTCAATAACTTCTCTCGTATGTTTCCGGACCACTTGGACGATTGTGGGTTAGAACTGGCATCCGCAGTGGGAAAGCAGACAGTTAACAGCAATCTGATCCACGCACTGGCAGAGCGGTGGAATCCGAGCACTAGTACCTTCTGGTTCCCATGGGGGGAAATGACTTTGTTGATGGACGAATTCTCAGAGATTATGGGATTACCTGAACCAGTTGGTCAGGCTGGAGATCCATTGAAGAAACAGTTTTTGATCTATGTCAAGGGTTTGGACCCCTGAGACGCTTTAGCCCGCATGATAGGACGCAAGTTGTAAGACCCGCAATTTTTCAGAAAATATCTGAATAAAATTCATGAGGCATTTACCGGTAAAAATAGCATTTCTTCTCAGAATGCGAAACGAATCAATTCCTGCGAGCCAGTTATACTTAGGATATTCGTCGAATTGCGAATATATGCTCAAACACTCTTGAAGCCATAACTTCCTAACTAAACGAAATCAATAGATTCGTACGAGCCAACTTTCTTAGTTACGTCAATACGAAGAAAATGGCGTACTCAAAATTTTTCGGAAAAAATCGCCGAAAACCCGAAATTCTTGCGGGACCCACAGAAATATTGGTGGGACCCACAGAAATATTCCTCAGAAAATATCTTGTGGGACCCACAAAATATCCTATGGAAATATCTTGTGGGCCCCACCTCAAAAGGAACCTCTTGGAATTAAAAAGAAGCCAAGGGGGTAAAAGGGGCATGGAAAAACCCAAGAGGAGGTGGGCTTGGGCTATAAATAGCCCTCCCCACTCTCTCTCTTCTCATAATTTCGACCCCCCCTCTCTCTTGCCTTCTCTCTCTCTCCTAAACCTCCCCTACCTAGCCTAGCCCACCTGAGCCCACCTGACCTGGTCTGAGCCTGCCTGACTTAGCCTGAGCCTGCCTGACCTGGTCCTAACCCACTTGACCTGGTCCAAACCCAGTTGACTTGACTTGAACCTAGTTGGGTTTAAAGTCAAAGTCGAAGTCCTTTTTAGTCCTGATTCCGGTTTGGGTTTCTGAACCCAGACTTAGCCAACTTGCGCTGAGTTCGAACCTGCTGAACCCAGTTGACTTGGATCGAACCCTGTTTGGTTCAAACTACTTAGGTTGAGTAGCTTGACCTGCTCTACCTCTTTCTCAACTAAGTCAGCTTCATCTGACTTAGTCTGACCTCTCGAAGGAAGACTCGAAGCCAAAGAAGCAACCCGGAGCCGTTTCTTCCACGATTTGAAGTAAGTTCGCTTCGTTGATCCATCTCTCTCAAGTATTTGATTGTTTGTATATAGAATATACTTTCTGAAGTAGTATCTTGCTTTAGTTCTTGGTTGAGCCCTCTAGGACGCTTCGGTGTTCACGCGCTCGCCTCGTAACTATCGTCGGATATATATGTTCGAATGCACAGTATATGCGTTCTTCAAAAATAGTATCTCACCCTAGTTCTTGGTTGAGCCCTCTAGGACACTTCGGTGTTCACTTGCTCGCCTCGTAACTATCGTTGGATACAGATCTAGGTGTATATCTGTTGATTCTGCCGACGCGTCTTATATCGCACAGGCTATGTAATTTACCTTTGCCGTCGCGTCGTATGATGCCAAGGCTCCCTGTTTTCTGCACTTCCGATTACTGCACCTCCGATTATGCATTTACTTACGCCGTCGCGTCGAACGATGCCAAGGCTTCTGCTTTGTTATATATGTAGAATATTTCGTTCAGTTACACACCCTGAACAATAGTATATGCATTTCTTTACGCCGCCGCTGTATAAAGCACAGGCTTCTGCTTATACTACATATATAGCGCATAAATGAGCGTTCAAATGGAGATCAACTCCAAATCGCCCATGCGATTCCTTGACCGCTCCTCGTTCAAGATTCTGCTTGACGAATGAAGCCCCTATTGGAAAGGCTTCGCTTTTTGGCAAAATGCTCTTTACGTAAAGACTAAGTTAATTACGTATGGCCTGGATATAGCCAAGGGTTCCTGCAACCTTGATGGATGCAAAGTACGCACAACGGTGCGCATCCATTTCCCTGAATTAAGCGTGGCGATTTCATACCAAAGAGGGGAGATGCCGCTGAAATGGATAAAAGAAACGCACGCTTTCTCCGTAAAAGAGAGGAAGTGCTGCTGAAATTTCTAAAGAAGCTAAGAATAGCTCAGAAAGAACGTAGCAGGATACTCTGACATATAGCAGAGTGCTACCCAGTTCATGGTTTGCCCTCTACAACGTAGAAGGGTTCGTCACACCACTGCCGGTAGAGCAGGGGAGGTGCTGACGAAATGGTCGGCAGAAGAGCTGCCGGAACCAATGGAACGGCATAATGATGTCCGTTGATGGAACGATGCCAGATCGGCTCGTATCCTTGTGCCTGCAAGGGCACCTTGCTCGTAAGGGCCGCTGAGCCGGAGTAGAGGTTGCGCCTTGGCTAGGTTTGGACTCGTTGCGTAAAAATACGCCGAGTAGCCGATCTATTTAGATCGAGTCATATGCATGCTCATTGAGAACGGTTACACAACCAGACTCGTAAGGGCCGAAGAGCCAGAGTGTGTTGTTTCCACCCAAAGAGGTGTGATGCTCGTGGTGGCCGAAGTGCCAAAGAGCGGTGTTCTGCATGCATATGAATAAGACTTAAGGTCGCACATACACCGCGGTTGAAGATCGTGTTAGGGGTACCCCCTCAGTAATGACTGTGTTGGGGAAGACTGAATGGGGTCGGGTACATACTCCCGTAGTGCTGAATGCACGGGCTGCCTAAATGGCATGCAGATTCTGTTCAAGTAATTGTAAGACTGGCAGACCCCTTCAGGAATTATGCTCACTGTGGAATGACAGTGATGGTACAGCCTTGAGTGACATGTATTTTACTTTGGACCTGATAGAGTCCACGATGGCCTCAGTCACTCATGGGTTTTGGGGTCGTGGTTATCCTTAAGATCTAAGGATTGAACCCAACTACTGCAAGTAGAGGATGCATCCGAATATGGGCCTAGTAGGTTTCTCCCAGTTGAAACACACTGCCCTACTATGGATAGGGTCAACAGGCCTCTGGGGTATCTAAAATACATAGAATAATCAACCCCCAGAACATCGCGTTGATGCCCGGACAATAGCTCTACCTGCGTACCAAAGGCGGGAGCGGTTAATTATCGAAACAATGCATTAGCCTAGGTACAACGATGCTTTGAATGTATGAGTGGATGACGTGTTGAGTCAGTCCTGCATAACCTTTGTGAAGGTGTCATGTTCGGTATACTACTAGACCGACTGGGCAAAGACCCGTGTTGTATCCGCACAACTAAGCGAAGCTCAAGGAGTTGTCCTTAGATGCGTGGGATACGGATGTGCCAAGTATGAAGACTTGAGCTAGACATCACTTTGAGACCCGGAAGAGGTCATGGCTAAGTCGTGGAGACTTAAGCGGCTATTCAAATCACAGCCCTGAAAAGGCTTGCTCTAAGTCATGAGGACTCGAGCGGATGTTCAACTCATAGCCCTACGGAGGCTCTTGCGATATACGCTAAGTCTTGGAGGCTTGAGCGTCGTTATTGCTCATTGCGACCCTGAGTGGTCATTATCGTACTTGAGTTGAATGGATGTATGACTGCATGCTTACCAGACCATCAGTAGTTCTGACCCCGTTTTATGGGGATTTCAGGTGTTGGACCTGCGTGACGATATGCGGAGCAAGGCGGCATCGAGTTCCAGGGTTTCTCTAGACAGAGTTGTACTGCTTCCTTTTATTGAACCTATACTGCTTTTCTAAGCAGTGATGTTGTAATAAACAAGTGGTTTTCGATAAAATGGAACACTTTGGTGGTCAATGAGTTGCTTGGCCACATACCTGCAACGTGCTCGGGGTTTTCTAAAACTGACGACTCATTATCGTCTTATTCCGCTGCTAAAAGCTTTTCTAAGTTCCGCTGCAATGAAAAAAAAAAAAAATCATAAAAATTTTAACTTAGCTTTGTTTTGAAAATCCGAGGCGTTACAGAATTGGTATCAGAGCATGAGTCTGAGAAACCTGGTTCAAGATCCGTCATAGTCCCGATATCGCACTGTAAGTATATGTTTTTATACTTTTGTTCTGATCTGGGTGCATCTTTGTATAGATGGCAACTCATGACTCGCGTGGATACTGCTATCGCTGCAAGGTCATGCACGATGAGTGGATATGCCCGTATGAAGTCCAAGACTGCCAATACTATGGCGAAGATGGGCATTCCGCCAACGAATGCCAAAGGAAATGTACCGCCGATATGGGTCGGCGGGCTTCAAAGGGTCTCAGGGATGAGACTTCGCGTGTCAGTGGACCGCATCACTCTAGTGTTGGGAGCAACCATACCCCAACATCTTTTGATGAATTACCAAGGCTGAGAGATTTTGATTTGAACTTCCTTGCGGAGGTCTATCACTCACCAAGCTACCATCCGACATCACAAATGCCGAGCTTAAATGGCAGGAACAAAAGAGGGGATTCTTTCTGTTCGCCAATCATTATTCCAGACTCCCAGAGTCTTAATCTTGCTGACTGGGAAAGTGGACTGGAGTCCCTCATATATCCCCAATATTTGCTTGCTAGTGCGGAAGTGCCGCCCAAGCCAAAGCTAGTAGTGCCTGCTCCAAGGTCATGTGGCAATAGATGGACCTTTTGGAGTTCGTCATCATCAAAGAAATCCAAGTCTTAAAGAGACTGGTGATGCTTTGGAGTCAGTAGACTCATGTATATAGTTTCTCAACGCCTAAAGTCTGCCAATGCGGCATGACGTTTTGTTTAAGGCGATGCTTGTGTAAATGTGATGTATATTAAGTAAATAAAGCTTTTACTTCCATATATACATTGAGAAACTAAAAACAAGTGCTTGTGTGTGCATAGATAAATGGCTCCTACGACGAGGAGAACCATACCAAGCGAGGAGTCCCATACGCAGGGATTCCTGTTGGAGACACTCAACAACCTGGTTACAGCCATCCGTGAAACGAGGCCAGAACCAGTCGCACCACGAAACGAGCACCTGGGAGGAGTGACTTATGAGAAGTTCCTCAAGCTTGACCCGCCAGTTTTCATTGGCAGAGCCGATCCTGAGCTCGCGGAGAGTTGGATCGAAGAGACAGAACGTGCCTTCTCAGTACTGGGAGTACCAGAAGAGAAGAAGACCAACTTTGGCACGTATCGATTAAAAGATAATGCACGGAAGTGGTGGGATACCACTAAACTTATCCAGTTCTCACAAGTCGAAGTCATTCCTTGGACTGACTTTCGGAGGACTTTTATGGATAACTACTTCCCGTTGCATTCCAGAAACAAGAAAAAGATGGCGTTTCTGGAGTTAGAACAGGGCGGTATGAGTCTAATGGACTATACCACCAAATTTTAGAATCTAGAGCGCTACTGCTCTCGATTGTTCGAAACAGACCAAGAAAGGGCCGACAAATATGTGAATGGTCTGCGCGAAGGGCTGCAATCTCGAGTGATAACAAGCATGCCTTCGACTTTTCAGGCTGCGGTAGCAGCAGCTTCAAAAATCCAAGAGGACTGGGCACGATCTAAAGTGATCGTAGCAAAGAAGCCCATAGTGAATGGTGGGAATCGTAAAAGGACGTTCCCAAGTGGCCAGGGTTCACGACAACCCTTTCAAAAGAAGAAGTTCCAAGGAGGGAACAACACTCAGCAAGTCGTGAGGCCAAGACAGAACACAACTCTGAATGGTCAGCCGTCCAACTTCAGCTGCCCAAGGTGTCGTATGAACCACCCCGGAAAGCCATGTCCTCGTGACATTGGTGGGTGCTTGTATTGTGGCAAGATGGGCCACTTTATAAGGGATTGCGCCAAGAAGGCTGCAGATGAACAGAGGAGTAGTGCCGGATCTGCCGGACCCTCTCGACCAGCACCACAACGTTCTCAGTTTCAACGACCTCCACCTAGAGTAGAACAAAGGCCTGCTGCAGGTCGTGTATATGCTGTAACGACTGAACAAGTCGAAAATGGTGACCTGATTGAAGGCACCGTACCTGTTAATGGACATGCAGCTTACGTCTTGTTTGATTGTGGTGCTACTCATACGTTTATCTCTAACGATTTCACCGAACAACTCCAAGCTTCGGTGCAACCGATTGATAAAATGATCGAAGTGTATAACCTGTTGGGTTCACGCACCAAATGTATCCGGTGTGTGAAAAATTTGGATATTGAGATAGCAGGGCAACACTTGCCTACTGACGCCATCCTGATCGATATGATACAGTACGATGTCATTCTGGGAATGAATTGGTTGGCTCAGAATAATGCCAAGATTCTGTGCCGCGAGGGCAGAGTAATTTTATCTCGACCCGGATTGCCTAAGATGGAATACCGGTTATCCAAACTTGTTCCATAGAAAAGGCTCATATCAGCACTTAAGGTACAAAAATACCTTAGGAAGGGTTGTGTGGCCTTCTTGTTGAGTCTCTCGGTGGAAAAATCCAACGACCAACCCCTTGAGAGTTTGGAAGTGGTACGGGAGTTTCCCAATGTATTTCCTGAGGAATTGCCTGGACTTCCGCCACTTCGTGAGGTTGAATTTGGAATTCAATCCTTACCTGGAACAGCGCCGATATCCAAAGCCCCGTATTGAATGGCGCCAGCTGAACTCAGTGAGTTGAAGTGTCAGTTGGAAGAACTAATGGAACAAGGGTTCATCCGACCGAGTGTGTCACCGTGGGGAGCCCCAGTGCTGTTTGTAAAGAAGAAGGATGGATCCCTTCGGTTATGCATCGATTATCGGATGCTTAACCAGGCAACTGTTAAAAAATAAGTACCCGTTGCCTCGGATTGAGGACTTATTCGATCAGCTCAGAACAGCGAGGGTGTTCTCCAAGATCGACCTCAGGTCAGGATACCATCAACTCAGAGTAAAGGAAGAGGATATACCTAAGACTGCCTTCAGAACGAGATATGGCCATTATGAGTTCGTAGTAATGCCCTTCGGACTCACTAATGCGCCTGCTACCTTTATGGATCTAATGAACCGGATATTCAGACCATATTTGGATAGCTTTGTCATCGTCTTTATTGATGACATTCTCGTATATTCTGAGAACAAGGAACAACACATGGAGCACTTGAAAATCGTCTTGAAAACCCTTCAAGATAACCAACTCTATGCTAAGTTTTCAAAATGTGAATTCTGGCTAGATAAAGTGATGTTCCTTGGTCATGTGATCTCAAAAGATGGAATCGCAGTGGATCCTGCGAAGGTGGAAGCTGTGATGGACTGGAAGCAGCCAGAAAATATCACTGAGGTCCGCAACTTCCTTGGACTTGCCGGATATTATCGGAAGTTCATACAGGACTTCTCCCGAATCGCAGTACCGATGACGAAATTACTAAAAAAGGGAGTCAAGTTTGAATGGACTGACCAGTGTAAGGAGTGCTTTGAGGTTCTCAAACAGAGGCTTACCACTGCCCCTGTCCTTACCTTACCTTCTGGTCAGGGAGGCTTCGTTGCTTATACCGATGCCTCGGGAACAGGTCTGGGTTGTGTGTTGATGCAGCATGGCAAAGTAATCGCCTATGCGTCACGACAGTTGAGAGTCCATGAGAAAAATTATCCAACCCACGATCTTGAGCTTGCCGCGGTAGTCTTCGCACTTAAAATTTGGCGACACTACCTTTATGGAGAGAAATTTGAGGTCATGTCGGACCATAAAAGCCTAAAATACCTCTTTTCTCAAAAAGAACTCAATATGCGGCAACGGCGATGGCTGGAATTCCTCAAAGACTATGAATTCACGCTTTCCTATCACCCTGGAAAGGCGAATGTTGTAGCAGATGCCCTTAGTCGCAAGACTGTTGGCACTCTGGCCAGCCTAACCGGACAATGGAAGTTGATGGAGGATTTCGTCAACTGGAAGCCATTTTTGGCTGATTCTGGCAGAATCCAAATGTCATGTTTGACGGTCCACATTGAGTTCCTCGATCGCATCGTAGCGAACAGTTCAAGGATCCCCAGTACTTGGAATTGAAAGCTCGTGCTGAAAAAGATGATACTTTCTTCCATTTGAAAGAAGATGGAGGAATATGGATGGAAGAAAGGATTTGGGTTCCAAATAACCCTGAGCTAAGACAGGAAGTACTCCAGGAGGCTCATAATAGCAAGTACACCATTCACCCTGGAGGTACGAAGATGTTCCGAGATTTACAGAGAAAGTACTGGTGGAGGGGTATGAAACGTGATGTGGCTACGTTTGTCTCGAAGTGTTTGATCTGCCAGCAAGTTAAGATCGAACATCAGCGCCCTGGTGGAAAGATGCAACGGATCGAGATTCCAGAATGGAAATGGGAAGGCATTACGATGGATTTCATCGTTGGATTGCCTCGATCCAAGAGACAACATGACTCAATATGGGTGATCGTGGACAGACTCACCAAGTCTGCTCATTTTCTGCCAATCAACACTCGATACTCAACTGAACGATTGGCGGAGATCTACATTCGGGAAATCGTTAGACTTCATGGAGTGCCGATTTCGATCATATCTGATCGTGACCCGAAGTTCACCTCTCACTTTTGGGAGCAGCTTCAGAGAGCCCTGGGGACGAAACTCAAGTTCAGTACAGCATTCCATCCCCAAACAGATGGGCAATCAGAACAAACCATACAGACTCTTGAAGATATGCTAAGAGCCTGTATGCTGGAATGGAAAGGTGATTGAGATTCCCACCTAGCGTTGGCCGAATTTGCTTATAATAATAGCCACCACGCTAGCATTGGGATGGCGCCCTATGAAGCCTTGTATGGACGACCCTGTAGATCACCAATCCATTGGGGTGAAGTGGGTGAGCGAACCTTGGACTCGCCCATTGTGTTGCAGCATTACATTGAGCAGGTCCAGATGATCAGAAAGAAACTACTGACTGCTCAGAGTCGACAGAAGAGCTACGCCGATCAGCGGCGTAGGGAACTCGCTTTTGCGGTTGGAGATAAGGTTTTTATCAAGGTCTCTCCAACCAAGAGTGTGTTTCGTTTTGGAAAGAAGGGGAAGCTCAGCCCCAGATTCGTTGGTCCCTTCGAAGTTTTGAGCCGGATCGGAGAGACTGCCTACCGAGTAGCATTGCCACCACAATACGCGCAAATATATGATGTATTTCACGTATCAATGCTTAGAAAGTACGTTCATGATCCTTCTCACGTCATTCAACATGAAGACATTGACATCCGAGAAGATATGACGGTAGAAGAAAGGCCAGTGGAGATCATGGACCGACGGGAGCAAGTGCTAAGAACAAAGGTCATTCCACTTGTTAAAGTGAGGTGGCAGCATCATGGAATCGATGATTGCACTTGGGAGCCCGAATCGGATATGCGGGATAAATATCCTGAACTCTTCACCTTGTACTCTTAGCTGAATTTCGCGGACGAAATTCCTTTAAGGGGGTAATGATGTAAGACCCGCAATTTTTCAGAAAATATCTGAATAAAATTCATGAGGCATTTACCGGTAAAAATAGCATTTCTTCTCAGAATGCGAAACGAATCAATTCCTGCGAGCCAGTTATACTTAGGATATTCGTCGAATTGCGAATATATGCTCAAACACTCTGGACGCCATAACTTCCTAACTAAACAAAATCAATAGATTCGTATGAGCCAACTTTCTTAGTTACGTCAATACGAAGAAAATGGCGTACTCATAATTTTTCAGAAAAAATCGCCGGAAACCCGAAATTCTTGCGGGACCCACGGAAATATTGGTGGGACCCACAGAAATATTCCTCAGAAAATATCTTGTGGGACCCACAAAATATCCTATGGAAATATCTTGTGGGCCCCACCTCAAAAGGAACCTCTTGGAATTAAAAAGAAGCTAAGGGGGTAAAAGGGGCATGGAAAAACCCAAGAGGAGGTGGGCTTGGGCTATAAATAGCCCTCCCCACTCTCTCTCTTCTCATAATTTCGACCCCCCCTCTCTCTCTTGCCTTCTCTCTCTCTCCTAAACCTCCCCTACCTAGCCTAGCCCACCTGAGCCCACCTGACCTGGTCTGAGCCTGCCTGACTTAGCCTGAGCCTGCCTGACCTGGTCCTAACCCACCTGACCTGGTCCAAACCCAGTTGACTTGACTTGAACCTAGTTGGGTTTAAAGCCAAAGTCAAAGTCCTTTTTAGTCCTGATTCCGGTTTGGGTTTCTGAACCCAGACTTAGCCTATTTGAGCTGAGTTTGAACCTGCTGAACCCAGTTGACTTGGATCGAACCCTGTTTGGTTCAAACCACTTAGGTTGAGTAGCTTGACCTGCTCTACCTCTTTGTCAACTAAGTCAGCTTCATCTGACTTAGTCTGACCTCTCGAAGGAAGGCTCGAAGCCAAAGAAGCAACCCGGAGCCGTTTCTTCCACGATTTGAAGTAAGTTCGCTTCGTTGATCCATCTCTCTCAAGTATTTGATTGTTTGTATATAGAATATACTTTCTGAAGTAGTATCTTGCTTTAGTTCTTGGTTGAGCCCTCTAGGACGCTTCGGTGTTCACGCGCTCGCCTCGTAACTATCGTCGGATATATATGTTCGAATGCGCAGTATATGCGTTCTTCAAAAATAGTATCTCACCCTAGTTCTTGGTTGAGCTCTCTAGGACACTTCGGTGTTCACTCGCTCGCCTCGTAACTATCGTTGGATACAGATCTAGGTGTATATCTGCTGATTCTGCCGACGCGTCTTATATCGCACAGGCTATGTAATTTACCTTTGCCGTCGCGTCGTATGATGCCAAGGCTCCCTGTTTTCTGCACTTCCGATTACTGCACCTCCGATTATGCATTTACTTACGCCGTCGCGTCGAACGATGCCAAGGCTCCTGCTTTCTGCAATGTATTTACTTACGCCGTCGCGTCGAACGATGCCAAGGCTTCTGCTTTGTTATATATGTAGAATATTTCGTTCAGTTACACACCCTGAACAATAGTATATGCATTTCTTTACGCCGCCGCTGTATAAAGCACAGGCTTCTGCTTATACTACATATATAGCGCATAAATGAGCGTTCAAATGGAGATCAACTCCAAATCGCCCATGCGATTCCTTGACCGCTCCTCGTTCAAGATTCTGCTTGACGAATGAAGCCCCTATTGGAAAGGCTTCGCTTTTTGGCAAAATGCTCTTTACGTAAAGACTAAGTTAATTACGTATGGCCTGGCTATGGCCAAGGGTTCCTGCAACCTTGATGGATGCAAAGTACGCACAACGCTGCGCATCCATTTCCCTGAATTAAGCGTGGCGATTTCCTACCAAAGAGGGGAGATGCCGCTGAAATGGATAAAAGAAACGCACGCTTTCTCCGTAAAAGAGAGGAAGTGCTGCTGAAATTTCTAAAGAAGCTAAGAATAGCTCAGAAAGAACGTAGCAGGATACTCTGACATATAGCAGAGTGCTACCCAGTTCATGGTTTGCCCTCTACAATGTAGAAGGGTTCGTCGCACCACTGCCGGTAGAGCAGGGGAGGTGCTGACGAAATGGTCGGCAGAAGAGCTGCCGGAACCAATGGAACGGCATAATGATGTCCGTTGATGGAACGATGCCAGATCGGCTCGTATCCTTGTGCCTGCAAGGGAACCTTGCTCGTAAGGGCCGCTGAGCCGGAGTAGAGGTTGCGCCTTGGCTAGGTTTGGACTCGTTGCGTAAAAATACGCCGAGTAGCCGATCTATTTAGATCGAGTCATATGCATGCTCATTGAGAACGGTTACACAACCAGACTCGTAAGGGCCGAAGAGCCAGAGTGTGTTGTTTCCACCCAAAGAGGTGTGATGCTCGTGGTGGCCGAAGTGCCAAAGAGCGGTGTTCTGCATGCATATGAATAAGACTTAAGGTCGCACATACACCGCGGTTGAAGATCGTGTTAGGGGTACCCCCTCAGTAATGACTGTGTTGGGGAAGACTGAATGGGGTCGGGTACATACTCCCGTAGTGCTGAATGCACGGGCTGCCTAAATGGCATGCAGATTCTGTTCAAGTAATTGTAAGACTGGCAGACCCCTTCAGGAATTATGCTCACTGTGGAATGACAGTGATGGTACAGCCTTGAGTGACATGTATTTTACTTTGGACCTGATAGAGTCCACGATGGCCTCAGTCACTCATGGGTTTTGGGGTCGTGGTTATCCTTAAGATCTAAGGATTGAACCCAACTACTGCAAGTAGAGGATGCATCCGAATATGGGCCTAGTAGGTTTCTCCCAGTTGAAACACACTGCCCTACTATGGATAGGGTCAACAGGCCTCTGGGGTATCTAAAATACATAGAATAATCAACCCCCAGAACGTCGCGTTGATGCCCGGACAATAGCTCTACCTGCGTACCAAAGGCGGGAGCGGTTAATTATCGAAACAATGCATTAGCCTAGGTACAGCGATGCTTTGAATGTATGAGTGGATGACGTGTTCAGTCAGTCCTGCATAACCTTTGTGAAGGTGTCATGTTCGGTATACTACTGGACCGACTGGGCAAAGACCCGTGTTGTATCCGCACAACTAAGCGAAGCTCAAGGAGTTGTCCTTAGATGCGTGGGATACGGATGTGCCAAGTATGAAGACTTGAGCTAGACATCACTTTGAGACCCGGAAGAGGTCATGGCTAAGTCGTGGAGACTTAAGCGGCTATTCAAATCACAGCCCTGAAAAGGCTTGCTCTAAGTCATGAGGACTCGAGCGGATGTTCAACTCATAGCCCGACGGAGGCTCTTGCGATATACGCTAAGTCTTGGAGGCTTGAGCGTCGTTATTGCGCATTGCGACCCTGAGTGGTCATTATCGTACTTGAGTTGAATGGATGTATGACTGCATGCTTACCAGACCATCAGTGGTTCTGACCCCGTTTTATGGGGATTTCAGGTGTTGGACCTGCGTGACTATATGCGGAGCAAGGCGGCATCGAGTTCCAGGGTTTCTCTAGACAGAGTTGTACTGCTTCCTTTTATTGAACGTATACTGCTTTTCTAAGCAGTGATGTAATAAACAAGTGGTTTTCGATAAAATGGAACACTTTGGTGGTCAATGAGTTGCTTGGCCACATACCTGCAACGTTCTCGGGGTTTTCTAAAACTGACGACTCATTATCGTCTTATTCCGCTGCTAAAAGCTTTTCTAAGTTCCGCTGCAATGAAAAAAAAAAAAAAGAAATTCATGAAAATTTTAACTTAGCTTTGTTTTGGAAATCCGAGGCGTTACACAAGTCTTGGCCCTTGATCGAGGAGGATGGAAACGAATATGTGGACCTGCTCGAAATCTACAGACAGTATGGAGCATTTGCGGAGGTCAACTCCTTGTCTCAAACAGCTCGAGAGAGAATCCAGCACGCGATGGTCTTATGCACTGTGGGATTAGCCCTCTTTCCCGATGGACGGAATTACATGGATATCAGGATAGTTCAACTTCTGCGAAGGTGGGGAAGTCGACAGACCAGCCCGCCTCTCCATAGCCATGGTTGCACTTGCTTTTCTATACCGAGGGTTGACCCGTTTCACACTCGGAGAATCAATTCTAGTCGAAGGGTGCACTTATGCATTGCAATCCTGGTTCCTACGGCATGTGCCAGCCCGAGCCAGCTCATTCAGATACAATGGTGAAAAGCTCCTTCTAGTTACACGATACCGATTCTTGATCGATAACCTTCAAGAGGAAGAGGTCGTGTGGGATTATTTTGATCGTCAGGAATCACCTCCCAGATATACTTATGCATACAACAAGCGGTTCAGGCTACTTGGTCCATTCTTCTGCGCATACTACCATCCAGAGCTCTGTGTCAGGCAGTTCTCTCAGAGACAGAAGCGCATAGAGATTCACCCATTATCAGGGATCTTGCCAGAATTTGATCTCACATCAGATCAGTGGTCCAGAGCATATTATTCTGCCAGACATGGTTGGGATTCTTTTGTTACTCTCACTATTTTTCCTGGTCCTCGAGTGTCCTCTGATTATCAGGAGTGGTGGAAAATTGTCTGATCCCCTCCCCTTTGTCAAGTTTATTATTAATAAAATCATGGTTTTCCTTTCTTCAATAAAATTCCTTTAATTTTTCATCATATCTTGGTTTGACGACCTCGCCTAGGTAACAAGGCATATTTTCAGTTGTTTATTTTGCAAAGAATAGCAACGCAATTGTCGTAATCCTAGCGACGACTCAATCCCTAGTAATGGGATAATTCTTTCAATTGTCTACCAAAATGCTCAACAAATATTTTCCTCCAATCAAATTTCCTTCAAAAGCCTAATCATCAGTTCTGCCTTGCAGAGAGCATTAATAACATTCAAAAGAGCATTCGTGATACTCAGTGGTTCGAACAAGGCCCGGAAAGAAAATTGCCTTAGTCGAAGGTATTGCATATCCAACAACTTCAGAAGAAGAAATGGACTCACCTCGATCAATCCAAAATCAGAATCAGCAAGTGGATGATGGCATCAATCCCCAAATGTATGTCATGTTCAAAGAGATGATGACCAAAATGCTGGCAGAACAAGCCGAAGCTAGTACAGAAAAGATCCAGGTCAAGCAGAAGGCAAAAGGCCAGGTAGTCAAAAAGTTCTAAAGCTATCCAAGAAACATATCCAACAAGAAGATACATCTGATGAATCAGGATCGATAGGTGACACCGATGAAGAGTATGAAGTTCATCAAGCACTTCAAAGATCCTCTCATAGACAAGGGACAACCTATAAATTGAAAAATCAAGCAATGGATGATCCAGTCCAAATACAGCTGAAGGAAATGGCAAAGAAGATTAAATATTTGCAAGCCCGCGACAAGGGCAAGGAGGTCTTCAGGAGCAAAGATTTCTACAAGAGCATCACCCCCGTCAGGAATAATCAAGATTCAAAGAAGAAGATTAATTCTGCCTTCTTCGTCAATGCCAACCGCGATGGGTGCAAAGATAACAAAGGCAATCATATAAGTTAGAAAGAGAAATCTTTAAAGTAGAGTGGAAAATTGAGTCAACAGAAAGAAAAGATAAAGCGGGATGGTTGGGGTTACGATCGCCAGTTTACTCCTCTCGAGCAGTCTCTCGATGAAATCCTTGAATATATGTTGGCCAAGGAATTGGTAAAGCTTCCAAGAGTCACAAATCCTCCCACAATCATGGGAAGATTCATGGACCAGTTCTGCAAATTCCATAGGGCAGTAGGACATGATACCGACCACTGTTTCATCTTCAAGAACATTGTCCAAGATTATATCAACAAGAATTTCTTCGTCGAGAATAAGAAAGAACACCAGTCGACTGTCTTATCTAAGTCTCAGCAGAAATCAAGCACTCGACAAGAGGTGCAACATGATGATCCGAACCAGGATTGCAAGAGGGCCCCATTGGATCAAATATTTGAGACTTTTCTGGAATACATGCTGGCAAAAGACACAGTCGGATCTCTGAAGGCTCACTCCACAGTCTTCACCAATTCCACCAGAAATAGCAATGAACAAAGCAAAAGAGGAGGTAGAAAAAATCATACTGGAGGCTCAAGAAACCCAAACCCAGAGAGAAATGACCTCAAAAGTTGAAAGGATAAAATGGATAAGCAAAATGACAACTCTTCCTCAAGTGTCCAATTAGAATTAAAACTCCAAGGAAGACCAAAGCATGATGGTTGGGGATACGATCGCAATTTTACTCCCTTAGAACAACCACTGGAGCAAGTTCTGGAATACATGATAGCCAATGGGACTGTTAGATTCCCCAAGATAGTGGATCCTCCTGTGACCATGGGAAGGTTTAAAGATCAGTTCTGCAAATTTCATCGGACAATGGGTCACGACACCGAGCATTGCTTTGTCTTTAAAAATATTGTTCAAGACGGCATTGACAAGAATCTCCTCGTTGGAGATGAAAAGAAGGACCAATCATCCTGATCATGTTTTTCCTCAATCATTCCAGAAATTGATAACACTAGTGTTTTTTCAATTTCTTGTCTTGTTTTTATGGGAGAATACAATCCCGTTTGTCTTTCCTTGATTTGTCACTTTCCTTCAATATATCAATAAAGTTGTCTATTTTTCCCGCAAGCTCGATGCCACTTTTATTCTCCTTCTCTGCAAAATGTTCTTTTAGGAGAAATGATCCTCTTCAGAGTCTCTGAATCAATCAAAAGTCAGAAAGCATTCTTCAAATATCAACTATTTATCCTTTCATCCAAACTCTCACTCCCCAGTTATACTGGGGCATTATTTTGAAAATTGGCTTCAAAACTTTCTGTATGCAGGCAGGATCAAACAAATCTCTCATTTTGCACACATGTGCACCCATTTGCATTCATTTGCATTTGCATGCATTTCATCTGCATTCAACTACATCAATTTGCATCAAACTACCCATTCAGAATAAGGGATAAATCCTGAGGCCCCGACAGTTGTCCAAGTCGTCGCGAGGGTGAAGAGTAAAAATCTTCTATCAAAATCAATTAGTAATTCTTCAAAAAACCAGTGTTCATGCTGGTAAATTTTTAAAAATCCAGTGTTCGTGCTGGTAAATTTTCAAAACTCAGAGTTCGCGCTGGTAATTTTTCAAAAACCCAGTGTTCGTGCTGGTATTTTTTTTAAAAACCCAGCATTCATACTGGTAATTTTTCAAGACATAATGCTTGTACTGGTACATTTTCAAAATCCGATATTCACATTGGCACACTTTAAAATTCAGTGTCCACATTGATCTAGTTTTCCTTCGGGATTCGAGTTCCGACTCGAATTTTCTTTCCTTCTAGTTAATCTAATTTTCCTCCGGGATTCGAGTTCCGACTCGAATTTCCTTTCCTTCTAACCGGTCTAGTTTTCCTTCGGGATTCGAGTTCCGACTCGAATTTTCTTTCCTTCTAGTTAATCTAGTCTTCCTCCGAGATTCGAGTTCCGACTCAAATTTCCTTTCCCTCTAGCCAGTCTAGTTTTCCTTCGGGATTCGAGTTTCGACTCGAATTTTCTCTCCTTCCAAGTTGGTCTATTTTTCCTCCAGGATTCAGGTTCCGACTCAAATTTCTTTTCCTTCCACAATGGATCTAGTGTTCCTTCAAAGATTCGGGTTCCGACCCGAGTTTTCTTTTCCTTCTAAATTGGTCTAGAAGGTCCGAGTTCTGACCCAAACCCTCTTTCAAAATCCAATTCATCTAGTTTTTTCTCAAAGACTTGAATTCCGATTTGAATCTTCCCTCAAAAACCCAGTTTAGCACCTGGTCCATTCAAAGCTCACAAGTTGAACTCTTCCTTCTTAAACTGTGATCCTTAGGTTAAATCACCATGGAATTGATAGTTCGTAGGTCAAACCCCTGCAGAGTCAATATGATTTGTAGGTTGAATGCCTGTCAAACCAATACGACTCATAGGTTGAACCCCTTTGTGAACCAAAAGTCCTTCTCAACCCAGCGGTTCTTAGGCTGAACCCCTTTCGAACCAATCTTGTTCTCAAAATTTTGATCTATAGGTTGAAGTCCTACTAATCCCCAGTTCTTAGGTTGACCCCCTTCGGAACTCATCCCATTGCCAAAAATGTGATTTGTAGGTTGAAGCCCTCCTGATCCGTGTTCTTAGGCTGAATCCCTATTGAACCCATGTTGTTCCCAGTGAACCAATGTCATTCTCAATCGAACCAATGTTGTTCTTAGGCTGAATCCCTATTGAACCCATGTTGTTCCCAGTGAACCAATGTCGTTCTCAATTGAACCAATGTCGTTCTTAGGCTGAATCCCTATTGAACCCATGTCGTTCCCAGTGAACCAATGTTGTTCTCAATCGAACCAATGTCGTTCTTAGGCTGAATCCCTATTGAACCCATGTCGTTCCCAGTGAACCAATGTCATTCTCAATCGAACCAATGTTGTTCTCAATCGAACCAATGTCGTTCTTAGGCTGAATCCCTACAGAACCCATGTCGTTCCCAGTAAACCAATTCACAATTTTGATCTCCAGGTCATCCAATTTCCAATTTCAAATGACGACCTTTTGAGTCAATCAATTTCCAATTTTTAAATTCCCAATTACCAAATTTCAAATTTCAAATTTCAAATTTCAAATTTCAAATTTCAAATTTCAAATTTCAAATTTCAAATTTCAAATTTCAAATTTCAAATTTCAAATTTCAAATTTCAAATTTCAAATTTCAAATTTCGACCTTTAGGTCAATCAATCTTCAATTTCAAATTTCGAATTTCAAAAATTCAAATTTCCAATTTCCAAATTCGACTCTTTTGGGTCACCAAATATCCAATTTCAATCATTTTCTCTTGTGAGAGACCCTTTTTATAGGGAGAGTTCGAGGGAGCTCGTTCTTTTCGCATGCTATCCAATTTGTTCACTTAGCCTCTTTTCAGGGAGAGTTTGAAGGGACTCGTGTCTTTGTGAACCGTTTGCAAAACAAAATTCCAATTTCATACAAGGAACCCTTAGTTCAGGGAGAGCTTCGACGGAAGTTCACTTTCCTTGTGACCATAATTTCAGACTAGGCCATTTCATCATGAAGGACCCTCTTTTTGAGAGGAGTATGATGGACTCGTTCCTTCATGACCAATTCACTAACCTCACCAATACCGGCCCCCTTTCCATAAGAGAAGCCTAATGTTAGAAAGTTTTGACGAAAGCTTAATTTCTCTTCGAAAGTTCGTTTTGCAAACACCTCCTCTTGAGGGAAGAGAGGAGTAATTTCTAATTCCAATTTCTGAATCGTCTCCTTTGAGGAAAGGAGAAGGGAATTTCTGTCATGGATGTGTTGCGTTGTGCCTCAAATGCTCGCTTTCACAAGGGATTTCAAGAAAATTTTGCCAATTTGTCGTCGAATATTTGTTGATTTCAAAAATCTTTATTGCACAAAATTATTACCTCAGAATACCCTCAGTATTACTTCCGAAAGGACAAAGCTTTTGCAAAAAATGATTCAAAGTTCAAAATCTTCCAATTGGCCAACCAAAAGGCTGCAGAATAAATCCTCGATATGGCCAGCAAAGGAAATTCAATGTTGTCGCAAAGCCATAAGTGATCGATATTGATCGCAGTCAATGACACATTTTTAAAGATCATTCTTGGGAAATAAAGCAGTCGAAATATCCTGGGTGACATAGAAAAATTCATACCATCTCTATATCTCTTCAATCACCTAAGCTGCAATTAAATATCTACAAAAGGGATCTCTCAACTGTCGTCAAGATAAAGGCAAATTAGAAGAGTAGACCCCCGGGGCCAAAGAAGATTTGAATCATCTCCAAGATGACGGAGTTTGTGACGGATCCTTCCAGGGAAAGTTCAGAGCACCGTCAAGATGAAGGCGACTGCGATGAGCCTCTCGACAAACCTTAAAAGATATTTAATTTATGTTATCACCAAGAGATTTCCAATCCATGAGCCAATAACCGTCAATATAATCCCTGAGGCAAAGAAGGATCAGAACATCTCCAAGATGAAGAAGTTTATGATGTACCCTTCTAAAAAGAGAGAAAAAGCTAGGACATATCCCAAATGAAGGATGATGTAATGAATTCCCCAAAAAGCCAAAAGATCCAATTCTGTCGACAAAAAAAAGTACAGCCAGAAAGACTGTTATCGTCGCGAAATTTTTCCCGTCTTCCCTTCCTTGCGGAAGAGAGAGGGAAATGCTTTCGCGATTCAAACTTGACCGGATTTTGGAAAATGTTTTAAAATACTCGCCTCCATTTTGAAAATTGCGGGAAAATCCATGGGATGAGGCTCGACCTGTCGGTATGAGGTTCGACCGTTCCTACCGCCTTTAACAGGGGTAATCGAACCAAGGACCAAAATTGTGCTTGACTTAGCGAAATTATCGAAGTTATGTTCTATCCTAAATGCACAGAGAATTCAGGCATGTGCTATGAAATTTTGGAAAATGTAAGTTGGAAAACATGATGTATGCTTAGAAAACATTTGGAGTTGAAAGATATTTCTCAGGGAAAGGGTCAATTTCTCAGGAAACTCAGGTGAAAAAGGGTTTTTGAAATCACGAGAAAGCTCATAAAGATGTGGGAAAATCATGAATAGTTGAAAATCCTGGGAAAATAGAAGTGATTCTTGAGAAAAGGTGAACATTTGAAAAAGGAAACACTTCTCAGGAAAACTCGGACTTTGAGAATTTTCTTAGAAAAATGATGGAAAATTTATAGGAAAACTCATTTGAGAAGAAAAACTGAACTTGGGAAATTGAAATCCTGAGAATCTTAGCCTTAAACCCATTTGAAAATTGATTTTTGATTCTCGAGAAAGGTTGGAAGACTCCTTTTGAAAATCTTAAGAAAATAACATTTTCCAAGGAAAATCAAGGGAAAACTTTGATTTTGGAAATCCAACTTAGAAGTTTCTTGAGAGACTAGATTCCATGGAAAACTGTGAACACTTGACTTGGGAAAACCGATTTTGGAAAATACTCATAGTTTCTTGAGAAATCGATTTCTTTGAGAATGAAGTTTTCTTAAGAAAATCATGGGAAAACCAAGGATTTTATGATGCAAATGATATGAGTGAATGAATGCATTTTGGAAGATTTTCTAAGAAATTTGTTGGAAAAATGTGTATTAAGTCAAAATAAATCCTTCACATATTCTGACTATGGCCATGAATATGTTCAGAGTTTAGTTGATTTAATGCACAATACTTTGAAAATATTGGAAATATGATGTGCATTTTTAAGATAGCCTAAGAGTGTAGGCTCAATGTGACTAGTAGAAAGATGATGGATCTGGGTCTCGTCCATATTCCGACTAGGGCCGTAAATATGGATTCCACCGAGTTTATCAACTCCATAAGAGTTGGTGCACGTGCCATTCGTGAACATCCATAGTGCTTTTGAAATAAAAATGCATGAATCATATAAGCAGGATATTGCATAAATTTAAACTATATGATATGCATCCTAGTCTAAGCAGGAAATTAAAATCTTATTCCAAAATTTACATTATTACATCACTAAGTAAATGAAATAAATGGAAACTTGGAGACTTCAGCTTCTTCTTTTGAATGTCCCTGCCAAATCTTGAAATAAGGTTAGCTCAAATATGTGGGTTTTTCCAAGATTTTCCAATAATATCACGAATTTATTGGACTTAATTGGATATAAACCCTATTTTCATGCTTTATTGATATTTGAAATGATGAAAATTCAAGAAATTCAGTAGAAAATAGTTTGAAATTCGGAATTGGGGTTAAAATGACCAAAATACCCCTAAAATTAAAGTTATACCTTTAAAATCAGGGTTTTTGAAGGAAATTTTGGTAAAATTGAGATTTTGAAATTCAAATTGAATCAAATGTTGATGAAATGCAGTATGAGTCATGATGCTAAACACCTTAGGACTGTAAAATCAGAATTTGGCAATTTGCAATTAATCCAAAATAATGAATTTCGCTTGTTTTTCGCTTGGATTCGGGTCCCGCGAGGTCCTGTTTTGATGATATGGCTAAACCGAACCTCAAATGGATTCCAAATTACACCAAATCCGGTATGAGGCATCTACATACTCTGATAAATAGCCTAGAATGCTAAAATTCACGAAATGATATGATTTGAATGCTAAAATTTAAAGAAAGTCCTAAAAATGGTGGATTTCGCCTACGGAGCCGAACCAAATGCAATGCTTAATATGATAATGCAAAATTTACACCATCAAAACTTCTGATATTTTGAAGACTGCTAAAAGACCCAAAATGGAACATTTTTGGTTTTTACAGCCTAGGGATTTGAGCCATGGTGAGTTCAGTAACAGGGATTTGGTTCTGATGGAGGTAAAAATCAACCTAATCTAATATAAAATGCTAAACAAATAGAAAACAGTCATGGAAATTTCTGATATTTAACATAGCTACTCACGACACCTACAGGGACAACTTTTGTGTTCATGACTTTGGTATTTGATCAATACAAACATGGAGAAAAATCTAACTTTGCGTTCCTAAATTAACAGAATAGACAAATGTGACCAAACAGGTGACTGACAAAACAAATCCGAAGTAGATATCAAAACTGTTCGAAAAATCACAGGCTTTCAGATGCAAACAAAGGACATCTCGGACATAATATTCACTTTTTACAGATTTGGATTTGGAGCAATACCCAAAGAGAACCCATAGCCTTAAGTCGATCCAAAGTCTCAGAGGACCAAATCAGGCTCTGACATGTGTCTCGAACTCTCGGATTTTTGTCAGACATTAAAAAAATTCAGAAAACTCTGAGAAAATCAGGTGACAAACTAGACATCCTCCCAAGTTCAGAACATCTTTCGGATCAAAAATCGGATCTCCCATGAGGGGGATCTCGATTTTATAAGTCGGAAATGACATTTTAAAATACATCCCAGGTAATAAAACCTGACTCAGCTTTTTGAACGTTTACCGCTGTAAACGAATTCAAATGTCTCCTAAGTTTTGGCACATTTTTAGGGACACCTAAGGGCGCATTCCATGATTTTTTTGGAATTTTTAAAGAAACATAAATGCATGAAATGACGTGTGGACTGACTGACAAAAACAGAGAGTTACTGAAATTGAGCAGAATTGAAATAAATACCTAATTAAACCGAATTAACCTAAGAAACATGCTAAATTAAAGAAATAAAATATAAATTAAATTTAACTAAATGCATGAATGCTATAAATCATCAAGGAAGCATAATTATATTTTTATATATATGTCGTTTTATGAGAATAGCTCAATCCATCCCTCGAATGAGCTCTTTCTTCAAACCACAACACGAATCAAACCAAAGGCATTATCATGGTGAAATCAATAGGAATGGAGGCTTACCTTGTGTTCTCCAGTGGTTTTGGAACTCCCAAAAAGAGCGGCTACCTTGATAAGGGGTTCCAGAGGGGCGTGAATCCAAAGGACACCAAGAAAGAAAAAAAATAGAATTATGAAGTTCAATTCTCAAACAGGGCTCCTCTGAGCTGGGCATGGGCTAGGGTATTTATAGAAATTTTGGAGATTTTCAAAATTCAAAGACAGTGAATCTAGACCTTCCATGTGGTGCCATCTCAGGGCATGCCATTTTGATTTTTTGAGAAAATAAAAATGAAAATTTTGTGAGTGAGACACCTCAGCAGGGAAATTTGGAATTTTTCAAAAAGCTTGCTTGATTTTCTCTGCAGGAGTCTCCCAAATGGCGCCACCTCAGAGGATGTCCTCTTGGAGTTTGAAATTCAAAGCTTGGTTTTTCTAGAAGAAGGAGAGATTGCCATGTGGCGCCACCTCAGGGTGGCTCCACACTGCCATGTGTCAGAAGGTAGGAGCAGAGGAATCAGAAGATGCCACCTCAGAGGGGTTTGAATTCTACTTTTTTTTATGAAAGGAGAGACTGACATGTGGCGCCATCTCAGAGCATCATCATTGACATGTGTCAGAAGGAAAGGCAGAGGAATCAGATGGTGCCACCTTAGAGAGAGTTTGAAATTTAAATTTTGCTTTTTCTAGAGGAAAGGAGAGACTGACATGTGGCGCCATCTTAGGGTGGCTCCTACAATGACATGTGGCAAGAGGGAGGAAAATGAGGGAAAGGGACACGTGGCACCATCTCAAAAAATGAATTTAGGGAGGAGACTTCAGGATTTGCGCCACCTCAGCCTGGAGTTTGAATATTTGAATTGTTGCTTTTTCTGAAGGAGGCATAAAGTGACATGTGTCACTTGCTTTTTCTGAGGAAAGCAGAGAGAGACACGTGTCCCTTGCTTTTTCTGAGAAGAGCTGAGGGTGACATGTGTCACTTGCTTTTTCTGAGAAAAGCAAGGAGTGACATGTGTCACTTGCTTTTTCTGAGAAGAGCAGAGAATGACATGTGTCATTTGATTTTTCTGAGAAGAGCAGAGAATGACATGTGTCATTTGCTTTTTCTGAGAATAGCAGAGAATGACATGTGTCATTTGCTTTTTCTGAGAAGAGCAGAGAATGACATGTGTCATTTGCTGCAGGAGAGAATACCTCAGATGGCGCCACCTCAGAAGGAGACAACTCTACTTTTTCTGGAGGAAGCTAGGAGTGACACGTGTCTCCTACTTTTCTGAGAAATGTAGGAAGAGACATGTGTCAGGCTACTTTTCTGAAGGAGGGAGAGGTTGACACGTGTCCTCTGTAGGAGACACACTTCAAATGCCGCCACCTCAGAGGAGACAAGCTTTACTTTTTCTGGACAGGACAACACATGACACTTGGCATCTTGTGGTGACTTTGGAATGACACATGGCACAGGGTGAAGATGGTGGATATTGACACGTGGCATGGAATGAAGAGTATGTCTAATGACATGTGGCGGTTTCTTAAGGTGCCCCCACACTGACACATGTCAAAGGATGGCAGGAGAGAGAAAATGACAAGTGGCGCCAATCCAGGGGACAAGGCTCCTATATTTTTGGGTTTTTCAAAATTCAGGTTTTTTCAAAAGAAAAGCCTATGTGACACCACCTCAATGTGGGCCCCACATTGCTTCTTTATTGAAAAAAGGGCAAAACAACAAAACCTCTTTTTTGGAATTTTCACAAAATCTGGACTAATTGGTAAAACAATTTTTTTTTTTTTGAAAAGAGTTGGCCCCTGTAGGGTGATTTTGTAAAAGAATGATAGTTGAAATAGTTTGACAAAAGCGCAAATTTTGAGGTGAAGTGATTGAAATCCATATTGAAAACTATCCATATTGTTTTCTTGAGAAACTATTTTGAAATTTATAGTCCTGGGGGTAAAATGGAAAGAGTTGATAATTTTGAAGACCCAGGGTTTTGAAATCAATTTTGAAAAGAGTTGAAACTCGAATTTTGAAATCAAGAGTTTTGGACCTCGAAATGACATGTTGTGCAGTGCAGTACTATGAGATGCTCATGCAATGCCATGTTTTATACAATATAATTGTGAACCAAGACTTGGAGATTTCTGTCATCTATCAGGAATAAAATTTTGAACATCTGAGCGAAAAATAGAGAAATTTTGAGAGTTGCAGATGAAATTTAGACTTTTGCAAGGTTCGGGCTCAGAAAATGACCATTTTGCCCTCTAACGATTTCAGAGGCTGGATGCTGATGCTTGGTGGAAATGTTGGAGAGGTGAATGAAAATTTGGGGTGTTTACAGATGCCCCTCTTTGCTACTAAGCCGGCTTGTGGCCGAGCTTAGTGGCAAAGAAAAACACACCAAATTTGGGCTATATATAAAAAATGCCCCATTTAGAAGGATCTGACTGGGTATGAGGGGAAATTAGCCCGGTGATCATGGTAGATATGAAATGGAGAATGAAGAGGAAAGATTCACTCTGTGAGAGTGGAATTCAGGTTTTGCCCTTAACATGGATGGGACAGAAATACCTCGCATGGAACGAAGCTCAGGTTTTAACCCTTGACCTGATTGGGGAATGAAATATCTCATAAAAATGAGACTCAGGTTAGTACCCTTATCCTGATCGGGCGAAAAATGAAATACCTCTTTGAATGAGGCTCAGGTTTGTACCCTTATCCTGATCGGGCAAAAAATGGAATACCTCTTCAAAGGAGGCTCAGGTTTGTACCCTTATCCTGATTGGGCGGAAAATGGAATACCTCTTTGAATGAGGCTCAGGTTTGTACCCTTAACCTGATTGGGCAGAAAATGGAATACCTCTTTGAGTGAGGCTCAGGTTTGTACCCTTATCCTGATTGGGCGGAAAATGGAATACCTCTTTGGATGAGGCTCAGGTTTGTACCCTTAACTTGATTGGGCAGAAAATGGAATACCTCTTTGAGTGAGGCTTAGGTTTGTACCCTTATCCTGATCGGGTGGAAAATGAAATACCTCTTTGAATGAGGCTCAGGTTTGTACCCTTATCCTGATCGGGTAGAAAATGGAATACCTCATCAACGGAGGCTCAGGTTTATACCCTTATCCTGATCGGGTGGGAAATGGAATATTGGAAGGTGAATAATACAATTTTTCTTGAAAAGGAATGAGGCGATGGAAATGGGATTGTAAGAGGTGATTTTAGAAGATGATCAAGACGATCCGGTGAATTTTCCATCAGTGTGAAATATGAAAATGGTAAGGAGTAAGACGACTCTTTCGACAACGCGAAAGATGGATATGGCAACCTTTTGACGAGAATAAGGTAACTCTTTCGGCAACGCGGAAGACAGACAAGACAAACTCTTTCAGAGAAGAGTAAGGCAACTCTTTTGACAATGCAAAAGATGAATAAGGCAATCCAAAGGAATAAGGCGATTATTTCGATAACGCGAAAGATGACAAAGGCAATCCAAAGGAACAAGGTGATTCTTTCGACAACGCGAAAGATGACAAAGGCGACTTAAAGGAACAAGGTGATTCTTTCGACAACACGAAAGATGATAAGGCAATCCAAAGGAGTAAGGTGATTCTTTCGACAACGCGAAAGATGATAAAGGCAATCCAAAGGAACAAGGCGATTCTTTCGACAACGCGAAAGATGACAAAGGTGACTTAAATAAACAAGGTGATTCTTTCGACAACACGAAAGATGATAAGGCGATCCAAAGGAGCAAGGTGATTCTTTCGACAACGCGAAAGATGACAAAGGTAATCCAAAGGAATAAGGCAATTCTTTCGACAACACGAAAGATGACCAAGGTAATCCAAAGGAACAAGGAGATTCTTTCGACAATGCGAAAGATGACAAAAGGAAATCCATTCAAAAAGAAGGCTAATCTTTCAACAACGTGAAAGATGAAAAAGGCTATCCTTTCGAAGATAAGGCTAATCTTTCAACAATGTGAAAGATGACAAAAGAAAATCTCTCGAAGGGGTCAAGATGCATCAATATGGACCTCAAGCTCTCACTTAACGTCAGGATAGCTAGGAAATTTTGTCAAAATGTTGAAAATTTATTGTTGATTCAAAGTAATTGAAAATGATGCTCATTGTTGTGAAAATATTCCTTCTTTTCTACCTGAAGTATTACCTCCAAACAAGTTTCACTTCATAGAATCAAGACTGGAAACCCAAATTGCTTGCAATTGACATTCTTCAAGGAGGTTATCAATTTCCTTTGATATGAACAAGAAAGAAAATTTGATATTGTGAAAGCAGTTGATGAAAGAGTATTGATAATAGAATTTCACAAATTTAAAGAGGATTCTTGATAGATCTGGCAGTTTGATATCCTGAGAGCTTCTTTCATGCTAATCTTTCTGCACTCTTTTGGCTCTCTTGGGTTTTGGCTACATTCTCCTTCATTTTGGAGATGTTCTGACTTTTTCTCTCTTTTTTTTTGGGAAGGGTACGTCACAAACTCCTTCAACTTGGAGATGTTTTGATCCTTCTTTGCCTCAGGGGTCATGTTGATGATATTGGCTCATTGGCTGGGAGATCTTTGGATGATAGCTGAAATTAAATACCTTTTAGGGATTGTCGAGAGGTTCATTGCATCTGCCTTCATCTTGACAGTGCTTTGGACTTTCCCTGGAAGGATCCGTCACAAACTCCGTCATCTTGGAGATGTTTCGAATCTTCTTTGGCCCCGGGGATCTACTCGCTTAATTCGCCTTCATCTTGATGACAAGTGAGAGATCTTTTTTGCGGATATTTAATTGCAGCTTAGGTGGTTTTGAGGAGACAGGGCTTGGATGAATTCTCTCTTTTCTAGCACTCAGGATATTTCCACTGTCTCATCTTCACAAGAATGGTCTTTAAAAATATGCCATTGACTGCAATCAATATCAATCATTTGTGGCTTTGCAATAACATTGAATCTTCTTTTCTGGCCATATCGAGGATTTATCCTTCATCCTTTTGGTTGGCCAATAGAAAGAATTCAAATTTTGAATCTCTTTTCGCAAAAGCTTTACTCTTTTGGAAGTAATGCTAAAGGTAAACTGAGGTAAAATTTGTATGACAAAATTTTTGGAATCAACAAATAATCTGGTTGTCAAATTGAAAAAATTTTCTTGAAATCCTTGGTGAAAGAGAGCATTTGAGGTTCGGCTTAACGCATCCGTGATGAAAATTATCCTCTCCTTTCCCCAAAGGAGGCGACTATCAGTTCACTGGGAACAGTATCAGAACAACCATCGGTTCATTGGAAACAATATCAGTTCAATTAAGAATGCCCATCGGTTCGCTGGGAACAATATCAGTTCAATTAAGAACGATCATCGCTGAGAATAATATCAGTTCAATTAAGAACGATCATCGGTTCGCTGGGAACTATATCAGTTCAATGAAGAACGACTATCAGTTCACTAGGAACAATATCAGTTCAATGAAAAACGACTATCAGTTCACTTGGAACACTATCAGTTCGATGCAGAACGACTATTAGTTCACTTGGAACACTATCAGTTCAATGAAGAACGACTATCAGTTCACTTGGAACACTATCAGTTCGATGAAGAACGACTATCAGTTCGCTGGGAACAATATCAGTTCAATGAAGAACGACTATCAGTTCAATGAAGAACGACTATCAGTTCACTTGGAACACTATCAGTTCGATGAAGAACGACCATCAGTTCACTTGGAACACTATCAGTTCGATGAAGAACGACTATCAGTTCACTTGGAACACTATCAGTTCGATGAAGAACGATTATCAGTTCACTTGGAACACTATCAGTTCAGTGAGGAACGATTATCAGTTCACTTGGAACACTATCAGTTCAATGAAGAACGAGGACCATTATAGAGAGTTGGATCGCTTCTATGAATGGTTTCAGGATTATCCCCTTATCCTGAACGGGGAATATAAATAGAAGAATTTTGGGGAAATCATGGAAAATGATTCAGGTTTATCCCTTAACCTGAAGGGGAAATCTCAGGTTTATCCCTTAACCTGAAGGGGGAGAAAATGGATGCAGATTTAATGCAAAATGAAATGCAAATGCACATGAAATGTAAATGAATGCAAAATTAATGCAAGTGGGTGCATATACATGCAAAATGAGAGATTGGTTTATCCCGCCTGCATACAGAATGTTTGAAAACAAATTTTCAAAAGATTCTCCAGTGTAACTGGGAAGAGGGAATAAAATTTAAAGACGACTCTCTACAGGACTCTGCAGGGCAAAGACAGGATCAAATTTTGAGGAAATTTTTTGGATTTTTGGAGGAAAATATTAAGGAAAATATGGTAGACCATTGGAAGAGTATCCCATTACTAGGGATTGAGTCGTCATAAGGATTATGATAAATGTGTTGTCATTCTTTATAAGAGAAATAAACAACAAAAAATGTGCCTTGTTACCTAGGAGAGGTCGTCAACCACGAGGAAAAACACCATTTTGAAGGAAAGAGATATCTCTTGGAAAACAATCCACAAACGGATTTAGAATAAGGAGAAGGCAAGTGGGTAAACAATTTCCACTGCAATAATCAAGGTATGCACGAGGACAATAAGGTGAAGAATTTTTGCAAATAGACAAAATAATTGAAAATCCAATGAGTGAAAACATATGATTTTTGAAAATTGCAGGCAGGATGAAAATGCAACTGAAAATTCGAGATCCAGTGGAATAGGAGAATAGAAAATCACCTGGAGTTTTGAAAGAGATTGGATATTTAAAAAATCATCCAGGGTTTGAAAAAATAAAAGGAAAAGATGAAAATATGGATATTTGAAAATATTTTGGGAAAAATGTAAGAAAATAGAGGTAACATACAAACAATCACATCCTGCACAAACATTTATGCACATACAACACTCCCTAAAAGGCCGACTCTAAATGCATCATTTTGAAAACAGTTGTAGGACCCTAATCCTAACTCTAGGTTCAGATCATCTTTGTCCAATCCAGTTATGCTGATATACCCGAATCGAAATCCGAGGTACGTGGCATATAATTTCAACTCTGGTTCTAAGGTAAAGTTTTCCAACATCCTTGAGCGCCTACTGATATACTTCGAACTGTGGCCCGCGGTACGTGGTAGGGGGGTGTTAACCCAAATAATTGGCCCAGTTGTGAGGCTCTGTCCCGAACTATGGTTCTGGAAGAGAGCCTAACAACGTGAAGATCGGGTAATGATAGGTAAGGGAGTTTTGAAAAAATGATCACATGCAAGAAATCGAGGGCTCTAAGTCCTAGAGAGATAGACTTTTGAAAATCTTTTGAAGAAGCATACATTGTTTGCATTCAGATCCTAAACTGAGGAGAGTTGTATTTAGACCTAAGTCTATGTGAGCATGAAATTATCTCCTCAATCTGGTCCAACCAAACCATGCCTAGTCTATATGCCATCAATGCCAGCTAGGTCAGAATCTAGCCTCCTAGGTTCGCATGATATCAAAAGTAAAGAGCTGACATTTTTAGAACACAGTTTTGATAATTGAACTAAGTCAAGCACAATTTTGACCAGACGAGGACAGGTCCCATCACGGTCGCCAAACCTGTTATCGTCGCGAAATTTTTCCCGTCTTCCCTTCCTTGCGAAAGAGAGAGGGAAATGCTTTCGCGATTCAAACTTGACCGGATTTTGGAAAATGTTTTGAAATACTCGCCTCCGTTTTGAAAATTGCGGGAAAATCCATGGGATGGGGCTCGACCTGTCGGTACGAGGTTCGACCGTTCCTGCCGCCTTTAACAAGGGTAATCGAACCAAGGACCAAAATTGTGCTTGACTTAGCGAAATTATCGAAGTTATGTTCTATCCTAAATGCACAGAGAATTCAGGCATTTGCTATGAAATTTTGGAAAATGTAAGTTGGAAAACATGATGTATGCTCAGAAAACATTTGGAGTTGAAAGATATTTCTCAGGGAAAGGGTCATATTCTCAGGAAACTCAGGTGAAAAAGGGTTTTTGAAATCACGAGAAAGCTCATAAAGATGTGGGAAAATCATGAATAGTTGAAAATCCTGGGAAAATAGAAGTGATTCTTGAGAAAAGGTGAACATTTGAAAAAGGAAACACTTCTCAGGAAAACTCGGACTTTGAGAATTTTCTTAAGAAAATGATGGAAAATTTATAGGAAAACTCATTTGAGAAAAAAAACTGAACTTGGGAAATTGAAATCCTGGGAATCTTAGCCTTAAACCCATTTGAAAATTGATTTTTGATTCTCGAGAAAGGTTGGAAGACTCCTTTTGAAAATCTTAAGAAAATAACATTTTCCAAGGAAAATCAAGGGAAAACTTTCATTTTGGAAATCCAACTTAGAAGTTTCTTGAGAGACTAGTTTCCATGGAAAACTGTGAACACTTGACTTAGGAAAACCGATTTTGGAAAATACTCATAGTTTCTTGAGAAATCGATTTCTTTGAGAATGAAGTTTTCTTAAGAAAATTATGGGAAAACCAAGGATTTTATGATGCAAATGATATGAGTGAATGAATGCATTTTGGAAGATTTTCTAAGAAATTTGTTGGAAAAATGTGTATTAAGTCAAAATAATTCCTTCACATATTCTGACTATGGCCATGAATATGTTCAGAGTTTAGTTGATTTAATGCACAATACTTTGAAAATATTGGAAATATGATGTGCATTTTTAAGATAGCCTAAGAGTGTAGGCTCAATGTGACTAGTAGAAAGATGATGGATCTGGGTCTCGTCCATATTCCGACTAGGGCCGTAAATATGGATTCCACCGAGTTCATCAACTCCCTAAGAGTTGGTGCACGTGCCATTCGTGAACATCCATAGTGCTTTTGAAATAAAAATGCATGAATCATATAAGCAGGATATTGCATAAATTTAAACTATATGATATGCATCCTAGTCTAAGCAGAAAATTAAAATCTTATTCCAAAATTTACATTATTACATCACTAAGTAAATGAAATAAATGGAAATTTGCAGACTTCAGCTCCTTCTTTTGAATGTCCCTACCAAATCTTGAAATAAGGTTACCTCAAATATGTGGGTTTTTCCAAGATTTTCCAATAATATCACGAATTTATTGGACTTAATTGGATATAAACCTTATTCTCATGCTTCCTTGATATTTGAAATGATGAAAATGCAAGAAATTCAGTAGAAAATAGTTTGAAATTCGGAATTGGGGTTAAAATGATCAAAATACCCCTAAAATTAAAGTTATACCTTTAAAATCAGGGTTTTTGAAGGAAATTTTGGTAAAATTGAGATTTTGAAATTCAAATTGAATCAAATGCTGATGAAATGCAGTATAAGGCATGCTGATAAACATCTTAGGACTGTAAAATCAGAATTTGACATTTTGCAATTTATCCAAAATAACGAATTTCGCTTGTTTTTCGCTTGGATCCGGGTCCCGCGAGGTCCTGTTTTGATGATATGGCTAAACCGAACCTCAAATGGATTCCAAATTACACCAAATTCGGTATTAAGCATCTACATACTCTGATAAATAGCCTAGAATGCTAAAATTCACAAAATAATATGATTTGAATGCTAAAATTTAAAGAAAGTCCTAAAAATGGTGGATTTCGCCTACGGACCCGAACCAAATGCAATGCTTAATATGATAATGCAAACTTTACAACATAAAAACTTCTGATATTTTGAAGAATGCTAAAGGACTCAAAATGGAACATTTTTGGTTTTTACAGCCTAGAGATTTGATCCATGGTGAGTTCGGTAGCAGGGATTTGGTAATGATGGAGGTAAAAATCAACCTAATCTAATATAAAATGTTAAAAAAATAGAAAACAGCCATGGAAATTTCTGATATTTAACAAAGGTATTCAAGACACCTACTGGGACAACGTTTGTGTTCATGACTTTGGTATTTGATCAACATAAACATGGATAAAAATCTAACTTTTCGTTCCTAAATCGACAGAACAGACAAATGTGACCAAACAGGTGACTGAAAAAAAAAATCCGAAGCAGATATCAAAACTATTCTAAAAATCACAGGATTTCAGATGCAAATAGAGGACATTTCGGACATATTATTCACTTTTTACATATTCGGATTTGGAGCAATACCCAAAGAGAACCCATAGTCTTAAGTCGATCCAAAGTTTCAGAGGCCCAAATCAGGCTCTGACACGTGTCCCGAACTCTCAGATTTTTGTCAGATAATAAAAAAATTCAGAAACATCTGAGAAACTCAGGTTACAAACTAGACATTCTCCTGAGTTCAGAACATCTTTCGGATTGAAAATCGGATCTCCCATGAGGGAGATCTCGATTTTATAAATCGGAAATGACATTTTAAAATCCATCCTGGGTAATAAAACCCGACTCACCTTTTTGAACGTTTACCACAGTAAACGAATTCAAATCTCTCCTAAGTTTTGGCACATTTTGAGGGACACCTAAGGGCGCATTCCATGATTTTTTTGGAATTTTTAAAGAAACATAAATGCATGAAATGACGTGTGGACTGACTTACAAAAATAGAGAGTTACTGAAATTGAGCAGAATTGAAATAAATACCTAATTAAACCTAATTAACCTAAAAAACATGCTAAATTAACGAAATAAAATATAAATTAAATTTAACTAAATGCATGAATGCTATAAATCATCAAGGAAGCATAATTATATTTTTTTATATATGTCGTTTTATGAGAATAGCTCAATCCATCCCTCGAATGAGCTCTTTCTTCAAACGACAACACGAATCAAACCAAAGGCATTATCATGGTGAAATCAATAGGAATGGAGGCTTACCTTGTGTTCTCCAGCGGTTTTGGAACTCCCGAAAAGAGCGGCTACCTTGATAAGGGGTTCCAGAGGGGCGTGAATCCAAAGGACACCAAGAAAGAAAAAAATGGAATTATGAAGTTCAATTCTCAAACAGGGCTCCTCTGAGCTGGGCATGGGCTAGGGTATTTATAGAAATTTTGGAGATTTTCAAAATTCAAAGACAGTGAATCTAGACCTTCCATGTGGCGCCATCTTAGGGCATGTCATTTTGATTTTTTGAGAAAATAAAAATGAGAATTTTGTGAGTGAGACACCTCAGCAGGGAAATTTGGAATTTTTCAAAAAGCTTGCTTGATTTTCTCTGCAGGAGTCTCCCAAATGGCGCCACCTCAGAGGATGTCCTCTTGGAGTTTGAAATTCAAAGCTTGGTTTTCCTGGAAGAAGGAGAGATTGCCATGTGGCGCCACCTCATGGTGGCTCCACACTGCCATGTGTCAGAAGGTAGGAGCAGAGGAATCAGAAGATGCCACCTCAGAGGGGTTTGAATTCTACTTTTTCTGATGAAAGGAGAGACTGACATGTGGCGCCATCTCAGAGCATCTTCATTGACATGTGTCAGAAGGAAAGGCAGAGGAATCAGATGGTGCCACCTTAGAGAGAGTTTGCAATTTAAATTTTGCTTTTTCTAGAGGAAAGGAGAGACTGACATGTGGCGCCATCTTAGGGTGGCTCCTACAATGACATGTGGCAAGAGGGAGGAAAATGAGGGAAAGGGACACGTGGCACCATCTCAAAAAATGAATTTAGGGAGGAGACTTCAGGATTTGCGCCACCTCAGCCTGGAGTTTGAATATTTGAATTGTTGCTTTTTCTGAAGGAGGCAGAAAGTGACATGTGTCACTTGCTTTTTCTGAGGAAAGCAGAGAGAGACACTTGTCCCTTGCTTTTTCTAAGAAGAGCAGAGGGTGACATGTGTCACTTGCTTTTTCTGAGAAAAGCAAGGAGTGACATGTGTCACTTGCTTTTTCTGAGAAGAGCAGAGAATGACATGTGTCATTTGCTTTTTCTGAGAAGAGCAGAGAATGACATGTGTCATTTGCTTTTTCTGAGAATAGCAGAGAATGACATGTGTCATTTGCTTTTTCTGATAAGAGCAGAGAATGACATGTGTCATTTGCTGCAGGAGAGAATACCTCAGATGGCGCCACCTCAGAAGGAGACAACTCTACTTTTCTGGAGGAAGCTAGGAGTGACACGTGTCTCCTACTTTTTTGAGAAAAGTAGGAAGAGACATGTGTCAGGCTACTTTTCTGAAGGAGGGAGAGGTTGACACGTGTCCTCTGTAGGAGACACAATTCAAATGGCGCCACCTCAGAGAAGACAAGCTTTACCTTTTCTGGACAGGACAACACATGACACTTGGCATCTTGTGGTGACTTTGGAATGACACATGGCACAGGGTGAAGATGGTGAACATTGACACGTGGCATGGAATGAAGAGTATGTCTAATGACATGTGGCGGCTTCTTAAGGTGGCCCGACACTGACACGTGTCAAAGGATGGCAGGAGAGAGAAAATGACAAGTGGCGCCAATCCAGGGGACAAGGCTCCTATATTTTTGGGTTTTTCAAAATTCAGGTTTTTCAAAAGAAAAGCCTATGTGACACCACCTCAATGTGGGCCCTACATTGCTTCTTTATTGAAATAAGGACAAAACAACAAAACCACTTTTTTGGAATTTTCATAAAATCTGGACTAATTGGTAAAGTAATTTTTTTTTTTAAAGAGTTGGCCCCTGTAGGGTGATTTTGTAAAAGAATGATAGTTGAAATAGTTTGACAAAAGGGCAAAATCTGAGGTGAAGTGATTGAAATCCATATTGAAAACTATCCAGATTGTTTTCTTGAGAAACTATTTTGAAATTTAGAGTCCTGGGGGTAAAATGGGAAGAATTGATAATTTTGAAGACCCAGGGTTTTGAAATCAATTTTGAAAAGAGTTGAAACTCGAATTTTGAAATCAAGAGTTCTGGACCTCGAAATGACATGCTGTGCAGTGCAGTGCTATGAGATGCTCATGCAATGCCATGTTTTATGCAATATAATCTTGAACCAAGACTTGGAGATTCCTATCGTCTGTCAGGAATAAAATTTTGAACATCTGAGCTAAAAATAGAAAATTTTTGAGAGTTGCAGATGAAATTTAGACTTTTGCAAGGTCCGGGCTCAGAAAATGACCATTTTGCCCTTTGACGATTTTAGAGGCTGGATGCTGATGCTTGGTGGAAATGTTGGAGAGGTGAATAAAAATTTGGGGTGTTTACAAAGACCCTTCTGAGAAAAGAATCCCAGGATATCAGACTGCCGAATCTATCAAGAATCTTCTTTAATTTTGTGAAATTCTTTTATCAATATTCTTTCACCAATTGCTTTCATAATATCAATAATACTCTCTTTTCTGTTCATATCAAGGAAATTGATAGCTTCCTTGAAAGAAAGCCAATCACAAGCAATTTGAATTCGAATCCTGATTCTACAGAGTTAAGCCAAGTTGGAGGTAATACTTCAAATAGAAAAGAGGAGATATTTTCAAAACAATGTGCATCACTTTCAATTATTTTGAATCAACAATAATTTTCAACATTTTGACAATATTTCCTAGCTATCTTGGCGTGAAGCGAGAGCTTGAGGTTCATCTTTAGCGCATCCTGACACCATCCCTTTTAGGACTTGATAACGGGAGTTTTCAAGATTCCTTCCCTTCTTTGGTATAATCTGATGCGCCTGGGCTCTCAGATTCACACACTTCCCTGTGTCCCCACTGTCCCACCATAGACAGTCCAATTTCGGCTTGAGGTTAAGCCACCAATTCCAGCAAAAGGTAATTTCAAAAGTTATTTAGTCTTAGTAATGAGGTGACCAAAATCAAACCCCTTTTCAAACTTTAGGGACCCCAATTCCATCCTTTTGCAAAACCCCTATTGGATTTATTGTGCAAAATCTGAAGGTTCCATCACGGTCTCTTCTTTCGAGGATTCCGTTTCATTTTCCGTCCAATCAGGATAAGGGTACAAACCTGAGCCTCATTTGATGAGGTATTTCATTTTCTCTCCAATCAGGATAAGGGTACAAACCTGAGCCTCATTTGATGAGGTATTTCATTTTCATTGCCCGATCAGGATAAGGGTACAAACCTGAGCCTCATTTGATGAGGTATTTCATTTTCTGCCCAATCAGGATAAGGGTACAAACCTGAGCCTCCTTTAATGAGGTATTTCATTTTCCGATCAGAATAAGGGGTTAAACCTGAGCTTCATTTTGATGAGGTATTTCATTTCCCAATCAGGTTAAGGGTTAAACCTGAGCTTCGTTTCTACACGAGGTATTTTCTGTCCCATCCAGGTTAAGGACAAAACCTGAATCTTACTTCTTTTGAATAAATCTTCTTTACTCTCCATTTCACACCTATCATGATCACCGTCAGAGTTGATTCTTTCATACCCAGCTAAAATTTTCTAACTGGGGCATTTTTATAATCCAAATTTGGTGTGTTTTCTTTGCCACTAAGCTCGGCTTTCAACCGGCTTAGCAGCAAAGAGGGGCATCTGTAAACACCCCAAATTTTTACTCTCATCCAGTGCTTACAATTCATGTGTCATTGCATATCATTGCATGCATTCGACATGTCATTTCATTGCATTGCATGTCATTATATCTCATTTTCGAGATCCAGCACTCTTGTTTTCAAAATATTTAATCCAGACTTGGGTTTTTAAAACTTCACTTTCAAAATTAATTTTAAAACATGGGATTTTAATCAACATTATGTCATTTGCCAACCCCCAGGACCTTATATTTCAAAATATTTTCTCATAAAATAATCTGGATTCATTTTAAATTCAAATTTCAATTGATTTCAATTCTCAGATGAGACACATTTAAGTGGTGTTGCTTCTGAATTCCTTTATTTATCAAATTTCTCAAAATTTTAGAGTTTCAGTCCGATCAGGACTCTGTCTCAGAGTCCTAATCCAGTCGGGAGTCTGTTTTAAAGTTCTGTTTTGATTCCATTTTTTTCAATCTCTTCCATTTGTTTTCAAAATTTAGGTCATTTTACAGAGTCCTGTTAATTCAGAACTCTAGTTCAGAGTTTCGGTCGAGTTAGGAGTCTAACCCTGACTGTATTTTTCGACTGGTTTTACCAATTTCTGATAATTTTTTTTAAAAAACTATTTTATTTGGCTTTTAAAATCCAAAATCTCAGAGTCCTAAGAGTTCAGGACTCTAACACGGAGTTCCAATTCGCTTGAGACTCTATTTTCAAAAATCTTGAAATTCAATTATTGATTTTAACCCATTTTCAAAGTTGTTTTCAGTGTTTATTTCAAAGTTTTCAAAAATTGATGTGGGCCCACTCAGTTGGTACCATATCCAGAGGAGTTCTGACCCAGTTAGAACCCTATGCCATTTCAAAACTTTTAATTTCAAGTTTGCTTTTGAAAATCTTTTGAAAACTCTCTCAATTTCAAGTTTTAAAATCGTTTTTTTTTTTTAAACTCAAGTAGGGCCCACTCGGGGTGGCGCCATATTCGAGTAAGTCAGGGCTAGACTAGGGTTAGTCAGTGTCTTGGTTAGTGTTAGAGGTTTAGAAGAGTCAAAAGCTATTTTAAAAAACTCATTTTGAAGTTTGGATTTTAAAACTAGTGTTTTTAAAGGTTTTTAAAGAACTTTAAAAACCCAAATGTGGAAAATGCCAAGTGGCATCACATTTGAGGATTTTCTAGGATAGACTAGGGGTTAATTAGGATAATTTAGACTAGGGGTAAATAGGTAAATTCACCCCAAAATCGCCCCCCCCCCCTTGTTAGAGTCCAAAAAATTCAAAATTCCCAATTTTTAAAAAACCTAAAAAATTTCTATAAATAGTCTCCATAGGGGGGTCGATTTTTTCATCTCTCTCTTTGGCAATTCTTGGAGCTTCTCTCTACTCTCCATCCCTTCTTCCATTGCTGCAACTCCAAGGTAAACAATTTCCTCACTTTTTAATATTTTTTTAGTGTTTTTAATAGTTTAAACCTAGATTTAGCCTTGGACGCCCATCCTTATGAAGATTCAACCATGATTTAACCTCAAGAACCATCAAGAACGGTCTAAGAAGATGATCTAACTCTATTTTTTGTGTTTTACAGGGATTCTAATCCATTAGAATCGATTTTAGCATTGTTTTTTACATTATTAACCAATAAAACATGTGATTTACCCTTTTAATGGGTTAAATTCATGCTTTTAAAGGTAACATCAAATTCCATCCATTGATTCCCTAAGTTTTATTTATTTCTCTATTTATTCATATTTATTACACGTTTTCCAGTATAAAAATAATTTTTATTTTACTGTTTTAGTGTTTATTTTATTGTTTTTCATTAGTTAATTCATGATTTCTTAAGTTTCTTAGATTTCTGTGTGTTTTTAGTTTAGAACAGAAAAGAGCATGCTGTTTCGGATTGAAATATTTATTGTCAATGTCTGATTTTTTTATATGTGATACATGAATGTGTAAATGAACTACTGTAAAAAAATTAGAAGTTTTGGGATTCGGGAACCTTGTCAGAAAAATCAGACATCAAATCGGGTTTTTAAAACTTTAAAATCATTGTTAAAATTAAAAGGGTAACTTGCTGTTATGATATTTTTCTCATCCGATGTCCGATTCAAGATCTGTAAAATGCCATGGATTCAAATTGATGAGATATATTTACTGTGAAATTTTGGTAATTTTTGGCCTCTGTTTAGTATTTTTTATCTGTCAAAGAATCTAATTTTAAATTTAAAACTCGTTAGGGTTTACCAAAACCCTAATCAGACTTGTGTTATGCATAGATCCCAAACCGCAGATCCGATTCATGATCTGTAAAAAGTGAGTATTTTTATGTCTACTATTCACTGTTAAAATTTCAGAAATTTTGAATTAAGTTTGATATTTATTTTTGTATTTTCAATCTGAAGTAGCTGTTTTAACCCCTGTTAGATTTGTTAGATTTTAGTTCAGATTGCCGGAAGGGTTTCTCCCTAACCGGAGATTCTTTTAACGATCTGTAAATTGGGAAATCTCTGTTTTTATTCCTAGTTTATCTGTGTAAAACTTTTGAAGTTTTCATAGAGGATTGACCCTTGATTCGGGTCTAACTCTGAAACTGGTTTGTGACTTAGGTTAAAATAGCATATTTTAGGGTTTTAATGCAATTTTCGGATTAAAATAATGTCAAAAAAATTATTATTATGATTTCAATATGATTTTAGGGACATAACAAGTGCAGGTACCAATTTTTATGAAATTTAGAATCCGTTTGATGCCTGAATTAATCAAATTGCAAAACAGGGTCCCTGAAAGATCCGGAAACACTGCCAAAATCACAAATTTTGTGATATTCTTAGATTTTCGTGAATAAGCATGTATTTTTAGGGTTTAGTCATGTTTAGAATCATATTAGGGTAGTTCATGTTTAATTTTATGTGTATTTAATCCATAAAACCAAGTTTTTTACCAAAATCTATTTCAGAAAACCCTGATTTCAAGGCCATAGTCTTGTTATCAGGGGCATTTTGGTCATTTGACCTAAATTTCAAAATTATAAACCCTAATTTTCATATTTTTAATCATGTCACATCATATTTGGTTTAATATATCTTCATTTTAATTTTAAAACTTGCATTTTACAAAATATCTTTCTGAAAACCTTGATTTCAAGGCCATAGTCTTGCTATCAGGGGTATTTTGGTCATTTTGACCCTAATTTCGAAATTTCAAACATCATTTTCATATTTATTTTATTTTATTTCATATTTTATTAAGTTTATATTAGGGAATCATGGGAAAAGGCTTATATCTAGCAAAATCCAGTAATTTCTAGATATTACTGGATAAATCTAGAAAAGCCAACATATCTTCACTAACAAGTTTTCTAGTTTTGCAGGAACATTGAAGACTTTATTTTTCTTTATTTCCTGTATTTAAATTTGATTAGTGATGTAAATTGTAATTAATTTTGGAATAAGAATTTCAATTCAAGCATAGAATAGGATGCATTGCATATAGTTTTAAGCTTTGATATATAACTGCTATGTATGCCAATTCATGCATATTTTTACCAATTCACTATGGTATACACGAATGGCACGTGCACTAGCTCTTATGGAGTTGACAAACTTGGTGGAATTTGTATTTATGGCCATAGTCAGAATACGAATGATACCTAGAATTGTAATCTTCGTATTAGCCACATTCAGTCTACACTCTTAGGCTAACTTCAAAATGCACTGCATTTCTCAAAAATACAAAAAGGATTTTCTCAATTCCTCAAAATCAAGTCTTTTAAGTCCATATTCATTCATTTCATTCATTTGCAAGTTTAAATTTCAATTCAGAGAAATCAGTTTTCTCAAAAATTTTCTAAGTCTTATTCAAAAATCAATTTTCTCAAAACATTGAATTTTCAAAGGATATTTCAAGTATTTCCCAAGTTCCAAATTCGATTTTTTAAGTTATATTTTCAATTTCAAAGTTTGAATTCAAAGAAATCGAAATTTTCCAAAGTTATTTCACCTTTCTCAAAATCGATTTTTACAAAAACCTATGGATTCTTCAGAAATCGATTTTCACTTTCCTCAAAAGTGTTCTTTCTACATGATTCATGATTTTTCAAGTGTTATCTTTTCTAAAATTTTCCAAGTATTTCAAATCTTGAAGCAAACATCATGTTTTCAAATATGCATTTTCAGAAATCCATAGCACATGCCTGATTCTTTGTGCATTTAGGAAATAGAATATGATTTAGACAAGTTAAGCAAAGTTAAGCACACAATTGATCATTGGTTTAATTACCCCTGGTAAAGGCGCCAGGAACGGTTGAACCTCGTACCGACAGGCGAGTCCCATTCTTCGGATTTATCCCGCATTTTAAAACGGAGGCGAGTTATTTTCAAAATCTTTTTCAAAGGTCAGTTTGACTCGCAAAAGTTAAAAATTTTGCGATGATAACAGTTAGGACCAGGTCAAGCAGGCTAAGACCAGATCAAGTAGGTTCAGACCTACTGGGCTAGGTAGGGGAGGTTTTAGGAAGGAAGAGAGAGAAAGAGAAGGCTAGAAAGGGGGGGGACGATTTTTTCTAAAGGGGAGGGGGTCTATTTATAGATTCTGAAACTTGAGCCCTAAGTTTCAGAATCTCCTTTTTACCCTTGGCTTTTCCGGAAATTCCAAGAGGTTCCTTGGAGTGGGGCCCACCTAGATATTTCCATGGGATATTTTTGTGGTTCCCACCAGATATTTTTTGAGGAATATTTCTGTGGGTTCCACCAATATTTTCGTGGGTCTAATAAAAATTTCAGGTTTTCGGTGATTTTTTTCTGAAAAATTCTGAGTACGCCATTCTCTTCGTATTGACGTAACTAAGAAAGTTGGCTCAAGGAAATCCTTTGATTTCGTTCAGGTAGGAAGTTATGGCTTCCAGAGTGTTTGAGCATATATGCGCGAATCGATGAATATCCTAAGTATAACTGGCTCGCAGAAATTGATTTGTTTCGCATTCTGAGAAAAATGCTATTTTTACCGGAAAATGCCTCATGAATTTTATTCAGATATTTTCTGAAAAATTGCGGGTCTTACATCATTACCCCCTTGACGGAATTTCGTCCACGAAATTCAGTTAAGAGTACAAAGTGAAGAGTTCAGGATATTTATCCCGCATATCAGATTCGGGCTCCCAAGTGCAATCATCTATTCCATGATGTTGTCATTTCACCTTCACAAGCGGAATGACCTTCGATCTTAGCACTTGCTCCCGTCGGTCCACGATCTCCACTGGCCTTTCTTCTACCGTCATATATTCTCGAATGTCAATATCTTCATGTTGAATGACGTGAGAAGGATCATGAACGTACTTCCTAAGCATTGATACGTGAAATACATCATGTATTTGCGCGTATTGCGGTGGCAATGCTACTCGGTAGGCAGTCTCTCCAATCCGGCTCAAAACTTCGAAGGGACCAACGAATCTGGGGTTGAGCTTCCTCTTCTTTTCAAAACGAAACACACTCTTGGTCGGAGAGACCTTGACAAAAACCTTATCTCCAACCGCAAAAGTGAGCTCCCTACGTCGTTGATCTGCGTAGCTCTTCTGTCGGCTCTGAGCAGTCAGTAGCTTCTTTTTTATCATGTGGACCTGTTCAGTATAGTGCTCCAACATAATGGGCGAGTCCAAGGTTTGCTCACCCACTTCACCCCAATGGATTGGTGATCAACAGGGTCGCCCGTACAAGGCTTCATACGGTGCCATCCCAATGCTAGCGTGGTAGCTATTATTATAAGCAAATTCAGCCAACGCTAGGTGGGAATCCCAATCACCTTTCCATTCCAGCATACAGACTCTTAGCATATCTTAAAGAGTCTGTATGGTTCGTTCTGATTGCCCATCTGTTTGGGGATGGAATGTTGTACTGAACTTGAGTTTCGTCCCCCAAGGCTCTCTGAAGCTGCTCCCAAAAGTAAGAGGTGAACTTCGGGTCATGATAAGATATGATCGAAATCGGCATTCCATGGAGTCTAACGATTTCCTGAATGTAGATTTCTGCCAATCGTTCTGTTGAATACCGAGTGTTGATTGGCAGAAAGTGAGCAAATTTGGTGAGTCTGTCCACAATCATTCATATTGAATCGTGTTGTCTCTTGGATCGAGGCAATCCAACGATGAAATCCATCGTAATGCCTTCCCATTTCTATTCTAGAATCTCAATCCGTTGCATTTTTCCACCAGGTCATTGAAGCTCGATCTTTATTTGCTGGCAGATCAAACATTTTGAGACAAACATAGCCACATCACGTTTCATACCCCTCCACCAGTACTTTCTTTGTAAGTCTCAAAACATTTTCGTACCCCTAGAGTGGATAGTGTATTTGCTACTATAAGCCTCCTGGAGTACTTCCTGCCTTAGCTCAGGGTTATTTGGAACTCAAATCCTTTCTTCCATCCATATTCCTCCATCTTCTTTCAAATGGAAGAAAGTATCATCCTTTTCAGCATGAGCTTTCAATTCCAAGTACTAGAGATCCTTGAATTGTTCGGCTACGATGCGATCGAGGATCTCGATGTGGATCGTCAAGCATGACAATTGGATCTTTCCTGGATCAGCCAAGAATGGCTTCCAGTTGACGAAATCCTCCATCAGCTTCTATTGTCCGGTGAGGCTGGCCAGAGTGCCAACAGTCTTACGACTAAGGGCATCTGCTATGACATTCGCCTTTCTAGGGTGATAGGAAAGCGTGAATTCATAGTCTTTGAGGAATTCCAGCCATCGTAGTTGTCGCATATTGAGTTCTTTTTGAGAAAAGAGGTATTTTAGGCTTTTATGGTCCGACATGACCTCAAATTTCTCTCCATATAGGTAGTGTCGCCACATTTTAAGTGCGAACACTACCGCGACAAGATCAAGATCATGGATTGGATAGTTTTTCTCATGGACTCTCAACTGACGTGATGCGTAGGCGATCACTTTGCCATGCTGCATCAACACACAACCCAGACCTGTTCCCGAGACATCGGTATAAGCCACGAAGCCTCCCTGACCAAAAGGTAAGGTAAGGACAGGGGCAGTGGTAAGCCTCTGTTTGAGAACCTCAAAGCACTCCTTACACTGGTCAGTCCATTTGAACTTGACTCCCTTTTTCAACAGTTTCGTCATGGGTACGGCGATTCGGGAGAAGTCTTGTATGAACTTCCGATAATATCCGGCAAGTCCAAGGAAGCTACGGACCTCAGTGATATTTTCTGGCTGCTTCCAGTCCATCAAAACTTCCACCTTTGCAGGATTCACTGCGATTTCATCTTTCGAGATCACATGGCCAAGGAACATCACTTTATCTAGCCAGAATTCACATTTTGAAAACTTAGCATAGAGTTGGTTATCCTGAAGGGTTTTCAGGACGATCCTCAAGTGCTCCACGTGTTGTTCCTTATTCTCTGAATATACGAGAATGTCATCGATGAAGACAATGACAAAGCTATCCAAATATGGTCTAAATATCTGGTTCATTAGATCCATAAAGGCAGCAGGCGCATTAGTTAGTCTGAAGGGCATCACTATAAACTCATAATGGCCATATCTCGTTCTGAAGGCAGTCTTAGGTATATCTTCTTCCTTAACTCTGAGCTGATGATACCTGGACCTGAGGTCGATCTGGGAGAATAGTCTCGCTGTTCTGAGCTGATCGAATAAGTCCTCAATCTGAGGCAACGAGTACTTATTTTTAACAGTTGTCTGGTTAAGCATCCGATAATCGATGCATAACCGAAGGTAGGGGTGGCAATTTCTGACCCGACCCGCCAACCCGCCTCTTAGGAGGGTTCGGGTTGGGCTTAAGCCAACCCGTTTAATAAACGGGTCGACCCGCGTAACCCGTTTATTAAACAGGTCGGGTTCGGGTTGGGGGTATGCCAACCCGCCAACCCGGCTGACCCGTTTAATAAACGGGTTAGGCGGGTGGGTCGACACGCCAACCCGCCAACCCGACCCGCCAACCTGCCAACCCGACCCGTCAACCCATCAACCCGACCCGTCAACCTGACCCGCGAACCTGAGAACCCGTTTACCCGACCCAACTCATTTATTAAATGGGTTGGCGGGTCGTGTCGGGTTACCCGTTTATTAAACGGGTCGGGTTCGTGTTTGCCACAGCCGACCCGTTTAATAAACGGGTCAGGTTCGGGTTGAGGTATGCTGACCCGCCAACCCGACACGATTGCCACCCCTAACCGAAGGGATCCATCCTTCTTCTTTACAAACAACACCGTGGTTCCCTACGGTGATACGCTAGGACGGATGAACCCTTGTTCCATCAGTTCTTCCAACTGACACTTCAACTCACTGAGTTCAGCTAGCGCCATTCGATACGGAGCTTTGGATATCGGTGTTGTTCCGGGTAAGGATTGAATTCCAAATTCAACCTCACGAAGTGGCGGAAGTCCTGAAAATTCCTCAGAAAATACATCAAGAAACTCCTGCACCACTTCCAAACTCTCAAGGGGTTGGTCGTTGGATTTTTCCACCGAGAGACTCAACAAGAAGGCCACACAACCCTTCCTAAGGTATTTTTGTACCTTAAGGGCTGATATGTGCCTTTTCTGTGGAACTGGTTTGGATAATCGATATTCCACCTTAGGCAATCCGGGTTGAGATAGAATCACTCTGCTCTCGCGGCACAGAATCTTGGCATTATTCTGAGCCAACCAATTCATTCCCAGAATGACATCATACTGTATCATATTGATCAGGATGGCGTCAGTAGGCAAGTGTTGCCCTGCTATCTCGATATCCAAGTTTTTCACACACCGGATATATTTGGTGCGTGAACCTAACGGGTTATACACTTCGATCATTTTATCAACCAGTTGCACTAAGGCATGGAGTTGTTCGGTGAAATTGTCGGAGATAAAGGTATGAGTAGCACCACAATCAAACAAGACGTAAGCTGCATGTCCATTAATGGGTACGGTGCCTTCAATCAGGTCACCATTTTCGACTTGTTCAGTCGTTACAACATATACACGACCTGCAACAGGCCTTTGCTCGATTCTAGGGGGTGGTCATTGGAACTTTGAACGCTGTGGTGCTGGTCGAGAGGGTCCGACAGATCCGGCATTACTCCTCTATTCATCTGCAGCCTTTTTGGTGCAATCCCTTATAAAGTGGCCCATCTTGCCACAATAAAGGCAACCACCAATGTCACAAGGACATGGCTTTTGGGGGAGGCTCACACGACACTTTGGGCAGTTGAAACTGAACTGTTGACTATTCAGAGTCGTGTTCTGTCTTGGCCTCACGACTTGTTGAATGTTGTTCCCTCCTTGGAACTTCTTCTTTTGAAAGGGTTGTCGTGAACCCTGGTCACTTGGGAACGTCCTCTTACGATTCCCACCATTCACTATGGGCTTCCTTGCTACGATCACATTAGATCGCGCCCAATCCTCTTGGATTTTTGAAGCTGTTGCCACTGCAGCCTGAAAAGTTAAAGGCATGCTAGTTATCACTCAAGATCGCAGCCCTTCGCGTAGAACATTCACATATTTGTCGATCCTTTCTTGGTCTGTTTCGAACAATCGAGAGCAGTAGCGCTCTAGATTCTGAAATTTGGTGGTATATTCCATTAGACTCATACCGCCCTGTTCCAACTCCAGAAACTCCATCTTTTTCTTGTTTCTGGAATGCAACGAGAAGTAGTTATCTATGAAAGTTCTCCGAAAGTCAATCCAAGGAATGACTTCAACTTGTGAGAACTGGATAAGCTTAGTGGTATCCCACCACTTCCGTGCATTATCTTTCAACCGGTACGTGCCAAAGTTGGTCTTCTTCTCTTCTGGTACTCCCAGTACCGAGAAGGCACGTTTTGTCTCTTCGATCCAACTCTCTGCGAGCTCCGGATCGGCTCTGCCAATGAAAACTGGCGGGTCAAGCTTGAGGAACTTCTCATAAGTTATTCCTCCCAGGTTCTCGTTTCGAGGTGCGACTGGTTCTGGCCTTGTTTCATGGATGGTGGTAACCAGGTTGTTGAGTGTTTCCAACATAAATCCTTGCATATGGGACTCCTCGCTCGACATGGTTCTCCTCGTTGTAGGAGCCATTTATCTATGCACGCACAAACACTTGTTTTAGTTTCTCTATGTATATGAGGAAGTAAAAAGCTTTATTTACTTAATATATATCACATTTACACAAGCATCGCCTTAAACAAAATGTCATGCCACACTAGCAGACTTTAGGCGTTGAGAAACTATATACATGAGTCTATTGACTCCAAAACATCACCAGTTTCTTTAAGACCTGGATTTCTTTGATGAAGATGAACTCAAAAAGGTCCATCTATTGCCACATGGCCTTGGTGAAAGCACAACTAGTTTTGGCTTGGGCAGCACTTCCGCGCTCTCAAGTGAATCTTGTGGGTAGATCAGTGATGCCGGTCCGCTTTCCCATTTAGTATCATTATGACTCGGGGAGTCCGAGATCATAACGGGATAATAGGAGTTGTATCCCTCTCCCTGGCCATTTAGGCTCGGCGTTTGTGAAGCCGCTCTATTCCCTCATATAATAGCACTACAATCCAAGGAATCCGAAATCATAATGAGATTATAGAAAAAGTTGTTTCATCCCTCATTCCGATTGTGCAAGCTAGGCGTACATGATGCCTGTTGATAGCCTTGCGATTGACCGAATCCCTCAAGGAAGTTCAGGTCAAATTCTACCAGAGATGGTAGTTCATCTGAAGTTGCTGGAGTACGGCTACTCCCCCTACTGGAGTAATATGGTCCACTAACACGTGAGGTCTCATCCCTAAGACCAAGCAATCCCTGCCGACCCATATCGGCGGTATGTTTCATTTGGCATTCGTTGGCGGAATGCCCTTCTTCGCCACAAAACTGGCAGTCTTGGACCTCATATGGGCATACCCACTCATCGTGCATGATCCCGCAACGATAGCAGTATCATCGGAAGTCCTGAGTTGCCATCTATACAAAGATGCACCCAAATCGGAACAAAAGTATAAAATATATACTTATAGTGCAATATCGTGACCATGACGGATCTTGAATCAGGTTTCTTAGATACAGACTCTGATACCAATTCTATAACGCCTCGGATTTCCAAAACAAAGCTAAGTTAAAATTTTCATGATTTTTTGTTTCTTTTGCAGCGGAACTTAAAAAGAGTTTTAGCAGCGGAATCACACAATAATGAGTTGTCGGTTTTAGAAAACTCTGAGCACGTTGCAGGTATGTGGCCAAGCAACTCATTGACCACCAAAGTGTTTCGTTTTATTGAAAACCATATGTTTATTACAACACTACTGCTTGGAAAAGCAGTATAGGTTCAATCAAAGGAAGCGGTACAACTCTGTCTAGAGAAACTTTGGAACTCGATGCCGCCTTGCTCCGCATATTGCAACACAGGTACAACACCTGAAATCCCCATTACACGGGGTGAGAACCACTGATGGTCTGGTAAACAAGCAATCATACGTCCATTCAACTCAAATATATACGATGACCACTCAGGGTCGCAATTCGTAATAACGACGCTCAAGCCTCCAAGACTTAGCGTATATCGCAAGAGTCTCCTCAGGGCTATGAGTTGAACATCTGCTCAAGTCTCCACGACTTAGCCTTGACCTCTTTCGGGTCTCAAACGGATGTCTAGCTCAAGTCTTCATACTTGGCACATCTGTATCCCACGCATCTAAGGACAGCTCCTCAAGCTTCGCTTAGTCGTGCGGATACAACACGTGTCTTTGCCCAGTTGGTCCAGTCGTATACCGAACATGACACCTTCACAAAGGTTATGCAGGACTGACTCAACAACGTCATCCACTCATACATTCAAGCATCGTTGAACCTAAGCTAATGCATTGTTTTGATAATTAATTTCTTCCACCCTTGGTACGCGGGCGAATCAATTGTCCGGGCATCAACTCGACATTCTGGGGGTTGATTAATCTATGTATTTTAGATACCCCAGAGGCTTGTTGACCTTATCCATAGTAGGGCAGTGTGTTTCAAGTGGGAGAACCCTACTAAGCCCATATTCGGATGCATCCTCTACTTGCAGTAGTTGGGTTCAATCCTTAGATCTTAAGGATAACCACGACCCTAAAACCCATGAGTGACTGAAGCCATCGTGGACTCTATCAGGTCCAAAGTAAAATATGTGTCACTCAAGGTTGTACCATCACTGTCATTCCACAGTGAGCATAATTCCTGAGGGGGTCTGCCAGTCTTACAATTACTTTGGCATATATAAGCATGCCATTCAGGCAGCCCGTGCATCAGCACTACGGGAGTATGTACCCGACCCCATTCAGTCTGCCCCAACACAGTCATTAACTCAAAGGATACCCCTAACACGATTTTCAACCGCGGGGTATGTGCGACCTTAAGTCTTATTCATATGCATGCAGAACACCGCTCTTGGCACTGCGGCCACCACGAGCATCACACCTCTTCGGGTGGAAACAACACACTCTGGCTCTTCGGACCTTACGAGTCTGGTTGTGCAACCATTCTCAATGAGCATGCATATGACTCGATCTAAATAGATTGGCTACTCGGCGTATTTTTACGCAATGAGCCCAAACCTAGTCAAGGCGCAACCTCTACTTCGGCTCAGCGGCCCTTACGAGCAAGGTGCCCTCGTAGGCACAGGGATACAAGCCGTTCTGACATCGTTCCATCAACAGACATTATTATGTCGTTTAACTGGTTCCGACAGCTCTTCTGCCAACCATTTCGTCAGCACCTCCCTTGCTCTATCGGTAGTGGTGCGACAAACCCTTCTACGTTGTAGAAGGCATTCCATGAACTGGGTAGCGCTCTGCCATATGACAGAGTATCTTGCTACGTTCTTTCTGAGCTATTCTTAGCTTCTTCGGAATTTTCAGCATCACTTCCTCTCTTTTATGGCAAAAGCGTGCGTTTCTTTTATCCATTTCAGTGGCATCTCCCCTCTTTGGCTAGAAATCGCTATGCTTAACTCGGGAAATGGATGTACACCGTTATGCGTACCTTGCATCCATCAAGGTTAGATGAACCCTGGGCCATAGCCAGGCCATACGTAATTGACTTAGTCTTTACGTAAAGAGCATTTTGCCAAAAAGCGAAGCCTTTCTAATATGGGCTTCATTTGTCAAGCAAAATCTTGAACGAGGAGCGGTAAGGGAATCACATTGACGATTTGGAGTTGATCTCCATTTGAACGCTTATTTACGCGCCATATAAGTAGTATAAGCAGAAGCCTGTGCTTTATACAGCGGCGGCGTAAAGAAATGCATATACTATTGTTCGGGGTGTTTAACCGAACGAAATATTCTACATATATATTTGCAGAAAGCAGGAGCCTTGGTGTCATTCAACACGACAGCATAAGTAAATGCATAATCGGAAGTGCAATAATCAGAAATTGCAGAAAGCATGAGCCTTGGCATCATACGACACAATGGCAAAGGTAAATTACATAGCCTGTGCGATATAGGACGTGTCGGCAGAATCAAAATATATACACCTAGATCCGCATCCAACGATAGTTACGAGGTGAGCGAGTGAACACCGAAGTGTTCTGAAGGGCTCAACCAAGAACTAAAGCGAGATACCATTTTGAAGAATGCATATACCGCGTATTTGAATATATATATCCGACGATAGTTACGAGACGAGCGGGTGAACACCGAAGTGTCCAAAAAGGGCTCAATTAAGAACTAAAACAAGATACTACTTGAGAAAGTATATGCTATATACAAACAATCAAATACTTGAGAGAGATGGATCAACGAAGCGAACTTACTTTAAATCGTGGAACAAACGACTCCGGGGTGCTCCTTTGCTTCGAACGAGGCTCAACTTCAAAAAGGATCAACTTTGAACTTCGAACGAAAAAGGGCTTTGACTTTGACTTCAAACCTAACTATGTTCAAGTCAAGTCAACTGGGTTTGGACTTAGGTCAGGTTGGTTCAGACCTAGGTCAGGTGGGTTAGGACCAGGTTAAGCAGGCTAAGACCAGATCAAACAGGCTCAAGCCAGGTCAAGTAGGTTCAGACCTATTGGGCTAGGTAGGCGAGGTTTTAGGAAGGAGGAGAGAGAAAGAGAAGGCTAGAAAGGGGGGGACGATTTTTTCTAAAGGGGAGGGGGTCTATTTATAGATTCTGAAACTTGGGCCCCAAGTTTCAGAATCCCCTTTTTACCCTTGGCTTTTCCGGAAATTCCAAGAGGTTCCTTAGAGTGGGGCCCACCTAGATATTTCTATGGGATATTTTTGTGGGTCCCACCAGATATTTTCTGAGGAATATTTCTGTGGGTCCCACCAATATTTTCGTGGATCCCGCAAAACAATTGGGGTTTTGGTGATTTTTTTTCGAAAAATTCTGAGTACGCCATTCTCTTCGTATTGACATAACTAAGAAAGTTGGCTCAAGGAAATCCTTTGATTTCGTTCAGGTAGGAAGTTATGGCTTTCAGAGTGTTTGAGCATATATTCGTGAATCGATTAATATCCTAAGTATAACTGGCTCACAGGAATTGATTCATTTTGCATTTTGAGAAAAATGCTATTTTTACTTGAAAATGCCTCATGAATTTTATTCAGATATTTTTTGAAAAATTGTGGGTCTTACATAAAGAGAATGAGCATCCCCTATAACCTGATAGAAAGGTTTTCACAGAATCCAAAATAACGTCATTGATGTAGACGAGGCCCAATAAACCTAGCACACCATTTTGGGATGCGATGAAGTACCATGAATGGCATACTAGTGAAGCCACAAATAACAACATGATGAGAATGACATGAGAATGGTGAAATGAAGCTTGATGAACAAAAGATGCTATGACGATGCTGTGATAGGGAGCAAATTTCGTGAGACACAGGGCCCATCTGAACTTGTGAATAAATGCCAGTGGATCTTACCGTGAACTGCATTCCGCTCCAGGTGGGGTTTTAGTGGATTGAGCTTATGTTTGCACAGAGAATGCTATATCCAAAACTGGACATCCAGACATATGCTAACGTGATGCTGGAGACTAGTGGATCTGATTGCCTAGACTTTAGAACATGCAGGTGTGATCATCGCAAAAATTTTCCTCTCGTAATATTCTCTCTCTTCCTTCTCTTTTCCTTTATTTCCTCCTTTTTGAAGGGAGAAAATAAAAGACGGAAAGAAAGAGAGAAGAGAAAAGAAAAGAAGAGGAGAGGAATTCTTTCGCGGGTCTCACTTGACCTGAATTTTGAAATTTTTTGAAATAACTCGCCTCCGTTTTTGAAATATTTGCAGGAAAACTGGGAGACGGGATCCGCTCGTCGGTACGAGGTTCGACCGTTCCTGGCGCCTTGACCAGGGGTAATCGAACCAAGGGTCGAATTTATGCCTTTTGCTTTGCAAAGAATTTATCTAAGTATTTATCCTAAGTCTAAATGCATAATGAATCTTGCTTGTGCAAATGCAAAGATGTATGCTCTTTTTGAAAATGTTTTGAAGAATTCCCAAGTGAATCTGATAAAATGAAGAAATGTTTTCTAACTTAGAACTTAAGATTAAAGTTCTAAGTTTTTAGAATGATCAAGAGCTAGGGAAAAATAGATCTGGATTTGGAAAATGATTTTAAAGTTTTGAGATAAAAGAAGAAGAAAGGAATTTTCAAAGTCATAAATGGACTTTGAATCAGAATAGAAAATGGAATTGAATCAGAAGGAAAGATAGAATTGGGAAATTTGAAAAAATTGAGAAATGAAATTGATTTAAAGTTGGAACTTCAAGATGAAATCTGAGTCCAAAATCTGAATAGGGTTCAAAGTTAAATTTTGAATCTAGGATCTGAAATGAGAACTTGATTTAAAATCTGGAATGAAATGGAATTGGTTTTGGGATTAAAGTGGGATTAGGATTTGGAATTTTGAAGGGAATTGGATTTAAGATTTGGAATCCAAGATGGTATTTGGATCTGAAATCTGAGATCCAAGATAGGGTTGGACTCTGGATCCTAAGATGGAATTGGATCTAAAGTTTGAGATCCAATATAGAATTGGATTCTGGATCCTAGAATGGATTCGGATCTGAAGTCTGAGATCCAATGTAGGATTGGATTCTGGATCCTAGAATGGATTTGGATCCGAAGTCTAAGATCCAAAGGGGAATTGGATTCTGGATCCTAAGAATTGGAATTTGGATCTGAATCTGAGATCCAATGTAGAATGGGGATCTAGATCCTAAGCATTGGAATTTGGATCTATAATCTGAGATCCAAAGGTAGAATTGGTTTTGGATCCTAAGGTGAATTTGGATCTGAAGTCTAAGATCCAAGGTGAATTGGGTTCTGGATCCTAGAATGGATTTTGGGTCTGTAATCTGAGATCCAAGGTGAATTGGGTTCTGGATCCTAGAATGGATTTTTGGATCTGTAATCTGAGATCCAAAGTGAAGTTGGAAATCTGGATCTAAGCTGAGATTAACTTTGGATTTTGGGTTTCGAAAGTCCAAATGGGACTTTAGAAGATGGATCTGGGTTTTGAAAACCCAGATTGAACTTGAGAAGGTTTTGGATTTTGAGATTCAAAGTCAATCTCAACTTTGATTTAAAACTTGAAGAAAATTGGATTTTGAATCAGAAGATGAATTAGAAACTTCAAAGTTAAATTGAACTTTGAAATTGAATTTTGAATTGAGTTGGAAATTTGAAGTTTGTATATAAAATGATTTTGGAGTTTCAAAGTCAATTTGGACTTTGAAATTGAAATTTTGAATCTTAAAATGAGATAGAATTGGATTTGAATAAGATCTGATGAAGAAGAAGAAATACTTGGGATTTTGAAAAAGAAGTTTTGAAAATATGATGCAATTCTATCCTATATGATGAATGAATTTGAATAAGATGAAAGTGGATTTGAAAATCATATTTCATTCTTTAAATGAATTAAAAATAAGATTGAAAATATAATACATCCTTGACTATGGTCATTGAATGTATTATATGATAACCTATATTTAAATTCAAAAGAAGAATAAAATACATTTTTAGTGCTTTTATAGAATTTAAAATGAAATTAACTCTCAATATACCCTAACTATGGCCATTGGTATATATTTTGAGTTAATTTTAAGTTAAATTCTGATAAAAGAGTAAAATATTTTAGGAAAAATATGCTAAATTTTGAAAATGGATCCAGTGTGGATCCAATGTTATTTTGTAAAAGATAAAAATGCTAAATTTTGTCCACACCCTGACTATGGCCATTGATGTGGATCATCAACTTAACATCCATTACCTCTTACAAAATGGTGCACGTGCCATTCGTGTTTCACCATTGTGAGAATTGAAGAAATGAAGGAAAAATGCATGAGAATAAGTAATTCAATGATATTTACAATGTTCATTCATTCTACCTAAAGCAGGAAATATAAATTTTCATTAAGGTCTAGCTATTACAACAGATAGAATCAAATTTACAACCCCAAATAGTGATTTCTTTCATACATTTCCTGCAAAACAACTAGGTTAGTATGAAAAGAGAAGGAAAATTTTGCATATTTTCAAACATACAAGATATGGGATACTTATATGCCACGGTTTTCATGAGAAATGATATATCTGTGAGTATGCATATTTATATGTATACGTATACATATGAATATGTATACCTATGTAGATATAAGTATACATATGTATATTTATATACATATATATATATATATATATATATATATATTTGCATATATACAGCATGGATAGTGATATGCATGGCAGGGGAAGGTGCTGTGATGACTAAAGGGAGTGATGATGAAGGTTTTGGTATATGATAATGAATTGTAGATATGTTGTTGCATGATAATGTCACTGTATTGGCAGCAATATGACAAAGGTATAAGACAAATGGGATGGTGGTTGTATATATGATACTACAACAGGGGTAACGAAATGGAGCTGTAATGCTTGAATGGCTGGTACTCACTGTTTGTGGAATGCTTTTAAGCATCTCTCAAAAGTTGGAATATGACATAAGTTTACTGACTTATGAAGATACCAATGTTGTGCTCTGTAGGAGGTCTTATCTAGAGGAAGGATATATGGAATGAAAATGTATCATAAGGTGCAAGATAAGCTATGGCCACTAAGGGAAAATGGGAAAATATAGATTTTAAGGATTTGCCTGTTACTGTAACCTGTGAACATGAAAGGAGGTGACATGCTCACGGTTAGGCAGTGGTTGGTGGTTGGACTGCTTATGACAGTGAGGTCTGTGAGGCTATGGTAAGGCATAGAGATTGGTAACTTGAGTGACATATGGCCTGTAGATCACATGTAACAGGGTAGAGATCCATCCTAGCAGAGAAACTTGCGCTCCAACTGAAACCTCATGGAAACAGCAATTGGGTTGGGAACCAGTTTTGACACCTACTCAGACCCGATTTCACAAAAAGAGAAGGTGAGCCCAGGAGGCCAAAATGGATGTGCTGACCATCCTGATCCAATTATTGAGATTAGCCACCCCTAAATGTTGACAGTAGATTAATCACAAGTAACAGGTAGGTGTGAGGGGCATGACCAACCATGGACAGATTAGTGAATACAAAATCTCAATGTAATTTAGTGATTCAATTGGACGAACATAGGAATTTTGGTGTGAGGTAGGCACAACATATGCTACAAAGCATAGAAGGTTATGGCAACCCTAGGGTTGTTGTGCTGCTGAAGCACAGAAAGCCACAGTGAGTGCAACAAGGAGTGACTATTATGAGTGGTAGGTGCACCAGGGGTTGTATGTAGGTGACAGTACAGCTGACTAGGTGTGGCAATGAAGGTGTGATAGAAATTTTCAACATGTGAATAATGAAATGGCCTAACATGTACTCCAGCAACAAGGTACAGGAAGTAATGAAACCACACATAATGCTACAACGAAGGTGAAGATAACATGCTGCTATGGTGGTGATGGAGACAATAAAATGGTGAAGCCTGGTGGTGTGAATATGTGTAGTGATTGTGCCATAGTGGGTAGAGGAAAAATGTTGTACCAGTGAGCAAAATTTCAATATATCGTTTCAATGCAAATTCCCACCAAATCAAGAACGGCCTTTCTGCAGAACCAAGTAACAAGAATTGAACAACATGGAACTGATGTGGGATTTCTCTTGGCCAGTCCAAATAATAATAAAAAAATCTTCCAAGCATTTAAAACACGATTTTATGAGTATTGGAAATCTAAAAAAAAACTAGCACATCAAAAGATGATTCAATGTGAACCTGCGCATGTTTCCTGACTAGTGTAATCCCCCACACACTATGGAAGGTCTTTGAGACGATTTACAATATTCTTTCTCCAACACAGGCTGAGATCGCATTTCTGGAGAGCCCAAGTGTGGGACTAGTTGGAAGTTCCATGGGTGTTTCTTGCTTTTTGCCAGGGATTTTGAAGGAGGGAGAGAAGGATGCTTCCCCTTTCGTTCGTCAGTGGGCCTGCTTCTGGTGGGGTGAGGCCGGAGTTTTCTTCGCTCGATCAGAGGGAAGAGGAAGTTGATTTTCCTTCAGGTGGGGACCGAGAGAAGTCTGGTGGCTTCTACTTGATTTTGCAGGGATTCCGGAAGAGGGGAGCAAAAGAGTAGGTGAGGGATTGTAAGAAAATCGAGGGGTTGCAACGGATACTTGGAGTAAGGATCGATCTCCAGGAAAAATCATGGATCCTGAAGACAGAGGCTCGCCTCTACTTAAAGGGGGAATGGAGAATTCGAGAAGAAGAAATCCGTTAAGGATCGATGGTGGAGGAGAAAGCATGTGGTTTGCAGATGGAGGGTGGAAAGGGGAGGGGAAAATGCGCGGGAGGATTCCGTTGGAATTTTTGTGATATTTCCTAAAAGAGGCTCCCCTTAAAAGAAATCTTTGTAAAACAGTTGAAAATTGAGGTTTTCAGCAAGAAACTTCTTAAAACCTTGAGAATCATTTGCTTTTTTTGTAATTTTTTCCAGATTTTTTTTTTCATTTTTTTTTGTATTTTTAGAATAAAATCCTAAAGTTTGTGAGAAAAATAAAGGTAAAAATTAATTTTTTGGTGTTTTTGCAAAAATATTTACAAAAGGGGATTTTTCTGAAAATTTAAAAGCTATTTTGAGAAAATTTCTTCAGAAATGGGTTAGGATCCGGGTTTTGAGGAAATATGGGTTTAAAACACTGGATTCGGATCCGGAATTGATTTTGAATATATCAATATGAATTTTAATTCAGAGAATCTGATGAAATGACTTGATTTTCTCAGAAAACGGGGTTAGGGGCAAAAACTTTGAAAAATTTGGCGTGTTCACAGATGCCCCTCTTTGCTACTAAGCCGGTTGAGAGCCAAGCTTAGTGGCAAAGACAATACTCCAAATTTTGAAAATGCCCAGTCAGCAGGTCTGAACTGGGTGTGGAAGAATTATTTTGAAAATATGATTTTTCAGGCTTTGAAACCTTATCCTGAATGGTTTCGGGGAGACGAAATCCTCGAAGATGATATGATTGAGTAGAAAATGAGGAAATCGTGATGGGACTTTAGATGGAAATTCTGAAATGGTGGGAAATGAAAATTTTGATCAGGTCTCATGGGTGAGACAAGATACTCTTTTTGGAATGATTCAGGTTTAGCCCTTAACCTGGATGGGACGAAGATATATCAAAAATGAATTTGGAAATGAGGAAAGGAATACATGAGTACCTTGATGGGACATTTTTTGAAAATGCCTCGTGAATTTGAAGCTCAAGTAGGTTCATATTCTGGATGGATGTACAAAGCATGGATTCCTAGATGGGAAGAGCCATGATGGGACTTGGAAGAAAACATCTCGTCAAAACGCGGAATCTCATTGGAATGTGACTCAGGTTTAACCCAAACCTGCAAGGAAGATACCTCGCGAAGCGAGGTTCCAGGTTATTTCTTAATCTGGATAGGAAATCTACCATATGGGTTTCTCAAAAATGGAGAAAGCACGATGGGACCTTCGGAATTTGGACGAACAAATCCGAGAGGGGTTTTTGCGAAAGGAGGAAATATAGAGTCCCTAAAGCTTTGAAAAGGGGAAGAAATTGGGCGACTCATTGTCGAGACTGAAATAGCTTTTGAAATCAAAGAATCTTTCGCAAATGGTTCAGGTTTAACCCTTATCCTGAGTGGGGGAAATCTACCATACATGTTTCTCAAAAATGAAGAAAGCACGATGGGACCTTCGAAATTTGGACGAACAAATCCGAGAGGGGTTTTTGCGAAAGGAGGAAATATAGGGTCCCTAAAGCTTTGAAAAGGGGAAGAAATTGGGCGTCTCATTGCCGAGACTGAAATAGCTTTTGAAATCAAAGAATCTTTCGCAAATGGTTCAGGTTTAACCCTTATCCTGAGTGGGGGAAATCTACCATACAGGTTTCTCAAAAATGGAGAAAGCACGATGGGACCTTCGGAATTTGGACGAACAAATCCGAGAGGGGTTTTTGCGAAAGGAGGAAATATAGGGTCCCTAAAGCTTTGAAAAGGGGAAGAAATTGAGCGTCTCATTGCCGAGACTGAAATAGCTTTTGAAATCAAAGAATCTTTCGCAAATGGTTCAGGTTTAACCCTTATCCTCAGTGGGGGAAATCTACCATACAGGTTTCTCAAAAATGGAGAAAGCACGATGGGACCTTCGGAATTTGGACGAACAAATCCGAGAGGGGTTTTTGCGAAAGGAGGAAATATAGGGTCCCTAAAGCTTTGAAAAGGGGAAGAAATTGGGCGTTTCATTGCCGAGACTGAAATAGCTTTTGAAATCAAAGAATCTTTCACAGAAGGTTCACGTTTGACCCTTATCCTGAATGGGTCGTCCATACGGAATTCTTTAATGAGAAAACCGTGATGGGACAGGAAGAGATACTTCCTCTTGAAGGAGGCAAATCTTCTGGGAAATATAAACAACGCTAGGTTGCATCAAAATGGATATTGAATGTTTATTTTATTCTTAGAATAGCTAGAAAATTTTGCCAATAAGATAAAATCATAGCTGATTTAAATGCTTGAAAATGTGCGCGTATGTGCAAAGATATTCCCTCTTTTATCTAGAGTATTTCCTCCAATGAGGTTAACTCCTCAGTTCTAAAAGTCAAATTCAAAATTTTAATACTGATGATTTTCTTCAAGGAAGCTATCCATTTCCCTGATATGAGAATAGAAGAAATATTCTTAATTTCATAAAAGCAAGTAATGAAAAGATATTGATAAAAGAATTTTGCATGAGAAAAGATGACTTTTAGCAACTTTGGTAGTTTGATATCTAGGTGTTTTCTTATGATGATCTTTTTGCACTCTTTTTGAGTCATTGGGCTTTCTCGGGCTTTTACATCATCCTTCATTTGGATGAGTCCTGACTTTTCTCTCTTTTCCAGGGAAGGGTACATCACAAACTCCTTCATCTTGGAGATGCTTCGATCCTTCTTTTATCTCAGGGATTCTATTGATCTCACTGGCTTAAAAGGTCTTTAGATGATAGCAGAAATCAAATATCTTTTAAGGTTTGTCGGTAGGTTCATCACACTCGCCTTCATCTCGACGGTGATCTGAACTTTCCCTGGAAGGATCCGTCACAAACTCCGTCATCTTGGAGATGTTTCAAATCTTCTTTGGCCCCGTAGGTCTACTCGCTTAATTCGCCTTCATCTTGACGACAATTGAGAGATCCCTTTTGCGGATATTTGATTGCGACTTTTAAACGAAAATGAGAAGATATTGGGTTGAGTGGATTCTTTTTATATCTCAAGATATTTCCACTGCCTGATTGTCAGAAAGTCATTTTAAAACATGCGCCATAGCCAGGATCAATATCAATTCGCTTCTGGCTTTTCTACGTCATTGAAGATTTATTTCAGTGATCATATCGAGGACATTTCTTACATCCTTTTGGTTGATCAACAAGAAAAGATTTGAATTTTACCTCTTTTCGCAAAAAGTTTCACCTTTTGGAAGGAAGTACTGGAGGTAATATGAGAAAATTCTCTTTGTGCAGTAAGAATATTTAGAATCAACAAATGCTTTTAGCAAATTGGCAAAGTTTTCACGAATTCTTTGTGAAATAATCACTCAATATAGATTTTGATGAGACCTTGAGTTGTAATTTAAGGAAATGGTGTAAGAATCAGACTTTAGAAGACTGGACTGAAGAAATACATTAGGTTTTGGAAATCCCGACCAGTTATGAGAAACTGGATTTTGACAATCCCAACCAGTGAAATCACTGGATTTCAAATCCCGACCAGTAAAAATACTGGATTTGAAAATCCCGACCAGTGAAACGCTGGATTTGAAAATCCCGACCAGTTATAAAACTGGATTTGAAAATCTCGACCAGTTATAAAAACTGGATTTGAAAATCCCGACCAGTTATAGAAACTGGATTTGAAAATCTCGACCAGTTATAAAAACTGGATTTGAAAATCCCGACCAATTATAAGAACTGGATTTGAAAATCCCGACCAGTTATAGAAACTGGACTTGAAAAAGGTTTTATCTGGTGGTTTGAGAGTGATGGAATTTTGGGAGATTATAACTCGAGGGTTGAGAAAATGATGAGATTGTTGAAGATATGGCAATCAAAGGTTGGGAAACTGATAGAATTTGAGAGATTGAAGATCTTGAAGGTTTGGAAATGACAGAACTTGAGGAGTCGCACCCCAAGGGGTTTGATCTTTTGGAATACATGACCAGCGGGAGCTGGATCTTTTTGGAATACGGGACCACCGAGATGCTGGATCCTTTGGAAATACATGACTAGCGAGATGCTGGATCTTTTGGAAATACATGACCAGCGAGATGCTGGATCTTTTGGAAATACATGACCAGCGAGATACTGGATCTTTTGGAAATACATGACCGACAAAAAGATGGATCTTTTGAAAATACATGAAGTTTTGGGAAATTTAAGTCAGAACCTGAATTTAGAAGGAGAAAGGTCTTTGGTCAGAAGACTGATTTTAGAAGGTTACCGGTGTGAGAACCGGATTTTCCCAATGAGCTCAATTTTGAGAAATAACCAGTGCGAGAGCTGGGTTTTGAAGATGAGCTAGGTTTTCAAAATGAGTTTTTAGAAGATAATTCAGGATTTATCCCCTTATCCTGAACGGGGGAAATAACAAAAAGAATACCTCATTGAGAGGAGGCATCAGGTTTATCCCTTATCCTGAAAGGGTATTCTCTAAAGATAAAAGTAGATGAGATTTTAATAAGATTGGAAAAAAAAAATTTGTTAAAACTTGACACAAATGAGCATTAGCTTGATGTAAATTTGATCAAACCAAAATGAATCAAATGAAATAAAAAAATAAAGATCACAAGACTAATTAAGAACTAACAAAATTTGAGGAAAAGAGCTTTCGTCTAATCCTGCCTGCATATGACGGAAGAAGACGATTATAGATCAAAAATAAAAATGCCCCAGTATCATGGAGAAGAATGTAAGAATTGATAGAAGATCATTATTTTATTGAAATGGCTCTTTTGAATAGTACAAAGGCTTTAGAATGAACATTTCAGGTGTAAAACTTCTTCAAATGCAGAGCATTGATGGGATCTGGCATTTCCACTCCATCTGCGTTGATCAGTCGATAAGAATTGCGAGGAAGTGCTTCCTTAACCACATAAGGGCCTTCCCAATTGGGTGACCACTTGTCCCGTGGTCGATGCTTGAGATGAGCTGTCGATCTGAGCACCAAATCGTTAACTCGAAATTTTCTCTCAATGACGGACTTGGCATAGTGTCGAGCTATCCTCTGTCGATAAGCTTGAGCGTGCTCTGCTACCTTGAGCCCTTTTTCATCCAGTAAATCTAGTTGTACCAATCTCTGTTGCTGATACTGATCAAGTGGCAATTCTTTAAGTGAAGCAAATTTGAGAGCGGGCTTCTGGACATGGAGAGGCAAAACCACTTCAGTTCCGTAAACAAGTTATGAAGGAGTGGCATTAGTCGGGGTCCGAATGGTGGTCCGATATGCCCAAAGTGCGTCATGAATCTTCTCATGCCAGTCTCGACCTGTCTTCACAGTCCTTTCCAAAATACGAATCAGAATCTTATTGGTAGCCTCTGCTTGGTTGTTCCCTTGAGGATAATAGGGAGCTGAAAAATGATGGGAAATTCTGAATTTAGAACAAAATGTCTTCATTCTCTCATTTTTAAAATGGGTTCCATTATCTGAGACGATATCATGTGGTATGCCAAAGCGGCAAAGAATGTTCTTGTGAATGAAAGAAACCACATGGTGGCCTTCTACTGTGCGTAGAGTAACAGCTTCAACCCATTTCGTGAAGTACTCTGTCGCAGCCAGAAAGTATTTGTGGCCGTTGAAAGCAGAAGGGGTAATTGGGCCGATGACGTCAAAAGCCCACATAGAAAATGGCCAAGGAGAAACAACTGATTGTAGATATGCGGCCGGAGCATGAATGTAAGGCGCGTGCAATTGGCACTTGACGCACTTCTTCACAAATCTATGACAGTCCTGCTGCATGGTATTCCAGTAGTACCCTGCTCGAATGATCTGCTTGACGAGAGTTTGATAGCCGACATGGCCACCACAAATCCCTTCATGCGTCTCTTGGATAACTTCCATAGCCTCTTCTTTGTCTAAGCATCTTGAATACTCAGAACTGAACCCACGGTGGTAGAGGACATTGGCAAGAATGAAATAGCGGGTAGACATACGTTGAATTGCACGTTGCTCCCTTTTTGGCATCTCTAGTGGAAATTCACCGGTTTCGATGAAATTTTTGATATTTTGGTACCAAGGTTTCTCTTTCTGATTAACCTGGGTTACTTGCATATTTGAATCGAAAGCGGGTTGCTCAAGTCTGCCAACTTCGAAAGAATGACATGATTCACCACCTTTAAAGGATAGAATGGAGCCCAGACTCGCTAAACCATCAGCTATCTGATTATGCTCTCTTCTGATGTGACTGAGCTGAAATTCTTCAAAGTTGTCCATAAGAGCTAGGACGATCTTCTGATATGGGATCAATTTGGAATCTTTCACTTGCCATTCAGTGTTAACTTGACTGACAACAAGTAGTGAATCGCCAAAAGCATGCACTCTCTTGACATTGAAATTTTGCAAGATTTTGAGGCCTTGTATTAAAGCTTCATATTCGGCCATATTATGAGTGCATTGGAAACCAAGCTTGAGAGAATAAGGGATCATTTCTTTTTCTAGAGTGATCAACAAGACTCATATCCCGATGCCAGACATATTTTAAGAGCCATCGAAGAACATATTCCAAACTGGGGGCTGTTGGATATTACAGATGTGCTCATCAGGAAAATCATCTTCTGCTTTAATCTCTTCTGTCAAAGGGAAATCGGCCAACTGATCTGCGATCGCTTGGCCTTTTATCGACTTTTGAGAAACATACTCTAAGTCATATTGCATCAGAAGGACTTGCCACTTCGCAATTCGTCCAGTGAGAAAGGGTTGTTCTAAGATGTATCTGAGCGGATTAAGTTTTGACAGAAATTTGATTTCAGAAGCCAGTAAGTAATGTCTTAACTTCTGGCACATCCAAACCAGGGCTAGACAAGTTTTCTCCATCTGAGAATACTTCTTTTCATAATCAATGAAAGTTTTGCTCACGTAGTAGATGGCGTGCTCTATCAGGCTGCCTTCTTCATACTGCGCGAGAAATCCACCGCAGGCATTCTGATTGACAGAAATATATAGTAGGAGAGGTTTTCCCAGTTTAGGAGGCTTCAAAACTGGTGGATTAAGGAGATACTGCTTGATGCGCTCAAATAAGAGCTGACATTCTAATCCCCATTCAAATTTAAATCCTTTTCTTAGCAAATGGTTGAAAGGCTCGCATCTCATAGCCAAATTAGAGATGAATCTGCGAATAGACTGAATACGCCCTTGAAGGCTTCGCAGTTCCTTGAGATTAGTTGGAGGTGGCATGTCAATAATGGCTTTTGCCTTGGTCGGATCCACCTCGATCCCTTTCTTGCTGATAATGAAGCCGAGCAACTTGCCGGACTCCACTCCAAAAACACATTTCTGAGGATTAAGTCTCAATTTGTAAAGAATAAGTCTTTCAAAAACTTGACTAAGAGCATCGAGATGATCCTCTTCTTCTTTAGACTTAACTAGAATGTCATCCACGTATGCATCCATATTCTTGTGCATTTGATCATGGAAAATAACGGCCATTGCCCTTTGATAGGTTGCCCCGGCATTCTTGAGCCCAAATGGCATCACCGTATAGAAGAAGGTTCCCCATGGGGTAGTAAATAAAGTCTTGGACTGATCACGAACGGCCAACTTGATCTGATTATAGCCTGAATATCCGTCCATGAAGGAAAACATGGCATGATCTGCTGTGCTATCGATCAACAGGTCAATGTTGGGAAGTGGATAATCATCTTTTGGGGTGGCCTTATTGAGGTCCCTGAAATCAATGCAAATTTGAACTTTTCCGTTCTTTTTAGGGACTGCCACGATATTTGCTAACCAGTCTGGGTAATCAATGGCCCGGATGAAGCCTGCTTTTAATAAATCTTCAAGTCCTTTCTTGACTTGTTGCTCAATTCGAGGGTCTAATTTCCTCAATTTCTGCTTGATTGGTCTGGCTTCTGGTTTCAACTTGAGTCGATGCTCAACCAGCTTGATATCCAATCCTGTCATATCTTCATAAGTCCAGGCAAATACTTCCTGATGCTTTTTGAGGAATTGGATGAGTCTAGCATTTTCAATTTCGCTTAGACTCGACCCGATTTTGAGATTTTTTGGATCATCTTCCGACCCAATGTTGATATCCTCAGTTGAATCTTGAACCAAAGATGATGGTTTATCCTGCTTCTGAATGTGAGCAAATTCTGGCAATTCTTGAATGGTGGAATCAAATTCGGTTGGCTCTTCAGTCTGCTCTGCTGCCTGACTGACCTCTGCTCTGCCTTTCATCTTAGAAAATCTTGCCAATTTTAGACATTTGGGATTGATAACGAATCTTGTCATTGATTCAGGAGTTAATAGTCCTGAAAATGCCGAAAAGAGGTTTTTAGGGGAAAGTACAAGCCAAAACAAATTTTTTGTATAAAGCAAAGAGTAATGTCATAGACAAAGCATAAGAAGGAATGATAGATGCTCGAAGAGAAAATTTGATCTTTCATTGATTGAGGTAAAGCATTTACAAGACTCTGACAAAAGATGAGACTGTATTGTCCCTACAAGATTTAAACAAAAGAGAAGAAAAGAAAGCAGGAAAACTAAGGCATCATCTTCACTTGTTTCCCCTGACGAAAACTGTCTTTTTGCTGGAATCCTGGCCGATGAACCCCAACCCTGAACTGTCTAAATGCTGAGCAGTAACGATTGGCTCCACTATACCATCTTCATTCTTTCCCATGCCCCGGAATGGCTAGTATCCATGTTTTATCAGCAGATCAAATCCCTTTCTGGCTTTGGAGAACTGGGGGAATAAAGGGTGATCTTTGAAGGAGGCGTAATCAATGCGTCCTCCTAACTTGAAGAAACAAGGTCCCTGCCATTGGACCGTAGCTGCAACATTCTCCTCTTCCATGACATCTTTCAGTTTTAGCATCTCTAGACTATCACTAAGATTGATCTCATCCGCTTCTTGGATGCTTGGAATATCTGCTGTAAATGTTGGACGGGGAATCATAGGCTGTGGCAGCCTTTCTTCAGGGTCTTCGCCCAAAATGGTGGTGATCATTCCACCCTTGGACCACTTGATGCATTGGTGGAGAGTTGATGGAACTGCATTGGCGTTGTGGATCCATGTTCGTCCCAATAATAGATTGTAAGTTGGCGGCACATTGACGACATGGAATAAGACGGTGTGCACTGAGTAGTTGATGAAAATCTCTAAAAAGACTTTGCCTTTTGCAGTCTGCCCGTGATTATCAAAGCCGTAAATGGTGATAGGGTCAGGCACATATTCTTCTTCTTTCAATCCCAATGCTTTCGCTGTCATTTCTGGGCAAATATTTAAGCTGCTGCCCCCATCAACAAGTACGTGCGGGACAGTCATGCCCCTGGTCCTGACTACGATGTACAGTGCATTGTTATGGAATGAATGAGGCTTTGGCAAGTCCTCATCAGAGAAGGTGATAGGTGCATTAGTCATTGCTTGATTTACTATTTGCGCCATATCTTCGGGCGTGGTGCCCGGTTTCACCTTGATCTTCCTCAATAGATCATCTAGTTTTTCCCGGTGCTGAGGAGAATCATGGGTTAATTCAAAAATAGAGATATTGGAGAGCGCTGTAATAGGCTTTTGAAGGTTTTTGGCTCGTTCTTCTGCTGCTTCTGAGGTTTCTGCTTCCTCTGCGCAGACTTCTTTTCTCAAAAATCTCTTTGGAAAAACTTGGGTTTTTCCAATCTCAACTGATATGTTTCTGATGTTAAAAAATGAGAGGATATCCCCTCTCTGAGATGCAGGCTGATCCTGACGTAGAACCATTACCTGATGCTGCAAACTTATTTCCTCGCTGGAACAAGGATGTATGTGACTCTGAGGGAGAAAAGAATCTTCCGAAATGGTTGACGCTGAATGCTTTGGGAATGGGGCGGACAGAATATCCATTTTGCCCTCTTCTTCATCCTCGATGAGGATGCTTTTATCAATGCAGTCCTGGATCAGATGCTTCAGGACGAAGCAATATTCAGTGTCATGGCCCATCGCTCTGTGGAACTTGCAGTACTGTTCCTTAAATCTTCCCATGAGCACTGGCGGATCTGCAACCTTGGGAAGTTTCACCATCCCATGAGACAACAAGTATTCCAGAATTTTCTTCAACGGCTGGTCGAGGGGAGTGAATTTCCGATCCCTGCTCCAGTTTATATGTTTGGGTTTTTCTTGAAGGTCCCCCTTTTGTTGAGGACCGGCCGGAAGAGGCTTATCATTGTTCTTGAAAATTTTCCCCTTCCTTCCTCTGTTCTGCTCGGGCTTTGTGCCACTGCCACTGCCCTGTTTACTGCTACTGCCCTGATCATTCCCTGGAACCTCGGCAGAGTAGGTGAAGTGTGCCTTCTTCTTTGGGATATTTTTGGCCAAGGCGACACCTTCATACATTCCGTTCTCCACCCCCATCTCGAGCCATTATGCTCGCTCTGTCAGTTCGATAAAGGATTTGGAGGGGTATGGGAAGAGGAGACTTTTCAGGGGCTGAGAGAAATTATTGAGAATGACTTGGAGTGCATGCTCCTCAGAAATAGGGTTTCTCATCTTGTTGCACAGGCTTCTCCATTTGTGAATGAAGTCCCTGGCCTTCTCATTGGGCTCCTGTTTCAGGTTGCACAGGTGGTTCAGAGTAGGTAGGGCTTCCGTGTTGAACAGGAAGCGTTTAATAAACATGTTGACAACTTTGTCAAAATCCCTTAACTCAATGGAATTGACATGTTCAGCATACCATTTGGCGGCTATCCCCTCAAGACTGCGGGGAAAACAGAGAAATAGAGCACGGTTGTCTTCGCTGAATCGGGCGCATTCTGCAAAAAACATGGCGAGGTGGGCCTTGGGATCTCCGGATCCATCAAACTTAATGAACTTTCTGGGGAGGTTCTCCAGATTGATGTCCCCCTCTAAACCAAGGTAGAAGTCCTGCCTGGTGTATGATCTTTTTCCTTTATCCCGGACTTGCAGGTCTTTAACAATTTTGGTCAGTGCCTGGATCGAGTCCTCTGCAGGGGCCCCATTCCTGGGCTTGTTCACTGACACTGGCTCTTCTACCGGCCTCTTGGACTGCCGCAGATATTTCGGGATGTAGATCAGCTGTTCTTCTTCCTCAGAGACTTCTTCTGACCCGGAATCCTCAGAGGTGCTGTCACGCTGTATTCTCTGCTTGCTGATCTTAACCGGCTTCTTTATGGGCTTCTTCTTAGCCTTGGTCTTAGAGGCTGCCTTCTTTGGAGCCGCCTTAGCCTGCTCGGCCATCATTTTAGTCATCATTTTCTGAAAAACCCGATACATGGCCGGATCAACATCACTCTCATCTCCGGAGTCATGCTTTTTGGATAATCGGGGAGAATTCATTTCCTCTGGCTCGCTATCACTGTGCTGTTGAGCGGCCCTCTTATCAGCCATTGTCTGAACCATTTTCAGATGCCAAAGCTTTCCTGCAGAATATGGGAATGGTTAGAGTATGGAGAAGTTTTTTTTGAAAATCACGATTTCTTTGAGAAAAAGCAAGAAATGAAGGGATTTGGTAGACAATTTCAAGAGATTATTCCATTACCCGGGATTGGGTCATCACACGATTTTATGATAATTGTGTTACCATTTGATGATAACAAAGAAATGTGCCTTGTTACCTAGGCGAGGTCGTCAACCATGAGAAAATATATTTGAAGAAAGGTGTGGAAGGAATGTCCCATTTACCCGGGATGAAGTCGTCACCCAAAATTTGTGACTATTTGTGCTATAAACAAAATACAAGAAATAAAATTTTGGCTAGAAAGTAATTTTTTTATTGATATTAACATTTAAAGACAAAGAGAGGGTGGGCAGACAGTTTGCCACCATTCTCGATATTCAGATGATACATTTGGTCCAGGAAATATAAACAGAGAAATAAAGGAATCCCATGTATATTTGGCGACATGATACGCCCCAGACCACTAATCCGACTGCAGGTTGAATTCTGGCACGTTGCCTGTCGGGAAACGAGTGTTGGCACGAACCTGCCGCTGTGAAAACTGTCTCAGACATCGTTCCGGCTGATAATCAACACAAAAGAAAGGGCCCATCAACTTGTAGCGCTTGTCTCGAGCATAGGTGTATCGAGGAACAGTCTCTCTTCTGTCAAAGAAGTCCCAGGTAATCTCCTTCTGATGCAGCTTCTCGATCAGAACTCGGCATTGGATGGCTGTCTTTGGCTGCTTACTGTTGAACCTAAAAGAACTGGCCTTCGAGGGAACGTGTCGTAGGAACCACGACTGCAGGGCGTAAGTGCATCTTTCTACCAGAATGGTCTCTCCGAGGGCAAATCGAGCCAAGCCTCTGTAAAGAAAGGCTATGCGGCCATGGAGACTGAGAGCTGACGGGTCTGCTTGCTTCCCCATCTTCGAAAGAGCTAGGCGACTCTGATATCTATGAAATTCTGGCCATCTTGAAAGAAAGCTAATCCAACTATGCACAGGATCATGGCATGCTGAATTCTGTCTTTCGCTGCTCGAGACAAAGTGTCAACCTCTTTGTAGGCTCCTTACTTTTGATATAGTTCAAATAGGTCGATGAACTGATTTCCACCAATCTCAGTGAGAGGCCAGGATCTGCTCCCTGTTGCTCTTGCTAAGGCTTCTCGGACATCCACCCCTTTGATGTTGATCAAAAACTACTGCTCGATGGGATCATCTGGTTGACCAGCTGGTTCGGGCAATCCCATAATATCATTGAACTCTTCCATCAGTAGAGTCATCTCTCCCCATGGAAACCAAAATGTGCAGGTACGTGGATTCTACCATTCTGTCATAGCCTGAATCAGAGCTCCATTGATGGTTCGCTTGCCTGCCGCTGATGCCATCTCCAACCCACAGTCATCCAAGTGGTCTGGAAACATACGTGAGAAGGTGGCAAACCAAGAATAATACCACCGAGGGAAGAAAGGATGAGACTGGATGACCCGCAGATCCGGAGGTCCATCCTGAATCTGATAGAAGACATGATCTCGGGGAAAGACTGTATCGAGGGAATTTGACGCCATTGAAGTGGTACTGGGGAAAAGAAGAAATAAGGAGGATTAGATAGAATGCAGGACTTATGGATAGACTCTTTAAAGAATCAACCTGGAAATTTTAAAAAGGTTGATAAAATTTTAAAGGAATTTTCCAGGGTTTTTGAAGAAAAATTTGATCTAAAAGAAGGGAAAAGAAATGTAGGTGGAAAGAAATATTCACCTGAGGTTTTTGAAAATAAGGGTAAGTTTTAAATAACACGCCCAGGGTTTTCGAAAAGGGTTTGATACATATATATGAGAGAATAAGAGTTTTATCATACAACTAAAGCTGCACAAACAAATATGCGCACACAGTACTCCCTAAAGGCTAACTCTAAATGCAATATTTGAAATGGCTTGTAGGACCTTAATCCTAACTCTAGGGTTCAGATCATCTGATTCCAATCAAGATACGCCGATATACCCGAGCCGAAGCTCGAAGTACGTGGCATAGAAATATTTCTCCGGTTCTAAGGTAATGGCTTCCCAACATCCTTGTGCACCTACCGATATACCTCAGACTATGGCCCTTAGGTACGGGGTAGGGGGGCGCGAACCCAAATAAGTGGTTCAGTTGTGAGGCTCTCTCCCGAACTATGGTTCAGTGAGACAACCCAGCAACGTGAAGACCGGGACAATATAGGTAAGGAGGTTTTCAAAATATGTGCAACATGCAAGAAATCAGATGGCTCTAATGCAAGTCCTAAAGAGATAGATTTAAATGAAAAGAAGCATACATTTGCACACATTGTTTGCATTCAATCCCTAGAATTGAGGGGAGTTATATTTAAGACCTAAGTCTAATATGAGCATGGAATAATCTCCTCAATATGGTCCTACCAAACCATACTTAAATCCTATATGCAATGATGTCAGCTTAAGACAAAATCTAGGCCCCTAAGGTTTGCATGGAAATGAAGCTGACATTTGAAGAATAAAGACTTAGATAATGTCAAAGCAAAAGAAAAGGCATAATTCGACCGGACGGAGACGAGTCCCATCACGGTCGCCAAAACTGTGATCATCGCAAAATTTTTCCTCTCGTAATATTCTCTCTCTTCCTTCTCTTTTCCTTTATTTCCTCCTTTTTGAAGGGAGAAAATAAAAGACGGAAAGAAAGAGAGAAGAGAAAAGAAAAGAAGAGAAGAGAAGAGGAGAGGAATTCTTTCGCGGGTCTCACTTGACCTGAATTTTGAAATTTTTTGAAATAACTCGCCTTCGTTTTTGAAATATTTGCGAGAAAACTGGGAGACGGGATCCGCTCGTCGGTACGAGGTTCGACCGTTCCTGGCGCCTTTACCAGAGGTAATCGAACCAAGGGTCGAATTTATGCCTTTTGCTTTGCAAAGAATTTATCTAAGTATTTATCCTAAGTCTAAATGCACAATGAATCATGCTTGTGCAAATGCAAAGATGTATGCTCTTTTTGAAAATGTTTTGAAGAATTCCCAAGTGAATCTGATAAAGTGAAGAAATGTTTTCTAACTTAGAACTTAAGATTAAATTTCTAAGTTTTTAGAATGATCAAGAGCTAGGGAAAAACAGATCTGAATTTGGAAAATGATTTTGAAGTTTTGAGATAAAAGAAGAAGAAAGGAATTTTCAAAGTCATAAATGGACTTTGAATCAGAATAGAAAATGGAATTGAATCAGAAGGAAAGATAGAATTGGGAAATTTGAAAAAATTGAGAAATGAAATTGATTTAAAGTTGGAACTTCAAGATGAAATCTGAGTCCAAAATCTGAATAGGGTTCAAAGTTGAATTTTGAATCTAGGATCTGAAATGAGAACTTGATTTAAAATCTGGAATGAAATGGAATTGGTTTTGGAATTAAAGTGGGATTAGGATTTGGAATTTTGAAGGGAATTGGATTTAAGATTTGGAATCCAAGATGGTATTTGGATCTGAAATCTGAGATCCAAGATAGGGTTGGACTCTGGATCCTAAGATGGAATTGGATCTGAAGTCTGAGATCCAATATAGAATTGGATTCTGGATCCTAGAATGGATTCGGATCTGAAGTCTGAGATCCAATGTAGGATTGGATTCTGGATCCTAGAATGGATTTGGATCCGAAGTCTAAGATCCAAAGGGGAATTGGATTCTGGATCCTAAGAATTAGAATTTGGATCTGAATCTGAGATCCAATGTAGAATGGGGATCTAGATCCTAAGAATTGGAATTTGGATCTATAATCTGAGATCCAAAGGTAGAATTGGTTTTGGATCCTAAGGTGAATTTGGATCTGAAGTCTGAGATCCAAGGTGAATTGGGTTCTGGATCCTAGAATGGATTTTGGGTCTGTAATCTGAGATCCAAGGTGAATTGGGTTCTGGATCCTAGAATGGATTTTTGGATCTGTAATCTGAGATCCAAGGTGAATTGGGTTCTGGATCCTAGAAAGGATTTTTGGATCTGTAATCTGAGATCCAAAGTGAAGTTGGAAATCTGGATCTAAGCTGAGATTAACTTTGGATTTTGGGTTTTGAAAGTCCAAATGGGACTTTAGAAGATGGATCTGGGTTTTGAAAACCCAGATTGAACTTGAGAAGGTTTTGGATTTTGAGATTCAAAGTCAATCTCAACTTTGATTTAAAACTTGAAGAAAATTGGATTTTGAATCAGAAGATGAATTAGAAACTTCAAAGTTAAATTGAACTTTGAAATTGAATTTTGAATTGAGTTGGAAATTTGAAGTTTGTATATAAAATGATTTTGGACTTTCAAAGTCAATTTGGACTTTGAATCTGAAATTTTGAATCTTAAAATGAGATAGAATTGGATTTGAATAAGATCTGATGAAGAAGAAGAAATGCTTGGGATTTTGAAAAAGAAGTTTTGAAAATATGATGCAATTCTATCCTATATGATGAATGAATTTGAATAAGTTGAAAGTAGATTTGAAAATCATATTTCATTCTTTAAATGAATTAAAAATAAGATTGAAAATATAATACATCCTTGACTATGGTCATTGAATGTATTATATGATAACCTATATTTAAATTCAAAAGAAGAATAAAATACATTTTTAGTGCTTTTATAGAATTTAAAATGAAATTAACTCTCAATATACCCTAACTATGGCCATTGGTATATATTTTGAGTTAATTTTAAGTTAAATTCTGATAAAAGAGTAAAATATTTTAGGAAAATATATTGAATTTTGAAAATGGATCCAGTGTGGATCCAATGTTATTTTGTAAAAGATAAAAATGCTAAATTTTGTCCACACCCTGACTATGGCCATTGATGTGGATCATCAACTTAACATCCATTACCTCTTACAAAATGGTGCATGTGCCATTCGTGTTTCACCATTGTGAGAATTGAAGAAATGAAGGAAAAATGCATGAGAATAAGTAATCCAATGATATTTACAATGCTCATTCATTCTACCTAAAGCAGGAAATATAAATTTTCATTAAGGTCTAGCTATTACAACAGATAGAATCAAATTTACAACCCCAAATAGTGATTTCTTTCATACATTTTCTGCAAAACAACTAGGTTAGTATGAAAAGAGAAGGAAAATTTTGCATATTTTCAAACATACAAGATATGGGATACTTATATGCCACGGTTTTCATGAGAAATGATATATCTGTGAGTATGCATATTTATATGTATACGTATACATATGAATATGTATACCTATGTAGATATAAGTATACATATGTATATTTATATACATATATATATATATATATTTGCATATATACAGCATGGATAGTGATATGCATGGCAGGGGAAGGTGCTGTGATGACTAAAGGGAGTGATGATGAAGGTTTTGGTATATGATAATGAATTGTAGATATGTTGTTGCATGATAATGTCACTGTATTGGCAGCAATATGACAAAGGTATAAGACAAATGGGATGGTGGTTGTATATATGATACTACAACAGGGGTAACGAAATGGAGTTGTAATGCTTGAATGGCTGGTACTCACTGTTTGTGGAATGCTTTTAAGCATCTCTCAAAAGTTGGAATATGACATAAGTTTACAAACTTATGAAGATACCAATGTTGTGCTCTGTAGGAGGTCTTATCTAGAGGAAGGATATATGGAATGAAAATGTATCATAAGGTGCAGGATAAGCTATGGCCACTAAGGGAAAATGGGAAAATATAGATTTTAAGGATTTGCCTGTTACTGTAACCTGTGAACATGAAAGGAGGTGACATGCTCACGGTTAGGCAGTGGTTGGTGGCTGGACTGCTTATGACAGTGAGGTCTGTGAGGCTATGGTAAGGCATAGAGATTGGTAACTTGAGTGACATATGGCCTGTAGATCACATGTAACAGGGTAGAGATCCATCCTAGCAGAGAAACTTGCGCTCCAACTGAAACCTCATGGAGACAACAATTGGGTTGGGAACCAGTTTTGACACCTACTCAGACCCGATTTCACAAAAAGAGAAGGTGAGCCCAGGAGGCCGAAATGGATGTGCTGACCATCCTGATCCAATTATTGAGATTAGCCACCCCTGAATGTTGACAGTAGATTAATCACAAGTAACAGGTAGGTGTGAGGGGCATGACCAACCATGGACAGATTAGTGAATACAAAATCTCAATGTAATTTAGTGATTCAATTGGACGAACATAGGAATTTTGGTGTGAGGTAGGCGCAACATATGCTACAAAGCATAGAAGGTTATGGCAACCCTAGGGTTGTTGTGCTGCTGAAGCACAGAAAGCCACGGTGAGTGCAACAATGAGTGACTGTTATGAGTGGTAGGTGCACCAGGGGTTGTATGTAGGTGACAGTACAGCTGACTAGGTGTGGCAATGAAGGTGTGATAGAAATTTCCAACATGTGAATAATGCTATGGCCTAACATGTACTCCAGCAACAAGGTACTGGAAGTAATGAAACTACACATAATGCTACAACGAAGGTGAAGATAACGTGCTGCTATGGTGGTGATGGAGACAATAAAATGGTGAAGCCTGGTGGTGTGAATATGTGTAGTGATTGTGCCATAGTGGGTAGAGGAAAAATGTTGTACCAGTGAGCAAAACTTCAATATATCGTTTCAATGCAAATTCCCACCAAATCAAGAATGACCTTTCTGCAGAACCAAGTAACAAGAATTGAACAACATGGAACTGACATGGGATTTCTCTTGGCCAGTCCAAATAATAAAAAAAAAATCTTCCAAGCATTTAAAACACGATTTTATGAGTATTGGAAAGCTAAAAAAAAAAAAAAACTAGCACATCAAAAGATGATTCAATGTGAACCTGCGCATGTTTCCTGACTAGTGTAATCCCCCACACACTATGGAAGGTCTTTGAGACGATTTACAATATTCTTTCTCCAACACGGGCTGAGATCGCATTTCTGGAGAGCCCAAGTGTGGGACTAGTTGGAAGTTCCATGGGCGTTTCTTGCTTTTTGCGAGGGATTTTGAAGGAGGGAGAGAAGGATGCTTCCCCTTTCGTTCGTCAGTGGGCCTGCTTCTGGTGGGGTGAGGCCGGAGTTTTCTTCGCTCGATCAGAGGGAAGAGGAAGTTGATTTTCCTTCAGGTGGGGACCGAGAGAAGTCTGGTGGCTTCTACTTGATTTTGCAGGGATTCCGGAAGAGGGGAGCAGAAGAGTAGGTGAGGGATTGTAAGAAAATCTAGGGGTTGCAACGGATACTTGGAGTAAGGATCGATCTTCAGGAAAAATCATGGATCCTGAAGACAGAGGCTCGCCTCTACTTAAAGGGGGAATGGAGAATTCGAGAAGAAGAAATCCGTTAAGGATCGATGGTGGAGGAGAAAGCATGCGGTTTGCAGATGGAGGGTGGAAAGAGGAGGGGAAAACGCGCGGGAGGATTCCGTTGGAATTTTTGTGATATTTCCTAAAAGAGGCTCCCCTTAAAAGAAATTTTTGTAAAACAGTTGAAAATTGAGGTTTTCAGCAAGAAACTTCTTAAAACCTTGAGAATCATTTGCTTTTCTTGTAATTTTTTCCATATTTTTTTTTTCATTTTTTTTTTGTATTTTTAGAATAAAATCCTAAAGTTTGTGAGAAAAATAAAGGTAAAAATTATTTTTTTGGTGTTTTTGCAAAAATATTTACAAAAGGGGATTTTTCTGAAAATTTAAAAGCTATTTTGAAAAAATTTCTTCAGAAATGGGTTAGGATTCGGGTTTTGAGAAAATATGGGTTTAAAACACTGGATTCGGATCCGGAATTGCTTTTGAATATATCAATATGAATTTTAATTCAGAGAATCTGAAGAAATGACTTGATTTTCTCAGAAAACGGGGTTAGGGGCAAAAACTTTGAAAAATTTGGGGTGTTCACAACAGGGAATATCAAATGAAACAAGACATGGTGAGTATATGCCAATGATGGATCCCAGTTATTACAAGCAGCAAAACATTGTTAACAGGATGCTAACGATGAATAAATTACGGGAAGCATGAACGACTCAAGCAGCAATACACGGACTCATGCTACAGAAAGGCATAGTCATGTATTGTAATGAGAAGCCAGGGGGAATTCAAAGAAGAAAAGAAAAAAAAAACAAGATCGAGATGACGATGTACAATGAGAATAAGAAATTAAAAACTAAAGAGAATTTGTAACTAGGAAAAAAAATGTAGGAATCCGAAGATTCCTATTGATATTGCATTGAATGGGTCAACCCTGCTATATGCAGAATGATTCCATCCTTCGTGTTGTAATCTAAAATAAAATAAAATGAAAACAAAAGAAAAGAGATTCAGACGATAAGTAGAGAGATAACATTTTGCAGAGAATCTGAAAGAAGAGAGAAGGATGGCTACTCACCTGGTCGTTGTAGGGGTTTTGATCTCCTTCAAACAACGGTAGACAAGGTACCTCGAGAGATAGCACTTCAACTCGGATTGTTGGAGGGCTGATTGATCGTGGCCGTCACTGGAAGTTGGGTTTCCTTCGCTCGATTAGGGAAGATCCGAGAGAAGGAGGAGGAAGGGAGAAGGAGAAGCAGAAGAGAAAGGAGGAAAGGAGAAAATGAAGTGTGAAGAAGAAGATGGGGAAGAAATCAGAGAAGAGGGATGCAGGGGTGAGAGCGGATGATCGAAGAGGAGAGGGCTGCTGGGGTGAAGCGCGGTCGATCAACCACTTTCCCTGTGCCTCCTTTTATAGAGGGGGGAAGAAGAGTCAAGAAAAGTTGTCTGTTGGAGATGAACGGGAGAGGAAGAAGAGGGCGATGGAGGTTGGCGATCGACGGATGGCGATTGAGCGAGAGAGAGAGAGAGAAAGGGAGAGAGAGCTCGTGAAGGAGGAGGCTGTTGCCGGTTTTCCAAAAGCAGGGCTCCTTAAAAAATAATTTCAAAAAGGGGTTTTTAAAACCTTTTTTTTGTGATTTTCTTTATGTTTTGAATTTTTGTTCTTTTTCTTCATATTTTCTGGATTTTTTTGTTATTTTTGAAAGAAAAAATTTAAAACTAGAGGGACATAAGAGATTTAAAACTTTTTTTTTTGGATTTTTGAGAAATATTTATAAAAGAAAGGTTTTCTGAGAATTCAAGTTTGATTTCTTCAGAAAACAGGTTTAGATCCAAATTTTGAGGAAATATTCGAGTTTTGAACCTCGAATCGAGAAATACAGAACATCGAATCCAAATGGATATCGGATGGACTGTCTGAGCCTTTAAGAAATTATTTTTTGGTATTTTTGCGAATTTAATTTTGAAAATTAGATAACGAGGCACAAATTTAGATTTTAATACTAGGTTCAGATCCAAAATCGAGTCAGATATAGAAAATGGATTTGATTCCAGCAAATCCTAGAAATAAACTGAAATTTTGGGTGAAAATGACTCAATTTACTCAGAAAAGGGGGCCAGGAGCAAAAAGGAGATATTTATAAAATTTTGAAAATTTTGAGATGTCCACAGATGCCCCTCTTTGCTACTAAGTTGGTCGAAAGTCGAGCTTAGTGGCAAAGAAAATACTCTAAATTTTGAAAAATGCCCCAGTCAGAAGATCTGAACTGGGTGTGGAAGAAATTGTCATTCTCAGGCCTAATACCTTACCTGAATGACTTTGGGGAGATGAAATCCTCAAAAATGGTATAACTGAATAACAGAAATGAGGAAATCGTGATAGGACTTTGGGTGAAGATCCCAGAATGATGAAAAATAAGAATTTTGATCAAGTCTCATGGATGAGACAAGATCAGCTTTTTGGAATGACTCAGGTTTAGCCCTTAACCTGTATGGGACGAAGATATATCAATATGAATTGAATGGGGAAAGGAATACATGAGGACTTTGATGGGACATTTTTGAGAAAAATGCCTCGTGAGAGGAAACTCAAGTATGATCCTTTCTTGAACAGATATGAAAAGCATGGATTCCATGATGAGAAAACCATGAGAGGACTGGGAGAACTACCTCGTCGAAACGAGAAACCTCGTCGGAACGAAGCTCAGGTTTAACCCAAATTTGAATGAAAGATACCTCGAGGAGCGAGGTTCAGGCTTAACCCTTAACCCAAAGGGGTCGACCAAATGGAATCCTTGAAGGAAGAAACCATGATGGGACCTTCAGAGTTTAAACAAACAGATCCGAAAGGGGTTTGCGAAAGGAGGAAAATGGGGTTCCCTAAAGCTTTGGAAAAGGGATGATATGGGGCGCCTCATTGCTGAGACCAAAATCAGCTTTTAAAATCAATGACCTCTCGCAAAAAAGTATAAGTTTGACCCTTAACCTGAGCGGGTGCGACCATACGAGATTCTTGAATGAAGAAACTGTGATTGGATAGGAAGAGATACCTCTCCTAAATAAGGCAACTATTTTTGAAAATGTAAACAACGCTAGGTCGCATCAAAATAGATATTGAATATTTATTTCATTTTTGAACAGCTAGAAAATTTTGCCAATAATATAAAATTGTAGTTGACTCAAACGCTTGAAAATGTGCACATATGTGCAAAAGACATTCTCTCTTTTACCTAGAGTATTTCCTCCAATGAGGTTAACTCCTCGGTCTTAAGAGTTAAATTCAAATTTTTAGCGCTGAAGACTTTCTTCAAGGAAGCTATTCATTTCCTTGATATGAGGAGAGAAGAAATTTTCTTAATTTCATAAAAGCAAGTAGTGAAAAGATATTGATAAAAGAATTTCGCATAAGAAAAGATGACTTCTGGCAATTTTGGCAGTTTTGGCAGTTTGATATCTGAGTGTTTTCCCATGATGATCTTTTTGCACTCTTTTGAGTCATTGAGCTTTCTTGGATCTTTACATCATCCTTCATTCTGGAGATGTCCTGACTTTTCTTTTTTTCTGGGAAGGGTACGTCACAAACTCCTTCATCTTGGAGATGTTCCGATCCTTCTTTTGTCTCAGGAATTATACTGATGATATTGGCTCAAAAAATCTTTACATGATAGCAGAAATCAAATATCCTTTAGGGTTTGTTGGGAGGTTCATCACATTCGCCTTCATCTCGACGGTGATCTGAACTTTCTCTAGAAGGATCCGTCACAAACTCTTTCATCTCGGAGATGATCCAAATCTTCTTTGGCCCCAGGGGTCTAGCTCGCATATTCATCTTCATCTTGACGACAATTAAGAGATCCCTTTTGTAGATATTTGATTGCAGCTTAAATGACTGAGGAGATATGGATTAAGTGGATTCTTCTTATAGCTCAGGATATTTTCACTGCCTGATTGCTAGATAGTCGTCTTTAAACATGCATCATAGTTATGATCAATATCGATTCGCTTCTAGCTTTTCAATATCATTGAATATTTTTTTTGCTAATCATACTGAGGATATTTCTTACATCTTTTTGGTTGATCAACAGGGAAAATATTTGAATTTTATCCCTTTTCGCAAAAAGTTTCACCTTTTTAGAAAGAATACTAGAGGTAATCTAAGGTGATTCTTTTGTGTAGTAAGAATATTGAAATCAACAAATATTTTTAGCAAATAGGCAAAGTTTTCGAGAATCCTTTGTGAAATAATCACTCAACATAAATTTTGATAGGACCTTTAGCTGAAATTTTGAGAAAATAAAATGAATCATGAAGTTTTTGGCAAATTTTTTTTACCAGCAAAACTGGATTTTGTTTTTGGAATACCAGCTCGAAAGCAGCATTTTATTTAACCGATTAGCTCGAAAGCATGATTTTATTTGACTGACCAGCTCAAAAGCATGATTTTGATGGAAAGACTAGCTCGAAAGTAGGATTTTGATTGTTCGACTAGCTTGAAAGCAAGATTTTTTTTTTGACCAGCTTGAAAGTAGGATTTTTTTGTTCGACCAGCTCGAAAGAAGGATTTTTGGTTTGACTAGCTCAAAAGCAGGATTTTTTTATTCAATCAGCTCGAAAGCAGGATTTTTTTGTTCGATCAGCTCGAAAGCAGGATTTTTTGTTCGACCAGCTCGAAAGCAAGATTTTTTTGTTCGACCAGCTCGAAAGCAGTATTTTTTGTTCGACCAGCTCGAAAGCAGGATTTTTTTGTTCGACCAGCTCAAAAGCAGAATTTTTTGTTCGACCAGCTCGAAAGCAGGATTTTTAATGAAAGGACCAGCTCAAAAGCAGGCTTTTTTTTATCGACCAGCTCGAAAGCAGGATTTTTTTGTTCGACCAGCTCAAAAGCAGAATTTTGATTGTTCGACCAGCTCAAAAGCAGGATTTGTTTGACAGACCAGCTTGGAAGCAAGATTTTGATTGTTCAATCAGCTCAAAAGCAAAATTTTGATTTTTCGATCAGCTCGAAATTAGGATTTGTTGCTAGACCAGCTTAAAAGCAAGATTTTGTTTGTTCGACCAGCTTAAAAGCAGGATTTGTTTGATCAACCAGCTCAAAATCAAGATTTTGATTGTTCGACCAGCTCGAAAGTAAGATTTTGATTGTTCGACCAGCTTGAAAGCATGATTTTGTTTATTCGACCAGCTCAAAAGTAGGATTTTGTGTTCGACCAGTTCGAAAGCAAGACTTTGTTGTTGAAATGGTTAAAATGATTGACATTGATAGAGTTGTGACCCGAAGGCTTGAAAATGATAGATATTTGATGAAATTGTAATCCGAAGGCTTAAAAATGATAGACATTGATGGAATTGTAACCCGAAGGCTTGAAAAATGATAGACATTGATAGAATTGTAACCCGAAGGCTTGAAATTGAGAGACATTGATGAAATTTTAACCCGAAGGCTTAAAAATGATAGACATTGATGAAATTGTAACCCGAAGGCTTGAAAATGAGAATTGGATGACCCAAAGGTCGAAATTGGCATTAGAGCTTTGATTTTTGATGAATGGTTAGTGCGAAGACTGAACCTAGGGGGCCAACTGATCAATCAGCCAGACACTAGCACGAGCGCTAGGCATACCAGTACGAGCATTGGATTTTTGCAAATATACCAGTACGAGCACTGGATTTTTGAAAGATGTACCAGTATGAGCACTGGATTTTGAAAATGCTCTAGTACGAGCACTGGATTTTGAAAATATACCAGTATGAGCATTGGATTTTAAAAATGTACCAATACGAGCACTGGATTTTGAAAGATGTACCAGTACGAGCATTGAATTTTTGAAAAATGCCCTAGTATGAGCACCGAGTTTTGAAAATGCACCAGTACGAGCACTGGATTTTTGAAAATAAACCAGTACGAGCACTGGGTTTTAAAGGAGAGACCGACACACCTAACATATTTAGAAATTAAAGCGGGAATGATTGCTGGTGTTTCAGGATTATCCCTTACCCTGAAGGGGAAGAAGAAAAAAAATTGATAAAAGTTGATGAAGAATAAAGTTGATAAAAGAAAAGATTGACGAAGTATCAATAAAATTGATAAAAATTGATAAAGAATCAATAAAATTGATAAAATTGATAAAGACTGACGAAAGTCTAGTGGAAAATTGAAAGATGATAAAAGATTTCACGATTATCCCTTATCTTGAAGGGAAAAGGAAATACCTCAAAGAACGAGGTTCAGGTTTATCCCTTAACCTGAGAGAGAAGAAGGAGATACCTTGAAGGCTAAGGTTCACGTTTATCCCTTAACCTGAAAGGGAAAAAGAATACCTCAAAGGACGAGGTTCAGGTTTATCCCTTAAGCTGAAAGGGAAAAAGGATAAAATTTTAAGGAAAAATAAACTGATAAAATTTTACAAAATGAAAATTGTTTTGCAAAAGAATTCTCATAGGTAGCAATATCGCTCCTATGAGGGGTCTCAGGATTATCCCTTATCCTAAATGGGAACACATCGAAGAACAAGGGTAAGGTTTATCCCTTAACATAAGCGGGAAGAGAATAAAGAAGTACCTCATTGAAAAGAGGCATCAGGTTTATCCCTTAACCTGAAAGGGTAAAGAATAAAATTAAGATTGACAAAAATTGAAAGAATTGAAAAATCAATAAAATTGATAAAATTAATAAAGAAGGATAAAAATTGATAAGATTGACAAAAGATTAAATGAAAATTGATAAAAGTTGAGAAAAGAAAAGAATTAATTTGATCTTGCCTGCACATGGGATCTTTTTAAAGTGCGAGGAGAATGTTCATTCAAAAGACAAGTGAGAAATCATTTTTGGGAAGAGGATCAATCGCGAGGTTGATTTTGAGGAGAGATCAACATGAGGGTTGATTTTCTTTTGAAGACAATGGTTTGAAAACCGATTTTGGAAAAGGATGATCAAAGCGACAGTTGATTTCAAAAAAGGATTGAACCAAAGTATTGAACTTATGGTATTCATGATGGAGATTTTGCAGAAATTTTCAAAATTTCACGATTTTGAAAAAACCCTCATAGGTAATATCACTTATCTCATGAATGATGTCGAGATTGTCCCTCATCTTGAAAAGAATAAGAATTTAATGTGGTTTAATAGAAGTTGATGAAAAAGATTTTTGAAATGAAAATACAATTTTTCAAAAATAAATGCCCTAGTGTGGCAAAAGAGAAAAGTATTTGATATCAAAGAAATGAAGAGAATTGACATTACATTGATAAGCTGAATTGATAACAAATACTGAAATATTTACAAGTTTTTGACCAAAGGTTACAAAAGACTGAGGCTGACTTGCCCCTATAAGATGATTGAAAAGAAAGAAAGCAGAAAACTTTGGCATGGTTCGGGGAAGGCTAGGTCGGGACGGCTGGCTAATCTTCTTCTCCGTCTTCCACCAGAAGCTTTTTATCAATGCAGTCTTGGACGATGTTTTTGAAGACAAACTAGTGCTTGGTGTCATGACCCATTGCCCGATGGAATTTACAGAACTGATCTTTAAACCTTCCCATAGTCACAGGAGAATCCGCTACCTTGGGGAGTTTAACCATCTCCTTGGTTATCATGTACTCAAGAACCTACTCAAGTGGTTGCTCTAAGGAGGTAAATTCACGGTCGTATCCCCAACCATCGTGCTTTGGTCTCCCTTGGGACTTTGATTCTAATTGGATGCTTGAGGGAGGGTTGTCATTTTGCCTGTTGATCCTGTTCTTTTGACTGAAGCAATCATCTCTGCCCGATCTGCCAGTGTGGTTCTTTCTGCCACCCCTTTTGTTTTTGCCATTGTTGTTATTGGAGGAACTGGTAGAAAAGGTGAAGTTGGTTTTATTTTTCACGTCCTAACTGCCTCCGGCCAAGGTGATGCCGTCATAGGTTCTGTTCTCTAATCCCATTTTGAGCCATTCAACTCGCTCTATTAACTTGATGAAGGATTTAGATGGAGAAGTGGAGATCAGACCCTTCAGAGGTTAAGAGAAATTGTTCAAGATTATTGACAGTGCATACCCTTGTGATATCGGGTCCTATATCCTGTTGTAGATAGATCTCCACCTATGAATGAAATCTTTTACCTTCTCATTGTCATTCTGTCTCAGGTTGAAAAGATGGTTGAGGGTAGGCGAAGCCTCGGTATTGAAAAGGAACCTTTCGATGAATAGGTTGACTTTGTCAAAGTCTCGCAGTTCAATCGAGTTGATATGGTCGACATACCTTCTTGCTGCAACTCCCTCCAGACTGCGTGGAAAGCATAGGAATAGAGCCTTGTTGTTCCTTTTGAATCGGTTGCATTATGCGAAAAATGTGGCCAGATGAGCCTTGGGGTTGCCAGTCCCATCAAACTTTATGAATTTGCGAGGAAGATCCTCCCAATTGTCATCCCCTTCTAGGCCATCATAAAAGTCTGCACCGGTGTAGGTCTTTTTGCCTTTGTCTTGGGCTTATAAGTCTTTGACTGCATGGGCTACTTTTCTCAGTTGTTCATACATCGGATCTTCTGCTGAGATCTGAAACTTGGTTTCGCTTGCTGATTCGCGCCCCTTATTGATTTTCTTGGGCCGATACAGGGGGTTGTGAAAATATGTCGGTTGCTCTTTCTCTAAGTCTTCCTCTGCTGACTCTGAAGTGCTGTCATACTGAACTTGCTTTTTTCTGACTTTTCCCTTGGTTTTGCTTTTGAAAGATATTTTCTCAGGGTTTTCCTCAGTCTGTTCAGACATCATCTTGGCCATCACCCTCTGAAACAGCTTGTATGTAGCCCGATCAACATCGCTTTATGCTTCCTGGCCCTGCTGCCTGGATGATCTGGAGGAGCTTATTTCCTCTGCTTCACTGTCGCTTTGTTGTGGAACTGTTTCCTTTCCAGTCCTTGTCTAAACCATGATGATTGATACTTTCTGCGAAAAAACGGGTGGTTCAGACTGACAAATTTTTTGGGAAGAAAATTTTGACAAGAGAAAGAATCATGTAAATAGATTTTGAAAAATGATATCCCATTACTAGGGATCGAGTCGTCACAAAATTTGTGACAATTGTGTTGTTACTTTATGGGGAGGAATAAACAACTAAAAAAAATATGAAGAATGAATGCTATTTTTAAAAGGAGACATCTCTTGACAAAAAAGAGACTTTATGGTAAAAAAAAGGTGAAAGAATTTCTTGGAATAGAATCAGAAGATATGTTGGAAAGATTGGAGGAAAAAAGAATTTGAAAATAGATGGCAAAGATTTAAAATTTGAAAAATTGCAGGCAGGATCAAAAGAATTGAAGAAATCAGAAGAAGAAAAGAAAAATACACCTGGGTTTTGAAAACAAAGAGAAAATTTTGAATAATATACCCAGGGTTTTGGAAAATATAAGGAAAATATAAAATATCACACAATCACAGTTGTACAAACAAGGATGCACAAACAGTACTCCCTAAAGCCGACTCTAAATGCAATATTTGAAATGGCTTGTAGGACCTTAATCCTAACTCTAGGATTCAGATCATCTGATTCTAACCAAGATACATTGATATACTCAAGTCAAAGCTCAAAGTACGTGGCATAGAAATATTTCTCTGGTTCTAAGGTAATGGCTTCCCAACATCCTTGAGCACCTACGATATACTTCGGACTATGGCCTTTAAGTACGTGGTTGGGGGGTGTTAACCCAAATAAGTGGTTCAGTTGTGAGTCTCTCTCCCGAACTATGGTTCAGTGAGACAGCCCAGCAACGTGAATACCGGGACAATATAGGTAGGGATGTTTTTGAAAACATGTTCAACATGCAATAAATCATATGTTTCTAATGCAAGTCCTAAAGAGATAGAATTTAAATGAAAAGAAGCATGTACTTGCATACATTGTTTGCATTCAATGCCTAGAATTGAGGAGAGTGGTATTTCAGACCTAAGTCTAAGTGAGTATGAATAAATCTCCTCAATATGGTCCTACCAAACCATACTTAAATCCTATATGCATTATGTTAACTAGGACAAAATCTAGACTCCTAAAGTTTGCATGAAAATGAAGCTGACATTTAGAGAATAAACACATAAATAATATCAAAGCAAAGCAAAAGGCACAAATTCGACTCGACGAAGACGTGTCCCATCACAGTTGTCAACTCTGTGATCATTGCAAAATTTTTCCTCTTGTGTTTTCTCTCTTTTCCTTCGCTTTTTTTTTTTAGCCTCCATTCCCTTTTTGAAGGAGAAATAAAAGATAGAAAAGAGAAGAGAAAAGAAAAGAAGAGAGAGAAACTCTTTTGCAAAGGTCTCTCTTGACCTTGATTTTGAAAAATGTTTTGAAATTACTTGCCTCCATTTTGAAAATTTGCGGGAAAATGGAGAGACGGCATTCGCTCGTCGGTACGAGATTCGACCGTTCCTGGCGCCTTTACCAGGGGTAATCAAACCAAGAATTGAACTTATACCTTTTGCTTTGCCTAAATAACATCTAAGAATTTATTCTAAGTCTAAATGCACAAAGAATCATGCTTGTGCAATGCAAATGCAGAAATGCATGATTTTGAGAAAATAGTTTAGGAATTTGAGATTTTTCAAGTGATTCTGAAATAAATTTTATAATAGAGTAAAGAAATGATTCAAAGGTTTGAAATTGGTTTGAAAAAGTTAAACTTTGAATCTAACTTAGAATTTGAGATAGATCTGGAAGAAGAGACTTGAAATTCCAAGTCTTGGAATAATCAGAACTTGGAAAATAGACTTTTATTTGAGGAAATAAGGAGAAAAGAAGATTTTGAAACTGAGATAGAATTTTTGAAGTGAAAATGAATTTTCAAAGTTAGAATGAACTTTGAATTTTGATTTTGAATCTAGGATTCGAATTTGAGAAGGAATTTTGAAATGGGATTGAATTTTCAAAGTCAGAATGGACTTTAAATTTGGATCGATTTTCAAGAATTGATTTTGAAAAAGAAAATTTTGAATTCAGAACCTAAAACAGGAGTTCAATTTGAATTTGGACTTTGAGAAATGGATTTGAAATTGGCTTAGGAAATGAGAATTGGAAATGAAACTGGATTTTATATCTGGAATAGAATTTGATTTGAAATCTGCAATCCTGGATAGATTTGAATCTGAAATCTGAATCCTAAATGAGATTGGATCCGAAGTCTGGAATCCAAAATAGAGTTGAATCCGAAATTTGAAATCCTAAATGAAATTTGGATCTGAAGTTTGGAATCCGAAAGGGAGTTGAATCCGGAATCTTAAATGAAATTGGATCCGAAGTCTGGAATCCAAAGTAGAATTGGATTTGAAGTCTAGAACCCAAGATGGAGGTTGGATTTGGATTTTGGAAATCTAGATTTGAATTTAAAAATGGGTTTTAAACTTAGAGAAAATCGAATTTTGAGATTCAGGATCAATCTCAAAACCTCGATTTTGAATTGAGAATCAAAACTCAATCATAGAACTTTATGGATTTGATGAATAAAATTGATTTTAAAGATGAATCTGAAAATTTGAAAGTTTAGTTTGAACCTTGAAATTCAATCTGGAATGTTAAATTGAAATTGAAATTGAATTTTGTTCCTGAAAATGAATTTGGAATTTCAAAGTTGAATTGAACTCTGAAATTTGATTCGAATTAGAAATTGAAATTTTCAATTTAGAGATGAATTCGGAATTTCAAAGTTAAATTGAACTTTGAAATTAGAATATTGAATTTTGAAGTAAAATAGAATTTAGAATAGGAAGATGAATTTGAATTTATAAATAAGAATTGAAGATTGATTTGAGAAATGAAGAAGATATTTGAAGAATTGTCTCAAAATCACTTGATTTTTGAAGAAAAATTGAAATAATTTGAAAATATGATGTAATTCTATCCTAAATGATGAAATGAATTAAAAAGAATGTTTGAAGATTGAATTTGAAAATCACATTCTATTCTTTAAATGAATTGAAATAAGATTGAAGATATAATACATTTCTGACTATGGTCATAAAATGTATTATATAATAATCATATCTAAATTCAAATGAAGAATAAAACACATTTTGGTGCCTTTATAGAGTTTCAAATGAAATCAACTCTCAATATATCCTGACTATGGCCATTGATATATGTTTTGAGTTAATTTTAAGTTAAACTCTGATAAAGGGAGAAAATATTTAGAAAATATGATGATTTTTTAAAAGAGATCTAATGTGGATCCAGTGTTATTCCATAAAAGATGAAAATCCTAAGTTTTGTTCACACCTTGACTATGGGCATTGATGCAAATCATCAACTTAGGATTTAATCACCTTTTATTAAAATGGTGCACGTGCAATTCGTGTTCCCATTCATGAATTTTTGAAATAAAAGGAAAATGATATAAAACAAATAATTCATGATATTTACATGCTCATACATTCTAATCTAATATGGAAATATAAAAATTCGCATTGATGTCTAGCTATTACAAATTTTGAATTGAATTGAAATAAAAAATCCTAATCCAAGAGGAGGAATCAACATTTTTTTATATATATCCCTGTAAAACAAGGTCAGCATGAAGCAAGATATTGAAGGGATATAAGAAAACAAAGGATACTATATGAGGACTAACATGTATATGAAAAGGCTTATATCAAAAGTGCATGTGGGAATGTGTATGTGCATGAAGAAATAAAACATATACGAGATCATGATATGGTCTAATATATCAGAAATGAAGAGATATTTTGGTGTTGTGCATAAACTAATCACATGGGATTTATTATAATGGAGGAACTATGAGGAAAATGTGAATTGATGAACTAAATGAATGCTCATGCAAGAATGATAGTAGATACGTAAAAAAAGAATGAAGTGAAAACACTGTTAAAAGCATAACACGGGGCAGGTACTATTGAACCAAATCACCATTTACTAGACACCGGCTAATCAAAAGCAAACACATACAGAAAATAGAGTACAACATGATAATGAAAAGCAAATCATTGAGAATCAAATGACCTTATGTAGCAAAAGGCACATGTGTATTATACAGAAAAAAATGCTTGAATATGCAAGTAGAGGAAAAGAGAGAATTTTGTTGAAGATACATATTGGGAAATGCAAGGAAATGAATGGAAAGCAGGAGAACCACAACAATGTATGGACACTGCTGTAATTATGTAAATGACTACAACATTGCCGAGTACTACTGTAGATATGTAAACAGCCACAGCAGTGCCGAGCACTATTGTAGGTATATAAAAGGGTACAACAGTGCCAGGCACTGCTGTAAGCATGTAGAAGGCCACAACAAATGGCTAGAAGGAAATGGTGAGCACAGTTGCAGGTATGCTGCAAGTTTTTGCAGTGATGGTGTTATGATAGTGAGGAGCAAAAGTGTAGCAGCTAAAGGGGTGGATGAAGGAAAGTGGTGGAGAGTGTTGTAAGTTGCTGGAAGGTTGTGTGTGACAAGTGATGGTGTTATGATAGTGAGGAGCAAAAGTGTAGCAACTAAAGGGGTGGACGAAGGAAAGTGGTGGAGAGTGTTGTATGTTGCTGGAAGGCTGTGTGTGACAGGTGATGGTGGGTGACAGGGGGTGTAAGTGAAAGATGATAGATAATGGATGTTGTGCAATAGACGTGAATGGATACCTAACAAGTGTTGGATAGTGAGGTGAAGATGCAAGTATTTATTGAAACCTACATAGGCATAATTACAGGATATGAGATAAGGCAATAAACAAAAATGATAGATTTAAGAGAATGTGACATACAAGAATCTAACATGACATCTATGAATGTGATATTCACTTTGCTAAAGAGGTAAAACATACCTTCTGTTGAGCAATTCAGGCAGCCTATCACCACACGACTGGCTATATCAATGGCTCGGCTTCACCAGACCAGATCGTATAATTTTTTTTTTGAGTTGACCGTGGAGCAGGTGTTGTTGTATGCTTAGGCTTACGTACAACATGCTGATTTTTTGGATTGCTCTGAGCAAGGTCGTCAATTTCCAAAACTTCAACAAATTTTGGTTTTACAGCAATTTTTTTTGCTATCAGCACCTCAATCCAAGCAAAAGTTAACACTCTGTTCTAAATTAGCATTGTTGCTGGTAGCAAGAGGCGAATCTGAAATGCTGACGAGCTTGCTTCTCGCTGGCCCAAATCTAATGTTGTACATAGAGGAAGTAGGAACATTCGTCATAAGTGGCCTCAAGCTCTTAGAAATGTTGCGGCCTATATCCATGTGCCTCATCGCCATATCCAACGACTTCTTTGAAGGTGTCCCACCAAAGCCTGTGCTGTCTGTAGGATTAGCTTCCGTTGTTTCCTGGATGTATCTGGAGAACGTGGAGGCTTTGCAAAAGAATCAACTGGGGAGTTGTAGGGTGTGCCATGATTATCCTGCAGCTGAACACCTCACACCAGAACCAGCACCGCAAATATCTATTTTAGTCAATCAATTGAGAGGCCATGGGATCTCCTCTGCGCAAGAACAGAGAGTTGAATTTTGCATTTTCTACAATTCTTTAATCTTTAATTAGTCCCACAACTACTCAGGTAAGCAAATGATCCTAGGAACATGCAATCAAGTTAGTGTATCTAAAATTCTAATTAGAGCCTTTAAAGAGGAAATTAGTCCAAGTATCCAATAATCACCAAACTGACGATCGTCAGACTGAAATTTGCAACTAGCCTCCAAGACAAACTGAAATCAAGCGATCATGCACAGGCTCAACATGATGAAGTTAGATTTCAAACCATGCTTTAACTGTAAATGGATATACAGAACCAATGATATAATCATAAGATTAGAAATGTAATCAGACAATTTAAACACAGGGGAAGATGTTGGTTGAGAAGATCAAATGGTGACTCCTCTCCAGATCCAGCGCAGACGCCGAATCTCATACCCACCTGCTCTGATTTCAGCAACACCCTGCTAAATCTTAACGAGGCTAAATGAGATCATCTTGGACATGATCAAATGAAAATGAATTTTGACTACCCACGTCATGTGCTATGGCCATCAGACAATTATTATAGATTTAACAATGGAAGAATCACGAAACCCACGAGGATGCGACGGATAAATATAGCCTCATTCGACCAAAAATAGAAAACACAGGGATTTGGAGGCAGGATGAGATTTGGGATTCGATAGTGTACTATATGAAACGCAGAAAAGTGCAGGAAGGCATGGAATCACAAAATCCCAACGATACCAAAGCAGCAAAAATAAACCAAACCCAACCACAGCAGCTATATGGGGTCGATGGAAGATTAGTTATAGTAATAACATAGGCTGGACAAAATGAACACCAAGCAATAAATAGAGAAAATGTAGGAAATCAAAGACATTTTGAATCAAATGCAAAAGCAAACTTAATACTGAAAAAAACAATGAAACATGATGCTGAATTAATATCCCGAACAGAAATGAGAAGTGCTAATGAAATAAAGGCATAAAACGAAAGATAATGAGGGAATCATACTGAAATTACACTGATAATCAAGCGTTAATCCAAAACAGTTACGATGACTACAGAATTTTCAAAAATATAACAAAGAATCCGCAGTAAAAGGAAGAAGATAAACATTGGACGTTATCAAAATGAGCAATCAACTATCAATAGACCTTTAAACAGGAAATCGAGAATCAAAATAAAAAAAATGGAAGTAAGAAATCAGAGATCTGAACCAGAGATCAAAAAAGAAAAAGAGAAAAGAAAAAAAAATGGTGAAAACAAGAAAACGAAAACCAGAGGAAATTGCCAACAAAAATTAAAGAAAGAGATCAAAATGAAATCTGATATGAATTGAAATATGTAGATCAATCATAAGAACATCATCCAAACTCCATGAAATGCGACCATAAATCATAAATAGCAAGAAAAAATGAGGTGGGAATGCAAACATTTCACTATTGTGGCAATACGTCGATTGGCCCTGTTATATACAGGTCAATCTTCACGAATGATGCCCAACGTGAACAATAGAAGAAACTGAAAGACCTAAGCAAAAGAGGCAAACAAAATCAATAGAAGGACAAAAGGGAAAAAAAAAAGAAAGAGAAAAAATGTTGGAGTTCTAAGACTCCATTGATATCGCACGAGGGTAGATCAACATTGCCATGGGCAATCCGACGCTACTGAATGTGCTTCAAAGGGGATAAAAGCAGGGAAATTAAAGAAAATTCAAAATGAAGGGAAGCAGGGTACTTACTTGTAGTTGCAGATGTCGACTCCCTTCCGTCAGGTGGAAGAAAACCAAGGAAACAAGAATAAGAAAGGAGGGAGGAGAAATGAAGAAGAAGATCGGTTGTGAAGGGGTGAAACGCGATCAGAGGAAGCGTGAAATATGCTGGGGTGAAGACCAAGATGATCAACGAAGAAGGGAAAAGGGGGAACGAGAAAGCAACGGGGATGGATGGCATCGAAGATGGATTGAAAAAGATGCAAGAAGGGGGCTGGGGTGAGAACGGATGCCCTAATCGACCTTTGTGCCTCAAGTTTTATAACAGGAGGTTGTTGTGTTTTTTTATAAGGGAGGTCCAAAAGTATTTCGAAAATTTTTAAAAAGTGGTTCCCTTTTAAGGATTTTCTAAAAGATGGTTTTGAAAATAAAAAGAAACTCTCAAAAAGGGCTTTCTAAAACCCATTTTTTTGTATTTCCTTTTTATATATTTTTTTTGTTTCTTTTTTTAACATTTTCTACATATTTTTTTGTATTTTTGAAGTAAAACTCTAAAAGTACGGGAAAATAAGGGATTTAAAAACTTTTTTTTTTGTATTTTTGAGAAATATATACAAAAGAGAGGTTTTCTGAGAATTCGGGTTTTGAATTTTGGAAATTTCTTCAGAAAATGGGTTTGGATCCGAGTTTTAAGAAAATATTCGAGTTTTGGATCTTGAATTGAGGATTATAGAACAGTGGATCCAAATGGACACCAGATGGATTGTCTGAGCCTTTTAGAAATTATTTTGGCATTTTTATAATTTTAATTTAAAAATTGGATAACAAGGCTCAGATTTGGATTTTGGCACTGGATCCAGATCCGAAATTGAGTCAGATATATAAAATGGATTTGATTCCAGTAAATCCAAGAAATAAACTGGAATTTTTTATTTAAAACTGACTCAATTACTCAGAAAATGGAGGCCAGGGGAAAAAGAGGAATATTTACAAAATTTTGAAAAATTTGGGGTGTTCACAATCACCCAGCCCATATTACCTACTGCAAAGACCACGAATCCAGCAAAGCAAACCCGTGGAAATGTTGTTGCTCAGCCACACACCTAGGCATCAGCTGAGATGGCTGCCCCATTTAGCTTCAGTTTGTTTACTTAGTCCCTTTGATTTTAGCATTGCTTCTTTTAAGTTGAATTAAGGATTACTGGATTGCACTTCCTCGCATAAGAGTTGTTGAATTAGCAGTATGGATTCCTTCTATTCATATCATTCAATATGCTTTTATCTGACATTGCATTTTCATTTCCTTCATCATTCTATTCTATATATATGTATATATCATACCATTTAGATATCACATATGCTTTGTGATAAGTATCTTCCCCATTAATTCAATACAACTCATATGCATTTTAAGTCCATTTCATCATTTTAATGCTTTGATTATCAACTAGTATATCATCATTGAGCATGTAAAATGTGTTCAAACCTATGACTTCTCATAAGTTCAAGGCTTTGTACATATATTTTGACAATCACTTCCTGATTGAGATTAATATATCATATACATTTTTTTTTACAACATCATTCATATGCTTTTTCCAATGTATTTTGGTTGTATACTAACCATGTTTTTGCAGGAAATATATGAAAAGGGTTATTTCTCTTCTTAGCTTAGAAATTGTAATTTTTATTCTAATGATGTAATAGCTAGATCATAATGAGAAATTTACCTTCCTTACACTAGATTAGAATATATGAGCATGTGTATTCTCTAGAAATGCTTGTTTCATATCATTTTATCTTTTACTGTAAAATTTCATGAATGACACGTGTACTATTCTAATAAAAGGTGATTAAATCCTAAGTTGACGATTTGCATCAATGGCCATAGTCAGAGTGTGAACAAAACTTAGGATTTTCATCTTTTATGGGATAACATTGGATCCACACTGGATCTCTTTTAAAAAATCATCATATTTTCAAATATTTTCTTCCTTTATCAGAGTTTAATTTAAAATTAACTCAAAATATATATCAATGGTCATAGTCAGGATATATTGAGAGTTAATTTCATTTTAAACTCTATAAAGGCACCAAAATGTGTTTTATTCTTCACTTGAATTTAAATATGATTATTATATAATACATTTTATGACCATAGTAAAAAATGTATTATATCTTCAATCTTATTTCAATTCATTTAAAGAATGAAATATGCTTTTCAAAAGCCAATTTCAAATTCTTTTAAAATTCATTCATCATTTAGGATAAAATTACATCATATTTTCAAAAAAAATTTCATATTATTTCAAAATTCAAGTGATTTTGAGGTAATTCCTCAAATATCTTCTTCACTTTTCAAATCAATTATTCAATTCTTATAAATCCATATTCTTCTTTCTATTCTCAAATTCTATCTTATTTCAAAAATTCAAACTTCAATTTCAAAGTCCAATTTGACTTTAAAATTCCAAAATCATTCTTATATTCAAAATTCAATTTCCAATTCAAATCAAATTTCAAAGTTCAATTCAACCTTGAAATTCCAAATTCATTTTCAGTATTCAATTCAACCTTCTAGATCAAATTTCAAAGTTCAAATTAAACTTTGGAATTTCCAGATTCATCTCCTGATTTCAAAATTCATGTTTAAAATCAAGTTTATTCTTTATTTTTCAAAAATCTCCAAAGTTCTATCTGAAGATTGAGTCTTGATTCTCAATTCAAAATCAAGGTTTTGAGATTGATTCTGAAATCTCAAAATTTGATTTTCCCTAAGTTTAAACCCACTTTTAAATTTAATCTGGATTTCCAAAATACAGATCCATCTTCAAAAGTCCCATTTGGATTTTCAAAAATCCAATTCCATCTTGGATTCTAGACTTCGGATCTAATTCCCTTTAGGATTCCAGATTTTGGGTTCAATTCCATCTTGAATTCCAGATCCAATTCCATTTAGGATTCCAAATTTTGGATTCCAGACTTCGGATCCAATTCCCTTTAGGATTCCAAATTTCGGATTCAATTCCATCTTGGATTCCAGACTTCGGGTCCAATTCCATCTAGGATTCCAGATTTTCAAATCCAGTTCTATTTCCGATTCCAAACTCAATTCCATTTTCAAATCTGGGTTTCAAAACTCCAATTTCAACTTCTATCTTTCAAAATCATTTTTCTCCAAGTCTAAATTAAACTTCCAAAATTCAGTTCCTGTTTCAGGTTCTGAATTTAAACTCAGAACCAAAGATCCCTTTTCAAAATCGATTCTTGAAAATTGATCCAAATTCAAAGTCGATTCTGACTTTGAAAAATTCATTCTTATTTCAAAGTTCCAATTTTAAATTCCTTTTCTCTTCATCAAAGGTTTATTTTTCCAAACTTTGATTATTCTGAGACTTAGAATTTCAAAGTCTCTTCTTGCTCAAAGTTCTAAGTTAGATTCAAAGTCTAACTTTTTCAAATCAATTTCAACCTTTTTTTTTTAATCATTTCTCTAAGTGTCTTCAAATTTATTTCAAAATCACTTGAAAAACCCCAAAATTTCTAAATTATTCTTCTCAAAAGCATACATTTTCGCATTTGCATCTCACAAGCATGATTTTTTTGTGCATTTTAGACTTAGAATAAATTCTTAGACAATATTTAGGCAAAGCAAAAGTCATAAGTTCGATCCTTGGTTTGATTACCCCTGGTAAAGGCGTCAGAAACGGTTGAACCTCGTACCAACGAGCGAATCCTGTCTCTTCATTTTCTCACAAATTTTTCAAAACGGAGGCGAGTAATTTCAAAACATTTTTAAAATTAAGGTCAAATGAGACCTTTGCAAAAGAGTTCTTGTCTCTTCTTTCTTTTCTTTTCTTTTCTTTCTCCTTTTTTTATCTTTTATTCTCCTTCAAAAAGAGAATAGAGGCTAAAAAGGCAAAAGAGAAAGAAAAGAGGGAATGTAAGAGAAAAAAGAAAATTTTTGCAATGATCACACTTCCCTCTCCCCCTTGGTCGACCAGCCCCCTACTTCCTCTTTTCTTCTCCTCTTCCTCCTTCCTCTTCTCCTTCTTCTTTCCTTTTCTTTCTTCCTTCTTTCTTTCATTCTTCCCTCTCTTTTCTTTCCTTCTTCTTTTCCTTCCTTTCTTTCTTTCCCCTTTCCTTGGTCCAGCCACCTTAAAGGCGCTTCTCCCTTCTATTTCCCTGATTCACCATATGTTGAAACCTCTTTAGCCTCTCTCTCTCTCTCTCTCTCTCTCTCTCTCTCTCTCTCTCTCTCTCTCTCTCTCTCGCCAGATCTTTGGCAGCACACCCTTGGCTGCAACAACTTCACCATCTCCAGCTTCACAGCCACCTCCAGTCGACACCTCCTCTGCAGCAAAGCACCACCTCTAGTCGAACCTCCATCAAAACAGCAAGGAACACCTCCAGCATCTTTAAGGTGATACCAATATCTTCGGCTCCACCACTCCAGCAAGGAACACCTCTAGCACCTCTTGTTTCGGCTTCACCATAGCAGCAAGGTATCTCTATTTCTAGCAGCACGCCCTAAGGCTCTTCCTTGGTGCAGTCCCTCAAGTTGATGCAGTCACCACCATAACCCTTCCATTACAGCTCTCCTTCTTCCATATTCAAGTGTAAACCCAAGGTAAGACTTTGGCCCTTCCCATTACCCATTAAGTTTACATAATACTTTCCCTTGAAGTCCATTGAGATGAAACACTCAAATGATGTCTTCATGAAGGCCAATGGACAACCCATTCAAAATTAGATCCCCAATGGTGCGTGGATTCTCTTTATGATCTTGAAATAAAAAAATGATGATAATATAATAAGAAAACAAGCATCTATGTATGTGGGTTAAAAGAAATAGAGAGATTCGTCCTTTTGATGGATTGGATCTCTCGTTTTGAGAACCAACATAAAAAATAGATCATACCCCCATTGATTTTTATTTTAGTTTTGTATTTCATGTAGTATTATATTCAAAAGATGCATTTACGTTAGTTTTATTATGCATTTCATTCATTTTACATAGTTTTGTTAATATTTGTTTTAGAATCTATAAATTTCATTTATATGCAAAGTCCAGATAATATTCCATGTGATTTCCTTTATTCATAAATTCTGTAAATTTCATAATCATTAGACTTATGTGTCATTAAACTCCTGCGAAAAAATTGGATTAATTTGAAATTTGGAGTTTCATAAAAAAAAAGGACACTAGCATATGCTTTTACCCTTCTGGAAATTCCAGGTTTTGTTTTAGCAGACAAGAACATCTGAGATCTCCCAGATGGACAATCCAAATTCTCCTCAAAAAAATATAGTGGATTTCTGTTAGAATCTATTATTTTCATTCTTTTCTTAAATTTTTCTAAGGACATTTGGTTCCTGCCAAAAATTAAATTTTCTAGACCCCTGTGAAAATCTTGATTTTTTCTTGTCAGGGTCTAGACCAACCCTAATCTACTGTGATGCTTCAATCTGTAGGTTGGATGTCAAAACTTTCAACAGTGAAGTTATTCCTCATTATTCCCTATATCATTCCCCAAACTTTGAGAATTTTAGGAGCATCCTAGGTATTTTTCTCAGAATTAAACTCCCTGCCTGTCAAATTCCAGTGCCTGAGAATTACAGAGATCTAGATCTCTGATAATCCTATGCTCTTTTCCAAACCGTTCATCTAATCCCAAAACTATCAAAATAAGAAATTTTACTCTGTTTGTCAGGGGCAGTCTCCCAAAATTTCAGTCATTTTCTTCACTATTGTCTATTTTTCCTATAATTTTTCCCAAAACCTGTCAGTCTGACCTAAATCTTAGAGTCGTCGAATTTCGATCTGACTTGCCAAAGTTGTCAAGCTCTGACCATAGGTCAAAACTAGAATCTGTAAAAGGCAAAAAATTTTTCCTAACTGTCCTTTGTCACCTCATAAAATTTGGGACATTTCTATGATAGTTTAGTACCAAAAATTCAGTTTAGAGTTAGAATTTTAGGCAAAATCTTGATTTTTAGGATTTTTAGTTAATTTTTCATATTAAAAATATAGATTTTCAAGCTTGAATCTGTTTTTTAGGGTTAGTCTAGGTGTCCATGCCAAATTTGGCTCAATTCCAAGTTCATTTATCTTATGTGTTAGTTTACTTTTAAATTCAGAGGCGAAAATCAAGTCAAATTCAGTAATTTGTAATATTTTTGCCATTTTAGGGTTTTTATCATGTGAATAAGCATATAGAATCATATTGGGGTTAATTTCCATATCATTTGCATTTCACATTTCCCATTTTTGCAAAATTTATTTAAAAAAACTCTGGTTTTAAGGCCATAGTCTTGCTATGAGAAGCATTTTAGTCATTTGACCTCAATTTTGAAATTCCAAACTTTGATTTTCATACTTTCAATCATATCCTATCATATTGTGTTTGATTTATTTTCATTTGGATTTCAAAATCCTATTTTTACAAAATATCTTTCTGAAAAACCCTGATTTCAAGGTTATAGTCTTGTTATCAGGGGCATTTTGGTCATTTTTATTCCAATTTCGAATTTCCAAGTTTATTTTCAAATTTTATTACTTATTTATCATGTTTATATCAAAGGAGGTATGAATTTGGGTTTGTATCTGGACAATATCTGATAATTTCCAATATTTTTGGATAAATCCAGATAAACCTACATCTTTGTGCTAACTTGTTTTCTAGTTTTGCAGGGATATTCAAAAGGAAGATTTTTCATTTATTTTATTTTATTCAATTCAATGTAAATATAAAGTTGTAAATTTGGAATAAGAGTTACGTTTCTGCTTAGAATATGATGCATTGTATATAGTTTGATTTCGTAATGTCAATATCTGATGAATGTATCATTCATGCATATGCACATTTTCCAAAATCACTATGGTAGACATGAATGGCATGTGCACAAGATTTTAGGGAGTTTATAAACTCGGTGGAATTCATATTTATGGCCATAGTCAGAATACGAATGAAACACAGATTTGTGATCTTCGTATTAGCTATATTCAGCCTACACTCTTAGGCTAATTTCAAAAATGTACTGCATTTCTCAAAACTCAAAAGGATTTTCTCAATTCCTTAATGAAATATCTTTCAAATTCATATTCATTCATTCAATTTGCATCATTTTCAAACTCTTTTTCCAATTCTATTTCAGAAAAATCGATTTTCCCAAAAATTTTCAAGTCTTTTTCAGGATTTTCTAAGTCTTTCTCAGGAATTGCATTTCTCAAAAACTCTGAGTTTTCAAATGACATTTCAAAGTATTTCCCAAGTTCAAATCCTAATTTTTCAATGTTTTAACATTCTCAATTTCATTTTCAAATTCCAAAATCAATTTTTCCAAAGTCCCTGAATTACTTATGAAATTGATTTTTCTCAGAATTCTCAAATTCAATTTAGACATTGATGTCATCAGAAAAGCAATCCAAATCTCAAATTTGATTTTCTCAAAGTTTCATTTTTCCTGAGAATCTATTTTCCATTTCAAAAGTCTTTTTCCAATGCAAGTCATCATTTCTAATGAAATTCATGATTTTCCCAAGCATTTTTTCAAGCATATTTCAATTTTCCAAGCAAACATCATACTTCTCAAACTTGCATATCTTTTCAAAATTTCATAGCACAAACCTGATTCTCTGTGCATTCTAGGAAAACAGAACATGATTTATAAATTTGAGTCAAGTTAAAGCGCATAATTGATCCTTGGTTCAATTACCCCTGGTAAAGGCTCCAGGAACGGTCGAACCTCGTACCAACAGGCAGATCCCATTCCAAGGAATTTTTCACAAATTTTTAAAACGGAGGAGAGTAATTTTCAAAACTTTGGTCGAGTTTGACTCACAGAATCATTTCTCTCTCTCACAGAGGGAGGGGGAAAAATTTTGCGATGATAACAGAGTCCTTCATGCATGAATAGTTTCTTATCATCACTTATTATTTTTTTACTTAAATGATACATGCCATGTTCTAGCTATATGCAATTCACAATCTTCTTTCACTTGCCAATATATGTCTGTAGGTACAACACAGACTCTCTTAGATGGAGGTATGGCCCAAGTTTGTGTTTTCAAGCAATTATGTTTTATTAACCTACGTGACGTCCCAAGTGTTACTACTCCGGATAGGAAATATAATTTTATAGTGAAAGTTTTCAACTTTTGCAAACTAATATATTATATTTTCTTCACGAGTCTTACCTACCATACTGCAGACAAATCATGGTAGTTCCCCCAGTTACGAGTCTTGTGGATGGGGGACAAAAGCAACCTTCTGTGCTAAGCCAATATTTTACAAAGCCATCAATACCAAGCTTACTCTCTCAATAAGCTACACGAGAATTAATTTTATTTTTGATTTCTTAATTAACTCCCTTATTAATAGTGTCAATGCAAATATGCAATCACATTCAGGGTTTATATGCAACAATATTCATGGTACTCAATGCATGATTTCCATTAGTTTCTACCATAAAATTAATACAATATTGCAATCAATATACATGTACACAATCAAGGTAGGCTAATAATTGTTATTTAGGCAAACCCAATACAATCAATATTAAAATACATTCAGTTAACATGCATATCAATCCAATATCCCATTTAAATATCAATAAACATGCTGCATAAAGTAAAATACAACTCATCATCAACATATGTCATATTGTGCAGTTCCGATTCTTGTTAACCTTATTTTGGAAAACCCACCAAAAATTATAAGAACCGAATTTAACTCTCAAAATTTTATTGGGATTGCCCCATCATCTTAGAAACATAGTTCAAGAAACAAAATTGCAAATTTCATTGTAATAAAATCAAAAAAATCCCAGGACTAAACCCTGTTAAAAAAAATATCATACAGATCATGTCAACTGCAGAAATTTATTCTAGTTTAAGGAATTTTTTAAGATTTACAAAAAACTCTTTTAACAAAATCTGTTTTATGAAATCTTGTTATACATGTTACATTTCACCAAGATTTTTTATAATTTATTTTGATAAGTTTTTATTAGGGTTTTAGAGCTTTCAAAATCATTGGTCAAAACAGTCCTACTGACAGGGTAGAAAATCTATGCTCGGTTGCAATGAACATTTTGGTCGTAAACATGACCCACACAGGACAAAACAATATTCTAAATTTAAGCCAAAGATGTGTAAAATATTTTAGTATTTTTATTTTTATTTTTATTTTTATTTATTGACCTCAATTTCATAGAGATATTGATTTGTTTCTGAGACTGGTTGGAATAAAAATGATGATAGAATAACCAAGATCCAAACTCATGCAAGATTTATTAAGCAAGAACAAGAATCATGATAAAACTCAAACAATCACAATTTTTGGATGCTCTAAACACATTTACAACATCATACAACACGTCTTTGATCATATTTATGCTAATCTTGCTAAAACGTTAACAAACATAATCCAAACATCATAAAACCTTCATGGAATATCTTAAATACAATTTCATACAAGAATCACAAGACATAAAAATACATGGAATCATGGATTATTTATGCAATAACATGTTGTTTAATCATACTATATATGTCATAATCTACCATATATGATTAGATTAACTTTTTTTTATCATAAAACATCAAAACCCTAAGATGTTTTTGGCAAAAATGTTCTTCAAAATGATTTTTGCATCAAGTTTCGCATACGGGTACAAACCAAATAGAGCATTTAATGTAATAATGCAAAAATCCACTATAGAAATGTCTAATATTTTTCAGACTGCTAGAGGACATGAAAAATGAACATATTTGGCTTTTACAACCCCGAGATTTGACCTACGGTGAGTTTGGTAACAGAGATTTGGTTCTAATGGGACTAAAATCAACATGATCCGATATAGAAATAGATAAAAACTAATAACTGACCATCAAAATTTCTTAAAATCAAAGGGGGAACTACTGACATGCATATGAACAACTTTCATTTGTATGAATTTGGCATTTGATTAACGGGATGAGAAATAAAAATATGACATTACATGCATAAATCAGAAGAATAGATGTAAATGCCAAAACAGAAGACTGAAATGAAAAATATGAAACTGGCATGAAAACTACTTTTAAAAATTGCAAACTTTCAGAATCCAATAGAAGACATTCAGGACATAAAGTTCACTTTTTATAGATCCGGATTCGCAGCTATATCCAAAGAGAACTAGTCGACTTAAGTCGATCCAGAGTCTCAGAGACTCAAATCAGTCTCTGACACATGTCCCAAACTATCGGATTTTTGTTAGACATCAAAAAAATTAAAAAACTATGATAAAATCAGATTAAATACTAGACTCAATCCTGAGTTCAGGTAATTTTTCAGATCTAAAATCAAATCTTAAAAAAGGGATATCTCAATTTTACAAGTTGAGACAAAATGTTCTGAATGTTTCCCGGGTCATAAAACCTGACTTGGCATTTTGAACTTTGAATGTAGTAAATCAACTCAAACAATTTCGATTTTTTTGCAGATTATTAGAAACAGCTATGGGCACGTAATATGATTTTTTTGGCATTTTTAAAGAAAAATAAAAACATAAAATAACGAGTGAACTGACTAACAAAAACAGAGAATTACAGAAACTAAACATAATTGAAATAAATGCTAAAAAATATCTAACTAATTCCTAAAATATGCTAAATAAATGAAATAAAATATGAACTAAACCTAACTAATGCATGAATGCTAAAAATCATAAAGGAAGCATGATCCTACTTAATATATGTTGTTTTATGGGAATGGTTCAATCCATCATTCGGACGAACCCTTTCTTTAAAACAAAAAAAACCATGGGATTCAGAATTGAAACGAGAATATTATTTCAATAGCATCACTCGAATGGGAGCTTACCTTGTGTTCTTTTGCTATTTTGAAACCTCAAAGATGGGCGGCTACAGTATGGCTCCTTGAGAATGGACTCCAGAGAGGGCGTGAATTCCAAGGAAAACAAAAGAAGCTAAAAAAAAAGGAATTCTAAGTTGAAATTCAGATCTAACAAAAGAGCCTCCCCTCTCACTGGGCGTGGGCTAGGGTATTTATAGAAATTTTGGAGATTTTTGAAATTCAAATAGAGTAAATCTGGACCTTAAAATTTGATAAAGATGAATAAAACTGATAAGATTGATAAACGCAAAATTGATAAAAGTTGAAAAAAAAATAGTTTGTTTGATCCTGCCTGCATATGGGATCTTTAAAGTGAGAGAAGAATAGGAGAAAATCATTTTTGGAAAGAGGATTAACCGTGAGAAGAATGATTAGCGTGAGAGCTGATCTTTGAAAGGGAATCAACATGAAAGATCATCATGAGGGTCAATTTTTTGAAAGCAATGACTTAAAAACCTAATTTTTGGAAAATAAGATCAACACGAGGGTTGATTTTTTTGAATGCAATGGTTCGAAACCAATTTTTGGAAAAATAAGATCAACACGAGAGTTGATCTTTGAATGCAATGGTTGGAAACCAATTTTTTGGAAAAATAAGATCAACACGATGGTTTAATTTTTGAATGTTAATGGTTGAAAAACCCATTTTTGTAAAATATGATCAACACGAGGGTTGATTTTTGAATGCAATGGTTTGAAACCAATTTTTAGAAAATATGATCAACACGAGGGTTGATCTTTGAATGCAATGGTTTGAAATCAATTTTTGGAAAATACGATCAACACGAGGGTTGATTTTTTTAATGCAATGGTTCGAGACCAATTTATGGAAAATAAGATCAACACGAGGGTTTATTTTCGACAAAAGTTTGATTAAAATATTTGAACTTTTTTTGTTATCATAACGAAGACCTTGCAGAAACTTTCAAAATTTCATGATTTTCGAAAAACCCTCATAAGTAATATCATTTCTCTCATAAATGATGTCAGAATCAAAAGAATTTGAAGAAATCATAAGAAAAGAAAATACATCTGGGTTTTAAAGATAAAGAGGAAATTTTGAATAATATATGTACCCATGGTTTTGGAAAATGTAAGCAAAATATAAAATATCACACAATCACAGATGTACAAAAAAAAAAAGCATTCCCTAAAGCTGACTCTATATGCAATAATTGAAATGACTAATAGGACCTTAATCCTAACTCTAAGATTTAGATCACCTGATTCCAATCAAGGTACGCCGATATACTCAAGCCGAAGCTCGAAGTACGTGGCATAGAAATATTTCTCCGGTTCTAGGGTAATGGCTTCCCAACATCCTTGAGCACCTACCGATATACCTTGGACTATGGCTCTTAGGTACGTGGTAGGGGGGCGCGAACCCAAATAAGTGGTCCAGTTGTGAGACTCTCTCCCGAACTATGGTTCAGTGAGACAACCCAGCAATGTGAAGATCGGGACAATATAGGTAGGGATGTTTTCGAAAACATGTTCAAATGCAAGAAATCAGATGTCTCTAATGCAAGTCCTAAAGAGATGAATTAAAATAAAGAGAAGCATACACTTGCATATATTGTTTTGCATTCAATTTCTAGAATTTAGGAGTGTTGTATTTTAGACCTAAGTCTAACGTGAACATGGAATAATCTCCTCAATATGGTCCTACCAAACCATACTTAGATCCTATATGTAATGATGTCAGCTTAGGACAGAGTCTAGGCTCCTAAGGTTTGCATGAAAATGAAGCTGACATATGTAGAATAAAGACTTAGATAATATCAAAGCAAAGCAAAAGGCATAGATTTGACCAAACGAAGACGGGTCCCATCTCGGTCGCCAAATCTGTGATCATCGCAAAATTTTTCCTCTTGGTGATTCTTCCTCTCTCTTCCTTCTCTTTTCTTTTCTAATCCCTATTTTCTCCTTTTTGAAGAGACAAATAGAAGACAGAAAAGAAGAGAGAGGAGAAAAGAAAGAAAAGAAGAGAGAGAGGAAATCTTTTGTGAAGGTCTCATTTGACCTTGATTTGAAAATATTTAGAAAATTACTCACCTCCGTTTTGAAATATTTTGTGGGAAAATGGAGAGACGGGATTCGCTCTTCGGTACGAGGTTCGACCGTTCCTGAGGCCTTTACCAGGGGTAATCAAACCAAGGATCAAATATATGCCTTTTGCTTTGCCTTAATATTACCTAGGAAATTATTCTAAGTCTAAAAAAATGCACAAAGAATCATGCTTGTGTAAATGCAAAGATGTATGCTCTTTTGAGAGAATGTTTTGAAAATTTTCCAAGTGTTTCTGAGATGGACTTGATAATGCAGTGAAGAAATGGTTGAGTCTAATTTAGAACTTGAGATGGATCAGGAAAGATATTTTGAAGTTCTAAGTTTTTGAAAATAATCAGAGTTTGGGAGAATAAATCTAGACTTTGAAAAGAATGGTTTGAAGTTTTGAGATAAAAGGAAAAGAAAGGAAGTTTCAAAGTCAGAATTTAGACATTGAATCTAAATTTAGGAGAGGAAATAAAGTTTGAAAATGGAATTGAATTCTAGATTCGAAATTTGAAATCAGAATGAGATTCGAGAACTCCAAATCGAGTTTGAAAAATAGAATTGGGTTTGAGAGATCAATATGGGATATGAGAATTAGTTTTTGGATTTGAAATCAGGAAATCAAGATAGAATTTGAATCCAAAGTCTAAATCCTAAAAATAGAATTGGATCTGAAGTCTAAGATCTAATGATGAAGTTGAATTTTGGATCCTAAATGGAATTGGATCCAAGATCTGGAATCCAAGATGGAATTTGGATCTGAAGTTTGAGATGCAGGATGGAATTGAATTTTGGATCCTAAATGGAATTTTGATCTGAAGTCTGAGATCTAAGATGGAGTTGGATTCTGGATCCTAAAATGGATTTTGGATCTGAAATTTGAGATCCAAGATGAAGTTGGATTCTAACTTTGGATTTGGATTTTGAAAGTCCAAATGGGACTTTGGAAGATGGGTCTGGGTTTTGAAATCCCAGATTGAATTTAATTTTCTTTTTAGAAGAAGAATTGAATTTTGAGATCCAGAATCAATCTCAAACTTTGTTTTCGAATTTGAGAGGCATTTTGAAGATAAAGAATAATTTTGAATTTGAAATCAGAAGATGAATCAGAAATTTCAAAGTTTAAATTGAACTTTGAAATTTGATTTGAATTGGAGATTGAAGTTTTAAATACAAAATGAATTTGAAATTTCAAAGTCAATTTGGACTTTGAAATCAAATTTTGAGTCTTGAAAATGAGAAAGAATTTGAATCTGAATCTATAAATAAAAATTGATCTGAGAAATGAAGAAAATACTCAAAGTCACTTGGATTTTTGAAAAAGAATTTTGAAAATATGATGCAATTCTATCCTAAATGATGAATGAATTTAAAGAATTTGAAATTGGATTTGAAAATCATATTTCATTCTTTAAATGAATGTAAATAAGATTGAAAATATGATACATCCCTGACTATGGTCATTGAATATATCATATAATAATCATATTTAAATTCAGATGAAGAATAAAACACATTTTTGGTGCTTTTATAAGGTTTAAAATGAAATTAACTCTCAATATATCTTAACGATGGCCATTGATATATATTTTGAGTTAATTTTAAGTTAAACTCTGATAAAAGAAGAAAATATTGAGAAATATGATGATTTTTAGAAAGAGATCCAATGTTATTCCATAAAAGATAAGAATCCTAGGCATTGTCTACATTTTGACTATGGCCATCAATGTGGATCATTTGCTTAGGATTAATTACCTCTTATTAGAATGGTGCACGTGCCATTCGTGTTTTCCCATTCATAATTTTTTTTTTAAAAAAAAAAAGGAGAAATGTGAAATAAGCATTTCTAGAGAGTCTACATGAACATACATAAAACTCTCATCAGTATCTACTCATTACAACCTTGATTTGAATCTAAAATTACGAAAGCTTCTAATTTTGAGGAGGAATTTAACACTTTAATCTCTTCTGCAAAACAGAGTTAAAGGATGCCACATATAGAAGAAGATGAAGACACTATCTTGGAAATGCAAAAGTGGACGTGATCATTTCTTTTCTAATGAGAACACCTATACAAAATTTGCTATGCTTGTATCAACAATAAAATACACACATATACATATCTTATACTAACGAGGCAATGGCCTCTCAAGCCAATGGAAATCTACATATGAGAAGGTGCATTCAATGCCTTGTTGTTTAATGGAGGTATGTATGATGAATGACATACTAGAGATATAACCCTAATGTGATGAATATGCCTAGGTTAAACTAGATATAAATGCCTAGACAAGAAAGTATATCAATGCCTACAAGGACGGAAGACTTATATAAAATGAAACATCCATGCATGACTGAAATTTTACCCAAGTTGAAATATCAATGCTAATACGCAATTTATAGAATGTGGGTGCAGCAAGATTGCTGACTGTAATTGTTGAGCATAGGTGATTGATCACATGAATGATACTATGATGAATAAAGGGTAGACTTAGCAGCAGTGCATTGTATTATATATAATACATAATGATAATAGCATGTGCATTGTTGTAAATGCAATGGGTAGTAACACTGTAGTAGGCTCTACACCATGTGCTATGAAAAATGATGCTTAATGTATATATGCAAATAAGTGCATAGTGGATTTGATGTGACAGTGGGTAATATGTGGTGATGCACCATATACAAAGAATGCAGGAGGTTAAAAACTAGGCAAAGTGTGACAGCATGCATACAGATGGACATAGTACAGGTGCAAGAGTGGTTGTTTAGGTGCCCGGTACCCAACTCTACTATGTTTACCAAAGTTCAGATCTAACTGTTCCATTATACTATCGAGCACAAGCCTTCGCCTGTGGCACTCATCGACTTCCACAAAGTCAGGAGTGTGTAGCTGAGTGCAGAACAATGACCATGCTAGTAGTGAGTGGGATGGGTACACAACAAGACACATGGATCAACATCTATGGACATATGCTTTACCTTGATTTAAAAAATTTGGACAAATGAATCAGAGCCTTTCCTGGGTTTCCTTACATGATGTATCAACAAATTTTAGCAAGCATAGCCCTATTTAATACATCTAAATATGTCATAGAGGAGGGTTTTCAATTTCACACAGTATGATACACATGGATAGAACATGGCTTGTATAATAAATTGCACGACTATAGTATTTTAAACAGATGGTGGCTTACCTGCCAGGCTGCTGAAGGGAATAATATCTACACTTTGAGTTGTCATATGTACAGAGGAAGTGTGGGCAGCAAGGAAGTGAATCAGATGGTAAAGATGGTGAATGTTGGGTGCTCAAAATGATGAGCTTCTTCAGTCCATTCCAGAATATTGCGACTTTATACATTAGCTTGATCTTGGATAAGTAGTTATAAAGACCCGATGTTGATGCTACTTCTTCCTAAACAAAAAACTTAGCATACCACCATCAGGATCAATGGACTGGAAACTTTTAAGGGGCTAGGATCTATTTTGTACTTGCACAACGTCCCTTATATACTATGTGTAATGGAAAGCTTCAGCAAACGGTTGCATCTCAATATCCCGCAGAGGATTGTAAACGCTTGAAAGTTTGTCCTGAAAGGTAATTACGATAAAATCAGTAGAGAGAAAATTCCCTATTTTGACAAGGTTAAAAATGGCGTGTCATAAGATACAATGAAAATCAAACATACTTCTCTATGCACAAATGGAAGACTTAACGTCAAACCCATACCTTCAGTGGTGGCAATTATCAATGAACAACAAGATGAACTACTAACAAAAACCTTTGATGCATCTCTGGCATAAATTGTTAATTCTCAACATGAAATAACATAAATCCAATGTACAGCAGGAAACCAGTTAATGTGGAAAAGACTGTATATTATTCATATGAAAAACCAATTTCTTCACTTTGTATTTCGATTTCTGTAAAGCACTTGAACTCTTACCTATATAACCGATCAATGGCAAGTAAGATCTTAGTAATAAAATGGAACCATACATTATTTTATAACAAATTAGAAAAATTAAATGATGAAAGTGGAAGAGGCACAGAAGCTCAAAGTTCAGTGTAAATGATGTAACCAATTAATTGACAAGTTCACAAACATAAATCCCAAATTTCCTCTTTACAATCTAATGGCTGTCAGAGATATGATTTTGCATTGATCTTGACTATTAGAATGAATATGTTTTAACCCTACAGATTTGTTCTTGCACCGATTTTGGGGATCTAAAGTCTCACATTCCCAATCTTTAGATTAATTTTCAATGGTTGGAGGTGTGGTAAGGAAGTTGGATTTTGGTTCAGTATGAGCTGATTCCTGGAAGTTGGAAGAATGGTAAGCTAGACACTGTTGCTGTTGATGATGGAACATCCTGGTTAATGGACTTACGACTCTACACTGAAAACCAGCAAATGGGGCATAAGTTGCAGCATCCCTGCACATAATCCTTTTTCTTGATGACTGCTTGAAGGTCTACAATGTTTGGGTGGGGGTCTGATGATTGAGCCATGAATTCTATCTTTAGTTGGTCCTTACACACTTCTTCCTACGTGCCCAACCCATTCTTTGCAGTGGATTTGCATGCTGATAGCTCCCCTGTCAACACATCCGAACATGATCTGATGACCCCAATCTTGGCTTTAGTCCAATTGTTCCCTGAGCAAGTGCCTATTTTCCCATTTACACAGTTATGTTGCACCTAGAATTCAGCTTCATCAGAAAACAAACTTAGTAACAGTTAGGCAAAGTTAAATCAGAAGATGAGCTTTTTGTAACAGTCAGGCAAGTATACTGAAAGTTTATTGCCCTTCCTAATTGTTGTTACCAGTCTTTTTACATTTGATGTCTCTGTGATTGCCCCAACAGATCACTTGAACCTACATATCTGAAATATAAAGAGGCTTTTGTATCTTTCATCTCAGGGTCACATTATTGTTGGGCTGCAGGGATGCCAGATAACTTGAAAGTGATAAAAACATGAGATGCAATGGAACCATCAGTGTATCATGAGATCAACTAATAGCCAGTGATGCAGGAAACCTCTGGGATCAGTGATGCCAGATAACACTTACAGAACCAACTTAACAGATATGAAAATCTGGTTTAGAAAAAAGAAAGAAAATGTGGTGAAAACCAGGTAGGATGTGTATCTAATAGGTATGAGGGGGGGGGGGAGAATAGTAAAGTTGAGATAAATACAAGATGCCTCATGTTATACTATACTGGTGAATTGAATGAAATTAACAGGTGAAATGCCACGATTCTGAATATCTCTGAATCGCAGACGATGGATAACCAACTGTGAACGAAATCGGAATGAAGGTGTGATGTTGAACAGAAAAGGGAGGGCACGATGCCTTGATACAGACAGGAAATCTATATCAACATTACAATCGAGACCATTAGATGATCAAGAAGAAAAAAAATAAAAAGAAAAAATTGCAAAACCAAAAGAAAATCAAAACATTGCTCGATTATCAACATAGAACAGAGCCTTGGAGAAAATATAAAAAAAAGCGAGAAGAGGAGAAATAGAAAAAAAAATTGTTGCAACACTACAGATCGATGAGGCCATAAGCACATCGATACTGTATAAAATGTCGTAGTCTGGAGCATATGCTCAACATGCATAAACATTTATTAATGAAAATACCGAAATGTAAATAACCTAAAAAAGAAAATAAAGAGGTTAGAGAGAATCACGAAAAGGAAATGTTGGGATAGACCTATCCCTTTGTTGTAGCCACAGATGGATTGATCCTGCTATATGCAGGTTGATCACACCTTGAAGGCCTCATAAGAATAAAAAAAAAAAACGAAGAGGAAGGTGGGCTACGAAGAAAGAAGTGCAATGAAATGAAATTTCTTACAGAGAATTGAGAAATATAAAGGCGATGGTAGATACTTACCGTAATTCTGCAAAGTTGAAGTGAGAGGGAGCTGTGGCTTTGCTGAAGGTATCGGCTTCCTTGAGCCGAGAGAGAAGAGACCCAGGGAGAGAGAAGAAGAAAATGCAGAAGAAGCTAGTGGGAAGGGTGAAGATGGATCGAGAAGAAGGAAAAGAGGGGTGCGGGGGTGAAGAGGCGGTGTCGACCCCTCTTCCCCCTGTGTCTTTTTATAAAGAGGGGAAGAAGCATCGAGAAAAAGAAAATTTCAGAATCTTTGAAAAAAAATTTAATAAAAATTAAATGGGCGGCTCTTTTAAGAAATTTTGCTAAAAGAGGTTTTTACAAAAATGATTTTTTATAAAAAGGGGGCTTACTTGATCAATTTTTGTATTTTTCTATTTTTATCTTTTTTCCCTGTTTTTCTTCATTTTCTATATTTTTTGATATTTTTGCAAACAAAACTCTAAAATCATGGAGTTTCTAAACTATTTATAAGATTTTACGAGTATTTACAAAAGAAGGCTTTACTGAGAATTCGTGTTCATCTTTGAAAATTTTCTTCAGAAAAATGGGTTTAGATCCGAGATTTGAGAAAATATTCGAGTTTTAAACCTTGAATTGAGAAATACAAAGCAGTAGATCCAAATGGATGCCGGATGGACTGCTCGAGCCATTCAAAACTATTTTTGGTATTTTTGTAATTTCAACTTGAAAATTGGACAAGGAGAGTCAGATTTGGAATTTTCACAATGGATCCGGATCCGAGATCGAGTCAGATATGTAAAATGATTTTAATTTTAGTAAAATTTGAGAAATAAAATTTAGATTTAAAAGTGACTCAATTACTCAGAAAATGGCATCAGGGGCAAAAAGGGAATATTTAAAAGATTTTGAAAATTTTGGGGTGTTCACAAAGACCTTCTGTTCGAAGTTCAGGATTCATCACCACTTCTCAGCCCCTTATTATCCTCAAGGGAATGGCCAGGCAGAGGCCACCAACAAGATCTTGATCCGCATTCTAGAAAGAACTGTGGAAACAGGCCGTGATTGGCACGAGAAGATGCACAACATACTTTGGGCGTACCGAACCACCATTCAGACTCTAACCAATGCTACTTCTTCGGAGCTTGTTTATGGAACTGAAGTAGTATTACCTCTTCACGTTCAGAAGCCCACACTCAAGTTTGCGTCAGTTATAAAACTCCCGCTTAATCAGTATCAGCAACAGAGGTTGGTACAACTAGATCTACTGGACGAGAGAAGACTCAAGGCAGCAGAACTTGCTCAAACTTATCGCCAAAGGATAGCCAAGCATTATGCCAAGTCAGTTATCGAGAGAAGATTCCGAGTTAACGATCTAGTGCTCAGATTGACAGCTTATCTCAAGCACCGGTCGCGGGGTAAGTGGTCACCCAATTAAGAAGACCCTTATGTGGTTAAGGAAGCGCTGCCTCGCAATTCCTATCGTCTGATCAACACAGATGGGGTGAAACTGCCAGATCCAATCAATGCTCTACACTTGAAGAGATTTTATACTTAAATTGTTCATCCTAGCTTTTTGTACTCTTCAAAGGGTCTTTTTCAATAAAGCAATGATCTTCTATCAAATTCTCACATTCTTCTCCATGATACTGGGGCATTTTATTTTGATCTATACTTGTCTTCCTTTATCATATGCAGGCAAGATCAGACTAACTCTTTTTCTAAAAAATCTTATCAATTTTTTTAGTTAATCTTGTTATTTTTATTAATTACATTCACTTCGTTTCATTTTCAATTTAATCAAAATTTTGTCAATTTATTATTCATTTTATCAATTTTTGTCAAGTTTTATCAAATTTTCATCAATTTTATTAAATTTTATCAATCTTTTCTATAACCCTTTTAGGTTAAGGGATAAACGTGATGCCTCTTTTCAATGAGGTACTCCTTTGTTCTGACCCTTTCAGGTTAAGGGATAAACCTGAACCTCGTCCCGCGATGTAAGACCCGCAATTTTTCAGAAAATATCTGAATAAAATTCATGAGGCATTTACCGGTAAAAATAGCATTTCTTCTCAGAATGCGAAACGAATCAATTCCTGCGAGCCAGTTATACTTAGGGTATTCGTCGAATTGCGAATATATGCTCAAATACTCTGGAAGCCATAACTTCCTAACTAAACGAAATCAATAGATTCGTACGAGCCAACTTTCTTAGTTACGTCAATACGAAGAAAATGGCGTACTCAGAATTTTTCGGAAAAAAATCGCCGGAAACCCGAAATTCTTGCGGGACCCACGGAAATATTGGTGGGACCCACAGAAATATTCCTCAGAAAATATCTGGTGGGACCCACAAAAATATCCCATGGAATATCCAAGTGGGCCCCACACCAAGGAACCTCTTGGAATTAAAAAGAAGCCAAGGGGGTAGTTTGGGCATGGAAAAACCCAAGAGGAGGTGGGCTTGGGCTATAAATAGCCCTCCCCACTCTCTCTCTTCTCATAAAAATCGACCCCCTCTCTCTCTTGCCTTCTCTCTCTCTCCTAAACCTCCCCTACCTAGCCTAGCCCACCTGAGCCCACCTGACCTGGTCTGAGCCTGCCTGACTTAGCCTGAGCCTGCCTGACCTGGTCCTAACCCACCTGACCTGGGTCTGAACCCACTTGACCTGGTCCAAACCCAGTTGACTTGACTTGAACCTAGTTGGGTTTAAAGTCAAAGTCAAAGTCCTTTTTGGTCCAGATTCCGGTTTGGATTTCTGAACCCAGACTTAGCCTACTTGAGCTGAGTTCGAACCTACTGAACCCAGTTGACTTGGATTGAACCCTGTTAGGTTCAAACCACTTAGGTTGAGTAGCTTGACCTGCTCTACCTCTTTCTCAACTAAGTCAGCTTCATCTGACTTAGTCTGACCTCTCGAAGGAAGGCTCGAAGCCAAAGAAGCAACCCGGAGCCGTTTCTTCCACGATTTGAAGTAAGTTCGCTTCGTTGATCCATCTCTCTCAAGTATTTGACTGTTTGTATATAGAATATACTTTCTGAAGTAGTATCTTGCTTTAGTTCTTGGTTGAGCCCTCTAGGACACTTCGGTGTTCACGCGCTCGCCTCGTAACTATCGTCGGATATATATGTTCGAATACGCAGTATATGCGTTCTTCAAAATAGTATCTCACCCTAGTTCTTGGTTGAGCCCTCTAGGACACTTCGGTGTTCACTCGCTCGCCTCGTAACTATCGTTGGATACAGATCTAGGTGTATATCTGCTGATACTGCCGACGCGTCTTATATCGCACAGGCCATGTAATTTACCTTTGCCGTCGCATCGAACGATGCCAAGGCTTCTGCTTTGTTATATATGTAGAATATTTCGTTCAGTTACACACCCTGAACAATAGTATATGCATTTCTTTACGCCGCCGCTGTATAAAGCACAGGCTTCTGCTTATATTACATATATGACGCGTAAGTGAGCGTTCAAACGGAGATCAACTCCAAAATCGCCCATGCGATTCCCTTACCGCTCCTCGTACAAGATTCTGCTTGACGAATGAAGCCCCTATTGGAAAGGCTTCGCCTTTTGGCAAAATGCTCTTTACGTAAAGACTAAATCAATTACGTATGGCCTAGCTATGGCCCAAGGTTCCTGCAACCTTGATGGATGCAAAGTACGCACAACGGTGCGCATCCATTTCCCGAGTTAAGCGTAGCGATTTCCCACCAAAGAGGGGAGATGCCGCTGAAATGGATAAAAGAAACGCACGCTTTCTCCGTAAAAGAGAGGAAGTGCTGCTGAAATTCCTGAAGGAGCTAAGAATGGCTCAGAAAGAACGTAGCAGAAGTGCTACCCAGTTATGAAACGCCTTCTACAATGTAGAAAGGTTCGTCGCACCACTGCCGGTAGAACAGAGAAGGTGTTGACAGAATGGTTGGCAGAAGAGCTGCCAAAACCAGTTAAGTGGCACAATGATGTCCTTTGTTGGAACGATGTCAGAATGACTCGTCTCCCTGACACCTGCAAGGGCATCATACTTGTAAGAGTCGTTGCGCCAAAGTAGTGGTAGCGCCTTGACGAGGTCCTGAGCTCGTTGCGTAAAAATACGCCAAGTAGCCGATCCGTAGAGATCGAGTCATGTGCATGCTCATTGAGAATTATCAGACAACCAGACTCGTAAGGGCCGCTGAGCCGGAGTGTGTTGTTTCCACCGAAAGAGGTGAAGTGCTCGTCAAGGCCGAAGTGCTAAGAGCAGAGTTAAGCATGCATATGAATAAAACCTTTGTTCCACGGTGAAAACCGTGTGGTTGATTGGGGTCGGGTACATACTTCTCAAAGGCTGCCCTATAGGCATGCAATGTTCGTCAAGTAATTGTAAGACCGGCAGGCCCCTTTCAGAATTTCTCACCGAGGAAGACGGTGATGGCGCAGCCTTGAGTGACATATATTTCACCCGAACCTAATAGAGTTCATTGATGGCCTTCGTCACTCAGAGGTATGGAGGTCGTGGTTATCCTTAAATATCTAAGGATTGAACCCAACTACTGCAGTAGCAGAATGCATTCGGATACCTAGTAAGGATCTCTTCCGGTATGCTGTACCGTCCTACTAGGGGGATGGGGTCAACAGGCCTCTGGGGTATCTAAAATACATAGAATAATCAACCCCCAGATCGTCGCGTTGTCGCCCAGATATGAGTCCCCTAAGCCCAGGGGGAGGTGCAATTATCGAAACAAAGCATTAGCTTAGGTACAGCGCTACTTTGAATGTATGAGTGGATGACGTTGTTGAGTCAGTCCTGCATAACCTTTGTGAAGGTGTCATGGTCGGTATACTACTGGACCGATTGGGAAAGAACCCCATTGATATCCGTACGACTAAGTGAAGCTCGGAGAGCTGTCCTTAGATTCGTAGGATACGGATGTGCCAAGCATAAAGGCTTGAGCTAGACATCCATTCGTGACTCTGAGGAAGTCAAGGCTAAGTCGTAGAGACTTAAGAGGTTATTCTAACTCACAGCCCTGAAGAGGCTTATGTGAAGTCATGACGACTTGCATGGATGTTCAACTCATAGCCCTGATGAGGCTTGTGCGATATACGCTAAGTCATGGAGGCTTGAGCGTCGTATTACGAACTGCGACCCTGAGTGGTCTATGCATTTACTTGAGTTGAATAGATAGGTGTTTGCCTACTTACCAGACCATCAGTGGTTCTGACCCCGTTTAATGGGGATTTCAGGTGTTGAACCTGCGTGGCGATATGCGGAGCAAGGCGGCATCAAGTTCCAGGGTTTCTCTAGACAGAGTTGTACTGCTTCCTTTTTATTGAACCTACACTGCTTTCCTAAGCAGTAGTGTTGTAATAAACATATGTTTTCGATAAAATGGAACACTTTGGTGGTCAATGAGTTGCTTGGCCACATACCTGCAACGTGCTCGGAGTTTTCTAAAACTGACGACTCATTATCGTCTTATTCCGCTGCTAAAAGCTTTTCTAAGTTCCGCTGCAATGAAAAAAAAAAAAAGGAAATTCATGAAAATTTTAACTTAGCTTTGTTTTGGAAATCCGGGGCGTTACAGAATTGGTATCAGAGCGTGAGTCTGAGAAACCTGGTTCAAGATCCGTCATGGTACCGATATCGCACTGTAAGTATATGTTTTTATACTTTTGTTCTGATCTGGGTGCATCTTTGTATAGATGGCAACTCATGACTCGCGTGGATATTGCTATCGCTGCAAGGTCATGCACGATGAGTGGATATGCCCGTATGAAGTCCAAGACTGCCAATATTGTGGCGAAGATGGGCATTCCGCCAACGAATGCCAAAGGAAATATACCGCCGATATGGGTCGGCGGGCTTCAAAGGGTCTCAGGGATGAGACTTCGCGTGTCAGTGGACCGCATCACTCTAGTGTTGGGAGCAACCATACCCCAACATCTTTTGATGAATTACCAAGGCTGAGGGATTTTGATTTGAACTTCCCTGCAGAAGTCTATCACTCGCCAAGCTACCATCCGGCATCACATATGCCGAGCTTAAATGGCAGGAACAAAAGAGGAGATTCTTTCTGTTCGCCAATCATTATTCCAGACTCCCAGAGTCTTGATCTTGCTGACTGGGAAAGTGGACTGGAGTCTCTCATATATCCCCAGTATTCACTTGCTAGTGCGGAAGTGTCGCCCAAGCCGAAGCTAGTAGTGCCTGCACCAAGGCCATGTGGCAATAGATGGACCTTTTGGAGTTCGTCTTCATCAAAGAAATCCAAGTCTTAAAGAGACTGGTGATGTTTTGGAGTCAGTAGACTCATGTATATAGTTTCTCATTGCCTAAAGTCTGCCAGTGCGGCATGACGTTTTGTTTAAGGCAATGCTTGTGTAAATGTGATGTATATTAAGTAAATAAAGCTTTTACTTCCTCATATACATCGAGAAACTAAAAACAAGTGCTTGTGTGTGCATAGATAAATGGCTCCTACGACGAGGAGAACCATACCAAGCGAGGAGTCCCATACGCAAGGATTCCTGTTGGAGACACTCAACAACCTGGTTACCGCCATCCGTGAAACGAGGCCAGAACCAGTCGCACCACGAAACGAGCACCTGGGAGGAGTGACTTATGAGAAGTTCCTCAAGCTTGACCCGCCAGTTTTCATTGGCAGAGCCGATCCTGAGCTCGCAGAAAGTTGGGTCGAAGAAACTGAACGTGCCTTCCTGGTGCTGGGAGTACCAGAAGAAAAGAAGACCAACTTTGGCACGTACAGGCTGAAAGACAACGCACGGAAGTGGTGGGATACCACTAAGATTATCCAGTTCTCGGAAGTTGAAGTCATTCCTTGGACTGACTTCCGGAGAGCTTTCATGGATAATTACTTTCCATTACACTTCAGAAACAAGAAGAAGATGGAGTTTCTGGAATTGGAGCAGGGTGGCATGAATCTGATTGACTATACCACCAAATTTCAAAATCTTGAACGGTACTGCTCCCGGTTATTTGAGACCGACCAAGAAAGGGCCGACAAGTACATCAATGGACTGCGAGAAGGGCTAAGGTCACGGGTTATCACCAGCATGCCCCAAACGTTTCAAACGGCTGTGGCAGCAGCTTCAAAAATACAAGTGGATTGGGAGCGATCAAAAGTGATCATAGCAAAAAGGCCCATAGTTGATGGTGGGAACAAGAAGAGAATGTTTCCAAGTGGCCAGGGTTCACGACAACCCTTTCAGAAGAAAAGGTTCCAAGGTGGGAACAACACTCAACAAGTTGTAAGGCCAAGGCAGAACATGGCTCCAAACAACCTGCAGTCCAACCCAAACTGCCCAAAATGCCATGTTAATCACGCAAGAGGACCATGTCCACGTGACACAGGTGGATGCTTCTACTGTGGCAAAGTGGGCCACGTTGCAAGACAATGCAGGAAGAAGCTTATTGATGAGCAGAGGAGGAATGCCGGATCTGCCGGACCCTCTCAACAAGTACCACAACGAACACTAGTCCAACGACCCCCACCTAGGGTAGAACAAAGGCCTGCTGCAGGTCGTGTATACGCTGTAACGACTGAACAAGTCGAAACCGGTGACCTCATTGAAGGCATCGTACCTGTTAATGGACATGCAGCTTACGTCTTGTTTGATTGTGGTGCTACTCATACGTTTATCTCTGACGATTTCACCGAACAACTCCACGCTTCGGTGCAACCGATTGATAAAATGATCGAAGTATATAACCCGTTGGGTTCACGCACCAAATGTATCCGGTGTGTGAAAAATTTGGATATTGAGATAGCAGGGCAACACTTGCCTACTGATGCCATCCTGATCGATATGATACAGTACGATGTCATTCTGGGAATGAATTGGTTGGCTCAGAATAATGCCAAGATTCTGTGCCGCGAGGGCAGAGTGATTCTATCTCGACCCGGATTACCTAAGATGGAATACCGGTTATCCAAACCAGTTCCACAGAAAAGGCTCATATCAGCACTTAAGGTACAAAAATACCTTAGGAAGGGTTGTGTGGCCTTCCTGTTGAGTCTCTCGGTGGAAAAATCCAACGACCAACCCCTTGAGAGTTTGGAAGTAGTGCGGGAGTTTCCCGATGTGTTTCCTGAGGAATTGCCAGGACTTCCGCCACTTCGTGAGGTTGAATTTGGAATTCAATCCTTACCTGGAACAGCGCCGATATCCAAAGCCCCGTATCGAATGGCGCCAGCTGAACTCAGTGAGTTGAAGTGTCAGTTGGAAGAACTGATGGAACAAGGGTTCATCCGACCAAGTATGTCACCATGGGGAGCCCCGGTACTATTTGTAAAGAAGAAGGATGGATCCCTTCGGTTATGCATCGATTATCGGATGCTTAACCAGGCAACCATTAAAAATAAGTACCCATTGCCTCGGATTGAGGACTTATTCGATCAGCTCAGAACAGCGAGAGTGTTCTCCAAGATCGACCTCAGGTCTGGATACCATCAGCTCAGAGTAAAGGAAGAGGATATACCCAAGACAGCCTTCAGAACGAGATACAGCCATTATGAGTTCGTAGTAATGCCCTTCGGACTCACTAATGCGCCTGCTGTCTTTATGGACCTGATGAACCGAGTGTTCAAACCATACTTAGACACTTTTGTCATCGTCTTCATTGATGACATTCTCGTGTATTCAGAGAATGAGGAACAACACAAGGAGCACTTGAGAATCGTCTTGAAAACCCTTCAAGATAATCAGTTATATGCCAAGTTTTCAAAATGTGAATTCTGGCTAGACAAAGTAATGTTCCTTGGCCATGTGATCTCAAAAGATGGAATCGCAGTAGATCCTGCGAAGGTCGAAGCTGTGATAGACTGGAAGCAGCCAGAAAATATCACTGAGGTCCGCAGCTTCCTTGGACTTGCCGGATATTATCGGAAGTTCATACAGGACTTCTCCCGAATCGCCGTACCAATGACGAAATTACTGAAAAAGGGAGTCAAGTTTGAATGGACTGACCAGTGTAAGGAATGCTTTGAGGTTCTCAAACAGAGGCTTACCACTGCCCCTGTCCTTACCTTACCTTCTGGTCAGGGAGGCTTCATTGCTTATACCGATGCCTCGGGAACGGGTCTGGGTTGTGTATTGATGCAGCATGGCAAAGTAATCGCCTATGCATCCCGTCAGTTAAGAATTCATGAGAAAAACTATCCAACCCACGATCTGGAGCTTGCCGCGGTAGTGTTCGCGCTTAAAATCTGGCGACACTACCTGTATGGAGAGAAATTTGAGGTCATGTCGGACCATAAAAGCCTAAAATACCTCTTTTCTCAAAAAGAACTCAATATGCGGCAACGGCGATGGCTGGAATTCCTCAAAGACTATGAATTCACGCTTTCCTATCACCCTGGACAGGCGAATGTTGTAGCAGATGCCCTTAGTCGCAAGACTGTTGGCACTCTGGCCAGCCTAACCGGACAATGGAAGTTGATGGAGGATTTCGTCAAGTGGAAGCCATTTTTGGCTGATTCAGGTAGAATCAAAATGTCATGTTTGACGATCCACATTGAGTTCCTCGATCGCATTGTAGCCGAACAGTTCAAGGACCCCCAGTACTTGGAATTAAAAGCTCGTGCCGAAAGAGATGACACTTTCTTCCATTTAAAAGAAGATGGAGGAATATGGATGGAAGAAAGGATTTGGGTCCCAAATAACCCTGAGCTAAGACAGGAAGTACTCCAGGAGGCTCATAACAGCAAATACACCATTCACCCTGGAGGTACGAAAATGTTTCGGGACTTACAGAGAAAGTACTGGTGGAGGGGTATGAAACGGGATGTGGCTACATTTGTCTCAAGGTGTTTAATCTGCCAGCAAGTAAAAATTGAGCATCAACGACCTGGTGGAAAAATGCAACGGATCGAGATTCCAGAATGGAAATGGGAGGGCATTACGATGGATTTCATCGTTGGATTGCCTCGGTCCAAGAGACAACATGACTCAATATGGGTGATCGTTGACAGACTCACCAAGTCTGCTCACTTCCTGCCAATCAACACTCGATACTCAACTGAACGATTGGCGGAGATCTACATTCGGGAAATCGTTAGACTCCATGGAGTGCCGATTTCGATCATATCTGATCGTGACCCGAAGTTCACCTCTCACTTTTGGGAGCAACTTCAGAAAGCCCTGGGGACGAAACTCAAGTTCAGTACAGCATTCCATCCCCAAACAGATGGGCAATCAGAACGAACCATACAGACTCTTGAAGATATGCTAAGAGCCTGTATGCTGGAATGGAAAGGTGATTGGGATTCCCACCTAGCGTTGGCTGAATTTGCTTATAATAATAGCCACCACGCTAGCATTGGGATGGCACCGTATGAAGCCTTGTACGGGCGACCCTGTAGATCACCAATCCATTGGGGTGAAGTGGGTGAGCGAACCTTGGACTCGCCCATTGTGTTGCAGCATTACACTGAGCAGGTCCACATGATCAGAAAGAAGCTACTGACTGCTCAGAGTCGACAGAAGAGCTACGCCGATCAGCGGCGTAGGGAACTCACTTTTGCGGTTGGAGATAAGGTTTTTATCAAGGTCTCTCCAACCAAGAGTGTGTTTCGTTTTGGAAAGAAGGGGAAGCTCAGCCCTAGATTCGTTGGTCCCTTCGAAGTTTTGAGCCGAATAGGAGAGACTGCCTACCAAGTAGCATTGCCACCACAATACGCGCAAATACATGATGTATTTCACGTATCAATGCTTCGAAAGTACGTTCATGATCCTTCTCATGTCATTCAACATGAGGACATTGACATCCGAGAAGATATGACGGTAGAAGAAAGGCCAGTGGAGATCATGGACCGACGGGAGCAAGTGCTAAGAACGAAGGTCATCCCACTTGTTAAAGTGAGATGGCAACATCACGGAGTCGATGATTGCACTTGGGAGCCCGAATCAGATATGCGGGATAAATATCCTGAACTCTTCACTTTGTAATCTTAACTGAATTTCGCGGACGAAATTCCTTTAAGGGGGTAATGATGTAAGACCCGCAATTTTTCAGAAAATATCTGAATAAAATTCATGAGGCATTTACCGGTAAAAATAGCATTTCTTCTCAGAATGCGAAACGAATCAATTCCTGCGAGCCAGTTATACTTAGGGTATTCGTCGAATTGCGAATATATGCTCAAATACTCTGGAAGCCATAACTTCCTAACTAAACGAAATCAATAGATTCGTACGAGCCAACTTTCTTAGTTACGTCAATACGAAGAAAATGGCGTACTCAGAATTTTTCGGAAAAAAATCGCCGGAAACCCGAAATTCTTGCGGGACCCACGGAAATATTGGTGGGACCCACAGAAATATTCCTCAGAAAATATCTGGTGGGACCCACAAAAATATCCCATGGAATATCCAAGTGGGCCCCACACCAAGGAACCTCTTGGAATTAAAAAGAAGCCAAGGGGGTAGTTTGGGCATGGAAAAACCCAAGAGGAGGTGGGCTTGGGCTATAAATAGCCCTCCCCACTCTCTCTCTTCTCATAAAAATCGACCCCCTCTCTCTCTTGCCTTCTCTCTCTCTCCTAAACCTCCCCTACCTAGCCTAGCCCACCTGAGCCCACCTGACCTGGTCTGAGCCTGCCTGACTTAGCCTGAGCCTGCCTGACCTGGTCCTAACCCACCTGACCTGGGTCTGAACCCACTTGACCTGGTCCAAACCCAGTTGACTTGACTTGAACCTAGTTGGGTTTAAAGTCAAAGTCAAAGTCCTTTTTGGTCCAGATTCCGGTTTGGATTTCTGAACCCAGACTTAGCCTACTTGAGCTGAGTTCGAACCTACTGAACCCAGTTGACTTGGATTGAACCCTGTTAGGTTCAAACCACTTAGGTTGAGTAGCTTGACCTGCTCTACCTCTTTCTCAACTAAGTCAGCTTCATCTGACTTAGTCTGACCTCTCGAAGGAAGGCTCGAAGCCAAAGAAGCAACCCGGAGCCGTTTCTTCCACGATTTGAAGTAAGTTCGCTTCGTTGATCCATCTCTCTCAAGTATTTGACTGTTTGTATATAGAATATACTTTCTGAAGTAGTATCTTGCTTTAGTTCTTGGTTGAGCCCTCTAGGACACTTCGGTGTTCACGCGCTCGCCTCGTAACTATCGTCGGATATATATGTTCGAATACGCAGTATATGCGTTCTTCAAAATAGTATCTCACCCTAGTTCTTGGTTGAGCCCTCTAGGACACTTCGGTGTTCACTCGCTCGCCTCGTAACTATCGTTGGATACAGATCTAGGTGTATATCTGCTGATACTGCCGACGCGTCTTATATCGCACAGGCCATGTAATTTACCTTTGCCGTCGCGTCGTATGATGCCAAGGCTCCCTGCTTTCTGTACTTCCGATTACTGCACTTCCGATTATGTATTTACTTACGCCGTCGCATCGAACGATGCCAAGGCTTCTGCTTTGTTATATATGTAGAATATTTCGTTCAGTCACACACCCTGAACAATAGTATATGCATTTCTTTACGCCGCCGCTGTATAAAGCACAGGCTTCTGCTTATATTACATATATGGCGCGTAAGTGAGCGTTCAAACGGAGATCAACTCCAAAATCGCCCATGCGATTCCCTTACCGCTCCTCGTACAAGATTCTGCTTGACGAATGAAGCCCCTATTGGAAAGGCTTCGCCTTTTGGCAAAATGCTCTTTACGTAAAGACTAAATCAATTACGTATGGCCTAGTTATGGCCCAAGGTTCCTGCAACCTTGATGGATGCAAAGTACGCACAACGGTGCGCATCCATTTCCCGAGTTAAGCGTAGCGATTTCCCACCAAAGAGGGGAGATGCCGCTGAAATGGATAAAAGAAACGCACGCTTTCTCCGTAAAAGAGAGGAAGTGCTGCTGAAATTCCTGAAGGAGCTTAGAATGGCTCAGAAAGAACGTAGCAGAAGTGCTACCCAGTTATGAAACGCCTTCTACAATGTAGAAAGGTTCGTCGCACCACTGCCGGTAGAACAGAGAAGGTGTTGACAGAATGGTTGGCAGAAGAGCTGCCAAAACCAGTTAAGTGGCACAATGATGTCCTTTGTTGGAACGATGTCAGAATGACTCGTCTTCCTGACACCTGCAAGGGCATCATACTTGTAAGAGCCGTTGCGCCAAAGTAGTGGTAGCGCCTTGACGAGGTCCTGAGCTCGTTGCGTAAAAATACGCCGAGTAGCCGATCCGTAGAGATCGAGTCATGTGCATGCTCATTGAGAATTATCAGACAACCAGACTCGTAAGGGCCGCTGAGCCGGAGTGTGTTGTTTCCACCGAAAGAGGTGAAGTGCTCGTCAAGGCCGAAGTGCTAAGAGCAGAGTTAAGCATGCATATGAATAAAACCTTTGTTCCACGGTGAAAACCGTGTGGTTGATTGGGGTCGGGTACATACTTCTCAAAGGCTGCCCTATAGGCATGCAATGTTCGTCAAGTAATTGTAAGACCGGCAGGCCCCTTTCAGAATTTCTCACCGAGGAAGACGGTGATGGCGCAGCCTTGAGTGACATATATTTCACCCGAACCTGATAGAGTTCATTGATGGCCTTCGTCACTCAGAGGTATGGAGGTCGTGGTTATCCTTAAATATCTAAGGATTGAACCCAACTACTGCAGTAGCAGAATGCATTCGGATACCTAGTAAGGATCTCTTCCGGTATGCTGTACCGTCCTACTAGGGGGATGGGGTCAACAGGCCTCTGGGGTATCTAAAATACATAGAATAATCAACCCCCAGATCGTCGCGTTGTCGCCCAGATATGAGTCCCCTAAGCCCAGGGGGAGGTGCAATTATCGAAACAAAGCATTAGCTTAGGTACAGCGCTACTTTGAATGTATAAGTGGATGACGTTGTTGAGTCAGTCCTGCATAACCTTTGTGAAGGTGTCATGGTCGGTATACTACTGGACCGATTGGGAAAGAACCCCATTGATATCCGTACGACTAAGTGAAGCTCGGAGAGCTGTCCTTAGATTCGTAGGATACGGATGTGCCAAGCATAAAGGCTTGAGCTAGACATCTATTCGTGACTCTGAGGAAGTCAAGGCTAAGTCGTAGAGACTTAAGAGGTTATTCTAACTCACAGCCCTGAAGAGGCTTATGTGAAGTCATGACGACTTGCATGGATGTTCAACTCATAGCCCTGATGAGGCTTGTGCGATATACGCTAAGTCATGGAGGCTTGAGCGTCGTATTACGAACTGCGACCCTGAGTGGTCTATGCATTTACTTGAGTTGAATAGATAGGTGTTTGCCTACTTACCAGACCATCAGTGGTTCTGACCCCGTTTAATGGGGATTTCAGGTGTTGAACCTGCGTGGCGATATGCGGAGCAAGGCGGCATCAAGTTCCAGGGTTTCTCTAGACAGAGTTGTACTGCTTCCTTTTTATTGAACCTACACTGCTTTCCTAAGCAGTAGTGTTGTAATAAACATATGTTTTCGATAAAATGGAACACTTTGGTGGTCAATGAGTTGCTTGGCCACATACCTGCAACGTGCTCGGAGTTTTCTAAAACTGACGACTCATTATCGTCTTATTCCGCTGCTAAAAGCTTTTCTAAGTTCCGCTGCAATGAAAAAAAAAAAAAAGGAAATTCATGAAAATTTTAACTTAGCTTTGTTTTGGAAATCCGGGGCGTTACACGCGAGGTCCTTTTTCTTTTCAGGACAAGAGATAGTTCTGAAATCTTTTATCATCAATTTTCCTTAAAATTCTGCCAATTTCTACCAATCCTTCTCAATTTTTTATCAATTCCAGCAACCTTATGGAGTCTTTCCTTTTGTCGATTCCTTTTGTCCTCTACCAATCTCTACCAATTTTTGATCGATCTTATTGAATTTTATTCTTCTTCAGGATGAGGGATAATCCAGAAACCATCATAAATAAAATTCAAATCTTAGGCCATCTTGGGCCAAGGATCTTGAATCACTTTCTCATCTTCGTCATAATCGTCGAAATCTATTCGTGCCTTTTGTCAATCCTTCCAGAACCTGACTCCTGGGTTGGAGTTATTTCCTTTTCATCTGAGTTCCGACTCAGGTTTTTGTTTTCTTTTTAAAGGTCTGAGTTCTGACTCGGGTCTCATATATATTCTTATTTTCGGAGTTGCGAGTTCCGACTCGGGCTTCCTTTTGGATCCGATGTTCGCATTGGACCAATTGTTACATCGAGAATTCGAGTTCTCAAACTCGATTTTCTCATTCATTCTTTTATTTTGAAAAACTGGGTTCCGACTCGGGTTTTCCCTTTTGTATATATTCTTATTTTCAAAGTTTCGAGTTTCGACTCGGGCTTCCTTTTGGATCCTATGTTCGCATTGGACCAATTGCTACGTCGAGAATTCGAGTTTTCAAACTCGATTTTCTCATTCATTCTTTTATTTTGAAAAACCGAGTTCCGACTCGGGTTTTCCCTTTTGTATATATTCTTATTTTCAGAGTTACGAGTTCCGACTCGGGCTTCCTTTTGGATCCTATGTTCGCATTGGACCAATTGTTACGTCGAGAATTCGAGTTCTCAAACTCGATTTTCTCATTCATTCTTTTATTTTGAAAAATCGGGTTCCGACTCGGGTTTTCCCTTTTGTATATATTCTTATTTCCGGAGTTGCGAGTTCCGACTCGAGCTTCCTTTTGGATCCTATGTTCGCATTGGACCAATTGTTACGTCGAGAATTCGAGTTCTCAAACTCGATTTTCCTCATTCACTCTTCTATTTTGAAAAACCGGGTTGTGACTCGGGTTTTCCCCTTTTGTATATACTTTTATTTCCGAAGTTGCAAGTTCTGACTCGGACTTCCTATCAGATTCAACGCTCGTGTTGAAACCGATCGTTCCTTTAAAGATTCAAGTTTTTCAAAACTCAGGTTTTCCATTTTTATCATTATTTTGAAGATCCGGGTTCCGACTCGGGTTTTCCCTTTTTATATTGTTTGAAGTTTCGAGTTCCGACTCGTACTTCCTATCGGATTCAACGCTCGTGTTGGAACCGATGGTTCCTTTTAAAATTTGAGTTTTCAAAAACTCGATTTTTCTCTTTTATCTTTTATTTTGGAAAACCGGGTTCTGACTCAAGGTTTTTCCCTTTTATATATATTTTTTATTTTTGAAGTTTCAAGTTTCGACTCGGACTTCCTATCAGATTCAACGCTCATGTTGGAACCGATCGTTCCTATGAGAATTCGAATTTTCAAAAACTCAATTTTTCTCTTTTATCATTTATTTTGGAAAACAGGGTTCCGACTCGAGTTTTCCCCTTTTGTATATATTTCTTATTTTCGGAGTTATGAGTTTCGACTCAGACTTCCTATCGGATTCAACGCTCGTGTTGGAACCGATCGTTCTTTTGAAAATTTGAGTTCTCAAAACTCGATTTCCTCATTCATTCTCCTACTTTTGAAAAACCGGGTTCCGACTCGACCCTTTATCTTTCATTTTTTTTGCGATTCTGAGTTCCGACTCGTATTTCCCCTTTGATCTAATGCTCGTATTGGACCAAAGTTTTTTCATACGGTCTTCTTTCAGGTTAAGGGACAAACCTAAACTTCCCCTTTAGGATAAGGGATAATCCTGAAACACCGGCAATCATTCTTGCTTAATTCTTAAGTATCTTCGAATGTCGGTCTCTTTCTCAACTCTCCGTTGGAAAACCCAGTGGTCGTACTGGTGCATTTTGAAAATCCAGTGCTCGTACTGGTGCATTATCGAAAACCCAGTACTCGTACTAGTGTACATTCTTCAAAACCCAGCGCTCGTACTGGTGTGTCTTTCAAAATCCAGTGCTCGTACTGGTACATTTTCAAAATCCAGTGCTCGTACTGGTGTTTTTCAAAACCCAGTGCTCGTACTGGTGTGCATTTTCAAAACCCAGTGCTCATATTGGTGCGCATTTTCAAAATCCAGTGCTCGTACTGGTGCATTTTTGAAAACCCAATACTCGTGCTGGTGTGGATTCTTCAAAACCCAGCACTCGTACTGGTGTGTCTTTCAAAATCCAGTGCTCGTACTGGTACATTTTTAAAATCCAGTGCTCGTACTGGTGTTTTTCAAAATCCAGTGCTCGTACTGGTGTGCATTTTCAAGAACCCGGTGCTCATACTGGGGCATTTTTGAAATCCAATGCTCATGTTGGTACATCTAGCGCTTGTGCTAGTGTCTGGCTGACTGATCAAGTTAGCCCTCCGGGTTCAGTCTTTGTACTAACAAATCATCAACATTCAAGCTCTAAATTCTCAATTTCAACCTTCGGGTTACCATTTTATCAAAAATTCAACCTTGTTCTCTTGCGAAGGACCCTCTTCTAGGGAGAGTTCGAGGGAGCACGTTCCTTTCGCATGCAACCATCTTTCGTTCGCAAGAACCCTTTTCTAGTTAGAGTTTGAAGGGACTCTTTTTTTTCGCGAACAGTTTGCAAAACAACAACCAACTTTACACAAAAAACCCTTTTTCCAGGAGGAGCTTCGACGAAAGCTCGTTTCTTTTTGTGGCCCCCATTTTTCTCATCTTTGGCCAACCCCTTCACAGAGGACCCTCTTCTAGGGAGAGTGTGATGGACTCGTTCCTCTGTGATACTTTCTCAAAACTTTATTTTCGGCGCCTTTCCATAAGAGAAGCCTAGAGATAGGGAGTTTTGATGAAAACTTAATTTCTCTTCGAAAGTTTCGTTTTTGCAAACACCTCCTCTTTGAAGAAGAGAGGAGTATTTCCAACCTTCCATTCAGGTAAGGGCTAAGCCTGAGTCTCTCTTTTTAGGGAAAAATAAAAGAGAATTTTGTCACGGACGTGTCGATTCGATATCAAACAATTTCTTTTATCAAGGATTTCTAGAATACTTTGTCAATTTGCTATCAAAAGTCATTGTTGATCTCAAAGCTTTCATCACATAAAGAATTTCCTTAAACTACCTTTTAGTATTATTTCCAAAAGAGCAAGACTTTTGCGAAATAAGAACTAAATTCAAGCTTTTTCTGTTGGTCAACCAAGAGGATGAAGAAAAATCTTCGATATGACCGGCAAAGGAAAAATTCAATGATGTTGAAAAGTCATAAGTGAATTAATATCGATCATAACTATAGCACATTCTTAAAGATCATTCTTCTGGTAGTAAAGACAGTGGAAATATCCTCGGGAGTAAAAAGGACCTACCCAATCCATATCTCCTCAGTCATTTGAGCTGCAATCAAATATCTGCAAAAGGGATCTCTCAATTGTCGTCAAGATGAAGACGAATATGCGAGCTAGACCCCCGGGGCCAAAGAAGATTTGGATCATCTCCGAGATGAAAGATTTTGTGATGGATCCTTCCAGGGAACGTTCAGATCATCGCCAAGATGAAGGCGACTGCGATGAACCTCCCGACAAACCCTAAAGGATATTTGATCTCTGCTATCACCCAAAGATTTTGACCAATGAACCAATGTCATCAAGCATAATTTCTAAGAAAGAAAAAGAAATATCGGAGCATCTCCAAGATGAAGAAGTTTGTGACGTACCCATCCCCGAAAAAGAGAGAAAAGTTAGGACATCTCCAAAATGAAGGATGATGTAATAAGCTTCTCCCAAAAGCCCAAGAAAGCTCCATGACTCCAAAGAGTGCGAAAAGATCATCATGGAAATGCCCCAGGATATCAAACTGCCCGAAATTGCTAGGAATCATCTTTGTCTATGTGAAATTCTTCATCAATATATTTTCACTCAATTGCTTTTATGAAGCTAAGAATATTTCCTCTCTTTTCATATCAAAGAAATTGATATCATCCTTGAAAAAACTCAACAACAATAAATTTTGAATTTGATTCTTGATTCTACGGAGTTAGTCCAATTGAAGTTAATACTCTAGGTAGAAAGATGTGATATTCTCACACATATGAGCACAATTCAATCACTCTGAATCAACTACAATTTTTGGCATATTATTGGCAATACTTTCTAGTTATCCAAACATGAAGTAAGAACTTGATGTTCGTTTTGACGTATCCTGACATCATCCCTTCTTAGGACTGAAAAGTCCTTTCCTTCCATCTAACCTGAGCGCTCTCAGATTCGCACGCTTCCTTGTGTTCCCCACTATCCCACCATAGACAGTTTCCGCTCAGAATAAGGGTTAAACCTGAACTTTCTGCAAAAGGTTTGTTATTGTCAAAAGCTATTTTCAGTCTCAGCAATAAGGCACCCAAGATCAACCCCTTTTCAAGCCTTAAGGACCCCCATTTTCATCCTTTTACAAACCCCTCTTGGACTTGTTGTGCAAAGTCTAGAGGTCCCATCACAGTTTCCTCGCTCCTCAAGGATTTTGTATCCATTCAGGCTAAGGATTAAACATGTTACCTCGCTCCTCGAGATGTCCCTCAAATCATCCATTTTCCAGATCATCCATTTTCCAAGCTTTAGAGAATCCCTTGTTTTTCTCTTCTCGCAAACCCCTTGCAGATTTGTTCGTCCAAATTTCGAAGGTCCCATCACGGTTTCTTCGTTCGAAGATTCTGTATAGTCGCCCCTTTCAGGATAAGGGTTAAGCTTGAACCTCGCTTCACGAGGTACTTTCCATTCAGATTAGGGTTAAACCTAAGTTTTGTTTCGACTAGATATCCTTTCTAGTCCCATCACGGTTTCTTTATTTGTGGATTTCGTACGATTCCCCCCCCCACTCAGGTAAAGGGTTAAACCTGAATTTCGTTTCGACGATGTATTTCTTTTTGTCCCATCACGGTTTCTTCGTTCGAAGATTCTGTATGGTCGTCCCTTTCAGGTTAAGGGTCAAGCCTGAACCTCGCACCTCGAGGTAGCATCCCTTTTAGGTTAAGGGTTAAGCCTGAACCTCATTCCACGAGGTATCTGCCATTCAGGTTTGGGTTAAACCTGAGCCTCGTTTATACAAAGCAATCCTCCTAGTCCCATCATGTTTTTTTTTCCACAAAGGGATTCATGCTTTGTATATCCATCCAGGAAAGAATCATACTTGAGCTTCATCTCACGAGGCATTTTCTCAAAAATGTCCCATCGAGGTCTGCTTACCTTCCTTTCCCCATCCAAATTATCTGGATATATCTTCGTCCCATCCAGGTTAAGGGTTAAACCTGACTCATTCCAAAAAAAATCATCTTGTCTCACCCACAAGACTTGATCAAAATTCTAATTTTCCACCATTTTGAGACTTTCGCCCAAAGTCCCATCACGATTTCCTCATTTCTATTATTCAGTCATATCATTTTCGAGGATTTTGTCCCCCCAGAACCATTCAGGATAAGGTTTTAAGCCTAAGAAGCCATGTTTTCAAGATAATTCTTCCACACCCAGCTCAGATCTGCTGACTGAGGCATTTTTCAAAATTTAGAGTGTTTCTTTGCCACTAAGCTCGGCTTTCAACTAGCTTAGTAGCAAAGAGGGGCATCTGTGAACACCCTAAAATTTTCAAAATATTATAAATATTCCCTTTTTGCCCCTAACCCCATTTTCTGAATAAATCGAGTCATTCTCGTGCAAAATTTCAGTTTATTTCTCAAAATTACTGGAATCAAATCAACTCTCTATATCTGACTCAATTTCGGATCCGGATCCAATATCAAAATCCAAATCTGAGCCTCGTCGTCCAAATTTCAAATTAAAATTACAAAAATACCAAAAATAGTTTTGAAAGGCTTGGACAGTCCATCCGGCATCCGTTTGGATTCACTGCTCTATATTTTTCAATTCGAGGTTCAAAACTCGAAGATTTTCTCAAATTCTGAATCCAAACCCGTTTTTTGAAGAATTTTTCAGAAAAATAGCTTTGAGTTCTCGAAAAACCTTTCTTTTGTGAATATTTTCAAATTTTACAAAAATATGTCAAAAATCCTTTTGTTTTCTGGAAAATTTTAGAGTTTTATTGTCAAAAATACAAAAAAAATGCGAAAACATGAAGAAAAACAACAAAAAATCCAAAAAAATCGAAAAATATGCAAAAAAATAAGTAGTTTAAAACTCTTAGAAGCTTGTTTTGCTAAAAACCCATTTTTGAAAACTGTTTTATGAAAAACCATTTTTTTTAGGAACCCTCTTTTTGAAAAATGGAAAATGCTGCAACGGTTTTTTTTTCCTTCTTCATGATCCCTCTCTCATTCCCGCTCTCCCTCTGAAAGCCTCCATTTGCCCTCAACCCTTTGATCGGCTGCCTTCATCTCCACCCGCCCATCGCCAACGACCCCCCCTCCTTCCAGATCTTTCCTCCCTCTCCTATATAAGCAAACCGCAGGGGAAGGCTAATCCATCCATGACATCCCCAGTTTCCGCTCATCCATTAGCACTTTCGTCGAGTCCTCATCCCTTCACCAGATTGTATTTCCCCCTCTTCCCCTTTTCACTCTAATTGATTAGCAACATCCATTCTCCCCACAAATCCCCTGGTGGTTTCCCTTTCCTCCTTCAACAGAAGAGAGTCCCCACAGTAGAAGAAGGGTCTCCCCCCTCTGATCTCCAAAATTTCTACAAAACTAAGGTAAAAACTACTTCTCCTATTTTCTAAATTTTGTTTTTCCCCTTTCTGCAGTCGTTGTAGTGTCGATCTGCTCATTGAAAAACCGACCTACACACATGCTATATCAAAAGGAATAATTATGTTCCAACATCCTTTCGTTCCTACATGATGTATTTCGAATTTCTTTAACAATTGGGTATTAGTCCTTCGTTTGCATCAATGTTTTCTCGTAGCAATTTTGTCTGGCATTCTTTGATCCTTTGCACATTATGTTTTCATTTTTTTTTTTTGCTCTTTGCATCTCGTTGATGTTCTGTTTTACTTTATACTTTTCCTGCGATTACAACCACCATGCTTTTCTAATTTCATTTTTTCTTTTGTTTTCTCAATGCAACACATTCTGCACCTTGATTATCACTTCATTGCCCCACCGTGGATATATATATATATATATATACCCATTAAAGTCCGACCTCTGCTATTTATGTTAGATAAGAGCTGGGGGTTCGTTTTCTTGATTAATGTTCACATTCGATTCTCATTAACGACATGTGGTTTCTTCAAGAGGATGAGATTTTATTGAAGCCATTCATGTCATCTTGACTTTAGTTCTTCAGTATTCAGTAGCAAAGGTTGATATTGATTCAAATCGATTATGAAATGGCCTGAATTTATGACCATCAGAGGAATCAGTGAATAAATTTTCTTGTGCCTAAGTCGGATTGTTTGTTGAAGATCGATCTGCATAAGTCGGATTGTTGGCTTGGGTGTTATCACTAAGCTTGGGAAGTGATTGGTGATGCCCACGTATACTGGAGCTAAAGGGAGTAAGCTGGGATAGTATAATACACAATTTCGTTCCCGTTCATTTACCTTCTCCTAACAAGTGATTGCATTGTGCTATATACCAAGATAATGAAGACTCTTTTAGCATCCATTATACATAATGCATTTTTTTTAATAGACTTTGTATCATACTTAGTTCTGTCACTTTCCCCATGTGTTCATTCCTCATTCCACAGTGTGTTTCTACATTTTGATCCACTCGCACGCACGTGAGCCTCCTGTGCTAGCTGAATCCCTTGGCATTCATTGGCATTAGTTTATACCCTTGCACACCATGGCAAATTGATTCTTGTGCATTTGCATTTAGTTTGACCATTTATATCTCATTTTTTTTTCATTCACATAGGGTATTATTTATAGCAATTCACAAGTAGGCTATCCTAAATCCACGCTACTGTATCTGTCTACAGCAACACCATACTTTTCCCCTTTTCTTCTTTTCCTTTTTTGTTTTATGAACTTAGAAGCATTGGAAGCATCCTGGGTCAATTGTGTGTTGTTTAGCCCTTTTTTATCAGACATCGAGCTTATGTCAATTATATGAAATTAACATTATTCATACATCAAGGTTCATCGCCCAGCATCTCGTTCAAAGATTTTGCCTTATGTTTTTTTATAACATCTAATTCCATCTTTTGCTTTTATGAGGTTTTGTTGGTCTGATTCTAGCAGCATCCTGTCCAGTTTTTTTTTTTTGTCACAACATCACCAACTACCCACTGGAGCAAACGATTTTGAATGCTCACCTTGAGACAAATATAGCTGAAAAGAAATGTATATGCATGTACAAGTTTCATGTGACATGCATACCACTTTGTTCATGTGAATAACACATATGCACATAGAAGGGATTCTCCATGTGTTTTCGTAAGGGTATCTCCCTGGCTTCACTTAGCAGTCTACTGCACAATATCAGGTCACTATTCTATTGGGTTGGAAAATTCTGAATCAGCCTGTTGCAGGAATGAAGCAGCTCAAAACACTGACAATAGATAATTCCTTATCCTTAAGGTAATGGTATACCATGAGATACTGCCTAGTCAAGCTAATGTTGAAGTCGGCGTACTCCTGTTAGGATTTTAAAGCTTTGTATGGTGATTCTAGAAGTTAGAAGTTTTTGGCATTAGTTGGAAGGGAGTCTCTCATTCTGCTGGTGTCTGGTTTGTAACTCGCTAGAATACTTTCACAGGGAGACCCTTAGTGCTGAGTGTTGGGTCCACCACGGGCTCTGTTTGACAAGTAAGATGTTGTCTCTTGGTTCATACTGCCTATGTTATGTTGGTCTGAGTTTATTCATCTCCTAAAGCTAAACACAGTACTAGAAAATTTTGCATATGCAGGAATAAGCTCTTCTCTTGATCCCCATATTCATCATATGGTTTGTATATGATGAGTTATGCTGGGGTCAGGCTACTGGAGTAAGGCATTGACATTGCTGAACTTATGGCTACTATTTCGGGCCTGATTGTCCCTGATGCTTGTTATTTCAAAAATTGATATTAGTCAGTAATATAGTTTTATCATTACTCAATGAGGCTACATCCCCTTTATTACTTTTTTTTGCACCCTTCATTGTTACAAACATCTTCTTCACAAGACACATGCTAGAACCTCATCAGCTCCAGCTAGGTCCCTGACACCTTAGCACCCCATTTCCATCATGTGCTTTCATTAGTTACACAGTAGCACTTTGCTATTTTCACCTCATTACATTGTAAGCACTCCAGCTCCTATTTTACCAGCACTTTACCATAGTCGCACTCACCTGTGGCTGCCTCACTTACTCATACCATCTCACAATATGCACAGCTGCTGCGAAAAACCCTAAAACCTGCACTTTAGCATCACCTACTACATGCTGGTTCAACATAGTATCACCTCATAAACATTTAGCTTCCACCAATCACCTGTTGTAGATCCTTACTTCCCATTTACTTCATGGCTGGTATACTATATTCTCATGAGCAACCTCGCAGTAGTGCATTTACACATCTCTCCATGGCATATACACAACAACTTTTGCTTCTTAGGCCATCATATCCTTTTACCTAATGTGAGCATTGTAAATAGATAAGCATTGTGTTTAAGTAAGGCATGGGTAATTGTTCACTAAACACACACACACACACACCTATATATATAGGCAAATATCCATGGATTTTCATTCAGGTTTTGAATGTGTCTACCTACATGTAGATTTTTCATTAGCCTGAGATATCATGTACCTTCATTTTCCCATATGCATACACACTTCATCATTGATATAAGCATGAGCACTTCATCAACATATCCTGTATATTTCCTCATTAATGTGATATATCAAAATATTATTATCAATGTAGAGCATATGCATGAATCTTTTAACATTTTGCATTATGGATCCAAGATTATATTTTATAAATTTCCTTTTATGTGCATCTTTTACTTCGTACTAACTTGGACTTTGCAAGAATTAGGCCAATTTTCATTCTTAATTCAGGAATTTGATTTTCAATTCCATTCAAAAACTTGTAATAGCTAGATATAATGAGAATTCTTTACATTTTCTGCACTAGATTAGAATGTATGAACATCTTAGAAATTGCTTGTTTTCATATCATTTTCCCCTTTTTATTTTCAAAAATTCACAAATGAGAAACATGAATGCCACGTGCACCATTTTATAAGAGGTGATTAAATCCTAAGTTGATGATTTGCATCAATGGCCATAGTCAAGGTGTAAACAAGACTTAGGATTTTCATCTTTTATGAAATAACACTGGATCCACACTGGATCCCTTCACAAAAAATCATCATATTTTAAATATTTTCTTCTTTTATCAGAGCTTAACTTAAAATTAACTCAAAATATATATCTATGGCCACAGTCTGGATATATTGAGAGTTAATTTCATTTTAAAACTCTATAACAGCACCAAAATATATTTTATTCTTCACCTGAATCCAAATATGATTATTATATAATACATTCAATGACCATAGTAAGGGATGTATTATATCTTCAATCATATTTTAATTCACTTAAAAAATGAAATATACTTTTCAAATCTAATTTCAAATTCTTTCAATTCATTCATCATTAGGATAGAATTGCATCATGTTTTCAAAATTCCTTTTTAAAAATCCAAGTGATCTTGAATATCAAAATTTCAATTTCAATTCATTCTTCTATTCAAAATTCAATTTCAAAGTCCAATTTGACTTTGAAATTTCAGATTCATTTTTATTTTATTTTCAAATTCAAATCAGATTTTAAAGTTCAACTTAAACTTTGAAATTCCTGATTGATCTTCTAAATTCAAACTTCAAAATCAAACTTATTTCTTCAAAGTTATACCTAAAGATTGAGTCATGATTCTCAATCAATGTTTTGAGATTGATTTTAAAATCTCAAAAATTTAGTTTTTCCTATGTTTTAAATTCAATATGGGTTTTCAAAAACCCAGATCCCTCTTCAAAAAGTCCCATTTTGGATCTTCAAAAGATCCAAAATTCCACCTCGGATTCTAAATTTAGAACCCAATTCCGTATTGGATTCAAATCTTCAAAAACCAATCTCACCTTGGATCCCAGAATTCGGATCTAATTCCAATTAGGAGTCCAAATTTTGAATCCAAATTCCATTTAGGATTCCAGATTTCAAATCCAACTCAATCTTGGATCTCAGACTTCGCATCCAAATTCCAGATTTCGGATCCAACCCCATCTCGGATCTCAGACGTCGGATCCAGTTCTATCTAGGATTCCAGACTTCAGACCCAATCCCACGTTGGATTCCAGACTTCGAATCCAATTCTATTTAGGATTTTAGATCCCGGATTCAATTCCATCTTGGATTCCAGACTTCGGATCCAAGTTCCATTTTACTATTTCAGATCCAAATCCATCTAGCATTCCAGATTCAAAATTCGAATTCAAAACCCATTTTTGACTTTGAAACTTCATTTCTCCTTTTCTATCTCAGCTTTAAAATTCCCCTTTTCTTCATTAAAATCAAGATTTATTTTTCCAACTCTGATTATTTCAAAACTTAGAACTCCAAAAATCTTCCCAAGATCTATCTCAAAGTTCTAAGTTAGATTCAAATTTCAAAAACCATTTCTTCACTTCACTATCAAGTTCATCTCAGAAACACTTGGAAATTTCCAAATCATTTTCTCAAAAGAGTATACATCTTTGCATTCACACAAGCATGATTCTTTGTGCATTTAGACTTAGAATAAATTCTTAGATCATATTTCAGCAAAGCAAAAGGCACAAATTCGATCCTTGGTTAGATTACTCCTGGTAAAGGCGCCAGGAACGGTCGAACCTCGTTCCGACGAGCGAATCCCGTCTCCCAATTTTTCTGCGAATATTTTAAAACAGAGGCGAGTAATTTTTCTAAATATTCTTTCAAAATTAAGGTCAAATGAGACCTTCACAAAAGAATTCCTCTCTTTTCTTCCTTTTCTCATTCTCTTCTTTTCTATCTTTTATTCCCCTTCAAAAAGGGAATAGAGGTTAGAAAGGTGAAGAGAAAGGAAAAGAGGAACAAGAGGAAAAATTTTGTGATGATCACAAGAATGAAATATGCTTTTCAATATCCAACTTTCAAAATTCTTTAATTCATTCATCATTTAGGATAGAATTACATCATACTTTTTAAAAGTATTTCAAGTTTTCTTCAAAAAACCAAGTGATTTTGAGATAAATTTCATATATTTTCTCATTTCTCAAATCAATTTTCAATTCTTATTCAAATTCATCTTCCTATTATCAATTCTATCTTATTTTTCAAAATTCAATATTACAATTTCAAAGTTCAATTTAACTTTGAAATTTCAAATTCATCTCTAAATTCAAAATTCAATTTCCAATTCAAATCAAATTTCAAAGTTCAATTCAACTTTGAAATTCCAAACTCATTTTCAGGATTCAATTTCAAATTCAATTTCAAATTCAATTCAATATTCCAGATTGAATTTCCAATTTCAATTCAACTTTGAAATCCCAGATTCATCACCTGATTTCAAAAATTCAAGTTTTAAACCAAGTTTATTTTCTATTCTTCAAATCCCTAAGTTCTTTGGAAATCTTCTGAGTTTTAATCTTCAAATCACTTTGAGATTAAGATTAGTGCTAAATTCAAGTCCATTTTTCAAATTCACTCAAGATTTCTCAAATCCAACTCCACATTTTTGAATTCCACTTGATTTCTCAAATCCACTTCCAAAATCAAATTCAATCTGGATTCCCAAATCCAAATCCAAATCCATCTTCAAGATCTATCTAGACTTCTTGAATACAATTCCAACTTTTAAAGTTTCATCTTGAATTCCGGATTTCAGATCCAATTCCATCTTGAATTCTGGATTTCAAAAATCCAATTCCATCTTGGATACTAGATTTTAAATCCCATTCCATCTAGGACTCCAGACTTCAAATCCAATTCCATATTGGATTTCAGATTTAAAATCCAATTCCATATTGGATTCTAGATTTAAAGTCCAATTTTCATCTTGGATTCCAGATTTCAGATCCAATTCCATCTAGGATTCCAGATTTCAAATCTAATTCCATCTTGAATTCAGATTTTTCAAATCCAGTCCCATTTTTTTTTTCAAATTTGACTTCCAATTCCAAACTCAATTCTATTTCCAAATCTCATATTGATTTTCAAAATCCGGATTCCAATTTCAGCTCTATTTTTAAAATTCACTGATCCCTTTTCAAAATCGATTCTTGAAAATCGATCCAAATTCAAAGTTCATCTTGACTTTGAAATTTCATTCTTACTTCAAAAATTCTAATTTCAAATTCCAATTCTCCTTCTCTCTTTATCCAAGATTTATTTTCCAAACTCTGATTATTCCAAGACTTAGAATTTCAAAGTCTCTTCTTCCAGATCCATTGTTCAAAGTTCTAAGTTAGATTCAAAATCTAACTTTTTCAAATCAATTTCAACCCTTTGAATCATTTCTCCAAGTATCTCTAAATTTATTTCAAAAATTACTTGGATAAATCCAAAGGTTTTAAAATTATTTTTCTCAAAAGCATACATCTTTGCATTTGCATTGCACAAGCATGATTCTTTGTGCATTTTAGACTTAGAATAATTTTAAACAATATTTAAGCAAAGCAAAAGGCATAAGTTTGATCATTGGTTCGATTACCCCTGCTAAAGGCACTAGGAACAGTCGAACCTCGTACCGATGAGCGAACCTGTCTCTCCATTTTCCCGCAACTTTCCAAAAACAGAGGTGAGTAATTTTAAAATATGTTCAAAATTATGGTCAAGTAAGACCTTTGCAAAAGAGTTCTTCTCTCTTCTTTCTTTTCTCTCTTTTTTTGTCTTTTATTCTCTCTCAAAAAGAGAAAAAGAGGCTAGAAAGGGAAAGAGAAGGAAAAGAGAAAACAGAGAAGATTTTTTTTGCAATGATCACAGATTTGGCGACTCTGATGGGACTCGTCTTCATTTGGTCAAATTTGTGCGTATCTTGATTGGGATCCGATGATCTAAATCTTAGAGTTAGGATTAAAGTCCTACAAGCCATTTCAAATATTGCATTTAGAGTCAGCTTTTAGGGAGTGTTGTTTGTGCATCCTTGTTTGTGCAACTGTAATTATGTGATGTTTTGTATTTCCCTATATATATTAACCTTTTTCAAAACCCTGGGTATATTATTCAAAAATTTTCCTTTATTTTCCAACCCAGGCGTATATTTTTCCTTTGTCTTCATTCTTTTCTCTTTTATATCAAATTTCTTCAAAACCCTGGAAATCCTTTTTCTAAAAATCCCTTGATTTTTTTCCAAAATCCCATGTATGTATCTATTCTCTTTTTTCTTCAAGAGTCTATCCGTAAGTCCTGCATTCTATCTAATTCTCCTCATTCTTATTTGCCCCAGTATTATTCCAATGGTGTCCAATTCCCTCGATGCTGTCTTTTCCAGAGATCATATCTTATAATAGATAAAGGATGAATCCCCAGATCATCGAACTATCCAGACTCATTCCTTCTTTCCTCGGTAGTATTATTCTTTGTTCGCCACCTTCTCACGTATGTTCTCAGACCACTTAGATGACTGTGGATTGGAGATGGCATCGATAGTGGGCAAGCAGACCATCAACGGAAGTCTGATTTAGGCCATGACAGAGCAGTGAAATCTACATACCTGCATATTTTGGTTTCCATGGGGAGAGATGACTCTACTGATAGATGAATTCAATGATATCATGAGATTGCCAGAATCAGCTAGTCAATTAGATGATCCTGTCAAGCTGTAAGACCCGCAATTTTTCAGAAAATATCTGAATAAAATTCATGAGGCATTTACGGGTAAAAATAGCATTTTTCTCAGAATGCGAAACAAATCAATTCCTGCGAGCCAGTTATACTTAGGATATTCGTCGAATCGCGAATATATGCTCAAACACTCTGGAAGCTATAACTTCCTATCTGAACAAAATCAAAGGATTCCTGCGAGCCAACTTTCTTAGTGGCATCAATACGAAGATAATGGCGTACTCAGAATTTTTCGAAAAAAAATCGCCGAAAACCCGAAATTCTTGCGGGACCCACAGAAATATGGGTGGGACCCACAGAAATATTTCTCAGAAAATATTCTAGAAGATTCTAGAATATTCCAGCACCTTTCAGCACCTTCCAGAGCCTTCCAGCTCCTTCCAGCACCTTCCATGGAAGGGATTCTCAGAAAAGCCCAAGGGTAAAGAGGGGATTCTGAAACTTGGGGCCCAAGTTTCAGAATCTATAAATAAAGGAGCCCCCCTCTTTTTAAAAATCGCCAACCCCTCTCTCTCTCCTCCTTTCCCAAACCTCCCCTACCTAGCCTAGCCCACCTGAGCCCACCTGACCTGGTCTGAGCCTGCCTGACTTAGCCTGAGCCTGCTTGACCTGGTCTGAGCCTGCCTGACATGGTCCTAACCCATCTGACCTAGGTCTGAACCTACTTGACCTAAGTCTGAACCCAGTTGACTTGACTTGAACCTGGTTTGGTTCAAAGTCAAAGTCCAAGTCCTTTTTCGTCCGAAGTTCGAAGTTGATCCTTTTTCGAAGTCGAGCCTCGTTCGAAGCGTTTGAAGCAATCGGAGTCGTTTCTTCCTCAAATTGAAGTAAGTTCGCTTCATTAAACCATCTCTCTCAAGTATTTGATTGTTTGTATATAGCATATACTTTCTGAAGTAGTATCTTACTTTAGTTCTTGGTTGAGCCCTCTAGGACGCTTCGGTGTTCACGCGCTCGCCTCGTAACTATCGTCGGATATATATGTTCGAATACGCAGTATATGCGTTCTTCAAAATAGTATCTCACCCTAGTTCTTGGTTGAGCCCTCTAGGACACTTCGGTGTTCACTCGCTCGCCTCGTAACTATCGTTGGATACAGATCTAGGTGTATATCTGCTGATACTGCCGACGCGTCTTATATCGCACAGGCCATGTAATTTACCTTTGCCGTCGCGTCGTATGATGCCAAGGCTCTCTGCTTTCTGTACTTCCGATTACTGCACTTCCGATTATGCATTTACTTACGCCGTCGCGTCGAACGATGCCAAGGCTCCTGTTTTGTTATATATGTAGAATATTTCGTTCAGTTACACACCCTGAACAATAGTATATGCATTTCCTTTACGCCGCCGCTGTATAAAGCACAGGCTTCTGCTTATATTACATATATGGCGCGTAAGTGAGCGTTCAAATGGAGATCAACTCCAAAATCGCCCATGCGATTCCCTTACCGCTCCTCGTACAAGATTCTGCTTGATGAATGAAGCCCCTATTGGAAAGGCTTCGCCTTTTGGCAAAATGCTCTTTACGTAAAGACTAAATCAATTACGTATGGCCTAGCTATGGCCCAAGGTTCCTGCAACCTTGATGGATGCAAAGTACGCACAACGGTGCGCATCCATTTCCCGAGTTAAGCGTAGCGATTTCCCACCAAAGAGGGGAGATGCCGCTGAAATGGATAAAAGAAACGCACGCTTTCTCCGTAAAAGAGAGGAAGTGCTGCGGAAATTCTTGAAGGAGCTAAGAATGGCTCAGAAAGAACGTAGCAGAAGTGCTACCCAGTTTATGGAACGCCTTCTACGATGTAGAAAGGTTCGTCGCACCACTGCCGGTAGAGCAGAGAAGATGTTGACAGAATGGTTGGCAGAAGAGCTGCCAGAACCAGTTAAGTGGCACAATGATGTCCTTTGTTGGAACGATGTCAGAATGACTCGTCTCCCTGACACCTGCAAGGGCACCATACTTGTAAGGGCCGTTGCGCCAAAGTAGTGGTAGTACCTTGACGAGGTCCTGAGCTCGTTGCGTAAAAATACGCCGAGTAGCCGATCCGTAGAGATCGAGTCATGTGCATGCTCATTGAGAATTATCAGACAACCAGACTCGTAAGGGCCGCTGAGCCGGAGTGTGTTGTTTCCACCGAAAGAGGTGAAGTGCTCGTCAAGGCCGAAGTGCCGAGAGCAGAGTTAAGCATGCATATGAATAAAACCTTTGTTCCACGGTGAAAACCGTGTGGTTGATTGGGGTCGGGTACATACTTCTCAAAGGCTGCCCTATAGGCATGCAATGTTCGTCAAGTAATTGTAAGACCGGCAGGCCCCTTTCAGAATTTCTCACCGAGGAAGACGGTGATGGCGCAGCCTTGAGTGACATATATTTCACCCGAACCTGATAGAGTTCATTGATGGCCTTCGTCACTCAGAGGTATGGAGGTCGTGGTTATCCTTAAATATCTAAGGATTGAACCCAACTACTGCAGTAGCAGAATGCATTCGGATACCTAGTAAGGATCTCTTCCGATATGCTGTACCGTCCTACTAGGGGGATGGGGTCAACAGGCCTCTGGGGTATCTAAAATACATAGAATAATCAACCCCCAGATCGTCGCGTTGTCGCCCAGATATGAGTCCCCTAAGCCCAGGGGGAGGTGCAATTATCGAAACAAAGCATTAGCTTAGGTACAGTGCTACTTTGAATGTATGAGTGGATGACGTTGTTGAGTCAGTCCTGCATAACCTTTGTGAATGTGTCATGGTCGGTATACTACTGGACCGATTGGGAAAGAACCCCATTGATATCCGTACGACTAAGTGAAGCTCGGAGAGCTGTCCTTAGATTCGTAGGATACAGATGTGCCAAGCATAAAGTCTTGAGCTAGACATCCATTCGTGACTCTGAGGAAGTCAAGGCTAAGTCATAGAGACTTAAGAGGTTATTCTAACTCACAGCTCTGAAGAGGCTTATGCGAAGTCATGACGACTTGCGTGGATGTTCAACTCATAGCCCTAATAAGGCTTTTGCAATATACGCTAAGTCATGGAGGCTTGAGCGTCGTATTACGAACTGCGACCCTGAGTGGTCTATGCATTTACTTGAGTTGAATAGATAGGTGTTTGCCTACTTACCAGACCATCAGTGGTTCTGACCCCGTTTAATGGGGATTTCAGGTGTTGAACCTGCGTGGCGATATACGGAGCAAGGCGGCATCGAGTTCCAGGGTTTCTCTAGACAAAGTTGTACTGCTTCCTTTTTATTGAACCTTCACTGCTTTTCTAAGCAGTAGTGTTGTAATAAACATGTGCTTTCGATAAAATGGAACACTTTGGTGGTCAACGAGTTGCTTGGCCACATACCTGCAACGTGCTCGGAGTTTTCTAAAACCGACGACTCATTATCGTCTTATTCCGCTGCAAAGAAAAAAAAAAAAGAAATCCATGAAAATTTTAACTTAGCTTTGTTTTGGAAATCCGGGGCGTTACAGAATTGGTATCAGAGCAAGAGTCTGAGAAACCTGGTTCGAGATCCGACTTGTCCACTATATCGCACTGTAAGTATATTTTATACTTCTTGTTCTGATCTGGGTGCATCTTTGTATAGATGGCAACTCACGACTCCCGAGGATACTGCTATCGTTGCGAGATCATGCACGATGAGTGGGTATGCCCATATGAAGTTCAAGACTGCCAGTATTGTGGCGAAGAAGGGCATTCCGTCAACGAATGCCAAATGAAGCATACCGCCGATATGGGTCGGCGGGGATCGCTTGGTCTTAGGGATGAGACCTCGCATGTTAGTGGGCCACATTACTCCAGTAGAAGGAGTAGCCGTACTCCAGCAACTTCTGATGAACTACCGTCTCTGGTAGGATTTGACTTGAACTTCCTTGAGGGATTTGGTCAATCGCAAGGCTATCAACAGGCATCATGTACGCCTAGCTTGCACAGTTGGGATTTGGGATGCAACAACTCCTTCTATAATCCCATTATGATTTCAGATTCCTCGAATCAAAGTACTATTATATGGGGAAACAGAGCGGCTACACCAACGCCGAGTCTGAATGGCCAGGAAGAGGGATACAACCTATATCATCCCGTTATGGTCTCGGATTCTCCGAGCCATGATGCCACTGAATGGGCAAGTGGACCGGCATCACTGATCTATCCACAAGAGTCGCTTGAGAGTGCGGAAGTGCCACCCAAGCCAAAGCTAGTTGTGCCTGCACCAAGGCAATGTGGAAGTAAACGATACTTCGGGTTCTTTGGGTCAAGAAAGAAATCCAGTTCCTAGAAGAGACTGGTAGTGTTTTGGAGTCAATAGACTCATGTACCTAGTTTCTCAACGCCTAAAAGTCTGCCAGTGCGGCATGACGTTTTGTATAAGGCGATGCTTGTGTAAATGTGATGTATATTAAGTAAATAAAACTTTGCTTCGATATATACATTGTGAAACTAAAACACGTTGTTTGTATGTGGTAGATAAATGGCTCTTACGACGAGGAGAACCATACCAAGCGAGGAGTCCCATACTCAAGGATTTCTGCTGGAAACACTCAACAATTTGGTTACTGCCATTCGAGAAACAAGGCCAGAACCAGTCGCACCTCGAAGCGAAAACCTTGGTGGAATAACCTATGAAAAATTCCTCAAGCTCGATCCACCAGTCTTCGCTGGTAGAGCCGATCCTGAACTGGCAGAAAGTTGGGTCGAAGAGACCGAACGTGCCTTCCTGGTGCTGGGAGTACCAGAAGAAGAGAAGACCAACTTTGGCACGTACAGGCTGAAAGACAACGCACGGAAGTGGTGGGATACCACTAAGATTATCCAGTTCTCGGAAGTTGAAGTCATTCCTTGGACTGACTTCCGGAGAGCTTTCATGGATAATTACTTTCCATTACACTCCAGAAACAAGAAGAAGATGGAGTTTCTGGAATTGGAGCAGGGTGGCATGAATCTGATTGACTATACCACCAAATTTCAAAATCTTGAACGGTACTGCTCCCGGTTATTTGAGACCGACCAAGAAAGGGCCGACAAGTACATCAATGGACTGCGAGAAGGGCTAAGGTCACGGGTTATCACCAGCATACCCCAAACATTTCAAACGGCTGTGGCAGCAGCTTCAAAAATACAAGTGGATTGGGAGCGATCAAAAGTGATCATAGCAAAAAGGCCCATAGTTGATGGTGGGAACAAGAAGAGAATGTTTCCAAGTGGCCAGGGTTCACGACAACCCTTTCAGAAGAAAAGGTTCCAAGGTGGGAACAACACTCAACAAGTTGTAAGGCCAAGGCAGAACATGGCTCCAAACAACCTGCAGTCCAACCCAAACTGCCCAAAATTCCATGTAAATCACGCAAGAGGACCATGTCCACGTGACACAGGTGGATGCTTCTACTGTGGCAAAATGGGCCACATTGCAGAACAGTGCAGGAAGAAGCTTGCTGATGAGCAAAGGAGGAATGCCGGATCTGCCGGACCCTCTCAACAAGTACCACAACGAACACTAGTCCAACGACCCCCACCTAGAGTAGAATAAAGGCCTGCTGCAGGTCGTGTATACGCTGTAACGACTGAACAAGTCAAAACTGGTGACCTCATTGAAGGCATCGTACCTGTTAATGGACATGCAGCTTACGTCTTGTTTGATTGTGGTGCTACTCATACGTTTATCTCTAACGATTTCACCGAACAACTCCACGCCTCGGTGCAACCGATTGATAAAATGATCGAAGTATATAACCCGTTGGGTTCACGCACCAAATGTATCCGGTGTGTGAAAAATTTGGATATTGAGATAGCAGGGCAACACTTGCCTACTGACGCCATCCTGATCGATATGATACAGTACGATGTCATTCTGGGAATGAATTGGTTGGCTCAGAATAATGCCAAGATTCTGTGCCGCGAGGGCAGAGTAATTCTATCTCGACCCGGATTGCCTAAGATGGAATACCGGTTATCCAAACCAGTTCCACAAAAAAGGCTCATATCAGCACTTAAGGTACAAAAATACCTTAGGAAGGGTTGTGTGGCCTTCCTGTTGAGTCTCTCGGTAGAAAAATCCAACGACCAACCCCTTGAGAGTTTGGAAGTAGTGCGAGAGTTTCCCGATCTGTTTCTTGAGGAATTGCCAGGACTTCCGCCACTTCGTGAGGTTGAATTTGGAATTCAATCCTTACCTGGAACAACGCCGATATCCAAAGCCCCTTATCGTATGGCACCAGCTGAACTCAGTGAGTTGAAATGTCAGTTGGAAGAACTGATGGAACAAGGGTTCATCCGACCAAGTATGTCACCATGGGGAGCCCCAGTACTATTTGTAAAGAAGAAGGATGGATCCCTTCGGTTATGCATCGATTATTGGATGCTTAACCAGGCAACCGTTAAAAATAAGTACCCGTTGCCTCGGATTGAGGACTTATTCGATCAGCTCAGAACAGCGAGAGTGTTCTCTAAGATCGACCTCAGGTCTGGATACCATCAGCTCAGAGTTAAGGAGGAGGATATACCTAAGACTGCCTTCAGAACGAGATATGGCCATTATGAGTTCGTAGTAATGCCCTTCGGACTTACAAATGCGCCTGCTGTCTTTATGGACCTGATGAACCGAGTGTTCAAGCCATACTTAGACACTTTTGTCATCGTCTTCATTGATGACATTCTCGTGTATTCAGAGAATGAGGAACAACACAAGGAGCACTTGAGAATCGTCTTGAAAACCCTTCAAGATAATCAATTATATGCCAAGTTTTCAAAATGTGAATTCTGGCTAGACAAAGTAATGTTCCTTGGCCATGTGATCTCCAAAGATGGAATCGCAGTAGATCCTGCGAAGGTCGAAGCTGTGATAGACTGAAAGCAGCCAGAAAATATCACTGAGGTCCACAGCTTCCTTGGACTTGCCGGATATTATCGGAAGTTCATACAAGACTTCTCCCGAATCGCCGTACCGATGACAAAATTATTGAAAAGGGAGTCAAGTTCGAATGGACTGACCAGTGTAAGGAGTGCTTTGAGGTTCTCAAACAGAGGCTTACCACTGCCCCTGTCCTTACCTTACCTGCTGGTCAGGGAGGCTTCGTTGCTTATACCGATGCCTCGGGAACAGGTCTGGGTTGTGTATTGATGCAGCATGGCAAAGTAATCGCCTATGCATCCCGTCAGTTAAGAATTCATGAGAAAAACTATCCAACCCACGATCTTGAGCTTGCCGCGGTAGTATTCGCGCTTAAAATCTGGCGACACTACCTATATGGAGAGAAATTCGAGGTCATGTCGGACCATAAAAGCCTAAAATACCTCTTTTCTCAAAAAGAACTCAATATGCGGCAACGGCGATGGCTGGAATTCCTCAAAGACTATGAATTCACGCTTTCCTATCACCCTGGAAAAGCGAATGTTGTAGCAGATGCCCTTAGTCGCAAGACTGTTGGCACTCTGGCCAGCCTCACCGGACAATGGAAGCTGATGGAGGATTTTGTCAGTTGGAAGCCATTCCTGGCTGACCCAGGAAAGATTCGATTGTCATGCCTGACAATCCATATCGAGATCCTTGATCGCATTGTAGCCGAACAGTTCAAGGACACCCAGTACTTAGAATTAAAAGCTCGTGCTGAAAGAGATGACACTTTCTTCCATTTAAAAGAAGATGGAGGAATATGGATGGAAGAAAGAATTTAGGTTCCAAATAACCCTGAGCTAAGACAGGAAGTACTCCAGGAGGCTCATAACAGCAAGTACACCATTCACCCTGGGGGTACAAAAATGTTTCGGGACTTACAGAGAAAGTACTGGTGGAGGGGTATGAAACGTGATGTGGCTACATTTGTCTCAAGGTGTTTAATCTGCCAGCAAGTAAAAATCGAGCATCAACGACCTGGTGGAAAAATGCAACGGATCGAGATTCCAGAATGGAAATGGGAGGGCATTACGATGGATTTCATAGTTGGATTGCCTCGGTCCAAGAGACAACATGACTCAATATGGGTGATCGTAGACAGACTCACCAAGTCTGCTCACTTCCTGCCAATCAACACTCGATACTCAACTGAACGATTGGCGGAGATCTACATTCGGGAAATCGTTAGACTCCATGGAGTGCCGATTTCGATCATATCCGATCGTGACCCGAAGTTCACCTCTCACTTTTGGGAGCAGCTTCAGAGAGCCCTGGGGACGAAACTCAAGTTCAGTACAGCATTCCATCCCCAAACAGATGGGCAATCAGAACGAACCATACAGACTCTCGAAGATATGCTAAGAGCCTTTATGCTAGAATGAAAAGGTGATTGGGATTCCCACCTAGCGTTGGCTGAATTTGCTTATAATAATAGCCACCACGCTAGCATTGGGATGGCACCGTATGAAGCCTTGTACGGGCGACCCTGTCGATCACCAATCCATTGGGGTGAAGTGGGTGAGCGAACCTTGGACTCGCCCATAGTGTTGCAGCATTATACTGAGCAGGTCCACATGATCAGGAAGAAGCTACTGACTGCTCAGAGTCGACAGAAGAGCTACGCTGATCAGCGGCGTAGGGAACTCACTTTTGTGGTTGGAGATAAGGTTTTTATCAAGGTCTCCCCAACCAAGAGTGTGTTTCGTTTCGGAAAGAAGGGGAAGCTCAGCCCCAGATTCGTTGGTCCCTTCAAGGTTTTGAGCCGGATAGGAGAGACCGCCTACAGAGTAGCATTGCCACCGCAGTATACACAGATACACAACGTATTTCATGTGTCAATGCTTAGAAAGTACGTTCACGACCCTTCCCACGTCATCCAACATGAAGATATTGACATCCAGGAGGATATGACGGTGGAAGAAAGGCCAGTAGAGATCATGGACCGACGGGAGCAAGTGCTAAGGACAAAGGTCATTCCACTTGTCAAAGTAAGATGGCAACATCACGGAGTCGATGATTGCACTTGGGAGCCTGAATCGGATATGCGGGATAAATATCCTGAACTCTTCACCTTGTACTCTTAGCTGAATTTCGCAGACGAAATTCCATTAAGGGGGTAATGATGTAAGACCCGCAATTTTTCAGAAAATATCTGAATAAAATTCATGAGGCATTTACGGGTAAAAATAGCATTTTTCTCAGAATGCGAAACAAATCAATTCCTGCGAGCCAGTTATACTTAGGATATTCGTCGAATCGCGAATATATGCTCAAACACTCTGGAAGCCATAACTTCCTATCTGAACAAAATCAAAGGATTCCTGCGAGCCAACTTTCTTAGTGGCATCAATACGAAGATAATGGCGTACTCAGAATTTTTCGGAAAAAAATCGCCGAAAACCCGAAATTCTTGCGGGACCCACAGAAATATGGGTGGGACCCACAGAAATATTTCTCAGAAAATATTCTAGAAGATTCTAGAATATTCCAGCACCTTTCAGCACCTTCCAGAGCCTTCCAGCTCCTTCCAGCACCTTCCATGGAAGGGATTCTCAAAAAAGCCCAAGGGTAAAGAGGGGATTCTGAAACTTGGGGCCCAAGTTTCAGAATCTATAAATAAAGGAGCCCCCCTCTCTTTAAAAATCGCCAACCCCTCTCTCTCTCCTCCTTTCCCAAACCTCCCCTACCTAGCCTAGCCCACCTGAGCCCACCTGACCTGGTATGAGCCTGCCTGACTTAGCCTGAGTCTGCTTGACCTGGTCTGAGCCTGCCTGACATGGTCCTAACCCACCTGACCTAGGTCTGAACCTACTTGACCTAAGTCTGAACCCAGTTGACTTGACTTGAACCTGGTTTGGTTCAAAGTCAAAGTCCAAGTCCTTTTTCGTCCGAAGTTCGAAGTTGATCCTTTTTTGAAGTCGAGCCTCGTTCGAAGCGTTTGAAGCAATCGGAGTCGTTTCTTCCTCAAATTGAAGTAAGTTCGCTTCATTAAACCATCTCTCTCAAGTATTTGATTGTTTGTATATAGCATATACTTTCTGAAGTAGTATCTTACTTTAGTTCTTGGTTGAGCCCTCTAGGACGCTTCGGTGTTCACGCGCTCGCCTCGTAACTATCGTCGGATATATATGTTCGAATACGCAGTATATGCGTTCTTCAAAATAGTATCTCACCCTAGTTCTTGGTTGAGCCCTCTAGGACACTTCGGTGTTCACTCGCTCGCCTCGTAACTATCGTTGGATACAGATCTAGGTGTATATCTGCTGATACTGCCGACGCGTCTTATATCGCACAGGCCATGTAATTTACCTTTGCCGTCGCGTCGTATGATGCCAAGGCTCCCTGCTTTCTGTACTTCCGATTACTGCACTTCCGATTATGCATTTACTTACGCCGTCGCGTCGAACGATGGCAAGGCTCCTGCTTTCTGCAATGTATTTACTTACGCCGTCGCATCGAACGATGCCAAGGCTCCTGTTTTGTTATATATGTAGAATATTTCGTTCAGTTACACACCCTGAACAATAGTATATGCATTTCTTTTACGCCGCCGCTGTATAAAGCACAGGCTTCTGCTTATATTACATATATGGCGCGTAAGTGAGCGTTCAAATGGAGATCAACTCCAAAATCGCCCATGCGATTCCCTTACCGCTCCTCGTACAAGATTCTGCTTGACGAATGAAGCCCCTATTGGAAAGGCTTCGCCTTTTGGCAAAATGCTCTTTACGTAAAGACTAAATCAATTACGTATGGCCTAGCTATGGCCCAAGGTTCCTGCAACCTTGATGGATGCAAAGTACGCACAACGGTGCGCATCCATTTCCCGAGTTAAGCGTAGCGATTTCCCACCAAAGAGGGGAGATGCCGCTGAAATGGATAAAAGAAACCCACGCTTTCTCCGTAAAAGAGAGGAAGTGCTGCTGAAATTCCTGAAGGAGCTAAGAATGGCTCAGAAAGAACGTAGCAGAAGTGCTACCCAGTTTATGGAACGCCTTCTACGATGTAGAAAGGTTCGTCGCACCACTGCCGGTAGAGCAGAGAAGATGTTGACAGAATGGTTGGCAGAAGAGCTGCCAGAACCAGTTAAGTGGCACAATGATGTCCTTTGTTGGAACGATGTCAGAATGACTCGTCTCCCTGACACCTGCAAGGGCACCATACTTGTAAGGGCCGTTGCGCCAAAGTAGTGGTAGTACCTTGACGAGGTCCTGAGCTCGTTGCGTAAAAATACGCCGAGTAGCCGATCCGTAGAGATCGAGTCATGTGCATGCTCATTGAGAATTATCAGACAACCAGACTCGTAAGGGCCGCTGAGCCAGAGTGTGTTGTTTCCACCGAAAGAGGTGAAGTGCTCGTCAAGGCCGAAGTGCCGAGAGCAGAGTTAAGCATGCATATGAATAAAACCTTTGTTCCACGGTGAAAACCGTGTGGTTGATTGGGGTCGGGTACATACTTCTCAAAGGCTGCCCTATAGGCATGCAATGTTCGTCAAGTAATTGTAAGACCGGCAGGCCCCTTTCAGAATTTCTCACCGAGGAAGACGGTGATGGCGCAGCCTTGAGTGACATATATTTCACCCGAACCTGATAGAGTTCATTGATGGCCTTCGTCACTCAGAGGTATGGAGGTCGTGGTTATCCTTAAATATCTAAGGATTGAACCCAACTACTGCAGTAGCAGAATGCATTCGGATACCTAGTAAGGATCTCTTCCGGTATGCTGTATCATCCTACTAGGGGGATGGGGTCAACAGGCCTCTGGGGTATCTAAAATACATAGAATAATCAACCCCCAGATCGTCGCGTTGTCGCCCAGATATGAGTCCCCTAAGCCCAGGGGGAGGTGCAATTATCGAAACAAAGCATTAGCTTAGGTACAGCGCTACTTTGAATGTATGAGTGGATGACGTTGTTGAGTCAGTCCTGCATAACCTTTGTGAAGGTGTTATGGTCGGTATACTACTGGACCGATTGGGAAAGAACCCCATTGATATCCGTACGACTAAGTGAAGCTCAGAGAGCTGTCCTTAGATTCGTAGGATACGGATGTGCCAAGCATAAAGTCTTGAGCTAGACATCCATTCGTGACTCTGAGGAAGTCAAGGCTAAGTCATAGAGACTTAAGAGGTTATTCTAACTCACAGCTCTGAAGAGGCTTATGCGAAGTCATGACGACTTGCGTGGATGTTCAACTCATAGCCCTAATAAGGCTTTTGCAATATACGCTAAGTCATGGAGGCTTGCGCGTCGTATTACGAACTGCGACCCTGAGTGGTTTATGCATTTACTTGAGTTGAATAGATAGGTGTTTGCCTACTTACCAGACCATCAGTGGTTCTGACCCCGTTTAATGGGGATTTCAGGTGTTGAACCTGCGTGGCGATATACGGAGCAAGGCGGCATCGAGTTCCAGGGTTTCTCTAGACAGAGTTGTACTGCTTCCTTTTTATTGAACCTTCACTGCTTTTCTAAGCAGTAGTATTGTAATAAACATGTGCTTTCGATAAAATGGAACACTTTGGTGGTCAACGAGTTGTTTGGCCACATACCTGCAACGTGCTCGGAGTTTTCTAAAACCGACGACTCATTATCGTCTTATTCCGCTGCTAAAAGCTTTTCTAAGTTCCGCTGCAAAGAAAAAAAAAAAAGAAATCCATGAAAATTTTAACTTAGCTTTGTTTTGGAAATCCGGGGCGTTACACAAGCAGCAGTTCCTGATCAACATCAAAGGGGTAGATGTTCGAGAAGCTTTAGCCAGGGCAACATGGAGCAGATCTTGGCATCTCACTAAGATCAATGTGAATCAATTCATTGACCTATTTGGACTCTATCGCAAGTATGGAGCATACGAGGAGGTTGACACCTTATCCTAAGCAGCCAAAGACAAAATTCAACATGCCATGGTCCTATGCACAGTGGGATTAACATTCTTTCAGGACAGTTAAAATTTTGTTGATGTCAAAATTATCCAACTCTTTCGAAGATGGGAAAACAAGTAGACCCGCCATCTTTCAGTTTCTATATCTGCCCTAGCCTTCCTTTACCGAGGCTTGGCCCACTTCTATTTTGGAGAGACCATTTTGGTGGAAGGATGCACCTATGCCCTACAGTCATGGTTCCTACGACATGTACCATTAAAGACTAGCTTCTTCAGGTTCAACAACAAGAAGCCAAAGTCCACCCTTCAGTGTTGAGCCTTGATCGAAAGTCTGCATTAGGAGGAGATTGTTTAAGATTACTTCAATTGGCAAGAATCAATTTCTCGCTACACTTATGCACGTGACAAGCGTTATAGGTTACTTGGCCCCTTCTTTTGTGTCGATTATCAGCCCAAGATGTGTCTAAGACAGTTTTCGTAGCGGCAGGTTCATGTCAACACTCATTTTCTGGTGGGTAACATGCCAGAATTCAATCTTCAGTCGGATCAGTGGTCTGGAGCATACCATGCAGCCAAATACACTTGAAACTCTTTTATTTCTCTTTCAGTATTTCCTGGACCCAATGTATCTACTGAATATCAAGAGTGGTGGCAAATTGTCTGTCCACCTTCTCTTTGTCTTTGAATTTATCATCAATGAAGTTTACTTTTGTTCTACTGAAAAGCTTTTTGGGGCCAAATTTTATTCTTTTATTTGTTTTATAGCATAAATGGTCACAATTCTTGTGACAACCACATCCCTGGTAATGGGACATTCCGTTAAATATCTCTCCTATTCTTCTTTAATATATTTTATCATGGTTAACAAGGCACATTTTTCAGTTATGATGAAAATGGTAACACAATTATCATAAGTCTTGTGATGACCCGATCCCTGGTAATGAGATAACCTTTTAAATTGTCTACCAAGTCCTCCATTCTTGCTTTTCTCAAAAAAAATGTTTTAAAAAGCTTCTTCCACGCTCTAACCATTCCCTTATTCTGCAAAAAGCATTAGCATTATAGAAATGGTTCAAACAAGAAGCGAAAAGCAAATTGTTTCGCCTCAACACAGTGATAGCGAAATAGAAGGAATGGACTCTCCCAGATCATCTAGAGGACAGAGTCAAGACAACGGGGATGATGTAGATCCCATCATTTACAGCTTGTTCCAAAAGATGATGGCCAAAATGGTGTCGGAGCAAGCTGAGGTCAGTCTGAAGAAGGCAACTCCTAAGAACAAATTAAAGAAGAAGCCTGTGAGAGCACATATCAGGATCACCAGAAAGAAGGTTCAGCCAGACAGTACTTCTAAGGGTACTAATTCAGTGGAGGAAGAAGAATCAGAGGAAAAACAGTTTGTGTTCAGTCACAATCCTCCATGACAGTTCATGAAGATAGTCGAAGAGCCCGAATCAGTAAGCAATAGGCCCAAGTATGGGATCCCAGTAGAGGATCCAATACGTGAGCAGCTGAGGGAAGTAACTCAAGTAGTGAAAGACATTCAAGCCAAGAGTAAGGGCAAGCAGACCTATACTGGCGAGGACTTTTACGATGGCCTCGACAGAGACGATAATTTGAAGAATCTCTCTCGCAAGTTCATCAAGTTTGATGGAACGAGCAATCCAAAGACCCATCTGGTCACGTTCTATGCAGAATGCAGTCGCTTTAGAAGGGACAACAGGACTTTGTTCATCTTCTTCCCGCACAGCTTGGAGGGAACATCAACAAGGTGGTATGCAAACCACATCAACCCTAACAAACTACGAGAGTTCGATAAGATAGTAAACTTGTTCATCGAGTGTTTCATGTTCAATGTTGAGGTCTCACCCACTCTCAACCATCTGTACAACTTGAAACAAAATGAGAATGTGAAAGTAGGAGAATTTATTCACAGGTAAAGAAGCACCTGTAACAAAATAGAAATTCCCATTCTAGAGGAACATGCGCTGCAGATAATCCTCAATAACTTTTCCGATTCCAGAGGAACACTTCTATAAAACAACGATAGCTATTTTGCAACTTTTGCTTATATTGTTATCAAGTTTTAAAACCCTAATGTACTTTACAAAGTCTAAACGTCGTGTCAATTTGTGTACACGTGCATAAAACTATATTCTATGTAAATTCCTAATATAGGTGTGTAAAACCCTATTCTATGTAAAACCCTAATCTATTTAACCTCTCTTCCTCTTTTCTACGGCAACGCAGCTTCATCTTCTTCTTCTTTTTTCTCCTTCGTCTTCTCCTTGTATTTCTTATGGTCGTGAGGAGAGATCTATATAATCTTTGATGATGATTATGGGTGTTATCTTCTGAGTATACATCGATATATTCATGACACATACGACTGTGGAGTATTTGTCATGAAGTATATCGAAGCTTACGCGGAATATAACAACCATAATCATCTTCAATCATTGCCGCCATACCTGAGCAAGCACGGATATTATGCATGATAGACAGGGGGTGATGCTGATGTCCATCTATTTGATCTTTGATATACTTCATAACAAATATATAGCCCATCGGCTCCTTCAAGGGGATAGTGTCTAAGCTGAAGATGGTGAAGCATACTCTCAAGAGTGCACCATTGCTATTGTCTCTAAGAATCAACATATTCTTAATGGTGCAGTGGGATTACATTAAAACCTCCATTGGTAGATAGATTTGCCTTCTATCATTCCTGGTGATGTTTGTTTCTAAGCACATCATTATTTCGACGTGGGGTTGATGCTACTGATGATGTCTGTTTTCTTTGACGATGATGATGGTCATTTAACTAAATACTCATATATTTTATAAATAAATGTAGTTGTAATGTATCGTTGAAGTTAACTCGATTTATAGTTTACCAAGTCTAAACATCGAGTCGATTTATAGACAAATCGTTGTACATATAATGTATCTGAATCGTTATACCAGATATTATCCAAGAGTGATTTACATAATGACGTCTGTATCTTTGAAGTTACTCGATTTGTTCTTTACTAAGTCTAAACATCAAGTCGATTTGTTTAGTTTTCTTTTCTGCCATTCATGAATGTCATTTTGTAAATGGCGATGGAAGGTATTGTTCGCTTAGACAAAGCTCGTAAATGCAAATCACGATAGGATATTGTTATCGTCGCAAAAATTTTCCCCCTCCCTCTGCAAGAGTAAGAAGAAACGATTATGCGAGTCAAACTCGACCAAAGTTTTGAAAATGGTTTTGAAAATTACTCACCTCCGTTTTGAAAATTTATAGAAAAATTTCGTGGAATGGGATCTGCCTGTCGGTACGAGGTTCAATCGTTTCTGGCACCTTTACCAAGGGTAATCGAACCAAGGATCAAATGTGCGCTTTGACTAAGTTAAATTATCTAAATTATGCTCTATTTTCTTAAAATGCACAAAGAATCAGGCTTGTGCTATGAAATTTTGAAAATAATGCAAATTTGAAAAATATGATGTTTGCTTTGGAAAAGTGAAATGTACTTCGAAAATGCTTGAGAAATACTTGGGAAAATCATTGAATTTCATTGAAAATCAGAAATTTGCATTGGAAAATGAATTCTTAGGAAAACTTGCACTTTGGGAAAATCAATTTTAAGATTTGAAAATGAAATTGAGAATGTGGAAATCTTGGAAAATCTTGATTTGAACTTGGAAAATACTTTGAAATCTCATTTGAAAATTCAGAATTCTGAGAAAATCAAATCTTGAGAAAGACTTGAAAATTCTTGGGAAAATCGGTTTATCTGAAATAGAATTGGAACATGATTTTGAAAATAATGCAAATTGAATAAATGAATATGAATTTGAAATATATTTCATTGAGGAATTGGGAAATCCTTTTGAAACTTTGAGAAATACAGTGCATTTTTGAAGTTAGCCTAGGAGTGTAGGATGAATGTGGCTAATACGAAGATCACAAATCTTAGTTTTCTTCGTATTTTGACTATGGCCATAAATATGAATCCCACCAAATTCGTGAACTCCCTAAGAGCTCATGCACGTGCCATTCGTGTCAACCATAGTGATTTTGGAAAATATGCATATGCATTATTCATCAGATATTGAATTTTTCAGAAATTAAACTATATGCAATGCAATCTTATTCTAAGCTGAAAAGTAACTCTTACTTCAAATTATTACATCCGATAATACATTGAATTGAAATAAAAGAAAATAAAAGTCTTCTTCCTGGATATTCCTGTAAAACTAGAAAACAAGTTAGCAAAAAAATGTAGTTTTTTTTTAATTTATCCGAAAATATTGAAAATTATCGAATATTCTTTAGATATAAACCCAAATTAATACCCCCTTTGATATAAACATGAGAAATAAGGAATAAAATTTGAAAATAAACTTGAAAATTCGAAATTGGGGTCAAAATAACCAAAATACCCCTAATGACCTTGAAATCAGGGTTTTCTGAAAGAAATTTTATAAAATTTAGAAATTTGAAAACCAAATGAAATAAAATCAAACATAATATGATGAAATATGATGATATGCATGCAAATTTTGAAAATTGAAGTTTAGAAATTCAAAATTGTGGCCAAAATGACCAAAATGTCCCTGATAACAAGACTATGGCCTTGAAACCAGGGTTTTCTGAAATAAATTTTGCAAAAATAAGAAATTGAAATGCAAATGACATTTAAGTTAACCCTAATATGACATGACATGCTTATTTACATGATAAAAATCCTAAAATGGCAAAAACATAACAAAATATCTGATTTGACTCGATTTTTGGCTGATTTTCTCTTCTGAATTTAAAAATAAACTAACATACAAAGCAAATGAACTTGGATTTGAGCAAAATTTGGCATGGACACCTATACTAATCCTAGAAACAGAATGAAGCTTGAAAATATATTTTTTTGTTATTTTTTTAATGTAGAAAATAGCTAAAAGTCCTAAAAAATCAAGATTTTGCCAAAAATGCAAATTCTAAATTGGATTTTAGATACTAAACTTCCATAAAAATTTCCCAAATTTTATGGGGTGACAGAGGATAGTTAGGCAAATATTTTTTCCTTTTACAGATTCTAATTTTGACCTATGGTCGGAGCTGGACAGCTCTGGCAAGTCGGATCAAAATTCGACAACTCTAGGATTTAGGACAGACAAAAAGGTTTCAGAAAATATTATGTAAAAAATAACAGACAGATGAGAAAATTGCTGAAATTCTGGGAAAATGTCCCTGACAAACAGAGAAAGATTTTCTTTTTTTACAGTATTGAGATTTGGGTTACTGATTGGGAGAGAGCAGAGAGTTATCAGAGACCTAGATCTCTGAAATTCTCAGGCATAGGAATCTGACAGACAGGGAAATTAAATCCGGGGAAAATTTTTAGGTTGTTTTAAAAACTCCAAATTTTTGGGAAACGACAGAGGGAAGGGTTAGAAACAACTTCTATGTTGGAAGTTTTGGCATTCAAACTACAGGTTGAGGCATCACAACAAGTTAGTGTCGGTTTAGACCCTGACAAGGAAAAAGTGGGATTTTCCCAAGGGACTAGGAAAATTAATTTTTGGCAGAACCTAAATCTCTTTGGAAAAACCTAAAAATTTACTGAGAAATAGTAGACTCTAATAGAAACTCACTGTATTTTTTTTTAGGAAATTTGGATAGTCCATCTGGGATATCTCGGATACTCTTGTCTCCTAATGGGAGATTTGAAATTTCCAAGGGGTTCAGAACTTAGTTTGGAATCCGATTTATTTGCTGAAGTTACAGACCCAAATGGATCTAAGTTTTTGGGAGGGCCTCATAGACAAAGAAAACATCATTACCATAATATTTTCAAGATTTAAAAATAAAGAATCAAACATAGAACAACAATTGGACTGAACGTCTAGAATCCAACTTATAAAATAAAGATGATACTTTAATAACTCAAATGAATGAATTACATGTACGATGATGTTATAGATCTAATTATGATGCTTGAAAAAAAAATCTACATAAAAACTATAACAAAATCAAGAAGAAAGCAGGAGACATGATCCATACTTGTTTTTGGCTCTCAAGAATAAGAGATTCAATCCATAGAATGGATGGATCTCAATGTTCATTTAGCCCACATATGTGTTATTCTACTTTCTCAGTATCCACTTAAATCAGATTTTAGGATGGTTACATATCTCCTTTATAACGATGAAATTTGGGATGCTCATATCAAGGGGCAGCAAGAGGAAAAATCGCATGGCATTAACTACAAGGGAAAGAAAAAAAAGAAAAAAAAAAGAAGGAAAGCAAAAAAAAAGAAGGAAAAGGGGAATCCTACCTTGGGGTGCTGTTACGTTGGGACAGTGGAGCTGGTAGAGTCCTTGGAGGGAATGACTCCAAGTAAAGGAGGCTTGGGGATAGATGAAGTGTGGCGCCTGTTATCATCGCAAAATTTTTTCCCTCTCTTGCGAGAGAGAAACGAATTTCGTGAGTCAAACTCGACAAAAGTTTTGAAAATGGTTTTGAAAATTACTTGCCTCCGTTTTGAAAATTTGCGGGAAAATTCCGTGGAATGGGATCCGCCTGTCGGTACGAGGTTCAACCGTTCCTGGCGCCTTTACCAGGAGTAATCGAACCAAGGATCAATTGTACGCTTTGATTAAGTTAAATTATCTAAATTATGCTCTATTTTCCTAGAATGCACAGAGAATCAGGCTTGTGCTATGAAATTTTGAAAATAATGCAAGTTTTGAAAGAATGATGTTTGCTTGAAAATTTTGAAATGTACTTGGAAAATGATTGGAAAAGTACTTGAAATTGAGTTTCCTGAGAAAATCATTGAGCTTCACTGGAAATCAGAAATTTACATTAAAAAATGAATTCTCAGGAAAAACTGGGGAATCTGAGAAAATCGATTTTGAGATTAGAAACTTGGAATTGAGAATATAGAAATCTTGATTCTGAACTTGGGAAATACTTTTAAATCTCATTTAAAAATTCAGAATCTTGAGAAAATCGATTCTTGAGAAAATCTTGAAAAATCTTGAGAAAACCGATTTTTGAAAACTTGGGATTTTGAAATTTGAGAATTTTAAAACATTGGAAAATATTGATTTGAACTTGGGAAATGTTTTGAAATGTCATTTGAAAACTTAGGATTCTGGGAAAATCAAATCCTGAGAAAGACTTGGAAATTCTTGGGAAAACTGATTTTTCTGAAATGGAATTGGGAAATGATTTTGAAAATGATGCAAATTGAATGAATGAATTTGAAAAGGAATTTCATTGAGAAATTGGGAAATCCTTTTGAAACTTTGAGAAATACAGTGTATTTTTGAAGTTAGCCTAAGAGTGTAGGCTGAATGTGGCTAATATGAAGATCATAAATCTTGGTTTTCTTAGTATTCTGACTATGGCCATAAATACGAATCCCACTGAGTTTATAAACTCCATAAGAGCTTGTGCACGTGCCATTCATGTCAACCTGTGATCATCGCAAAATTTTTCCTCTTAGGGTTTTCTCTCTCTTTTCCTTCTCTTTTCCTTTCCAACCTCTATTTCCTCCTTTTTGAAGGGAAAAAAATAAAAGACAGAAAAGAAGAGAGAAGAGAAAAGAAAAAGAAGAGAAGAGATAGAGAGGAACTTTTTTGTGGGGTCTCACTTGACCTTGATTTGAAAATATTTAGAAAATTACTCGCCTTCGTTTTGAAATATTTTGCAGGAAAATGGAAAGATGGGGCTCGCTCGTCAGTATGAGGTTCGCCCGTTCCTGGCGCCTTTACCAGGGGTAATCGAACCAAGATCGAATTTATGTCTTTTGCTTTGCCTAAATATTATCTAAGAATTTATCCTAAGTCTAAATGCACACAGAATCATGCTTGTGCAATGCAAGGATGTATACTCTTTTGAGAAAATGTTTTGAAAATTTCCAAGTTTTCTGAGATGAACTTGATAATGGAGTGAAGAAATGATTTCTGAATGGTTGAATCTAACTTAGAACTTGAGACAGATCAGGAAAGATATCTTTGAAGTTCTAAGTCTTTGAAATAATCAGAGTTAGGAAAATAAATCTTGACTTTGAAAAGAAGGTTTTGAAGCTGGACTAAAAGAAATGAGGTTTCAGAGCTAGAAATGGATTTTGAATTGAATCTTGAATCAGGATAGAGATGAATTTTGGAATGGAATTGGGAATATAATTTGATTTGAAATCTGGAATTCAAGATGGAATTTGATTTGAAATCTAGAATTGGGAATGAAACTGGATTTGAAATCTGGGATTTTAGATGGAATTTGAATCCAAAGTCTGGATCCTAAATAGAATTGAGATCCAAGATGAAATTGAATTCTGGATTTAGAATCCTAAATGGGAATTGGATCTAAAATCTAAGATCCAATGATGGAATTGGATCCAAAATTTGGAAATGGAATTTTGGATCCGAAGTCAGAGATCGAAGATGGAATTGAATTCTGGATCCTAAATGGAATTTGGATCTGAAGTTTGAGATCCAAAGTGGAATTGGATTCTGGATCCTAAAATGGATTTTGGATCTGAAGTCTGAGATCCAAGATAGAATTTGATTCTGGATCCTAAAATGGATTTTGGATCTGAAGTCTGAGATCCAAGGTGGAACTGGATTCTGGATCCTAAAATGGAATTGGATCCAAGATCTGGAATCCAAGATGGGATTGGGTTCTAACTTTGGATTTGGATTTTGAAAGTCCAAATGGGACTTTTAAAGATGAATCTGGGTTTTGCAAACCTAGATTGAATTTAAAATTTAGGAAGGGTCAAGCTTTTGAGATTCAGAATCAATCTCAAACTTTGATTTTAAATTTTGAAGATAAGAAGATAAAACTTGATTTTGAATCAGAAAATGAATCAGAAACTTCAAAGTTAAATTGAACTTTGGAGTTTGAATTTTTGAATTGAATTTGGAGATTTGAAGTTTGAATACAAAATGATTTTGAAATTTCAAAGTCAAATTGGACTTTGAAATTGAATTTTTTAATCTTGAAATGAGATAAAATTGAATTTGAAAAAAGATATTCAAAATCACTTGGGTTTTTGAAAAAGAATTTTGAAAATATGATGCAATTCTATCCTAAGTGATGAATGAATTTAAATAATTTTGAAATTGGATTTAAAAATCATATTTCATTCTATAAATGAATGTAAATAAGATTAATGATATAATACACTCTTGACTATGGTCATTGAATGCATTATATAATAATCATATCTAAATTCAAATGAAGAATAAAATACATTTTGGTGCTTTTATAGAGTTTAAAATGAAATTAATTCTCAATATATCCTGACTATGGCCATTGATATATGTATTGAATCAATTTTAGACTAAACTCTGATAAAAGAGGAAAATATTTAAAGACAATATGATGAATTTTGAAAGGGATCCAGTGTTAACATCCATAAAAAATGAAAATCCTAAGTTTTGTTCACAACCTGACTATGGCCATTGATGTAAATCATCAACTTAGGATTTAATCACCTTTTATTAGAATGGTGCACGTGCCATTCGTGTTCCCATTAGTGAATGGTGTGAGTTTTATGAAAACCCCTTTTAAAACAATATTTTTAATGAAAATCCAGTGAAAGCCAGACACCAAAAATATAAAAACCGGCTCGCACAAGTGGTGGAGTCCGGGTCGATCTCAGGGAACGGAAAATACTTCGTATTCAAACACACAATCTAACTACTCTTTATTGCCAAAATAAAAAGAATTAATTAAATAATTAACTACGATAGTATGGCCCTACACAGAGGGCTTAAACAAAATAAATAAATGGTTTTATTACAGACCCAATTAATAAAATAAAATAAAACCCTAATCTAAAAAGAAAAGAAAAGGCTTCAGTGCTTCGAGTAGTCTTGTCCTTTCTTGAGGTAATGTATGTTTTCTTGAACTTTTGCTTTTCTGAGGGCACTTCTGAGAGCACAAAAAGGGCTATACCACAAGTTTGAACGCTTCCCTTCACACAACAAAGACACAGGACACAGCAGTACTAATAGAAGTAAAACAATTCTAAGTAAAAAAAAAAACACTACAAACAGATCTGAACTACTCTAGCAAACCACTGCAAGACGAAATAGCATAACCAATTGCTAATCTAGAACACGAACGAGATTAACTAATCATGAAACAACTAGTAAACACTACTCTACTTTCAAAAATCAAATGTGACACTTACTAAAATAAAACGACTAAAACAAATTGCTAATACTAAAACAAATGGCTAATACTAACACAAATGATTACATGACATGAACTAATGACATAGCTAACTATCATGTTAATTAATGTGATCAGCCTAATGAATTCAATGCAGCCACTAAAATGAATAACTAAAACAAATAATTGTGGATGAAGTAAAGCACAGCTAGTAAGACAGTTAATATCTAAGGAAATAATAACTAATGCAATTACTAACCTAAAGCAACCAGCATCTAATATAGTCAATACTAAACAGCAAACACAACGAAAATATTCAAACTCAATAACTTAACCTATACTAGCTTGACCTATATAAAAACTGTATAAACATGAATCAACTTAGCTATATGCACTTTTAACGTTAACAAATAATTGCTGCTGAAACAAGGCACACTAACTTAAATAAAAGGAAGAGATGCTGAATGAAAACTAAAAAAATTGACCTAAGTAACACAACGACTGAACCTAAGTAATTGAAACATGCTGCCAAAAAAAAACAAAAGATGCTATGTTAGTATTAACTCTAATCTAACATATAATATTCTACTGCAAGCATTAATACTAATGAACAATAAAAACAATAGTACCTGTGTAATGCAATAAAATAAAGACTCTAACTAACTACTGCAAATTGAGTTCATTTCAGGTATGCACAGCAATGTCATTTTTTTCTTCACAACGTGAAGCGCTGTGTATTTTTTCTTTCTTTTCTAATTTTTTTATTTTTTTATTGTAGACAGCTAAAATCCAAGAAACCGTGTAACATGTAACCCTAAAGAACACAATGAAACGAACAGTCTAATACAGAATTCAGGATACGATTTTATTTTTTTCTTTTCAGCACAAAATAAAAAAATAAAATAAGAAACTATTCTGAACACATAAAAAGAAGTGGAGAGAAGGAGAAGGAATTACCAAATAGTTCGGCTGGACTGGTTGAGAAAAGAGGGGTCTCTCCCGTATCAGATCGTCATGCTACTCCATTGTGCTGAAAGAAGATGAAGAAGAAGAAGCCGACGAGAAGGAAGAGAGAAGGAGAAGAAGAAGAAGAAGAAGGGAGGAAGAAGAGTCGGCTGGTAGTGAGAAGGGGAAGAGAGAGAGAGAGAGAGAGAGAGAGAGAGAGAGAGAGAGGGAGGCGTACAATCCACCAGGGAAAAGACGCCTCTCCTTTGCTTTAGTATCTTATTTATAATATAATATTAGGTTAAAGCAAATTTTTCAACACAAGTCCAATATTTTCAATAATTTTCAAAAAGACCCACTTTAGTAAAACCTGTTTTATTGTCTAAAAAGAAAACTTCCTAAACTAATAAAAAAATTATAAATTAGCTAATGCAGACCTAAGCTAGCTAATCTACCATTAAGAAAATCTAAATCTAATAAAAATACTAAAACCGTAGGGAAAGCTTTGAAAACTTGATTTTCTGATAAGATTTAATTCAATGCGATTTCTCAGAACTAACAATAAAAATGGGTTTTTAGAGCGATTTTAACATAGATCATGCATAAATAATGATTAACAAAATGCAAATATTATGCATGATCAAATACCCCCATGCTTATCGTTTGCTAGTCCTCGAGCAAACTGAAGCAAAAGCAAAAATACTAAACTAGACACAATAAAAACCTAACTCACTTTCGTAGGAATCACGGTTGCATTTAGCATATGCAACAAGCCCTTTCAACCCCTGAGTTACCCCAGTGGACGAGTAAGGTCTCGTGTGGGTTTGCAGTGATGCTACCCACAAACATCTGTGTCAAGTATGCATAAGAATTTTAAAACACAAAGCATTAGGCAGTTAAGGAGTTCGTTTCCACAAATATTTCATGCCATTGCATCATCAAAACATGATTAGAGTCATCTACTTGCCACCACAGAATAAAATATTTTCTTTCACTTTTCTAAATAGCATAATCATTTATGTTTCATCCTCAGAAATTCAAATACATACATATCTTTATTTACTTATCCTCACTCAGATGTGTTCTGCACAGGTTTTCTCAATATTTGCTTTTAAGCAATGAACTTTTCTCTTTTACGCTCTTTTCTCTTTCTTGATTTTCAATTTTCCACATTTTTTAATTTTTTTTCTTTTTTTTTTCCCCGAGCACTATACCCAATTTCCAGTTTTTGTGACCCGTGTAACGAGCTTTGGGTCAGTGACTCCCAGGCCAGACGACCTTAGGGCACCAGATACAAAGTATCCCTCAGACTTAATTGCTCGAGTCACTAGACCTTCAATTTTCTATAGTTTACGTATAGTCTACTTCTCTGTCATGTGCAATGTCAGTATCTATTAGGCTCTCTATAAAGTCCATGTAACGAGCTTTCGGGCCGATGACTCCCAAACCAGAAGGCTTTAGGGCACCAGGTGTAAACACCCCTCAGGCTCTACTTGCTCGAACAAAATAGGCCACAGATATCAACGTAGACAAAGAATTGACTTCCTTCGTTATCCTTTTCACCCTGGATTCAAACACTTCAACTTGTGTCTAAGCCCAGCTACTAGGGAGTACGAAGATATCAAATAACTAAACGTATGCTCGTTTCACTTTTTGAGCTCTTAAATGCAATATTGTTCATTTGCTTAGTTTTTCAAAAAAATAAAATTGTGCATATCCATACTTGTGATTCAAAATAAACTCTAACATGTATCTATAATCATTTCTTTGAAATCCACATAAATAACCATGGTTTTCTAGATTCGTGTTAGAAAAAGTTTTTCGTGGGACTTAAAAATTCTCTAAAAACGTTAGATGTTGCAAAGCAGTCATATAAGTTCAAACTCATTCCCTAAAAGCCTAATTTTAATGAGTTGACATAAAAAATGTAAGTACAAAGGCATGAAAAGTTTAGGTGTGCAAACTACACCCTCCCCCATGCTTGAATGACACTTTCCTCAGTGGCACTCCCCCATGCTTATATGAAACTAAGGGACTGCATATGAAAACAAGAAAATCGGGAGAAAAGAGTAGAAGTCACCTGACATATAAATGCATGTCCTTCGAATGCACAAGAATGGATACCTGATCTAACAATATACTCATGAGATACACAAAAGCAAAGCAAAATAACGAAAAACCATCTATGATATTTACTAGATCTTACTAAAAATACAACATACAAACCTGTGCTCCCCCTCATGCATCCACGAGGTTAATAGCCTCAATGTCTTGCTGCACCACCATATCAGAAATGTAGGGCTTCAGTCGCTGCCCATTAACTTTGAAAATGCTACCCGTTCGAGGGTCCAAAAGATCTACCGCTCCATGTGGAAAAACTCTATGGACTATGAATGGTCCATCCCATCTGGACTTCAGCTTCCCTGGAAAAAGATGGAGACGTGAATGATAAAGCTACACCTTTTGACCAGGCTCGAACTGCTTCCTCACAATATGTTGATCATGGAAATGCTTGGTTCGAGCCTTGTATATTTTGGCACTCTCGTAGGCTTCATTGCGCAACTCCTCAAGCTCACTCAACTGCAACTTCCTCTCAGCTCCAGCTTGGACCATATCAAAATTGAACTTCTTGATAGCCCAATATGCCCTATGCTCCAATTCAACAGGAAGGTGACATGGTTTCCCAAAAACCAATCGGTATGGGGACATGCCAATCGGAGTCTTGAAAGCAGTCCTATAGGCCCAAAGGGCATCATCAAGGCGCTGAGACCAGTCCTTGCGGTCTGGCCGGACTGTTTTTTCAAGAATCCGCTTGATCTCCCTATTGGAGACCTCGACTTGGCCACTAGTCTGTGGGTGGTACGGTGTGGCAATCCGATGATGTACCGAGTATTTCCTAAGTAAGGAAGCTACTTGTACATTACGAAAGTGCGTACCACCATCACTAATGATCGCTCTAGGGACTCTGAACCGACTAAAAATGTTGTGCTTGATAAATCGGAGCACCTCCTTATGATCATTGGTTCGGGTGGCCACGGCCTCGACCCATTTGGAGACATAATCAACCGCCACTAGAATATAAATAAATCTAAACGAATGCGGGAAAGGACCCATAAAATCAATGCCCCACACATCAAAAATCTCAACAATCAAAATAGGAAGGAGGGCCATCATATCACGCTTGGCGATGCGTCCCGTCTGCTGACAGCGCAAGCATCTCCTACAAAAATCGTGAGCATCTCTATGCAATGTCGGCCACCAAAATCCTGACTGGAGGACCTTTGCGGCTGTCTTTCGACTAGAAAGATGACCTCCACAAGCCAAGGAATGACAGAATGACAGAATGATAGAATGGAGTCATACTCCTCCTCAGGAACACACCTCTGAATCATCTGATCCGGGCATAATCGAAACAATTCTGGTTCCTCCCAAAAATAGTGCTTTACCTGCAAGAAAAATCGATCTCTCTCATTGCGGTTCCAGTGCGAAGGGTACTCTCCAGTCACCAAAAAGTTGATGATATGCGCGAACCAAGGGAAATGCTTGACATGAAAGAGTTGCTCATCCGGAAATGAATCATCAATCTGCCCCTGATCAGTGGATGTCTCCACTGTCAGTCTGGATAAATGATCTGCTACAAGATTCTCACATCCACTCTTATCTCGAATCTCGAGATCAAATTCTTGTAACAGAAGGATCCATCGAATGAGACGCGGTTTGACATCCTTTTTACTCATCAAATATCGCAATGCTGCATGATCTGAGTAAATGATGACCTTGGAGCCTAACAAATATGATCGAAACTTCTCAAGAGCAAAAACTACGGCTAGTAATTCCTTCTCTGTGGTGGTATAATGCATTTGCGCATCAAAGAGGGTCCTACTAGTATAATAAATCACATGAGATCGTCGCTCAATCTTCTGACCGAGAATCGCTCCAACCGCGTAATCTGACGCGTCACACATAATCTCAAATGGCACTGACCACTCAGGAGATCGAAGAATAGGAGCAGTAGTCAGAGCTTCCTTCAGGGCCAAGAATGCCTTCAGACAGGCATCATCAAACACAAACGACTGATCTTTCGTTAGCAGGTTGCACAACGGTCGAGAAATCTGGCTAAGTCCTTAATGAACCTTCTATAAAAACCTGCGTGCCCTAGAAATGATCGCACCTGCCGCACAGAGGTCGGTGGAGCTAATCTAGCAATGGTCTCCACTTTGGCCTTATCAACCTCGATTCCTTTCTCAGACACAATATGTCCAAGAACAATCCCTTGTCTCACCATGAAATGACTCTTTTCCCAACTAAGAATCAGATTTGTCTCCCTACAACGTTGAAGCACACGAGATAACTTTTGGAGACAATCGTCAAATGAAGAGCCATAGACTGAGAAATCGTCCATGAAAATCTTCAGGACATCATCCATCATATGTGAGAAGATCGCCATCATGCACCGCTAAAATGTAGCCGGGGCATTACAGAGCCCGAACGACATTCTCCTATAAGCAAAAGTGCCATATGGACAGGTGAACGTCGTTTTCTCCTGGTCCTCGGGATGAACGACCACCTGGTTGTATCCTGAATAACCATCCAGGAAACAAAAATACTGCTGGCCCGCGAGTTTCTCCAAGATCTGGTCGATGAACGGCAGAGGGAAGTGATCCTTCCTAGTTGCACTGTTCAACTTTCTATAATCTATGCATACTCGCCATCCCGTGGTAGTCCTCATGGGGACACTTTCTCCTTTTTCATTCGTCTCTACAGTGAGCCCAGACTTCTTGGGGACAACCTGGGTAGGGCTCACCCACTGACTGTCGGAGATGGGATAAATGATCCCCGTATCCAACCATTTGACTACCTCCTTCTTTACCACCTCCTTCATATGGGGATTTAGTCTCCTTTGCGCCTCTCTTGAGGGTTTAGCCCCCTCATCCATGATAATCCGATGCATGCAAAAGGAGGGATCTATCCCCTTCAAATCTGCCACCGACCATCCAATCGCCTCTTTATGCTCGTGCAAGACATGTAAAAGCTGACACTCCTGTGTGTCAGTCAGGTCTGCAGAAATAATGACGGGGAGAGTCTGATCCTTGCCTAGGAAGGCATACTTGAGTGAGGCCGGTAAGGGCTTCAACTCAAGCTCAGGCAGACTCTCTATGGATGGTCGGGCTGGCTTTTCTGCCAATTCAGGAAGCGGCTCGAAGTGCCACGTCCAACTCAGATCACCTGTCTGACTCTCTATCGACCCATGGCAATCTTCTTTGAGTGATTCATCAACCTCCTCCTGAGGTGGATCACTCAATAACCAGGTATGCTTTGCTTCTACCAGGTCCTGAATGAAGTCGACCTCGAAAGAAGCCTCATCACCGGTAGGTCCCATCGCCGCGTGAAAAATGTTCAGCCTCATCTTCCTATTGCCAAATGAGACATCCATCGCGCCTGTGCGACAATTAATGCACGCATTGGCAGTGGCCAGAAAGGGGCGTCCAAGAATGATGGGGGTCTGTCGCATATCATTAACTCCCTCCATATCTAAAATGATGAAGTCGACAGGGAAGTAGAAGTCCTCTACCTTGACTAGAACATCTTCCAAAATCCCTCGCGGGACCTTGATTGATCTATCTGCAAGCTGCAGGGTCATGGGTGTTGGCTTTATCTCCTTTAATCCAAATTTGTCATAAAAGAAACCCGGCAAGATATTGACACTTGCCCCAAGGTCGAGCAATGCACGCTCGACAGTGATGTCTCCTATGACACACGAAATAATTGGAGTCCCTGGGTCCTTAAGCTTTGGTGGGGTTTGGTGCTGCAACACCGCACTCACCTGCTCAGTCAAGTATATCTTCTTCGGCACTTGTGACTTCAACTTTCTTTTCTGCGTACAAAGCTCCTTTAGAAACTTTGCGTATGCAGGGACTTGCTGAATGGCATCAAGCAAGGGGAGGTTTATCTGAACGTGCTTGAATATCTCAAGCATCTCCTGCATATTCACTCCATGTTTGCCTAATGACTTTGGCCTCTCTAACGCCTCAGGAAAGGGGGCTTTGGGAATATAGGACTTTGAAGGCTCAGATGGTAGAGCCCTCTCGCTTTCCTGAGGTGGGACGGTAGGGACAGGCTGCTTCTCACTCGTTCTCTCTCTTTCTTCTGCAGCCTCCCTCGCTTGGTATTGCTTCCCATTCCTAAGGGTGATTACCGCTTGAGCCTGCTCTTGATGGGCATCTGTCATATGCAGGCCATGCATCGGCTCCTTACCCCTAGGGTTCACCACCGGTTGGCCAGATAAAGCTCCCTCACTTCGCCTGCTAAGCGCCTCGGTGAGTTGTCCCATTTGCGTCTCAAGCTTCGCAATAGAATGTGTATGGGAGCTCAGATTGGCCTTGATATCCGAGAAGGCTTGCAACATCTTGTCCTCAAAAGACTGGCTGGACGAAGGCTCCTGGGACTGAGGCTGACTATAAGTAGGCTGAGCTGAAGGGTAGCTAGTTCTCTGAAATCCAGGCGCATAACCGCCTTGCCTGGGTTGGCTTTGGGACGGGTTGGGAGGTTGGGCTTGTGGATTTCTCCATGAAAAATTGGGATGGTTCCGCCAGCCCGGGTTATATGTACTGGAATATGGATTGGGTGCGGGCCTAGTGAAACTCTGCGCCATGTGAGCTTGCTCTTGGACAAACTCAGGGTACTGTGGCGCAACGGGGCAATCAGCAACATGGTGTGCAGGGCTAGCACACAACGCACACACCTGTAGGACTGGAGAGGGACCCGACAACAACTGATCCAATTTCTGGGACAGTTGGTCGACCTTGTTTTGCAACTCAAGGTGCATCCCTATCTCGAATATACCAGCCTTCTTCGCGCCATCTTGCACAGGTGTGGCTCTCTCAGATCGTGAAGCAGAAGCATGGTGCATGGAGTTCTCGCTCAATGTCTCAAAAAGGGACCATGCTTCATCTTCACTTTTAAGCATAAAAGTGCCCCCACAGGCAGCGTCAACCATTTGACGGTTCTTCTCAGTGAGACCATCATAAAAATATTGCACCAGCTGCCAGCGGGGCACCTGGTGGTGGGGACACTTGCGGAGAAGATCTTTCATCCTCTCCCACGTTTCATGAAACATTTCTCCCTCGATCTATGAAAAGCTGGTGATGGCTTTTCGATACTGGTTCGTCTTACCAATTGGGAAGTATTTCTTTAAAAAATCCCTTTGCATATGTTCCCAAGTGGTAATTTGAACTGTATCGAGGGCCTTCAGCCAATGCTTGGCTTTATCCTTAAGGGAGAAGGGGAATAACGTCAACCTTAACGCGTCATCTCCAAAATTGTTGATCCGCACCGTAGAGCAGATCTCGAGAAATTCGTCGAGATGACGGTATGGGTCTTCGTTGCTAAGGCCATAAAAGGAGGGTAACATCTGGATGACACTGGCCTTGATTTCAAAATGGTTCGCTCCCACATCAGGTCTTGTGATGCAGGAGGCAGGAGTGTATGTGTTGGGCATGAAGTACTCCCTAAGAGGACGGATCAACTGCTGATCTTCAGCCATGGGGCTGGATTGATGGGCTCTCCTAAAGAAAGATTCGGGATCCTCAACAAATTCGGCAAGCTCAGGTTCAAGCGAACGTCGCCCGTGCATGCACCAAAGGGTAGACCGGTGCAGCAACCGTCCTAAATTGGGTTTTTCTACCTAACTAATGCGCTAGCGGCCAAACCACACAAACCACAAAGCGAGTAACAAAAACAATTACTGAAAACAAGAAATAAACAAGCACCACGCAGTTGTACTCAGTAGACAATTTATAAAAAATGAAATCTATGTGCACGGTACCAATCGTACACAGTCACTTCTAAGGGGATCCTAATGGGTGAGCTGTGCAGAAAAGTAAGCTTGTCTCTACGGTATGCACACAAGTGGTTCTAAGCCTAAATGCGACAAACAAACTAAACAATCCTAATTAAAGAACTGAATTAAACTAACAATCTATAAATACGAGAACAAACACAAGGCAATAAAGTGAATACTAGTATTTCGCCGTTCCCCGGCAACGGCGCCAAAATTTGGTGTGAGTTTTATGAAAACCCTTTTTAAAACAATATTTTTAATGAAAATCCAGTGAAAGCCAGACACCAAAAATATAAAAACCGGCTCGCACAAGTGGTGGAGTCCGGTTCGATCTCAGGGAACGGAAAATACTTCGTATTCAAACACACAATCTAACTACTCTTTATTGCCAAAATAAAAAGAATTAATTAAATAATTAACTACGATAGTATGGCCCTACGCAGAGGGCTTAAACAAAATAAATAAATGGTTTTATTACAGACCCAATTAATAAAATAAAATAAAACCCTAATCTAAAAAGAAAAGAAAAGGCTTCAGTGCTTCGAGTAGTCTTGTCCCTTCTTGAGGTAATGTATGTTTTCTTGAACTTTTGCTTTTCTGAGGGCACTTCTGAGAGCACAAAAAGGGCTATACCACAAGTTTGAACGCTTCCCTGCACACAACAAAGACACAGGACACAGCAGTACTAATAGAAGTAAAACAATTCTAAGTAAAAAAAAAACACTACAAACAGATCTGAACTATTCTAGCAAACCACTGCAAGACAAAATAGCATAACCAATTGCTAATCTAGAACACGAACAAGATTAACTAATCATGAAACAACTAGTAAACACTACTCTACTTTCAAAAATCAAATGTGACACTTACTAAAATAAAATGACTAAAACAAATTGCTAATACTAACACAAATGATTACATGACATGAACTAATGACATAGCTAACTATCATGTTAATTAATGTGATCAGCCTAATGAATTCAATGCAGCCACTAAAATGAATAACTAAAACAAATAATTGTGGATGAAGTAAAGCACAGCTAGTAAGACAGTTAATATCTAAGGAAATAATAACTAATGCAATTACTAACCTAAAGCAACCAGCATCTAATACAGTCAATACTAAACAGCAAACACAACGAAAATATTCAAACTCAATAACTTAACCTATACTAGCTTGACCTATATAAAAACTGTATAAACATGAATCAGCTTAGCTATATGCACTTTTAACATTAACAAATAATTGCTGCTGAAACAAGGCACACTAACTTAAATAAAAGGAAGAGATGCTGAATGAAAACTAAAAAAATTGACCTAAGTAACACAACGGCTGAACCTAAGTAATTGAAACATGGTGCCAAAAAAAACAAAAGATGCTACGTTAGTATTAACTCTAATCTAACATATAATATTCTACTGCAAGCATTAATACTAATGAACAATAAAAACAATAGTACATGTGTAATGCAATAAAATAAAGACTCTAACTACCTACTGCAAATTGAGTTCATTTCAGGTATGCACAGCAATGTCATTTTTTTCTTCACAGCGTGAAACGCTGTGTATTTTTTCTTTCTTTTCTAATTTTTTTATTTTTTTATTGTAGACAGCTAAAATCCAAGAAACCGTGTAACATGTAACCCTAAAGAACACAATGAAATGAACAGTCTAATACAGAATTCAGGATACGATTTTATTTTTTTCTTTTCAGCACAAAATAAAAAAATAAAATAAGAAACTATTCTGAACACATAAAAAGAAGTGGAGAGAAGGAGAAGGAATTACCAAATAGTTCGGCTGGACTAGTTGAGAAAAGAGGGTTCTCTCCCGTATCAGATCGTCATGCTACTCCATTGTGCTGAAAGAAGACGAAGAAGAAGAAGCCGACGAGAAGGAAGAGAGAAGGAGAAGAAGAAGAAGAAGAAGAAGGGAGGAAGAAGAGCCGGCTGGTAGTGAGAAGGGGAAGAGAGAGAGAGAGAGAGAGAGAGAGAGAGAGAGAGAGAGGGAGGGAGGCATACAATCCACCAGGGAAAAGACGCCTCTCCTTTGCTTTAGTATCTTATTTACAATATAATATTAGGTTAAAGCAAATTTTTCAACACAAGTCCAATATTTTCAATAATTTTCAAAAAGACCCACTTTAGTAAAACATGTTTTATTGTCTAAAAAGAAAACTTCTTAAACTAATAAAAAAATTATAAATTAGCTAATGCAAACCTAAGCTAGCTAATCTACCATTAAGAAAATCTAAATCTAATAAAAATACTAAAACCGTAGGGAAAGCTTTGAAAACTTGATTTTCTGATAAGATTTAATTCAATGCGATTTCTCAGAACTAACAATAAAAATGGGTTTTTAGAGCGATTTTAACACAGATCATGCATAAATAATGATTAATAAAATGCAAATATTATGCATGATCAGTGAATTTTTGGCATAAAGGGTAAAATGATATGAGAACAGGTAATTCATGATATTTACAATGCTCATTCATTCTAATCTAGAATTGGAAATGTAAATTCTCATTTAAGATCTAACTTATTACAATCTTGATTTTGAATGAAAATTAAAATTCCTAAACTACAAGAGGAAAGTAAACTTTCTACCTAATTCCTGCAAAACCAAGATTAGCACAAGGAAAAGGTAATGGAAGACATTCTGTTTTAACGCAAATGCTCTTGCTTACTCTAAATGGAGAATACATATTCAATATGCTAAATGTCACACCTAGACCAAGAAGGAAATATGTATGTGTTATCTATGTGTATACATGATTGCCTAGGGGTGATGAAGACATGTAAAAGGGAACACCCCAGCCTTCATTGGATTGATGTGAAGGAGAAGGAGCTACAGCCGTTGGGTGTGAATGGAATGCAAAGATGGGCTGAAAATGGGCATAGATGGATAACAGGGGCAGCTTTAGACAACTTAAATAAATGGGTTATTCTTGATTGTGATGCTCCAATTACCCTAAATTTCATCTCTTTCATATTTTCTATCATTTGTGTCATCCCACAAAACATTATTCTGCAGCTCTTCATTAGCATAGCCTGAAGCTTCACAGAGTGGGGGATTCAATTGGACTGATGGACCCAAATTTAGGTCTAGGATCAATGGACTGTTGTCCAAATTCTCTGCAGCTCCTAAGTAGATGTAGATTGAGTCCCTAAACCTGACAGTTTAGGCACAAAACCTGATAACGGAGGCCGATGAAGCAAAACTGGGAATTCACCATATTTAAAATCGGGGAGGAAAATTTTATTCTCCCAATGGGACATGATTTTCACAAGGGTTTCAGTAGCAAAAGTTCCATCTTCTGTAGGATGCCTTCAGCTATCTTGAACAGTCACAACCAGAAGTTGGGATTTCAATAACAATGAAACATGTTTCTGTTACGGACTGTGAGTTTAAGGTGGGGAATATGTTATGTGGTGACATGGAGATTTAAGTACTCAGCAAATTTCAGGTGAGTGGCGATTGCAACAGGGTAAATTAGTGCTGGTAGATATGTGTGGAAAATGTGCAATATGCTGGTGCACAAGTGCAGAATTTTTTTTTTGTGTGTGATGGGTGCAGCACACCGGTGATTGATGAGTTGAATTTGTAGGTGTAGCTAGTGAACTAAAGCCATAACTGACTAGTGATATGCTAATCAGCAGACTACTGGGTGCCATCCAGTTTTCTATATCTTCCCAGAACTGGACTAAGAGCATATATGCATTGAATATGCACATATCACTGAAATGATAAATACCTAGGTTGCTAAATGTGCACACATGCTTATATATGACAAAATAATAACACATGTGAACAATTGTATATGTGTTTGCAATGTACAAATGCATACATAGATACCTATACCAAAAGTAAGTACGATGAAGATGCTGATTGTCACAGAAAGAATTTTATAGAAGATGTAACTACCAACTTGGATTCCTTACAAGATGGTTCAGCCAAAATTTCTCTGGTGTATGCCACCAGATCCTGCACACAGAATACTTAATATTCAAACCATCTTTGGGCAATCTTTTCAAGTCTCTACGCCAAATCATTTGTTTGAGCCACTAGATTTGTCTTACAGAAGTTTGTTTTGAAGAATAGAATACTGTGGGGAAAACATAATCCTGCCACAAAACCTTACAATGACCTTTTTATAGGAGTTTCAGCTCAAATCTATCAACATCAGAACTATTGGCAAAACCGTGACATATCCACATTATGAGAGGGGCACGTTGGTTTTCTCAGACATCTGCTACTTCTCAGTGATTTGATGCAGTTGAGATCACCATACCATGCTTGATATAATTAGTAGCTAGTTTAAATTCAGTGTATTGACAGGATTAACACCAAAGCTATGTTGAAAATAGGGACAAAATGATAAAAAAAATGAGCTACAGGCAGATGTTAGTTACAAAATATGGATAGCACAATAAGACTTGAAATATTAAGTGGGATATGGTAATGATCATAAAGAAACTGAGGATATAGATGAAAAGAAATAATGTTACAGAAGACATAGATGAAAAGCACAAGGCTATCTGTTAAAATATTAGCATATAGCAACTAGAAATCGCAAAAATACCAACTCTTACATTACAATCCATTAAATATGAACTGAAGTAAAAAAAAATACAATGAGATTGAAATGAAAATCCAGAAAATCACAGTAGCCTCTAGGGCTGCTATGCCGTGAGACACAGAGGGAAATAAAGGCGATAAATACTGAACTTAACAATATACAGATGCAATCATTGTTAATGCAGTGCGAGATGGGTATGAATAACCAGATGGTTTCTGTAATAAATGACATCATCTCAGATTCAATAATTTAAGGCCCTACAAAATATCCTGCTGATTAGTGAATTGAGATTAAGCCTCGACAATGACTCAGGACCAGCTTTTATAAGCACAGCATGGAAAAGAAAACAAGAATTTCCTTGATATCAAAGCAATGGGATAAGTCATGGGTCATCAACCATTGCGAGATCCTAGAGATCTTATTTATGGGCTCATGTTATTGCCAGTTGAGTTGATGACAAACTCATCGTAGAGTAAAAAAAAAATTATACCTAAATGAATGTGATAGTAAACTTTTATGTTAACCATACCCTGGTATGTATGATCATCAGGCAGCAACAACAATATTTATATCAGCAGCAACATTCATGACACGATGATGAACTTTTAATTGACGTCTAGCTATAAGGTAAATATGGCAAATGATCTTTACCAACAACACAGCAACTGAAATGAGTGATTGTATTGCCACTCCTCGACTTACCTGGTTCCCCATTAGGATGAATGAGCATATCGAACTACCTGTAGAGTTCAATGATGACACCCGTAGAGAACTAGACATGGATGCTAATTAGGGAAACAACTCCTGGTTCTACAGAGCTTTAACAGATATAGATGCATATGGCAATGGTGGTGAAATGAAAGAAAAAAAATGCAGAGTGGCGGTTGAAACTAATGGGCACAGGAATGGTTAAGTGTAAAAAACAATGTAATAAATAAAACATGGTAAATGAAAGTGATGCTGTCAAGATGGGAAATCAGACGTTAGAAGACAATCAAATGGGAAAACAAGAGATCAGGCATGGCAAATGTTCACGATCAGCAAAAAAAAAAAGTAAAAGAAAGAAAAAGAAACAACACAGAAAGCTGAAAATCAAAATGTCCGTCAAAATGGAACTAGGCATCTGATATAAATGACAGGGCGCGCAACGGGGAATGAGATGTTGCTGTAAAATAAGATGCAGAATTATAATATAAATGAGAATAAACACAGATAAACTGCAAAACAAGAAGTTAATATATACCCAGTAGATGCTGATGTGCAAAATAAAACAGGGAATCCGTTGTAGAAGGAAAAATCAGAACATTCTTGAGAAATTTAAAAGAAAGAAAAGAAAAAAAAAATCACACATGAATGGATAAGGGAAATAACAATGGGAATAAAAGTGAAACGATGGTGAAGATGAAACACAATTCGTAAGAAAATAGAAAGAGATAACATTAAAATCAAACCAATGACTAAAAAAAACAGGAAAACAAAAAGGATGTAGGAATGTGATCGTTTCGTTGATGTTGCACTATTATGGATCAATTTGCTATAAACAAACCGATATCATAGAGGTGCTTGAGTTAGGGAATGAACAAAGAGAATCAGAAGAATCAGGGGGAAAGAGAATGCTTACCGTGAATAGACGGAATATCCGATTGCGGAAGGATAGAGTTAATCTTTCGATGATCTCTGTGATCGTGGTCTATGCTCCAATTGATAAGGAAGGGGCCCTTTTGTATAAAGTTGAAGGAGGTTGATCAGTGTAGCCTTGGTGTAGGACGATCGGCTTCCTTCCGCAGTTTTAGAGGAAAACCAGGAGAGCATATAAACACCCCAAATTTTCCACATCCATTCTCAAACAACCCTCCTCGTGTAGTGCCAACCCTGTTAGGTCAGTGTAGGAGTCAAACCCCAAGTAAGTTTCAGAAAATCACCATTTTACCCATTTTCATTAGAAAAATTACCATTTTACCCATAGGTCATCCCAGACCCCAGTTAGTCAGAGTCAACCAAGCTCATTGGTCAGTTCATGACAGTTAAAATATCAGTCATCTCAAGCTCATCTGAGCTCACAATGAACAGACCATTTTCATTTCTGACCATTCCTGCCAAAATGGGATCATTTCTTCAGAAATGACCTCATTTCTCACTCGAATCCAAGCCAATTGTCTCCAAGTCAGTCATTCTCAGTCAGTCATGTTCCCCAGAGTCTAACTTGAGCTCACCAGGAGTTCAAGTGCTCCAGTTTCAGTTCAAAACCATTTCCAAGTGTCTAGGAGCCCATTTTAGTCCATTTTAGCTCTTTCAGCTGAAATTGAGCTGAGTTCATCAATTGAGCTAGTGTTCAAGCTTTGATTTTAGTTCATATCAATATTACTGACCTTTGTTCTAGCTTAAACCCAACTCAAGTTCGTAATTCACTTCGCTCCAATGATCATTCCGTACCATTTCTCTAAAAATGGCAACTTTTCTTGAAAATTCTATCGGAAAGGTCAGTTGAGTCAGTATCATTGTCAGCTCATTGGAGTTCTGAAACTCTAAAACCCAGCTCAATCTAGCTCATCTCAGTTCAATCCAGCTCGAACCCCAATTTTCAGCGTCACTCTGACCCAGTAGAGTCCCGAAAACCATTTCTTGAGCTATTTTGCAAATTTTATCAGTTTTAATGCTTTTTAAACTGGTACAAGTGTTAATCGGGGTTTAAAATCCAAAATTCTTCATTCAGGGTCTGCATTTCGCATGTCATTTCTCATCATTTCATATCATTTCTCAGCATTTCATAACATTTCATCACATTTCATTTCATTTTCGAAGTCCAGAACTCCAGTTTTATAAATTTCAATCCAGATTGAGTTTTAAAAGTTTTCAGAAATCAATTTCAAACCCCGGGTTTTCAAAATTGACATTTTTACCCCCGAGAGTCTAAATTTGAAAATATTTTCTCAAGAGAAATAATCTGGATTTATTTCAAACTCAAAATTTTGAATTCTACACTGGATTTGCTTCGCAACGAGGTATTGAACTTCAAAATCCGAGCTCGTTTCAAAAACTGCCAAAAATAGCTTGTTTCATTTGGAAATATTTTCTCAAGAAAAACAATCTGGATTTCTTTCAAAATTAAATTTTCAAATTCTACATTGGATTTGCTTCGCAACGGGGTATTGAACTTCAAAATTCGAGCTCGTTTCAAAAACTGCCAAAAATAGCTCGTTTCATTTGGAAATTTTCTGAAAAGACTATTTTACCCCTTTAATCGTCAAAATGAATTTTAAAAGTGAAATTTGGACCCGCTCTGAGATGGCCCATTCATTTGCATTTCTATTTTATCAAAAAAAAAAAAAGAATGTTTCTTTTTATTTGTTTATTTTTGTTTTTATTGATTTTTATTTATTTTTTATTTTTATTTCTTTTAAGGAGGTGGGACCCACAAGATGGTCGCTCAAACCTCCAGCCCCTCTACTTCTTCTTTCTTTTTCTTCATTCTTCTTCTTTCTTCTCCTTCCTTCTTTCCCTTCTTTTTCTTTCTTTTCTTCCTTTCTTTCTTTCCTTTTCTTTTTCTTTTCTTTTTTTCTTCTTTCCTTCCCTCTCCTTCTCCCATTCAAGTAAACCTCTCCAGCCTGCTCCTTCTCTTCCTTTCCCTCTTCTTTCTTCCCTCTTTCCTTCCTCTTCTTTCCTTTTCCTTCTTCCCTTTCTTTCCTTCTTTTTTTCCCTTCCCTTCCCTTCCTTCCTTCTCCTATTAGCCAACCCATTCACGTAAAGGGTTTTGACTCTCAATTCATTAAACCTATCATTGCCTAAGTATGAAGGCAATTAAGCCCTAAGTTCTAACAAAAGAAGGGACGTTGGCTGCCTCCCATCTGATCTGACGCTGCTCTCTCTTTCTCTCTCTCTCTCTCTCCCTTGGTTTTCCATTACACAGCTCTCCCTCACCTACTTGCATCAGCTGGGCCTCCATCAACAACAGCAGCCTTCCTACAGCAACAACTACCTTGAAGCAGCCACAGCATCATCAAAGTCCCAGCACGTACAAGGTGCTGCCCATCATCTCCATTGCTCCAGCCGGTTGCACTTTCTCCACTCATTGCAAACAAGGATCCAAGCTACGCCAACCCCCAACATCTTCAAGCTTTGCAGCCATTGTAGCAGTCACCTCCTTGGACGCCCAACATCTCTGGTCATCTCCAGCTGCAGCGCCGTTGTCGCTTCAGCAAAACCTCCAGCCACGCCTCCTTGTAGCCAGGCAGCTTTCTTGGTAACACCACCTTCAACATCCTTCCAGCCGACGCCCCTTGAGGCTTTCATCCTTCAATCAACCTAGGCGGCATCTCAAGTCTCCTTGCAGCCATCTCTGGTTGAGTCCAGCAACAGCCATCCACCCCTTTAGCCACAGCAACCGGTGCACCACCATCATCTTCAGTTGGCCACTTTCAAGCACCCACCTCTTTGCCGATCCAAGGTAGGACCCTTAAGTCTGATAAACTCTTTAGTTTGAGGTTAGATTTAATACTTTTAATTCATTATTTTATTTTATTTTATTTTATTTTATTTTATTTAGTCTCATTTTAAGCATCCCTCTGTATTGAACATATGAGTATTATGTGTGTGGGCAAAATAATCGATAAGATCCATCCATTCAATGGATTGGATCTCTCGTTTCACAAGCCAACAACAAAAATAGTTTATGCCCCTTATTGGTTCTCGTTTTCCATGTCATTTCATATTAAAATGTGCATTTAGGATAAGCTACCATTCATTTTATACGTTTTATTGTTATTTAATTTAGGATTCGTAAATTGTCATTTATACATAAAGTCCATATGTTATTTTATGTGAGTTTCCGCATCAATAAATTCTATAAATTTTAAATAAGTTAGGCTTACATGTCTTGGTTTTACTGCCGAAAATTTGATTCTATTCGGGTTTTGGAACTCATCCAAATTTGTAAAACCCTAAATCGAGTTTTCTGTCTCTCTGATTCTCCAGTTTATGCTTTAGCAGACTTTAACCTCCGGCACCACGCTTGTGGAAGATCCTAATCATCCTCCAAAAATTACAGTAGATTCATGATTAAATCTACTAATGATCTGGAAATTTTGAGATTTTTCCAATTAGTTTTGACCTCTGTAAAAAATCGGATTTCTCAGACCCTTGGGAAAATATCGATTTTCTTTTGTCAGGGTATAGACATACCCTAATGCACCAAGTCCATCCAATATGTAACCCGTCTGCAAAAACTTTCAACACGGAAGTTGTTTCTAACATAAGTTACTGTCATTTATCAAAATTTGGGAATTTTTAGATCTGGTTTAGTATTTTGACCGGATTTTCTCTTTCTGTCTAACAGATTCCAATGTCCAGAAATCTCAGATATTTAGGTCTCTGATAACAGTATGTCCTTTTCCAAACCATAGCCCGAATCCCAATGGTGTCAAAAGATAAAATCTTCATCTGTTTGTCAGAGACATTTTACCACAATTTCAGCCTTTTTTCAATCTGTCTTCTATTTTGCCCATGTTTTCTACTGAAACCTGTCTGTTTCACCTAAATCCTAGAGTCGCCGGATTCCGATCCGACTTGCCGGAGTGGCACAGCTCCGACCATAGGTCAAAACCAGAAAGTGTAAAAATCCAAAATCATTTACCTACTGTCTTATGTCACCCCATAAAATTTGGGAAAATTTTATGGAAGTTTGATATCTTAAATCCCCTTTAGAATCAACATTTTAGGCAAAAATCACAAAATTTAGGGTTTTTATTTGAATTTCCATATTTAAAAATACAAAAAAATTAATTTTTCGAGCTCCATTATGTTTCTAAAGTTATTTTAAGTGTCCATGCCAAATTTGGTTTAATTCCATGTTCATTTCCTCCATGTATTAGTTTATCTTTAAATTCAGAAGCGAAAATCAGGCGAAAATCAGGTTAAATTTGATATTTATGATATTTTCGCCATTTTAGGGTTTTTATCATGTACATAAGCATGTTGAATCATATTAGGGTTAATTTCAATCTCCTTTGCATTTCATATTTTTCAATTTTGCAAAATTTATTTCAGAAAACCCTGGTTTCAAGGCCATAGTCTTGTTATCGGGGGTATTTTTGTCATTTTGACCTAAATTTCGAAATTTCAATTTCTAATTCTCCAAAATTTCATGCATATCATCATATTTTATCATATTATGTTTGATTTATTTCATTTGATTTTCAAAATTCCAAAATTTATAAAATTCTTTCAGAAAACCCTGATTTCAAGGTCATCAGGGGTATTTTGGTCATTTTGACCCCAATTTCAAATTTTCAAGTTTATTTTCAAAATTTATTTATTATTTATCATGTTTATATCAAAGGGGGTATGAATTTTGGTTTATATTTGAATAATATCTGATAATTTCCCATATTTTCGGATAAATTCAGAAAAACCTACATTTTTGTGCTAACCTTGTTTTCTAGTTTTGCAGGAACATTCAAGAAGAAGATTTAGCTTTTATTTTTTTTATTTCAATTCAATGTAACCTCAAATGTAATAATTTGGAATAAGAGTTACTTTTCTGCTTATAATAGGGTTGCATTGCATATAGTTTAATTTATGCAAATTTCAATATTTGATGTATGATTCATTCACATTATTTTAAATTCACTATGGTTTACACGAATGGCACGTGCACAAGCTCTTATGGAGTTTATAAACTCGGTGGGATTCGTATTTATGGCCATAGTCAGAATACGAAGAAAACCAAGATTTATGATCTTCATATTAGCCACATTCAGCCTACACACTTAGGCTAACTTAAAAAATGCACTGCATTTTTCAAAACTTCAAAAGGATTTCTCAATTCCTCAATGAAATTCCCTTTTCAAATTCATATTCATTCATTCATATTATTCAAATTGCATTGTTTTCAAATTCATTTTCCAATTTCAATTTAAAAAAAAATCAGTTTTCTCAAGAATTTCTAAGTCTTTCTCAGGATCTGATTTTCTCAAAATCCTAAGTTTTCAAATGACATTTCAAAGCATTTCCCAAGTTCAAATCAAGATTTTCCTATGTTTTCAAATTCTCAAATTTCAAAATCCCAAGTTTTCAGAAATCGATTTTCTCATATTTTCCAGTTTTCCTGAGAATTCATTTTCCATTTCAAAAGTCATTTTCCAATGAATTTCTTAGATTTTCTCAGAATTCTCAAATCCATTTTCTCAGAAAAGCAATTCCAAATTTCAAAATCGATTTTTTAAAGTTCAAATTTTCCTGAGAAATCACTTTCTAATGCAAATTTCTGATTTCCAATAAAATTCAATGATTTTCCCAGGAATTCCATTTTCAAGCATTTTCCAGTCTTTTTAAATGCATTTCAATTTTCCAAAGCAAACATCATATTTTCTCAAACTTGCATTTTTCAAAATTCCATAGCACAAGCTTGATTCTTTGTGCATTCTTGGAAAAATAGAGCATAATTTAGATATTTGAGTCAAGTTAAAGCACGTAATTGATCCTTGGTTCAATTACCCCTGGTAAAGGCGCCAGGAACGGTTGAATCTCGTACCGACAAGCGGATCCCATTCCACGGAATTTTCCCGCAAATTTTCAAAACGGAGGCGAGTAATTTTCAAAACCATTTTCAAAACTTTGGTCGAGTTTGACTCGCAAAATTCGTTTCTCTCTCGCAAGGGAGGGGAAAAATTTTGCGATGATAACAGAGCACGAAAAAGAAGAGGAAGAGTAAAGGATTAAGGGGAGAAGATAAGAACCGAATAGGGATGGCGATGATCGATGACTGATGGATGCTGAGTGTGAGGAATGGCTTCCCTTTTAACGAAGAAGGAGAAAACTCTAGAAGAGCTTCCGTTAGAGATGAAGGGTGGGTGCAGGTGGTTGTTACAGATCAAGGGTCGGAGAGTGAGAGTAGGTGATAAAGGGTTTGGAGAAAGGGGAAGGCCAGTGAGGCCGTTGGCCATCGACGGTTCTGGAGCCATGGCTAAGGAGGGTTCGGGAGGCTGATGGAGGCGTGCATCACGAAGGAAGAATGAGAGGGTTTCTGAAAAACCCTAAAAAAAATCTTGCTGAAAGCTTTTTACCAAAGGGCGTGACCCCATTTTTAGGGAATTTTCAAAATGGCGGCTCTTTTCAAAGGTTTTTTCTAAAAAATGGTTTTAGAAGGTGTTTTTCAAAAGGAAATTTTTCAAAAAAACCGATTTTTGTTTCTATATTTTTTATGTTTTTTTGTTCTTTTCTTCATTTTATATATATATATATATATATATTGATATTTTTGGAATAAAATCCTAAAATTTATGAGAAAACAAAGATTTAAAACTATTTTTTTTGCATTTTTGAGAAATATTTACAAAAGAGGGTTTTTCTGAGAATTCAAGGCTATTTTGGGGAAATTTCTTCAGAAAATGAGTTTCGATCCAGATTTTGAGATGATATTCGAGTTTCGGGCCTCGAATCGAGAAAATATCAAGTAATGGATCCAAATGAAAACGGATGAGCTATTTGAGCCATTCAAAAAATGTTTTTTTTTTGACATTTTATAATTTCAATTTGTAAATTGAGTAACGAGGCCCAGATTTGGATTTTAAACACTGGGTTCGGAACCAAAATCGAGTTTGAATATATCAACATGGAATTCAATCTAGAAAATCTAAAGAATAACTGAAATTTAGCTTTGATTTTCTCAGAAGATGGAGCCAGGGGCAAAAAGGGAATATTTATAAGATTTTGAAAAATTTGGGGTGTTCATAGATGCCCCTCTTTGCTACTAAGCCGGTTGAAAGCTGAGCTTAGTGGCAAAGAAACACTCCAAATTTTGAAAAATGACCCAGTGAGCAAATCTGAATTGGGTGTGGAAGATTTATTTTGAAAGCATGGCTTTTCAGGCTTCATACCTTATCATGAATGGCTTTGGGGAGACAAAATTCTCGAAAATGATATGACTGAATAACAAAAATGAGGAAATCGTGATGGGACTCTTGGGCGAAGATCCCGAAATGATGAAAGATAAGAATTTTGATCAAGTCTCATGGGTGAGACAAGATCAACTTTTTGGAATGATTCAGGTTTAGCCATTAACCCGGATGGGACAGAGATATCTCAAGATAATTTGGATGGGGAAAGGAATATAAGCAGACCTTGATGGGACATTTTTGAGAGAAATGCCTTGTGAGACGAAATTCAAATATGATCCTTTCTTGGATGGATGTACAAGCATGGATTCCTTTGTGGGGAAAGACCATGATGGGACTGGGAGGATTACCTCGTCGAAACGAGGTTCAGGTTTAACCCAAACCTGAACGGAAGATACCTCATGGAACGAGGTTCAGGCTTAACCCTTAACCTAAAGGGGGATGACCATACCAAATCCTTAGACGAGAAAATCATGATGGGACAACGAAATGCATCGCCAAAGCGAGATTCAGGTTTAACCCTTGACCTGAGTGAGGGGGACCGTACGGAATCTTTGGATGAAGAAACCGTGGTGGGACTAGAAAGGATATCTAGTCGAAACGAGATTCAGGTTTAACCCTAACTTGAACGGAAAGATACCTCGTGGAGCGAGATTCAGGCTTAACCCTTAACCTGAAAGGGGCGACCATACGAAATCCTCGAATGAAGAAACCATGATGGGACCTTCGAAATTTGGACGAACAAATCCAAAAGGGGTTTGTGAGAAGATAAAAACAAGGGATTCCCTAAAGCTTGGAAAGGGGATGATTTGGGGCGTCTCATATGTGAGACTAAATCAGCTTTCTAAAAACAGATGACTTCTCGCAGAAGGTTTGGGTGATGCCTCGTGGAGCGAGGTAACAGGTTTAATCCTTAGCCTGAACGGATATAGAATCCTCGAAGAGCGGGAAAACTATGATGGGGCCTCTAGACTTCGCACAACAAGTCCAAGAGGGTTTTGCAAAAGGATGAAAATGGGGGTCCCTGAAGCTTGAAAAGGGGTTGATCTTGGGCGTCTCATTGTTGAGATTAAAAATAGCTTTTAACAATAACAGACCTTTTTGCAGAAAGTTCAGGTTTAACCCTTATCCTGAGCGGGAACTGTTTACGGTGGGATAGTAGGGAACACAGGGAAGTGTGCAGATTCGAGAGCGCTCAGATCAAAAGGAAGGAAAAGGACTTTTCAGTCCTAACGAGGGATGACGTCAGGATACGTCAAGACGAACATCAAGTTCACACTTCATGTTGGGATAACGAGAAAATATTGCCAATAAGATGCCAAAAAATTATAGTTGATTCAAAATGATTGAATTGTGCATATATGTGTGAAAATATCACCTCTTTCTACCTAGAGTATTAACTCTAATTGGGCTAACTCTGTAGAATCAAGAATTAAATTCAAAATTTGTTGTTGTTGAGTTTCTTCAAGGAAGATATCAATTTGTTTGATATGAAAAGAGAGGAAATATTCTTAGCTTCATAAAAGCACTTGAGTGAAAAGACATTGATAAAAGAATTTCACATAGATAAAGATGATTCCTGGCAGCTTCGGGCAGTTTGATATCCTGGGTGTTTTCCCATGATGATCTTTTGCACTCTTTTGAGTCATGGAGCTTTCTTGGGCTTTTCTTTTACATCATCCTTCATTTTAGAGATGTCTTGACTTTTCTCTCTTTTTCGAGGGAAGGGTACGTCACAAACTTCTTGATCTTGGAGATGCTCGGATCCTTCTTTTTCTTTCTCAGGAATTAGGCTTGATGACATAGGTTCATTGGTCAAAATCTCTCTAGCAGAAATCAAATATCTTTTAGGGTTTTGTCGGGAGGTTCATTGCAGTCGCCTTCATCTTGGCGGTGATCTGAACATTCCCTGGAAGGATCAGTCACAAACTCCTTCATCTAGAAGATGATCCAAATCTTCTTTGGCCTCGGGGGTCTAGCTCGCATGTTCGTCTTCATCTTAACGACAATTGAGAGATCCCTTTTGCGGATATTTGATTGCAGCTCAAATGTCTGAGGAGATATGGATTGGGTAGGTTCTTTTTTTACTGCCCAGGATATTTCCACTGTCTTACTGCCAAAAGAATGATCTTTAAGAAATGTGCCATAGTTATGATCCATATCAATTTACTTATGGCTTTTTGACATCATTGAAGTTTTCCTTTGTCGGTCATATCGAAGATTTCCCCTCATCCTCTTGGTTGACCAATAGAAAAAGTTTGAATTTTAGTTCTTATTTCGCAAAAGTCTTGCTCTTTTGGAAATAATACTAAAGGTAGTTTGAGGGAATTCTTTATGTGATGAAATCTTTGAGATCAACAATGACTTTTAATAGCTAATTTGCAAAATATTCTTGAAATCCTTGATGAATGAAATCGCTTGATATTGATCAACACGTCCATGACAAAATTCTCCTCTCTTTTTCCCCAAAAAGAGAGACTCAGGCTTAGCCCTTACTTGAATGGGAGGTTGGAAATACTCTTCTCTTCCCCAAAGAGGAGGTGTTTGCAAAACGAAACTTTTGAAGAGAAATCAAGTTTTTGTCAAAACTCCCTATCTCTAGGCTTCTCTTATGGAAAGGCGGCCGAAAAACAAAGTTGAGAAAGTATCACAGAGGAACGAGTCCATCACACTTTCTCTAGAAGAGGGCCCTCTGTGAAGGGGTTGGCCAAAGATGAGAAAAATGGGGGCCACAAAAAGAAACGAGCTTTCGTCGAAGCTCTCCCTAGAAAAAAGGTTCTTTTGTGTAAAGTTAGTTGTTTGTTTTGCAAACTATTCGCGAAGAAAATGAGTCCCTTCAAACTCTCCCTGGAAGAGGGTTCTTGTGAATGAAAGATGGTTGCATGCGAAAGAAACGAGCTCCCTCGAACTCTCCCTAAGGAGGGTCCTTCACAAGAGAAAAAGATTGATTTTTGACAAAATGATAACCCGAAGGTTGAAATCGAGAATTTAGAGCTTGAATTGTTGATGATTGGTTAGTATTAAGACTGAACCTGGAGGGCTAACTGATCAATCAGCCAAACACTAGCACGAGCGCTAGATGTACCAGCACGAGCACTAGATTTGAAGATATACCAGTACGAGCACTAGGTTTTGAAAAACATCAGAACGAGCATTGAATTTCGAAAATGCCCCAGTACGAGCGTTGGGTTTCGAAAATGCACACCAGTACGAGCACTGGGATTTTGAAAGTGCACACCAGTACGAGCACTGGTCTCGAAAATGCACACCAGTACGAGCACTGGGTTTCGAAAGTGCACACCAGTACGAGCACTGGGTTTCAAAAATGCACACCAGTACAAGCATTGGTTTTCGAAAATGCATACCAACACTGGTTTTTGAAAATGCATACCAACACGAGCACTGGGTTTTCAAAAATGCACACCAGCACGAGCACTGGATTTTCGAAAGTGCACACCAGTACGAACAATGGATCTTCAAAATGCACTAGTACGAGCACTGGGTTTTCTAACGAAGAGTTGAGAAAGAGATTGACATTCGAAGATACTTGAGAATTGAGCGAGAATGATTGTCGGTGTTTCAGGATTATCCCTTATCTTGAAGGGGAAGTTCAGGTTTGTCCCTTAACATGAAAGGGAAAGGCAAGGAGAATTTTGGTCCAATACGAGAATTGGATCAACATGGGAAATTCGAGTCGGAACTCGAGAAAATAAGAATATACAAAAGCGAAAATCCGAGTCGGAACCCAGTTTTTTTTAAGAAGGGAAAGAGTGAGAATCGAGCTTGAGAACTCGAATTCTCGACGCAATGATTGGTTCCAACACGAGCATTGGATCCAAAAGGAAGTTCGAGTCGAAACCCAAAGCTTCAAAAATAAGAATATACAAAAGGGAAAATCCGAGTCGGAACCTGGTTTTTTTGAAAATAAAAGAATGAATGAGAATCGAGTTTGAGAACTCGAATTCTCGAAGCAGCGATTGGTCCAACACGGGCATTGGATCCAAAAGGAAGTCCGAGTCAGAACCCGGAACTTCAGAAATAAGAATATACAAAAGGGAAAATCTGAGTCAAAACTCAGTTTTTCAAAAATAAAAGAATGAATGAGAATCAAGTTTGAGAACTCGAATTCTCGATGTAGCAATTGGTCTGATGCGAACATCGAAACCAAAAGGAAGTCCGAGTCGAAACCCGAAACTTCAGAAATAAGAATATACAAAAAGGAAAAATCCGAGTCGGAACCCGGTTTTTCAAAAATAAAAAGAATGAATGAGAATCGAGTTTGAGAACTCGAATTCTCGACGTAGCGATTGGTTCTAATACGAGAATTGGATCCAAAAGGAAGTCCGAGTCGGAACCCGGAGCTTCAGAAATAGAAAATGAAAATATACAAAAGGAAAAAATCCGAGTTGGAACTCGTTTTTTCAAAATAAAAGAATGAATGAGAATCGAGTTTAAGAACTCAAATTCTCGATGCAACAATTGGTTCCAACACGAGCATTGGATCCAAAAGGAAGCCCAAGTCAGAACTCGAAGCTTCAGAAATAAGAATATACAAAAAGGGAAAATCTGAGTCGGAACCCAGTTTTTTAAAATAAAAGAATAAATGAGAATCGAGTTTGAGAACCCGAATTTTTCGACGTAGCAATTGGTTCCAATACGAGCATTGGATCCAAAAGGAAGTCTGAGTCGGAACCCGGAGCTTCAGAAATAGAAAATGAAAATATACAAAAGGAGAAAATCCGAGTCGGAACCCAGTTTTTCAAAATAAAAGAATGAATGAGAATCGAGCTTAAGAACTCGAATTCTTGATGCAGCAATTGGTTCCAATACGAGCATTGGATCCAAAAGAAAGTCTGAGTCGGAACCCGGAGCTTCAGAAATAAGAATATACAAAAAAGGGAAAATCTGAGTCGAAACCTGGTTTTTTCAAAATAAAAGAAAGAATGAGAATCGAGTTTGATAACTCGAATTCTTGACGTAGCAATTGATTCCAATACGAGCATTGGATCCAAAAGGAAGTTTGAGTCGAAACCCGAAACTTCAGAAATAAGAATATACAAAAAAGGGAAAATCTGAGTCGAAACCCGGTTTTTCAAAATAAAAGAAAGAATGAGAATCGAGTTTGAGAACTCGAATTCTAGACGTAGCAATTGGTTCCAATACGAGCATTGGATCCAAAAGGAAGTCTGAATCGGAACCCGGAACTTCAAACGAAGGATAAAAGGGGAAAACCCGAGTCAGGACTCGGATCTTCCAAAAATAAAAATAAAATGAAAACAAAACCTGAGTCGGAACTCAGACGGGAAGGAAGTAACTCCTACCCAAGAGTCGGATTTTAGAAGGATTGACAAAAAGCATGAATAGATTCCGACGATTATGAAGAGAACTTTTTCAAGATCCTCGACCCAAGGTGGCCTAAGATTTGAATTTTTTTTAGGATGGTTTTCAGGACTATCCCTGATCGTGAAGAGAATTTGATAAAATCAGAAAAGATTGATAGGGATCGACAAAGGATGAAGAGTTGAGAAAAGAAAAGAATCAATGAAATTGACAATAAAAATTTGAAAAAGGATTGGTAGAAATAGGCAGAATTTTGAGAAAAGTTGATGAAAAAGATTTTAGGACTATCCCTTGTCCTGAAAGAAAACAAAGGACCTCGCAGGACAAGGTTCAGGTTTTATCCCTTAACCTGAAAGGGAAATACCCCATTGAAACGAGGCATCAGGTTTATCCCTTAACCTAAAAGGGTTTAAAAGAGGAGATTGATAAAACTTGATAAAACTTGACAAAATTGACAATAAATTGATGAAAATTTGATTAAATTGGAAAATGAAATGAATGCAATTTAATAAAGATAACAAGATTAACCAAAAAGTTGATAAGATTTTTAGAAAGAGATTTGTCTGATCCTGCCTGCATATGATGAAGGAAGTATAGATCAAAATAAAAATGCCCCAGTATCATGAAGAAGAATGTGAGAATTTGATAAAAGATTATTGCTTTATTGAAAAAGACTTTTGAAGAGTACAAAAGGCTAGGATGAACAATTCAAGTGTCAAATCTCTTCAAATGTAGAGCGTTGATAGGATCTGGCAGTTCCACCCCATTTGCGTTGATCAGACAATAGGAATTACGAGGCAACGCTTCTTTAACCACATAAGGGCCTTCCCAATTGGGTGACCACTTGCCCTTCGGCCGATGCTTGAGATGAGCTGTTGATCTGAGCACAAGATCATTGACTCGGAATCTTCTCTCAATAACTGATTTGGCGTAGTGTCGAGCTATCCTCTGACGATAGGCTTGAGCATGCTCTGCTGCGTTGAACCTTTTTTCATCTAACAGATCAAGTTGTACCAACCTCTGCTGCTGATACTGATCAAGCGGAAGTTTGATGAGTGACGCGAACTTGAGTGTGGGCTTCTGAACGTGGAGAGGTAATACTACCTCGGCCCCGTAGACAAGCTCTGAAGGAGTAGCATTGGTTGGGGTCCGAATGGTGGTTCGGTATGCCCAGAGCGCATCGTGTATCTTCTCGTGCCAATCGCGGCCCGTCTCCACAGTTCTTTCCAGAATGCGGATCAAAATCTTGTTGGTGGCCTCTGCCTGGCCATTCCCTTGAGAATAATAAGGAGCTGAGAAGTGGTGATGAATCCTGAACTTCGAGTAGAAGGTCTTCATCCTCTCATTCTTGAAATGGCTGCCATTGTCTGACAAATATTATGTGGGATGCCAAAGCGACAAAGAAGATTCTTATGAATAAAAAAAACCACATGTCGGCCTTCTACCGTTCACAGAGTTACAACTTCGACCCATTTGGTGAAGTATTCTGTAGCTCCGAGGAAATATCTATGGCCATTAGAAGTTGAAGGGGTGATTGGACACACCACGTCGAAGGACCACATCGAAAAAGGCCAAGGAGAAACCACAAACTGTAAATATGTGGTTGGCGTATAAATGGAAGGTGCGTGTATCTGACATTTTATGCACTTCCTTACGAAATGATGGCAATCCTGCTGCATGGTTTTCCAGTAATACCCTGCTCGAATAATCTGCTTGACGAGTGTTTGGTAGCCGACGTGACCACCACAAATTCCCTTGTGTGCCTCTTGGACAACTTCCATGGCTTCATCCTTGTCCAAGCATCTAGCGTACTTAGAACTGAATCCACGACGGTAAAGAGTATTGGCAAGGATGAAATAACGGTCCGACATGCGTTGGATCGCACATTGCTTCTTTCTTGGCATCTCCGATGGAAATTCACCAGTTTCGATAAAGTTTTTGATGTCTTGGTACCAAGGCTTCTCTTTTTGAGTGGCTTGGTTTACTTGCTCAGTTGGAATGTAGGCAGGTTGATCAAGTCTGCCAATCTCGAAGGAATAATAGGACTCACTGTCTTTGAAAGACAAAATGAAACCCAGACAGGCTAGACCATCCGCTATGTGGTTGTATTCCCTCTTGATATGATTGAGTTGAAATTCCTCAAAGTTGCCTATGAGAGCTAAGGCAATCTTCTGATAGGGAATCAACTTTGAATCTTTCACTTGCCATTCAGCATTAACTTGGCTAACAACAAGTAATGAATCGCCGAAGGCATGTACTCTCTTGACATTGAAGTCTTGTAAAATCTTGAGACCTTGTATTAGAGCTTCATACTCGGTCATATTGTGAGTACATTGGAAATTGAGCTTGAGAGAATAAGGGATCATCTCCTTTTCGGGAGTGATCAACATGATCTTAATCCCTATACCAGACATGTTTCTAGCTCCATCAAAGAAAAGGGTCCAAACCGGGGACTCCCGAACATTGCAGATGCGATCATCAGGAAAATCATCTTCTGCCTTGATCTCTTCTTCTTTAAGCCCCAAGGCCCTGGCTATCATCTCGGGACAGATATTGAGGTTGCTGCCTCTATCAACAAGCACATGAGGGATTGTCATGCCCCTAGTCCGAACCACTATATATAAAGCATTATTATGAAATGAATGAGGTTTTGGCAAATACTCATCCAAAAATGTAATGGGTGCATTCATCATAGCCTGATTGACGATTTGAGCCATATCTTGCGGTGTTGTGCTTGGTTTGACCTTGATCTTTCTTAGTAGATCTTCTAGCACTTGCTGGTGCTCAGGTGAGGCATGGGTCAAGTCCAGGATAGAGATGTTTGATAGAGCAGTAATTGACTTCTGTACTGACCCTGAAGTTTCACCTTTCTTTGAAGCTGATTTGACAAAGCGCTTCAGAATCTTGGGAACTTGCTTGGTGCTTTCTGTTGTCACCTTCGCTGGCTTATTCATTGACTTGCTGAATAATGAAGTGATATCCACCCTCTTGGCGGAAGACTGTGCCTGATGCAATACGAGGACCTGATGTTGATCCTGAATGTCCTTGTTGGAACATGGTTGGATGCTGTTCTCGAAAAAGACTATTCTGAAATTACTAATGCAGAATGTTTAGGAAAGGGCTTGGACAAGATCTCCGGCTGTTCTTCGTCCTCATCCTCAATCAACAAATTCTTGTCAATACAGTCTTGAATGATGTTTTTAAGGACAAAACAGTGCTCAGTGTCATGTCTGACGGTCCGGTGGAACTTGCAGAACTTATCAGTCCATTTTCCCATAGCAATGGGAGGATCTGCCACCTTGGGGAGTTTGATCATTCCTTTCGACATCATATATTCCAAGATGTCTTCGCGGGACTGCTCTAGAGCTGTAAACTCCCGATCATAACTCCAACCTTCATGTTTCGGCTTCTCTGGTTGCTTCGCTTCAGGCTGCGGTGCTGATTGGATGGGCTGTGGCTTAACAAATTTTCCCTTTTGGGCTACAGAGTTTGTTCTTTCGGCCCTGGAGTATTTGGCATTCTTGTTATAATTTTTCTTGCCCTTCTTGCTGCCAGAACTATTGCTCTTGTCGGAAAAATTTGTGGAGTAAGCAACGTGTGCTTTCTTCTTTTGATCAGGATTCCCTCGGACGAAAGGGTAACCCTCATATAGGCCATTGTCCAGTCCTGTCTCGAGCCACTCGACTCTCTCGATCAGTTTGATGAATGACTTCGCAGGAGATGTAGAAATGAGGTTCCTCAAGGGCTGGGCAAAGTTATTCAAAATGATCTGTAGGGCGTGCTCCTCTGGGATGGGAACCTTCATTTTGTTACAGGTGCTCCTCCACCTGTGGATGAATTCACCCTTTCATTCTCATTTTGCTTGAGATTGTATAGATGGTTGAGAGTTAGTGATGCTTCAACATTGAACATGAAGCGCTCAATGAACAGGTTCACAACTTTATCGAACTCTCGTAGTTCGATAGGGTTAATGTGGTCTACATACCACCTGGCCGTTGTTCCCTTTAGGCTGCGAGGAAAGCAAACGAATAACGCCCGATTATCTTTCCTGAAACAGCCGCACTCTGCATAGAATGTAGCCAAATGAGCCTTAGGGTTGCTTGTTTCGTCAAATCTGAGGAACTTGCGAGGGAGATTTTTCAGATTGTCATCTCCGTCTAGGACGTTATAGAAATCTTTACCATAATAAGTTCGTTTGCCTTTGCTTTTGGCCTGGATATCCTTAATGGCTCGAGTCATTTCTCTCATCTGCTCGTACATCAGATCCTCAACCAGAATGGGTTTGTTCACAGATTCAGGCTCTGCAGTGATCTTTACGAACTGCTGCGGAGGATTCTGATGGTAGACAAACTGCTCTTCCTCTTCTGATTCTTCCTTAGCTGATTCTGATTCCTCAAAAGTGGTGTCAGGCTGGATTTTTTTTTGACGATCCTGACTGCCTTTTTCACAGCTTTCTTCTTTGGTTTGCTGTTCGGAATGGCCTTTTTCAGACTAGCCTCAGCTTGTTCTGACATCATCCGGGCCATCATCTTCTGGAATAGATTGTATATAGCAGGATCGATATCATCTTGCTTGTTCTGGCCATGCCCTCTAACTGACTTGGGAGAGTTCGTTGCTTCAATTTCGTTGTCGTTGTGCTGAGGTGCTGTCTCTTTCCCAGCTCTTGTCTGAATCATCTTGCCAATGCCAATGATTTCTGGGGAATAAAGGAATGGTTAGAGCTCGGAAGAACTTTAGAAAACACGACCTTTTAAAAAAAAAGGACAAGAAAGGAGGAATCGATAGACAATTAAACAGGTTATCCCATTACCAAGGATCGGGTCACCACAAAGCTTGTGGTAATTGTGTCACCATTTTGCAGTAACGAAAAATGCGCCTTGTTACCTAGGCGAGGTCATCTATCATGATAAGAGATCTTTGAAGAAGAACTAGAAGGAATGTCCCATCACTCAGGATGAAGTCGTCACGAGAATCATGACCACACATAAAACAAAGTAAAATTTTGGCCAAAAAGAAATTTTTAACAGAACAAGAAGTTGAACTTTATTGATGACAAAACTTAAATACAAAGAGAAGGTGGATAGACAGTTTGCCACCATTCTCGATATTCAGAAAATACATTAGGTCCGGGAAATACAGATAAAGGAATAAAGGAATCCCAAGTGTATTTGGTCACATGGTATGCCCCAGACCACTGATCCGACTGCAGATCAAATTCTGGCATGTGGCCCATCGGAAAGCGAATGTTGGCCCGAACCTGCCGCTGCGAGAACTGTCTGAGACACCTCTCTGGCTGATAGTCGACACAGAAGAAAGGGCCAAGCAATCTGTGACGTTTGCTACGAGCGTAAGTGTAGCAAGGAACTGATTCTGGTCTGTCGAAGTAATCTTAAAGGATCTCTTCCTGGTGCAGACTCTCAATCAAAGTTCGATACTGAACAATAGACTTCGGCTTCTTGTTGCTGAACCTGAAGGAACTGGCCTTTGATGGTATGTGCCGCAAGAACCATGACTGCAGAGCGTAAGTGCATCCTTCCACCAGAATGGTCTCTCCAAGGGCAAAACGAGCTAAGCCTCGGTAGAGAAAGGCTAGAGCTGCCATGGATACTGAAAGCTGACAGGTCTGCTTGCTTCCCCACCTTCGAAAGAGTTGGGCGACTCTGACGTCGATGAAATTTTGACCATCCTGAAAGAATGCTAATCCTACTGTGCATAGGACCATGGCATGTTGGATTCTTTCTTTCGCTGCTCGAAATAAGGTGTTGATGATGCATGAAATGCACATCCTGTTAGCTATTTATTCATGCATTATGTGGTGAATTTAAGGTTTAAAAGCCATGTTTAGATGTATTTTGATATCAAGGGGTTGTGGTTCAAATTTTAGAAAAATTAGAGTTAAAATGAAAGAGTTATGGCTATTTTAGTGTTTGAGCACGAATTTCGAGTTGGATTGGATCCATATCCGACCCAATTAGGCTGTTTGGACCTTGGATCAATCTTTAGAAAGCCCAAATCCAACCCACACGCATATCCATACCCATTTAGAAAATATTTTCAAAAAACCCTCTCAGAAAGTGGCGCAAAGTGAAATAATTTTTTATAACACTGTTTCTGAAAATTGCCAAAAGTATAAATATACTTTTTGCTCCAGCCCTAGACATTTTTGGCTTTGGAACTGATGCCCCTCTTGTGAATCTTGCTCCAGCCCTTCTTCCAACCTCCCATTTCACGCCATTTGCATTGAGGATCAAGTTTTGCTTGAAAATCAAGCATTTCTTTATCTCTCTTCACCATTCCTTCCATTGTTTTGTCTTCCTTGGTGGATCTAATCTTGATTTGCTGTGTTTTTGCAGGTGTAGCAGAGGTGGAAAGCACTTATCTTGCGTGGAAGTGCGAGACACTCCAACAAGACGAACCGACTCTACCTCCATCCGGTTTTCTAAGCCCTCCGATCGCGAATCAGCTCATTTCCCATCCTCGGTGAATTTCCAACATGGTGCAGCTGCAAAACCCACTCTCATGGTGACGCTTCAGCATTATTGAACAATCCGGGATGCCAATTCAAAGCCATCTTCCGCTCTCTTCTTCCCCACAATCGTTGGATCGCCCTGGAGGTAGGTCTTCTTCGTTCTCTTCTTCTAGTTAAAACCCGAATCGTGTGTGATATTTTTTTCTAGTTTTTTTTCTGTTTGTGTGCTATGTTTTATTTTTTCATCCTTAGTATAGATTTTGTGCACGGACCAGCACGTTAGATCTAGGGTGTTTTTCATTTCTATGTGTTGGATTGTTAATCTCCAGTCGTTTTAGCCCCAAAACGTGAGAATCGGCTAGATCTAGTTCTAGCCGATTTTTGTATCCCTTTATTCTTCAGTTTTCGGTATTAGTTTAGCAAAAAAAAAATCTTTTACATTCAATATTCAATCTAGGTTGTCGTTGGATTTATTTTGGTGTCTTGTTCGAGTCAAAACCCAAGAATCGACTAGATTCAATCTAGTCAATCTTGGTGTTGCATTGTGCATGTGTGCTGAAATTTTTCCCTGCAGATAAAACGTGTAATCAGAATTGTGTTTCAGTCATTCCTAGCATGATTTGATTATAAAGTTCAAATTGGGTTAGTTTAAGTGTGTTGGGTGGTTCGTGTTTGAGAATTCGCGTAATTAGAGCTCAATTGGCTAGATCTAATCTAGTTGATTTTATTGATTCTTCGTTTTCGCTGGTCTGCATTTCTTTCAGCAATAGAATGTGTTCAAGCAGTTATTTTGTTCAAGTAAATTCAGCAAATTAGAGTTATTTGTATTGTGTCATTGTTATATTTTAGGGTTGGCAAAGTGGTTGATCGGTTAGGTCGATTGTGTCTCATTGGATGCATTGTTCGTGATTTAGTTATTGTTTCTATTTTTTTATTTTGTGTTGCAATTCCAGTAGATCTTGTTTCAGCAGTACTTCAATATTGCTTTAGTGATAATTAGGTTGCTTGAATTTTCGTATTGAGTGTGTTCAAAAGAAAAAGTCATAAAAATAATTTTCTATCGATTTCCTTAGTGAGATAAAGATCGTTTTTTGTTTTTAGGGTCTTCTTCTTCAGCTGGATGCCTGCCATTAGAGGTCCAGCTGAAGCTTGATTTTTTATTAGAAGGTTCTTAGAATTAGGTAAGTTCATTAGAGTGTCTAGGTTCATTTGAGTGGTTAGCATATAAAATCGTTTTTGGTGGTATTGTTAGGTAGTTTTGAATTATGCATTAAGTCATTTCTAAAAGTCGTGCATTCCATTCTAGTTTTAATCTTGCATTGCATTATTTACTTATTTGTTAGTTTAGTAATAGAGCATTTTCATTGATTAGGTAAGGTGGCAATTTAGTATAAAGGCAATAGATTAATTATCCTCATTTAGGATAGATTTTAGCAAGTTTGGATTCTCTCAAATTCGTGGGGCCTTCTTTGGAAAGTTTGAAGTCTCAATCCAACCAAGGGAGGTTTTGGAAATTGTATTTTTCAGCTTAGTTAGCAAAGATAGAGTTTTCAAAATTGGAAATAAATTTGGATTTCAAAACTATCTTGCTAAAATTGTTCTACACGAATTTTGTTGGAAAGGATTTGATTGTTGGATAAAAAATTTTGGAAGTTAAAGAAAACGTGTGGCCTCATTTGGCTGGACGATTTCTCTTTTTATAACTTCCTAAATTGATTTTAAGTCAATTAAGGAGAAGGCTTTCCCTCCGCTGTGCATGTTTGGAAATTAATCTTGAATTTCAAAACTCTTTCTAAAAATGTTTCCAAAGATTAGGGAGGGACTTTTCAAATTGGTTGGTTGCTTTTAATGCTAAATCAAAAAGTTTAATTTCCCACTTGGCTGGACGGTTTCAAGTCCTCAAAGTTTCCAAGTTAGATTTTGAAGGATTTTAATGGAATTAATTCCTTACTTTTGGACAAATTTTGAGAATCTATATTTGCCAATTTCGTGCCTTGTCAATTAGTGATGTCCTCTTTTTAACTTCCCATATTACCTTAGATTAATGTTAACCTTAGTATTTTAGTTAAGATTGCATTAACCTTAGGTTAATATTTGAATTATTACTTAGGTAGGGTACTTAGACTAATTGCATTTAATTTAGGTCTTGGTTTTAATTAAATTCATTTCACCACTTTCTTCTTCAGGATGCATAGATAGTGTTAGTCATTAGTGGTCTATCTTAGGTAAGTTGCAATTAGAATTCACATAGTGAGTCAATCTAGTTGACTCATCTAGGTGGGGCGTGAACCTAGTCCAAGTCAAATCGTAAACCGCCCTTCATTGGTTCATAGTTGTTGAATTAACTTTATTTTTAAGTAACATTAGATAAGTGCCTGTTTATTTAGTCTTTATTAGTTTCTTTTATGTTTTATTGCAGCATTTAACTTAGGTTATTGTGTTAGAGTATAGTAGCTTACTCATTTAGATAACGTATTTAGGATTGCATATTTAGAATAGTTACATTGGATTTGTTGTTTATGTTAGATTTAATTGTGCATTGCATAGTTAATTTAATTTTTCATGTAGCGAGTTAATTGCATTCATTCGCTGTGTTTTAATAGTCATTTAACAACATTTAATTCTGTGTTAGTGTTTAATTTACATTCATAGTGTTAAAGATAGACTTCTAAAGTGAATAATGAATTGAACTTGAAACCCGTTTTTTTTTCTATCGCACACTCGCTATTTTATGTGCAAAATTTTTTATTTTTCTAAAAATTCTTTTTCTATTCTCTTTATTGGCGTGTTCACTGTCTACAGACCAAATTTCAGCTCATTCAGAGTTGGTTTGGTCTGGTTTTTAAGCGTTTTGTGAAAACAGCTTTTTCGGGTTTTCAAATTTCGGGATCTGCAATATCCAGATTTTCCCTGGTTTTGAAACGCGTATATCTAGAGTTACAGATATCATTTTTCAATTCTGTAAAAACTGTCAGATTTGTTAATCTGTTAGTTACAGAATAGAATAAATTTTGGGAGATTTAGACTTTGTTTGCTCTGTCAAATAGTCATTTTATGAAAAGCTATCAGAAGTCATTTTTGCACTATTCAGGGGTAAGATAGTAATTTTATTAGTTTAGTCATTTTTGGTCAATTTTCAGTATTTTCTGCATTTTAATTGCTGCATCTGCATCATTCATCATAGTTAGACCTAGATTGCTTAATTTTCTAATTAATTTGATATTTTATTTGTTATTTTAGTGTTAATTAAGTTTTGCTTGTGTTAAGTTTTTCAGAATTAGGTTTAGTTTAAATTTTAGTGTATTTTCATTGAATTATTTACTAACTTTGCATTTTCTTGGTTTATTAGGTTGAAAAGCATATAAAAATTTCTAGGAGATTCTTGTTCAAGTGCGAAAAATTGATAAGTGGCGAAAAGATAGAAATACCCTTGGCATGCAATAGAAGATTGAAGTGCTTTTCTAGTTAGATTTAGTGTTAATTTGTAATTGTTATTAGCAGTGTATTTGTTGACTGGTATTTATTGATTAATAAATTAGATTTCTTATAAATAATTGAGTAATTCTCGTTCCCTGTGGATTCAACCCGTGCTTACCACTTTTGTGGAAAGTCGGTTATTTACTTTTGGTTGACGATTTTCCAAAGATTTTATTGAAAAACTATCTTTTAAAAAAGAGCATTTAAAAAAAATCAACCAGGTGTCAACTTCCTCGTAGGCTCCATACTTGCGATAGAGTCCAAACAGATCGATGTACTGATTTCCGTTGATCTCGGTGAGAGGCCAAGATCTGCTCCCTGTAGCTCTGGCTAATGCTTCTCGAACATCTATCCCCTTGATATTGATCAAGAACTGCTGCTCAACCGGATCATCTGGCTGACCAAATGGCTCTGGCAGTCTCATGATGTCACTGAATTTGTCCATTAGCAGAGTCATCTCTCCCCATGGGAACCAAAATGTGTAGGTACGTGGATTCCACCGTTCTGCCATAGCTTGAATCAAACTATCGTTGATGGTTCGCTTGCCCACTGCCAATGTCATCTCCAATCCACAATCATCCAAGTGGTTCGAGAACATACGCGAGAAGGTAGCGAACCAAGAATAATACCACCAGGGGAAGAAAGGATGAGATTGGATGACCCGATGATCTGGGGATCTATCATGTATCTGATAGAAGACATGATCTCTGGGAAAAACAACATCGAGGGAATTGGACGCCATTGGAATGATACTGAGGCAAAGAGGAAGAGAATTAGATAGAATGCATGACTTACGGATAGACTTTTGATGAATAGAGGATACACAAAAATCTTGGAAATTTTGAAAGATCAAGGAAATTTAGAAAAAGGGATTTCTAGGGTTTTTAAAGAAAATTTGATATAAAAGAGAAAGAATGTGAGTAAAGGAAGAATATACACCTGGGGTTTTTTAAAATAAGGGGAAATTTTGAATAATATGCCCAGGGTTTTGGAAAAAGAGGTTTGATACATGGACAAATATAAGAAAACATCGCATAATCAAAGCTGCACAAAAAAGGATGCACACACAACACTCCCTAAAGGCTAACTCTAAATGCAATATTTTGAAATGGCTTGTAGGACCTTAATTCTAATTCTATGGTTCAGATCATCTGATTCCAATCAAGGTATGTTGATATACTTAAGCCGAAGCTCGAAGTACGTGTCATAGAAATATTTCTCTGGTTCTAAGATAATGGCTTCCCAACATCCTTGGGCACCTACCGATATACCTCGTACTATGGCCCTTAGGTACGTGGTAGGGGGGCGCGAACCCAAATAGGTGGTCCAGTTGTGAGGCTCTCTCCTAAACTATGGTTCAGTGAGACAGCCCAGTAACGTGAAGACCGAGACAATATAGGTAGGGATGTTTTTGAAAACATGATCAACATGCAGATAAAACCAGAAGGCTCTAATGCAAGTCCTAAAGAGATAGATTTAAATGAAAAGAAGCATACACTTGCATATATTGTTTACATTTAATCCCTAGAATCGAGGAGAGTTGTATTTCAGACCTAAATCTAATGTGAGCATGGAATAATCTCCTCAATATGGTCCTACCAAACCATACTTAAATTCTATATGCAATGATGTCAGCTTAGGACAGAGTCTAGGCTCCTAAGGTTTGCATGAAAATGAAGTTGGCATTAGTAGAATACAGACCTAGATAATATCAAATCAAAGCAAAAAGGCACAATTCGACTTGACGAAGATGTGTCCCATCACGGTCGCCAAATTCTGTGATCATCTCAAAAATTTTCCTCTTATGGTTTTCTCTCTCTTTTCCTTTCCAACCTCTATTTCCTCCTTTTTGAAGGGAGAAAAATAAAAGACAGAAAAGAAGAGAGAAGAGAAAAGAAAAAGAAGAGAAGAGATAGAGAGGAACTTTTTTGTGGGGTCTCACTTGACCTTGATTTGAAAATATTTAGAAAATTACTCGCCTCCATTTTGAAATATTTTGCGGGAAAATGGAGAGACGGGGCTCGCTCGTCGGTACGAGGTTCGACCGTTCCTGGCGCCTTTACTAGGGGTAATCGAACCAATGATCGAATTTATGCCTTTTGCTTTGCTTAAATATTATCTAAGAATTTATCCTAAGTCTAAATGCACACAGAATCATGCTTGTGCAATGCAAGGATGTATGCTCTTTTGAGAAAATGTTTTGAAAATTTCCAAGTTTTCTGAGATGAACTTGATAATGGAGTGAAGAAATGATTTTTGAATGGTTGAATCTAACTTATAACTTGAGACAGATCAGGAAAGCTATCTTTGAAGTTCTAAGTCTTTGAAATAATCAGAGTTGGGAAAATAAATCTTGACTTTGAAAAGAAGGTTTTGAAGCTGAGCTAAAAGAAATGAGGTTTCAGAGCTAGAAATGGATTTTGAATTGAATCTTGAATCAGGATAGAGATGAATTTTGGAATGGAATTGGGAATATAATTTGATTTGAAATCTGGAATTCAAGATGGAATTTGATTTGAAATCTAGAATTGGGAATGGAATTGGATTTGAAATCTGGGATTTTAGATGGAATTTGAATCCAAAGTCTGGATCCTAAATAGAATTGAGATCCAAGATGAAATTGAATTCTGGATTTAGAATCCTAAATGGGAATTGGATCTAAAATCTGAGATCTAATGATGGAATTGGATCCAAAATTTGGAAATAGAGATTTGGATCTGAAGTCTGAGATCCAAGATAAAATTGAATTCTGGATCTTAAATGGAATTTGGATCTGAAGTCCGATATCCAAAGTGGAATTGGATTCTGGATCCTAAAATGGATTTTGGATCTGAAGTCTGAGATCCAAGATGGAATTGGATTCTAGATCCTAAAATGAATTTTGGATATGAAGTCTGAGATCCAAGGTGGAACTGGATTCTGGATCCTAAAATGGAATTAGATCCAAGATCTGGAATCCAAGATGGGATTGGGTTCTAACTTTGGATTTGGATTTTGAAAGTCCAAATGGGACTTTTGAAGATGAATTTGGGTTTTGCAAACCTAGATTGAATTTAAAATTTAGGAAGGGTCAAGCTTTTGAGATTTAGAATCAATCTCAAACTTGATTTTGAATCAGAAGATGAATCAGAAACTTTAAAGTTAAATTGAACTTTGAAGTTTGAATTTTTGAATTGAATTTGGAGATTTGAAGTTTGAATACAAAATGATTTTGAAATTTCAAAGTCAAATTGGACTTTGAAATTGAATTTTTGAATCTTGAAATGAGATACAATTGAATTTGAAGAAAGATATTCAAAATCACTTGGGTTTTTTAAAAAGAATTTTGAAAATATGATGCAATTCTATCCTAAGTGATGAATGAATTTAAATAATTTTGAAATTAGATTTAAAAATCATATTTCATTCTTTAAATTAATGTAAATAAGATTAATGATATAATACACTCTTGACTATGGTCATTGAATGTATTATATAATAATTATATCTAAATTCAAATGAAGAATAAAATACATTTTGATGCTTTTATAGAGTTTAAAATGAAATTAATTCTCAATATGTCCTGACTATGGCCATTGATATATGTATTGAATCAATTTTAGACTAAACTCTGATAAAAGAGGAAAATATTTAAAGACAATATGATGAATTTTGAAAGGGATCCAGTGTTAACATCCATAAAAAATGAAAATCCTAAGTTTTGTTCACATCCTGACTATGGCCATTGATGTAAATCATCAACTTAGGATTTAATCACCTTTTATTAGAATGGTGCACGTGCCATTCATGTTCCCAGTCGTGAATTTTTGGAATAAAGGGTAAAATGATATGAGAACAGGTAATTCATGATATTTACAATGCTCATTCATTCTATTCTAGAATTGGAAATGTAAATTCTCATTTAAGATCTAACTGATTACAATCTTGATTTTGAATGAAAATTAAAATTCCTAAACTACAAGGGGAAAGTAAACTTTCTACCTAATTCCTGCAAAACCAAGATTAGCACAAGGAAAAAGTAATGGAAGACATTCTGTTTTAACGCAAATGCTCCTGCTTACTCTAAATGGAGAATACATATTCAATATGCTAAATGTCACACCTAGACCAAGAAGGAAATATGTATGTGTTATCTATGTGTATACATGATTGCCTAGGGGTGATGAAGACCATGTTGTGAAAAGGAACACCCCAGCCTTCATTGGATTGATGTGAAGGAGAAGGAGCTACAGCCGTTGGGTGTGAATGAAATGCAAAGATGGTCTGAAAATGGGCATAGATGGATAACAGGGGCAGCTTTAGACAACTTAAATAAATGGGTTATTCTTGATTGTGATGCTCCAATTACCCTAAATTTCATCTCTTTCATATTTACTATCATCTGTGTCATCCCACAGAACATTATTCTGCAGCTCTTCATTAGCATAGCCTGCAGCTTCACAGAATGCGGGATTCAATTGGACTGATGGACCCAAATTTAGGTCCAGGATCAATGGACTGTTGTCCAAATTCTCTGCAACTCCTAAGTAGATGTAGACTGAGTCCCTAAACCTGACAGTTTAGGCACAGAACCTGATAACAGAGGTCGATGAAGCAAAACTGGGAATTCACCATATTTAAAATCGGGGAGGAAAATTTTATTCTCCCAATGGGACATGATTTTCACAAGGGTTTCAGTAGAAAAAGTTCCATCTTCTGTAGGATGCCTTCAGCTATCTTGAACAGTCACAACCAGAAGTTGGGATTTCAATAACAATGAAACATGTTTCTGCTACGGACTGTGAGTTTAAGGTGGGGAATATGTTATGTGGTGACATGGAGATTTAAGTACTCAGCAAATTTCGGGTGAGTGGCGATTGCAACAGGGTAAATCAGTGCTGGTGGATATGTGTGGAAAATGTGCAATATGCTGGTGCACAAATGCAGAAAAAAAATTATGTGTGTGATGGGTGCAGCACACCGATGATTGATGAGTTGAATTTGTAGCTGTAGCTAGTGAACTAAAGCCATAACTGACTAGTGATATGCTAATCAGCAGACTAACTGGGTGCCATCCAGTTTTCTATATCTTCCCAGAACTGAACTAAGAGAATATATGCATTGAATATGCACATATCACTGAAATGATAAATACGTAGGCTGCTAAACGTGCATGCATGCTTATATATGACAAAATAATAACACGTGAACAACTGTATATGTGTTTGCAATGTACAAATGCATACATAGATACCTATACCAAAAGTAAGTACGATGAAGATGTTGATTGTCACAGAAAGAATTTTAAAGAAGATGTAACTACCAACCTGGATTCCTTACAAGATGATTCAGCCAAAATTTCTCTGGTGTATGCCACCGGATCCCGCACACAAAATACTTAATATTCAAACCATCTCTGGGCAATCTTTTTAAGTCTCTATGCCAAATCATTTGTTTGAGCCACTAGATTTGTCTTACAAAAGTTTGTTTTGAAGAATAGAATACAATGGGGAAAACATAATCCTGCCACAAAACCTTACAATGACCTTTTTATAGGAGTTTCAGCTCAAATCTATCAACATCAGAACTATTGGCAAAACTGTGACATATCCACATTATGAGAGGGGCACGTTGGTTTTCTCAGACATCTGCTACTTCTCAGTGATTTGATACAGTTGAGATCACCATACCATGCTTGATATAATCAGTAGCTAGTTTAAATTCAGTGTATTGACAAGATTAATGATCATGCATATATTTTAGGGATTTTTCATATAAAAATATGCATGATTTCATGAGAAAATGAATTAAAAACCCAATTTTATGTTAGTTTCGAGTAAATGTGCTAAAATGATTTAAAAATAGAAAATGCATGAAAAATAGTTTTATTTTACATTTTAATGCCTATTTTAGTGTTTGACATAATTGTAGTAGTTTAGTTTTTGAAAATCATAAAAAAATTAGAGTTAAAATAGACTTAGTTTTGTATTTTCTAAAACATAGTCATTTTGAGTTGTTTTGTAAATAACTTTTTGAAGAGAGGTTTTTGAAATGCAATTTTACAAAGAAGAGGGACTTATGGAGAAAAGTTCAAAATTATAAATATCATACGTAGGGGGAAGAGAGGCTTGTCTTCTCTCTTTTGCCTAAGCCCTCTCTTCTTCCCCTTCCTCTCCACCTCTTCTTACCTCTTCTTCTTCTTCTCCCTATTTTCCCCTCTTTTTCTCATCTTCTTTCCGGTGGAGAATTCCTACAACAGCTGAAGCAAGAAAGAGGATTCCAACCTCTCTTCTAACCCCTCCATTTACGGTGAGTTTTTCTTCTTCCTATCTTCTTCTTCTTCTTCTCTTCTCTAATTCTTTCTTCTATGTTTCAATAGATTAGTTTATCTGGAATAAAATCAAAACAAAATAAAATTGTAGCATTTATGATTCATTCTGAAAATATAGATTCAAAAAGAAAATTCTAGATTTCACTGTAATTTGTAGTTCATATGTAGTGCACAGTATTAATTTTTTTTTTCTGCATTGATAATAAAATCGATGAAGCTTTAGCATCATTTAAACATTAATTTTTCAAATTCACTCAATCCGGTAATCAATAGCAATTTGTGATCGATCATCGGATGCCTGGAGTAATTACATTCAATCAAATGGAATTCTGATGACTGATCGGGGAAATTAAAACTGGAATGCATCTGATCCGTGTTGTTGTAAAATTTCTGGCGAATGAATTCTTTTGCTTCTGATAAATCAAATTTTGTTGATGTAACGATCTGAATCTATCGATCGATTGCCTAATATTGATCGATCAGAAGAGGCTTGATTGAAATTCAGTCGATCAGAACCATCTGGATACATTCAAACTTGTTTTCAGCTTTCAGCCGCCGGAGATTACTTCAGTCGCCAGATCTTCTCTTCAGCCGCCGGAGATTACTTCAGTCACCAGATCTTCTCTTCAGCCGCCGGAGATTACTTCAGTCGACCGATCTTCTCTTCAGCCGCCGGAGATTACTTTCAGTCGCCAGAACTCGTCTTCATCCTGCCGGAAGTTCCCTTTTCCGGTGGATCCTTCTTCCGCTGTCATCCTGCCGGAAGTTCCCTTTTTCGGTGGATCCTTCTTCCGCTGTCATCCTGCCGGAAGTCCCTGTGAAATTACAGATCTTCCCTGTTAGCTGCTGGAATCAATTTTTTTGGGAATGCATTTACATTGTCTGCAAGTTGTCTATCCACCGGATTTTATTTCTTGCTCTGCCGGATTCTTACAACTTCCGATCATTTTCCAGTTCTCCGGCAACTTCTCTCACTGAGCCACTGTGAAAACCAATTTTACCTGTGTGAGATTGAGCATTGTGATTCAAATGTGAAAAATAAGTTTTACGATAATATGATTTTGATTTTTACAGTCTATTGATTAAAGAAAAAAAAAAACTGATTCTCACGGTTGTGTTGATTTTAAACTTGATTTTCACTGAAATTTCTACTGTTTTTAACTGCTGGTTTTCACTAAAAATTGTAATGTTAGTTAATTGAAAAAAAATAAATTTATAGTTAGCTATTAGTTAATTGAGTCGTTAGTTGTTAGTTTACTAAATCAGTAGTGATTAGTATAAAATTTTTGTAATGTGTAATTGTTAGCTTAGTTACTTTTGCTAAGTAAGTAGTAGTTATTAGTAACTTGTTAGTTAAGTGTTTTGGAATTAGTTAGTTGTTATTAGATTTAATTAGAATTAGTTGTCAATTGTAATTAGTCAATTAGATTTCGTTAATAATTTCTTTCGTATTCTTAGTATTTAGTTAGTCTATTTTTGTTTAGTATAGTTTTATTCTTGTATTGTGTACTGCTCATGTTTCGTTTGAATAGTGCAGGATTGAAAGGGATTGGAGCTGAAGCAATTACGTGACACGACGAAATATGAAGAATAAAGCTTCTTTTTGCTTTTATTATTAGAAATTTTAATTGGGTTTGTAAATATTGCACTTTACGCCCTCTGCGAAGGGTATTCATTTGTTGTAATAGTTAGTTGTTTTTACTTTTCTGAACATTTTACATTTCAAATAATTCGGCAATAAAGAGTAGTTTAGATTTGTGTACTTGAATACAACATATTCCCGTTCCCTGAGTTCGACCCGGTCTCATCCACTAGTGAGAACCGGTTTTTATTATTTGATGTCTGGTTTTCACATGTTTTACATTTAAAAATCTTTTCAAAATTACAACGATTTAAAAAAAAGACATCAAATTTTTGGCGCCGTTGCCGGGGAACGGCGTAATATTAGTATTCACTTTATTGCCTAGTGTTTGTGTGCATTTAGGTTTAGAACCACGTATGTGCATATCTTAGAGACGAGCTTACTTTTCTGCACAGCCCACCTATTAGGATCCCCTTAGAGGTGACTGTGTACGATTGGTACCGTACACATAGATTTTATATTTCTTTGCATAATCTCTGTTATGTGTAACTGCGTGGTGTTTGTTTAGTTTTTGTTGTTTTTAGTTTACTCGCTTTGTGGTTTGCGTGGTTTGGCCGCTTAGTGCGTTAGTTAGGTAGAAAACCCAAAATTAGGACGAGTGCTACACCGGTCTACTTCAAGGTGTATGCACAGGCAACGATCACTCGACCCGAGCTAATTGAGTTCTGAGTTTCTTGTTAGGAGAACTCCTCATCTTATCACCATGGCCGAAACTCGGTCGTTGTTCCGTACCCTTAAGGAGTACTTCATGCCCACCATATACACTCCCACCTCCTGCATCACGAGACCTGATGTAGGAGCCAATCAATTTGAAATAAAGGCCAGTATCATTCAAATGTTACCATCATTTCATGGCCTAAGCAACGAAGACCCATATAGTCATATTGATGATTTTCTGGAGATCTGCTCGACAGTGCGGATCAACAATTTTGGAGATGACGCATTGAGGTTGACGTTGTTTTCATTCTCTCTCAAAGATAAAGCTAAACATTGGCTAAAGGCTCTCGATACGGTTCAAATTACCACTTGGGAAGGAATGCAACGCGAATTTCTTAAAAAGTACTTCCCAATTGGTAAGACGAATCAGTTTCGTAAAGCCATAATCAGTTTCTCGCAGATTGAGGGAGAACAATTCTACGAGACTTGGGAGAGAATGAAAGATCTTCTCCGCAAGTGTCCCCACCACCAGGTGCCTCGTTGGCAACTGGTGCAGTATTTTTACGATGGTCTGAACGAGAAGGACAGGCAAATAGTGGATTCATCATGTGGGGGCACTTTTATGCTAAAAAGTGAGGATGAAGCGTGGTCGCTTTTTGAGACGTTGAGCGAAAATTCGATGCACCATGCGACAACTTCACGGTTCGATAGGGCTGCACCTGCACAGGATAGTACTAAGAAGGCAGGTATTTTTGAAATAGGGATAAACCTTGAGTTAAGAAACAAGGTAGACCAACTGTCCCAGAAATTAGATCAGTTTTTGTTGGGTCCCTCTCCTGCCATGCAGGTGTGCGCGTTGTGTGCGAGTCCTGCACACCATATTTTACAGTGCCCAGTTGCACCACAGTATCCTGAGTTTGTCCAAGAGCAAGCTCAGAAGGCTCAAAACTTCGCTAGTCCCGCACCCAATCCATTTTCCAACACTTATAACCTGGGCTGGCGAAACCATCCCAATTTTTCATGGCGCAACTCACAGATTCAAACCCCTAACCCTTCCCAGAGTCAACCCAGTCAAGGCGGTTATGCGCCTGGATTTCAGAGATCCAGTTATCCCCCAGCCCAACCTGTTTATACTCATCCCCAGTCTCATGAGCCTTCGCATAGTCAGTCCTTCGAGGACAAGATGCTACAAGCATTTTTTGATATTAAAGCGAATTTGAGCTCGCATAATCAGTCTATTTCAAAATTAGAGACTCAAATGCGGCAGCTCGTCGAGGCGCTTAGCAGGCGAAGTTTGGGGACACTGCCTAGCCAGCCTATTGTCAACCCTAAGGGAAATGAACCCATGCGTAGCTTGCATATGACCAATGCACATAAAGATCAAGATCAAGTTGTAACCCTTAGGAGTGGGAAGCAGTACCAAGCGAGGGAGGCTGCAGAAGAAAGAGAGAAGATAAGTGAGAAGCAGTCTGTCCCTAAGGTTTTACCTCAGGAAAGCGAGAAGGTTCTTCTATCGGAGCCTTCACCATCCTACATTCCTAAAGCCCCCTTTCCTGAGGCGTTAGAAAGGCCGAGAGCATTAGGTAAGGCTGGAGTGAACATGCAAGAGATGCTTGAGATATTCAAGCACGTTCAGATAAACCTCCCCTTACTAGATGCCATCCAACAAGTCCCTGCATATGCAAAGTTCCTCAAAGAACTTTGTACGCAGAAAAGGAAGTCGATGTCCCATGTGCAGAAAAAGATTTATTTAACCGGGCAGGTGAGCGCAGTATTGCAACATCAAACCCCACCTAAGCTCAAGGACCCAGGGACTCCTATCATCTCATGTGTCATAGGAAACATCACTGTTGGGCGTGCATTGCTCGACCTTGGGGCAAGTGTTAACATCTTGCCGGGTTTCTTTTATGACCAATTTGGATTGAAAGAGATGAAACCTACACCTATGACTCTTCAGCTCGCAGATAGATCTATCAAGTTCCAAGAGGGATACTTGAAGATGTTTTAGTCAAGGTGGAGGATTGTTATTTCTCTGTCGACTTCGTGATATTAGATATGGAGGGAGTTGATAGCCCACAACAGACTCCTATTATTCTCGGTCGCCCCTTCCTAGCTACCGCCAATGCGTGCATCAATTGCCGCACTGGTGCGATGGATGTGTGTAAACACACCAAATTTTTACCTTCATTCAGTGTTTGTCCATTTCATAAGTCATCACAGATCATTGCATGTCATTGCACGCATTTTGCATAGCATTGTATGACATTGCATCTCATTTTCGAGATCCAGCACTCCTATTTCAAAACATTCAATCCAGATTTGAATTTTAAAGTTTTATTTCAAAATCAATTTCAAAACCTGGGTTTTTATTCAATACTCTGTCATTTTCCAACCCCAGGACTTTGTATTTCGAAATATTTTCTCAGAAAACAATCTGGATTCCTTTCAAATTCAAACTTTAATCGATTTCAATTCACAGATGAGACCCATTGAGGTGGTGTCGCTTCTGAATTCCTCTATTCATCAAATTTCTCAAATTTTTGAAAGTTTCAGTCCGATTAGGACTCTGTCTCAGAGTCCTAATTCAGTCAGGAGTTTGTTTTTAAGTCTGTTTTACTTCCATTTTTAGTCTTTTTCGATTATTTTCAAAATTTAGGTCATTTCACAGAGTCCAGTTAGTTCAGGACTCTATTTTAGAGTTCGGTCGAGTTAGGAGTCTAACCCTGACTGTGTTTTCTGACTTATTTCATCATTTCTTGATAAAATCTTTTGAAAATTCTTTCATTTGGATTTTAAAATCTAAAATCTCAGAGTCCTAAGAGTTCAGGACTCTAACCCGGAGTTCCAGTTCGCTTGAGACCCTATTTTCAAAGATCTTGAATTTCAAATACTGATTTTAACCCCTTTTCAAAGCCATTTTCAGTGTTTATTTCAAAAATGTTCAAAATTCGATGTGGGCCCACTCAGTTGGTACCATATCCAGAAGAATTCTAACTCAGTTAGGACCTTATGCCATTTCAAAAATCCTAATTTTAAGTTTACTTTTGAAAATCTTTTGAAAACTCCTTCAATTTCAAGTTTTAAAATCGCTTTTTGGAAAAACTCAAGTAGGGCCCACTCGGGGTGGCGCCATATTCGAATAAGTTAGGGCTAGACTAGGGTTAGTTGATGTCTTGGTTAGTGTTAGAGGTTTAGAAGAGTCAAAACCATTTTGAAAAACTCATTTTTGAAAGTTAGTTTTTAAAACTAGTGTTTTTAAAGGTTTTTAAAAGTGTTTTAAAAACCCAATGTGAGAGAATGCCAAGTGGCACCACATTTGGGGGATTTTTAGGTTTAGCAAGGGGTTAATTAGGAACTATTTAGGATAATTTAGACTAGGGGTAGTTAGGTAACTCCACCCCAAAATCGCCCCCCCCTTTAGAGTCCAAAATTTTCAAAATTGTCAATTTTTAAACCTAATTTTTTTATTATAAATAGAGGCATAAGGGGGGTCGATTTTCCAATCTCTCTCTTATTGGATTCTTGGAGCTTCTCTCTCCTCTCCAGCCCTTCCTCCATTGCAGCAACCTCAAGGTAATGTTTTTCTTTAATTTTTAGTTTTTATTTAATGTTTTTCATTGTTTTAAGCATGATTTAGCCATTGGCACCATCATCTTCATGGATTAAACCATGGATTTAACCTCAAGAATCAGCAAGAATGATCCAAAAAGGTGATCTAACCCTGTTTTATATGATTTACAGAGATTTTAATCCATTAGAATTGATTTAAATATGATTCTTTGCATTATTAACCAATAAAATATATGATTTACCCTTTTTAATGGGTTAAATCTATGTTTTAAAGGTGATACCAAATTCCAGCCATTGATTCCCTGTTTTTAATTTATTTTCATGGTTTATTCATGTTTGTTTTATGTTCTACAGCATAAAAATAATTTTTATTTACTGTTTTATGGTTTATTTTATTTATTTACATTAGTTAATGCATGGTTTTTCAAGTTTCTTAAATTTCTGTGTGTTCTAGGTTTAGAACAGTAAAGATGATGTTATTTCGGATTGAAGCACTCATTGTTTATTTCTGATTTTTTTATATGTGATGCATGCATAAGTTATTGAGTTACTGTAGAAAAATCAGAGGTTTTGGATCTCGGGAACCCTGTCAAAAAATCAGACATCAAATCGGGTTTTTAAAGCTTTAAAATCGTGGTTAAAATCAAGAAGGTAACTTGCTGTTATAATATTTCTCTCATCTTATATCCGATTTTAGATCTGTAAAGTGCTATGGATTCACATTGAGTAGATCTGTCTGCTGTGAAATTTTCGGATGTATTGATCACAGTTTAGTATTTTTCCCTTTTTAGAGAATCTGTTTTTAAATTTAAAACTCGTTAGGGTTTACCAAAACCCTAATCAGACTTGTGTTAGTCATAAATCCCAAACCACAGATCCGATTTTAGATCTGTAAAAAGTGAGTATTATTATTTTTCTGTCTACTGTTCACCACTAAAATTTCAGAGATTTGTGTTTAGGATTGCTATTTATGTCTGTATTTTCAATCTGAAGTAGCCGTTTTAATCCCTGTTGAAAGTGATATATTTTAGCTCAGATTGCCGGAAGGGTTTCTCCCTAACCGGAGATGATTTTTCCGATCTGTAAATTGGAAAATCTCTGTTTTTTTTTCTAGTTAGTCTCTGTAAAATTTCATAAATTTACATGGAGATTTGACCCCTGGTTCAGGTCTTGGACTGAGACTGGTTGGTGAATTAGGTCAAAAATAGCATATTTTAGGGTTTAATGCAATTTTCGGATTAATTTAATGTCAAAAAATTATTTTTATAATTCCAATTCGACATTAGGGTTATAACAAGTTCAGGTACCAATTTTTTTGGATTTTGGAATCCATTTGATGGCTGAATTAGGCAAATTGCAAAACCGGGTTCCTGAAAGATCCAAAAACACTGCTAAAATCACAATTTTTGTGATATTCTTGAATTTTCGTGCATAAGCATATATTTTTATGGTTTAATCATGTTCATAATCATATTAGGATGCTTTAGGATTAATTTTGTGCTCATTTGATTTCATTTAGTGCATAAAACCTAAGTTTTTACCAAAATCTATTTCTAAAAACCCTGATTTCAAGGCCATAGTCTTGCTATCAGGGGCAATTTGGTCATTTGGACCCCAATTTCGAAATTTCATATTTTACCTTTATTATTTCTTCATATTTTATCATTTTGATTTAAGGGAATCATGGAAAAGGCTTATATCTAGCAAAATCCAACAATTTCCTGATATTGTTGGATAAATCTAGAAAAGCCAACATATTTTCATTAACCAAGTTTTCTAGTTTTGCAGGTACATTGAAGACTTTATTTTCCATGTATTTAAATTTCAATAGTGATGTAATTTGTAATTAAACTTTGGAATAAGAATTTACATTTCCTGCTTAGCTTAGGCAGCATTGCATATAGCTTATTTTTATAATTTTAATGTGTGATGGATGATGATTCATGCATATTCTTACAAATTCACCATGGTCTACACGAATGGCACATGCACTAGCTTTTATGAAGTTTATAAACTTGGTGGAATTTGTATTTATGGCCATAGTCAGAATATGAAGGATATCTAGATTTATGATCTTCACATTAGCCACATTCAGCCTACACTCTTAGGCTAACTTCAAAATGCACTGCATTTCTCAAAAATACAAAAAGTATTTCTCAATTCCTCAAAATCATATTCATTCATTTCATGCATTTGCCAATTCCAATTCCAATTCAAAGAAATTCATTTTCTCAAAATATCCCAAGTCTTATAGCAAAATCGATTTTCCCAAAGACATTGAATTTCAAAGTATATTTCAAGTATTTCCCAAGTTCCAAATTCAAATTTTCTAAGTTAGAATTTCAATTTCCAAGTTTGAATTCAGAGAAACCAAGTCTCTCAGAATCGATTTTCACCAAATGTCAAGGATTCCTCAAAATCGATTTTTACTTTTCTCAGAAATATTTTTCAAGTCCTAATTCACGATTTTCCATGTGATATCATTTCCAAGATTTACCTATTCTAAATATTTCAATCATTCAAAGCAAACATCATGTTTTCAAAATGTGCATTTTCTGAAAATTCATAGCACATGCCTGATTCTATGTGCATTTAGAAATTAGAATATGATTTAGACAAGTTGAATAGAGTAGAGCATAAGATTGATTCTTGGTTCAATTACCCCTGTTAAAAAGGTGGCAGGAACGGTTGAACCTCGTACCGACAGGCGAGTCCCATTCTACGGAATTTTCCTGCATTTTAAAAAACGGAGGCGAGTTATTTTCAAAATCTTTTTCAAAGGTCAGTTTGATTTGCAAAAGGTTAAAAATTTTGCGATGATAACAATGTGTCATTCAGAAATAGGAAGATGCGGCTGAACATTTTTCGTGCTGCTATGGGGCCTGCGGTTGAGGAGGCTTCTTTCGAGGTTGATGTCATTCAAGACCTCGTAGAAGCAGAATATGCTTGGTTATTGAGTGATCCACCTCTTGAGGAGGATAAGGAATCACTAGAAGAGGATCACCTAGAATTACTTGAGAATCAGATAGGTGATTTGAATTGGATCGGGCACTTCGAGCCATTCAGAGGTAGACAGGATGGGAACACACTGCGCAGTGTCACAGATGACACTATTTTTCATAGAGAGCTCGATTGAGCCTGACTTCATGTCCATTGATCTCATGGACGATGAAGGATTTTTTCGGGGATCCGTCTGGCTGGGGACGTGAAACTTAGCGCTTTATGGGAGGCAACCCATATCTTGTATACTATTAGATTTGCTTAGAATTTATAGATTTTATTTTGTTTTTACTTTTTCGTTTTATTCATGAGTTTTTCATGTGCTTTTTGTTTCATTCTATGAGTTTTATGTTTTGTCATGTATACATTGCATTCATTACATTCATAGAACGTGTATTTTTAATTCATGTCAGGTCATTCTACTCTTTTCCCTCATTTTTCTCATGTGCATTCACGTAGTTTCATATAAGCATGGGGGAGTGCCACTGGGACTGTGTCATTCAAGCATGGGGGAGGGTGTAGAGTGCACACCTTGATATTTCTGTTTACGTTCTTGCACATGTTTACACATTTCTCATGAAAAGTAGATTTTTAAAGAAAGAGTTTGAACTTATATGAATGTTATTTCAAATCTGATGTTTTTAGAGGATTTTTAAGCCCCACGAAATTTTTTTCTGACATAGATCTAAAAATTATGGTTGTTTATGCGGATTTCAAAGAAATGATGATAGATATATGTTAGAATTTATTTTGAATCATAAATATGAATATGCACAGTTCTATTTTTGAAAAACTAAGCAAATAAACAAAAGCGTAAAAATGAGCTCAAAAAGTGAGAAAAAGCATGCGTTAGGTTGTTTGGATAATTCCACAATCCTTAATAGATGGAATTTAGATGTAAGTTGAAACTTTTAATTCCATTTTCGAAAAGGAGAGTGGAAAACTTCGTGATCCTAAGTAACTGAGAACAAATACAAGTTGAAATGTTTGACTCTCATGTTATAAAGGTGAATGAAGGAAGTCACTTTTATGTCTTAGTTGATATCTTTTGGTATGTATTGAAAAAGTATAGAAGATATTGACATTGCACAAGGCATAAAAGCAGACCACACGCAAGCTATAAGAGAAGAATAAGTGCGCAAAAAGAAAAAAGCGTGAAAAATGAAAAAAAGAGAGAAAAGAGCTTAAAAAGAAAGAAAAGTTCAGTGCTTAGAAGTGACTGAGAAAACCTGTGCAGAAAACATATGAGTGAGGATAAGTAAATGATAACTTGTTTTTATTGGATTTTCTAAGAATAAAACATAAATAATTGTGATATTTAGAAAAGTGAAAGAAATTCTTTTTCTGTGGTGGTATATAAAAGACTCTAATTATGTCTTGATTTTTTTTTGTAACATGAAATATTTGTGAAAACAAAGTCTTTAATTACCTACTGCTTATGAGGATGTGTAATATTTTTCATACAAGACAGAGATGTTTGTGGGTAGCATCACTGCAAACCCTCACGAGACCTTACTCGTCCACTGGGGTAACCCAGGGGTTGAAAGGGCTTGTTGCATGAGCTAAATGCAACCGTGATTCCTACGAAAGTGAGTTAGGTGATAGTTTGATTTCTTGCATTTTTCTAGTTTGCTCGAGGACTAGCAAAACATAAGCATGGGGGTATTTGATCATGCATATATTTTAGGGATTTTTCATATAAAAATATGCATGATTTCATGAGAAAATGAATTAAAAACCCAATTTTATGTTAGTTTCGAGTAAATGTGCTAAAATGATTTAAAAATAGAAAATGCATGAAAAATAGTTTTATTTTACATTTTAATGCCTATTTTAGTGTTTGACATAATTGTAGTAGTTTAGTTTTTGAAAATCATAAAAAAATTAGAGTTAAAATAGACTTAGTTTTGTATTTTCTAAAACATAGTCATTTTGAGTTGTTTTGTAAATAACTTTTCGAAGAGAGGTTTTTGAAATGCAATTTTACAAAGAAGAGGGACTTATGGAGAAAAGTTCAAAATTATAAATATCATACGTAGGGGGAAGAGAGGCTTGTCTTCTCTCTTTTGCCTAAGCCCTCTCTTCTTCCCCTTCCTCTCCACCTCTTCTTACCTCTTCTTCTCCCTATTTTCCCCTCTTTTTCTCATCTTCTTTCCGGTGGAGAATTCCTACAACAGCTGAAGCAAGAAAGAGGATTCCAACCTCTCTTCTAACCCCTCCATTTACGGTGAGTTTTTCTTCTTCCTATCTTCTTCTTCTTCTTCTTCTTCTTCCTCTTCTTCTCTTCTCTAATTCTTTCTTCTATGTTTCAATAGATTAGTTTATCTGGAATAAAATCAAAACAAAATAAAATTGTAGCATTTATGATTCATTCTGAAAATATAGATTCAAAAAGAAAATTCTAGATTTCACTGTAATTTGTAGTTCATATGTAGTGCACAGTATTAATTTTTTTTTCTGCATTGATAATAAAATCGATGAAGCTTTAGCATCATTTGAACATTAATTTTTCAAATTCACTCAATCCGGTAATCAATAGCAATTTGTGATCGATCATCGGATGCCTGGAGTAATTACATTCAATCAAATGGAATTCTGATGACTGATCGGGGAAATTAAAACTGGAATGCATCTGATCCGTGTTGTTGTAAAATTTCTGGCGAATGAATTCTTTTGCTTCTGATAAATCAAATTTTGTTGATGTAACGATCTGAATCTATCGATCGATTGCCTAATATTGATCGATCAGAAGAGGCTTGATTGAAATTCAGTCGATCAGAACCATCTGGATACATTCAAACTTGTTTTCAGCTTTCAGCCGCCGGAGATTACTTCAGTCGCCAGATCTTCTCTTCAGCCGTCGGAGATTACTTCAGTCACCAGATCTTCTCTTCAGCCGCCGGAGATTACTTCAGTCGACAGATCTTCTCTTCAGCCGCCGGAGATTACTTTCAGTCGCCAGAACTCGTCTTCATCCTGCCGGAAGTTCCCTTTTCCGGTGGATCCTTCTTCCGCTGTCATCCTGCCGGAAGTTCCCTTTTTCGGTGGATCCTTCTTCCGCTGTCATCCTGCCGGAAGTCCCTGTGAAATTACAGATCTTCCCTGTTAGCTGCTGGAATCAATTTTTTTGGGAATGCATTTACATTGTCTGCAAGTTGTCTATCCACCGGATTTTATTTCTTGCTCTGCCGGATTCTTACAACTTCCGATCATTTTCCAGTTCTCCGGCAACTTCTCTCACTGAGCCACTGTGAAAACCAATTTTACCTGTGTGAGATTGAGCATTGTGATTCAAATGTGAAAAATAAGTTTTACGATAATATGATTTTGATTTTTACAGTCTATTGATTAAAGAAAAAAAAAAAACTGATTCTCACGGTTGTGTTGATTTTAAACTTGATTTTCACTGAAATTTCTACTGTTTTTAACTGCTGGTTTTCACTAAAAATTGTAATGTTAGTTAATTGAAAAAAAATAAATTTATAGTTAGCTATTAGTTAATTGAGTCGTTAGTTGTTAGTTTACTAAATCAGTAGTGATTAGTATAAAATTTTTGTAATGTGTAATTGTTAGCTTAGTTACTTTTGCTAAGTAAGTAAGTTATTAGTAACTTGTTAGTTAAGTGTTTTGGAATTAGTTAGTTGTTATTAGATTTAATTAGAATTAGTTGTCAATTGTAATTAGTCAATTACATTTCGTTAATAATTTCTTTCGTATTCTTAGTATTTAGTTAGTCTATTTTTGTTTAGTATAGTTTTATTCTTGTATTGTGTACTGCTTGTGTTTCGTTTGAATAGTGCAGGATTGAAAGGGATTGGAGCTGAAGCAATTACGTGACATGACGAAATATGAAGAATAAAGCTTCTTTTTGCTTTTATTATTAGAAATTTTAATTGGGTTTGTAAATATTGCACTTTATGCCCTCTGCGAAGGGTATTCATTTGTTGTAATAGTTAGTTGTTTTTACTTTTCTGAACATTTTACATTTCAAATAATTCGGCAATAAAGAGTAGTTTAGATTTGTGTACTTGAATACAACATATTCCCGTTCCCTGAGTTTGACCCGGTCTCATCCACTAGTGAGAACCGGTTTTTATTATTTGATGTCTGGTTTTCACATGTTTTACATTTAAAAATCTTTTCAAAATTACAACGATTTAAAAAAAAGACATCAAATTTTTGGCGCCGTTGCCGGGGAACGGCGTAATATTAGTATTCACTTTATTGCCTAGTGTTTGTGTGCATTTAGGTTTAGAACCACGTATGTGCATATCTTAGAGACGAGCTTACTTTTCTGTACAGCCCACCTATTAGGATCCCCTTAGAGGTGACTGTGTACGATTGGTACCGTACACATAGATTTTATATTTCTTTGCATAATCTCTGTTATGTGTAACTGCGTGGTGTTTGTTTAGTTTTTGTTGTTTTTAGTTTACTCGCTTTGTGGTTTGCGTGGTTTGGCCGCTTAGTGTGTTAGTTAGGTAGAAAACCCAAAATTAGGACGAGTGCTACACCGGTCTACTTCAAGGTGTATGCACAGGCAACGATCACTCGACCCGAGCTAATTGAGTTCTGAGTTTCTTGTTAGGAGAACTCCTCATCTTATCACCATGGCCGAAACTCGGTCGTTGTTTCGTACCCTTAAGGAGTACTTCATGCCCACCATATACACTCCCACCTCCTGCATCACGAGACCTGATGTAGGAGCCAATCAATTTGAAATAAAGGCCAGTATCATTCAAATGTTACCATCATTTCATGGCCTAAGCAACGAAGACCCATATAGTCATATTGATGATTTTCTGGAGATCTGCTCGACAGTGCGGATCAACAATTTTGGAGATGACGCATTGAGGTTGACGTTGTTTCCATTCTCTCTCAAAGATAAAGCTAAACATTGGCTAAAGGCTCTCGATACGGTTCAAATTACCACTTGGGAAGGAATGCAACGCGAATTTCTTAAAAAGTACTTCCCAATTGGTAAGACGAATCAGTTTCGTAAAGCCATAATCAGTTTCTCGCAGATTGAGGGAGAACAATTCTACGAGACTTGGGAGAGAATGAAAGATCTTCTCCGCAAGTGTCCCCACCACCTTTGATGTAAACATGATAAATAATGAATAAATTTTGAAAATAAGCTTGGAAATTCGAAAATGGGATCAAAATGATGAAAATGCCCCTGATGACCTTGAAATCAGGGTTTTTGATTTTTTTTTATAAATTTTAGAAATTTGAAAATCAAATGAAATAAATCAAACATAATATGATGCAATATGATGATATGCATAAAAATTTGGAAAATTGAAGTTTAGAATTTTGAAATTTAGGTCAAAATGACCAACATGCTCCTGATAACAAGACTATGGCCTTGAAACCAGGGTTTTTTGAAATAACTTATGCAAAAATAGAAAATATGAAATGCAAATGATATTGAAATTAACCCTAATATGATTCTATATGCTTATTTACATGAATAACACCCTAAAATGACAAAAATATCATAAAATATCAAATTTAACTTTATTTTGGCCTGATTTTCGCTTGTGAATTTAAATATAAGCTAACATATAAAGCAAATGAACTTGGAATTGAGCCAAATTTGGCATGGACACCTAAACTAACCCTATAAACAGAATGGAACTGGAAAATATATTTTTTTTGTATTTTCTTAATATGGAAAATAGCTAAAATCCTAAGAAAATAAAAAATTTGCCTAAAATGTTGATTCTAAAGGGGATTTCGGATATCAAACTTCCATAAAAATTTCCAAAATTTTATGGAGTGACAGAGAACAGTAAGGAAAGGATTTTTTCCTTTTATACTTTCTGGTTTTGACCTATGGTCGGAGTTGTACATCTCTGGCAAGTCGGATCGGAATCCGGTGACTCTAGGATTTAGGGCAAACAGACATGTTTCGGGAGAAAATATGGGAAAACTAATAGACAGATGGTAAAAAGGCTGAAATTTTGGGAAAATGTCCCTGACAGACAGAGAAAAAATTCATCTTTTCACACCATTGGGATTCGGGTTACGGTTTGGAATAATTAGAGTCCATTTAGGTTAGAATTCTCCAAAAAAATCATCCTCCCCATGTGTTTTATCAAAACAATTAAAAAGAGTCCAAAAAATCAACTCTTCCTAAACAAATCCAAAAAAAAAAAAATCTATAAATAGGGGACCTAAAGGGGGTCAAAGGGAGCTCTTTTCTCCCTCAAATTTTTATGGCTTCTCTCTCCTATCCAGCACCTCCACCTTCCTCCATTGCAGCTGCAGCCCCAAGGTGAGTTATTTAATATTATTTTATTATTTTTTATTATTTTATTATGATTTTATATTAGATTTCACCATTGGCACCTCCCCTTTCATGGATTAAACCATGGATTCAAGTTCAAGAACCTCAAAAGAGGTTCAAGAAGATGATCTAACTCTGTTTTGGTGTTTTTACAGTGATGCTAATCCATTAGAATCGATTGTAGCATGGTTTTTCATGTTCTTAACCATTAAAACATGCGATTTACTCGTTAAATGGGTCAAATCCATGCTTTTTAAGGTAAAATCAAATTCCAGCCATGGATTCCCTATATTTTATTTATTTTATTGCTTATTTATGTTTATTACATGTTTTCTAGCATAGAAATCAATTTTATTTTACTGTTTTGTATTTTCTTTATTGTTTTCATTGATTAATGCATGCTTTATTAGGTTTTATCAAATTTCTGTGTTTTAAGCTTGAATCAGCAAAGAACATGTTATTTCGTATTGAAGTACTCACTGTAAATTTCTGATTTTTTAATATGTGATACATGGATATGTCAGTGAACTACTGTAAAAATTTCGGATGTTTTGGGATTCGGGAACTCTGTAAAATAAAATAAAATATTAAACCATGATTTTCAGTCGTTTAGAATCGATATTGAAATTCATAGGTAACTTGCAGTTGTGATATTTCCCTCATCTGATATTCGATTCAAGATCCGTAAAGTGCAGTGGATTTATATTGATGTGAACTATTTACTGTGAAATTTGGATAATTTTTAGCCTCTGTTTAGTATTTTTTCTCTGTCAGAGAATCCGATTTGAGATTTAAAACTCATTAGGGTTTACCAAAACCTTAATCTGACTTGTGTTGATTATAGATATCAGACCGTAGATCCGATTCATGATCTGTAAAAAAGGAGTTTCATTATTTTTAGGTTTACTATTCACTTATAAAATTTCAGAAAATTTTGATTAAGTTTGCTATTTATTTCTGTATTTTCAACCCGAAGTATCTGTTTTAACCAATGCTAGATTCATTAAATTTTAGTTCAGATTGTCGGAAGGGTTTCTCCCTAACCGGAGATGCTTTTTCCGATCTGTAAATAGGAAAATATCTGTTTTTCTGTCTAGTTTACCTCTGTGAAATTTAGAAATTTTCATAGTGATTTGACCCCTGATTCGAGTCTAACATTGAAACTGGTCTGTAACCATGGGTTAAAATAGCTTATTTTAGGGTTTTAATGCAATTTTTTAACTAAAATAATGTCAAAAATACATTTTTATGATTCCAATCTTATTTTAGGGTTATAATAAGTGCAGGTGTCGATTTTTATTAAATTTGAAATTCATTTGATGCTTGAATAGATCAAATTGCAAAACAGGGTACCTGAAAGATCCAAAAACACTGCCAAAATCATGATATTTGTGATATTTCTTGATTTTCGTGTATAATTTTATAATTTTAGGGTTTGTTCATGTTTAGAATCATATTAGGATGTTTCATGATTGATTTTATGTTTATCCCAAGTTTTTACCAAAATCTATTTCAGAAAACCCTGATTTCAAGGCCATAGTCTTGCTATCAGGGGTAATTTAGTCATTTTACCTCAATTTCGAAATTCAAAACCCTAATTTTCACATTTTTAATCATGTCATATCATATTTGAGTTAATTTATCATTATTTGTATTTCAAAAATTGTATTTTATAAAATATCTTTCTAAAACTCTGATTTTAAGGCCATAGTCTTGCTATCAGGGGTATTTTGGTCATTTTGACCCCAATTTCGAATTTTCAAATTTTATTTCCATTATTTATTCAATTTTATTTCATATTTACATAATTTTATATCAGGGAATCATGGAAAAAGACTTATATCTAGCAAAATCTAGTAATTTCTAGATATTACTGGATAAATCTAGAAAAACCAACATATCTTCACTAACAAATTTTCTAGTTTTGCAGAGACATTGAAGACTTTACTTTTATGCATTTAAATTCAATTAGTGATGTAAATTGTAATTAAATTTGGAATAAGAATTTCAATTTCTGCTTAGATTAGGATTTGCATTGCATATAGATTAATTATGTAAATTTTAATATCTGATGAATGCATTATTCATGCACATATTACAAATCCACTATGGTCTACACGAATGGCACGTGCACTAGCTCTTATGGAGTTGACAAACTCGGTGGAATTTGTATTTATGGCCATAGTCAGAATACGAATGAGACCCAGATTTGTAATCTTTGTATTAGCCACATTCAGCCTACACTCTTAGGCTAATTTCAAAATGCACTACATTTCTCAAAAATACAAAAGGATTTTCTCAATTTCTCAAAACCATGTCTTTCAAATCCATATTCATTCATTTCATTCATTTGCAAATTCCAATTCCAATTTAGAGAAATCAATTTTCTCAAAATTTTCTAAGTCTTATTCAGAAATCGATTTTCTCAAAACTCTAAGTTTTCAAATGATATTTCAAGTATTTTTTAAAGTTCAAAATTCGATTTTTCAAGTTATAGCTTCAATTTCCAAGTTCTAATTCAAAGAAATCAAGTTTTTTTAAAGTTATTTGAAATTCCTCAGAATCAATTTTCACAAAACTTCAAGATTTCTTCAGAAATCGATTTCCAGTTTCCTCAGAAATATTCCATCACCATGATTCACGATTTTCTAAGTGACATCTTTTCCAAGAATTCTCCAAGTATTTGAAATCTTAAAGCAAACATCATGTTTTTAAATTTGCATTTTCAGGAAATTCATAGCACAAGCCTGATTCTTTGTGCATTTAGGAAACAGAACATGATTTAGACAAGTTGAGCAAAGCTAAGCATACAATTGATCCTTGGTTCAATTACCCTTGGTAAAGGCGCCAGAAACGGTTGAACCTCGTACCGACAGGCGAGTCCCATTCTTCGGAATTATCCTGCATTTTAAAACGAAGGCAAGTTATTTTCAAAATCTTTTTTCAAAGGTCAGTTTGACTTGCAAAAGTAAAAATTTTGCGATGATAACACTTATGAAATGTAATCTTGAGCCAGGATTTGGAGATTCCCGTCTCCTATCAGGGATTAAAATTTGAACATCTGAGCTAAAATAGGGAAATTTTGAGACTTGAAGATGAAATTTGGGCTTTTGCAAGTTCAGGCTCGAAAAATGACCATTTTGCCCTTCAACGATCTCAAGGGTGGAATTGTGATGCTTGGTGGAAGTGTCGAGGGAGGTGAGTGAAAATTTGGAGTGTTTACAGATGCCCCTCTTTGCTACTAAGTCGGCTTGTGGCCGAGCTTAGTGGCAAAGAAAAACACACCAAATTTGGGCTATATAAAAAATGCCCCAGTTAGAAAGATCTGACTGGGTATGGAGAAATTAGCCCGAGGAAGATGGTAGATATGAAATGGGGAATGAAGAGGAAAGATTCACTCTATGAGAACGAAGTTCAGGTTTTTGCCCTTATCCTGGATGGGACAAAAAGTACCTCGTATGAAACAAAGCTCAGGTTTGACCCTTAACCTGATTGGGGGAATGAATATCTCATAGAAATGAGACTCAGGTTTGTACCCTTAACCTGATTGGGCAGAAAATGAAATACTTCTTTGAAATGAGGCTCAGGTTTGTACCCTTAACCTGATTGGGCAGAAAATGAAATACCTCTTCAAAGGAGGCTCAGGTTTGTACCCTTATCCTGATTGGGCGGAAAATGGAATACCTCATCAAAGGAGGCTCAGGTTTGTACCCTTATCCTGATTGGGCGGAAAATGAAATACCTCATCCAAGGAGGCTCAGGTTTATAGCCTTATCCTGATCGGGCGGAAAATGAAATACCTCATTAGATGAGGCTCAGGTTTGTACCCTTAACCTGATCGGGCGGAAAATGAAATATTGGAAGGTAAATAAGACAACTTTTCTTGAAGAGGAACGAGGTGATGAAAATGGGATTATAAGAGGCAATCTTGTAAGTCGATCAAGACGATCCGGTGACTTTTTCATCAGTGTGAAATATGAATAAGGTAAGGAGTAAGACGACTCTTTCGACAACGCGAAAGATGGACATGACAATCTTTTGACGAGAATAAGGTAACTCTTTCGGCAACGCGAAAGACAGACAAGGCAAACTCTTTCAGAGAGGAATAAGGCAACTCTTTTGACAACGCAAAAGATGAATAAGGCAATCTTTTCAACGAGGAATAAGGCAACTCTTTCGGCAATGAGAAAGATGAACGCAGGCGATCTAAAGGAACAAGGCGATTCTTTCGACAACGTGAAAGGTGACAAAGGCAATCCAAAGGAGCAAGGCGATTCTTTCGACAACGCGAAAGGTGACAAAGGCAATCCAAAGGAACAAGGCGATTCTTTCGACAACGCAAAAGATGAATTCTTCAGACAACGCGAAAGATTACAAAGGCTATCTTTTCGGAGAGAAGGTTAATCTTTCAACAACGCGAAAGATGATAAAGGCTATTCTTTCGGAGAAAAGGCTAATCTTTCAACAATGCAAAAGATGATAGAGGCTATCCTTTCGAAGAGAAGGTTAATCTTTCAACAACGCGAAAGATGATAAAGGCTATTCTTTCAGAGAGAAGGCTAATCTTTCAACAACGCGAAAGATGATAAAGGCTATCCTTTCGGAGATAAGGCTAATTTTTCAACAATGTGAAAGACGATAAAGGCTGTCCTTTCGGAGAGAAGGCTAATTTTTCAACAACGCAAAATTGATAAAGGCTATCCTTTCAGAGATCAGGCTAATCTTTCAACAACGTGAAAGATGATAAAGGCTATCCTTTCGGAGAGAAGGCTAATCTTTCAACAACGTGAAAGATGATAGAGGAAAATCTCTCGAAGGGGTCAAGATGCATCAATATGAACATCAAGCTCTCACTTAACGTTAGGATAGCTAAAAATATTATAAAAATGTTGAAAATTTATCGTTGATTCAAAGTAATTGAAAATGATGCTCATTATTGTGAAATATTCCTTCTACCTGAAGTATTACCTCCAAGCGAGATTGACTTCATAGAATCAAGATTTGGAATCCAAATTGCTTGCGATTGACCTTCTTTAAAGAAGTTATCAATTTCCTTGATATGAACAGAAAGGTGAGAATTTAATATTATGAAAGCAATTAATGAAAGAATATTGATAATAGAATTTCACAAATTTAAAGAAGATTCTTGATAGATTTGGCAGTTTGATATCCTAGGAGCTTCTCTCATGATAATCTTTCTGCACTCTTTTGAGCTCTCTTGGTATTCGAGGGAGTTTATTACATCATCCTTCATTTTGGAGATGTCCTGACTTTTCTCTCTTTCTTTTCCCTCTTTTGCTCTCTTTTGGAAGGGTACGTCATAAACTCCTTCAACTTGGAGATGTTTCAATCCTTCCTTGCTCCATGGTTCATGTTGATGAAATTGGCTCATGGGTTGGAGATCTTTGGATGATAGCTGAAATTAAATATCTTTTAGGGATTGTCGGGAGGTTCATCGCATCTACCTTCATCTCGACAGTGCTTTGGACTTTGCCTGGAAGGATCCGTCACAAACTCCGTCATCTTGAAGATGTTTCAAATCTTCTTTGGCCCCAGGGGTCTACTCGCTTAATTCGCCTTCATCTTGACAACAATTGAGGGATCCCTTTTACGGATATTTAATTGCAGCTTAGGTGGTTTTGAGGAGACAGAGTTTAGGTAAATGCTATCTTTTCTAGAGCTCAGGATATTTCCACTGCCTCATTTTCACAAGAATGGTCTTTAAAGATGTGTCATTGACTGCGATCAATATCAATCATTTGTGGCTTTGCAATAACATTGAATCTTCTTTTCTGGCCATATTGAGGATTTATCCTTCGTCCTTTTGGTTGGCCAATAGAAAGAATTTGAATTTTAAATCTCTCTTCGCAAAAGCTTCACTCTTTTGGAAGTAATGCTGAAGGTAAACTGAGGTAAAGATTTGTATAATAAAGTTTTTGAAGTAATTGATTGACAGATTGACAACATGTTCTTGAAATCCTTAGTAAAAGAAATCGCATGACATCCGAGTTGACACATCCAATAAGATGGTGCTCATATTCGAAGGTAAATCTAATACGAACTTGGAATTTTGAAGGTAAGTCCTGGCATAATGCTGGATTTTGAAGGTAAACCCAACTAAGAAGTTTGGTTTTGAAAGAACATCTGAATCAGAGCTTTCAAAGAAAAGCTAGGAAGTTTGGTTCTTAAGGAGAGAACATTCAGGTCGAAACCCTAATCTTCAAAATAAAATTAGACCAACTCAAATTTTGAAGGAAAGAAAATTCGAGTCGAAACTCAAATCTTCAAAGGAACGTTGGGAGGTTCGAGTCGGGGCTCGAATCTCGAAGGAAAATTGGAAAGCTTCAGATTTTGAAGGAAAGAAAACTCGAGTTAAAACTCAAATCTTCAAAGGAAAGCTGGAAAGTTTGAGTTAGGGCTCGAATCTTAAAGGGAATTTGGAAAATTCGAGTCAAAACTCTCATCTCAAAGAAAATTTAGAAGTTCGAGTAGAAACTCAAATCTCAAAGGAGAATTGGAAGTTTGAGTCGAGTTCGAATCTTGAAAGAAAATCTTTAATCAGAAGATTGAATTTTGAAAATCAATAGTGCGAGGACTGGGATTGAAAGTTTTGAGAATGACCAGTTCGAGGACTGGATTATTTGACTTGCAATGAAAAAGACCATCATATTTAGATGTATGTGGTTTGATTTTCAGGATTAACCCCTTATCCTGAATGGGGATATGAATAGAAATTGGAGAATTTTGGGGAAAATCATGGAAAATGATTTAGGTTTATCCCTTAACCTAAAGGGGAAGAAAATGGATGCAGAATTAATGCAAAATGAAATGCAAATGCACATGAAAATGTAAATGAATGCAAAATTAATGCAAGTGGGTGCATATACATGCAAAATGAGAGATTGGTTTATCCTGCGTGCATACAGGATGTTTTGAGGTAAAGATAGTTTTTCAAAAAAAAAATGCCTCAGTGTAACTAGGGAGGAAAATTTTGAAAAAAGAAGGATAATCGAGGAATAAGGAGACAGGCTTCTTGATTGAGAGACGTTCTCAAGGTCATTCCTCACAAGAGACATATTGTGAAAAGGAAAGAGACGCAAATAAAATGGTGCCAAACTATTGGCAAATTTAATAATTTTATTGATGCTTAAAAATCGAGGAAAGAAAACAGAATTATATTATCCCTTTGAAATGATAAAAGCAAAATGAGAAGTGAGAAAGTGCTTGCACATGGGATCTTTAAAGTAAAAGGAGAATGTTACTTTGAAAGTGAGAAATCATTTTGGGAAGAAAATCAACTGCAAGGTTGATTTTGAAGAATGATCAGTGTGAGAGCTGATCTTTGAAAGGGATTCTCAACACGAGGGTTGATTTTGAAGAGAGATCATTGTGAGGGTCGATTTTGAAAACGAATTGGTTTAACACTAATTTTGGAAAAGAAAATCAACACAAGGGTTGATTTTTAAAGATAATGGTTCAAAATTAAATTTTGGAAGTTAAGATCAACACGAGGGTTGATTTTGAAAACGAATTGGTTTAACATTAATTTTGGAAAAGAAATTCAACACAAGGGTGATACTGGTTCGAAATCAATTTAAGAAAAGAAAATCATCGCGATGGTTGATTTCTGAAAAAGATTGGACCGAAATATTAAACTTTTGGGTGATCATAATGAATCGTAGAAATTTTTTAAAATTTCGTGATTTTTGAAAAACCCTCATAGGTAATTTCATTTCTCTCACGAATGATGTTGGGATTGCCCCTCATCTTGAAAAGAATGGAAATTTAATGTGGCTTAATAGAAGCCGATGGCAAAGAAGATTCTTTAACGAAAATGTAGGCAAGGTCGTCAACTACGAGGAAAACACCATTTTTGAAGAAAAGAGATATCTCTTGGAAAAACAATTCGCAAACGGATTTAGAATAAGGAGAAGGCAAGTGGGTAAACAATTTCCATCGCAATAATCAAGGTATGCATGAGAAAAATAAGGTGAAGAATTTTGCAAATAGATAAAATGATTGAAAATCCAATGAGAGAAAACATATGATTTTGGAAAATTGCAGGCAGGATAAAAATGTAGCTGGAAATTCAAGATCCAGTAGAATGGAAGAATGAAAAATCACCTGGAGTTTTTGAGAGAAGTTAGATGTTTGGAAAAATCATCCAGGGTTTGAGAAAATAAAAGGAAAAGATGAGAGTATGGATATTTGAAATTTTTTTTTTTTGGGAAAATATGAGAGGAATAAAAGGTAACATACAAACAGTCACATCCTGCACAAACACTTATGCACATACAACACTCCCTAAAAGGCTTACTCTAGATGCATTATTTTGAAAACATCTGTAGGACCCTAATCATAACTCTGGGTTCAGATCATCTTTGTCTAATCCAGTTAGGCCGATATACCCGAACCGAAATCTGAGGTACGTGACATATAATTTCAACTCCTGTTCTAAGGTAAGGTTTTCCAACATCCTTGAGCGCCTACTGATATACTTCGGACTGTGGCCCGCGGTACATGGTAGGGGGGCGTTAACCCAAATAAGTGGCCCACTTGTGAGGCTCTGTCCCGAACTAGGGTTCTGGAAAAGAGCCCAGCAACGTGAAGACCAAGTAAAAGTAGGTAAGGGAGGTTTGAAAAAAATGATCACATGCAAGAAATAGAGGGCTCTAAAACCTAGAGAGATAGATTTTTAAAAATCTTTGAAGGAGCATACATTGTTTTCATTCAGATCCTAAATTAAGGAGAGTAGTATTTAGACCTAAGTTTATGTGTACATGAAAAATATCTCCTTAATCTGGTCCTACCAAACCATGCCTAGTCTACATGCAATAAATGTCAGCTAGGTCAGAATCTAGGCTCCTAGGCTTGCATGATATCAGAAAGTAAAGAGCTGACATTTTGTGAACACAGTTTTGATAATTGAACTTAGTCAAGCACATTTGTGATCAGGCAAGGACAGGTCCCATCACGGTTGCCAAACCTGTTATCGTCACAAAATTTTTCCCTCTTTCCTTCCCTTGCGAGAGAGAGAGGAAAATGCTTTCGCGAGTCAAACTTGACCAGAGTTTTGAAAATTGTTTTGAAATACTCACCTCCGTTTTTTAAAATAGCGGGAAAATCCATGGGATGGGGCTCGACCTGTCGGTACGAGGTTCGACCGTTCCTGCTGCCTTTTGCAGGGGTAATCGAACCAAGGACCAAAAATGTGCTTGACTTAGTTAAATTATCAAAATCGTGTTCTATCTTAAATGCACAGAGAATTCAGGCATGCGCTATGAGATTTTGTAAAATGCAAGTTGGAAAAACATGATGTATGCTTAGAAAACATTTGGGAGTTGGAAAAGTCTTTCTCAGTCAAAAGATGAAAATCAATCTCTCACGAAACTGTGATAAAAGGACTTAAAATCTCAAGAAAATTTATAAAGATTTGGGAAAATCATGAATGGATGAAAATCATGGGAAAGTAGAAATAATTCTCGAGAAAAGGCAAACACTCGAAGAGAAAATGCTTATCAGGAAAACTCTAACTTTGAGAATTTTCTTTGGAAAATGATTGAAATTCATTGAAAAATCTTTGAAAAAGGAAAATCAAAACTCAGGAAACTGAAATCCTGAGAAGCTTAGCCTTGAAGTGTTTGAAAATCGATTTTGATTCTTGAGAAAGGTGAGAAACTCCTTTTGAAAATGAATCTTAAGAAAATAACATTTTCCAGGGAAAATCATGGAAAAACTTGACTTGGAAAATCCAATTTTGAAAATTTTAGAAGTTTCTTGAGAAATTGATTTCCATGGAATGGCATTTTCTTGAGAAAAGTTTGAGAAATGCAGATAATTTCATGATGGAGATGATTTGAATGTATGAATGCACTTTAGAAAAGATATCTAGAAAGCTTTTGTGAGAAAATTGTTGGGAAAAATGTGTATTAAGCCAAAGTAAATTCTTCACATATTCTGACTGTGACCATGAACATGTGTAGAGTTTAATTGATTTAATTCACAATATTTTGCAAAATTGGAAATATGATGTGCAATTTTGAAGATAGCCTAAGAGTGTAGGCTCAATGTGACTGATAGAAAGATGATGAATCTGGGTCTTGTCAATATTCCGACTAGGGTCGTAAATATGGACTCCACCGAGTTCATCAACTCCCTAAGAGTTGGTGCGCGTGCCATTCGTGTACATCCATAGTGCTTTTGAAATAAAATGCATGAATCACATAATCAGGATATTGCATGAATTCAAACAATATGATATGCATCCTAGTCTAAGCAGAAAATTAAACCTCTTATTCCAAAATTTACATTATTACATCACTAAATAAAAAAAAAATAAAGATAATTGCATACTTCAGCTCCTTCCTTTGAATATCCCTGCCAAACTTGAAATGGGGTTAGCTCAAATGTGTGGGTTTTTCCAAGATTTTCCAATAATATCCTGAGATTATTGGACTTAGTTGGATATAAACTATGTTTTTTACACTTTCCTGATATTTAAAATGATTTAAATGCAATAAAATACAATAATAAATAGTTTAAAATTCGGAATTATGGTCACAATGACCAAAATACCCCTGATATTGAAGTTATACCTTTAAAATCAGGGTTTTTTGAAGGAATTTTGGTAAAATTTGAGATTTTGAAATTTGAATTGGATCAAATGATAATGAAATGCATGATGAGACATGATGACATGCTGTTAAACGCATTAAGGCTGTAAAAAACAGAATATGACATTTGCAACTTAGCAAAAATAACGAATTTCGCTTGTTTTTCGCTTGGATCAGGGTCCCATAGGGCCCTGTTTTGATGATATGACTAAACCGAGCATCAAACGATTTTCAAATACTATCAAATTCGGTATGAAACATCCCTCTACCCTTATAAACAGCCTACAATGATAAAACTTATGAAATGACATGGTTTAGATGCGAAAATATGAAGAAAATTCTAAAATGGGTGAATTTCGCCTACGGGCACGAACCAAATATCGCATTTAATGTGATAATAGAAAAATTACAGCATAGAAACGTCTGATATTTTGCAGACTGATAAATGACATGAAGAGGAACAATTTTGGCTTTCACAGCTTCGGGATTTGAACTACGGTGAGTTGGGTAACGAGAATTTGGTTCTAACAGGAACAACTTTCATTTTTATGTCTTTGGCATTTGGTCAACAAGAACAGGGATACAAATGCGACATCATGTACCTAAATCCGAAAAACAGATAAACATGCCAAAACAGGAGACGGACAAGAAAAATTCGAAACTGATATTAAAACTGTCCTAAAAATCATAAAATTTCAGAGGCAAATAGAGGATATTCTGATAATGACATTTATTTTTTATAAATATGGATTTGGAGCAATATCCAGAGAGAATCTATCGACTTAAGTCAATCCAAAGTCTCAGAGACTCAAATCAAGCTCTGACACGTGTCCTAAACTGTCGGATTTTTGTCAGACATCAAAAAAATTCAGAAAACTCCGAGAAAATCACGTACAATACTAGACATCATCCCAAGTTCAGGGAATTTTTTGGATAAAAAATTGGATCTCATATGAGGGAGATTTTGATTTTATAAGTCGGAAATAAATCTTCAGAATGCTTCCCGGGTCACAAAACCCGACTTAGCATTTTGAACTTTTAATACAGTAAACGAATTCAAATGATTTCTATTTTTTTGCAGATTATTAGGGACATCTAAGGGCACGTAATATGATTTTTTTGATATTTTTAGAGGAAAATAAACACATAAAATAACAAGTGGACTGACTGACAAAAACAGAGAATTACAGAATTTAAGCAACATTGAAATAAAGGCTAAAAAAATCTAATTAATTCTTAAAATATACTAAATCAACGAAATGAAATATGAACTAAATCTAATTAATGCATGGATGCTAAAATCACCAAGGAAGCATAATTCTAATTTTGATATATGTTGTTTTATGAGAATAGCTCGATCCATCATTCGGATGAGCTCTTTCTTCAAAACAAAAGTTCAACATGCAAATCGAGACAAGGGCATTACTTCAACAGAACCGATTGGAATAGAAACCCACCTTGTAATCTTTTGTTGTTCTGAAACCTCAGAGACAGATGACTACCTTGATAATGGACTCCAGAGGGGCGTGAATTCAGAGGAAAACAAAAGAAAGGAAAAGGGGAATTCTAAGTTAAAGTTCAGATCTCAAACAGGAGCCCCTTTCACTGGGCATGGGCTAGGGTATTTACATAATTTTTGGAGATTTTTGAAATTCAAACAAAATGAATCTGGACCCTCCATGTGGCGCCATCTCAGGGCATGCGATTTTGGATTTTTGAAATAAATAAAATGCAAATTTTGTGAATAGGACACCTCAGCTAGATTTGAAAATTTTCAAAATTAAAGTTTGCTTGATTTTCTCTGCAGGAGTTTCCCAAATGGCACCACCTCAGAGGATGTCCTCTTGGAGTTTGAAATTCAAAGCTTGGTTTTTCTGGAAGAAGGAGAGACTGCCATGTGTTGCCACCTCAGGGTGGCTCCACACTGCCATGTGTTAGAAGGTAGGAGCAGAGAAAGCAAAAGACTCCACCTCAGAGGGGTTTGAATTCTACTTTTTCTGATGAAAAGAGATCTGGACATGTGGCGCCATCTCAGACTAGATGGAAAAAGTAAAGTTCAGGATTTGCGCCACCTCAGCCTGGAGTTTAAATATTTGAATTGTTGCTTTTTCTGAAGGAGGCAAAGAGTGACATGTGTCTCTTGCTTTTTCTGAGAAAAGCAGAGAGAGACATGTGTCCCTTGCTTTTTCTAAGAAGAGCAGAAGGTGACATGTGTCACTTGCTTTTTCTGAGAAAAGCAGAGAGAGACATGTGTCGCTAAATTTTGAGAGTTGCAGATGAAATTTGGGCTTTTGCAAGTTTCAGGCTCAAAAAATGACCATTTTGCCCTTCAGCGATCTAAAGGGTGGAATTGTGATGCTTGGTGAAAGTGTCGAGGGAGGTGAGTGAAAATTTGGGGTGTTTACAAAGTGACACTGAAAATTAGGGTTTGAGCTGAATTGAACTAAAATGAGCTGGATTGAGCTGCTTTTAGAGTTTAGAACTCAAATGAACTGATCAAACACTGACTCAACTGACCTTTCTGATTAAATTTTCAAGAAAAGCTGGCATTTTTAGAGAAATGGTACGGAATGGTCACTAGAGTGAAGTGAATTACGAACTTGAGCCAGAACAAAGATCAACAATGCTGACATGAACTAAAATCGAATCTCGAACACTAGCTCAACTGACTGGATTTAGCTCAATTTCAGCTGAAAGAGCTAAAATGAGCTCCTAGACACTTGGAAATGATTTTGAACTGAAACTGGAGCACTTGAACTCTTGGTGAGCTCAAGTTAGACTCTGGGGAATATGACTGACTGGGAATGACTGACTGAGAGACAATTGGCTTGGATTTGAGTGAGAAATGAGTTCATTTCTGAAGAAATGATCCCATTTTGGCAGGAATTGTCAGAAATAAAAATGGCCTTCTCACTATGAGCTCAGATGAGCTTGAAATGATTGATATTTTAATTGTTTTGAATTGACCAATGAGTCTGGTTGACTCCGACTGACTGGGGTCCGGGATGACCTAGGGGTAAAATGGTAATTTTCCTAATAAAATGGGTAAAGTGGTAGTTTTCTGAAACTGACTCGGGGTTTGACTCCTATACTGACCTAACAGGGTTGGCATTATACGAGGAGGGTTGTCTGAAATGAGTGAGGAAAATTTTGGGTGTTTACAGATGCCCCTCTTTGCTACTAAGCAGTCTTGAGGACGAGCTTAGTGGCAAAGAAAAACACACCAAATTTGGTTTATAAAAATGCTTCAGTTAGAAGGATCTGACTGGATACAAAGAAATTAGCCCTGATGAAAATGGTAGATATGAAATGGAGAATGAAGAAGAAAACTTTACTTCAAAATAAGTGAGATTTTGGTTTTGCTCTTAACCTGGATGGGACGGGAAATACCTCGTCAAAACGAAGCTCAAGTTTGACCCTTAATCTGACCGGGAAATGAAATACCTCATCAAAATGAGGCTCAGGTTTAACCCTTAACCTGACCGGAAAATGAAATACCTCATTAAAATGAGGCTCAAGTTTAACCCTTAACCTGACCGGGAAATGAAAATGATGTGATTCTCGAAAGAAGAACCCATGATGGAACCTTCAGACTTCTGCACAATGAATCCGATAGGGGTTTTGCCAAAAGGATGAAATTGGGGTTCCTAAAGCTTGAAAAGGGTGTGTTTTTGGGCACCTCATTGCTGAGACTAAATAACTTTTGAAATTGATGACCTTTTGCGAGAAAATGATTCGTGGCTTAACCTCGAGCCGAAATTGGATTGTC